>NC_044344.1:11443683-12887367 GCF_007399415.2 Gopherus evgoodei | reverse complement strand
TAAACTCATAAATTGTTCGCCCTCTATAACACTGATAGATATGCACAGCTGTTTGCTCCCCCCCCCTAGGTATTAATACATACTCTGAGTTAATAAGTAAAAAGTGATTTTATTACATACAGGAAGTAGGATTTAAGTGGTTCCAAGTAGTGACAGACAGAACAAAGTGGATTAGCAAGTAAAATAAAATAAAACACGCCAGTCTGTGTCTAAGAAAACTGAATACAGATAAAATCTCACCAGTTCCAGTGAGCTTCCTTTTACAGATGAGTCTCCTGCTAGTCTGGGTCCAGCAATCACTCACACCCCCTGTAGTTACTGTTCTTTGTTCCAGTTTCTTTCAGGTATCCTTGGGGCTGGAGAGGCTCTCTCGTTAGCCAGCTGAAGACAAAATGGAGGGGTTTCCTACGGGTTTAAATAGACTTTCTCTTGTTGGGGGGGGACCCCCTCCTCTCTCCTATGCAAAGTCCAGCTCCAAGATGGAGTTTTGGAGTCACATGGGCAAGTCACATGTCCATGCATGAATGAGTTTCTTACCAGCCAAGCCACATTCCTGGGAAAGCTCCGATGTGGATTGGTATCTTCGAGTTCATTGTTGGCTTAAGTAGTTCTTGATTGGGCATTTAATTTGCATGTTCCTTTTTCAATTGAAATCAAGCAAGTATACAGCCAATATTCCTAACTTCAAGTGCAAAAATGATACATGAATACAAATAGGAATGTATTGAGTAGATCAAAAGCTTTACAGAGATGTTACATGGCATATGTAGCAGAAAACATTCCAGTTAGATCATATATATAGTCATAAATATATTCCAATGAAGACTTATGGGGTACACCGTCACACCTTGTGCTTCATGGCCAGAGGGATATGGGATCTACAACCCATGGATATTCATAGAGGGGGTATCTGCTTCCTTCACCTGAGCAATCCCCAGGGCTCTGCTCAGGGAATCACTGTTTGAATTTGGCAGTTCTGTCACTTATCTGTCAGGTGTTCCTTTTGTGGGGAAGGTGGTTGAGAACGGTGTGGTGAAGTAGCTCTGGTCTCTTGATTTTTCTCAACACACCATTCTTGCCAGTCAGGCTTCAGGCCTGTGTGTGGTTCATAGACTGATTTATTTGACCATTGTAAACTGGTGAGAGATGGGTCAGGTTTCATGGCAATAGTCTTCTCTACAGTTGGCCATGAGGTGCTGGTGACTTGCCTGCCGATTGGCAAGAATGGACAGGGTTGCTCTTCTGCGGCTTCTTTCCCTCTAGTGAAATATCCCTGGAGTGATATTTGGCTCAGCTGCCTCGTGGGGTGGATTTCTGCAGGCCTGTATCATCACCCGTACTTAACACATAGGAGGATCCCCTTTGGGAGATAATGAGAGGGGTTTGGGGCTGCAGTGCACTCGGTGTGCTGCGGTCATTGGGCTCTGTCTTTCATCACATCCAGTCTCCTTTTCCTGGTGCATGACTGAGACAGGGCATGGATGCAGGTTAGCTGACTCAAGCTTACTCTGGGGAGATGGAGATGAAGCTGCTGGGGAGGAGGAAGCCTTTGGTAGGTTTCTCAGGTGCTCTCAGTTCTCTCTGCTGAGAGCATATGGCCATCAGAGAGATTTACAGTCTAGACATGCTTTTGAACCCTTCTCCCCTCCTCGATTGCCAGGTAGCAGAGCTTAAATGATATCACCATTTGTCCCTGTGTAACTTGCGATGTTTGGGATCTTCTACGGTGCTGACAGCTGTTTTGGAGACTGGAGGCAGGGGGTTGTCCATGTAGGTTCCTTCAGATTGGAACTTGCATGCTTTGTCAGTTAGTGGGAGCTGCTTGCTGACTAGCAGGCATCTTCCTGAGATGGTCTGGATGTGAAGAACTTGTTGCTAAGAACTTGGTTGGGGACATTCATCCGTGTGAGTCCAGAGACTGGGCTGTGAGCTTATGTTGCCACAATCAAAATACGAATGAATGAATAAAGTAAATTACTGTGGGATAGCAATTACAAGGAAAGTGAGGGGAAAGATCAGCTTCTATTTTCTGCCTCAAGTCGGATTTGCCAAACAGACAGTAGATATACCCAGAAGTTTTAGGTGCTGGCAGGCACTTCATCTTTACCATGGGTTTTCTCCCAAGCTGCTGGAGAATTGGATTCTTCCTAGCTTGATAGCTGGATGTGAACAGGTTTCTGTAGAGCTTGTTCCTGTGCTATTGAAATGTGCTTGTTGTGTGGGCCTGTTTTGGGAAACTTGGATTGTGTGTGTGTGTGTGTGTGCGCGCATAGCACTGTGATAGGCACCTTAGAAAGCAGGGGGGGTTCTTCTCATGTGGGGAGCCCACAGCAGTTAGATTGGGTGGAGGAACAAAAAGAACTGATTGATATTCTCTCTCACACACACACACACAAAATCAGAATTAATTGCATCATGATGGACGGGAGTCTTAGATATTCAGTTTCTTTTTGTTACTGGGAGTTGTTATTCTTCCTCGCATGTTGCATTGGAAACCACCTTTTTGGACATAATGAAGTAGGTATAGGGCCGGTGCAACCATTTAGGCAGACTAGGCAGTTGCCTAGGGCGCCGAGATTTGAGAGCGCCAAAAAGTGCCCCCCAATTTTTTTTTAAATGGTTGAGCAGCCGCTGCTGCTGGGACAGAGAGGGAGTCTGAGCTGCTGGCGGTAGCCGGCAGTCCAGGGTGTCCCCTGGGTCAGGGCGCCGCCGGAGGGGATGGCAGGCAGCTCCCGTGGAGCTGCCGCAGTGGTGCCTGCAGGCAGTCCAGTGGTCCGCGGCTCGGATGGCGCTGCCGCAGTTGTGCCGTGGACAGTCGGCTGCTTGCGCGGCTCCGGTGGACCTCCCGCAGACACCACTGCGGCAGCTCCTCTGGAGCCGCGGGACCAGTGCGCAGGGCGGCGAAATTGCCGTCCGCCTAGGGTGCTCAAAACCCTAGTGCCGGTCCTGAGTAGGTACTGCTTTCATGTGAACTATAGGGGAGCATTCCTAAACTGAAGACCATTTTTGCATCCATATTAGTTCACTTATAGGGCACAGCAGGCTACTTGGAGGTTCATTCCATAGCTGTAAATGTAGGTTTGTGTTCTGATCTGATTTATATAATGTGGATTGTTCAAAAAGGAAAGACGTGTTCTCGACCTTTATTTTTTTGACATTACAAGTATTTCATGGTTCTATCTAGGCTTGGTAGAATTCAATATTTACTTATTTTTTTAAAAGTTCTGACAGATAATATTGTTTATTGTAAAGCATTTTTCCCTATTTTTTGTCAATTTACATTGTCACAGTTGCAGCAAATTATGGAGAGTCAGACACTGTGAGAGTCAGACAATTATTGAATGACAGGAGAGAGTAGCCTAGTGAAAAACTTTAGAAAAGTTAAAGCACAAATTGTCAGCATCACATGTCAAAATATACAAAGTAAATATGCTTAAATCAAACTCTGATAAGTTCTCAATCAACATTTTTCTGTCTGTCTTTAAATTTCCATTATCATTCTTGGAAATATTTTTTTATCTCTTGGTGCACGTACAGTGAAATTGATGTTTACAAACATTCATAAAAATCTATTCCTTGCAAAACCCATTTATATCTCATTTTAAAGTCTTATGGGATGGGATCTTAGGTCTCATAATTTCACATACAACTTAAAACTGTGGGGAAATGATGTAGGGAATCAACAGAACCTTGTTCAAATGCCCAAAATATGAGGGCAGAATAAGACTAGTCATCAAATGTCTGTTCAGGAATCTTCTCCAAATAGACATTGACAGTGTGGCTTTTTCTGAACCCTTTTCTGTTTTTAACATGTCACGAGACTTGCAAGATAGACCGAATAGCCCAGCTATTTGAAAAACAGGGTTTTTAAAAAAAAAAGTAGCCGAATCCTCTGTCAGACATGTTATATAAGCACACAGAAACAAAGAATTTTTATCCACTGGTTTAGCAGCTGGTTTTACATGAATCTATTTCAGCTGTGTAAAATCATAAACTTTAATTAACAATTCTGGGATAGATGGCACCAGAGATTAGTGGAGAGTTGGGATCAAATCCCATTTCATGTCACAAGTTTCACTAAGGGTGATGACACACTGAAATGGTTTACCTAGGGAGGTAGTGGAACCTCCATCCTTAGAGGTTTTTAAGGCCCGGCTTGACAAAGCCTTGGCTGGGATGATTTAGTTAGTGTCGGTCCTGCTTTGAGCAGGGGATTGGACTAGATGACTTCCTGAGGTCTCTTCCAACCCTGATATTCTATGATTTTAAGTGAAGGAAGCTTAATAATATTACATCGTCTCATCCCTGTCTCCGTTTGTCAGCATTGCAAAACTCCTACACAGTTCCGCTTGTCTAATTCAGGAGGGACTCAGCACTGAATTGCAGGTCAAGATAGATGCCTGCTGGCCGCGCTGTTTTGGGGAAGCTTGCACAGGGCCTGGATTGGGTTCAGCACAAGCTAATGACTTTTATTCCCTCTCTTCATGAGCATTAAGATCTTGCTAATTTTTAAATGAAAGAAAAGGAAGCTACTTCCCTTCTTCTCAAGCACTTGTACATCTTGTGATCTCTGATGTTTGAATAGAAATGAGATTTGAATGAATAGTCATGATTAGTCATTTTAATTGGCCTTTGGGAGCAATTACATTTCATTCTGCATTTCTTGGAAGCACAATTGGTTACCAGTGAACTTACCAAATGTTAACTCCCACGTTCTTCTCAACACACAGCTGCTAAAGTGTTTGAAAGCAAAATGAAATGAATATGATTTGAAGAACATGAATGGACCTAATTTAATTGGAGAAGATGTGATAAGATGTGGGTGGTGAAGGAAACCCGTTAGTTTGAGTGCCTTCCTCCTAAATGATTGCTTGTTCACGATGCAAGTGAACACACACCCATACTTACTATTTAAGGCTGAACTTTTCAAAATAGTACAGAAGAGTTAGGTGCTCATATCCTATTAAAATTCAGTGGGAGTTGGCAGCCTAACTCCCTTAGGCCCCTCTGGAAAGTCCAGCCATAATACACAGGAAGATCCACCAACCCTTCTGGTCAGGTAGGCCTCTTGGTCACATATGGCTTAGAAATCACGGGACAGGAGGCTGGATCTGGTGAGGCCCACACAAGGATAGTACCTATACAGGGCAGGGTAGGACTCTGTAGATCTGTTGGCTGGACTCCATACATAGGAGCATGTGTGGAGCAGCTCTACTTCTGCTCCATAGCCTGGGAACTGGGTAGATTCCATTCCCTGCCCAGTTGCTGCAGGACCCCTTTGTTCCAAGCCTATTTAGTCAGGCTTCGGCAGGGCAGTGGATTTGACCCAGAGTGTTGACTCCTGACCAATTTCTCCAAGATCCTACTTCTTCAGCAAACTCTGTGGATAATGGAACCAATGGTATACATCACTGCAAACAGCCAATGAGTGTTACAATAATTCATCCCATCACCTGAGTCAGTGTTTATGCCAAGTCCATTTTTCAGTTCCTCTTTAGAGTGCCATCTGAAAGCAGGTAGGCAAAATTTGATTAAAAAAGATGTGATCTGGACCAACTTGCAGCCAGAGAAAAAGATCGTGCTGTTTGTATTGTCTACTCTGCCTGCTCTGAGCAGCTCTAAGTGGTGTTATGAACTTATGACAAATATAAGGAATGAAGGTTTCTCTCAAATGATGTAAATTAGTGGAAATGGCTGACAATTTGCCTTTTTCAGATGGGTGTCACTGTCCATAAGCCTTTGTTTCAAATAATAGAGAGTTAAGTTAAATGTTCCCAGAACAGCAAATCTGGGAAGTATGAAGTGTACAGTGTGTATGTGAAGGTTACTGTTATAGCTGAGTCCTGCAGTATACATGTTGTAAAGGCAGAGACATGTATTCTGTAGCTGCAGCCAATTTCATAAGGCTATTAAAGGATACCGTCAACTTAAAAAAATCACATTTCTGTTTGTAATTGTTTTTTGTCTCCTGTTGTTTGTCACATTTATGATCACTGTATCTGACAGATCATAGAGAAATTTTCATTGTGCTTACATTTAAAAGCACTGTGTGCAGTTAGTCTGTTTCCCATGTTTATGTTTTGGCACACAGCAAGATGAGAATTTTTTTTTTAAAATGTGTTGTAAAATCACAAAAAAATTGGCAGTGGGGTAGGAAAAGCAACTGAAGGGACTTTTAACTAACATAAACTTGCTAGATTTCACGACAAATGTCTTGTAAAACTAATGATCCAATTTCCTCTGTTATACTGTTAGCTGGTCTGTTTTAAAAGTTGGCGTCTCTGTTTTTAGCTCTTGGGAACTTGGAATGAACATTGATTCAGTCTGGAAATTAAAGGCCAAATTCTGCTTGTACTCCACATTTACACTGATGTAGCTTCACTGAATTCATTTCAGATGTATATTGTGGCTACTTAAGGTAAATTTAGGGCCAAATTTTGCTCTGAGTTGAGATGTCATCGGTTAAAAAAAAAAAGCAAGTACATTTTGTGGCTCACTGGCCAACTACCAAGATATTAACTAGCATCATACATGGTCCATCTACACAGTCAGAATTCTCAGGTAACTAGATTTGTATGGTTTAAAGCCAGAAAGGACAATTAGATCATCTTCTCTGGCCTTCTGTATGTCCCAAACCATTACATTTCAGTGTTACCCTGTGTTGAGCCCAATAACTTGTTTTTGACTAAAGCATATCTTCCAGATAGGCCTCTAGTCTTGATTTGAAGACATTAAGAGATGGATAATTCAGCACTTACCTTGGTAATTTGTTCCAGTGGTTAATCACCCTCACTGTTATAAAATTGTGCCTTATTTCTGATTTGAATTTGTGTGGCTTCAGCTTTCAGCCACTGGTTCTTGTTATGCTCTTCTCTGCTAGATTAAAGAGCCCTTTGGTACCCTGTATTTTCTCCCGATTTTCTGCATATTCATTGTAATTAAGTCACCTCTCAGTCTTCTTTTTGAGAGTCTGAATAGATTGAGCTCTTGAAGTTTCTCGGTTGTAAGACATTTTCTCCAATCCTTAAACCATTTGATCGGCTTTTTTTTCTGCGCTCTCTCCAACTTTTCACCAGTGTCATATGCAGAGGTTCTTCTTCGAGTGATTGCTCACATCCATTCCAGGTAGGTGTGCGCGCCGCGCGTGCACGTTCGTCGGAAACTTTTTTACCCTAGCAACTCCAGTGGGCCGGCAGGTCGCCCCCTAGAGTGGCGCCGCCATGGCGCTCTATATATACCCCTGCCGGCCCGCCCGCTCCTCAGTTCCTTCTTACCGCCGTGTCGGTCGTTGGAACTGTGGAGTGCGGCTTAGCTGTCCTCCACGTCCCTAGCTCTCCTAGTTCTCTATCGCTTGTCTATCGTTTATCTCTAGTTCCATATAGTTGTTAATTAGTTTGTTAAGTAGATAGTTTAGTTAAATAGTTGTTAAGTAGTTCTTTGCCGGGGGCTTAGCCCTTCCCGGCACCCGGCGCCAGGCTCATGCCTGTTTCGCCGGGCTTCAAGCAGTGTGCGGCCTGCAAGAAGCCCATGCCTACCAGCGATCCCCACGAAGCGTGCCTGAAGTGCCTCGGGGAATCGCACAGATCTGACAAGTGCCGCATCTGTAAGGCTTTTAAGCCGAGGACAAAAAAGGAGAGGGATCAGAGGCTCCGAACTCTCCTAATGGAGGCGGCACTTGACCCGTCGGCTTCGCAGGCCGTGGTATCGGCACCGGCACCGGATCGCTCCGGCACCGAGAAGACTCCCCGGCACCGACCTTCTCCGGCACCGGAATCAGAGCCAAGGCCGTCGAAGTCTGATACTCCGGCCAGGCAGACCCGGCTTGAGCGCCCGGCCTCGACATCGGCCGCGGCGCCGCCGACACCGTCAGCACCGTTGACTCCGGGCCCGGCGGGTCCGTTGAGTCCGGTACCGCCGAGCTCCCCCATGAGATCTGGGGTTGAGATAGTGGTCCCATCCACACCGGAGACCTTCGCCTCGGCTCGGGACCTTATTGCCCTGACTGAGCCCACTCGGCTGCCACCCCCGGTACCTCCGCTGCGGGTTGTGTCCAGAGGCAAGCCCATGATGTCGGCACCGCCCAGAGACAGTCGTTCGCCATCCAGGTCCCGACGTCTTGGGCGCTCCAGATCCCGACGCCGCTCGCAGTCCCGGCATCGCTCCCCTCAGCGGTACCGGTCGCACTCGCGGCAACGGTCGGCATCGAGACGGTCGCGGTCAGGCTCCAGTCGGCGACACCGGCACCGCGACTCCAGGAGCAGGTCCCGACGCTACTCGCCGCACCGGTCGACCTCCCGGCACCGAGCTGGTGGCAGGTCCCGGTCTCGGTCGACCTCCCGGCACCGAGCTGGTGGTAGGTCCCGGTCGACCTCCCGGCACCAAGCTGGTGGCAGGTCCCGGTACCGATCAGGATCCCGGCACCGTGATAGATCCCGGTCCCGATCCCGGTCCCGGCACCGATATGACTCCCGGCACCGGTCCCCGGCACCGAGACAATCCTCCGTGCCGGCCCGCGCAGACCCTTACCATCCGGGGTCGGCCCCGCCGTGGCCCTCGAGACAGCCGTCCGTATCTTCCCAGACGGACAGTGGGTATGCGCTGGGCACCGACCGGCAGGCGGCGCTGTTCGGGGATCCGCCGCTGCAAGACCAAGGCCCACAACAGTGGGGATTCTGGACACCCTGGGCATACCATCAGGCCCAGGGCCCCCAGCAGCTCCCTGCTAGACCGGCGACTGCGGAGCGTAGGGCCCCTGAAGCCTCCTTGTCTCGCCCCCCTCCCTCCCCGGAAGGGGAGGAAGGGTCCAAACAGCAGGACTCCGCTGTGGCTCCGGAGGCAGAGGCGAGGGCTGAGGAAGACCCTCAGTTGGACACTATCGTGCCTGGGGTCTCATCATCCTCCTCCCCGGATGAGGCGGTGGCGGGTACCTCCTCCAACAGTCCCCCCCCGCTGGATCTCAGGGCGCACCAGGACCTCCTCAGGCGATTGGCTCAAAACCTGAGTCTGCAGGCAGAGGAGGTCTCGGAGATAAAGGACCCAATTGTCACCATCCTCTCTTCTGATGCTCCCACCAGGGTCGCCCTGCCCTTCATACGGACCATCCAGGCCAACGCCAATACTATCTGGCAGTCCCCGGCCTCCATCCCTCCGACAGCGAAAGGAGTCGAGAGAAAGTACATGGCCCCTTCTAGGGGCTATGAATATCTACATGTTCACCCGACTCCCAGTTCACTGGTAGTGCAATCGGTGAACGATAGGGAGCGTCACGGCCAGGAGGCTCCGGCCCCCAAGTCCAGAGAGGCCAGGCGGATGGACCTCCTTGGCCGTAAGGTGTATTCAGCTGGGGCGCTGCAGCTCAGGGTCTCTAACCAGCAGGCCCTGCTGAGCAGATACACCTTTAACTCCTGGGTGGCAGTGGACAAATTTAAGGAGCTGCTGCCACAGGATGCTCGCCAAGAGTTTACGGCCATCTTGGACGAAGGCAAGAAGGTCGCACGCACAGCCTTACAAGCCTCCTTGGACGCTGCGGACTCGGCTGCCCGCACCCTCGCGTCAGGAGTTACGATGCGTCGCATCTCCTGGCTGCAGGTTTCCGGCCTTCCGCCGGAGCTCCAGCACACTATACAGGACCTTCCTTTCGAAGGCCAGGGCCTGTTTTCCGATAAGACAGACCCCAGACTCAAGAGTCTAAAAGACAACAGGGTCATCATGCGGTCCCTCGGGATGCACACCCCCGTGACGCAGCGTAGACCCTTTAGGTCGCAACAACAGCCTTCATTTTGAAGGTGCGCCCGAGGGCGCGGTAACAGTTTCCCCTATGGATCCTTTCCCCCCGTTTTCAAACCGCCTTTCGTTTTTCCTCCCGGCGTGGTCCCAAATAACATCGGACCGCTGGGTCTTAAGCATGGTGCAGACGGGATACCGCCTGCAGTTTGTTTCGTTTCCTCCTTCCCGCCCTCCTTCCTCGTCCCTCTTCAGGGACCCCTCTCACGAGCAATTCCTTCGGCAGGAGGTGCAGACGCTCCTCAGCAAAGGAGCTATAGAGGCGGTTCCGGAAAACGAGAAAGGCAAAGGGTTTTATTCCCGCTACTTTCTGATCCCCAAGGCCAAGGGGGGCCTCAGGCCTATCCTCGACCTGCGAGAACTCAACAAATACCTCGTGAAGTTGAAGTTCCGCATGGTATCCCTGGGGACCATTATTCCATCCCTGGATCCAGGAGACTGGTACGCCGCCCTCGACATGCAGGACGCGTATTTCCACATTGCCATTTGGCCGCGCCACAGACGCTTTCTCCGCTTCGTTGTGGGGTCTCTTCATTATCAGTTTGCAGTCCTCCCATTCGGCCTGTCCACGGCCCCGAGGGTGTTTACAAAATGCATGGCAGTTGTCGTGGCGCATCTTCGGCGCAACCGTGTCCACGTGTTCCCTTATCTGGACGACTGGTTGATTCGGGGCACGTCGGAACAGCAGGTCAACAGCCATGTCCGCATGATCACCGCCATATTTGCAAGTCTGGGCCTCTTGATAAACACAGACAAGTCCACTCTGAGGCCCACGCAGAAGGTGGAATTTATCGGGGCCGTCTTGGATGCCACTGTGGGCAGGGCCTCGCTGCCTCTGCAACGGTTCCAGACCATGGCGGCGATCGTTCAACGTTTGCGGTCAGCCCCATTGACGTCAGTGAGGACATGTCTAACCCTGTTAGGCCACATGGCGGCGTGCACTTTTGTGACCGGCTACGCTCGGCTCCACATGAGGCCTCTCCAGCTGTGGCTTATCAGTCATTACAGGCCGGCAAGGCAACCTTTAGACATGTTAGTCACAATCCCCCAGAAGGTCTTGGATTCTCTCGGCTGGTGGTTAGACCAGTCCGTATTATGTGCGGGTCTTCCCTTTCACCCCTCTCAGCCATCGGTATCCCTGACAACGGATGCCTCAGATCTAGGCTGGGGGGCCCACCTAGGGACCCTGCGGACACAGGGCCTGTGGTCCCAGGAGGAGGTGGGGCTCCACATCAACATACGGGAGTTGAGAGCGGTCCGCCTTGCTTGTCAAGCGTTTTGTCATCGGCTTCAGGGTCGTTGTGTCGCCGTGTTCACGGACAACACGACGACCATGTACTATATCAACAAGCAGGGCGGCACCAGGTCCTCCTCCCTGTGCCACGAGGCGATACGTCTCTGGGACTTTTGCGTAGCCCACTCCATTCACCTCAGGGCTTCCTTCCTCCCTGGAGTACGGAACACTCTGGCAGATCGATTGAGCAGATCCTTCCTGTCACACGAGTGGTCCCTTCGCCCGGACGTCGCTCTCTCCATTTTCCGGAGGTGGGGTTATCCCCGGGTGGACCTCTTCGCGTCCAAGGGGAACAGGAAGTGCCAAGCGTTCTGCTCCTTTCAGGGCAGGGAGCCGGGGTCGATAGCGGATGCCTTCCTCATCCAGTGGTCGACCCACCTGTACTATGCATTTCCCCCGTTCCCTCTGGTCCACAAGGTCCTCCTGAAGGTGCGCAGGGACAGGGCTCTCGTGATCATGGTGGCCCCGGCGTGGCCCAGGCAGCACTGGTACACCATGCTGCTGGACTTGGCCATAGCCGACCCAGTTCCCCTGCCCCTTCATCCGGACCTGATTACCCAGGACCACGGGACCCTCTGTCACCCAGACCTGCAGTCGCTGCACCTAGCGGCGTGGCTCCTGCGTGGCTGACTGGTTCAGAGCTGCGCTGCTCTACGCCTGTGAGAGAGGTGCTCTTGAGCAGCAGGAAACCGTCCACAAGAGCCACATATTCAGCGAAATGGAAGCGCTTCTCCTGTTGGTGCGTAGAGAGAAATCTCCGCCCTATGGAAGTTTCGGTTTCCGAAATCTTAGACTACGTTTTGTCCCTCAAAGGGCAAGGTCTGGCCTTATCGTCGTTGCGAGTCCACCTAGCAGCTATCTCCACCTTTCACCCGGGTGCGGACGGTCGCTCCGTTTTTTCTCACCCGACGGTGTCGAGATTCCTTAAAGGGCTGGAACGTTTATTCCCTAACGTCCGTCCCCCTGCTCCAACCTGGGATCTTAACCTGGTGTTGTCCCGGCTCATGGGACCCCCCTTTGAGCCGTTAGCTACTTGCTCCCTGCTCTACCTCTCTTGGAAAACGGCCTTTCTAGTGGCTATCACCTCAGCTCGACGGGTGTCGGAGCTCCGAGCTCTTGTGGTTGACCCCCCATATACGGTCTTCCACAAGGACAAGGTGCAGCTGAGGCCACACCCTGCTTTTCTGCCCAAGGTGGTCTCAGCCTTTCATGTCAACCAAGAGATTTTCCTTCCGGTTTTTTCCCCAAAACCTCACTCCTCAGGCAGGGAGCAGCAGCTCCACTCGCTGGATGTCCGTAGGGCTCTCGCGTTCTACATAGAGAGGACTAAGCCCTTCCGGAAATCCCCCCAACTTTTCGTGGCGGTAGCAGATCGTATGAAAGGTCTTCCTATCTCCTCCCAGAGGGTATCCTCTTGGGTTACGTCCTGTATCAGGACTTGTTATGACTTGGCCCATGTCCCTACGGGCCGTGTGACTGCGCATTCTACCAGGGCGCAGGCGTCGTCGCTGGCTTTCCTCGCCCGTGTGCCCATCCAGGAAATCTGTCGGGCAGCGACCTGGTCATCGGTCCACACCTTTGCTTCCCACTACGCCCTGGTCCAGCAGTCGAGGGAGGATGCGGCCTTCGGAACTGCAGTGCTCCGTGCCGCGACTTCTCACTCCGACCCCACCGCCTAGGTATGGCTTGGGAGTCACCTACCTGGAATGGATGTGAGCAATCACTCGAAGAAGAAAAGACGGTTACTCACCTTTGTAACTGTTGTTCTTCGAGATGAGTTGCTCACATCCATTCCACACCCGCCCTCCTTCCCCACTGTCGGAGTAGCCGGCAAGAAGGAACTGAGGAGTGGGCGGGCCGGCAGGGGTATATATAGAGCGCCATGGCGGCGCCACTCTAGGGGGCGACCTGCCGGCCCACTGGAGTTGCTAGGGTAAAAAAGTTTCCGACGAACGTGCACGCGCGGCGCGCACACCTACCTTTAAAATCTCCTCTGTAATCCTCCTCATTGATCCTCTGTATATACATCCCAGGATTGCTTTAGCCCTGTTTGCCACAGCATTGCACTGCGACCTGATGTTGAGTTGCTTGCCCACTATAACCTCTAAATCCTTTACAGAGTTCCTGCTTTCCAGGATACAGTCCCCCATTCTGTAGGTGTAGCCTGCATTTCTTGCTTCTACATGTAGAGCTTTGCATTTGGCTGTATTAAAGCTAGAACTGGGTGAACATATTTTGAGAAACAGTAAATTTGCCCCCAAAATGCATTTTTCAGGTCATCAAAACTATTCGCAGATTCAGATCAGATTTGGAAATATAAAAAGGAAAAAACATTTTGAAAAAGTTGAAATGGTTCGTTTTGACCATTTCAAAACTAAATGTTTTGACTTTTTTCATTTTGAAGTGTTTGTGTTTGACTATTGTGAAATGAAATGGGGTTTCATTTTGAAATATAGCTGATTAAACAAGGGTAAAAAAACACCTGAAAACTACCTGAAACAAAAAAAATATATACTTTTGGGTCAAATGAAGCATTCTGTTTGACCCGAAACAGAATTTTTCCATTTTTTGTTTGTCTGTTTCAGAAAAGGGGGGAGGGGGCAGGGAATCCATTTTGGTCAAAGTCGATTTGAGAGGTTGAAGGAAAAGTTAGGCTTGGCCCCTGAACCAAAAAATCAGTTATTCACTCTAATTAAAATGTATTTTGTTTGAATGGACCCACTGACCATGCGATCCATGCCCTGTCCTCGTCATTATTTACTCTTCTGCGAATCTTTGTGTCATCTGCAAATTTTAATTTGATGAAAATGTTGAAAAGCATAGTACTGATTCCAGTGGAACCCAGTTAATGAAGATTCCCCATTGGTGACTGCGTTTTGAGATCTGTTACTTAGCCAGTTCTTAATCCATCTAACATGCACTCTCTTGGTATTGTATAGTGCTAATATTTTAACCATAATTCCATGCAGTATAAAGTCAAATGCCTTACAGATGTCTTAAGTATTTTCCATCTGCGCAGTTACCTTTATCAACCAAACTTGAAATCTCAACAAGGAATTAAATTAGGTTTGTCTGACCTGATCTTTTTCCATAATACCATATTGACTAGCATTAATTATATTCATATCCTTTAATTATTTATGAATTGCGTCCTGTATCAATTTTTTTCCATTATTTTGCCCAGGATTTATGTCAGACTAGCTGGTCTGCAGTTACCTGGGTCATCAGCTTGTCCTATTTGAATATTGGCAGAACATTATCATTCTTTCAGTCTCCTGGAATTTCCCCTGTATTTCAAGATTTATTAAAAATTAACATCAGCAGGGCAGAGATCTCCTCAGCCAACACTTGTAGGACTTTTGGGTGCAGATTATGTGGGTCTGCTAATTTAAATGTGTTTATCCTCAATATATATAGTTTAACATCCTTGGTTATCTAAAGAAGAGTTCTGTATAGCTTGATGAAAGCTTGTCTCTTTCACCAACAGAAGTTGGTCCAGTAAAAGATATTACCTCACCCTGTTTATCTCTGGAAATACTTTGTCATCCTTGTGATGTGCGTCTTTTATCCTGCTGCTTTCCAAATGAAGAACAGAAATATTTATTGAACACTTTGGCCTTTTCAGCATCATTTCTCCATGGATCTGAAGAAGTGGGGTTTTTGGGCATGAAAGCTTATGCCCAAATACATCTCTTAGTCTTTAAGGTGACACCGGACTCCTCGTTGTTTTTGTGGATACAGACTAACACCACTACCCCTCTGATGCTACTTCATCATCATTAACGGTTTTATCATCTCTATCTAATAATGGGTCTGTATCATTATTAGGATTTCTTTTGTTCCTAAAACACTTTACAAATTTAGTGATTTCTACTGACTGCTATTGATTTCCCTTTTCCCTGTTTGTTACATTTTCCTTTTTCCCCCCAGCTAGCACTGCCTATTAATCTCATGGTGACTCCTGTCAGAGTAGGCACTTCTTAGGTATCTTTTGTGCAATGAATGGAAAATGTTACACTTACGTTAGCCTCACTAGGATCCTAATTCAAAATCCACTGAAGTCAATAGAAAGACTCCCATTGACTTTATTAGGCTTGGGAATAAGGCCTTGGAATAAAATCCTCCTTGAGGAAAAGGTGCAGTTGTGTTTCTGCTACAATTTCTTGTCTGTAAGGATGTTGTTACTAGCGTTATTCGGCTTTCTGTGTACTGTATTTTTCACAATTCAAGGGCAGAATGGGTGGATTTTGTTAAATCTTTTTTTTAATATGCAAGTGTACAGGAGAGTCGATGAAATGTTTTAGTGAGAGTACACGTTGAGTTCTGGATACTCAATGCCCATTACATTTCATCGTAATTGGGCTTTCATATCCCATAGGTTGCTATGAGAATCTCAGCCTAAATGTGTAAACAGTCATTTTTATTCAAATTTGAGGTACAGAAGCATCACCATGTTTATCCCACCTTTTTGTAATAACCTGGGAAACATTTGTTTGTGGATTGGGACTTAAGAACTTTTTTTCTTCTTCTCTATTTTTAGTGGCATTCTTGAAAACCTAAAAAGGAAACTTAGATTCTTCAGGCAAATTTTGGCTGGTAGAGATTCTGGATAACAGGTGAGACAGCAAAAGAGTTTAGATGTAGAATTTTTGTATGGATGATTACATTTCCTTGCTCTCTTGATTAAATGTTGGCAGTATTGGGGCTGAGTGTTTTAAACTCTTAACATGTGTCTCTCTTTTTTAAGTTAAAACGATTTGACCACCATGAGTTGGAGTTTCTTGACCCGTCTGTTAGAGGAAATCCACAATCATTCAACATTTGTTGGCAAAATCTGGCTGACGGTTTTGATTGTCTTTCGGATTGTCCTTACGGCTGTGGGAGGGGAATCCATCTATTATGATGAACAAAGCAAGTTTGTGTGCAACACGGAACAACCGGGATGTGAGAATGTTTGCTATGATGCTTTTGCTCCTCTTTCGCATGTGAGATTTTGGGTGTTTCAGATCATTCTTGTAGCCACTCCATCGGTGATGTATTTAGGCTATGCCATTCATAAAATTGCCAGAATGGTGGAACATAACGAACCTGATAAAAGAACCAGGAGCAAAACCTTTTCAATGCGCTGGAAACAACATCGTGGCTTGGAGGAGACAGAGGATGACCACGAAGAAGATCCAATGATGTACCCAGAGATAGAGATAGAAAGTGAGCGGGAGAACAAGGAGCAGCCAGCCCTCACTAAAGCTAAACACGATGGCAGGCGGCGAATTCGAGAGGATGGGCTCATGAAAATCTATGTGCTGCAGCTGCTATCTAGGACTATGTTCGAAGTTGGCTTTCTTGTTGGTCAATATTTTTTGTATGGGTTTGAAGTCAGCCCCACGTTTGTATGTAGCAGAAAACCATGCCCACACAAGATAGATTGTTTCATTTCAAGGCCTACCGAAAAGACCATTTTCCTTTTAATAATGTATGGCGTAAGCTGCCTGTGTTTACTTTTGAATGTCTGGGAGATGCTCCATTTGGGATTTGGTACAATCCGAGACACATTAAACAGTAAAAGAAAAGAGCTGGAAGATTCTGCTACCTATAACTACCCTTTTACTTGGAATACTCCATCTGCTCCTCCTGGCTATAACATTGCAGTCAAGCCAGATCAGATCCAATATACTGAATTGTCCAATGCCAAAATGGCCTACAAGCAAAACAAAGCGAATATAGCTCAGGAGCAGCAGTATGGGAGCAATGAAGAAAACATTCCAGCCGACCTAGAAAATCTGCAGAGGGAGATTAAAGTGGCTCAGGAACGTCTGGACCTTGCAATCCAGGCATATAATAACCAAAACTATCCCACCAGTTCCAGAGAGAAGAAATCCAAAGCAGGCTCAAACAAAAGTAGTGCCAGTAGCAAATCGGGGGATGGAAAGACCTCTGTGTGGATTTAACGTTCGCTGAACTTGTACTTTTTTTTCTTAGTTAATGATAACCAGCAATTCACTGAATAATTACTTTCATTAAGTAAACATTTGATTCTGTTTATCTTCAGGGATTCTGTTGGCTAGTGATCCAAGCTCTCAGAAAGTTTATGCACATGCCCTAGAGTTACAGAATTTTATTCTTGTGTCTTCCAGGTCAGGAGACGAACAGGTATATTTAAATCATTCTTGTTGAACGGTTTACACTGTATGTACAGAATTATGGTGCATTTATTCTGCACAATTTTTTGTATTTGTACGTTGGACCTCTGCAGTTATACTTTTTATATTAAAGAAAAGAAAATAATACAGGTAATGCTTAGCATTTTGCTAGTTCTGTTACTGTGGTCAGCAGACTTATTTTTCTCTTGTTTTTTGCTTTTGTTTGTCTGTGCTGCATTTCAGAAGTGCCTTGTACATGCACACAAGACAAGAGGATTCTTCAGTTACCTAGGGAGCCTATATAGTGTTGACTGCTTATCAGCAGAGCAGTCAAGGGTTTGGAGAATATTTAATGGTGCCACTGGTTGCGTCTTTATACAGTTATGTGCAGCTCACAGGATGAAAGTGTCATATACTAACCAGAACGTGCCGGAATGTTGCACCTTGTGGTTTAAATTATTTAGACAAACATACGCGGGTTGTAAGTCATCAGTTCAGAGTAAGAATGCCATAGACAATTGGGGAGGGCAGGGTTTTGTAAGCTTTATCCAACAGGAGAAAGAGAAACTTAGAACTACTATAAAATGTTCTAAAAAAAAAATGGGTAGAAATTACTGTGTATTCAATAATTCCATGGCATTTATGTGAAATGCACAATAAGGTATTTGTTTCGTTAAGGTCTTACTATAATGCAAAACCCTGTGAGGGCATTAAATTGTTACAGTAACTTCAGGATAACTGATTTTTTTTTTTAACAAAATGACCTGACTTTGTGTAGTCACTGTAAACTGTATTTGTTATGCATTACATCAGAAGGAAGCTTTTCATAGTCCCCGTCCCCCCAACCCAAAAAAAAAAACACAACAGAAACTTTGTTTATAGGAATATATTGAAAATTTGACAAAGATCCCTCACCCCCAAGCCATCTTTCTTCCATTGTGTCCTAGGAACTCAGCTCAAACAGAGCAATATGTAAATATTAGATTTCTGCTTGAGAGACTAGTTGGATGTAGCATTCTGAGGGTTTGGCATTAAAGTTAAATTTATAATTAGAAAAAGGAGAATGCAGTATTACTGCCTTTGGCAGTGTCTTTCTGGCAAGGGGAAGCATTAATGTTTGAGAGATGCTGATGAGTTGTATATGCTTTTAGCTACTATTTATAATATAGTCAAGGCCATGTTCTGTTTTCTCTTCTGTGAAATTTTAGTCCATTTAATAGATTTGGGGGGAAAGTATTAAGGGAAAACTCCTGTTCTGTCGTGAGGCTCCCTCATTCCCACACCGCCATGGATACAGTTAATCAGGAGCACGTTTCCAGAGGTGAGAGAGGGAATCATTAAGAAAGCGATAGATGGTACGACAGAAAATATCATATTGCCTCTGTATAAATCCATGGTATACAGCATGCAGATGTGGTTGTCCTATCTCAAAAAAGATACGTTGGAATTGGGAAAAGGGCAGAAAAAATGATTAGGGGTATGGAACAGCTTCCGTATGAGGAGAGATTAATAAGACGCAGACTTTTCAGCTTGGAAAGGAGATGACAAGGGGGGATATGATAGAGGTCTATAAAATCATGACTGGTGTGGAGAAAGTTAATAAGGAAGTGTTATGAGAAGGAGTAAATAACACAAGAACTAGGGGTCACCAAATGAAATTAATAGGCAGCAGGTTTAAAACAAACAAAAGGACGTTTTTCTTCATACAGCACATGATCAACCTGTGGACCTCTTTGCCAGAGGATGTTGTGAAGGCCAAGACTATAACGGTTCAAAAAATAACTAGATACATTCATGGAGGATAGGTCCATCAATGGCTATTAGCCAGGATGGGCAGGGATGGTATCCCTAGCCTCTGTTTGCCAGAAGCTGGGAGTGGGCCACAGGGGATGGATCACTTGATGATTCCCTGTTCTGTTCATTCCCACTGGGGCACCTGGCATTGGCCATTGTTGGCAGACAGGATACTGGGCTGGATGGACCTTTGGTCTGACCCAGTCTGGCCATTCTGATGAGGCAGTAAGGGAGCTCAGCCCCAGTGCAGCAGAATACTTAAGTATAAGTTCATTCCTGTTCCCAAAGCACCTAAGCATACGCTTAACGTTAAAAATAAATTAATGGGACATATGCATATGCTTAAGTGTTTTGCTAAGGGGTGATTTGCTGAATTGAGCCCTGAAAGTACTAGTTTCATGGAAAGCCACACTGTTCCCCCTTTAATTCCCTCCTTAGCATTATTAATTTTAGAGTATGTCTGTACGTCAAAAAAAGACCCACAGCAGTGAGTCTCAGAACCAGATCAACTGACTCGGGCACATGCTGCCTCTGCGAGGCTAAAAATAGCAGTATAGACATTCCCACTTAGGCTGGAGCCTGGACTTTGAAACCCAGCGAGGCGGGGGAGGGTCTCAGATCCTGGGCTCCAGCTGGAGTCTGAACATCTTTGCTGCTATTTTTATCTCTGCAGCACGAGCCCCTTGAGCCCAGGTCGGTTGACCCAGACTCCAAGGCTTGGTGGGCTTTTTGTTTGTTTGTTTGTTGCTGCGTAGATGTACCTGCAGGGCCCAGTCCTGCTCTCCTTGAAGTCAGCGGTAAACATAGCGTTCATTTAAATGGGAACAGGATAGAGACCTTCTTCCAAAGAGCAGCCCAAGCCAATGCAGACTCCTTTAGATGCACATTGGTAGGCTGCTCCAGTCCGCTTCAGGCAGCAAGATGTTCCATGCTACAGGTATAAAACTTGCTTTCCCGCTTCTTCTCTTGCAATACATCATCCCTTGTTAGTCTGAGGAGTGAGCTTCTGAAGTCTGTATTTTAGCACTTAATCCCTACATGTTGAGTTCTTGGGGATGGTCTATTTTAAGTGAAGAATAGGCCAGGTTATGTTGTCATCTTTAAAACAGCAAGTGAAATTCCAGGCCATCTGGCCAGCGAGAAATGGTTTGTGTCACTAACTTTGTGTTGGTGAGACAGAAGATTGGTGATTGTCTAGTTAAGAAGCAGACGTCTGAAGGGAAGTATACTGAGATGGAGGGTGGACAGAAAGGATTAGCCAGAGGGAAGATATGAGAGTGATGGGGAGGCTGGGTGAAAAGCAGTGACGTGTGAAAACTGTGGAAAAGACATTTGGAGCCTGGAGATAAACATTATCCACAAATGCTGCAGCTTGATGGTTCTCTCCAGCTTCCCAAGAGGGTTACATTGTTTTTAACCCCTTGTAGTTTCTTTGACTGCTGTTTAATAAGTAGGACTGCAGTAATTTAAAATCCTTTGCCCCTGGCTGCTGTTTACATCTCCTGTACCAGTGTACTGTACCAGTGTACCACACCTGTAGTTTAAAATTATCTGACAGTCAGTTACTGCCAGCTGCTCCATATGCTTTCTGTATCTGTCATTACTGCTTGCTTTTTGGGTGCAAGTCATCTTTCCATTTGACCCTAAACAATTACCTGTTTAAAACCACTGGCTCATGTTAATCCTGTGATATTTCCTTCAAAAACAGGAAACAATTCCATTACTGTACAGCTATATTTTGTTTAGAATTTGCATAATTATTCCACTGTGTGCACTGAACTCATTTCAGAAATGCAAAGTAACTGAGCTCAGATTTTTGTAGCTATTTTGTATTCATTTCAATTGTGTAAAAAGTGCACATTTTACTTTGAAACTGAGTCTTTGCCACTCACTAGGTGGATGTCTTTTAAAGCTGTAAATTTTCATGTTTGTGATGATCAGTTTCAAAGTGCATTTTAATTTTCCCTTTGAAGAATTTTCACATGCATTGTGGTGTCCTCTTCGGAAGAGAGGAGGAGGCTTTGGGTTAAATCTGGGCCATCTGAAATAAATATTCAGAAGAGACTTTAAACAAAAAACTGAATATAACTTGGATTTTTGTTGGCGTTAACAGAGTTTTCTATTTTTGGACACTTTTTTGAAAGAAACTACCTAGCATTGTGATGAGTTACAGTCTGTGGGTATATGGATGTGCATGTGTGCGATGATGCTTTGTCTTATAGCTTGTTAGATCCAGATCTTGGAATTTTTCATAAACTTGACCTGCGGTTATTTAAAGTCACATAGATTGCGCATTAGAAACTAACAATGCCTCTTGGAAATGACTCACTCTTCAGTGACCAGTGGAACAACAGCACATTTAAAAAAAAAAAAAAAGGCAAACTGTGTGAGGGCATGTCTACACTAGAAACTTAAGTCGACCCATGTTAGGTAATTACTGCAGTGGTTGATGTCTACCCTATGCTCCTTCTATTGGTATTACACATCATAGAATCATAGAAGATTAGAGTTGCAAGAGACCTCATCTAGTCCAACCCCCTGCTCAAAGCAGGACCAGTCCCCAACTAAATTATCCTAGGCAGGGGTCTGTCAAGCTGGGCCTTAAAAACCTCTAAGGAAGGAGATTCCACCCCCTCCCTAGGGAACCCATTCCAGTGCTTCACCACCCTCCTAGTGAAAGTGTTTCCTAATATCCAACCTAGGCCTCCCCCACTGCAACTTGAGACCATTACTCCTTGTTCTGTCATCTGCCACCCCTGAGAACAACCAAGCACCATCCTCTTTGGAACCCCCCTTCAGGTAGCTGAAGGCTGCTATCAAATCCCCCCTCACTCTTCTGCAGACTAAATAACACCAGTTCCCTCAGCCTCTCCTCATAAATCATGTGCCCCAGACCCCTGATCATTTTCGTTG
Source organism: Gopherus evgoodei (assembly GCF_007399415.2). NCBI lineage: Eukaryota > Metazoa > Chordata > Testudines > Testudinidae > Gopherus > Gopherus evgoodei. Next base: position 12,865,443 of record NC_044344.1, on the reverse strand, counting down.
CCCTCCGCTGGACTCTCTCCAAGTTGTCCACATCCTTTCTGTAGTGGGGGGGGGGCCAAAACTGGACACAATACTCCAGATGTGGCCTTACCAGTGCCGAATAGAGGATAATAATCACTTCCCTCGATCCACCGGCAACGTTTCTAGTAATGCATCCTCACCAGGAGCATTTCCACCACCTTAAGAGGCGTGCAGGGGGGAGAGGATCTCAGCTCTGCACGCAGTCCCTGCCGGGAGCCCAGGTGCACCGCTCCAGGGCTCTTGGCTCCCCACTGCTGGGAGCCTGGCTGTCCCCTTGGGCTACCCGCAGAGAGCCAGGACCCAGGGGCAGCCGAGCTCTGAGTGGGGCCGGTGCAGCCTGGGTAGAAGCAGGGAGCTAGGACTCGGGGGACAGCCAGGTGGAGAGTGGGGTGGGTGCAGCCTGGCTGGGAGCAGGGAGCACAGACATGAGGGGCAGCTGGGCTCTAGTGGGGGCCTTCCGCCACCACAGTGACAGCCCATCTTTCTTGTAAATTTGAATCCTTTCTGGAGACAAGAATGACAGCAAACAGCCAATGTAAGGAACGCAGCATCTACACAGACACTGCATCACCCTAACTACACCGACATAAGCCCTATGCCTCTCATGGAGGTGGAGTTGTGATGTTGGTGTAGCAGGGCACTCACATCGGCGGGAGCAAGGCTGTAGTGTGTACACGGACATAAGCTGCCTTAGGTCAGCCTAATTGTGTAGTGTAGACCAGGCGTGAGGTCTGTCTTGGACAAGACCGACAAGCATGGAAACGTGTGCCTGCTGAAACCTGCATTTGTGTATAGGAACGGGCACACTGAAATCCACTGGTGGAAAGTGCGCTGTTAGCTGTGGTAGCTGAGGCTGAGATTTTTAAGGAGCCTATGGGAGTTGGGTGCCCAGCAATGTTCCCTCTAATATTTTCCATCCGTGTGTGGAAAAATTTTATGTGCACCGAGGTATGTGCAGATGTGTGCCACCAGTAGAAACAAAAAACCTAGATATAATACGTCTCTGCCCTGATGTAACGTGACCCGATATAACATGAATTCAGATATAACGCAGTAAAGCGGTGCTCTGAGGGTGCGGGGGTGCACACTCCGGTGGATCAAAGCAAGTTCGATATAATGCGTTTTCATCTATAATGCAGTAAGATTTTTTGGCTCCTAAGGACAGCGTTATATTGGGGTAGAGGTGTACGTATTTTTAAAAAGTTACCATAGGGATAATTACTCCAGCCAGGACAGGATAGGCATTTTATTCCTCACTGCTCAAAGAAAAAGGCATATACCAGTCAAAGCACTAAAATAACACACTTTGAAAGAACAAAATTACACATCTGAAAGAAATTTTTGTGAGTCCTGAACAGAGTTTTTAAAGATTTATCTTGTGGTTTGTGCATCTTTTCACAAAAAATTGAAACCAGCTGAAATCAGCTACAAGAAAATTTACAATACTGGCAATTTACCCTATTCTGTATGGACAACGTTGTTGTTAGTGCACTTATATTAAACGTAGCACTAAATATTTACTGTATTCTAATGCTTCTGGATTGACTTGACCACTCTAAACATGAAAGATTTCCTGTCGTTTTTTAAGAGATGGGGGATGTAAATCCCTGTGTCCTGATTGGATTTGAATTTGAGTGATTACATTTTGCCAACCTTAATTCCTCTTGCATTTTAACTGGATAATAGTGGTATTCACTTTCTTTCTGAACTGCTGGCACATGTTGCTAAGCAGTGTTAAAAAAACTGGCATTTCTGTGGTGGATGAAGTAATTGCTATATATTGTTTACCTGCCTCACAGGGATGTTGAGAGCTAATAAACCAAATTTATCCCTGAGGTAAGTCCATTGACTTCAGTGGAACTACCCCAAGGATGAGTTGTAGACAGGTTGAGATCCTCTGGTGCAAAATTCTGTATGAGTGCAAGGTGGAATATTCTGTAGGCTCACGCACGTTTCCTGGAACTCAGTTTAAAATGGTGTTACGGGCTGGAAAAGCATGTCAGCCCTTTCACCCAGCAAGTGCTGCACTGCAACTGGCTATTGTGCTTGTGGAAAAGCAGGGAGGAGAAGTTAAGGTGAAAGCTCCATGACCCCATGCTCAAATCAGCTTGATTCCAGAGTCCCTTGTCTTAGAAAGAAGAGAGGAGCACAAGGAGAGAAGCTGCAACTGGACGTTTTGGCCTATGGAAATTCTATTTACTTGAGCTGGTTCAGGAAAATACTTCTTTTCGTTAACCAGTTCCCTGGCTAATTTGAAGACCCATAAGACAAATTAAATGTTGGCAGGGAAGTTTTGTGAGAGAGAATCTGGCCTCTGTACAATGTCCTTTAAATCTTCTCTTGAGAATGAAATAGCTTTCCACTAGCCGAGAGAGACCATTCAGGCAGAACCGACAGACCCCTTTGTCTAACAAGAAAAGCCTGGATCAGAAAAAGTCAGATTAGTCAACCATATTTGGTAATAAAGTTGTTTAGAGTTCAGACAGCTTTTGAAACATTGAGACATTTGGATTACATCAACTGCATGTTGATTCTTCTGTGGGTTTGCAGTAGAGACAAATCCACAACCTCCAAGATTAACTCCAAAGAAACGTACGTATATGTCTGTATCCCATCCTTTAGGTTCCTCTAGTAACTGCAAAGCATAATGTATGCAGAAACTTAAAATAACTAAGGCTGTAAAAGAGTGAAGTGGGTGGGTGAGGTTCTGTGGCTTGCAATGTGCAGGAGGCGCAGACTCGGTGATCACGATGGTCTCTTCTGACCTTAAAGTCTAAATCTGAGACCCCCGCAGAGAAAGAGGATGGTCTTGTGCAGTGGCTCTCAAACTTCTGTACTGATGACCCCTTTCCCATAGCAAGTCTGTGAGTGCAACCCCCCCTTCTAAATTAAAAACATTTTTTCTATATTTAACACCATTATAAATGCTGGAGGCAAAGCAGGGTTTGGGGTGGAGGTTGACAGCTCACAACCCCTCATGTAATAACCGTGTGACCCCTGAGGGGTCCTGACCCCCAGTGTGAGAACCCTTGGTCTTGTGATTAAGAGACTGAAGTGGACTCACAAGGTCTGGGGTCAGGTCCCACCATTGCCATAGACATCATGTGTAACCTTGGGCAAATCACTTAATCTCTGGGCCTCAGTTCCCCATTGGATAAATGGGCAGAGTGGTCCTTCTGTTGTCGTGTCTCCTTAGATTGTAATCCCTTAAGAGCAGGGGCTTTCTCTCACCGTCGAACAATACAGCAACAGTCTTGGCTCTGGATGCTACTGTTGTATGAATAATAATATGGGGCAAGTGTGAATTAGCTAGTGATTTATCCTAGTGAGACTATTGAAACGGGGCAGATGTTTTCCCTGTGTGCAGTTCGGAGCCGCTTACAACAAAGTTGCTTTTCATTGCAGAGGTCTATGCAGGCTTTCTCCATTTTAGCCATGTCTGCTGAATCCTACTGCAGGTGTCTGGATACCTGGGTTCAAAAAAGAATTAGCTAAGTTCATGTCAGATAGGTCCATTAATGGCTGTTAGCCAAGATGGGCAGGGATGCAATCACATGCTCTGGTGTCCCTAAACCTCCGACTGCCAGAAGCTGGGAATGGGCGACAGGATGGATCAGTTGATGATTCCCTGTTCTGTTCATTCCCACTGGGGCACCTGGCAATGGCCACTGTCGGAAGACAGGATACTGGGCTAGATGGACCATTGGTCTGACCCAGTCTGGCTGTTCTTATAGGCTTCTCTGCACTTAAAATGCTCCAGCAGCCCAGCTGTGCCACTGCAGTGCTTCAGTGTAAACATTACCTGCTTCAGTGGGGTGAGGACCCTTGTTCTCCATCCACATATGTCAACGGAACAATTCTTCTATTGAGCTAGTGCTGTATATGAGGACTTAGGTCAGCTTAATAGCATCGTTGAGGGGTGTGGATTTTTCACACTCCTGAGCGTCACAGTTAAACCGACCTAATTTTCTAGTGTAGATCAGGCCTGTGTTACTACCTCTTGTCTCCCGGCACATTAAGGGAGAGAACAAATGGCAGTTAGCCCAGGACATAGGTTTTCAAACTTTCATAGCATGGTCCACATCTTACCATTCACAATCCTAGGCGGCGAGTTATATGGGCCTGTGGTGCCTGTGCTCCACCAATATTCAGAGCTCCACCAGTGTTTGGGGCCAGGCCTCTCCCCCGGCCCTGCCTACTGCCCCCCTGTGCCTCCCCCAGTGCGTCCTGGGAGGCGGCTAGCTGCCACTCCCTGTCCCCCACCTCGACCAGGGCCACAAGCCCCCCACTCGAAGAAGCCCCGAGTACCCACACAGACCTTCACAGAGGAACCTCAGGGCAGCTACTGCCACGGCACATCAACCCAGCCTGCTCTGGGATAAAAGCCGCAGCATCTCTTGATTCAAAGATGCTTTTGATATGCCCCCGTGCAGGTTCTGGGGCAACCAAGGCAGCAGTATTTGCTTCTCCACTGACTTAGCCTCCCTGGAACCTACACGGGGCATATCAAAAGTGTCTTTGAATCAAGAATCAGGCACAAGTCAGATATTAGGAATGGCAATATTCAAAAACCTGTAGGAGAACACTTCAACCTCCCTGGACACACAGTAGCAGATTTAAAGGTAGCCATCCTGCAGCAAAAAAACTTGACGGTCACATTAACACCACCCTATACCGAAAACCCACTGACTGCTATGCCTCCAGCTTCCATCCCGGACATACCACACAATCCATCGTCTAGAGCCAAGTGCTGAGGTATTAGCTCCAACCCCTCAGAGACCAACACCTACAAGATCTTCTCAGAACTATGATACCTGCATGAGAAAATAAGGAAATAAATCAACAGAGCCAGACGTGTACCCAGAAGCCTCCTGCTTCAAGACAAGCCCAAGAAAGAAACCAACAGAACCTCACTGGCCATCACCTACAGTCTACAGCTAAAACCTCTCCAACGCATCATCAGTGATCTACAACCCATCCTGGACAACAATCCCTCACTTTCACGGGCCTTGGGTGGCAGGCTAGTCCTCACCCACAGACAACCTGACAACCTTAAGCATATTTTCGCCAGCAACCACACACCGCACCATAACTACTCTTACTCAGAAACCAGTCCATGCAACAAACCTCGATGCCAACTCTGCCCACATATCTACACCAGCAAAACCATCACAAGACCTAACCAGATCAGCCACAGCATCACCGGTCCATTCATCTGCACCTCCACCAATGTAATGTATGCCAGCAATGCCCCTCTGCTATGTACATCAGCCAGTCTGGATAGTCCCTGTGTAAAAGGATGAATGGACACAAGTCAGATATTAGGAATGGCAATATACAAAAACCTGTAGGAGAACACTTCAATCTCCCTGGACACACAATAGCAGATTTATAGGTAGCCATCCTGCAGCAAAAAAACTTCAGGACCAGACTCCAAAGAGAAACTGCTGAATTTCAGTTCATCTGCAAATTTGACACCAATCAGCTCAGGATTAAACAAAGACTGTGAATGGCTAGCCAACTACAAAAGCAGTTTCTCCTCCCTAGGTGTTCACACCTCAGCTGGTAGAAGAGGGCCTCATCCTCCCTGATTGAACTAACCTTGTTATCTCTAGACTGATTCTTGCCTGCATATTTATACCTGCCTCTGGAAATTTCCACCACATGCATCTGACAAAGTGGTATTTACCCACAAAAGCTCATGCTCCAATACTTCTATTAGTCTATGAGATGCCACAGGACTCTGTCGCTTTTTGAATCAAGAGATGCTGTTCCCCAGAGCAGGCAACGGCTGGGGCTCCTGGGACCTTTTAAATCACCCGAGCCCCTGGGCAATTGCCCCCTTTACCCCTCCATCAGCAGGCCTGGCTGGCGTGGAGGGGGGCCCCTCCCCCAGAGCTCACTGCTGCCAGCAGGGAGAGGGCTGGGGGGGAGAGTCCTCTGGCCCCAGCCCCAGGGCAGCCTGCCTGCACCCCAAACTCCTCATCCCCAGCCCCACCCCAGAGCCTGCACCTCTGCCCCAGCCCTCAGCCCCTCCTGCACCGTGAACCCCTCATCCCCCGCCCCACCCCAGAGCCTGCAGCCCAACCTCTGCCCCTCCTGCACCGTGAACCCCTCATCCCCAGCCCTCACCCCTGCACCCCAACCCTCTGCCCCAGCCCTCAGCCCCTCCTGCACTGTGAACCCCTCATCCCCAGCCCTCACCCCTGCACCCCAACCCTTTGCCCCAGCCCTCAGCCCCTCCTGCACCGTGAACCCTCATCCCCAGCCCTCACCCCTGCACCCCAACCCTCTGCCCCAGCCCTCAGCCCCTCCTGCACCGTGAACCCTCATCCCCAGCCCTCACCCCTGCACCCCAACCCTCTGCCCCTCCTGCACTGTGAACCCCTCATCGCCAGCCCTCACCCCTGCACCCCAACCCTCTGCCCCAGCCATCAGCCCCTCCTGCACTGTGAACCCCTCATCCCCAGCCCTCACCCCTGCACCCCAACCCTCTGCCCCAGCCCTCAGCCCCTCCTTCACCGTGAACCCCTCATCCCCAGCCCTCACCCCTGCATCCCAACCCTCTGCCCCAGCCCTCAGCCCCTCCTGCACCGTGAACCTCTCATCCCCAGCCCTCACCCCTGCATCCCAACCCTCTGCTCTAGTCTTGAGCCCCTCCCGCACCGTGAACCCCCCAGCCAGAGCCCTCCTCTCCCACTCACTGTGCACTATAGGGAAACTGTTAAACGCTTACTGTTTCCAATCCATTTTTACAATCTTTTAAAAAATATATATTGGCTTACAAGGTGGGGGGCGGGGGGCTTGGACCCATTCTGGACGTTACCAAAAATTATAAAAACCTGGTGCCCATGTTCACAATCACATAACGCTGCTCTGGCAGTGGCAATTGCTTGTAAAAGTAACAGTCACACTAGGAGTGTTTAATAGACGTTTACCTTCGGGTGCAGTTTAGCCCCTGGGAATGAGGAGGCAGCCAGCACTCCACAGACCATCGGTGGTCCTTGGCTACCAGTAGTCAGTGGACTTGAGAACTGATGACTCAGCATAACTTTCGGATTCTTGCCAAGATAATTTTTTTATCTGTGCACTGAGGTAAACGAAATATTTTGTTTCGAGTAGTTATTAGGGGGGATTGACTTATGTCAAACAAATTACTTGGTTGAGTGCAGCATACTAGGCAGCGTATGAACAGGAAAACATGACTCCTGCTCCAACACATGTGCAATCTGAATGCAAAACAGTGTGGTTAGTGCTAGTATTGTAGCTCCAGATGTTTAATTTTCATTCTTGTGACTATTTGTGGTAGCATCTAGCGGCTCCTGCTGAAGTTGGGGACCTGTTTTAATAGGATGATGTATAAACACATAGATACCGTCCCTGCCCCAAAGAGCTTACAAACTGAAATAGACAAGACAGGCAAAACGTGGGTAGGGTAACCGAGGCAAAGTGGTGCACTGTCGGTGTGAAATCCAGTCAGAAGAAGAGCTGAGAACAGCTCCCAAGGCTGCTAACCTCAGACTATCCGCTAGACCAGTGGTTTTCAAACTGGGGTACGCCAGAAAAATTCTGTAATGGAGGACAACACATTTTATTTAGTAAGACTTGGCAATCTGATCAGCGTTTAATAATCTCCTTTCAGTTAAAACTACAGCCATATTATTGGTGCATGTTTCCTTTCTGCTGTGTGACTCAGAGTTACAGGTTTTCAAACTGGGGATATGGAGGAACATGGGGCGGGGGAAAAACAGTGCCCAGGTGGTTCAGGCAGGCCCCACTGGCGCTCAGAGCACCACCTGCACCCATTGACTCACCTCAGTGGGTCACCCAGCCTGTCCGGGTTGTGGGGCGCAACCAAAAATTGTAACTCGGGGGGAGCGGGAGAGCTCAGCTCAAAAAGTTTGATAACTTGTGTTGCAAAGAGACACTCGAAGTGCCAGGAAGCTGCCAGTGTTCTAGACTGTGAGGCTTAGGTCTCTGGGAGTCACAGTAGCTATCCTCCAGTCATTGGGTGCAGAAGCTGATTTAAAGAATAGGTTACAAACTACAGCTAGTTCTGCAATTTCACACTTGAGTCCCTTCAGAGCTCTTGGGTGACACCATCTGGTCCTGGTGACTTATTGCTGTTCAGTTTATCAATTTGTTCCCAAACCTCCTCTACTGACACCTCAATCTGGGGCAGTTCCTCAGATTTAACGCCTAAAAGGAATGGCTCAGGTTTGGGAATCTCCCTCACATCCTCAGTCGTGAAGACCGATGCCAAGAATTCATTTAGTTTCTCCACAGTGGCCTTATCATCCTTGAGTGCTCCTTTATCGTCTTGATCGTCCAGTGGCCTCATTGGTTGTTTAGCAGGCTTCCTGCTTCTGATGTACATAAAAAAAAATTTGCTGTTACTTTCTGAGTCTTTGGCTAGCTGTTCTTCAATTTTGGGGGAGTCTTCCTAATTATATTTTACACTTCACTTGTCAGTGTTTATGCTCCTTTCTATTTTCCTCCCTAGGATTTAACTTCCACATTTTAAAGGATGCTTTTTTGCCTCTCACTGCTTCTTTTACTTTGCTGTTTAGCCACGGTGGCACTTTTTTGGTTCTCTTACTATTTTTTTTTTAATTTAGGGGATACATTTAAATCGAGCCTCTGTTATGGTGTCTTTAAAAAGTTTCCATGCAGCTTGCAGGGATTTCACTTTTTGCACTTTTAATTTCTGTTTCAGAGATGTTAAATTTAATAATATTATGGTCACTATTACCAAACTGTCCAGCTATATTCACCTCTTGGACCTATCCTGTGCTCCACTTAGGACTAAATCAAGGATTGGCTCTCCTCTGGTGGGTTTCAGGACTAGCTGCTCCAAGAGGCAGTCATTTAAGGTGTCAAGTAAGGTGCTGCATCCCTTCCTGAGGTGACACGTACCCAGTCAATATGGGAATAGTCGAAATCTCCTCATTATTATTGATTCTTTCATTTTTATAACCTCTCTAATCTCCCCGAGCATTTCACAGTCACTAGCACCATCCCAGTCAGGTGATCGGTAATGTACCCCTACCGCTGTATTCTTATTATTAGATCATAGAATTTCTAGCCATAGAGATTCTAGGGTACAGTTCGTTCATTTAAGATTTTTACTTCATATGATTCTATGCTTTGTTTCACATATAGTGCCACTCCCTCACCAGCACGACCTGTTCTGTCCTTCCAGTGTATTTTGTACCCTGGTATTACTGTGTCCCATTGGTTATCCTCATTCCACCAAGTGTCTGTGATGTCTATTATATCGATATCCTCATTTAACACGAGGCGCTCTAGTTCACCCAGCTTATTATTTAGGTTTCTAGCATTTGTATACAAGCACTTTAAAAACTTGTCACTTTTTAGCTGTCTGCCATTACCTGATGTAATTGAATGAGACTCTCTTCCATTTGACTGTTTCTCATCAGATCCTACCCGTATTTTATCATCTTCCATCCTCTCCTCCTTTATAGGACATAGAGAATCTCCATTCATAGATCCTCCCCTAAGGGATGTCTCTGTCCGAACCACATGCTCCTCTGCACCTATCGGTTTCCCCCTCAGCTCTTAATTTAAAAACTGCTCTACGACCTTTTTAATGTTAAGTGCCAGCAATCAGGTTCCATTTTGGTTTGGGTGGAGTCCATCCTTCCTGTATAGGCTCCCCCTTTCTCAAAAGTTTACCCAGTTCCTAATCTAAACCCCTCCTCATACACTATCGTCTCATCCACGCATTGAGACCATGCGGTTTTGCCTGTCTAACTGGCCCTGCGGGTGGAACTGGAAGCATTTCAGAGAATGCTACCATGGAGCTCCTGGACTTTAATCTCTTACCTCTGTGCTCGGCCCTGGTTAGGCCTCAGCTGGAGTACTGTGTCCAACTTTGGTCACAAGTGTATAGAACGGATGTGGTGAAACTGGAAAGGCTCCAGAGGCGAGCAACAAAGATGACCAAAGGGATGGACTGCAGCCGTACGAGCAAAGGCTGAAGAAAATGGATAAGTTTAGTTTGAGGGCTGTCTGGACTCAGAGTATCAGGGTTGGAAGGGACCTCAGGAGGTCATCTAGTCCAACCCCCTGCTCAAACCAGGACCAATCCCCAGACAGATTTTTGCCCCAGATCCCTAAATGACCCCCTCAAGGATTGAACTCTCATCCTTCAGTTTAACAGGCCTCTAATTTTTTTCATCTGTGTGCGGAATGAATTTCGTTATGTGCAGCACCAATACGGAGGGGATGTGCGGATGTGCGCCATCAGTAGAAACAAAAAACCTAGATATAATATATATATTTTTAAAAGTTTCTACAGGTATGGAAGAAGACAGAACATTAAAACAAGGGATAAATAACAAGGTGCACTGCTTTAGATGTTTATTTAGTATGAACCCTAATACCTGTCCCCATAAATGTAAAAATGTCTCTCTTTAGGTAATGCTGCTCTGAGGCGTCTGGATTCTCAAAATACACTCTAATGATGGTGCATCCTCAAATTCTAGGGCTAAAAGTGAAGGGAAACGGCACTTTATGCCAACAGGTGAAGAAATCGTTCATTGTAACACAAGGGATTTACAGCTTCTAATTTTACTGATAACAGCAATATAAAAATAAAGACATTTTTACATTTCGAATACTGAGTTTTCAGTTGTTTTACTGCAAGTTCTTCATATTTTCAACATTCAGACCAGCAGCTAATGCCAGCCATTTCTTATCACTAAAATCTTTTAGCCACCTTCCTCCTCTGTTTCCACCCTCCCACAGGCTAATACAGGCAGACTCTAAAACAGCAAGATTTTTATGAATACTTTAGAAGTTTTACATCACTTGACTTTTAAACTTGTAGGCAAAATTGTATACACGTAAAACAAATGCCATGCAAAATATAGAAGCTAGTTAGAGAATGTTATTTAGAAAGCGTAACTTTTTAAAGCAGAGGGGGAGAGGCATCTCTCCCTTCCCCACCGCAGCCCCGGAGCTGTGGGGGAAGCATCTATCCCCGCCGCAGCCCCAGAGCTGTGGGAGAGGTTCATCTCCATGCTGCAGCCCTGGGCCCAGGGAAGAGGTGTCTCTTCTGACCCCACCGCAGTCCCGGAGCTGGGGCCGGGAGAGAGGCATCCTAGACTATGTCCTCTCCTTAAAGTTCTAGGCATTCTAGACAGTCCCGGAGCTGGGACCAGGGAAGAGGCATCTCTCCCGTCCCCACTGCAGCCCCAGGCTTGAACAGGACCTTTCCACCAGTCATTAAATCTACAGCTCAATGGGACCTTAACCTTGTCATATCAGCACTCAAAGGTCTGCCCTTCGAGCCTATGGCAACGTGCCATGACCTGCCTGTCTGGGAAGGTGGTGTTCTTAGTGGCCATAAATTCAGCCACAAGGTCCGTGAGCTAGGAGCCATGATAGTAAGCCCTCCGTATAGAATATTCCACAAGGAGAAGGTCTCCCACAGGTTATACCCCAAATTCCTCCCCAAGATTGTTTCTGAGTTCCATATCAATCAATCGATTCACTTACCTGTATTTTTCCCGAAACCCCCTGCCTCTTCCACAGCCAAGAGACTTCACTCCCTCGACATCACGTGTGCCCTGGTGTTCTGCCTGCCAAGAACCAAACCCATTAGAAAATCGCTGGGACTTTGTTGCCATAGCAGAATGGTCACGTGACAGGACGTATCCTCACCGAGGATTTCTAAGTGGGTTTTAGGATGCACATCAGAATGGTACAAAATAGCAAAGCTTCCCCCTCATGGGTACTACAGCTCACGCCAGGCGAGCACAGGTGGCCTCTACGACATCCTTACTGGACGTGCCACTCGAGGAATGTGCGGAGCGGCAGCTTGGAGCTCTGTCCACATGTTCACGTCACACTCCGCTCTCACTCGAGCTGCAGCTGTGGATAGTAACGGCAGTACTGCAAGCATCCCTGCTACCAGCTTCCTCGCACCCTCCTCCACTCTGAGCACTGCAGTCCAACAGGATCCAGAGCAGAGGGGGAGGAGTGCAGGTCGTGGAGTACACAGAGCGACAAACACTTGTAACTGGAGGAAATGGGTGTCAGCAGGCCCAGGACTCCTTGTATGCCCTTGCTTGGAGGCAGGAGGCGCTGCTCTGTGCAGGCCTGGCCCCACACACTCTGCTTTGCCTTCTCCGGTTGAGAGTGCACAGGTACACATGCATCACACGGAGCACACACAGGGACAAAACATCTTGAAGGGCTCAAATTATTGTGCGGTAAGTAACCTCCCCTTACTGATGCAACAGCATTTTGACAGAGAAGCTGATCTTGCCCGTAGCAAAAGTATCTCCCATTTTGGAGTCGTACTCATGAGGGATCAGACAGGCGTTGACCCTCACTGCAGTCCATCAGGTTGCTGCTGCTTGACTGTGTGATCCAAGCAGTAACGTTGGATTGTGAGAGCTTGGATCCTGCTCCCATTTGGACTTTGGCTGCTGCTTTCAGTGGGCTCAGCTGAGCTCCGGAGAACATGCTCCCAATTTTGCAGAAAATGTGGTTTGCTCCTCAACTTTTTTTCACACTGTGACCCAGGGCCGGCTCCAGGGGCTTTGCTGCCCCAAGCAGCAAAAAAAAAACCAAAAAACAGCCGCGATCAGCTCTACCGCCGCTGCTTCAGTCTTCGGCGGCTGGTCCTTCGCTCCAAGAGGGAGCGAGGGACCCACCGCAGAATTGCCACCGAAGAGCCCAATGTGCCACTCCTCACCGTTGGCCACCCCAAGCACCTGCTTGCTGGGCTGGTGCCTGGAGCTGGCCCTGCTGTGACCCCATGTTACAACAGTAAAATGTGTCAGGACCCTCCTCCTCATGGAACCATAGAGAGAGAGGGTAAAACCTATTTGTAAGCCCTAGATCCCATACTCAGACCAGCTGAAGTGTGCCACACTACTTCAGTGTCTTGGAGGCAGCATGAGACAGGGAGGCAGGGAAACCCTGGATTTTATTCATGGCTCTGCCCCGAATCACTGTGTGATCTTGGGAAAGTCATTTCGACACAAATGTTCAAAAGTGGCCTCTTAATTAGGGAGCCTGGGAGCCTGACTTTTCAAGGGCACCAAGTCTCCAGAGCCTCCATTGACATCAGTGGGAGCTAAGGCCAAGGATGCTTGTTATTCTAAATGTGTGTGACTAAGGGACGCTCAGGAGAGAATTCAGAGGATGGGTTACAGTCACTTTCTAACTATGACCCATTGTAACTGAGAAGCTGCTGTGAAAATTCATCGAGATTCTACAAGCGCTTCGCACTCCCCAGCTGCGACCCAGCATACAGCTGGAGTGAGAGGCCATCCCAGCAAACCCCAGATTCTTAGCAGTCACCAGAAACTTGATACATAAACCCCTGTTTCAGATGTTTCATGCTCAGTAAATTAACCCCGATCTCAGACTGCAGCTGTACCCAACACTCAGGGCAAGGCTTCTGTTTAGAATGACCAGATGAGAGGAAGAAAATATGGGACATGTGGGGCGGGGGGTCCGCTGGCAGAGGAAAGCGGGGGGGGAAACCCAGTGCTGCCGGCGGGGTGAAATATTGGGACAAACACCTAAATATCAGGACAGTCCCGATTTTATCGTCATGTCTGGTCAACCTACTTCTGTTGAGCGCACGTGTTGTGGGCAGCAGCAGCAGGAGGACTGAAGTGTGGTTCAGACTGACAGTGCTGTGTATGCTGCTTGGCAGAAACGAACCAGCTTTTCCCCATGCTGCCTCCTGCCTCTGCTTTGATTTCTCACGGTTGCAGCTGGAGCCTAATTAGCAAATGACCCACAGCAGGGGGGAAAGAAATTGAACCTGTTTTTATTGTTTTTGTTCCCTTTACAGCTGTTTGACTGCAAACTCTCCCTGGCCCCAGGGAATTTTCCCATACTTCCCCAGCTGGACAGGAGAAACGAAGGTCCTGTGCAGGCCGTCTTTACTCAGACAAGCAGCCCATGCTCAGCTATGTAGAGAGGAAGAAGAGTCTTGCAGTTAAAGCCCTGGGCTGCAAACCAGGAAATCTGGGCTCTGGATGTGGTTCTGCCACAGACTAGCGATGTGATTATGGCCCAAGTCACTCAGTCCCGCTAGGCCCCAACTGCCCATGTGTAACATGAGGAGAACAAGGCTTTCTTTGCCTGTCTTGCCTGTTCAGATTGTGAGCGCTGGGCCGTTGGAACCACCTCTCACTGTGGGAGATAGGCACCTAGTGGAATGCAGTCCCAATCTCAGCGTGGGCATGAGGTGCTACTCGAATGCACAGAGTAGTGATGGACGTTGCAGACGCTTAGCTTCTGGGCAAACTGAGGGATAAGCCGTTCTCTACAGCGTGGCTCACACTTACTGCACCTTACAGGGTGGGTTTGGGATTAGGTCCTGATTGTGCACATGTGTAGACTGCTGCAGCCCGGTGCCCGGGACCCCCGCTGCCTGTGTGCAGCAAAAGGCATGACCGTGGCTGTGAAGGTGCGAGACTGCAGGTGGTAAGAGAGACCAGGCTCATCAGCTGACCTGTTACCTGCACTCCCCACGCACTGGGTGGAAATGCTTCCTGCTAGGGCATCCCTCATCCCAAATGTGCTGGACCTGCGTAGGAGATTGGCAGCTGCTTCCTGCAGCTCCCAGCAGGCAAAGAGCATCTGTGCAACTGCTTCTGCTGAGTCGCAAAGCTACTGACCTGTGGGTGCCCCTTCCTAGCTGGCAAGAAGGGCCCAGTCTGCGAGTGCATGAGGGCTGTGTGGGATGCATGAATTGTAGCCAATGATTTTAGCTTATTATCCATGTATTGTGTGGTATTATGATTAATCAGTGTGTTATATTACAAATATTCATTGTATGTTAATTACAGTTAATTTGTAGGATTATAAAAGTATAAGATTGATCAGTATTTAGAGGAACCAAGTATTAGACATGAGTAAGACAAGCTGAAACGCAAGACCGGTAGGTTGAGGCCTGCAAAACTTCTGCTTAACTATTTTAGGCCTTGGAGACAAAAAATGATGACTTAAGCCAATGACTGAGAAATAACCCAATGTCCTAAGATTATGGGAAAAGAGGTACCAAGTGGTAATATTGCGCAAAATTACCCAGAGGATTAATATTCAATCATTAAAATACTCTAAAGGCACATCTGTCTCCGACATGTGTCTTAAACCACGGGATACAGGTTGTGCACCAGTGGTAATGAGAACAAAGGGAACTTACACAGCTTATAGAAAATTGGGGTCCCTCTAAGTATCCAGGGGACTCAGACCAATAAGAGAAAAGAGGGTTGACACTTTTATGAAGATGTGCAGAATGTAGATATAGACGGAATCACATTATAGAAAGAGGATGGCCGGAATGGGAAAATTGAGCTCCTTTTGGGAGACTCCAGCAGGAACCATCCCTCTACTGAGAGACCCCTCAGACCCTAACACTACTGATGTAATCCTACATTATAAAATTAACTTTAAATAAAACAAAAGGCCTCAGAATCCAGCATTCATGCTTTTAATGGCCTTTGCCTGGGACTGATCCCTTAAAGTAACACGAACCCCTGCAATTCCTGGGCAGCCCTCATCTTGAGGATGACGTCTAGCCGTTTCATTTCCCACTGCAGCATTGTCTTCTGACCATTGGCCATCTCCTTCAGGCCCTGCCTGAACATGCATTGTAACAGCTGACTGACCTTTTTTATTTCTGAGACAAGGGGGGTGAGGTAATATCGTTAGTGGAACAACTTCATTGGTGAAAGAGAGAAGCTTTCAAGCTCCACAGAGCTCTTCAGGTCTGGGAAAGGTGCTCAGGCTTGGTCTATGCTAGAACAGTAGGTCAGCAGAGCTACATTGCTCAGGGGTATGAAAAATCAACACCCCACGAACTGTAGTTAAGCCGACCTAAGTCCCTGTGTAGACAGCCCTAGGTCGACAGAAGAATTCTTCCATCAATCCAGCTACTACCTTTCGGGTAAGTGGATTACCTACACCGATGGGAGAACCCCTGGTCAGCAAGGAAGTGCTGCAGCAATCCAGCTGTGCCACTGTAGCATTTTAAGTGTAGACAAGCCCTCAGAGTGTCACAGCTAAATACAAGATAGAACAGATTGTTTAGCATAAGTAGTTAACACACATTGTAAGAGACCATTCAGAGTGAAGTGTTAACACCTTTGCAGTCATACCACAATACAGGGTGGGGTTACTGGGTTACAGATTGTTGTAATAAGCCATAAACCCAGTGTCTTTATTAAGACTGTGATTTTGAGTGTCTAGCCGGGTGATGAATTTAAGCTCCATTATGGGGTATCATCAAACAATTATAACCCATATTTGATGGGGACCCCCTCCTGAACAAAATCCTTTTGAACCTCCTCTTCAGGCCTTCAAACAAACCCTGCCAAGCTCTTCATCAGGAATAGCAGCAAAGAATCCTGTGGCACCTTACAGACTAACAGACGTTTTGGAGCATGAGCTTTCGTGGGTGAATACCCACTTCCTCAGATGCATGTAGTGGAAATTTCCAGGGGCAGGTATAAATATGCTAGCAAGCAAGCTAGAGATAGCGAGGTCAGTTCAATCAGGGAGGATGAGGCCCTGTTCTAACAGTTGAGGTGTGAAAACCAAGAGAGGAGAAACTAGTTCTGTAGTTGGCAAGCCATTCACAGTCTTTGTTCAATCCTGAGCTGATGGTGTCAAATTTGCAGATGAACTGAAGCTCAGCAGTTTCTCTTTGAAGTCTGGTCCTGAAGTTTTTTTGCTGCAGGATGGCCACCTTAAGGTCTGCTATAGTGTGGCCAGGGAGGTTGAAGTGCTCTCCTACAGGTTTTTGTATATTGCCATACCTAATGTCTGATTTGTGTCCATTTATCCTTTTCTGTAGAGACTGTCCAGTTTGGCCGATGTACATAGCAGAGGGGCATTGCTGGCATATGATGGCGTATATTACATTGGTGGATGTGCAGGTGAATGAACCAGTGATGGTGTGGCTGATCTGGTTAGGTCCTGTGATGGTGTCGCTGGTGTAGATCTGTGGGCAGAGTTGGCATCGAGGTTTGTTGCATGGATTGGTTCCTGAGCTAGAGTTATTATGGTGCGGTGTGCAGTTACTGGTGAGACTATGTTTCAGGTTGGCAGGTTGTCTGTGGGCAAGGACTGGCCTGCCACCCAAGGCCTGTGAAAGTGTGGGATCATTGTCCAGGATGGGTTGTAGATCTTTGATGATGCGTTGGAGGGGTTTTAGCTGGGGGCTGTATGTGATGGCCAGTGGAGTCCTGTTGGTTTCTTTCTTGGGTTTGTCCCCCCAGATGACCACCTCAAAGTGGCATCAGACCCTGCCACCCCTATGTATTTAGCTGTGACACTCTGAGTACCATTCCCAGTCCTGAAGAACTCGAAAGCTTGACTCTTTCACCAACAGAAAATGGTCCCGTCCCACCACCCCCCCACACACCCCTTGTAACTCTAATAGATTGGAACCAACATGGCTACAACAACATTTTTTTGTGTGAGAGATGAAAGATGTTCGAGTATGTCTATGCTACAAAACCACAGCAGCAGCGCCGCAGCTAGGCAGTGGGAAGGGTTTTTCCATTGCTGTAGTGAATCCGTCTCCTTCAGAGATGGAGCTGGGGAGACGGAAGAATTCTCCCATTGGCTTTGGCTCCAGTGGGGAGTAGGTTGACCTCGCTATGTTGCACTAGACCTCTGATGTCACAGTCCTAACGGACTCCCTGGGATTTTGAGACTGTTTGGGAGTCCCAAACAATTTTTCTTTTTCCATGTGCAAGGCCAGAAAGGGAAAAAGACGGTTACTCACCTTTGTAACGGTTGTTCTTCGAGATGTGTTGCTCACATCCATTCCAGTTAGGTGTGCGCGCCGCGCGTGCACGTTCGTCGGAAACTTTTTACCCTAGCAACTCCAGTGGGCCGGCAGGTCGCCCCCTGGAGTGGCGCCGCCATGGCGCCCAATATATATCCCTGCCGGCCCGCCCGCTCCTCAGTTCCTTCTTGCCGGCTACTCCGACAGTGGGGAAGGAGGGCGGGTGCGGAATGGATGTGAGCAACACATCTCGAAGAACAACAGTTACAAAGGTGAGTAACCGTCTTTTCTTCTTCGAGTGATTGCTCACATCCATTCCAGTTAGGTGACTCCCAAGCCATACCTAGGCGGTGGGGTCGGAGTGAGAAGTCGCGGCACGGAGCACTGCAGTTCCGAAGACCGCATCCTCCCTCGACTGCTGGACCAGGGCGTAGTGGGAAGCAAAGGTGTGGACCGATGACCAGGTCGCTGCCCGACAGATTTCCTGGATGGGCACGCGGGCGAGGAAAGCCAGCGACGACGCCTGCGCCCTGGTAGAAAGCGCAGTCACACGGCCCGTAGGGACATGGGCCAAGTCATAACAGGTCCTGATACAGGACGTAACCCAAGAGGATACCCTCTGGGAGGAGATAGGAAGCCCTTTCATACGATCTGCTACCGCCACGAAAAGCTGGGGGGATTTTCGGAAGGGCTTAGTCCTCTCTATGTAGAACGCAAGAGCCCTACGGACATCCAGCGAGTGGAGCTGCTGCTCCCTGCCTGAGGAGTGAGGTTTTGGGAAAAAAAACCGGAAGGAAAATCTCTTGGTTGACGTGGAAGGCTGAGACCACCTTGGGCAGAAAAGCAGGGTGTGGTCTCAGCTGCACCTTGTCCTTGTGGAAGACCGTATATGGGGGGTCTACCACAAGAGCTCGGAGCTCCGACACCCGTCTAGCTGAGGTGATAGCTACTAGAAAGGCAGTCTTCCAAGAGAGGTAGAGCAGGGAGCAAGTAGCTAATGGCTCAAAGGGGGACCCCATGAGCCGGGACAACACCAGGTTAAGATCCCAGGTTGGAGCAGGGGGACGGACGTTAGGGAATAAACGTTCCAGCCCTTTAAGGAATCTCGACACCGTCGGGTGAGAAAAAACGGAGCGACCGTCCGCACCCGGGTGAAGGTGGAGATAGCTGCTAGGTGGACTCGCAACGACGATAAGGCCAGACCTTGCCCTTTGAGGGACCAAACGTAGTCTAAGATTTCGGTTATCGAAACTTCCATAGGGCGGAGATTTCTCTCTACGCACCAACAGGAGAAGCGCTTCCATTTCGCCGAATATGTGGCTCTTGTGGACGGTTTCCTGCTGCTCAAGAGCACCTCTCTCACAGGCGTGGAGCAGCGCAGCTCGGAACCAGTCAGCCACGCAGGAGCCACGCCGCTAGGTGCAGCGACTGCAGGTCTGGGTGACAGAGGGTCCCGTGGTCCTGGGTAATCAGGTCCGGATGAAGGGGCAGGGGAACTGGGTCGGCTATGGCCAAGTCCAGCAGCATGGTGTACCAGTGCTGCCTGGGCCATGCCGGGGCCACCATGATCACGAGAGCCCTGTCTCTGCGCACCTTCAGGAGGACCTGTGGACCAGAGGGAACGGGGGAAACGCATAGTACAGGTGGGTCGACCACTGGATGAGGAAGGCATCCGCTATCGACCCCGGCTCCCTGCCCTGAAAGGAGCAGAACGTTTGGCACTTCCTGTTCCCCTTGGACGCGAAGAGGTCCACCCGGGGATAACCCCACCTCCGGAAAATGGAGAGAGCGACGTCCGGGCGAAGGGACCACTCGTGTGACAGGAAGGATCTGCTCAATCGATCCGCCAGCGTGTTCCGTACTCCAGGGAGGAAGGAAGCCCTGAGGTGAATGGAGTGGGCTACGCAAAAGTCCCAGAGTCGTATCGCCTCGTGGCACAGGGAGGAGGACCTGGTGCCGCCCTGCTTGTTGATATAGTACATGGTCGTCGTGTTGTCCATGAACACAGCGACACAACGACCCTGAAGCTGATGACAGAACGCTTGACAAGCAAGGCGGACCGCCCTCAACTCCCGCATGTTGATGTGTAGCCCCACCTCCTCCTGGGACCACAGGCCCTGTGTCCGCAGGGTCCCTAGGTGGGCCCCCCAGCCTAGATCTGAGGCATCTGTTGTCAGGGAAACCGAGGGCTGAGAGGGGTGGAAGGGAAGACCCGCACATAATACGGACTGGTCTAGCCACCAGCCGAGAGAATCTAAGACCTTCTGGGGGATTGTGACTAACATGTCTAACGGTTGCCTTGCCGGCCTGTAATGACTGATAAGCCACAGCTGGAGAGGCCTCATGCGGAGCCGAGCATAGTCGGTCACAAAGGTGCACACCGCCATGTGGCCTAACAGGGTTAGACATGTCCTCACTGACGTCAATGGGGCTGACCGCAAACGTTGAACGATCGCCGCCATGGTCTGAAACCGTTGCCGAGGCAGCGAGGCCCTGCCCACAGTGGCGTCCAGGACGGCCCCAATAAATTCCACCTTCTGCGTGGGCCTCAGGGTGGACTTGTCTGTGTTTATCAAGAGGCCCAGACTTGCAAACATGCCGGTGATCACGCGGACATGGCTGTTGACTTGCTGTTCCGACGTGCCCCGAATCAACCAGTCGTCCAGATAAGGGAACACGTGGACACGGTTGCGCCGAAGATGCGCCACGACAACTGCCATGCATTTTGTAACCACCCTCGGGGCCGTGGACAGGCCGAATGGGAGGACTGCAAATTGATAATGAAGAGCCCCCACAACGAAGCGGAGAAAGCGTCTGTGGCGTGGCCAAATGGCAATGTGGAAATACGCGTCCTGCATGTCGAGGGCGGCGTACCAGTCTCCCGGATCCAGGGATGGAATAATGGTCCCCAGGGATACCATGCGGAACTTCAACTTCACGAGGTATTTGTTGAGTTCTCGCAGGTCGAGGATAGGCCTGAGGCCCCCCTTGGCCTTGGGGATCAGAGAGTAGCGGGAATAAAATCCCTTGCCTTTCTCGTTTTCCGGAACCGCCTCTATAGCTCCTTTGCTGAGGAGCGGCTCTGCACCTCCTGCCGAAGAATTGCTCGTGAGAGGGTCCCTGAAGAGGGACGAGGAAGGAGGGCGGGAAGGAGGAAATGAAACAAACTGCAGGCGGTATCCGTCTGCACCATGCTTAAGACCCAGCGGTCCGATGTTATTTGGGACCACGCCGGGAGGAAAAAACGAAAGGCGGTTTGGAAAACGGGGGGGAAGGATCCATAGGGGAAACTGTTACCGCGCCCCGCGGGCGCACCTTCAAAATGAAGGCTTAGGACCAGGCGGGGGTTTTGAGGAGCCTTGGTTCTGCCCCCCTTGGTTCCCCGACTGCCTGCGCCTTCCGTTCCTGCCGTGGCGCCTGTAAAGGTCCTGCCGCTGGCGGAACTGGGGAAAACGGCCTACGTTGCTGCTGTTGTTGCGACCTAAAGGGTCTACGCTGCGTCACGGGGGTGTGCATCCCGAGGGACCGCATAATACCCGGTTGTCTTTAGACTCTTGAGTCTGGGGTCTGTCTTATCAGAAACAGGCCCTGGCCTTCGAAAGGAAGGTCCTGTATGGTATGCTGGAGCTCCGCGGAAGGCGGAAACCTGCAGCCAGGAGATGCGACGCATCGTAACGCGAGGGTACGGGCAGCCGAGTCCGCAGCGTCCAAGGAGGCTTGTAAGGCCGTGCGTGCGACCTTCTTGCCTTCGTCCAAGATGGCCGTAAACTCTTGGCGAGCATCCTGTGGCAGCAGCTCCTTAAATTTGTCCACTGCCACCCAGGAATTAAAGGCATATCTGCTCAGCAGGGCCTGCTGGTTGGAGACCCTGAGCTGCAGCGCCCCAGCCGAATACACCTTACGGCCAAGGAGGTCCATCCGCCTGGCTTCTCTGGATTTGGGGGCTGGAGCCTCCTGGCCGTGACGCTCCCTATCGTTCACTGATTGCACCACCAGTGAACCCGGAGTCGGGTGTACATGGAGATATTCGTATCCCTAGAAGGGGGGCCCTGGTTACTTCCTTCTCGACTCCTTTCGCTGTCGGAGGATGGAGGCCGGGGACTGCCAGAATGTATTGCGTTGGCCTGGATGGTCCGTATGAAGGGCAGGGCGACCCTGGTGGGAGCATCAGAAGAGAGGATGGTTACAATTGGATCCTCTATCTCCGAGACCTCCTCTGCCTGCAGCCTCAGATTTTTGAGCCAATCGCCTGAGGAGGTCTTGGTGCGCCCTGAGATCCAGCGGGGGGGGACTGTTGGAGGAGGTACCCGCCACCGCCTCATCCGGGGAGGAGGAAGATGAGACCCCAGCGCACGAGAGTGTCTAACTGAGGGTCTTCCTCAGCCCTCGCCATCTGCCTCCGGAGCCGCAGCGGAGAGTCCCTGCTGCTTGGACCCTTCCTCCCCTTCCGGGGAGGGAGGGGGGCGAGACAACGAGGCTTCAGGGCCCTACGCTCCGCAGTCGCCGGTCTAGCAGGGAGCTGCTGGGGCCCTGGGCCTGATGATATGCCCAGGGTGTCCAGAATCCCCACTGTTTGTGGGCCTTGTCCTGCAGCGGCGGATCACCGAACAGCGCCGCCTGCCTGTCGGTGCCCAGCGCATAACCCGCTGTCCGTCTGGGAAGATACGGACGGCTGTCTCAAGGGCCATGGTGGGGCCGACCCTGGATTGGTAAGGGTCTGCGCTGGCCGGCACGGAGGAGCGTCTCGGTGCCGGGGACCGGTGCCGGGAGTCATATCGGTGCCGGGATCGGGATCGGGACCGGGATCTGTCCACGGTGCCGGGATCCGGATCGGTACCGGGCGCCGCTTCGGTGCCGGGACCTGCCACCAGCTCGGTGCCGGGAGGTCGACCGGGACCTGCCACCAGCTCGGTGCCGGGAGGTCGACCGAGACCCGGGACCTGCCACCAGCTCGGTGCCGGGAGGGTCGACTGGTGCGGCGAGTAGCGTCGGGACCTGCTCCTGGAATCGCGGTGCCGGTGTCGACGACTGGAGCCTGACCGCGACCGTCTCGATGCCGACCGGTGCCGCGAGTGCGACCGGTACCGCTGAGGGGAGCGGTGCCGGGACTGCGAGCGCGCGTGATCTGGAGCGCCCAAGACGTCGGGCCTGGATCGTGAACGACTGTCTCTGGGCGGAGCCGATATCATGGCTTGCCTCTGGACACGACCCCCACCGGAGGTACCGGGGTGGCAGCCGAGTGGGCTCAGTCAGGGCAATAAGGTCCCGAGCCGAGGCGAAGGTCTCCGGTGTGGACGGGACCACTATCTCAACCCCAGATCTCATGGGGAGCTCGGCGGTACCGGACTCAACGGACCCCGCCGGCCCGGAGTCAACGGTGCTGACGGTGCCGGCGGCGCCACGGCCGATGTCGAGGCCGGCGCTCTAGCCGGGTCTGCCTGGCCGGAGTATCAGACTTCGACGGCCTTGGCTCTGACTCCATGCCGGAGAGGGTCGGTGCCGAGGAGTCTTCTCGGTGCCGGAGCGATCCGGTGCCGGTGGCCGATACCACGGCCTGCGAAGCCGTCGGGTCAAGTGCCGCCTCCATTAGGAGAGTTCGGAGCCTTTGATCCCTCTCCTTCTTTGTCCTCGCTTAAAAGCCTTACAGATGCGGCACTTGTCGGATCTGGTGCGATTCCCCGAGCACTTCAGGCACGCTTCGTGGGGATCGCTGGTAGGCATGGGCTTCTTGCAGGCCGCACACTGCTTGAAGCCCGGCGAAACAGGCATGAGCCTGGCGGCCGGGTGCCGGGAAGGGCTAAGCCCCCGGCGAAGAACTACTTAACAACTATTTAACTTAACTATCTACTTAACAAACTAATTAACAACTATAATGGAACTAGAGATGAACGATAGATAAACGATAGAGAACTAGGAGAGCTAGGGACGTGGAGGACAGCTTATGCCGCGCTCCACAGTTCCAACGACCGACACGGCGGTAAGAAGGAACTGAGGAGCGGGCGGGCCGGCAGGGATATATATTGGGCGCCATGGCGGCGCCACTCCAGGGGGGCGACCTGCCGGCCCACTGGAGTTGCTAGGGTAAAAAGTTTCCGACGAACGGGCACGCGCGGCTCGCACACCTAACTGGAATGGATGTGAGCAATCACTCGAAGAAGAATGGAATTTGCTTTGCTTGCTCCGCTCAGTCACGATTGAAAAATTGCATCAGATGGTCTACAGCAGGGGTAGGCAACCTATGCACACGTGCCGAAGGCGGCACACAAGCTGATTGTCAGTGGCACTCTCACTCCCCGGGTCCTGACCAACCAGTCCAGGGGGCTCTGCATTTTAATTTAATTTTAAATAAAGCTTCTTAAACATTTAAAAACCTTGTTTACTTTACTACAACAATAGTTTAGTTCTATATTATCGACTTATAGAAAGAGACCTTCTAAAAACGTTAAATGTGTTTACCGGCACGCGAAATATTAAATCAGAGTGAATAAGTGAAGACTCGGCACAGCGCTTCTGAAAGGTTGCTGACCCCTGGTCTATAGTAACTTCTGGAATCAGGAACAAAGGAGTTGTTCAGAAATTTCTCATTACGTATAGCAGGGATCTGCATGTGCTAGCTAAGAATATGCTTTTTTTTTTCTATAAATAAGTTTTTTTTTTTCTTTCTAGAAGGTTTTAATCTGCTCTGGCTGCTGCCGTAACTGTTAGCAGCTCCTTAGCCTGCTGTTCTCAATGATAAGATGGACGGGTGGGTGTGTGACCTTATACAGGGTAAAAACAGTCACTGCTTTGATGAATATGCCATGGAGAATGTGGGACATTTGTGTTATTTTTATGAAAAGTCTGTGTGACTCATGCAGTGACCCACACTTGTCTGGATGTGAAGGGGTTAACCTCTTTCCAGAGACAGGGGCTGAGCACAGATTGACCGAGTGCAGGTCCCCTGGATATGTCTGGGTTGATTGAACTACTCTTCTAGCAGTATGCGGAGCTTGCCAGGCCAATTTGCAGCAGCCTCATCTCCATTGGCAGGGCCCCTCAGCCCCCCTCCAGTCTGGTCAGAGGCAGGTGTCAGTGACGTGTACATTGCTGTGGGAGCCTCTTGTTTCCTCCGTGTGACAGCTGCTGCACATTGACCCTGGCCCAAGCGAACTCGGTTTCAGGAAGGAGGGTCCATGGGCGGCCTGGCAAATCCAAGCCAGGTGCAGCTATCAAGCCTGTCTTGCAGTGGCTCAAGACTGTGAGTGCCAACCTCAGGGGCCGGGCAGACTGTCAAGTAGCAGCGCACTTAGATTTCACCATCAAATGTAAATAGGGTGACAGACGCAAATGTGAAAAGTTGGGACAGGAGGTGGGGGAGCCTATGTAAGAAAAAAGACCCAAAAATCGGGATTGTCCCTATAAAATTGGGACATCTGGTCACCCTAAGTATAACTCAGCAGGCACTGTAACAGCCTTAGCAAGGAGTCACAGACCGTCCCTTGGGTGCTTGCCGCCAGTGAGCCTACACAGCAATGTTCAAGTTACCTCTGGACGCAAAGGAGCAGTCGCTTGCACCTTAGACCTCCCAGTCCTATAGCATGCTATCTAAAGATTTAATAATAGGAAAGGGAAACGAGTTATTGACGAGGCTAAGCAGGTAAACATGAATACACAGGAGTTACAATCTTCAGTTGCAAAAGGTTAGAAAAGCTTCTATAATAACGTCCTGTAGCGCTACCCAGCTGGGATCCCTTGCTCTGCCTAGAAACTTTGCCTCCAGAATCCAGGCAGCCTAGAGAGCCAGTTCATTTCTTTCTTGTTAGGGGGTTTTATTCTCTTCCCTTCCCCCTCCCGCCACGCCCGCCATGTGCAAACTCAGCTGATGGGAGGAATCCACTTGCATGACTCATCTCCATGGGAGGAACAGCTGAACAACAAAGTCCTTTGTCCTTCCCACCTAGTCTGGTGGTTTGGTGTTGATGGCTTTTTCCTGCTGGGAAATCAGCATTTCACACTAGTTAATATCTCCCTCCTGGCTGGTGATTTACACAGTTACATATTACCTTACGATATGGGATAGAGATGTTCTTCATGTCGAATCCATGCTAGGTGTGCGTGCGCCCGTGTACACGGCTGTCGGATAGTTTTCTCTTAGTGGTATCCGTAGGGCTGGCTCTAGCGCCCCTTGGAGCCGCATGCTCATGCCTTAGCTGTATGTGAGGCACCACCAGCCCCGCACCCTCAGTCCCTTACCATCCATGATGGTTATTGAAATGCGTCTTTCTCTGGCAAGCTCCCATAGTGGTTCTTGTTCTGGACCCTCCGAGTTATTCTTATTGTACATAGTTAGCTAGCTGGAGTGTATTTTGTTAGTTGGCAGGCCCCAGGATTTAAGATTTGAGATAACTGGCTCCGTGGATATTGGGAAAACAGTGGATGTGATATATCTTGACTTTAGCAAAGCTTTTGATATGGTCTCCCTGTAGAAGAGCGGACTCACCCCTGCAGCGCCTCCTGCTGGTAACTTCTGGGAATTAGCTCATTCCAGCTCCACAGCGCCCTCTGCAGGCTGGTGATCCGCCTGTCCTCTGGCCCGCGTGTCCCTCCCGGACCCGGTGCCCTGTTGTCTGGGTTGCTACCCCTGGTAGTAAGCCCCCCAGTCTTAGGGTCTCTCCTCCCCAGGGAACCCCCACCCACTATCCCCACCTCACCTCAGTATATGGCTACTGCCCGTCATCGTCTAGCCCCAGCCCCATGGGACAGACTGCAGTGTCAGGCTACTCACACTGGCAAGGTTGGGTTTGGACCTGCTGCTTTTGCCTAACCCTGCTGCCCTCTGCAACACCCAGGACCTATTAGCCTTGTGCTAGACCGCAGCCTGAGGCTTTCCAGGCTGGAGCTTCCCGGCTCCTCTGCCTTCCCCAGCCCTGCTCACTCAGGTACCCTGCTCTAGCCCCTGCAGCCAGGCCCCTTTCCTCTACAAACAGAGAGAGACTGAGCTCCTGGCTCCCAGCCTCTTCATACAGGCCTGCTGGGGCATGATTGCCATGGCTGCAGCCACTTCCCAATCAGCCCAGCTTAGCAGCTCCCAGTCACAACCTTCCCCCAGGGCTGTTTTAAGCCCTTCAGGGCAGGAGCCGGGTAACCACCCTGCTACACTCTCACAGTATTCTTGCCAGCAAGTTAAAGACGTATGGGCTGGATTAATGGACTATAAGGTGGATGGAAAGCTGGCTAGATTGTCGGGCTCAATGGGTAGTGATCAACGGCTCCATGTCTAGTTGGCAGCCGGTTTCAAGCGAGTGCCCCAAGGTTCGTCCTGGGGCCGGTTTTGTTCAACATCTTTTTAATGATCTGGTGAGATTAATTGCACCCTCACAAGCGTGCAGATGACACTAAGGTGGGGGGAGAGATAAATATGCTGCAGGGTAGGGATAGGATACAGAGGGACCTAGACAAATTGGAGGATTGGGCCAAAAGATACCTCATGCTGTTCAACATGGACAAGTGCAGAGTCGTGCACTTAGGACGGAAGAATCCCATGCACTGCTACAGACTAGGGACCAATGACTAGGTAGCAGTTCTGCAGAAAAGGACCTAGGGGTTACAGTGGACGAGAAGCTGGATATGATCAGCGGTGTGCCCTTGTTGCCAAGGAGGCCAACCGCATATTGGGCTGTATTAGTAGGAACATTGCCAGCAGATCGAGGGAGATCTCCTCTTCCCCAACAAGGCGTGGCTGTTGCCACCTGACAACTTCCGTGCCCACCAGGGGCTCCTCAAGGGATGGCCTCCAATAGGGCTAAAGATTGAGGAGCTTAAGGAGCCGCCAACAGCCTTTCTGATATCTTGGCTGTGGTGGCCCCATCCAGAGTGGCCCTGTAGTGTGACGGTGCTTAAACTCATGAAGGCACGATGGCAAACACCATCAACTTCAAAAAGGTCAGAGAAAACTACTGTGTCCAGGCCTAGGGATGTGAATATGTGTATTCTGGGTCTCTGTGGTCTCCACCACCCATGAGCAGGACAGAGGAGGCAAACTAGTGCAACCCCCCAAAAGTAAAGATGCAAAGAAATTGGACCGTTTGGCAGAAAGATTTATTTGACTGCTAGTTTGCAGCTGCGTCTTGCTAGCCAGCAAGCATTGTTGGGGCGGACAGGTATAACATTTGACTCAGTGTCCAAGGACTCCTTGTCCCAAGACACAGGCAGGAGTTTTCGGCCATAGTGGACGAGGGTGAGGCAGTGCCAGACCTCTCACCAAGTGACGTTGGATTGAGTGGATTCAGCAGCACGCTCCATGGCCTCGTTGTCACCATGCGGCAGTTCATGGCTGCAGTCCTCAGGGCTCTCGAATGAGGTCCAGCTCCCCATCCAGGATCTCCCCTTTGAGGGTGATGCTTTCTTCTCCCAGCAGACGGACACCAGGCTTCATGGACTGAAAGACTCGAGGGCTACCTGCATTTTCTTGGCCTCTATACCCTGCAGGTCGCAAGGTGGCACTTCCAGCCACCTCCACCGCCACCTAGGTACTCAGGTCCTCCCTGGCAAAGCTCCTACAGGAGGAAAGACAGATGAGTTACGCAGCGCCACTTGGCCCAGTCTTCCTCAGCCAGGCCCTGCTTGCCAACAAAGTGGCCCATGACAAGCTTTTGAGGGTGCGCCCGAGGGTGATGCACCAGACTTTTTCAGGATCCAGCCCCTGCTCTCTTTCTGGACCGGTTATCCCCGGTTCCTTACTTCATGAGCCCAAATGACCTCGACCGTTGGGTGCTCAGCACCATAACATTTGGCTACCCTGCAGTTTTCCTCCTTTCCTCCCTCCCATCCGCCTTCCCCATCCCTCTTCAGGGACCCTTCTCATAGACTCATAGACTCAGGACTGGAAGGGACCTCGAGAGGTCATCGAGTCCAGTCCCCTGCCCTCATGGCAGGACCAAATACTGTCTAGACCATCCCTAATAGATATATTAACCTACTCTTAAATATCTCCAGAGATGGAGATTCCACAACTTCCCTAGGCAATCTATTCCAGTGTTTAACTACCCTGACAGTTAGGAACTTTTTCCTAATGTCCAACCTGAATCTCCCTTGCTGCAGTTTAAGTCCATTGCTTCTTGTTCTATCATTGGAGGCTAAGGTGAACAAGTTTTCTCCCTCCTCCTGATGACACCCTTTTAGATACCTGAAAACTGCTATCATGTCCCCTCTGTCTTCTCTTTTCCAAACTAAACCCAATTCCTTAAGCCTTCCTTCATAGGTCATGTTCTCAAGACCTTTAATCATTCTTGTTGCTCTTCTCTGGACCCTCTCCAATTTTTCCACATCTTTCTTGAAATGCGGTGCCCAGAACTGACACAATACTCCAGTTGAGGCCTAACCAGGCAGAGTAAAGCGGAAGAATGACTTCTCGTGTCTTGTTTACAACACACCTGTTAATGCATCCCAGAATCACGTTTACTTTTTTTTGCAACAGTATCACACTGTTGACTCATATTAAGCTTGTGGTCTACTATGACCCCTAGATCTCTTTCTGCCATACTCCTTCCTAGACAGTCTCTTCCCATTCTGTATGTGTGAAACTGATTGTTCCTTCCTAAGTGGAGCACTTTGCATTTATTTTATTGAACTTCATCCTGTTTACCTCAGACCATTTCTCCAATTTGTCCAGATCATTTTGAATTTTGACCCTGTCTCACGAGCAGCTTCTCACCCAGCAGGAAACCCTCCTACGGGTAGGGGCTATGGAGGAAATTCCTCCAGAAAGAGAGGAAAGGATTATATTCCTGATAGTTCCTAATCCCCAAGGCCAAGGGGGGCCTCAGGCCCATCCTAGACCTGCATCGCCTAGGATTAATAACAAGAATTTTGGTTATAAATTGGGGACACATCAGTTGGAAGTAACAAGAGGAGAGAAAGACCTTGGAGTATTGTTGATCACAGGATGACTATGAGCCACCAATGTGATATGGCCGTTAAAAAAGTTAATGCAGTTTTAGGATGCATCAGGTGAGGTATTTCCAGTAAAGATAAGGAGGTGTTAGTACCATTATACAAGGCACAGGTAGACTCATCTGGAATACTGTGTGCAGTTCTGGTCTCCCATGTTTAAGAAGGATGAATTCAAACTGAACAGGTGCAGAGAAGGGCTACTAGGATGATCCGAGGAATGGAAAAACCTATCTTTTGAGAGCAGACTCAAAAACTTGGCCTGTTTAGCCTAACCAAAAGAAGGTTGAGGGGGGATATGTTTGCTCTCTATAAATATATCAGAGAGATAAATACCAGGGAGGGAGAGAACTTATTTAAGCTTAGTACCAATGTGGACACAAGAAAAATGGATATAAACTGGACACTAGGAAGTTTAGACTTGAAATTAGACAAAGGTTTCCAACCATTAGAGGAGTGAAGTTCTGGAACAGCCTTCCAAGGGGAGTAGTGGGGGCAAAAGACATATCTGGCTTCAAGACTAAGCTTGATAAGTTTGTGGAGGTATGATAGGATAGCCTAATTTTGGCAATTAATTGATCTGTGATTATTAGCAGATAAATAGGCCCAGTGGTCTGTGATGGGATGCTAGATGGGAGGGATCTGAGTTACTACAGAGAATTCTTTCCTGGTGCTGGCTAGTGAGTCTTGCCCACATGCTCAGGGTTTAACTGATCGCCATATTTGGGGTCGGGAAGAATTTTCCTCCAGGGAGATTGGCAGAGGCCCTGGAGGGTTTTTTGTCTTCCTCTGCAGCATGGGGCCCGGGTCACTTGCTGGAAGATTCTCTGCACCTTGGTTTTAAACCACGATTTGAGGACTTCAAATCAGACATCGGTTAGGGGGTTGTTACAGGAGTGGTGGGTGAGATTCTGTGACCTGCGTTGTGCAGGAGGTCAGACTAGATGACCATAATGGTACTGACCTTGAGTCTATGAGTCTATAAAAAGTATCTCAAGAAGCTGAGGTTCCACATGGTGCCCTGTCCTCCATCATCCCCTCTCTGGATCCGGGAGACTGGTTCACTGCCCTCGACTTAAAGAACCCGTGCTTCCATATCTCCATTTTCCATGGACCCAGGAGGTTCTTACGCTTCATAGCAGGTCATGTCAATGCCAGTTCATGTGCTGCCCTTCAGCCTTTCTTCTGCCCCAAGGGTGTTCACAAAAATGTATGGCAGTAGTGGCAGCTTATCTAAGGTGCCGGGAGTTCATATCTACCCGTGCCTCGACGACTGGCTGGTCAGAGGCTGGTCTCAAGGACAGGTTCACTGCAGCCTCAGTCTGGTGTGGGACATCTGTCAGAATCTGGACCTACTTATAAACGAGCAGAAACATTGATCTCCGACGCTTCGAACCTAGGGGGGAACCCACCTTAACAACATCAGCACGCAAAGGCTCTGGGTGCAGGAAGATCGTTCCCTCCATATAAACGTCAAGGAGCTCAGGGCGATACATTTGGCCTGCCTAGTTCCTGTCCTACTTAAAGGACAGAGTGGTCCAAATCCTGACAGACAATACCGCCATGATGTCTGCATCAACAAGCAATGCAGAGCCTGCTCATCGTTCTTTGCCAGGAGGCTCTCCGGTTATGGGACTTCTGTGTTCAGCATGCCATTCATCTCATAGCTTTGCACTTCCTGGGTCTCAGAAGATCCTTCTTGTCTCGCCACGAGTGGTCACTCCACCCAGAGGTGGTGAGTGTGATCTTCCAGAGGGGGGACTCCCCAGGTGGACCTGTTCATGTCCAGATGGGACAGGAAATGCCACCAGTTCTGCTCGATCCACGGCACAACAGAGGTTGCCTGTCTGACACCTTCTTGTTTCCAGGGTTGGGGGCGCTACTCTAAACCTTCCTGCCAATACCACTGGTGCACAGAGTACTCTTGAAGATCAAGAGGGTCAGGGCAAAAGTTGTCCTGATAGCTCCGGTGAGGCCATCCCAACACTGGTTCAGCATGCTCTTGCAGCTCCGATAGCAGCACCACTAGAGCTCCCACTCCAGCCAGACTTACTATCTGAGAACCACGACCACTGCTACACCAGAACCTAGCATCCGTACCCTGACAGCATGGCTGCTGCATGGCTGAAGGTGGAGGAGGAAGCATGCTTAGGCCAGCAGGTCCTGACGGGTGGCAGAGAGCCCTGCACCAGGAAACATTTTTCATGTTGGGCCTTGGACCAGAATCCGTCTCCTGACCAGACTACAATCCATTCTAGACTACCTGTAACATCGCAAGCACTGAGGTCTAGTGCTCTCATCTATCGGAGTTCACTTGCCAGCCATCTGAGCCTTCCATCCTTTGGTTCAGGGCAGATCCGGTTTTTCCCATGATATGACAATAAGATTTCTGAAAGGCCTGGAATGATTTTATCCTCAAATTTGTGACCCTGTCCTGCCTTGGAACCCAAACCTGGCAGAGACAAGGCCCACAGGTCCCCTTCAAGCTGTTAGCTTTGTGTTCGCTGTTACTTCTCTTGCGGAAGGTCCTTCCTGGGTGCAAGTACTTCGGCCTGACGAATCTCCAAAGAACCACCCTATATGGTGTTCTACAAGAATAAGTTGCAGCTGTGACCTCACCCTGCCTTCTTACCGAAGGCGGTGTCACAGTTTCACATGTTTCTTCCAGTGTTCTTTCCCAAACCTTGTAAATCTGGTGAGGAACGCAGACTACACACCCTGGATATTAGGTGGGCCTCAGCCTTCTGCATCGAGAGGACCAGACCCTTCCGCAAGTCGACGCAGCTCTTTGTCGCTGTAGTGGATATGTTGAAAGGTTTACCGATCTCTTCTCAGAGAATCTCTTTGTGGATAATTGCCTACATCAAGTTTTGTTATGAACAGACAAAGGTGTCACCACTGGCCATTGTAACCACCCATTCCAACAGGCGCAAGCCTCAGCAGCAACCTTCCTGGCCCAGGTGCCGATTCAAGACATCTGTAGAGCTGTGCTGTCGTCTGTCCCTACCTTTGCGTCCCACTATGCCATCACCCAGAGGCTTCGGCAAAGCAATGTTGCAAGCTGCACATCTGTGAACTCCGACCCCACCTCCTGGGATACTGCTTGTGAGTCACCTAACATGGAATCGACATGAGCAAGCACTCAAAGAAGAAAAGATGGTTACCTACCTTTCGTAACTGTGTTCTTCGAGATGTGTTGCTGTGTCTGTTCCATGATCCACTCTCCTTCCCCACTGTTTGAGTTTGCCGGTAAAAAGGAACTGAGACAGTGCAGGGCTAGTGGCGCCTCGTATATGGCACATAAGCAGCTCCAGGGGTTGCCCACAGCCCCTTATGGATACCACTAAGGGAAAAATTCTCCAACCGCTGTGCACATGGGCGAGCGCACATCTAATACGGAATGGACATGAGCAATGCATCTAGAAGAACAACAGTTTTTAAAGGTAGGTAACCTTTATTTATAAGTGAGGTTAATGCAGGCAGCAGCTTACAAACATTCAGTAAAGTCTAAACGCTATAACCCCGATACCTGGTTAACAATATTGACACATGGTAGCCAGCCTGATTCCAGCTGGTGTTTGTCATGTGTTCAGCTGAGACATGGGGACCTTGGCATGAGCTGGCACCTGCTTTGCCAGCCTCACACCCGCAGCGCAAAACCAGTGAAGGAAGGGGTGTCCCTGACTCTCCTGAATATGCCTCGGGCTTTCCCTATCCTAGATAAGGCACCTGTCTCCAGAGTGCCTGTCATACCAAGCGTTTGGACACCTGATCCTTCCAAGGTTCTGATCAGCTAAGTCCACCATAGCTTTTATATTCTTTGTAAACAAGGGCGATACTCCCCTCCACGCTGTCCTGACTCTTCTGCACCCGCTCAAGAGCCTCAAAATAAAGCTAGGGGTCTCCTCTCCTGTAAAGTAGATGAAAGGAGGGCAAACCCCTAGACTTTTGGGGTATGCTCAGGAGTGTTGAAACCTTCCTAAAAGTGGAGGGGCCACCAGCTCCTGACTGTGGTCTCACCTCCCTATATCACCCCTTCTCCCTGCACCCCCACCCTTGCACCACCCCTTTCCTCTGAGGGCCCCGCTCGCAATCTCTCCACCCCCAGTTGCTCAGCCTTACATCTGGTAAAAAGTGCTAGGGCCCTGGTCTCCCCCTCCGTTGTTCCAGTGCCCCCAGGTACACTCCTGTATGCAGATAACTATAAGGAACCCCCACATCCTAGTCATTCTCCTCTTGGTAACGTACATCCTCAGCATAGACTTCAAAGCCCCAGTGTATCTTTCTACCAGACCGTTAGTAGGGGGTGGCCTTCATGTGTCCACTTCACAATAACTTTTGAAAACTACAGACATGAAATTTGCACCATGGTCTGACAAGATTTCCTTGGAAAAACCTGCTCTGGTTTAACACTGGAAGAAACCTGGAATGCCACGGGGTGCAGCAAAGGGGAGGGACAGTGGTGACTCCAGAGCTGCTGTATGACAGATCATTCTGCATAGCCCGAGAGCAGGGCTGCCCCGTCTCCCCCGTTCTTGCAGCAGCTGGAATTCACTAGGGTCCTCCTGGCTTTCCTGTCGTCCCTAATCTTCCACGCTGTCTGGCAGCATCTCCCAACCCCTGTGCTGCCATCTGAAAGGAAGCAGCTGAATGGGACAGAGCACGCGGATGAGGGATTATTGCTTTAATAGCCGGGCTGACTTTCCAAAGCCAGGAGAAATGGGGGCTGCTTTCCGCCATCTCAGATAATCCAATGAGATTTCCCCACCTGAAGTGTGACATGGGGCCCTGGACATCCCACTGAGAGCAGAAGTAACAAGGATGGCTGGGCCTGTGGGTTTCAAAACTTGCTTGGCTACGTGACTGCACCACGAAGGTGAGTGTGCGTGTGCGTGCACAGAGGGGACTCGGCTCTGCTGTGTGTGGTGAGCCGACTGCACTGGAGTGACCCTGCCCTGAACACACTGCAGTGTCTTGTAAAGAAAAACAAGAGGATGGGGGGGAAGGGGAAGACACCAATTTCTCCCGCCTTCCCGCAGCATTCACCACCAGGAGGGTTTGGTTACATGGGCCGGATTTCCAGGCACTGAGCACCCAACAGCTCCCACTGGGACCCTGACTGGTGGATTTCCAGGCACTCAGCCCCGATGTGCTGCGGACACTAGGGCCCTTTGGGAATCCTGGTCTTTGTGCCGCTCTGCCCGAGTCCAGCACTTTGGTTCCCAAGCTGCAGTCCAGCCCTGGGCAGGGGGCACTAAACTACCAGTGAGCCTAGTAACAATCCCTTAGTGCTAACCAAACTCGACGCAAATGCCCTCATCTGCTGGGTGAGATCCTTCCCCGGGCCAAAGGCTGTCGTCATTCAGAACAGGCCTCCTCCCCCCACTGTGCTGCATGGAAATGGGCCTTGATCTTCTGCTTCTCTCCTAAGGGTGAAACAGGTGCCTTTGGGAACTCCTCAGCGCCTTACCAAGCTGCCTGCCCTGCCAGCAAAGTTGGACACGAGTCCGTGTTCCAGGCTGCGCTGGAGCAGCAGGGAATCTACTGGGAATCTGGGCTTCTAGCACCAGCCTGAACTTGAGAAGCCCAAGTCTTTGCAGTGTCCAGTCATCCTTAGGCTGAGCCGTGCTCCAGGTCTCTGCAGGACGTAAGTTGGGGACATGTTTCAGCTACTTGAAGAGTGATATTGGGAGGTCCCTGCTCACTTCCCGGACCCATTTTCTGGCTATGTCGGCACAGCCCCTTGTTCTGCCAGTGGCACTAGCCTCAGGGACCTGTTTGCCTGCCTCTCTCACAGCATCTTGGCCTTTTCCCATGCTGCTCCCTACGCAACTCTGCTAAGGCTCATCTCACTCACCCCCGCCAGTGGCTCACTCCTTTCCCCATGCCCAAAGGATGCAGGGCAGCAGCGGAAATTGTGATAGATTGAACCCCTGTCTGGGATGTCACCTGGTGTGCTGGGGTCTCTCTGAGCCCAGCATTTCCACCAGCCTGGGTTTCCTCACCCTGTTCAGCTGAGCTAGGCCTCAAGCCTCCTCTGGCACACACAGGTAGGGACACACCCAGCTGCAAATGGACACTGAGATCAGCTCTGTGTGAGAGGGAATCAGCTCGGGGATTCACCCAGCACCCATGTGCACACCTCCTTTGGGGGATAAAATAATATTGTCTTGCTCTGTAGAGAAAGATCTGCACAACACGAGCTCATAAAAAATTCACCCTCTCCCTCAATGTGGAGAGAGAGATGCACAGCTATCCCCCGCCCCCATATGAATTACACAAACTGGGTTCTGAAATAAACAAGAAATACATTTATTAACTACAAAAGATAAATTGTAAGTGATTATAAGCGACAGCAAACAGACCCCAGCAGATTACTGAGCAAATAAACAAAACACACAAACTAGGCTAATACACTAAAGAACCAGGTTACACATAGTCATTTTCACCCTCAATGTTGTTTGGGCAGGTTGTAGCGTTTCTGCAGCTCAGAGTTCCAGTTATTTCTCTTTACAGGATAGACCCCTGGGCTCAGCCCTTGCCTTCCCCTAGCTTAGTTCCTTCATTTCTTCAGGAGCTTTCAGCAGTCCTCCCTTCTCGGGCGGGGAGACAAATGGGGGCTCTGAATGCCTTGCTTCCCAGCCTTACATAGAATTTGCATAAGGCAGGAAGCCTTTGTTTCCAGTGGAAAAGTACTAGCAGTGTCCAAAGTGGTATTTTGTTTTTTCCTAATGGCCCATTAAGGCTGATTGCTCACTGTCGGGGGAGCGTTTCCCAAGCACATCCCCACAGTTCTGATTGTTACAGAGACAATATCCCTCGCTTTAGAAACAGAGATGATACGCGCATACAAATTGGATAACACATTCCTAGATCAGAACCTCTTCAGTGATACCTTACGGGACCCATCTTGCATAAAACATGTCTTAGTTATACAATACTGCTATGCAGAATAGGGGGTGTAACGTCACAAAGATTATTGAAAACCCAACAGACCTTGACCCACTGAGGAGCATACGCTGTGCGGAGTCTGCCCGGTGCTGTACCGCAGCCACCCTCCTACTCTGCTCTTCTCATGCAACATCCGCACCGAGAGTCCAGACCTGCGCTCAGGGCCCTTCGCGCTGGGCACTGCTCAGACACAGGGCGAGACAGGCCCTGCCCCAATGGGCTCACAGTCTGAACAGACAATAGATGGAAGGGGTGACAGGCCCAGAGCGGGGCAGGGACTCGCCCCCAGGCCCAGAGCAGGTCAGTGGTTTCTTAGGTTCTTTTTCCTTCCTCATCAGTGTGTATCTAAGTGCCTGGAGGAAACTTTGTCTTTCTTCATCCCGTCCCCTCCTTGCTTCCCCCCAACTTCTTGCATCAATTGTTAGCTGGTGAGTTCTTGGAGGCCATGGGCCTGCTACCTCCTTCTGGTACGTACTGGGGTGACTCCACTGAACTTGGAGGGGAGGTTGAGAGTAGATCTGGGCACGGGGGCTGCCTGTTAGTTCTGCAGAGCCCTTCCCACACTCGTGGATGCTGTAGACTCAGTTCCTGTAGGCCTCAGCCCCCTTCCCCAGCCATGTGCCCCCTTCTGGAGCTGCGGCTCGGTTCGCGGCTCTGGGGGGACCTGGACAGGGTTGGGGGGCAAGGCCGTGAGGTAAAAAGTTTGGGGACCACTGTTGTAGGCAGGGGGGTGATGTGTCCTCGTTTAATGCGGAGTCTTGGGGTCAGCTGGTGTTAGGGCCGGATTCTGCTCCAGTGCCAGCCTGCCCCTCACTGAGAACATTCCACGTTCACGCTGGCGGGAGCATGAGGAAAACCCAGGCCTGGACATTCCTTGTTTTCAGGGAGAAAAGGGTGATGGGGCAAAGCTGCGTGGCTGGTTCATCAGCCCGTGGGCTGGGGGAGTTGGATGCAGCAGTGATGGGAGAGTGTTTCCCAGAGGAAGGAGATTGAGGCCCTGGGTGATCTGGCTGTCTGTTAATAACTTAGATGCGCCATAATCCATCAGCTTCCTTGGGTGCCTCCTACCATCCCCAGCCACAGCACTGGTCAGTGATGTTTCTAACAGCCCGGGAGTCCGCTGGGAGCCAGGGACGCTCAAACTCCTACTAGCGGCATTTCTCCCTCCCTGCCTCTTCTGCAAGGGCCAAGAATGGAGAAACGCCAGCCTGATAGAAAGTGACCCACACAACAACCCAGTGACCCCCCCACCTGCAGAGCATTGCCAAAGATGGCTTCCAGGAGTCCAGGGCTGAATCGACCTTGGGTTTCCGTACTCCGGGGCCGTGAAGGAGCGAGGCTGTGTGCACTCCATGGGATTCCTGAGGACCAAAGCAGCCCACTGTGGTTGCGAAGTTGTCTGGGAGAGCTCTGGATATATTCAATACAAAGCCAATTAGAGATGCTTCAGATTATGCTAAATTCAAAGAAATGGTTTTAAAACAGTTTCAGATTATACCTCAAAAAACATATAGTGTAAAATGTAGAAGCCTTAAGAGGGGTCTTGTGGCACATGTAAAGCAGATGAAAGATCTGGTGGATAAGCAGGTAAGAGAAAAAGGTGTTACAAGCTTGAAAAACTGTGTGATCTTGTTGCTCAGGAACATTTCCTGAGTATTCGTAGTGATGATGTAAAACAGTGTTATGGGATAAAAAGGTGAAAACTCTTGATGAACTTGCTACTCTAGCTGATCAGTTTGAGCAAAGTCAAGCATCTATTGCAAACAAACTGCAGGCAGAAGAGTTTAAACCTGGTGGGAAGCAAGGTTCACATTTTACCCCTGGGAAGGAGGGTGGATGGGAGGCTGGGCGCCACCTCCCCAAGCCCTTGTCCCAAATCTCCTGTAAAAACAGAAGATCCTAGAAGTGCTCTCAGTATAATTTCACTGAGCACCTGAGGAATAAATGCCCAGTGCTGGCTGGGAACAGGGGAATGCTGCTACCCAGAGCACAGAGGCACCTCAGGCAATGGCCACTTATCAGACAGGGTTTGTGAAACTAGCCTCTGCCCAGCCAGGCAGGAAGCAGATGAAGGCTCTCAGGATGATGGCAGAGAACACCTGGGTGGGAAGACACAGGGGCAGATGTTTTCTGTGGTTAGGAGGAGTGTGGTGCAGGAGAGTGACTTACTGCCAGGACAGAGGCAGAGCTGTTATTAGTGGGAGGTTACAAAATCCTTGCGCCTTTGGCTAAAGTGCACATAGAAAGTGAGGATTTGGGAACTGAATTGATGGTGGCTGCAGTAAATAATAACCCGATTGCAGGGGAATGATTTCTTTCATGTAGCTCGGGTTGTCAAGGAGAAATTTTATGCTAGAAAACCAGAAGGAAGAGCAAAGTCCCAGGAACTGCTGGAGGAATGGGAGAGTGTCTCTTTAATTCCTCTGCAGCAGTGGAAAACGGTCGGCTACCAGGGGCAGGTGTGGCTGAGACCAGCTCCTGCTTCCTGGTGGTTGCCTGTCCATGAGAAAACGGTCCAGGTTGCTGGCTGCCAGCAGGTTGCCGCTGAGCAGGGGGCAAAGCTCACTCTATAGCGCCGGGCCAGCTCCAGGCACCAGCTTATCACGCAGGTGCTTGGGGCAGCAACTCTGGAGTGGGGGCGCAATTTAAGGTATTTGGCGGCAATTTGGCGGAGGGTCCCTCACTCCCCCTTGGAGCGAAGGATCTCCCGCTGAATTGCCGCAGATCGCGAACGCAATCACAGCTTTTTTTTTGGCTGCTTGGGGCGGCAAAACCCCTGGAGCCGGCCCTGCTAGAGTGCATAGGAAGATGTGTCCTAGAGGGAAGCCAGTGAGGGGGATGGAATCCTAGAGATCACTGAGGTGGGTGAGGGTTCCACGGACTCTGTAGCTGGAGGCAAACCCAACTCCGAGAGAGGGCAGGGTGTGGTGCCCGCCAGTGAAAGGACTGTTGGCTGCTAGCTGGGAGCCCTTCACAGCTGAACAGAGGACAGATCCACTCTACAGAGCACAGAGCACTGTTGTTAGGAAAGACCTGCCCTGAGTTGGACCCCTCAGCTGTGTGGACACAGCTCTCTGGAGACCGTGGCCTGGGTATTTCCTGTGAGTGTCCAGGGACCCCACAGGGAGCCAAGGCTGAGGTGCGCAGGGCTAGGGCACACCCCGTGCTCCCTGCAAGGCGAAGCGAAGGCTGGCACATCCCTGAGGAGATGGGGAGTGGCAAACAATAGTGCCTCTCTCTCCCAAGGCCGGGGTAGCATGGTAACGCAGGCTGGGTGCCTCAGGAAGCTGTGTCAGGGCTGCTCTTATTCTTGATGCAGGGCTGCTTTGTTTCATCTTCCAGCCTCAATGCAGCTCGCTATCCAGGCAGGTGGGCGCGCAGCCCTGGGCCATCCTGCCACTGCAGGAGGCCGCATGGGAGGTGGGGGGCGGGAAGAGAGACCCTGGCACTGGGAATCTTTAGTTCTTTCCAGTAGCTCCAAGCGCTGGAACTGTCTTTGCATGGCAGCTCCCGCTGCCCCAGGTTTGTCATTTCAAATCCGTCCTTGTGGCCGAGGGAGCTTGGCTTGTCCTTGGCAAGGTTAGATTGGCCGGCAAATGGGGGAAGCCCCCGATTGGTGTTGTACTTGGCAAGGCAAAGCTGGGAGAGTCAAGCTCACTCGGATGCTGGCCCTCGCCCTGATCCAAGCAGGGACGCGTCCCTTTGCCTCTGCCTGCAGGGACACAGCTGGGGCTGGGAAGCCTTTGATTTCATTCCCCCCAAATACCTCCTTGACCTCAGAGGCTATTCTGTGCCCAGTGATTGTGCAGCGGAAAGGCCCTGGTGGCTGTGCCTGTGCCTGTGTGGTTACTGGCTCTCCTGATTGCTTTACAGAGCGGATCGAGGTAGGGCAGAGGGCACATAATGCCCTGGCTGGGTCCAGCCCTCACCCCCCACACCCACCTTCCTTCACGTGTCCAGTGTTCTGCACATTAAATCCCAAGTCTGAGCAGGGCGAAGGGGGCAGCTCAGCCAGGGGCCTGCCCAGGCCCGAGCCGTCCATCACCCTCGAGTTGCAGCAGGGGACGAGCTGCCACGATGTGGTTCATGGCTCCTAGCAGGAGGCAGCTTCATTCTGCAGGGGCTGCAGCTCCCCCGTGTCGCCCTGGGCCGAGAGGATGGGGGCAGCCAGGCTGGCAGGCCAAGGCGCGTGAGCTGCTGAGGCCGAGGCTGGCCTTGAGGGCCAGTCACAGCACTAATCACAGTAGGGAGGGGTTGGCCAGCATGCGAGAAGGCTCGGCCTCGGCACGCCAGCCTGGGGCCTGGCTCTCCGCTCACTCGCTGGGACCCCACAGGTGCCCGTCGCGGAGGGCAAGGCCCTGGAGCAGACAGAGGCAGCGAACCTCTGCGAGTTTCATGGGCTGACACTGCCAGCTTGCATCAGGGGCCCCTGTCGAACCTAGGGGCCATGCAGATCCCAGGGCCTGGCAGAGGAGGAGCAGAGGGCTGCGGAGTCAGCTCCTGGAGGAGTGTAGCTGGTTCCAGAGCCTGAGCAGCCTCAGGGAACGCAGCCCTACCATCCTGCCCCATCCCAACACAGTTGTTTCCCCTGCCACCCCACAGAGCCCCTCAGACTCAGCCCTCCAGGGACCCCTCTTGCCAGTGTGCGAGAGGCCAAGATGGGCAGTCGCTGCGCACCCTGAGCTCAGAGCACCCCTCTGGCTGAGCGGCCTGGGGTGCCCTAGGGCAGGGGGCTGCAGGCTCCCCAGGAAACTCCCCTTTTCCGGAGAGGAGGTGCTTGGCTGAGAGCCGGCTCAGGGCTCTGCGGGGTGGGGATGTGACTGGGCAGCTCCCTGCTCACCCCCCAGATGTCTGGGCTGCCTGCTGACCCAAGGGGAAAGGGTAACAGAGGGCAAGGAGCTGCATGGAATCGGAGCCCTCCCTTGTGGTGGCTGACACACCCAGGCAGCTGCCGTCTCCTGCCTTGGTTCGGCTCAGAGGGGAGGGCTGCTCAGACCCAGTGCAAACCTCCTGGGGTGAGCAGAGGGCCAGGAACGAAGTGGGAACACGGTGACCCCGCAGCCTGTGCTGAGCCACTGGCAGGAAACTCACCAAACATGTTTTTCTTCTTCAGCAGCAAGGATCTGTGCTGACAGCGTCCGGCCTGGGCCCCAGCGCTCCCTGGAAAGCCCAGCCATGCCCACCTCATCCTTGGGTTAAAGCAAACGAGCCCTCTGGAGCAGCCCCGGCTGCTTGTCACAAGAGGTGGAGCTCCTAGGAGAGGGGCTCCCTGCCGCAGTGACTCCCCTCTGGCACCTCTGTCAGTGCCCAGTTGCCAACCCTAGAGGTGGCTGAAATGAGCCCCAGCTGGGCAGAGAAACCTGCTCAGGAGACAGTCAGGAGTGAAGGGGCCCAGCCCAGCGTGGGCATGTGGCACCCAGCAGTGGCTGCGCAGCCAAGCTCCATAAGGGAGACGTGCTACAGCAACAGGAGCTGCTGCACGGTCCATAGAATCTCAGGGCTGGGCTAAATGAGGGTTCAGCGGCTTCGAAGCAAAGGGACATTGTTTTTCAAATACTTTTTATTGTGAATGACGTTTGAAGAGTCCAGGGAAGCTTCCCATCAGCCTGGGGCTGGGAGCACTCCAGGGAAGCTCACACTGAGCTCCAGAGAGACTCCACTGCCTGGAATCCAGCTGCAGCACGAGCTGTTTACAGCTGCTGGTGTCTGCAGTCCCTGTCTGCAGGCTCTCAGCACGTTGCGCTGGTGTGCAAATCTTCACACACTCGCTTCCCTCAGCAGCTTGGTCCTGGGGCACTCAATGACTAGTCCTAGTCTCACTGGTGCAAAGCATGCGTGTGACCTGTGGTGCTCGGGAGCGGGGTCCTCGTGTGACACTGATGGGCAGAGAGTTTACGCTGCAGGGTTGGGCCGTGGAGCGCAGGTACTGAAGCTGGTGCCTGCGTGACACAGCTGACGGAAGGGGACTTGCAGCCACCTGGGAGCATCTGAACCCCGCGAGGCTGGGCCTTTTTTCCGCTCCATGGCCTGGCTGAAGGGGCCTCAGCGCCCAGGTTGGTCATTTTTTTCCTTGTCTCAATCTTCAGACAAATTCGCCACAGCATGGCCTGGGCTTGAGGGAGGGCGTGTTGTACCCAGAGGCTGGGCATTGGGAGCCCCATTGGGGGGGGCAGTGGGGACTTGAGCTGAGGTGTCATCTCTCCCTAATGGCAGGCACTGGGGCTAGAGGCCAACACCCAGCAGCAGCTTCCACACGGCCTGGCTGAAAACCTGGCCTGGCTCCATGGCTTGGCACTCACTCCGGCCCTTCACTGGTTCGCCAGCTGCCACAGAATCATGGCACTGGAAGGACTTGCCTGACCTCCCTAAAGCCTCCCCACCCCGATCCCGACCCTCCCAGACCCTCCCTCCCCACGCTCCTGACCCTCTCAGACCCCCCACCCCCTCCCCATTATCCTGACTCTCTCAGAACCCTGCCCCCCCAATCCTGACCCTCCCAGACCCCCCACTCCCTCCCCATTATCCTGACTCTCTCAGAACCCTGCCCCTCCACAATCCCGACCCTCCCAGATCCCCCCTCCCCACGATCCCAACCCTTTCAGACCCCCCTCCCCATTATCCTGACTCTTCCAGAATCCTTCCCTTCCACAATCCCGACCCTCTCAG
Source organism: Gopherus evgoodei (assembly GCF_007399415.2). Classification (NCBI taxonomy): domain Eukaryota; kingdom Metazoa; phylum Chordata; order Testudines; family Testudinidae; genus Gopherus; species Gopherus evgoodei. The sequence goes on along the minus strand of NC_044344.1, from coordinate 12,822,086 downwards.
ACCCCTCACCCCCTCTCAGAACCCCTCCCCCCATCCTGGCCTTCAGCCATCCGCATGTGCAATGCCAGGACAATGGGTACATCCAGCATCCATGTGGGGTACACACTGAACCCCTTAAAAATCTCCACACCAGCCCTGGTGTGCCAGCCCCATGTGGGGCCCCTCTGCCAGGCTCTGGGAGCCCTAAGGAGTGTTGGGAAGCGGGGTGGCCAGTGGGGGTCATCTGTGGAAATGACCTTCAGGGGCAGGGGGTGGGGGAGAAGGGGCTCCTTCAACCTCATGTTCCAGCTGGATGCCTGGCAGTTAGTGAGGCTGCTCCTGGGTAATGTTAAAAAAGGATTCAGCTTGCTCCCAGTGAGCATGGTATCCATTTGCCCCTCCCCCATGGTGAAACCCCACCCCCATGGCCATACACCACCCAGCCCCGCCACGATCTGTGCAAGGCATCATCGCAGCAGTGCACGGGGGCGTCGTGCCCTGGAAAAGTGACCTGGCTCTGGGCTGGCAATGCTGCCACAATGAGGTGCCATTTTGCTGCCAGCATACGAACCTCTGGCACGGAACAGGGCACCCAGGTTTTGTCCAGGAACTGGCAGCTGTGGAAATGGCAGTGCAGGCCAAGGGCAGGGGTGCATGGCCACAGCCGGCACCAGCCACTTTGGGACATATTGGTCCATAAGTTCCACCTGGCCTCTGAAACTCCCAGGTCTCCATTGCCAAAGGCTGGGCTAGCTGCTCCCTCCCAGGCTGTGCCAGGGTCCTGTCCCTCCAGCTGCCTTAGCCCTAGTTACTAATCTAGGCCGTGCCACCCAAACCCTCTGCACCGGCTCAGGCCAGGGAACAAGGAGACCCCAGGTTACAGTGCTAAGGGTCACTTAGGCTGCCAGAGGAGCCTACAGCTGAGCGCAGGGCAAGGAAGTGCAGCCACCTCTGTCCGAAGAGCTGCCAGGCCTTCCTGCTGCTGGGCCATGGAGAGGTCACTGCCTTCAGGAGGTAAGGTTCCACGGCTGAGCCCACATGCAGCCACGGAGAAACTCTGGCTTCTGGTGGAAATTGAGGCCAGAAGGGCAGCACAGGAGGTGGCAGTAGGAGGCTTTATACCAGTTTTGTACCTCCCGGATCCTGGGCTGAGTGCTCAGCAGGTGGGTGATGGCAGGACCTGCCCTGTTGCCAGACGACGGCAGGATCTGCCCTGTTGCCAGATAACCACAGGACCTGACCCATTGCTGGGTGACGGCAGGATCTGTCCCGTTACTGGGTGACGGCAGGATCTGCCCCATTGCTGGATGACCGCAGGACCTGCCCCATTCCCGGGCAACGGCAGGATCTGTCCCGTTACTGGGTGACAGCAGGACCTGTCCTGTTACTAGGAGATGGCAGGATCTGCCCCATTGCTGTGTGTATGCAATAAGGCCATCTGGCAACAAGGTGGCTACTCTGAGCACAGATCTCTGGCCTACATTCTCCCTTCAGCCCTAGGTGATCAGCTGAGTGGTAGCCCATAGCTGAGGTCAGGATTTGGGGCTGTGTAGCTTAACTCCCGACTCAAAGGCACTGAAGCAGGGACACCATCGTGTCCATGTTGGGATCTTGTTATTTGCCCTGTGGTACTAACAACCCAGCTGGATTTTAACACCCCACACCCGCCCCCCTAGTTTACTGCTTTCAATCATTGCGCTGACAGTACATGGAGACTAGGCAGTTTTACCTTGGGTCAGGTCAGTTTCACTGTCTGGTTCTGCACCGTCATCCTGCCCTTGGGTTTGCAAGCACTGCAAGGCTTTGCCCGCCCCAGCAAACGAGGCCTCAAATTTCAGTTTTTCAAATGTTTCTGTAAGCAGAGTCGGGATGAGCTCTACCCTGACATCTGGTAGTGAATTGTGGCGAGTTGTGGAAAAGAACTTCAGGGGCTGATCTTGTTTGCATTGGCACACCCACCCCGCCTAGCATGAGCCCACAGCTGCCCAAATGTCACTTTGACAGCTGTGGGATCCCCAGTTTCTCTGTTATTGGGGCAGGAAGAATAAAGTGTCACCCTGATTATGTGAATCAAGGACAATGAAACTGTTTTATGACAGAGGGACTCGCCATCAACTAAGTAGCACTCGCTAGACAAGGGACGTGGGTTCCAAAACTCAGTGAATTGAGAGAAATAGGATGAAATACAATAGTGAAAAGTGCAAGGTTATGCATTTAGGAATTAATAATAAGAATTTTGGATATATGTTGGGGGCGCATCAGTTGGAAGCGACGGAGGAGGAGAAGGACCTTGGGGTACTGGTTGATAGCAGGATGACTATGAGTCGCCAATGTGATACGGCTGTTAAAAAAGCAAATGTGATTTTGGGATGCATCAGGCGGGGTATTTCCTGCAAGGATAAGGAAGTGTTAGTACCGTTATACAAGGCGTTGGTGAGATCCCATCTGGAATACTGTGTGCAGTTCTGGTGTCCCGTGTTCAAGAAGGATGAATTCAAACTGGAACAGGTTCAGAGACGGGCTACAAGGATGATCCGAGGAATGGAAAAACTGCCTTATGAAAGGAGACTCAAAGAGCTTGGCTTGTTTAGCCTGGCCAAAAGAAGGCTGCGGGGGGATATGCTTGCTCTATATAAATATATCAGGGGAGTTAACGTTAGGGAGGGAGAGGAATTATTTAAGTTTAGTACTAATGTAGGCACGAGGACGAATGGGTATAAACTGGATATTAGGAAGTTTAGACTTGAAATTAGACGAAGGTTTCTAACCATTAGGGGAGTGAAGTTCTGGAACAGCCTTCCGAGGGAAGTAGTGGGGGCAAAAGACTTTCCTGGCTTTAAGACAAAGCTTGATAAGTATATGGAGGGGATGTTATGATAGGATTGTTAATTTGGGCAATTGATCTTGGATTACCACCAGATAGGTCTGCTCAATGGTCTGCGGGAAGATGTTGGATGGAATGGGAACTGAGTTACTGCAGAGAATTCCTTCTTGGGTGCTGGCTGGTGACTCTTGCCCACATGCTCAGGGTTTAGCTGATCGCCATATTTGGGGTCGGGAAGGAATTTTCCTCCAGCGCAGATTGGCAGGGGCCCTGGAGGTTTTTCGCCTTCCCCTGCAGCGTGGGGCACGGGTCGCTTGCTGGTGGTCTCTCTGCAACTTGAGGTCTTCAAACCAATTTTGAGGATTTCAATAACTCGGTCCTGGGTTAGGGGTTGTTATAAAATTGGATGGGTGGGGTTCTGTGGCCTGCCTTGTGCAGGAGGTCAGACTAGATGATCAGATTGGTCCCTTCTGACCTATGAGTCTATGAGTCTATGAGAGAGGGTGGGATTGGGATTGGGATTGGGATTGGTTCATTCATTCATTCATTCTTGATACTATGGGCCCCCTTTGGGTGTCTGAAATACCAATTGCGCCTTCTTCTTGCTTTACTGTGGAATATGAGAGGTAATTTAAATTCTATTAGGAGTCTAGTTATAGGCTGCTGAGCTGAATTCACTTTGGGCTGATAGTGCACCAGCACTGAGGCTCCCCTACTACAAGCTGAAACCACTGGGTGCTGGGGGAGGGGGGTCTGAAGGTATGTTGCTGAGCAGCTGGCAGAGCAGAGCAGTTTGTGGGATGACTGGAGCGGCTTGTGGGACACCTGGTGGAGTGGAGCTGCTGGTGGAGTGGCTCGTGGTGAAGGCTGCAGCAGAACCCCATGGAGAGGCAGGACAGTCAGCCTCGGACCACGTAAGATGCCCCTTAACACAGCTGCACCCTCCCCCCTCAGGCTGAGAGGTAAAACTCTGCTGATAAATTTTTGAACTCTGGGGCATGACCAGGGACAGAGACTTTTGGGTTGTTGGACTTTTGGGTGATTTTTGCTTTGCTGAACTTAAGACCCCGAGGGGAAAAGGACATTGCCAAACTTACTTGGAGGGGGTGGGTGGGTCTTTTGCTCACGGGTTGTTATGGATCCTGTTTGTGGTGTTTCCCCAATATGATGCCGCATTGTTTCCCTCTTTTATTAAAAGGATTTTGCTACCCTCAGACTCCGTGCTTGCCCCTTAGAGGTGCCCGGGGGGTGGTATGTAATTGTCCCAGGTCACTGGATGGGGCTCAAGCTGGTTTTGCATTGCATTATTGAAATGGACCCCCTAGATACTGAACCCAGCCCTTGTTGTGGCCAACTCAGATGGGCAGAAAGGCTACATTTCCAAGAACTCTTTTTCCCCAAAAGAATCCTCTCCCCCCCCGAGTTAGCAACTGGCTGTGTGCTGTGTCTGCAGCCCAGCTGGAGGTGCCGCATGTCATTATCCAAATGGCCTGAGATGAAGTGCCTGGAAGCAGGCTGACCTTAGCCTCTGAGGTTTGCATTGAGCTGAGGTAGCTGGTTACTGAGGACACTCTTCCAATGGGCCCTCATGTGAAAAGTTGAGAGCTTAAAGTTAAGCAACAAAATAAATGGCGTCTCCTTCCAGTGGTGCTGAGTCCCTGCTGGCTGCAGCGGGAGCTGGGGGTGCTTTGCACACTTGATAATCAGGACATTGTAGGCACCTCACTATGGCTTTAGGAACCGACCTCAAGGCTCCTACTGCTGAACATTGGGGCCAGCCGTGCTGACTGGGCTGCGTCTGGAATGAACCGTTCTGGCCTCAGAGCCGGGTCTTGCTGCGGTGATGGGCCCCACTAAATCAGCCAGGCCACGGAAAGCCACATGGAGGGGTGGGATTTCTACACCAAACACACTATTTCCGGGCCAGATCCTGCCAGATGGTGTAACTCTGGCATTACCCCACTGACGTCTACGGTGCTTAGGCCCCCTTCACACCAGCACGACTGAGGGCAGAACAAAGTGATTTTTTTTATGCTGTAAGTAAAACCTCCCAGTCCAAGCTCATGGGAAATGCAATGCCCACTGCAGAGAGCAGGGTGCCCCACCAGCTAGAGTCAACTCACAAGCAACCCGCTCCCCCAATCTTGTCCAACTGGGAGAAGACCTGGATTTTCCTAGGGCCAGGCTGCACCAGGCCAAAGCGCCATCAGTAGTTGGCAGCATCTGGCCCCATGCTGCAGCCCCGGCTGTCACTGTGTGAGCCCCTTGCTCGTCCACTCGGGCAAAGGCCCCTCCTGCGGCAGAGCTTGGCCGCTGGGGGCCAGGAGAGGCTGCTCAAACCCTTACACAGAAGGTGAGGCCACTGGCCAGGACTCTGGGGAATGGAGAACTTTGCTCAGCCCTGCTGCATGGGGTCTGTGACAAACTGGGAATGTTCTTAATGTTTTCTCTGAATACTGTGTTGGTGCCTCAGTGTCCCCTAGGCAGTTCTTAATATCTAGGTGGTGGAATAAGGGTGTGTGATTGCTGCAGAACAAAGGGCCAGTGCACCTAAATGCCTGGCACTCTGTCTCCTAGCAACTGATGGCCTGGGCCCCTCCTCTGCAAAGGTGCCAACTGAAGGTGTTGGAGACAAAGAGATCAGGTGACCTCCTGGCCCGGGAAAGGAACTGAGCAGAGAGGAGGGGCTGGAGGGGGTGGTTAGTCTGGAGCTGGCTGGGGACAAGAAGTGAAGTGCAGACGTGGGAGTCTGGCTCACTGCCCCCCAGAATGGACCCGGCCGAGGGGCCTGGTTCACGGTACCTACAAGCTCTGTTTTAGACCCTGTTCCTGTCATCGAATAAACCTCTGTGTTACTGGCTGGCTGAGAGTCACGTCTGACTGCAAAGTGGGGGTGCAGGACCCTGTGGCTTCCCCAGGCCCCCACCTGCACGGACTCGCTGTGGGAAGCGCACGGAGGGGCAGAGGATGCTGAATGCTCCAAGGTCAGACCCAGGAGATGAAGACGTGTGAGCTTCTTGCCCTGAACAAGTCTGCTCCAAGGGAGAGGAGGCTCCCCAAAGTCCTGACTGGCTTGGTGGGGAGCAGTTCCAGAGCATCGCCCGGTGACTCCGTGACAGGGTCACAGCCCTCCTCGGGTGTTATCTGGTTACTCTACCCAAAGCCACCAGCCACACCCTGGGGCCAGGGCTGGAAACCCCACCATAGCCACTTGCCAAGCCAAATAAGCCACGTTCCGGGGCCAGTGAGGGCGAGGAACTTTGCAGGGCTGCCCAGTGGCCCTGCTGGGCCAGTTCTCCTGCTGCCGGAGCAGTGGTGCAGCAGCTGGAAAGGGTGGGTAACTGTCTCCAAGGGGTCTGAGGCCCTAGGGGCCCTGTGAAGGTGTTGGCTGGCCATGGACCTGCTCAGGAGGCAATTCGCTGTCTGGCATTTTCTCCCAAAGGGAGCAAGCAGATTCCCTGCCCAAGCAGCAGAAGCGCATCCCTGGCTGATGTCCCTCCCCAGGCCTGCTTCTCTGCTAGCCCCACAGCCTGCAGTGCCAGGGCCCAGCCCGCACAGGCCATCCCTGGCATGGAAAGAGCTGTGCCTGCAGTGCGTGGGGTGGGGAGCCTGGCTGGGCCTCCAGCCTCACAGCTCCCTGCCCAGAAGCCGGGGGCGCTTGGGCTCAGAGGAATGACTCTAATGAAACAGCCTCTTCTCGGTGAGGAGAGGCGGCCCTTGGCAGTGACAGGCAGAGCCAGCACAGTCCCTCCTGGCAGCTCAGCAGCATCACACCTATGCGTCAGATGGGGAAACTGAGGCACACGAAGGGGAAGTGATTTGCCTGAGGCTGCATAGTGAGTCAGTGCCTGAGAACCCAGGAGTCCTGACTCGCAGTTGGGCATAAGAGCCTGAGAGAGGGTGGGGTGTAGTGGTGGACATGCCAGCTGCTGGTCAGAGAACCCAGCGGTGCAGGGCTGGCTGTGGCGGGTGCCGTGAGCTTCCCGTGGCAGTTTGTCGGCAGTGGTGTAGCTGCATCGGGCCCAGGAGTTAGAGAGACAAGGTTGGGGAGGGGCTCGCTGGTATTGGCCCAATGTGTGTTGGTGCGAGAGTAGCTTTGGCGCTTACCAGCACAGACACTGTGCCATTCACGCCGTGACCGCCCCACCTGGACGCTCCATGGCAGTTTGGGTTTGGTTTGCCTGTGGGCTTGGTCCCCATTCCTGGGAGTGGGAGGGCGGTGCTGGGCTCCCATGGGAGCAGACTCCTGAGTTGGGGCTGGGCAGGTTTGAGCTGGAGGCCAGGCACAGGCGTACCTTCGCCTCCCCACTTGTTTGCAGCTGTTGGGTGGGGTGAGCGGGCGATGCGAGACCAATGTCTAAACCCTCTCCCTGCCACCCCCCAGCAATCACCCAGCTCCATGCTGCCCCCCAGCTACATTCATTGTGTTGCTTTACATTAAAAAATATCCCTGGCAAAATCCCAGCCCCATCGGCACGGCAGGGCACCAAGCTCCCCAGCAACTGGTGCCGGCAATGGGTCACGCTGGAGATGTGCTGAGGGCTGAGGCCAGGCCACGCGAATGATGGGAGCCCAGGCAGCCCCTAGGTCACGAGGTGGCTCTGCCTCCATTCCAGCCGGCTCCTCGCCTGTCCCCTGCGCTCCGTTGCCCGCTGTTAGCTGTGCCGCCCAGACCCCGTGCAACAGGAACGTGAGCGTGTCCGCCCGCGGGCAGCAGGTGGGTGGCGTGCCGTGGTCTGTGGGCTGTGAGCGGGTACATTCCTTGGTGGTAGTACAGTGCAGTGGGAGTGGAAGCTACATTCAGGCAGGGATGGGCGGCAGCTGGCCCGTCGAGGAGATAGTGCCCTTGGCCAGCTGCAAACAAGGCTGTGGGGTCCACGCAGAGTCTGTGCCATCGGGCCCCCTCCCGGCCCCGCCAGGTGCAGCCAGGGCCATGCCAGGTGCCGGGCAGCAGCGGAAGACGTCACTGATTGTTCACCCCCTCGTCGCATCATTATTTGGTGGCTGGTTTGGTTTTTAGGTGACTTCTCCCCTCCCCTTTGGAAGGGCAGGCAGAGAGCCGACAGGAGGGGGTGGTGGGGCTAGACCCCTCCCGACCTGCAACACAGAAGCGAGGGGCACGTTAGCGCTGGCACTGGCGTGTGGGAGATGAGAGTGACCCTGGCACAGTCCAAAAGGCAGTGCAGGCAAAGCCTCAGGGGCTGGTTAGTCCAAAACCAATGGAGTCACACAGGGCCCGGCTGCCTTAATGCTGCTCTGCACCCCAGGACACCTACCGAGGCCTGGGGTGCTTGGGCTTCACCTGGGAACCCCAAGACTTGTCTGAACACTACAGCGGGGGGGATGTCTAGGGCCCACCTGCCGGAGCAATGCACCAGCTACGGGGAGGGGGCGGAACTGGGGGGCTGGGCAGGTGCTGTGCTCTCGCCCCCACACTGGCTGGAATACGCCTGGCCCCACCACTGCAGGCCTAGGCTCTGCCACTCTGGGGGCAAACAGCCGTCTGGTGGGGGGGTGCAGCCAGCACCCTCCCAACCTGCACACTGTCTCCACTGCCTAGCCCCTGGAGTGCCTGACGGGCCCCAGGCTCTGCCTCTGGCGTGGGTCCAGAACAGGAACCTGCTGCGAACTGGCCAGGGTGGGGTTTGAACTGGCCACCTCGAGTCAGCGGCTCCGTGGGCCATGGCCAGGCCCAAGCCCAGCTAGAGCACACATGCGTTGAGGCAGTGGCCTGGCCCTGCCCTGGGCCATCCACGCATGTCTGAGGTGCTCTGATGCCGCTAGCCTGGGGAACAGCAGCCATCGGGGACACCTAGCATAGGATAGCTCAGGCCTCTAGGCTAGTGACCCTGCTTCGCCCACCTCCTCCCCACGGATGTGGCAGTGCTCTGGGGTGGGCAGGCTGCCCCTCAGCAGCAAGCTTCCCAGGGATGGTGAGTGACGCAGGCACAAAGACAGGCATGGTCCAGGGGGCGACGAGATGGACATACAGACAGTGACATGTGGCGGGAGGTTCACAGCGGGGGCACGATCCCGCATCCACCCCACCCAGTCCTGGCCCTGGGGTGCCCAGGGAGCAGGCTGCTCTGCTCCCTGCAAATGCGGGCACCTTGCCGTGTGAATGGGGTGCAGCGTCAGGGGAGCTGACGGAGGGAGAGCATCGGCTTGGGGCAGGGAGCTGGCTGACCGCTGGAGCCACTGCTAGTGCGGGGTCCAGCCAGGCCTGGCCCCCTGGGCAGGGTGCCCCCAGCAGGATCCCTCCCTGCACAGGGGTCCGGTGCTGCTGGCAGCAAGGGGCCGGGCAGGATGGCCCAACCTCTGCTGCCTGCACCCGCACTCTCTGCCTCTCCAGCCTGGCCCAGCCCGAGCGCTCAGGACACACTGGCAATGGAGGGGCTCTCCTGCCATCACCCTCCCGCTGGCCCCATAGAGCCCCAGGCCTGCGCCCAGGGAGGGGGACACAGCCCCATGGAGGAGTAGGAGTGATGGTCATGGCCCGTGCAACAGGTTCCAGGCAGGCAGGCACAGCAACCAGCAGGAGGCGACGGTAGTGTCCCAGCAGCCGGGGGAGAGCGAAGGGAGGGGATGGGATGGTGATGGGTGACAGATGAGTGGTGGGGGCTATCCCAGCCCCGGCTGAGCCGGGTCGTACCTTCCTCTCCGGATGTTCCTGGCGAGGTGAGGAGAGAGGACACAGAGAGGGGGGCGGTTAGCGAGGCCTCTGGGGGCAGCCTTGCTGTGTGTGTCTGATCCTGCCCGGCTCTGCCCTGACCTTGCCAGGGCCCTGCTAGGGCCCTGCTCTGGGTGACATGTGGCTGAGTGCCAGGGCCCCTGCCAGGAGCCAGCCCCAGGGCTTTGCAGGCCTGGCATGGTGCGCTGGGCTTGGGCTAGCCACTTTGAGGGGTGCTGACGGCTGCAAAGTCTGGCCCTGGCGCTAGGGAAAATCTCACCCCTACAAGCAGTGCGACCCACCAGGGCGGAGAGGCTGCCCCCTGCCAGTGGGTGCCCATCAGACCCTGCTTGGAGCCCTGTACAGGGCTCTTAGCTCCCCATCCCCTTCTGCCAAGTATTTTGGGTGCAGCTCTGGCCCACACCAGTGTGGGACGGGGCATGAACATGCCCTTGGGGAGCAGGGCCAGTGCAGGGGCTTGGCGTGGAGAGGGAAATGCGGGGCAGGTTTTCCCAGGGAGGGGGCATTGCAGCCTTGGCTCATGGGCCATGGCACGTTCTCCAGCCCCAGGAGCCTTTCTCCTGAGCGCACCCGCCCTCCGGAAAGCCGTGCGCTCACTCAGCCCAGCGCTGGCGCCGCCAGAGCACCGAGCCTGGACACCGGCTGCTCCCACCCTGCGGCGCCCCCGGGCACAGACCTCCCCCCCCCCCCCAAGCACAGGACAGGGGCCGAATACTGCAGAAGCAGGGTTGGGACTGTCAGCCGTGCTCAGCAGAACACATACCAGGAGTGCGGCAGCCACATAGCAATAGCCGGGGTGGTGGCAGCCTGGCCTGCAGGGCCCCAGGGGCTGGGCCCAAGGCTGCCCAGCGCCAGAGCAAGCCCATGCCAAGATCTGGTCCCTGCAGCGTCCTCAGTCAGGGCTGGCTCGCCCAGGGAGCAGCTCCCTGTCACAGCCCCTGGGCAGGGGCCTCCTGGCCCCATGCCTCTCGCTGCTGCCAGGCCAGGGGGCCTGTTGCCGATAGCTGGTGTGTGGGTTCAGGGCCCGGGGTCTCACCACCTCTCCACGCGGGGCAAGGCGGAGCACACCAGTCTGGCCACGTGGGCACCACCCAGTGGGGCTCCCCCTACACGTGCAACTGCCACTGCCCGCAGGCTGGATGCCACCCTGCTTGGGCCGCAGGGGCACGGCCACGGGGGCGCCCCCCACCCCAGAGCTCCCTGCCCCACACCGGGGATGTTGTGTATGTGTGCAGGGGGCAAGCTCTTCCATGGGTTATTTCTGCCTGTCTCCCTCCTGCCCCCCTCCCAGCTCCATTCTGCTCCTTCTGCCCCCAAGTCTGCTGCCCCTTGCCCAGAGCCTTCACCCGCTGCCTCCTTGCTGGCAGGCCCCGGGCAAACCCCCATCGTGACATGCATTGTGGCGTGAGAGCGGAGTGCCCCCAGAGCCTGCAGTCAGGCTGGGGAAAGCCCTGCGGTACCTCACTCCCCTTCCTGAGCCCAGCTAGGGGGCAATTCCCAGGGGACAGGGCTGGGGAGTAGCAGTGTGGTGTGCTCCCCTCATGCCCAGTCCCCTCCCTCCAGCACAGGACCAGGGCCAGGGCCAGGGCAAGGGCAGGAAGGAGATCTAGCAGCAGGACTGGGTCAGACTGGCCAAGTCCATGGAGTGCTGGCCTAGCAAATGCCTCCCTCCCGCAGCCTCTGAGCAGGACAGGGTCTGTGGCCCGGTGCCCAGCCCCGGCATGGCAGAAGGATGCAATCAGGAAGAGGCACGCGGCGTTCGCTTACTTAAATCCCCAGCCAGTTCCTCCCAGGACAATGGCCGCCACCAGCACAGCGCCAGCAATGGAGCCGATAATGATGTTGGTGCCGCTGGGACCTGCGACAGGGAGAGGGGAGGAGAGCACAGGTCAGGTGCAGGGCATGGGCACTGGCTTGGGGAGCGGCAAGGGGCAGGCAGGGCACGGCTCAGACTCTGCCGTAGCTTCGCCCCCTGTGGACGCTGAGCCAGGAGCGAGGGGTGCCATGATGGGCCATGCACCCCCCAGCTCTGCTCTCCTGACAGCGAGCCTGGCACGAGATCAGCTTCTCTGCAATGCCAGGGGCCACCCTCACAAGGACCATGGGGAACGGGCACCACAGGGTCCCACCCCCACCCTGAGGGCTCAGCAAACAGATCCCCCCAATCCCATCCAGAGACCTGATGCCCGGCCACTCACGGGGACACCCTGAGTAGAGCCCGGCTCTGCTGTTCCTCGGCCTGTCCACGCCACCCTGGCTCCCTGCAGCCGGTAGGGCAGAGGGATTCCACCAGGTAGCTTCTGTCAGCAGAGGGTGCTCTCCCGGCTGCCTGGTCCACACCCTTTGTAAGCCCACGCCAGGGCACTGCGGGCTCTGCAGTGGGGCCTTCGCACTCCTCCGGGACCCCAGCAATAGCTCGTGGGCAAACCTCAACCCTAGGCTCTCCTGTGGCGGTGCCCCTCTAGCTGGGACCCCGCAGACCGCCCGACAGACCGGGTGGGTGGAGCGGAGTGAGAGAGACAGGAATTTGAATCTGCAGGGAGAGCTGGGTGGGCTGGAGCTAGGGAGCTCCGGAGACAGAGCAGCCCCAGCCTCGACCCACAGGAGGGGGCCCAAGGTTCTGGGCAGGGCTCCGCGTCTGGGATCACACCGCCTGGCCCATGCAGGGAGGCGGGGGCTGGCAGCGGCTGGGAACCACCGAGCGGCCTGGCAGATGGGGGACACGGACCCTTGTATCTCTCGGTTTCGCCGGTGGGCTTGGGCTCCGGGATGCGGTCGTAGACACTGCAGTCCTTCCCCGTCCAGTCAGCGTGGCAGATGCACTTGCCCTCGTTGCTACAGACCTGAGGCAAAGGAACGGGAGGCGGGTGAGCGCCGCAGGGAGTCGATTCCATCCCTGGCCAGGCCCTGTGCTCGCCCGGGCCACGGAGCCTCCCTGGGGTTGCGATGGGGATGCTCTGGCCTTCGGCCGCTCTGCTCCTCAAAGCTGGGACTCCCCAGGGAACACCCCACAGCCTGAGAGCCCTGATCATTAGAGCAGTGGGGCTGCAGTCTCTTCCACAGCCCAGGCTCCTGGCACCCTGGGACGGGGACACCTCCCACCAGGGGTCCCACCCTGCCCCATGATAGCCATCCAATCAGTCTCATCCACTGCCATGGGGCGGTTCCAGGAGCCAGCGCCCCCCTCAGGCAGTGACATGCATGCACCTCTGAGTGCAGGAGAGGGGGGGGCCAGAGGCCAGGGCTCAGCACAGGAAGGAGACCAGCTGCTCGCGGCGCGGCGGGGTGGAAATCAGGTACTGGGGGCAGTGAAGGTGGGAGACGCTGGGTACCCCTGGGCAAGGTGCCACCTCTGCGCTCCCATGCTGAGGCCTTCTGCCCCGCAGAGCTTCTCCCTGTGCGCAGAGGGCGGCCTGGCACGTCCCAGCCCCCAGCAAGGACTCACCCCATGATCAAAGCAGATCATCCCGTCCCAGCTGCTAGGGCAGGCGCTGAAATTGAAGGCTGCTGCGGGAAGGCATTTGTGGTCAAGACACAGCATGCCGGGGCCGCAGGGCGTGCCGTCCTCCACGTAGCTCAGATCCGAGCCATCCACCAGCTCGACATGCCCACCTCTGGGGAGGGGAAGAGCAGCTGAGGAAGGGGGCAGGTGACATGCTCCGTGCCCCAGGGTGTGACTAACACACCGCAAGGCCCCAGCTCTTTGCCTGTGGCCCAATGGGGGTGCAGGCTGGGAACGCATCTGTGTCAATCATGAACCCCATCATGCACCTGGGAGGATCGGAGCCTCTGCAGTGTAGCTATTGCAGAGCTTGGCAGGGCCATCAGCACTGCCTGATGCCACCAAGGGACTGCCTCTACACAGCTCTCCACACCGCAGCAGAAACAGGAGTGACACCCGGACCTCCCCAGCCTAACACGTTCGTAAAAGGCCCAACTGCCATGCAAGAAGAGCGGCCTGCCCACAGACGCTGGCCAAACCCTGCTTCACGGATGGGCCCAGGCCCGTGCGCTGCGCTGAGGCCATTGCCGGTTTCCAGCGAGCTGTGAGGGGAAGTTGTGACGAAGTTGGACTGTTCTTAATGTTTCCTCTGAATACTGTGTGGGTGCCTATTTCCCCTATGCATTTCTTAAGTCTCCAGAGTGCATAAATGGCCGACACTCTGTCTCTTGGCAATTAAAGGCCGGGGCCCTCTCCCTCGTGCAAGGGGATGGCCAAAGGTGAACAAAGAGATCAGGTGACCTCCTGGCCTGGGAAAGAGACAAAGGCCAGAAAGGAGGGGCTGGAGGGGGTTTCATTTTGGAGCTGGCTGGGGATGGGGAGTGAGGGTACCTACAAGCTCTGTTTTAGATCATGTTCCTGTCATCTAATAAACCTGTGTTACTGGCTGGCTAAGAGTCACGTCTGACTGCGAAGTGGGGGGTGCAGGGCCCTGTGGCTTCCCCAGGCCCCCACCTGCACGGGCTCGCTGTGGGAAGTGCACGGAGGGGCACAGGATGCTGAATGCTCCAAGGTCAGACCCAGGAGGTGAAGCCGTGCGAGCTTCTTGCCCTGCAGACAGTCTGCTCCAGGGGACAGGAGGCTCCCCAAAGTCCTTGCTGGCTTTGTGGGGAGCAGTTCCAGAGCATCGCCCGGGGACTCCGTGACAGAATTGTCTGTGGTTAGGAGCCTGTTATACATGTCCAATGAGCAGAGGTCGCCAACAGGATGTTTCCGTTTCTGGGGAGGTGGATTAACGACAGTGATGGAAGAACCCCCACCAGTGCCGTAGGAAGCTTCTGCAGTTGAGCGGGGTGGCTGTAGCGTGCACATACCCTAGGCCGTCTCCTCGCTCTCCACACACTCTCTCTGAAGGGCGTAATTAAGACCCCAGGGCTCCCAGAACCAGGGCCCTCGGGGACGTATCGAAGGGACTGGGGCTCTGGACGACTGAGGCCCTGCTTCCAGAGTCTGCACCTGCGACCGGGAGCTGGTAGTGCCCAGAGCCAGGAGGCCAAGCAGCACAGGGAGCCCAGGATGTGGGTCAGAGAACTGCGGGGGAACGCTAGGCTCTGGGGCCAGCCTACAATGGGGTTCTCCCAAAGCCCACTCAGTTGCTTCCCTTCCCCCATCCCACAGTGCGCTGAGATAATGCCATGTGAGATAATGCCAGCATGAGGGGTCACTTGGAATTTGGGTCATGTGGGATGCGCTGAGCCAGGAGAGGGCAATTGAGGCGATCTCACCGTGTCCAGCCCTGCGTCAGTGGCTCCCTGTTGGGACACCTGCCCCGGAGCAGTGATGAGATGCTCCCCAATAATGCCCCACTCCCTCGTCTCACTGGGCCCCCGGTGCTGGGGAGCTGGCCAGGCCCAGAATGCCCTAAGCCAAGTCAGGCAGCTGGCACTGGCCCAGGGCAGCCCCACCCACCTGCAGTCGACGTATCTGTTCTGGTGGTAGAAGGTCATAGTGGTGATCTCCCCGCTGAGCTCGCCCAGCCGCGGCACGCCCGTGATGTTGGTGCACAGCAGGTAGCCGCACAGGACGTCTCTGCAAGGCGGACACAGAGGGCAGAGGGGTGGGCCCAGGGTACCCACTCCCGCCCCAACCCAGCCCCAGCCCCAGCCCCAGCCCCAGCCCAGTCCAGCTCAGCCCAGTTGTGGGAGGGGAGAGTGTGTCAAGACAAGGAGTGCCAGCACTACAACTGGTTTGACAGCTGCCAATTACCGCGTGGCCACCCCCCGCTGCCCTCGCAGGCCTTGCAGTCTGTTTACAGGGGCTGGGCCTGGTGGCAGGACAGGGGGTGGTGTTCCCTGGGGGTGGGGGTAAGACCCTCCCCCCGTGGCCCAGAGCAGGTGCATGGAGAGGGATGGGAGGAGGTGGAAGAAGGCCAATGCAGGGGCGTGTGCACTGGGGCTGCGGGCAGCAGCTGGCATGGACAGAGGATGCTGCGATGCCCACATCTCACCCAGCAGAGTGGGCCCCAGCACTTACTGCTTGCTGCACTGCACCCAGGCTGGGCCCTTGCGCCCGCAGCTCCCTCTCTCGGTCCCTTCCACATTCAGCTTCTCGTAGCAGAACCTGTCGGCAGCAGCTGTGGTGGGAGGGGAGCAAGGGGGGCGGGGGTTACCTGCAGACATGGCCCTGCCCTCCCCCTGTGCCACAGGCTGGGTGGTGTGGAAGCAGAGGCGTGTGCTCTGGCACACAGGCCAGGCCTGGCAGAGCCCAGCCGGGAACACATGGGCCAGGCGTGTCCGTGTGGGGTCACGTGGGGGGACCCGGCCGTCACGCTCCTGCTTTACAAACATGTCCCTTAGCGGTGGGGCAGGGAGCGTTAGCTGAGTCAGTGCCAGAGCCACGAACAGAACCCAGGAGTCCCAGACCCCAGAACTACCCAAGGCGCCTTCCTTCAGCCCTGGGCTGGAGCCCAGTTACTGCCCACAGCATCACAGCTGGTGCCACAATAGCTGCATTCACAGAGCCCCGTGGCTGAGAAGGAACAAGGGGACAGCCCTCGAGGGCCACGGGGGGGGGGGGGGGGGGGGGGCTCAGCTCCAGTGTTAGGGGTGCGGCCGGCAGGGCCGTTTCCTTCCCACACACTCCAGTGGCACCGGGGTTTCTGCGGAGTGGGGCAGGGCTGGGAGGCACTGGGAGAGGGACTAGCCATGAGGACGACGGGTGATACGCAGAGCACTGGACCACTGATCAGCCAGGCAGGGTCCCCCTGGGCCTTACACTGGTGTGTCGCTGCATGGGCGGCAATGGACCGACTGGTGGGAATGGGAGGACAGCCAGTCCTGTTGGGGTCCATGGGGGAATCGGGGGGCAAGAAGAGAACTAACTCACAGGGATGTCCGGCCTCACTCATCTCAACGGGCCTAGACCCTTAACATCCATCGTGGTTTATTGCAAATATCTGGGCCACGTTCTCCACTGCCCTCCACCCTGTGCCACCCGTCCTGCTGGTGCCAGGTCCTGTTTGATGCGCTGACAGTGAGAGGAGGAAAGCCAGAGGAGGATGGGGGCCATGATGTTTCCTTTGGCAGGTTCCCATTAACTGAGGGCTCCCAAGCTGCATGTCTGCTGGCCGAGGAGAAACGCAGCCACAGGGGGATCTGCAGTGTGAAAGCGCTGGGAGCGAATTGGGGTTTGATGTGGTTTTGCCTGAGAGTAAGCAAAGGGCCCGAATCTGCTCTCACTGACGGCGCGATGACCTAGAAGTGACTCTGCTGAAATCTGGGTACCGAGGCCAGCAGGCAAGGAGTGACACAGGCACACAGGGCGAGCCCGTAGTCTGTCGGTGGCTGTCGGCAGGATTAGAGGGCTGCTCTGGGAGAGACGCGGCAGTGATGTTGCCAGGGCAGTGCACCCTGAGCGCCCATGGCAGAGATTGGCTCACAGGATCTCAGACCCCAGAGCTGCCACTTCGCACTGCGCAGCGCTGCACTTATCGCTCTGTGGGTCTCGCCAATGGGGTCCCGGAGCCCTTGGTCGCTGGTGTTCAGCCTCCAGCCTGCTCTGCACCCCTGCCCTGTGCACGCGCTCCCTCATCTCACTGTGCGCCCCCAGGCCAGCTGGAGAGCTCAGCCAGGCACTTACCACGCCCCCAGAGTGCATTGCACTGTCTGTCCCTGGTTTTGCACCTGCCCCCATAGCACCGGCCCTGTGGAGCAGAGAGAGCCGATTTCACACAGCGACACCTGCAGGTGGGCACACGTGTGTTGACATGCTCCCAAGCCTCGGCATGGGGACTGCAGCCAGACAGCATGAGGCAGCCATGAAAGAGCTCACTGGAGCAGCAGTGTCCCTGGCCGGCCAGCCGGCTGCCTCAGGGCGTGCGGCAGGGTATGGGAGTCACTGGGAGCCTGTTTAATGGAGCAGGTGTGCTAGTGTGTGTGCACAAGCAGCAGTGTCAGGCAGTCTGTCTGTGGGAGCAGACACGTCTGCCAGTCCGGGGGAGCGGACCTGGGGGTCTGGGGCCGTGCCAACCAGCCTGTCAGGGGAATGGGCATGGGGGTCTGGGGCCGTGCCAACCAGCCTGTCAGGGGAATGGGAATGGGGGGCTGGGGCCGTGCCAACCAGCCTGTCTGGGGAGTGGGCATGGGGGTGCGGGGCCATGCCAACCAGCCTGTCCGGGGAGTGGGCATGGGGGTGCGGGGCCGTGCCAACCAGCCTGTCCGGGGAGTGGGCAAGGGGGTGTGGGGCCGTGCCAACCAGCCTGTCAGGGGAATGGGCAAGGGGGTGTGGGGCCGTGCCAACCAGCCTGTCAGGGGAATGGGCAAGGGGGTCTGGGGCCATGCCAACCAGCCTGCCTGGGGAGTGGGCATGGGGGTGTGGGGCCGTGCCAACCAGCCTGTCAGGGGAGTGGGAATGGGGGGCTGGGGCTGTTCCAACCAGCCTGTCTGGGGAGTGGGCATGGGGGTGCGGGGCCATGCCAACCAGCCTGTCCGGGGAGTGGGCATGGGGGTGTGGGGCTGTGCCAACCAGCATCTCCAGGGAGTGGGCATGGGGCCTGCCAACCAGTCTGGGAAGTGGGCATGGAGATGTGAGGCCATTCCAACCAGCCTCTCCAGGGAGTGGGCGTGGGGCCGTGCCAACCAGCCTGTCCGGGGAGTGGGCATGGGGGTGTGGGGCTGTGCCAACCAGCATCTCCAGGGAGTGGGCGTGGGGCCATGCCAACCAGTCTGGGAAGTGGGCATGGAGATGTGAAGCCATTCCAACCAGCCTCTCCAGGGAGTGGGCGTGGGGCCGTGCCAACCAGCCTGTCCGGGGAGTGGGCGTGGGGCCGTGCCAACCAGCCTGTCCGGGGAGTGGGCATGGGGCTGTGGGGCTGTGACAACCAGCCTGCCAGGGGAGTAGACACAAGGATGTGGGGCTGTGCCAACCAGGCTGTCGGGGAAGTTGGTGCAGGGCTGTGCCAATCAGCATGTCCAGGGGAGCGGGCACAGGTGAGCCAGTCAGCTCGTGAGGGTGTGTGGGCAAGCAGGGCATGCCTACGCTCTGCAGGGCTGTTACCTGCTCGTGGTCACAGAAGTAGCCATCCAGCTTGTGCAGGTTGGGCGGGCACTGCAGAGAAAGACAGGGCGACTCCATGGGCCCTCCTCGCACACAGCTCTGCCAGTGCCCTGCCGCCATCCCAGCTCTGCCCCCCACACCACAGCACACCCCACCACTCCCCCCCAGGCCGGGTCCCTGCCCCCGCTCCGCCCAGCAGGCACCCCCTGGGCTGCATCAGGGCCAGGACTGGGGCTCTGGCACTGGCCAGCTGGGAGCAGTGCCGCCTGGGGCAGGGCCGGGTGCAGCACAGCCTACGTGCTGGTGGCAGTTTGCTCCAACGCCACTGCAGAGCTGCCAGGCAGGCGCCCTGACTGAGCTCCCACCCCTGCCCCCAGCTCCCTCACCTGGCTGGAGTCCCCTGTGCAGCTCTCCGGGATGTCACACTCATTGACGGCTTCCCGACACGGTGTGCCCCGCCGCTCGTACTGAAAGAGATGGGAGCGAAGGCCATGACTGACGGGGGCAGCAGAGGAGCCAGCATCGGCATTGCTGAGTCCCCAAGGCAGAACTCCCCCCTCCAGGCTGGCGGCAGCACCCTCACCATGTCCCGGCCAGGGCATGTGCTCAGCCCCTCGGGGTGCTGTGACCTGGGTCCGGGCTCCTGAGTGCTCTGCCTCCAGGGGGGCTTTGGCGACTCACTCCCTGTGCAGGGAGGGGCCCGTTGGCTGGCTCTGTCCCCCCCGCCCTGCAGCGGAACCAGGATCCCAGGCTCTGTGCTCTGCAAGGGAGGACCAGGGCAGGCACTGGCCTTGGGTTGGTACCTCTGGCACATGAATGGTTCATTAATAACCTGTCCTGCCCCTGGAGGGTGCTGCCCTCTGCTGGAAGGGCCCTGCCCAGGTGCTTGTGACTACATCGCCCCCTAGTGCCCGCAGTCTGCAGTAGCCGCTGGCAGGCCCAGTGCAGGGCCTCTCACAGCCTCACCTTGCAGCCTTTGCAGCAGAGCCCGTCGCTGCACATGGCATCATGCGTCAGGGTGCATTTCTTGCAGCAGTTGCCGCCGCCCTTTGCACACTCCTGCCAAGGAGAGACACAAGCAGATGCCCATGATGCCTGCGCCTAGGAGCGAATGCCTCGGCAGCGGGGGTCAGTGTGAGACACCACGTCCTCTTGCTTGTGGGCTGCGGGGTTAAGGCTGCAATGCTCCAAGCAGCCAGCAATGCCTGCTCCTGAATGCCCCCCCCCGTGTCCTCCCCGAGGCCCAGCACCCACACTCTGACCCGCCCCAGCCCTGCCTCCCCAGTGCCTGAGCAGGGCCAGACTCAGGGAACCCTCCTTCGCCTGTGATGTGTGTCTTCGCTCCTGCTGAACTGTGGGGGGTGGGGGCAGGCCCTAGAGTGTAAGTAAGAGCCCCAGCAGCCCAGGCCTCTCCCCACCTCTCCCTCAGCCCCACATTACAACACCTGGTCTCTGATCAGGGTGGGGGGCAGGTGCCCAGCCCCCAGTGTGCCCATCCCACAACTGTGCTCCTCCCCTGATGTCCTCCACCCCAGTGGCTCACAGGCAGACTGGGGGAACTGCAAACAGGCACCGCCCCTCCTGTGCAGCCCCTCACCACAAGCGAGCCGCAGTCGCATTCCTCTCCGGCCTGCACAAAGCCATTGCCGCACTCAGGGGGGTCCAGCAGCTGCAGGAAAGGAGAGAGAGGGGGAGATGGGTCCTGCAACTTTCACTCCCTCTCTGCCCTGGTGTGGGCATGGGCCAAGCTATCGAGCACCCCGGCGCTGGGGCCGAACACTGCACAGACACGGGGGAGATGGGCGTGCCCAGGGCTCCCCATCTGGACGGGCAGGAGGGAGCCAAGCAGCTGGGGTGTTTCCAAGGCCTTCCTGGAGCTGCCTCTCCTGTGCTGGGAAGCTCGGCTGGGCTTGTCCCTGGGAGCTCAGAGCCCTTTAGCGGTAAGGGTCTGCAGCCACGGGAAATGCTGTCTGGGAGACAAGCATCTGGCTCCTTCACTGCCTGAGGAAATGGCAGCAGGGTCTGGATCCCACCCTGGCCCACATGACAGGAAGGGGGAACTCTCCACTCCAGCTCCCTATCTGCTGGGGGCTTGGCAGTCTTCCAGCTCAGGAGCAATCGGGTGCCCCTACCCTGCAAGCTGGAGCTTCTGGAGCCTCAGTAGCACTTGCCCAGACACCCACCCTATCCTACAGCGACCCCGCTCCTGGGGCCCTTTCAGACCTGGGTCTGTCTGCTCAGCCAGCTGGCCAGGGGCTTGTGTTCTGCTGTGGTGTGGACACTTGTGGCCCAGGAGCTGGGAGGGAGCCCACATCCCCCCCACCCAACGAAGGGGAGCAGCTCTCGGGACTGTGCTGCCCGGGCCATGGCGGAGCAGTGCTGCCCGGGCAGGCAGGAGTCCAGCCCACAGGCCTGGCTGGAGTGTGGGGGGGCTGCGTTACCTTTAAGGGTTTGTTAAAGAGGCAGCTGCCCCCACCCTCCTGCAGGAACTGACTGTACTCCTCGATGCTGCAGCGGGAGAACTTGCGCGGGAGGTAATACCTGGGGGGAGGAGCCAGCAGTTATCACTGCCATGGTCAGTGCAATGTGCTACGCTTCCCCGCCCCCCAGCCAGCCAGGGCCATGTGCCCTCCCCACAGTCTATTTCCTACACACTGCATCCTGCCCAGCTCAACATGAGACACGCACCAGCTGAGCATTCAACTCTCTAGCGATGTCTAGAGTCATTCCCAGTCCTGTAGTGCTGGGGGCTGCAGGCCAGTCCCTCTGCTGAGGCTCCCATGGGGTCAGGCTGGACTGCCCACATCCTGGCTGCTGTGGTCTTAGCTCGGTCCCTCAGCAGCGGGTAGCGAGTGTTACACACTAGCCCAGGGCTGACTGTAGGCTGGGAGGAGGCTCTCTGAGCACAGAACAGGCGAATTTAACATGTGGCTGCTGTTAACCTCGCCAGCAGGCCAGCCTAGGAGCCGTGCTGGCCAGGAGCCGCTCTGCACAGCAACACAGGCGTCACCAGCGAGATTAGCTAGCAAAGCAGGCGGCCCCTGCCGTACCAGCCAAGCCAAGTGTCTCTCTGTGCTCCAAGAGTGACCTACTCCCGGACGGCAGGAGGAGGTGCAATGCACAGTGTACTCTGGGGCACTGCCCTTTGCGTGCCCCCTGCCAGCAGAGGTGCCCTTCATGTACCACATATCGGGGGGCCCTTCATGGCAACAGCCGGTGATCAGCAAATGCCCTGCCCAGGGCTCAGAAATAGCTTGTGCCACCCATATGTTTTACCAGCACATCCATCGGCTCCAGGGGCCAATCAGAGCTGCTGTGCATGCTGATGGACAGGTGGTCCCTTGGCACATGAGCGGCTAGTGCTCTCACCCACTGCCTCCTTGGCTCAGATTCCCAGGACGCCAAGCCCCCCCTCGCCCCCGCTCACTGAATCCAGAAGGGAGCTCACCCCGTGTCTTCCATGATGCATCCCAGCCAGGAATCTGGACACCGGCAGTCCCCTGCGGAGAGACAGGACAGCGCATGAAGGCCCAGCCCTCGCCGTCATGGGGCCAAAGGCACAGACCCTGAGCCCGCCCGGTAACTCCACCAGAGGCATCTGGAAAGAGCCTCCCCCCGGCGCTCCCCAGGCCGTACCTCAGTGGGTTGCAAAGCAGCGGGCTCAGCTGCCCCAGCAATGGGGACACGTCACCCCCTTCTGTCATTCCAGGATGCAGCCCCAAATCGGCTTCCTAAGTCCCCAAAGCCAGGATTTGCTAGTCTGCTGCTCGGACTGGGACGCTGACCCATCCTAAGCACAATCTCCCCCCACCAGGCCCCACTGGCCTGGTGCCCCGGCCTCAGAGCCCCTCAGACTGTGCAGGCTGGAAATGGGGCAATCCCACCCCCAACTCCACAGCCTGTTCCTGAGGTGCTGTGCACCTTGGAAAGAGTAGTGGGCACTTCTCCCTGCCCCTGCCATCTGACTCTGCAAACACCTGCTTGGCCCCATCACCCCAGCCACCCGCCCCAGCACAGCCTGCTTTCCCCCAGTCAGTCACCCACCCCTCCCCAGCCCACCGCACACACGCAGCCAACCTGCGCCCACACACTCCACCTGTCCTGACACTCCAGCCTCTGTCTCCGCAGGGCTCTCTGCCCCATGGCACTTACCAGGCACCCAGGGCTGCCATGATGTTTGAAACGGGTTAACACCCCAACGCCCAGCCCAAGGGATCTTGAGCTGACCACACATAGATTCATAGACTATCAGAGCTGGAAGGGACCTCAGGGGGTTCTAGTCCAATCCCCTGCTCAAAGCAGGACCAACCCCATCTAAACCATCCCAGCCAGGGCTTTGTCAAGCCTGACCTTAAAAACCTCTAAGGAAGGAGATTCCACCTGCTCCCTAGGGAACCCATTCCAGTGCTTTGCCACCTGACACAGCCAGGAGCTGAGCTGAGGTCACACCTGAGGGAGGTACCAGCACCCCTAGCCCCAAGCTAGGAAAGTAGGGTCAGCAGTGGCTCAGAAGGGCACCCCCCAGTGCACCACTCTCCCTGCAGCACCTAGGGTTCCCATCCATGGACTGGCCTAGCTGTGCCCTGCTTCGCACAGGCCAGGCCCTTGTGGGCCAGCGGCGGCCTGTGCCCTTGCACACACCCCAACTGCACGGCAGGGCTGGCTGTTCTTGGCACCCCGTGCCGGTGTCAGGGCCAAACATCCAGCCCTCTGCACGCTTGGCGCCTTACCTGCGGCGCGCCGCTGCTTGTTCCACATCATGCCGACGTTCTGCCCGAGGGTCTGAGCCAGAGTTACAGCCATGGCGCCGACGTTCCCGTACTGCTGGGGCGGCGAGGGAACGGCAAAGCCATCAGAGTGGCTGGGAGGGGAGAGATGCCAGCAGCCCCCGTCTGTGCGCTCTTCCCCCTGGGCTCCCTGAGCTCCCACCAGCCCCTCACACAGGGCTGGCTTTAGGCCGATTCCCCCGATTGCCCACAATCCCATACCCCACCCCACCCCAGATCCTGCTGCTCCACAACCTCCCAGAACCCTGCCCAACAATCCCATACCCCCCCTAGATCCTGCAGCCTCACAACCTCCCAGAACCCTGCCCCACAATCCCATACTCCCCCCAAATCCTGCAGCCCCACAACATCCCAGAATCCTGCCCCCCAGATCCCACAACCTCCCAGAATCCTGCCCCACCATCCCATACCCGAACCCCTGGATCCTGCAGTCCCACAACCTCCCAGAATCCTGCCCCTGCAGATCCCACAGCCTTCCAGAATCCTGTTCCACAGTCCTGTGGCCTCCCAGTGCAGTCCCACAGCCCCTCAGTGTCCAGCTCTGTATCCCAACACCCTCCACAGCTCCCCACACCTCCTATCTCCAAGGAGGAGGCTGTGTTTGGCTGAGGGTCAAAGCTGCATGGAGAGGACCATGTTCCCTTCAAGACCCTGGGCTCCTCTGAGCAGAACAGGCAGGACTTTCTTCCCCACCCACCTCATTGACACCCCCGCCCCGGGTGAGCGAGCAGATCCCTCCCACGTAGGCACTCCCGCTGCGGCTGCTCTGGAACGTCCTTCCGCTGCAAGGGAAGAAGGAGAGAGGAGGTGAGTGGTGGCAGCCCAGCTGCAGGGCTCTTAGTGTCACTAGCACCCAAGGGTTCAGCCCTGGCTGGTCTTGTGAAAGGAACCTTCCACAGAGGAGGGAATGGAAAGACCACACGACTCTCCTGTTGAAAGACTGGCCTGGGAGCCAGAAGTCCTGGGTTCTCTTCCTGGTTCTGCTGCTGACTAACAGCTTCAGGCTTTCCCCTCCATGTCTCATAGACCCATACACTTAAGGCCAGAAGGGACCATCATGATCATCTAGTCTGCCCTCCTGCACATCACAGGCCACAGAACCTCACCCACCCCCTCCAGTAACAGACCCCTAACCTCTGGCTGAGTTACTGAAGTCCTCAAATCATGGTTTACAGATGTCAAGGTTACAGAGAACCCACCATTTACTCTATTTCAAACCAGCAAGTGACCTGTGCCCCATGCTGCAGAGGAAGGTGAAAATCCCCCAGTGTCTCTGCCAATCTGACCTGGGGGAAAATTCCTTCCCAGCCCGATATGGTGATCAGTTAGACCCTGAGCATGTGGGCGAGACCCACCAGCCAGACACCTGGGAAAGAATTCGCTGTAGTACCTCAGAGCCCTTCCCAGCTAGTTAGTGTCCCCTCACCAGTCATTGGAGATATTTGCTAATAACAGGTGCACGTGGGCTGTATGCCACTGTCGGCAGTTTCATCATCCCAGCCCCTCCATATACTTGTCAAGCTCAGTCTTGAAGCCAGTTAGGATTTTGCCCCCACTGGGGGAGGGAGAGCTCAGTGGTTTGAGCATTGGCCCCCTAAACCCAAGGTTGTAAGCTCAATCCTCAAGGGTGCCATTTGGGGATTGGTCCTGCTTTGAGCAGGGGGTTGGACTAGAACCTTCTGAGGTCCCTTCCAACCCTGATAATCTATGATTCTATACTCCCCTTGGGAGGCTGCCCCGAACTTCACTCCTCTGATGGTTAGGAACCTTCATCTAGTTTCAAACCTAAGCTTGTTAATGGGCAGTTTATAGCCACTTGTTCTTGTGTCCACATTGGCTCTTAACTTAAATAACTCCTCTCCCTCCCTGGTATTTATCCCTCTGATGTATTTTTAGAGAGCAATCAGATCTCCCCTCAGTCTTTGTCTGGTTAGGCTAACCAAGCCAAGTGCTCTGAGTCTCCTCTGCTAAGGTAGGTTTTCCATTCCTCGGATCATCTTAGCAGCCCTTCTCTGCTCCTGTCCCAGTCTGAATTCATCTTTTTTAAACATAGGAGACCAGACTTGCACACGGTGTTCCAGATGTGGTCTCACCAATTCCTTGTATAATGGCAATAAAACTTCCTTGTCGCTACTGGAAATACCTTGCCTGATGCATCCTAGGATCACATTGGCCTTTTTCACAGCCGCATCAAACTGGCGGCTCATAGTCTGCCTGTGATCAACCAATACACTAGGTCTTTCTCCTCCTTCGTCACTTCCAACTGAGAAGTCCCTCACTTATGGCAGAAGTTTTTGTTGTTTAGTCCCTAAATGCATGACTCTGTACTCTGCACTATTCAATTTTATCCCATTTCTATTACTCCAGTTTTCAAAAGTGTGACGAACTGGGAATGTTCTTGGTGTTTTCTCTGAATGCTGTGTTGGTGCCTCAGCGTCCCCTAGGCAGTTCTTAAGTATCTGGCAGAGCAAGGGCCAGTGCACCTAAATGCCTGACACTCTGTCTCCTAGCAACTGATGGCCTGGGCCCCTCCCCTGCAAAGGTGCCAGCTGAAGGTGTTGGATCAGGTGACCTCCTGGCCTGGGAAAGGAGCTGAGCAGAGAGGAGGGGCTGGAGGGGTGGTTAGTCTGGAGTTGGTGGAGGGCAGACGTGGGGGGTCTGGCTCACTGCCCCCCAGAATGGACCCGGCCGAGGGGTCCGGTTCGTGGTACCTACAAGCTCTGTTTTAGACCCTGTTCCTGTCATCGAATAAACCTCTGTTTTACAGGCTGGCTGAGAGTCACGTCTGACTGCAAAGTGGGGGTGCAGAACCCTGTGGCTTCCCCAGGACCCCGCCTGGGTGGGCTCACTGTGGGAATTGCAAGGCGGGGCAGAGGATGCTGAATGCTCCAAGGAGAGACCCAGGAGGTGAAGCTGTGTGAGCTTCTTGCCCTAAACAAGTCTGCTCCAAGGGAGAGGCGGCTCCCCAAAGTCCTGACTGGCTTTGTGGGGAGCTGTTCCAAAGCATCGCCCGGTAACTCTGTGACAAAAAGTCATTCAAATCTTCTTGTAGGATACTCCAGTCCTCCTCCCAACTTCCTGGCATCTGCAAATTTCATTAGCACACTCCACTTTTTGTGCCAAGGTCATTGAAAATGTTAAGTAAGTTTGGTCCCAGGACCAATCCTGGAGAAACTCCATTTGTAACCTCCCTCCAGCCTGACAGTTCACCTTTCAGTATGACCTGCTCTAATCGCCCCTTTAACGAGTTCCTTATTCACCTTTCAATACTCATATTAACCTCCATCTTCTCCAAATTAACCAATAATTTCCCATGTGGAACTACATCAAATGCTTTACTGGAATCCAGATAGATGAGAGCTATTGCATTTCCTCAGTTTCCCCATCTATAAAATGGGGATGATGACCCTGCCCTACCTCATGGAGGACTGTGAGGATTAGTTAATCAGAGTTAAAATCGCAAAGTACTATGAGTATTCTCAACATGAGCCTCTCCCAGCAGGGGGTGCTGCGGGAGCAGGGTAGGGGCATTGGCTGTGGGGGAGCTCTCGGCTACTCCAGTCCTGGCTTCTCCCAGCAGGGGTCGCTGTGGGGAGCGGGGCAGGAGCACCAGCTGTGGGGGAGCTCTCGGCTACGCCAGTCCTGGCTTCTCCCAGCAGGGGTCGCTGTGGGAAGCGGGGCAGGAGTGCTGGCTGTGGGGGTGGTGAGGAGGCCGCATGGCCGTCCCAACTCTCACGAGAAGAGGTGGACAGCATCGCTCTGCTCCGGCAGCGCCTCCGTCCGGTATCTCATGAACTCGCTCAGCGTCTGCAGCGAATCCTCCCCCACGTGGATCTTGTCCTCAGAGGCCCACGTTTCCATGGCCACCAGCACGATGCGCGTGTTCAGCTGCTCCTTGTATAGCTGCAGTGGCAGAGGAAGGGGACAGGCCATTACCATCCCAGCAGCCTTTGCAACCTCCCCAGGCTCCTGTGACATGAGAGCAGTGCATTTCCCTCCCCAGGCACTCCTGCTATCTCAGCAGGGAAGGGGCCCACATCCCCCCCATCCCTCTCCCCCTGCACACACCCATCCAAGCAGGTCAGCCGGCAGCGAGAGAGGCAGCGAGCCAGACGTGCCCGCACAGCCAGCACTCACCATGTCCGCCAGGTTCACCACGGACTTGGCAAAGTTGCTGGTGAGGATCCCAGATCGGCGCATCTGTTCGAACTGGAAAAGAACACACACAGGAGAGCAATGGAGGGTGGCTCTCACCCCACCTGCCACAGTGCCCCATGCTGGGAGAGGCCAGGGCTGAAGTATGTGGGAGCTCCCCCCACAGCCAGCGCTCCTGCCCCGTCCCCCACAGCACCCCCTGCTGAGAGAGGCCAGGGCTGAAGTATGTGGGAGCTCCCCCCACAGCCAGCGCTCCTGCCCCGTCCCCCACAGCACCCCCTGCGTAGAGAGGCCAGGGCTGAAGTATGTGGGAGCTCCCCCCACAGCCAGCGCTCCTGCCCCGTTCCCCACAGCGCCGGGGCTGGGATAGGCAGGTGCTGTGCCCTGCGTAGTCTGTTGTGTTCAGCCTGCCGCTGGCCCTGAGCACAGCCGAGACCCTGGCTGGCCCCAGGGCCGGGCTGTCCCTTCTCTGCAGGGGCGTGGGGCCCCGGGCCCCGCACTCACCAGATGATGGTCGTTGACCACCACCAGCTCGATGTACTTGGTCTCGCTGTGCACGGTGTGCTGGGCTCGCCGCACCTGGGGAGCGCAGAGAGAGATGTGAGAGAGAGCGCGGGACCAAGGGAACCTGCTGGGCTGCTGGACACAGACAGGGCCCCAGGGCCCCTCTGGAGACTCTTGCCCCAGGCCACCGGCCCAGCCAGCCTCTCGCTGGGACTGAACAGCCTTTGGTTCCTGGCCAGCCTGGGCCCTGCACAGCTGGCCCTGGAAAGCTCAGCACCCGTCCCTCCATCCCATAGCCCTCAGCTCCCCTCCCCCAGCCCCCCAGCCCTCTTCTCCCCCTCCCACATGGCCCCTGAGCCCTCTGCTCCCCTCTCCCCCAGCCCCTGAGCCCTCTGTTCCCCCTCCCCCGGCCCCTGAGCCCTCTGGTCCCCTCTCCCAGCCCCCCAGCCCTCTGCTCCTCCTCCCCAGGCCCCTGATCCCTCAGTTCCCCTTCACCCCACCTCTGAGGGCTCAGCTCCCCTTCTCCCCACTGCTGGATGCTCAGCTCCCCTCCCCCAACCAGCCTGAGCGCTCTGCTCCCCCCACCCTGGCCCACCCCAAGTGGTCAGCTCCCCAGCCCACCCCTGAGCACTCGGTTTCTCCCCCCCCCAGCTGGCTGGCTGAGCAGTGTCCCTACCTGCCGCCTCCTCCGCAGTCTGGGCAGGGTGTCTGGGCCCTGGTGTCTCAGGGCTGCAAACAGGCAACCTAGGGGCAGAACACAGCAGGGTCAGGGGGTGATGATGGGGCTGGCAGGCAAGGCCAAGGCAGACGGTCCCAGGGCTGGATCCTCCAGCCGGGCACAAGGGGTCCAGTGGGAGGCAGAGCCAGGGCTGCTGCTGGGCAGGGGTGGCTAGAGGAAGCGCCATGGTGGAAATGACCAGGTGTGATGATGTGAGAACTTTTTGCAATACTTTGTATGACCCCTATGTGTGCCTGGCCTGAGGGGGCAGGGGTTTGCTTTGAGCGGACTGACCGGTCCTTAAAAAGGACTGGCCAAGGCAGACCCATATCATTGGAAAATCCAAGACGACCACGGAAAATCCACTCACCATGACACTGACATTCAGCAACCTACAGCCAGAGGGAGGGGGCTTTTCCTGCCTCTCAGCCGCGAAGCGGAGCAAAGACCCCTGCTCCAGAACAAAGGGCTCGGAGGTGGGGGCTCTGCAAGGCACTTGGGGGTCCTCTCCCCTGGGAACTGACTAAGGAAGAAGTCAGAGAGACAAAGCCTGCAAATGGAGGTCGCTACAGCTTGGCAGTGCTCTGGGCTGGACAATGCTTTAATCTGCAGTTCTCTGGGCTTCCCTAAGGGCTCCCCATGCTGGGTTCCTACTGACTAACCACCCCGCCTGTTCTGGTGAGCATCACTGGGAATACCTGGGGAGGTGCATCAATCCCTGCTGAGGGGCAAGTCCCTAACCAGAGCCCATGGCAGTGGGATTGGCTGAGCAGTGCCCACGGTGACCCCCAGAGGACCAGGCTCAGGAGGTGGTGAGGTCACGTGCTCCACCTAAGGAAGGATGAGATCCGTGGGGTCTGGCACACTGCAGGGTTCCTCCCAGAGCTGGTTCCAAAGCTGGGGCGTAGCATGGATCCTGTGGATCCAACACCAGGTGAGAAGGGAGCTAGCTCTCAGCACAGGCAGAGGGCTGGGCATGCCGGGCAGGCAAACCTACCTTGAGGGAAGCCCATAGAATGGACATGAGGGGGAGAAGCAGCTTCTGTAGATCTGCTTCCCACCGGCTCCTCGGCTCAATGACCCCAACGCAACTTAAAGGCCACTGTGTCATGGGGAGCGGGGCTTGCATGCGCCACTCACCTGGCTCTGTGCACCCCTGAGCAGGGCGGGGAGCAGGCATGCGCTGGATCAGGTGAGGCAGAGGCTCCTGCATAGGGAACAAGAGAGCAGGAAGGTCGCCAGTGGCTTTTCCAGCTCCAGCCTGGGCCACAGCCCCCTCCTTGGTTTCCTGTGTGTGTGGCGGGAGGGGGAGAGCTCCCCATGGATGGGTGGGTAGCGCCAGTGCACTGGCCACCTACTGCTCAGGGTCTCAGCACCAATCTGATGGGAGATGCCCCGCCCAAGGACTGGAGTCCCAGCACCAAAGGCTGTTATCCACACCCAGAAGGGCAAGTCCCAGGGACAGAGTCCATCTCCCGAGCCAGAGGAGGCATCTCCAGGCCAGGCCGCTGTGTTTCAGCCCCTTGGCTCCACACTGACACCAGGGATCATTAACTGATGACTTCTGAGGCTGGAGGGGCCGGTTTGCTCGGGCTGGGCCAGCGGCAGGGTGGCAGGGATAGGATTTCAGCCCTTCTGTGCTGCCCGGCGGCTGGGTTATCGGCCTCAGCGTGCAAGGGGGGTGAGAGCAGGGGATGGAGTGGGGAAGGGACCACTGCTGGCCGGGATCCGGCACAGACCTGGCAGCTCGAGGGGAGGCCCCTCACAGCCCCACACCATTACCTCACTCACTGGCGCTTGAGGGCCTCATAGACCCCACAGGGGCTGTCACCCCAGCAGCCCTGGTAGGCACAGCCTGCCCATCCTGCAGGGACGGCATGGGGCTGGGGAAACTGAGGCAAGGCTAGGGGAGGGGAGACACTCCAGGGACTGAGGGAGCGTGGGGGAGGGGGAAGCTAATGACTGAATGGGGAGCAGACGTCAATGGAATCTCCTTCCATATGCTGCCATGGCAACAAGGGGAAAGCAGGCACTCTGGGAAATCCCTCTGGCTGCAACCTCAGCTGCAGAGCTTTGGATTTAAATGGGCCAGTGCAGGCGATACCAGAACCTGGCGTCTGAGCGCCCAGAACCTGGTGTCAGTGTCCAAGTGCCCAGGACCCAGCAGCACCGGTGTCTGAGCACCCAGAACCTGGTGTCAGTGTCCAAGTGCCCAGGACCCAGCAGCACCGGTGTCTGAGCACCCAGAACCTGGTGTCAGTGTCCAAGTGCCCAGGACCCAGCAGCATCGGTGTCTGAGCGCCCAGGACCCAGCAGCACCGGTGTCTGAGCGCCCAGAACCTGGTGTCAGTGTCCGAGTGCCCAGGACCCAGCAGCACCGGTGTCTGAGCGCCCAGGACCCAGCAGCACCGGTGTCTGAGCGCCCAGAACCTGGTGTCAGTGTCCGAGTGCCCAGGACCCAGCAGCACCGGTGTCTGAGCACCCAGGACCCAGCAGCATCGATGTCTGAGCGCCCAGAACCTGGTGTCAGTGTCTGAGTGCCCAGGTCCCAGCAGCACCGGTGTCTGAGCGCCCAGAACCTGGTGTCAGTGTCTGAGTGCCCAGGTCCCAGCAGCACCGGTGTCTGAGTGCCCAGGACCCAGCAGCACCGGTGTCTGAGCGCCCAGGACCCAGCAGCACCGGTGTCTGAGCGCCCAGGACCTGGCACCAGAGTCTGAGCCGCAGGAAGGCTGGGCTTGTGCCCTGATGGTTGGCCGTGCTGTGACCCTGGGCCTCCCCTTCACCTCCCCAGGGAACAGGAGCCGGGTGAGTGGGAACCCAAGTAGGCAGCATGGGGGGTGATGGAATTCCAGCCCAGCCCTTACCTGCCAACGCTCGGCTGCTCTGCGGGGCTCAATCAGGTACATATCCCTCCCGTCTGAGAAGACTCCGCTGCAGGGAAAGCAGACACCCCTTTGTCACAGATGGATGCAGACCCACTCCCCTGCCCCCACCCCACGAACCTTCCAGCATCACTGGGCAGCGAGGGACCTTCAACCCAGTTCCCCAGCCAATTTGCTGCCCCGCAGAACAGAACCACCTCTCCCACTCCCTGCACCCAAAGCCAACGCAGCACTCTGGATTACCCAGCAGGGCAGGGCCATGACACCCACCCTCATCCAAATCCCCCTAGGGTGAGCAGCCCTGCAAGAATGCTCCCTCCCTCCTCACTGCCACTCCAGCATCAGAGCCTCCTGGGGGCTCTGTGCCTGTGCTGGCTCAATCCGCTCCCGCCCCCCATGCCCACGGTGGTACTCACTGCAGACCACGGCAGCTGGACAGAGCTGCCAAGGACCTCGCCTCCCCTCGGAGTTTGCCCTGATAGTAACAGTGCTCCCCCGCTCCCTGCAACAGAGCAATGGGGCAAGGAGAGCCATCAGCCACCACAGCGGAGAGGGAGCACAGGCTATTGATTGGAAGCAATTAGAAGCCAGGACTCCTGGGCTCTAGTTCCAGCTCTGGGAGGGAACACGGTCTAGTGAAGAGAGCCGGGGAAATGGGAGTCAGAACTCATGGGTGCTATTCCTGGCTCTGACCTGGGGCAAGTCCCAGCCCCTCTCTGTGCCTCAGTTCCCCCCAACTGGAACATGAGATGACAAATTGTAGCCCCTTCCTGGTTTAGGATGCCAAACCAAAGTTTGCTGCACCGGAATTGGGGTCCCCCTGCTCATCTCTCAGACTGTAACAACAGCTTCTGTCAGATGGACAAGCCCGTCTGCACACACGTGTGCCCACATGTGCTTGTATTCCAGGTGTGTGCCCATGCATGTGCAAGTGTGTGTCTCTATGTCTGTGTACGTGCCTATCTGCCTGTATGCCATGCTGTGTCTGTGGGGGTGGGGTCTTTTATCCTCTGTGTGGCTGTTTGTCTGATCTTTGCATGTAGCTGCCTGTCTGCATGTCCTAGAGAGTGTGGGACCTTTGCTCCCATTTTCATGCCCATGTCAATGTCTCTGTGCATCCATATATAGGCGTTACCCTACCTGCACACCTGTCTGCAGGTGCATGCATGTCCTTGCATGTAGGCATGCATGTGTGTCTGCCCAGATGTGTGCATGCACCTGTCTGCATGTGCGTCATGTTCCCACTTACTGCAAGTCCATGTTTGCCAATAGCAGTGCACGGGTGCCCTTCCCCTCCAGACGTCTGGGCACGTGTGTGCAGCCCCATCTCCACAGGCTCGCATGACGCACTAGCAGCAGCCCTGCTCCATGGTGTCTATTTATAGGAACCGTCTCTGCACAGGTTACAGAGCCCCGGCCTTGGGCATCCAGAGGGGCAGATGAGGGGTCCCAGTCACCACAGCCCCAGGCTGGCACAGAGTGGTGGGAGGACTCGAGGAGAGGCGGGGCATGAGCAGGGCGGCCCAGAAGGGAAGAGAGCGGGTGAGGGCTGGCGGGGCAGGGCGGAGCAGGCCGCCCAGTCCCTCCCGGCCTGTCCATGTTTCGCACTCCCTCGGCATTACTGCTGCTCCACTTCCAGGGCTGGCTTTGTGCTGAGAGGCACCATGAAATCTGCATGACAGGCGGGGTTACTGGTCGAGAGACACGCCAGGCTATTTATGGACAGACCCATTCATCTTTTTACCATGGCTGCACCTGCTGCAGCCACTCCCCCACCCCTCCGCCAGCTGCAGGGAGAGTCCCGGCAACCTGGTGTCATTCTGCTTCACTCCCACGTGCGCTAAGGGGGCTGCCCCCTGCCCCAGGCTGGGGAGGTGTGCTGTGCTCTCTGCAGCAGGCCAGAGCAATAGGAGCAGCCTCGATGACCCCTCTCACTCCTATACACACACCCACCCTCCCGGAAGGGAAATATCTTTACAGCCCTGCTGATCTATTCTGGGGGCAAAGTCCAGATGCACCAGGACCCCTCCCCTCCTGTTATACCAGCCCTGCCCTCTCCCACACACAGCTCAGCCAGTGCCCCTAAATCCTGACCGACAACACCCTGCTAGCCCAGCCCTGGCCTCCCACACACAGCTCAGGCAGTGCCCCTCAATCCTGACCCACAGCCCCCTGCTAGCCCAGCCCTGGCCTCCCCCTGACACAGCTCGGCCAGCGCCCCTCAATCCTGACCCACAGCCCCCTGCTAGCCCAGCCCTGGCCTCCTCCACACAGCTCAGGCAGTGCCCCTCAATCCTGACCCACAGCCCCCTGCTAGCCCAGCCCTGGCCTCCCCCACACAGAGCTCGGCCAGCATCCCTCAATCCTGACCCACAGCCCCCTGCTAGCCCAGCCATGGCCTCCCCCCGACACAGCTCGGCCAGCGCCCCTCAATCCTGACCCACAGCCCCCTGCTAGCCCAGCCCTGGCCTCCCCCACACAGCTCAGCCTGTGCCCCTCAATCCTGACCCACAGTCCCCTGCTAGCCCAGCCTTGGGCTCCCCCACACACAGCTTGGCCAGCGCCCCTCAATCCTGACCCACAGCCCCCTGCTAGCCCAGCGCTGGCCTCCCCCCCCCAGTTCGGCCAGCGCCCCTCAATCCTGACCCACAGCCCCCTGCTAGCCCAGCCCCTAGGGCTTTCCTAAGTAGAGACAGACACTCGTACTCAGTCCTCACCAATTGCTTGGTGGGTCTCGATCACAGACAGCTGGAACTCGACTGAACCCCTACGCTGAGTGCCTAGGGGTTGGCTGGCATTGTGTGGTCATGGGGACAAGCTCACTGCCCCTGAGCTCTCCAGGGAGGGGTCTCTGTGTCATGTGTCTGTGCAGCACCCAGCATAGTGCCCCGATCCCTGATGGGGGTCTGCAGGCACCCCCACAAGAGGACACTAAAGAGCCCCGAGTGAGCTGATCTGCAGAGGCGGTGCCCAGGCAGGCCAGAGCCACCCCAGCCGCCTGGTCAGGATCCGTAGATTCACAGGGTTCTAAGTCAGAGGGGGCCATTAGCTTATCTAGTGACCTCCTGTGTAGCACAGGCCCTTACTTCAGCCACTTGTCCCTGTGCTGAGCCCAAGGGTTTGTGCTTCATTACCACATCTTCCAGAAAGGCCTGGAGCCACAGACACCCCTCCCCCTGCTCGGCCCTGCCAGTCGTTTCACTTCAGTAGAGTACACGTCTGCACACATCTCTGTTTCACAAAGCTACCCAACGTTCCCAGCTGCTTCAGATTGATCATGGCAGGTCCCATCTAGCCAAAGGTGAAAGTAAGCTGGTACAGTCTGGTTTGGCACACCAGCAAGAGCCAGTACACCGTGCCAGACTTCACCGGCTTCTGCGGCAGGGATTTAAAGGGCTCTGGGCTCCTAAATCCCACCTGCAGCTCCGCCAGCTGGACTGGGGCCGGGATTTAAAGGGCTCAGAACTAAATTCCCCCCTGCAGCTCCAGCATCCAGGGTGGGGCTGGGATTTAAAGGGCTCGGGTTTCCCCACAGTGGCAGGAGCTCCAGGCCCTTTAAATCCCGGCCCCAGGCCGGCAAGGCTTGGGGCTCCCCGCAGCCGCGGGAGGTGCGGGCCCTTTAAATCCACACCCGAGCCCAGCTGCCGGAGCTGAGGGGGCATTTAGAGGGCTTGGGGCTCCAAGGCAGCCAGAGCCCCGGGCCCTTTAATTTGTCCCTGAGCCCCAGGGGCTCCCAGCCACCTCTGCAGCTGGGAGCCCTGAGTTGATTTAAAGGCCCTGGGGCTCCCAGCCACAGCCGTGTCCCAGGGCCTTTAAATCTTGAGAGGCCCCACCTCTTCCGTTTGAGGCCACACAGCCCTCAGGACTCCGGCAGTACTGGTAAGTCCTGTAAGTTACTTTCACCCCTGCATCTAGCTCCCTGGCCAGCTGCGACCAAGTTTCTGTCCCCCCACCCTCCCCGAAACTCCTGATGTGCCCAACCACCGTCTGCCTGGCTGCAAGCCCCTCAGATCACTGCCCTCCTTTGCTGAGCTTCAGTTCATCTGCGAATTTGACACCATCAGCTCAGGATTAAACAAAGACTGTGAATGGCTTGCCAACTACAAAAGCAGTTTCTCCTTCCTTGGTGATCACACCTCAGCTGCTAGAAGAGGGCCTCATCCTCCCTGATTGAACTAACCTCGTTATCTCTAGACTGATTCTTGCCTGCATATTTATACCTGCCTCTGGAAATTTCCACTACATGCATCTGACGAAGTGGGTATTCACCCACGAAAGCTCTTGCTCCAATACATCTGTTAATCTATAAGGTGTCACAGGACTCTGTCACTTTTTACAGAGCCAGACTAACACGGCCACCCGTCTGATACCTGCCCTCCTTCAGTGACCTTCTGGGGCACCCCTGCATCATCCATATGAGGAGAAGCCAGGGAGCTTCTCAAGAAGGAGCTGGAGGGAGCAGCTTGGGAGTAAGCCTGTGTCACAGCCTGCCGGCGTGCATGCCCGTGGCTGGCTGGCTGGCTCTGCCTCTGACTAGTGCTCTGGGCTAGAGCAGCAAGGGGCGCATCAGATGGGGAGGAGGGATACGTAGCCCAGACGTGCCCTGTCTGCAGCAGTGACTCACTGGGCTCCATGCAGCTGATTCTTTCTGCCCGTCTCGAAGCAGTGATGCCTCCTGGGCCTAGAGCCAGCGGAGCCAGACTCGCCATGGTGGATTGCTCTG
This sequence comes from Gopherus evgoodei, assembly GCF_007399415.2. Lineage (NCBI taxonomy): Eukaryota > Metazoa > Chordata > Testudines > Testudinidae > Gopherus > Gopherus evgoodei. The sequence continues at coordinate 12,785,828 of NC_044344.1, read as the reverse complement.
GGGGAAGGCAGCTCAGGGGGTGGCTGGGCTAGAGCCAGGGGGTAGAGGGAGTGCTGGTCCTTGGGCCAGCTGGGCTGTGGCATTAACCCTTCATGTTGCATGCGTGCTGAAGAGGCTGCCATGGGCCATACCCCCGCGTGGCACAAGGCCCGGGCGGGGAGTGGGCACTCGCAGCCACTGACCCTTTGGGGAACAAGGGCCCAGGACCCAGGCTGTACCACGGTGGCTGGGGCCAGGGTAGCTCGTGGGGGAGGGTGGGGGGTTGCAGTTAAAGGGACAGGGTCTGATTTGTTCTGCTGACTGGTGCTCACAGCTGGTGCTCAGTATTGGTGTGATCACACCACACCCAGTTCACCATTCACCATCACCAGCCGCAAAGCTTGGAGTGGCCACAGCCGCAGCCCAGGGGAGGGGAGGAAGACCTGGCCTGGATTTCCATCCCCCTTGAGCTGGGCTCTGGCTGGAACCCTGCCTAGGGCAGGTCCCCTCCCCTGCTCTGGGGCTGCATTGAGTCAGGCTCCTCTCTGCAGTGGTACCTCTGGTGCTGGCCAGTCTCAGGCCTGAATACAGGGGGCTCTGGGGATCCTTCCAGCCAAGGGGACCCAAAATGACCCCGCATTGTCCCATCGGGCCTGTGCTCCCTCCCTGTCCCCTCGGCTCTGAGAGGCGGCTGGCGGCATTTCTCCAGCTCCATGCTCGCTGAGCCAGGCAGAAGCGCGGCGCTGCCATGACCTGCTAGTCTCTGGCCTTGTGCGTCACCGCACGCAAAACTCGCTTTGAATTCCCCCGATGGGAGCGCCACTCCACCCCCGCACCAGCCACCAGCTCCCTGGCCTGGCAGCAACTCATCCAGCAGCACCGGCAGTGCCGAGCAGGGTCAGCCCCGGGCCCAGCTAGCCCAGTGCCCTGTCTCCAGCAGGGGCCAGCTGCAGATGCTGCAGAGGACATTGGAGGAACCCCACACAGCAGGAGAGGGATAATCTGCCCCTGCAATAGGTCTCATCCTAGTCGGGGATGGGCTCAAGCCCTGATGCACCAGGGTTACTACCCTGCCACTATTCATTCATTAAGATACTCTTGTACAGCAGACATGCCTGATCTCTGTTTGAATCTTGCAATGTTCTTGGTCTCAAGGTCACCCTGTGGCAGTGAGTTCCACAGGCTAATGAGCACTGGGTGTAAAAGTATTTTCTTTGCTGAGTTTCAAATGTGCCACCTATTCATTTCATGAGCCGTTGCACCATTCATTTAACTTTGCTAATTTCATTCCCATTCTAGTCACCGCGCAGCCAGGACCCGCAGGCTCTCCTGACTCCTGGCCAGCGGCCTGGGCTCTCACAAAGGCTGCTCCAGGCCAGCCCGCACTGCAGCATGGGATTGGGCCACTGCTGCATGACATCGATGCAGGCTCCTGGCCCAGGCTCGTCCTGCGGCTCTACACCTGCCGCCGGAAAGACTTTGCCTGGCGCCTCAGCCCCACTGGCAGGGCCCTTCTCGCCATCTGCGCCCAGTGAAACCCTGTGCTGCCTCCACTCACCGTGCTGTGGCTGCTGTTCCCATCCTGGCCATAGTGCCGCTCCACGTAGCTAGAGGAGAGCAGGTGGCTGCCAGGGAAACGAAAGGGGGGACAGGTGAGGAACTGCTGCTGGCTGGGGCAGGTAGGGGATGAGGGGGTCAGATTAACCAGGGCCCCTGATGTGCAGGGCCGGTGACATCCTTGTGGCAGCACATCCACTGGCCTTTCTCCCTGTAACTGCAGGCTCAGCCGCCTGGACCATGCACCCAACAGCCCTGTTCCCCTTCCTCTCCTGCGCCCCTCGGGAAACACACACAAAAATACACACTGCACACTATCTACAGCTGCGTTCTCGCTACACAAACACACACACTATGCACTATCCACAGCACCACTCTAGCTACACAAACACACACACCGTGCACTGCCCACAGCTGCGCTCTCACTACACACACACACAGTGCAGTGTTCACAGCTGAGCTCTTGTTACACAAACACACACACTGCGCACTGTCCAGAGCCGCACTCTCATTACACACACTGCGCACTGTCCACAAACACACACACTGCGCACTGTCCACAGCTGCACTCTTGCTACACACACACACTGCAGTGTCCACAGCTGAGCTCTCGTTACACAAACACACACACTGCGCACTGTCCACAGCCACACTCTCATTACACACACTGCACAATGTCCACAGCTGCGCTCTCGCTACACAAACGCACACACTGTGCACTGTCCACAGCTGCGCTCTCACTACACAAATGCACACACAGTGTGCAATGTCCATAGCTGTGCTCTCGCTACACAAACACACATACTGTGCACTGTCCACAGCTGTGCTGTTGCTACACAAACATATACACTGTGCAGTGTCCACAGCTGAGCTCTCGTTACACAAACACACACACTGCGCACTGTGCACAGCTGCGCTCTCACTACACACACACACAGTGCAGTGTCCACAGCTGAGCTCTCGTTACACAAACACACACACTGCGCACTGTCCACAGTCGCACTCTTGCTACACACACACACTGCAGTGTCCACAGCTGAGCTCTCGTTACACAAACACACACACTGCGCACTGTCCACAGCCACACTCTCATTACACACACTGCACAATGTCCACAGCTGCGCTCTCGCTACACAAACGCACACACTGTGCACTGTCCACAGCTGCGCTCTCAGTACACAAACGCACACACAGTGTGCAATGTCCATAGCTGTGCTCTCGCTACACAAACACACACACTGTGCCCTGTCCACAGCTGTGCTGTTGCTACACAAACATATACACTGTGCAGTGTCCACAGCTGAGCTCTCGTTACACAAACACACACACTGCGCACTGTGCACAGCTGCGCTCTCACTACACACACACACAGTGCAGTGTCCACAGCTGAGCTCTCGTTACACAAACACACACTGCGCACTGTCCACAGTCGCACTCTCATTACACACACTGTGCACTGTCCACAGCTGCGCTCTCATTACACACACACACTGTCCACGCTGCATTCGCTTTTCACTGGGGGCTCTTGCAATGGGCTGGGGGCTTGCCTGGGTTACTGGGAGGCGCACTGGAGGGAAGTCAGGGTGGGGCTGGGCTGTTGGGACCCAGAGCCTGCCCCCCCCCGCCCCCGGGGGAGCTCTGCAGGTTCACTCCCTGGCACAGAAACCCAATCGCCAGCCACTCGGGCTGATCACGCCGGCTCCCATTACACCAGGCTCTGGAGCTCACCTCATCCTGCTGACACCTGGGCCTGGGGCTTCAGTGTCAGAGCTGGGTGGCTCCAGAGGGCTCCATGAAATATTAAGGGGGCAGCTTTCACCCGATGCCAGAGCTTGGAGCCAGCCCAGCACGGTGCCAGGGCACCCACCTGCCCCCCTCGAAGCATCTCTTGCACACGTGCTCAGAGCCTCCCACGCACACCTGGCCTGGAACAGACATGGGGCCAGGCTGACACCACAGTGCTCACGGCTCCTCAGCTGTGACACTAGTGGGGGCCATCTGCTGTGGATGCCCGATTGCTGGCACCTGGCCTGAGCCCCACCAAACTCACGCCCCACAGCTGCTGAGCCCCCCCCAAGTTCCAGCGCTGTGGGACAGGCCACGCTTTGGCTGCTTCCACCCCAGCCTGCCCTGGGCCTCAGCCCTGACTCACACCCACAGCCCTAGGGAAGCACTTACTGGTTGAGCTCCAGGTCCAAGGTGAAGGCCGAGCCAAAGGCATGAATGAGGAAGCTCACCTGGGCCAGGTGCACAAACTGCAAGAACCAGAGAGAAGCGAAGTTAAAACACCCTGTCCAGCAATGCACACCCCTGACACCGTGTCCCCCAGCAATGCACGCCCCTGGCACTGCATCCCACAGCAATGCACGCCCCTGGCACTGTATCCTCCAACCCTCAGCAATGCACGCCACTGACACTGCATCCCCCAACAATGCACGCCCTTGACACTGCATCCCTCAGCAAAGCACGCCACTGACACTGTATCCCCTGACCCCCAGCAATGCATGCCCCTGACATCGTGTCCCCAGCAATGCACACCCCTGGCATTGTGTCCCCCAGCAAAGCACAACCCTGACACTACGTCACTCAGCAAAGCATGACCCTGGCACTGCATCCCCCAGCAAAGCACGCCCGTGACACTGCATCCCCCAGCAATGCACGCCCCTGGCACTGTATCCCCCGACCCCCAGCAATGCACGCTTCTGACACTGCGTCCCCCAGCAATGTATGACCTTGACACTGCATCCCCCAGCAATGCATGGCCATGCATTTAACCCCTGTCATTGCAACCCCCAACAAAGCACCTTCCTGGCACTGCAAGCCCTGCAATGCACCCCCTCGCAATGCATGCCCCTGGTACTGCACCCCCACAATGCATGTCCCTGGCACTCTACCCCTGGCACTGCAACCCCAACAAAGCACCCACCTGTCAATGCACCCCCTTGCGCTGTACCCCTGGGAATGCATGCACCTGGCATTATACCCCTTGGCACTGAAACCCCAAACAAAGCGCCCTCCTGACATTGCACACACCACAATGCAGGCCTCTGACACTGCATCCCCTGCAATGTACCCCCGGCACTGCGGCCCTGAAATTCATCCCCCTGGCACTGTATGCCCTGGCACTGCACCCCCCACAATTCATGCCCCAGGCACTGCACACACATGCCCCACAATATACCCCCAGCACTGCATTCCCCTGGCACTGCATGCCCCGGGCACTGCACACCCCACAATTCTTTCCCCTACACAGCAACCCCCCCAATCACTGAAAGCTCCTGTCACTGCGCTGCCCCACCATTGTCGTCCCAACACTATAACCTCCCTATCCCCAGTCCTGCAGCCCCCCATCTGCAGGCAGAGGCTGGAGGGGGCATCGCTATGCCACTGCCCTCTCAGGGGGAGATGAGTGGGGTCCGTACTGACACAAGGGGCTGTCTGGGTCAACACATTTGGATGCTAACAGCTTCTCTCTGCACAGCGAGCCGTGGCGGCAAGAGCCACGCCCTGGTGGGCTCACACAAGCAGGCTGTGGTCACTGCAGAGCCAGCAGCACTTCTTGCTGTGGTGGCAGTGTTGCAGCTGGAGAGGGAGTACAAAACCCTGCGCCCTTCCCTATGGGCCCTGCTTAAGGTTGCCAGGCATCGGGTTTTTAACCGGAACACCTGGTCGAAAAGGGACCCTGGTGGCTCCGGTCAGCACTACTGATCAGCCCATTAAAAGTCCAGTTGGCAGCACAGTGGGGGCCCGGGGCTAAGGCAGGCTCCCTGCCTGCCCTAGCCCCGCACGGCTCCCGGAAGCAGCCGCCAGATCCTAGCAGTCCCTAGACGCATGGGTGGCCAGGGAGGCGCCGTGCGCTGCCCTTGCTCTGACTGCCGGCTCCGCAGCTCCCATTGGCTGGGAACCGCGACCAATGGGAGCTGTGAGGGCGGCACCTGCGGGCACAAGAGCAGTGCACAGAACCTCCTTGGCCACCCATGCACCATTGGGACCCCACATTCCACCCTCCCTGCCGCATCCCAACCCCCTGCCCCAGTCCAGAGTTTCCTCCTGCAGCCAAACTCCCTCCCAGAGCCTGAACCGCCCCACAAAACCTCAACTCCCTGCCCCAACCCCCTCATGCACCCCAAACTCCTCATCCCCAGCAGGAGCCCTCCCCGCATCCCGACCCCCTGCCCCAGCCCATACCCTGAGCCCCTCATTTTTGCCCCCACACCAGAGCCTGCATCTCCAGCCAGAGCCCTCAACCTTCCCCCACCCCCCTAGACAGGGAAGGGGCGGGGCCTTGGGAAGGGGTGGGACAGGCCTGTTCGGTTTTATGCGATTAGAAAGTTGCCAACCCTAGTCCCGCAAAAATGGTGACTCCTGCTTGGGAAACCGCCTGAGACCCCCACAAGGCCAGCCCAGCATGGCTACCCATGACACGGCCACTGGAACCAGGCTGCTGCACACCTAGACTGGGCCAAACCCATCCCAGGGCCAATGTCAGCCCGTCCACCTGGCAACCCAGCAGTTTTCTCCCATCCACCATAAAAAGATGGCAAATGCCCAGGCCCCCACAATGCAAGCCATGCTCTGCCCCATGCACGGCCCCACAGATTCCCCACTAGCTCCAGGGCCTCAGCACCCATTTACCACCCCCGGAAACACTGTACTGTCATCCTCAGTGGATTCCACCCCCAGCACACTGCTCAGTGGTGGCCCCCCATCTCCAGAATGGGCAAATCAGAATGATGGGGTTCAGAGTGGGAGATCTAGAGAGAGAACCAGTCGAGACTGTTTGGTTTCGAACGCAGATAAAGAAGTGGGGCCATGATAGAAGGACAGAAAACAATGAGTGAGACAGAGCAGGGGGATCAGGTGCCACATTTCACCCTATCTGCTTATAAAGAACATAGGGATGCGGCGCATTCAAGGGAGGAGGCAGAGAAGAGGCAGGGCAGGGGCAGGGACTTGGGGGAAGGGGGTAGAATGGGAGTGGGGGGAGGGTGGGGCCAAGGGTAGGTGGGGGTTGAGCCCCCACCGGGCAGAGGGGAAGTTGGCAACTATGTACTTAGTCCTGCCCTGAGTGCAGGGGGACTGGACTAGGTGACCTCTCGAGCTCCCTTCCAGTTCTATGATTCTTTCTGGGGTTCCCAGGGTCTATGGTCCCTCAAGAACTGAGCAGGGTATGATCTCTGGGCAAGACCCCTTAAAACGTGTCTTCCTCATAGGTGTGTAAATGCCCTGGGAGTCCTTCAACGTTTGCAGAGAGTTGTTCGAGGTCTCCTAGAAAATCCATGGCTATCAAAGAAGAGGTGCTCTACTGGGTTCTGAACTTCTTTCGGAAACCTGAAAGTTGGAGCCAGGACACCCTGTGGTTCCAGAACTGCTGTGGTGGAGCTGGAGCTGACAGCAGTGTCTGCAGCACCTCAGGATGCTTGGAGAGCCGTGCTGGCCAAGAGTTGGCCTTCTGCCACTAGGGACTGGAATTGCTCCCTGCGGTCGTGTGGCAGCTGCTGAGGAGCTTCGGTGTATTTGGCCAGGACTGCCTGGCAGTGTGTGATCTGGAACTGCAGGGTTGCAGACGAGCAAGACTTTTGTCCAAAGAGATCCAGCCATTTTTGGTCCTTGTCACAGGGTGTAGATCTCAAAAAGTGCTGCCTGACCCCGTTCATTCATTGCACGCGCCGCTAGGAATTAGGTGGGGGATGGGAAGATAAAAAGTCGGAATCTTTAAGGGGCAGCTAGAACGTGTTCTCTGCCCTCTTGCACGTGGTGGAACAGTGGCAGGCGTTTGCCACACTCCTAGCCGGGTCCGGGAGAGCCTCGTTAATAGGAAGCGCCGCTCTGGAAGGTGTTGAAGAAATCCAGCCGGATCGCAGTGTCTGCTACCCTTCTAACGAGGATGTGGAAGGTGGTAGAGGCATAACCACCTCATCCAGTGACAATGACGCAACAGGAGCAACGTCTTCATCTGCCTTAGCCTTCTCCTGTCGTGGGGGTAGGGTCCGGGGAGGATGTGAAACCCTGGGCTCACTGAGGGACAGTGCCGGTGGGCTGTAAATTACTGCCAATGGGCAGCCCCAGGATCCCAGCATGGCTGTTGCAGGCCCTAGAAGGCAGTGCGGTTGCAGGAGCACCGGGCCCCTTAAATCCCCGCCGGAGCCTGGCTGCCGAAGCTCCAGCAATGATTTTAAGGGCCTGGGGCTCCTCGCAGTGGCTGGAGCCCTGGGCCCTTTAAATCCCCGCCGGAAAAGCCGGTCCAGTCTGGCATGGTGTCCTGGCTCTTGCTGGTACGCCGTACCGTATCGTACTGGCTTACTTTCACCTCTGCTTGTTTCCCAGTGGGTGGAAAAGGGGCAGGCTGAGAGACATGGGAGTGGGTGTCCCGGAGGGGCAGCAGAGCCTTCACAAAAGTGGGGGGGCCTGGGGCCGCCCAACCCCTCCTCTTCCCCCAGGGCCCCACCCCACCACTTCCCTCTGAGGCCGAAAGCAGCCCCCTGCTCATGTTCCTGACCCCCAGACCCACCGCCCAGGGCAGGTGCAGGGACCTAGGCTCCCCACAGCTGCCCGCGTGGCTCTTACCCCAACCCAGCTGCAGCCAGGGTGCATCACCTTGGACCCGCAGTCTGGCCAAGGTAAGAGCTGTATGGGCAACTGTGGGGAGCCAGTGCGGACCCTCCACCTCCATCTGCCCTGGGCAGGGAAACGGGGGGGAGGAAGAGGAGAGGGAGGAGGTGAGATCCGCCATGGTGAAAAGTGGACACGCCAGGCCCCCTGTCCCCCTATTCTGACATCACTGGGTGAAGCGCAGGCAGGGCCACCATGGCCCAGGCGTCCAGCGTCAGGTCGGCAGCAGCTGTGCTAGTGGAGACTGACCCTGGAGGAAGAGTGAATGCAGGCGTCTGGTTCCACCTTCCTTGGGGACCGGCAAGGTTCTCCCCGCGCGAGGGCAGATTCCCAAAGGGGTACATAGGAGAACTCTTCACAGAGATCCAGGAGACTGACTGGGAGTCCTCTCCCTCCACATCCTCCCATGGGGGAGCAGCCACTGAGGGAAGTCCTAGGCCACAGGATGGCTGCTCAGAGACAGAGGTCTTGGTACCAACAGATGCTTGGTGCCCATCAACAATGGCGACTCTGATTCATCCAACACCAAGAGGCCCCTCAAGAATCAGAATTCCTGTGTTACCGGAAACAACCCCAGTCCTTGGATATCCAGGGCTTCACAGGCCCACTGGTACTGGAGAAAGGGTCCTTGGCCTCAGCAGTCCCCTCGGAGACCAAGGCCTGGTGGTGACCTAGTCTCTTTGGAGTGAGAGTCCGTGCGCCTCTTTCCAGGACTCTTCCAAAGACCTGTCTGTCATAGGAGAAGCTTGCCCCAAGGTTGCTGGGCACTGGGGCTGCCTGGGGACAGTTGAATGGGAAGAGGGGTCTCCTGACTTGGCTCAGAGGGGAGCTGCATGGCCAACAGTCTGAGACAGAGCACTTCTGGGAGACATGGCACTCCCACAGGCCGTGGCCATGCTTGGAGCTCCTGTTGCTTTCCGACAGAGCCTCCCAGCAAGAGAGCCAACAGGCAAGCCCTGCCAGGAGAGGACAAGTCTCCCAGAGGGAAGTGAGCAGGAAAACAATCCTCTCACCTGCACCTAACTAACTATACTAACACTACCAACGATAAACTCCCTCACTGAGAATAAACAGGGGCCGAGGATGCGCGAGGAGGCCATGCGAGGCAGTAGAGAAGCAGCTCTCGCCCATTCTCGGTGTCTGCCAGGGAGCGTGCGCAGGCTAAACCGATGCTGCTAGCTGGAGCTCTCCGAGCAAGGGCTTGAGAGGTGCATGGAGCACCCAGCGGCACACCACTCGGAGAAGAAAGGAGACCTCAGGAAACACCGTTTAGCCACGCTTCTGCCAATACCTGGAGAACATCAAAGATTTTCTGAAAATAAATCTGTTCTTGTTGGTGTCAGTTGCCTTAGCCCAAAGCCTGAGAATTAAAGCCACTTGCAAAACACTAGGGAGGCGATAGAGACAGTGTGGAGACCGAGGTAAAACACTTGGCAAAATGAAGGGGAGGCTAGGAAGAAGACCGTTTGCTGCAGCTGCTAACTTTTCCGAATAAATACAAAACTTGCCTCACGACCTGCATAAACTCTGTGTGATGGGTGTGCGTATTCCTCGGCCAAGTGCTGCAGAGGAGAGACCACTCGCGCACTTTGATGGATGACAGATTACCTGAGGAACTGCATGACACAGGACCGGTTAAGGGTCCTGGCTCTCGTGGCTATTGGAAAAAAGTATCAAAGTCTCTTGATGGGAAGAGGGTTGTCAGCAGAATTGCTGCTGCTCACAGCACCTGACACATCCAGCTTCACACTATTTATCCCCATTCTATAATGTCTGAGCAGCAAAACCCTTGTTCCTCCACACTAGCATATACCTCCCCTTCTAGTTATTCTAGCACTGCCTTGGGCCCACACACGACTGTTAATACACCCAAGTCCTGACCTGCAACACACACGCAGAGCACGACAATTGTGCCAACTCCTCTGTAGCTATGGGGGGGGAGCATAAAGACGTGGCAACAACACCAACTTCAAACCAGTTATTTCTCCTAGAAGGAAATAGTTGGTCTGTGGAACTCCCAGCTCCAAGATCTCAGTGAGGCCAACAGCTCACCAGGTTCCAGGAAAGGACCAGCCACAGACCTGAGTGATAAGGATGGCGCCTTCCCAGGCGCTGGCTGGCTGTGCTGGCGTATCTCATGGTCCTGGCAGAAACCAATCAGCGGCAGCCTGGTCTTATTTCCCTCAGAGGCACAGTAGGACTTGAGCCAGCACCCCGGGGGTGGGGGTGCTGAGGAGAGCCAAGCAAAATGCTTTCAGGAAATTTTCACCCCAAAACATTCCGGCAGGGCTGGGCACCGAATACCAGTGGAATTCAGGTCAAAGTCAGCAAATCGTGAACTGGGGGAGGGGGGAAAGCCCCAAAGCTGAACCAGTTCATTTGGGGGTGTCACGGAGTCACCGGGCGATGCTCTGGAACTGCTCCCCACCAAGCCAGGCAGGACTTTGGGGAGCCTCCTCTCCCTTGGAGCAGACTTGTTCAGGGCAAGAAGCTCACACAGCTTCACCTCCTGGGTCTCTCCTTGGAGCATTCAGCATCCTCTGCCCCTCTGTGCGCTTCCCACAGCGAGTCCACCCCAGCGGGGTCCTGGGGAAGCCACAGGGTCCTGCACCCCCACTTTGCAGTCAGACGTGACTCTCAGCCAGCCAGTAAAACAGAGGTTTATTAGATGACAGGAACAGGGTCTAAAACAGAGCTTGTAGATACAGCGAACCGGACCCCTCGGCCGGGTCCATTCTGGGGGGCAGTGAGCCAGACCCCCACGTCTGCAGTTCACTCCTTGTCCCCAGCCAGCTCCAGACTCCTCTGCTCAGCTCCTTTCCCGGGACAGGAGGTCACCTGATCCCTTTGTCTCCAACACCTTCAATTAGCACCTTTGCAGGGGAGGGGCCCAGGCCATCAGCTGCTAGGAGACAGAGGGTCAGGCATTTAGGTGCACTGGCCCTTTGCTCTGCTAGATACTTAAAAACTGCCATGGGAACACTGAGGCACCAAGATAGTATTCAGAGAAAACATTAGGAACATTCCTAGTTCATCACAGGGGGTTTGCTTTGAAATGACCCCAAATGAAAAACAAAAACAAAAAAACCCACAAATTATTTTCAGGTTGAACAAAATGTTTCAATTGAATGGAAATGAATTTTTTTTAATGTTTTGTTTGTGTCAGTGAGAAAAGCCGAAAACCCAGAGTTTCCGTTCACACAAAACATTTTATAGAATTTATTTGATTTTTATTTTGCAGTTCAGCCCGAGTCACCTCACGGAGCCCTTGGAGGGCTGCCCTGATACAGGACTCTGGGAGAGGGTCAAACCTTCCTCGGCTTCGCCTGGTGCTGGCCAGTGGGAGACGCTGCTCTGGCTGGGTCTGCAATTCCTCGCCCCCCGGCAGAGAGTAGCAAAGAGCTGCGCTAGCCGCACCAAGCAAGCAGGAGGCAGGAGGCAGGGCTGTGCACTGGCTTTAGGGACGCAGGGCCGGGGGGTTTCGCCGTCAGAGGCAGAGATTCCAGGTCAGCAGCCAATTAATGAGGAACCGGAGAGTCCGATTCCATCTCTGGATGATTCAGTAACCGAAACCCTCCGTGTGCTGAGTGACAGCAATGGAGCTATCTTTGGGCGGGGGCAGGAGGGGGAGCCCAGCATAGGATCTGCCTGCAGCTTGGGGGAGCAGCTGGGAGAGGCAGGAGGTCAAGGATCTGGGGGTTAGTATACAGCCGGCTGCGGAGGCTCGCCCAGTGAGTGAAGGGCCGGCTGCTGCTGAATGAATGAATGAGGCGCTGTTCTGTTTCTCTGCTCCTTCTCCTCCCTAGCAGCCAACTGCTGTGATTCCTGGTACAGATCGCACCTCTCCCACCCAAAGAAATCCCCCAGGAACTCTGGCCGACCTCTTCCAGCTCTTGGGACCTGATTCCTCGTAGTACTTGTTTGAATCATAGACTCATAGACTTTAAGGTCAGAAGGGACCATTATGATCATCTAGTCTGACCTCCTGCACAATGCAGGCCACAGAATCTCACCCACCCACTCCTGTAACACCCCCCTAACCTCTGGCTGAGCTATTGAAGTCCTCAAATCGTGGTTTAAAGACCTCAAGGTGCAGAGAATCCTCTAGCAAGTGACCCATGCCCCATGCTGCAGAGGAAGGTGAAAAACCTCCAGGGCCTCTGCCAATCTGTCCTGGGGGAAAATTCCTTCCTGACCCCAAATATGGCAATCAGTTAAACCCTGAGCATGTGGGCAAAACTCAGCAGCCAGCACCCAGGAAAGAATTCTCTGTAGTAACTCAGATCTCACCCCATCTAACATTCCATCACAGACCACTGGGCATACTTACCTGCTGATAATCAAAGATCAATTGCCAAATTAATTGCCAGAATTAGGCTATCCCATCATACCATCCCCTCCATAAAATTATCAAGCTTAGTCTTGAAGCCAGATATGTCTTTTGCCCCCACTATTCTCCTTGGAAGTCTGTTCCAGAACTTCACTCCTCTAATGGTTAGAAACCTTCGTCTAATTTCAAGTCTAAACTTCCTGATGGCCAGTTTATATCCATTTGTTCTTGTGTCCACATTGGTAATGAGCTTAAATAGTTCCTCTCCCTCCCTGGTATTTATTCCTCTGATATATTTACAGAGAGCGATCAGATCTCCCCTCAGCCTTCTTTTGGTTAAGGTAAACAAGCCAAGCTCTTTCAGTCTCCTTTCGTAAGGCAGGTTTTCCGTTCCTCGGATCATCCTAGTAGCCCTTCTCTGTACCTGTTCCAGTTTGAATTCATCCTTCTTAAACATGGGAGACCAGAACTGCACACAGTATTCCAGATGAGGTCTTACCAGTGCCTTATACAATGGTACTAACACCTCCTTATCGCTACTGGAAATACCTCGCCTGATGCATCCCAAGACCACATTAGCTTTTTTAACAGCCATATCATATTGGCAGCTCATAGTCATCCTGTGATCAATCAATACTCTGAGGTCCTTCTCCTCCTCTGTTACTTCAAACTGATGCTGCCCCAGCTTATAACAGTAGTTCTTGTTATTAATCCCTAAATGCATGACCTTGCATTTTTCCCTATTAAATTTCATCCTATTACTATTACTCCAGTTTACAAGGTCATCCAGATCTTCCTGTAGGATATCCCGGTCCTTCTCTGTGTTAGCAATAACTCCCAGCTTTGTGTCATCCACAAACTTTATTAGCACATTCCCGCTTTTTGTGCCAAGGTCAGTAATAAAAAGATTAAATAAGATTGGTCGCAAAACCGATCCCTGAGGAACTCCACTAGTAACCTCCTTCCAGCCTGACAGTTCACCTTTCAGTACGACCCGTTGTAGTCTCCCCTTTAACCAGTTCCTTATCCACCTTTCAGTTTTCATATTGATCCCCATCTTTTCCAATTTAGCTAATAATTCCCCACGAGGAACCGTATCAAATGCCTTACTGAATTCAAGGTAAATTAGATCCACTGCGTTTCCTTTGTCTACAAAATCTGTTACCTTCTTAACGAAGGAGATCAGGTTGGTTTGGCACGATCTACCTTTTCTAAAACCATGTTGTATTTTGTCCCAATTACCATTGATCTCAATGTCCTTGACTACTTTTTCCTTCAAATTTTTTTCCAAGACCTTACATACTACAGATATCAAACTGACAGGCCTGTAGTTGCCTGGATCACTTTTTTTCCCCTTTCTTAAAGATAGGAACTATGTTAGCAATTCTCCAGTCGTACAGTACAACCCCTGAGTTTGGGGCACAAGGTGGAAGCAGCTCTCCCCCAGGAGCTAGGTGAGCTGCACCGGAGTGCCCTCCTCCCAGGTGAACAGCACCTGTGCACGGCACTCTGGGACCTGGGACACAGGCCAAGGACCATCACCCCTTCAGTTTCCCCCTCCACAAGCACACGGCTCTCAACTTCTAATGGTCGCTGACAAGACAAAGCTCTGAACGTGAGACCCAAAGAACCCAGCCAGCCCCTTCCATCCCCAGCCTCCTCCCCCTGAATAAACATTCTCCCCAAGCCCACAGGACCCTGCTGCCAGGACTGGGAGCCACAGGGTGGCTCTTGCTCTGTGGCATTTCTATGGCCTTCATGCCCACCACGCTTCATGCCCAGGCTCAAGGACAGAGGTGAGGGGAGTGCAACAGTGACTCCTCCTGTGGAGTAGCTCAGTATTCTTCCCACTTTGCAAATGGGGAAACTGAGGCACAGAGCCAAAGTACTTGCCCAAAGTCACACAGTGACTCAGTAGCAGAGCTGGGAATTGAACCCCAGAGTCCTGACTCAGAGTCTTCTCCTCTTTCCAACCCATCACACATCCTCTCCCAGGAGCAGATTACCTGTGGCCTTTCACATTCTTGTTCCAGTAAAAGCAACCTTGCTGCTGTGAGAGAAGCACCTGTGCTGTGCTGGGAACAACTCCCTTCAGGGCTTTGGAACGAGCAAGGAAGAGAGAGCCCCATCTCCCTCGAGAATCCAGGGCAGCTTTTACACTCAGCCTGGGCAGGATTTGGGGGGTGGTTCGGGCAGTGCTGGATGGATGCGGAGCAGGGCAGCCTGGGTCAATAGAGCTCCTGGCTCTGACTCTCGCTATCAAGTCTAAGGATCCTGACGTAAGCAGCTCCCAGGAATGTTGGATATTCCCAGGTCCCAGGCAGGGCCGGTTCCAGGCACCAGCGCAGGAAGCAGGTGCTTGGGGCGGTCAATGGAGAGGGGCGGCGCATCCGGCTCTTCGGCGTCGGGTCCCTCGGTCCCTCTTGGAGGCAAGGACCAGCCGCCGAATTGCCACTGAAGAACGTGGAGCTGCTGCCAAAGTGCCGCTGATCGCGGCTTTTTTTTTTTTTCTTCGCCACTTGGGGCAGCAAAAAAGCTGGAACAGGCCCTGGTCCCAAGGCAGAGGGAGCATGTGATCACCCAATCTGACCCCCTGCCTAGCACAGGCCACAGACTGCCCCACAGTAAATCTAAGTATGCAGCACGTGCCTGGTCTTGTCACATTGGGATGATACCAAATTTGACCTGTACAGATCACTGCTTTGACTAAACAAAGTGCCAACAAAATAGAAATTTATGAGCAACCCAACAACACCAAACCAGCCAGTTCAGCCCCGAGCGCCCAAGCAACCCCACTATCCCAAGCCCACCAGCTCAGCCCCGAGCGCCCGAGCGACCCCACTATCCCAAACCCGCCAGCTCAGCTCTGAGCGCCTGAGCGACCCCATGATCCCGAGCCCTCCAGCTCAGCCCCGAGCGCCCGAGCGACCCCATGATCCTGAGCCCACCAGCCCAGCCCCGAGTGCCCAAGCGACCCCACTATCCCGAACCCGCCAGCTCAGCCCCGAGCACCCGAGTGACCCCACTATCCCGAACCCGCCAGCTCAGCCCCGAGTGCCTGAGCGACCCCATGATCCCGAGCCCACCAGCTCAGCCCCGAGCGCCCGAGTGACCCCACGATCCCGAGCCCACCAGCTCAGCCCCGAGTGCCCGAGCGACCCCACTATCCCAAGCCCACCAGCTCAGCCCCGAGCGCCCGAGCGACCCCACTATCCCAAACCCGCCAGCTCAGCTCTGAGCGCCTGAGCGACCCCATGATCCCGAGCCCACCAGCTCAGCCCCGAGCGCCCGAGCGACCCCACTATCCCAAGCCCACCAGCTCAGCCCCGAGTGCCTGAGCGACCCCACTATCCCAAGCCCACCAGCTCAGCCCCGAGTGCCCAAGCGACCCCACTATCCCGAGCCCACCAGCTCAGCCCCGAGCGCCCGAGTGACTCCACAATCCCGAGCCCACCAGCTCAGCCCCGAGTGCCCGAGCGACCCCACTGTCCCAAGCCCACCAGCTCAGCCCCGAGCGCCCGAGTGACCCCACGATCCCGAGCCCACCAGCCCAGCCCCGAGTGCCCGAGCGACCCCACGATCCTGAACCCACCAACACAGCCCCGAGTGCCCGAGCGACCCCACTATCCCGAGCCCACCAGCTCAGCCCCGAGCGCCCGAGTGACTCCACAATCCCGAGCCCACCAGCTCAGCCCCGAGTGCCCGAGCGACCCCACTGTCCCAAGCCCACTAGCTCAGCCCCGAGTGCCCAAGTGACCCCACTATCCCAAGCCCATCAGCTCAGCCCCGAGTGCCCGAGCGACCCCACGATCCTGAACCCACCAACACAGCCCCGAGCGCCCGAGTGCCCCCACGACCCATTAGGGCAGCCCAGCAGCCATAAGTTACTTTCCTGTGGCTAATCAGTGTGGGAAGCTGCGAAGTGCTGAGCAGCCCGAGGCTAACAACCCGCTGGCCAGCCCTGTGCTCCTCCGCAGCCCGGAAATCACAGACCCACGTGTCTCACGGCAAGAGCGGCTGGGCGGGTGACGTGGTTGGGGTGGGGAGTCAGGCTATTGTGGTGCTAGGCCTGGCTTGACGCTCCTGAGCTGTGCGGCCACTGTCTGCCCAGCTGGCTAAGGGGGAGCTTGACCTGCCACGCCGCCCGAGGCTGTTTCAAGGATCGACTCACTAACGCCAGCAGACTTCAGGGAGCAGGCGGGGGGCTCGGGGAGTGCAGGATATTGCCAATAACACTGGGCCTCGGTCCCGTTCCCAGCTGGCTCCCCCGCAGTGGGCCAAACAGCCCTGGCTGGAGTATAAGGCAGCGGGTCAGGTGCCCGCGTGGCGTAACTGCGCCTGTGCTGGGGCTGGCGCCAGCAGGGCTGAGGATGGGCAGGAAAGGGGTCAGGGTAAGAGCCGGAAACGGGGTGCCGCTAAGCGATGTAAAAACATGCATGTGAAGTGAAAGGCTCCCTGGAGCCAGCTGAGTGAGTCAGGGCAGGGTGGGCATTGTCTGGACTCCTGGAAACCAGCGTGCAGCGTGCAGCGTGCAGTCCCTCGGACGTGTCTGCGCCATCGCCCGGCAGGGTCCCGCATCGGGCCCTGCTCCATGCTCTGCAGAGGAGACGGGCTCCTCCAGAGCTGCAGCTTCCCAGCAGAGATCTGGGGTCTCTGGGAGTCTTTCCACGGACATCGCTGGCGCCGGATTCAGCCCCTGCACCACGGGAGAGCAGCAGCCAAGGAGCAGATTTAGGCAGCGAGCAACTGCGGGGTCTAGGCCCAGGCCCAGGGCTCGGGCCTGCCTGGCGACCTAGTGGCACCTGGAATCTGGGAACCTTCCCCAGGGGCCTGCAGCCAGTGGGAAGTGCTGGCTGGGTGACACCCTCATGCTCCAAGGCCCGCTGCCATCAGAGCCCCGGGGCGGCAGCACGGATCCTCGCTGAGGCAGAGAGAAGCAGCCCCAGCTGGCATGGCCAGACCTTGCCGTCTTCAGCCTGTGCCTGATTCCAGAGCACTTTGCCTGGCGCCTCAGCGATGGGGTTCTGCAGCGAGAAAGAACCTGCTTTGCTTCCTAAATGCCAGGGAAGCTGCTCTAACGAAACCCCTGCGGGGTCATCAGCAGAGTTTGAACCTGGGACCGCCAACCCTGCACCGACTCTACCCCTCACACTAAGGAACAGCTCCATTAGCTGCTCGTAAAAATAGGTTGTTATACTTCAGTGAATCAGCTGGTAGGGGACAACAAGACTCCCCTGCTGGGAGATTGAAAAGCGGTTTTGGAGCCTATTCCCATAAGCTCTCTGCCCTGAGAGCCTCACAGATTCCTGGGCGAGATCCAGAGCCAGGGGCTGGCTGGATCTGTTTTGAGCAGGCTGGTGCAGCGGGCAGGGGGAACCTCTGGGTACGCCATGGGTGGTGTGGGATGAACACATGGGGCTGGGGGAAGGTCTGGTTGGGTTCTGGAATTTGGGTGCCTGGATTCAGAGCTGGGCTCACGGGATCGCTCCGTCACATGCGCCAGACAGGCTGCAGCATCCTGGGCCCAGAGTAACCGCCCACGACTGGCCAGGGCCCAGCAGCCGGGCCTCAGTGGATTGCCACAGTCCCAGGGGCTCTCCCAGAGCTCATCCCTGCCTGACGGGTCTGTTCCCCCTTCAGCAGATCAGTCAGCCCCTGGGAGCAGGCAAAGTCTGGGCATGTAAGTGCTGCAGACCAAGGCACATCCTACCTAGCAGCCTGTGTGCTCCCAGGGCAGGGCCCAGAGTGTGGCTGGAGCCCCTAGACAGGGGCGGCAGGTTTGTGTAATTTTTGGTGGGGCCCAGAATGGGTACAAGCCCTCCCCCTCCCACACACACACACACCCCGGGCTGTGAATTTGCTGGAGCTCGGGCACCACGGGCCCATAGAACTCGCCAGCCCTGCGTAGGCCTCATGTGCTCCAGCTGGGGCGAGCCATGAGGGGTCTGTCTTGGTGCAGGGGTGGGATCCAGCTGCAGGAAAGCGTTCAAGGCTGCCTGGCCGTTTGCTGGAACAGAGTGAATGGAGCAGAGTGCACAGGGCTGGAGCCCATCTCCCATGCAATGCAGGCTGGAGGGGTTTCAGCACGGCCCCACCGCAGCATCCGCCCACACGGCAAGGACAAGGAGTTAACCGGGGAGCGTTGATAACTCGCTCCTGATTACAGCAAATGTGCGTCCTCCTCCTGAGCCTGAGTGATTCTCCCATTCATTATGCATGAGCCCTGCCCGCGGGCTCCCATGTAATCTCTCCAACCCGCCCCAGATTGCAATGGCTACGTTAGGGGTTCGGCTGCTGGTGAGAGGTGCCAGGTAGTCCCAGGGGCCTGCGAGCTCCGGGGCAGCCCAGGATGGGTACAGCGTGGGCAGTGGCAGAGGGCCTCCCCCCTCCCCACCCCCAGGACATGCTTGAGGCCCAGGCCCGGCGCGGTGATGGTGCAGGGCACTGCTACACCAAACCCAGCTACCCAACAGTCTCTTCCCTGGGCCATTGTTTGCAGCTGAGCCAAAAACAGCTTTTGGCCCCGCTCTGAAGAGCAGCAGCTTTGTGAACTTGGAAGAGCCTTTGCCATCCACCTGTCCCAGCACAGGCCCCAGCTGGGACTCCTCCTCCCCACCGGGGGGCCCAGGGAGCACTTGCAGCCCGGGGTGCAAGGTGCTGACAGAGTGGAAGGGGGATGCTTGTACGGGTTCACTTACGGGGCTGCCTCCTCCTCGAGGCGCATTCCTGACCCTGGTGTCCAGCTGATGCTTCTGGACTTCTCCTCCCGTGCTCTGCGCCACTAACCTGCTGGGGTGGGTGATTTCTGAAGCGACCGGCCTTGTGTCCCATCTAGGGCTGGGAAACCTCCCCTGCAAAGCACCAGGCTGCGTCTCCGCCTTAGCGCGACCTGCCGAGTGCAAAGGAGAGCAGACGCTGCAGCGGAATAGAAGTTCACCACGGGCAGGATGGGTGTTAGGCAGCGGAGTGGGGTGAGTGGACTGGCCAGGCTCTCCAGCAAGAGAGTCAGAGCCTCCCATGCCTGGGGCAATCCCCCCAGACCCCTGAACAGGTCTTCCAAGACCTCCCTGCTCCCACCACCTTGGTGCCGGGGGAGGCACTGCAGAAAAGCGTGTGGCTGCAGCAGAAGAGATTGCGATCACGGCCGGGGAGAAACAACCAGGGGAAAGAAAAGGGGTGGGGGCCGAAAGCTGGGATCCTGCTCACTGCCAGCAGAGCTCAGGACCCGCAGGGGAAGGCGGGGGGACTGGACCTGCGGGTTTGCTGGAGGTCATGTTCCTGCCCCGCAGCCCTAGCCTGCAGCCGCCAGGACCAGAACAAATCCCTGGAGGGAAGGGGGAGCCCAAAGTTGAGGGGCTGCCTTGGGCAGCGCTTACCTGACTGAGGCACGAGGGAGATGAAAGCTGCTAACACCCACTGCTGCAGGAGGCTCATGTTTGCCTCATAATCCCCCCAGGCTCAGCGTGTGCTGGGATCTGCCCCGGCTGGGCTCACGCTGCTCAGGAGAGAGACCTTCGTGCCCTTTCTTCCTCTCGTGGCTTCACATTGAGAGGTGGGCGCGCTTTTCCTTTGCTTTCTTTTGCCAGACGAGGAGGGAGGGAGAAATGGACCTTTGAAAGCCAGCACAAATGGAGGGTGTGAGACAGGAGAAGCAATTGGGGCAGGGGGTTCTAGGCTGCAGTGCCCAGCGGCTGCCAGTTCTCCATCCTGAGCCTGCAGTGACAGAGAGAAAAGCCCAACATTAGCAGGGAGAGAGGAGACACGTGAGCTGCTCAGATCCCTCCCTCCCTGCCTGCCAGCATCCTCTGAGCTCTCCCAAGCACCTGCTCCAACCTACATGCACAATGCACCAGTGCAGGCAACCGCAGCTGCTACCAGGCAGCCTCCGCCTTCCCTGCTGCTCCACGGGGCGCGAAGAACAGTCTCACGCACCCAGACCACCTCTGCCAGGGGCTTTCCCCCTCCCCAAACAGCAACGGGTCTCCCCCCTGCGCTGGGTTCTGTGCCAGCTGTTTGAGATGGGCCTCTGCCGCCAGCACCCTGGTTTGTGTGGGGAGCTGTACTTATGCCTCTAACGTGCCATCTCCAGGCACATCTCTAACAATACTGCTCTGCGCCCAGCCCAAAGCCCTGTGCCCACTTGAAACATTCAACCCTGCTGAAAGCAGCCACCTCTGGGGTGGAGAGCAGCAGCCCCCTGGACACGCTGGCCAAGGGAAGGAACAGAGCAAAGCCCTGCTCTCAGGAAAAGTGCCAGGGAATCATTAGCAGCTGCACAGGGCCAGGTCTCACCCAAGGATGCCCCCGACCCTACACACCTGCCACCCACAGCTCAGCCTGCAGGATGTTGGCTGGGGATTTCGAAGTGCCCCTGCATGTCCTGGCCAGGCTGCACAACAGACTGTCGAGGGGCTGACGAGGTGCAATCTCTGACCAACAGAGCTGTTCTGGCAGAAGCCCCTGGGCCATGGCTTGTCTCACTTGGGGGGCTGGCGTGTAGGACTGCGCTCTAGCGATAATCACTGAGTGCTCCTAGGGCTCCTAGCCCCACGCTGCTGGGCTCTGAGCCTAGGGCTCCAGGGAGAGGGGGCGTAACAGTCCTGCAGCTCCCCCTCCAACGAACCAGTGTCCCGCCCAAGTGCCCAGGGGAGCACACAGCTCAGCCATGACTCAGGCTGCTCCAGGGAGGGCTCCTGGCCATGCCGCAGCTGCTCAGTGCTGGTATTGTGGTGCACCCCAGGCCTGCCGGGGAGGGACAGGGATGGCTGCATGCTGGGGAGCTGGCCCCAGCCCTGCCCGGGGGGAGCTGGCTCTGCCCGTGTGGCAGAGGGGAGGGCCAGCAGGGGATGCGGCAGCAGGCAGCCTCCAGGAGGAACCCAGCAGCCGTGCACATGGCCATAGATTGTCACTGGCTTGCTAATAAGCCGGCAGTGGCCCAGGGCTGCCTGGCTGCAGTCCGAGTCAGTGGGCTGGCAGCAGGCCCAGGCTGGGTTGGGGACACCAGCGCCAAGGGCCTGGTCCAGAATGGGGCTCTCCCCACTGGCTGCAGTGACTCCATTGGGCTCAGCGCAGTGACCCGAGCGCAAGGACAGGAGACGCTCCCCCTCTGCCAGGGACCCCCCTCTGGCTGGCTGCTTCCCCACCGGCCTGCCTCTGCGGGGGAGCGGCCAATCAGGGTGATGCTTGGGGCAGGCGGATCCCCCTCCCCCAGGAGGGGAGCTTTGGGGTCAGGGAGGGGGGAGCAGAAAGACCCCGGCTGCTCTGCCCCTTCCTCCCCAACCTCCTGTGAGCAGTGGGGACGGGATGGTGTGACGAACTGGGAGTGTTCTTAATGTTTTCTCTGAATACTGTGTTGGTGCCTCAGTGTCCCCATGGCAGTTCTTAAGTATCTGGCAGAGCAAAGGGCCAGTGCCCCTAAATGCCTGGCACTCTGTCTCCTAGCAACTGATGGCCTGGGCCCCTCCTCTGCAAAGGTGCCAGCTGAAGGTGTTGGAGACAAAGGGATCAGGTGACCTCCTGGCCCGGGAAAGGGGCTGAGGAGAGAGGAGGGGCTGGGAGGGGATGAGGAGTGAAGTGCAGACGTGGGGGTCTGGCTCACTGCCCCCCAGAATGGACCCGGCCAAGGGGTCCGGTTCTCTGTACCTACAAGCTCTGTTTTAGACCCTGTTCCAGTCATCTAATAAACCTCTGTTTTACTGGCTGGCTGAGAGTCACATCTGACTGCAAAGTGGGGGTGCAGGACCCTGTGGCTTCCCCAGGACCCCGCTGGGGCGGGTTTGCTGTGGGAAGCGCACGGAGGGGCAGAGGATGGTGAATGCTCCAAGGAGAGACCCAGGAGGTGAAGCCGTGTGAGCTTCTTGCCCTGAAAACAGTCAGCTCCAGGGGAGAGGAGGCTCCCCAAAGTCCTTGCTGGCTTTGTGGGGAGCTGTTCCAGAGCATCGCCCGGTGACTCCGTGACAGACGGTGCCTCTGCCTTGCCCCTGCTGCACCTGGGAGGGGGCGGGAGGCATGAAGACAAGGCCGGAGCAACCCATTAGATGACCTAGGCGATCGCCATGGGCACTAACATCTAGGGAGGGCGACCAAGGTCCTGCCCTGGTCATCGGTGGTATTTTGGGGGCAGGACCTTCCGCCGCCTCTGTTGGGGGCACCATTTTGGGGGTGGGACCTTCCACTGCCTAGGGCGCCAAAAAACCTGGTGGCGCTCCTGGGTGAAGAGCACCTAGAGCTGGGCGGGGGAGACGTGGGGCTGGGCGGGGCAGGCAGGGGCAGATGTGGGGCAGTGAGTGGGACAGATGTGGGGCTGTGGGGGACAGACTTAGGGCCATAGGGACTAAGGTGACCAGAGATCCCGATTTTATAGGAACAGTCTTGATATTTGGGGCTTTTTCTTATATAGGCTCCTATTACCCCCCACCCCTCCTCACACACACCCCTTTCCGTCTGGTCAGCCTAACGGGGACAGATGTGAGGCTGTGAGGGGCAGGCAGGGGGACAGAAGTGGGGCTGGGGCAGAACTGATTGTCATGGAGTGTGGGGGAGTCCGGCCCTGCACCCCTCTTCCTGAGACCCACAGTGACTCTCGGCCAGCCAGTAAAACAGAAGGTTTATTGGACAACAGGAACACCGGTCACAGCAGAGCTTGCAGGCACAGTCAGGACCCCTCCACCGAGTCCTTCTGGGCTTTCAGGGTGATGCCACCCACGCCCATCAGGGTCAGGTAGGTGTCGGGCACCATCCGATCTGAGGCCACCACCTTGGGCCGGGCCAGCGTCACCTCTGCGCCCGTGTCCCAGTACCCAGTGACCTTCCTCCCATCCACTTCCAGGGAAACAATGCACTCTTTCCGGAGGGGCAGCCCCGCGCCCACCCGGTAAACTGAAAACCCGGAGCCTGGAGCATCCACAGGTGGTATGTTGCCAACCCCCCTTTCCTGGGAATGTAGCCCCTCCTCCGATTGGGTTTTTACCCAGTCCACCCTCTGCGGGTTGGGTCTGCTTGGTCTGTCCCTGAGCTTGGGGCACTGGGCCCGTATGTGACCTCGTTGGCCACAGCGATAGCAGCCCATATCTCGTGGGTCCCCTTGAGTGGGTCGGAGGGACCTGCCGCTGGATGTTCCCCTTTTGGGGGGGTTCTCCATAGGCCGCTTTGGGAGGTCCCATGATGACTCTCTCTCTGCGTTGAGGCAGGCCTGCTCCTTCGAGACTCCTCCCTGCCATCCCCTGCCCGACTGTCCACAAATTGGTCGGCCAGCTGGCCTGCATGATGCGGGTTCTCCGGCTTCTGGTCCATCAACCACAGCCTCAGGTCGGATGGGCACTGCTCGTACAAGTGCTCCAGTATGAATAGGTCAAGCAGGTCCTCTTTAGTTTGGGCCCCAGCTGTCCACTTGCGGGCATACCCCTGCGCCCGGTTGACCAGTTGTAGGTATGTGACCTCACGGGTTTTACGCTGGCTCCGGAACTTTTTCCGGTACATCTCAGGAGTCAGCCCAAACTCGCGGAGCAGGGCCTGTTTGAACAGTTCGTAGTCCCCTGCCTCCGCCCCTTTCAGTCAGCTGTACACCTCCACGGCTGTGGAGTCCAGTAAGGGGGTGAGAACTGCGATCCTGTCTGCAGGGTCAACCCTGTGCAGCTCGCAGGCATTCTCAAAGGCCGTCAGGAAGGTATCTATGTCCTCCCCCTCCTTACGCCGGGGCAGCAAGTGCTTATCAAAGCTCTTTGTAGGCTTGGGTCCCCCCTCACTCACCGCAGCCGGAGCCCCACTGCTCCTCAGCCGGGCCAGGTCCAGCTCATGTTTATGCTGTTTCTCCTTCTCCTCCCACTCACGCTGCCGCTGGTTCTCCTCATGTTTACGCTGGTTCTCCTCATGTTTACGCTGTTTCGCCTTCTCCTCCAGCTCTCGCCTCTTTAACTCGAGCTCCTCCCGTCTCAGCTCCCTTTCATATTCCAGCCGCATCCACTCCACGGATGCCGAGCATTGCCGGGAGGATCCCCTGCTGGGGGGTGAGCTTCGCCGGGAGGCTCCCCTGCTGGCCGGGGGTGTCACGGTGCCCTCGGTATACACTGGACTCCTCCCCGCCCTTCCCCTACGCCTAGGAAGGGGGGGGTTCGGGAAGCCCTCGTCCGCTGGCTGACCACTCCCAGCGGGGACAGACACTGGTGCCTGCGCTGCATCTGCCCGGCTGCTTCCCTCAGAGACAGGGCTCCGTTCATTCACGCGGTCTCCCTGCTCCAGCTGGGCAATCAGCTGGTCCTTGGTGCGTCTCCCCGGGCGCAGCCCCCTCTGCTTGCATAGCTCCACCAGGTCACACTTGCGCCGCTTGGCATACATCTTCCTGCTGGCCACTCACAGGCCGGGGTGCTCGCCGCTCCCCACGGTTTCCAGGGGGACCCCTAGTGCACCAGCCCTTCTTGAGGTCACCACCTCTCTGCCAGGGTCGAGCTGCAGACTCCTCCGCCCCTGGGACCGCTCGCTGCAATCCCCCGGGGGACCCTGTTACTGCAAAGTCCTTCTCACTGGGCACACACTCCCAGGGGTTAGTCACCCCTTCGTTTTACTGCTCCCCAGTCACTTACTGCAGGAAGCGCCGTCCATGGGGTGCAGTATATCCCACCGCTGCCACCAGTTGTCACGGAGTGCAGGGGAGTCCGGCCCTGCACCCCTCTTCCTGGGACCCACAGTGACTCTCAGCCAGCCAGTAAAACAGAAGGTTTATTGGACAACAGGAACACAGGTTACAGCAGAGCTTGCAGGCACAGTCAGGACCCCTCCACTGAGTCCTTCTGGGCTTTCAGGGTGCTTGGATCCTAGCTAGGATCCCCTGAATTCCGCCCACACAGCCCCAAGCCCAAACTCAAACTGCTTCCCTCCTGCCACTCCCTTCCTTTGTCCCCTTCCCGGGCAAAGGTGTTGACCTTTCCCCTCCCTTACCTAGCTCAGGTTACAGGCCCTGGCATCGTCCATCCCCTAAAGTCCTCCCCTGCTCTCCCACTCCCCACACAGACAGTCCCTACTGCATCACACTGATTAATGAGGTTATTGGGTTGGGAAGAACGTGGAAGCTCTGACTGCGTGGGCCAGAGCCCCCTGGCTGGATAGCTCTGGGACCGCTGGCAGGACACCCACTGGGGCAGGGGCATGTGTGTGGAGTTCACAAGTATCACCGACTCACAGATCGTGCCCACTCGTGGGTCCATGCGGTCCGTGGGGGGGTGACCCTTTCAGTGCGACAGTCCTTCTTGGGGGTCCACTCTCTCGGGGTCAGGCACCTCCACCTCCTGGAGCCGCACCTCTCTGAGCCTCAACACATCTGTTTCTGCCGTGGGCCCCCTCCGGGAGTCCATGCGCTCTGGACCCTCCGGGCCTCCTCACCCCTGAAGGGGTTGGTGCACCCTGCTCTCTAGACCGGAGTGACTCTCAGCCAGCATAAAACAGGAGGGTTTATTGAGAGTTGAACACAGCACAGGAAACTCTCAGGGCCTCAGGCCTGGCTTCCCTCAGCCAGGGCCGGCTTTAGGAAGTGCGGAGCCCAATTCAAACAGTTTCGATGGGGCCCCGGCAGCGATGACAGAAAAAAAACACGTGGGGCTTGTACTCACCGGGCGGTGCTCCAAGTCTTCGGCGGCACTTCGGGGGCAGGTCCTTCGCTCACTCCAGGTCTTCGGTGGCACTGAAGGACCCGTCGCCGAAGTGCCGCCGAAGACCCGGAGCTAGCGAAGTACCCGCAGTCGAAGTGCCGCCGAAGACCCAGAGTGCTGCTGGGTGAGTAAAAATTAAACAGGTGCCTCTAGCCAGGGAAGGGATTCTCACTGGGCGCGGGGCCCGATTCGGGGGAATTGGTGGAATAGGCCTAAAGCCGGCCCTGCCCTCAGCACAGCACATCCCAGTTTCCCTGCATCCAGGTGGGTTCTGCCTGCTCCCCCTCTCCAGCCCAGAGCCCACCTGCTTCCCAGCTGGGCCTCCGATATCCCCGGCCCCAAGCCCCCACTCCGTCCATTGTCTCCTATCCAGGGAAACAGGGTCGTAAACCAGGTCGCCTGGGCCTCCTCTCCTCTGTCCCCTGGGCCCTCTGGCTGGAACCGGCTGGTCAGGTCACTGGGGTCCTCTCCCCACAGCCCATTGTCCTCCCACTGGCCAGAACCAGCTGTGACTCCTGAGCTGGGTCCTTGGGTCGTCAGGTCACCAGTCGCTGGGGTGTCCATTCTCCAGGCCATTGGCCGGGGTCCCAAGTTCCCTCTCTGGTCCTCTGTACCAACAAACTCCCTTTCTTCTCACCTCGTTAAACCAATAACACTCGGGGAAACTGAGTCCCATCCCCCCTGTATGCAAACCATTGGAAAAACATGACAAAAACAAGACACCTTCCTCCCCCCTCGTCATAACAAGTCAAGACAGATCAAAACCACAAGAGTCTCTTCCAAAACAATCTCATGATTTGGGGCCGATCTCACAATTTTGGGGTCCGCCTCAGGATTGTTGAGCTGTTGGGTCTGGTGCCACCATTAGTGGGTGCAGGAGGGCCAGGCTGGTGGAGTCTGAAGGAGCCATGGGGAGTTAGGAAGTCTGCTGGGATGCAACAGGTGTTGGGTGCCTAAATCCCCCGGGGTCGTTTGAGCATCCCAGCCCCAAGCCCTGTCAGTCCTTCTGCCCCCATCCAAGTGTGTACGTCCCTCTTCAACACCATGTGCTGGCACCTTGCAGAGGCCTCCACGGGGGCTTCTTTACGATGAGTTTTTTGGGGGTTGTGAGCTTGTAATCCTAGAAATGTTACGTCCTTATTTTTGCTGGAGGGCCGGGAGACAGCTCGGCCGTGATGGAAGGGCTGGGGCGGTGGACTGGCAGGATGGTGGTGTATCACTGGTAGCTTATTGATATAGTCCTGTGTGACCTTGGGCAGTAACCTAGTTGCTCTGTGCCTCAGTTTCCCCTCTGTACAATGTGGTTAATAGCACCGCCCTGCTCCCCAGGGCTGAGTGAGGACAAATACCTGAATGATTCTGAGGTACTCTGGTGCTGGAGGCAGAGAAGCACCACAGAGAGGTAAATCACATGGGACATTTTACAATATGAACAGCGGGGATTCAAGGCTTTTCCTTATTCTTTATACATTTATTGCTATTTTATTGACAAATATTTTGTAACAAACTAAGGGGTGAGCAAGGAACAGAACAGAAAAGGGCAGGCCTGGGAAGCAAGGGGAAAGGCGAGCAACGCCCTGCTTTCCAGCCGCTCAGGCTTCAGCAAAGGTTTCTTACGAAGTCCGACCCAATCTTTTCCAGTGCCTGGGCTCGGTCCTCTCTGCAGCAGGACCTGCAGTGGTCCCAGCGGCTGAGCCAGGCTCCCGCCCCCGCAGGCAGGCTGCTCTCCCATGTAAGCACTAGGAGCCGTTTAACTAAAACACCACAACTCGTTTTCAGCGTCAAAAATAAACCCAGCAAATTCTACCCCCAGATACCAACTGGAGGCCAGGAGCCCTTGAGGGGTGAACGGGACATGACCCCCGGGAGCTATGACGCTGCCCTGGGTGAACAGCCTTCCCGGCTAGCTGGCTGGGCGTGCTGGAAAGGCCCCTGGCATGTTGGTGTTGGAGGGGCAACAAGGGTGCGTTCCAGGGCACTTGTGGCCACAAAGCTTCCTGGCGTTTGCCTTGGCCATTGAGCAGCTGATGCTGCAGGCGGCGATGGTCAGTCGCCGGATTCCCAGGGCACTCCCAGCTCCTGGACAGGTGGGTTTTACAACAGGAAATCGAACCAGATGAAAGAAGAGAAGGGTTGTGCCAGGTCCCTGTTGGTTGGGAGACGCCCAGGGAACACCCAGGAAGTAGGTGGGGGCTATGACTCGGTAGAGGGTGCTGGTTCCACTGGATCAGTGTGGAGCCAAAGCCTCAGTATGGAGCTAGGGGGCGCTGTGCTGCTGGCAGTGCCAGCTTTCCAAGGGCAGGAAAAATAGAGGTGCTGAGCTGAGCCCAGGTGGTCATTCAGGACCCTGAGAGTTTTGCCACACTCCAGCTCAGGTAACTACACCCCCACTTTGTATAGCAGCATCAGCTGGATACAGCATCTGGCTTCGCTTCCTGACTGGTGAGCAGCGTTCCTGTGCACTGTTAACCAGCTGTTGCGTTCCACCCCAGACACGGCTGCATTGCAGGGGTGCATGTAGTGATCCGTAGCTATTCCTTACATATCTCTTAAGGCGCATCTTGTCAGTGTCTGCATAGTGCTTTGCGAGGACGTGATGGGTACCTTTACCCAACGGGCCACGCAGGAGGGCCGGCTGTTGCCATAACTCTGTGGGGAGCAGCACTCAAGCCAGACTCCTGTGGGGGTGAGTAGGGAACGGGGATGGTGGCAAAGGGCCTTTATGGGGTTGGAGGGTAGCAGAGCAGGGGTGTGGAGGGATGTGAGCGAGTGCCCCAGCCAGCATGCTGAGAAAAGCCCTGTTCTGTGCCAGTCTCTCCCGGCGCTCCCCTCCCCCAGCATCGCCCGAGTGTGCAGCACATGTGGGGCAGTTCGAAGCCTCCAAAGAGCAGCAGCAGCTGCCTTGCATCTGCACTTTGGACACGGAACATCCTAGCTGTAGGCTGGAGCGTAGGCTCGTTGAACATGGATACGGTCACCGCCCCCATCTCAGCTGGATGCAGCACCCGCAGCCCTGCCTGGGAGGACACTGTCCCCATGGGGCAGGGTGGGTGCAGCTGGAGAAGGGGATTCTCAGGGGCCAGCTGCTGTCCAAGACTCCCAGCACCAGGCCAGCAGCCCCACACCCTGGGTCAGCCACACTGAGCCTGGCACTGGCCCCAGCTCACAGGTACCATGATGGCTGCACTAGCACCTCTGGGAGATGATTCTTTGCTGCAGTCACACCCTGCTTGGCTCGCTCTGGCTGCAGGGGAAGGCGGCTCCATGGCTATCTCTTGCCCATCCCTCGCCGATGGAGCCCCCCCGCAGGGGACAGAAGCCTGGGCAGATGCAAGGCCCAGCTACCCCAGCATCCCATTTTGGGTGGGGCAGGGCCAGGTGCACCAGAACCAGGGGTACAAAGCCCACAGCAGCCGTGCTGGGCCAGAGGCTGGCTACTGCCCCGGAGGGGTGCACAGCAGGGGCCCGCTCCATTAGCACTACAACCATTTGAATCCTAGTGGGGGGCTCTGCAGGGCCTGCTGGCAGCAGCAGGTCGTGCACCCCAGCTCCCCCCTCACTGCTAGAACAGCACCTCACACTCCTGCTGCTGCAACAGCCTGTGACTCCGGCAGACAAGGGTGAGCAGAGCCGGGCTCAGCTAAGCTGATGGGGACTGAGGGCTCAGGCAGGAATCCTCACCAGCGTCCAGCCAGCCTGACACATTGGGGGGTGCTGGCTCCCACCCTGGGACACAGCAGTGTCTGTCACTGAAAGAGGGGGCAGCGACCTCCTGCAGCATGGCAGGGCACTGCACCTGATGTGACATGGCCTAGCAACTCCTGTGTTCCTCTTCTGCACACCCCGTGCCCAGAGGGCCCCCTCCCCACTGGCTGGGCTCCCTGGTCGCTGCTCCCCTCAACCCCACTGGGGTCTTTTACCCCTGTGCTAAGGGGGGCTGCGAGCTGAGGGGAGGTATTCTATGAGCCCCCTGGGCACCCGCAGCAGTTGTGTGTAGCACCAGTGCAATGGAGCAGGCACTGGCCTAGGATCCACCCAGAGAACATGCTGGTCCTGCACGCGGGTCAGTCCCCTGTGGCACCACCCAGCATCATGGGCTGTAAGGAACAGCACTGCACATCCACACACATTCTCTTCTCTCCCTGCCCCCTCCGGCAGCTTGCAGGATGGAATAGTTTATTGCATTGATCTTGGCATCCATTAACCAAGTGTATTTCTCCCAGCCCCCAACACCACATGGTTAGACTCTTCCTGCTTTCCCAGGCTCCAGCACAGCTGCTGGACCAGCTGGGAATGAGGCAGCAGCTTGGAGGGACAAATCCAGCAGGAAAGCTGCCTAGCTTCCCTGGGGTGTTTTTACCAGTGAATTGAGTGGTTCAAACCAGAGGCCTCCCCCCACCCTCTTATCTCTACTAGATCGGTCAGTGTCACTCACCCCATTTTACAGCTAGGAAACCTGAGGCACAGAGCAGGGCCAGAACTTACCCGGCAGGGCAGGGGCAGAGCTGGGGATAGAGCCCAGTGCTGCTGGCTTCCACTGCAGGGCTCTGGCCAGAGCTAAACCAGGCAGATTCCTTTTATCATCATCAGCAGCAGCCGCATCACTGCGCAACAGTCACTGCTCAAGCCTCAGCACAGCTGCCAGGGCAGGGCACACCAGCTGGACTTTGCTGAGGGCAAACCCAATACTGAAGGTTTAAAGGGCCACATTTAGTGTGTGTGCATGCCCGCTAAATTACATGCGCCCAGCCTCCACTGCGCGCAGTGAGTGCGTACAGGTGTGGGCGTGCAGAGAGGTCGCTGCAGGCACGTATGCATGCAGAGAGGGCGCTGCATGGTCAAGTCAGGGTTTGGACATATGCACTTTGGAAAATTTGTCCCCAGCTGCCTGTCAGCAAGAACTGGATACGGAAGCCAGGACTCTTGAATCCTCGCCTCTGCACCACCTCACAGCTCCCTAGAGCACCCTCCCTGCCAGGGACGTGGAATTCTATGCACCAGTCCCCTCCTGTCTACCCTAAGGCCCCTGCCCCAGCATCCTCAGCAGCTCCCCCTGCTGCATGGAGGGATCACTTAGGGCCATTTAAGTGGGCAGTGCAGTCTAACCTGACCCCCGCTCACAGAGGCCCATCCTCTCCTCAGACTCAGTAAGGAGGTTCCATCTCATGGGCAAAGCCAGCAGCCCTGCAGGCAACAATTAACGGGACGCAAAGCAGGAGGGATCCCTTTGAGAACTAATGAGCCAGGCCTGCACCAAGCAGTGGGCTGGCATGGGCTCAGCTACTGGCGCTGCCCTCAGAGCATCTGATGCTCCAGCTGCCTTGCCTGCGGGGGCCCAGGTGAGCCAGCTGGCACAGGGGCTGCAGCATCGAGGCTCTGGGAACAAGCTTGTCCCCAGAGGTGACTGGGAGGGCAGGGGCAGGGCCCCTAGACTCTGAGCAGGGAGGTGGGGAACACAGCTGGTCTCACCCTGTGCAAGGGGTGTCAGCATGGGGGGGGGTGGAGATGCCGCTTCAGGGGGCCACATGCACACAGCATTGCAGCAGAGGGAGTGGCCTAGCAGGACTGTTTCTCTCAGCTTTGCACCCTTCCCCTAGGGCTAAGAGCTACCAGGGCCTCAGGCTTTGAAGCCCTCCAGGTTCTCAGCACCTTTCCTGGGCCTGCGAGCAGCAGGCGTGGAGCTCTGCCACCCCCAACTTTTGCCATCAGGAGCACCTGAGCCACAGCTCCTGGCTGAGCAGCAGACCCAGAGAGCAGGACACTGGGCTTCATGCTGGGGTCTGGGCTGCATTTCAGATACCTGTGCTCAGTAAGGGGGAGTGGTCCCCAGAGCCCCAAAACACCCTCCTTCCTGAGTCCTGAGCTGTACTCCTGCGAGCAAGGGCCCTACCTTACCCCCATTTCTCCAGGACTAGGCACATGAGCTGGAGGCACCCGCCACACCACTCGCTCCCAGTGGAGCGGGACAGTCACCGAGCATATCCTAGCTGGAGAGATGGGGAACAGCCAAGCACACCCTGCACTGCTGCTTCCCACACAGGAGGGAGACACCCTGTCACCTCAGTACCTCCCGCACAAGCAGGGGTTGGCTTGGCCAGGCCTCTCAGAGCGAGGCAGCCCCTGGAGCTGCAGGGACACCCCCCATTCCTGACAGGCACAGGCAAGGCTGCATGCACAGGCTCCCTCGGCCCTTCCATCCCCCCAGCTGCAGGAGATCACAGCATCCAAGCAGCCGCTGTCATGCCAAGGCCTCCTTGGCAGAGCTGTGGCCAGTGGTAGCAGAGGAACTGCCTCCTGCTCCGGTAGGCAGAGCTGGGGGAATTGCTCCTTTCACAACAGGCCAGGCCTCATTAGTCAGGCCAGTCTTCTCGGTGCAGCTGACTGCAGCCAACCTTAACCCTTTGCAAAGGCAGGGGAAGGGCCTGGCTCTGATAGGGAAGTCCTGCCCGTGCACGTGTCTAGAAGCAGCTGTGCTAAGATGGGCTCCTCAAAGCCCAGCCCCTTCCTGCAGGCAGGGCAGGCGCTTCCATTTAGGCGACTGCCTAGGATTTGGGAGGGTGGCATCTTGCCACCCTCGGCGGCGGGGGGTCCTTCCGCGCTCTGGGTCATCATCAGCAATTCTGCAGTGGGTCCTTCACTCGCTCGGGGACCTGCCGCCGCAGTGCCCTGAAGACTGGGAGCATGGAAGGATCCCCCTGCTGCAGAATTGCCGTCAACGACCGGGAGCGTGGAAGGACCCCCACCTATGGCACCAAAAACCCTGGTGTCACTCCTGCCCGCAGGTGAAGATTGGAGGGCAGGGGGTAGAAGCCTGCAGGGGCTGGATGTACCTGAGCCTGCCTCCTTGGAGAAGACCAAGCACCTACACCACAGCATGTTTGGATCCACCCACCCAGACAGCCTCCCCAGAGCGGTGCTCCAGCCCAGCGAGGCCACAGGCTCCCAGCTATCAGTCTTTGTGGGCAGGGTCTGGACTCTTCTCCTGCAGAGCCCCAGGCTGGCTCTCCTGGGCCTCGCACAGGGGAAGGAACAAACAGCCAGGTTAAGAGCACCTGGAGCATAACGTGCAGGCAGCTGCACGAAGAAGCAGAGTCTTACACTGGATCGTTACACTCAAGTTTATTTTGGTTTTAATTTGTTTCTAAAACAAGCAGGAAGTTTTAAACACCAATTATCTGCAATGGCCTATGGAGACAGATGGGAGACAGTGTGGAGAGCAGAAGCTAAAGCAGGAAGAGAAATCGATCCAGAGAGCAGCTCACTTCCCCCCCCATTAACTGCACCACAAGTAGGAAGGGGCCAGGGAGATGCAGAAAGAGCAGAGAATGCTGTCGGGAGCTCGGAGCAGAGTCACTTCCAGAGGACAGCAGCTCTTTCTGGGCGAGAGAACAGCAGCATTGACTGCCTGCCGTTCTACTGCATGGGAAGAGGGGAGAAAACTCCATCTGCAGATCAGACTTGGGGCGCTTTCCACCTCCACCGCCTATGGCATCAGCTAGCTGCACACTTGCCAGTGAGGTCAGGCCAGGCCAGGCCACTGGTTAAGGGAATGTTGTTTTCCTAGTACAAAGTGCTCACATCTCCCTCCGCCAGAGTCAGGCTGCAGAGGGCGATTGAGACCACAGGAGGTGCATGCATGAGCAGTGCTAATGAAATGCAGCAGGCTCTTAAAAAGGCACTGTCCTGCAGCTGGACACACGGTGCAGTCTAGTCTGGGCAAGGGAGTCTGCTTCCTGGTTGCCCCACTGAAGGGAGAGGCAAGCCAGGCCCCTGCTGGTCAAGGCCTGGCCAGGCCCAGTGGTCTGTCCCCACAGGAAACCAGGGCTAGCATTGCCCTGCTGGAGAGCCCTTCCTGTGGCCGAGGCCCACGAGCAAGTGAACCAAGGTAAGTCTTGCCCGAAGCCTCCAGGCTCAGCCCCACTCTCCATTTGCAGCCGGTAACGATCACTGTACTTATTCCAGCCCACAGACTGTCTCCAGCCAGACTTGTGCCTTCTGATGGCCGCGGGGAAGGTGGTTTGCCAGAGCCATCTCTGCAGCCGAACTGGGGGAGAGAAGAGCCCTAGTATTGAAGGGGTCCGTGAAGCGAGTGGCTAGCTGGTCCAGCTGCCCAGGCAGGCCTCAAACACAGCGAAAGGGGCTCCTTCTGTTTCCGCACGACAGTTCCGACAGCTCTGGTCATCTCTGCCTGCCCAGTCCAGCTCAGACTTCTGCTTCAGGACCGAGTAGAGATGGGACTCGTAGCCGCTGTCTCGGACGTTGACGCAGGTCCTCTGAAGCAGCTCCAAGTCTACCGGACGGTTCCTGGTGCCCTGCACTGCGTCCAGTGAGCAGAGCAGCTGGACGTCCCAGTCCGACTCGGAAGAAGAGGGTGATGGCCCCAGATCTGGGCCAGTGTGCGTGCTGCAAGGGGCAGGCTGGAGGATGCTTTCGCCCAGCTCTGTGCTGTTAGGTGGCTTGGGCAGTGCACGGTCAGCAACCTCAGTACAGCTCAAGCGCCTGGCCTGGGGGACTGGCAGGTGTGGGAGGGCCGGCTGGGCTGCAGAACAGCTGGGCTTGTCCCAGGCAGGCGATTGCAACTCAAGGCCAGAGCCAGTCCCACAGCAGGGAGGCTCCGGGACCTTCTCTGTAGGCTGCCCCTCTTGCAGGCCTGGAGTCCCTCTCCCCCAGCCCTGCTGAGTGGCTGTGCTTGCCTGGGTAGCCTCGGTGTTGTCTATAGCCATGGGAACAGGCTCGGGAGGTTCTGGCAGCACACGGGCACTGTCTTGAGGCGTCACTGAGGCAGGGAAGGGGCAGAGCCTGCTGGAAGGCAGCAAGAGCTCTGCTCCTGGAGCACCAGATGGAGTAGTGCCAGCAGTCCCCTCCACAGCCAGCTCCACACCCTGATGAGCTGAGCTGCAGCTCTCCGAGCCTGTCTGCTTCTCCAGAGGCAGGGGGTCGCTGCTCAGCTGTATCCTTGGCTTCTTTTCCAGCCGCAGGTGAGGGCTGTCGGAGAGTTTGCGTTTCTTGGAGCAGGGTGATGCTCCCAGGGGGTGACTCGAGGGCTCGAGCGTATCCTGGGGAACAAGTTCAAGGGAGCAAGCAGTTGCCTCTCCAGTCAATCCACCGCTGGCCTGGGTCCACTGGCTGAGATCAGGAGCAGTAGCCAAGACAACAGTGTAGTGGGGGCTGCTGCCAACGGCAGACCGGTCTGTGTTCCGACACCAAGCATGGGCCCCCCCAGCTGGCCCTGTGCTAGCAGATGGCCTGGTTCGCAGCATCTCAGCCCATAGCCCCAGCAGGGGGTGCCCAGCTGGCAATTCTGGAGCAGGAGGGAGTTTGCTGAGCTTCTCGTTTGGCATCTCCTCTGGACCCATAGAGCATTCCCCGCCCAGCACAGCCACTGCACTGAGACGCAGCTCTGCTTTGTCCTTCCTGGCCAGCTGGTGCTTCCGTCCCAGCTCTGCAGCTGGTGCGCCCAGGCCTTCTGCAGCCTTTGCTTGAGAGCCACAAAGTTGGTCATTGGCCACAGGAGAGCAGGGCACCCTGGGAGAGAAAGCTTCTCATTTAAAACGGGAGCCTCTTGCATGGACCAGAGGCCAGGGCTATGCAACGCCCCAGCAGGCAGTCAGCACAATTTTTGCAGGGATGGGGTAGTGAAGCCCCTCTGCTAGGGAGGTGAGGCAGAGTAGACTGGGAGAGAGTCTGGGAGGGGCATGGGCTTGAAATATGGCTGTGCAGAACTCCAGCCCAGGAGGGAAGCTCACTGGGGTCACCTGCTGGCTGAGCAGTGCAGCCCGACCCAGGCCCAGAGAGACGTGAGGGGGACGGAGGAGCAGATGTATATTTTGGGCAGTGAGGGGGCCTGCATCACAGGAGATGAGTCACTCTTGGGTAAAGGCATGAGAGGGGTCTGGGAAATACCCCAGAGAACAGCCCCAGGGCAACAGGAGCCCAGAGCGGCTGGCGTCTTTGAGGGGAAGGAGCCAGCCTGTCTGTCCTGGACACCGAAGGGAACTGCTCACCCTGACCTTGCACTGCCAATGGAAGCAAGACCCCTCCACCAGAACTGCCTGCCTGACAGGTCACTGAACAGCTGACTGGCTGTGGATTTTAACCCCCTGTGATCTGGGCTGCCCAAGCCAGACCCTCAAGCCCCAGGGCAGCAAGCTCTGTGTGTGTTACCTGGGGGGCAAGGACCAGGCTGGGATCTCGGCAAAGTTGTTGGTGAGCTGGGCGATGACGTGATCCACAGCTGCATACTGAGAGGCATCCAGCGCAAACCGCCTGTGCCGGGGGCTCTGGAGGTGCTGGAACAGAGAGCAAGGGGAGCGTGGGGCTAGCATCTTCCTCCAGCAGCAGCAGGCACGAGAGCGGGGTTCAGCGGAGCTACAGTCCCATGCTGGGGGGAGGGCCAGGGAGCAGCAGCAGCAGCAGCAGCTCGCTCTGGCGGTAGCTGGATGGCAGCTGCTGGGGAAGGCGAGGGGCCCTCGAGGACAGGCTGTGGGGCCAAGGGGAACAGATCTGGGAGCTGCTCTACCCCTTCGTGCAACAGATACCAGCCGCTGCCCACCAGGCTGCACAGGGCTATGGTGCTGGGAACACCCCAGGGCCAAGATAGACAAGTATGGGGCAAGAGCAGTCCCGTCTACAGCTTGGCTCCCAGCAGCTGGGATGGGCACCAGTGCCAGCACTCACTCCAGGCTCCCCCTGGGCCAGGGGCACCAGTGCCAGCACTCACTCCAGGCTCCCCCTGGGCCAGGGGCACGACTGCCCCCGAGCATGGCTCACTCCCAGCTCCCAATGGACTGGGGCTGCTCCACTGAGACAGGTCAGAGTAGCGGCAGAGTCCAGCTGAGCACCATGGTGCCAAGGCCACACCTGTGAGATCAGCGGCTTCCCCATTGGACAAGCCTGCGTTGGGCAGGTCTGCAGAAGCTCTGCCTTGAGGCATGGGCAGGGGAGACCAAGGCAGCCCAAGGCCTGCTTAGATGCCAGTGGAGCCCTTACCATCTGCAGCTCCCCGAAGGTCTCCTGGCAGCATTCACAAAATCCCTTCCTCCTCTTGGGCACGGCGGCTGGGCCGGACCAGGGGCTCCCCTCTCTCTCGCTGTGCGTCAGACAGCCCTCAGGGGCTCTGCAAGGATACAGTACAGGGCTAGATAACTGCATTACCCCATGCCTACCAATCGGTTGTGTTAGGTGTGGTACAAACAAGATGATGGCCTCTGCCCCGAAGGGCAGACAGTATTAAGTATGAGATGAGACAGGAAAGTACAAGGATGCTGCGAGAACACTGCTCCGCATGACAGGTTGTGGTCTCTGCACACCAGCAGCCTGACTATTGTTAGGTCTGAACAGGCACTGTGGCAAAGGGGAATTAAGGTGGGATCTGAAGGCGGATAGTGAGACAGCTGTGGGAGATCTACAGGGAGCTCCTCCCAAGCACAAGAGGCAGCAGAGAAGCAAGCACAAAGGGGTGAAGGAGGCTAGCACTGCTGGGCTGATCAGAGGCTGGAGGTGACCTCTTCGTAGCCAAGGAGAGGTGAAAGGTAGGGTGGGGATGGGCCATGAACAGCCTGGAGAGTGAAGATAAGCAGCTTATGTTTGAGGTGACATAAGGAGGAGTCAGTGGAAGGACACAACAAGACAGGGGATATGGTCAAGAGCCTGGGCAAGAACCTCTGCAGCAGCGTTTTGGATATGAGAGACGCACGTGTCCAGGCCAGACAGGAGGCTGCAGTAATCGAGAGGCAAGATGGGAATCAAAGAACAACAGGGTTGGAAGGGACCTCAGGAGGTTCTAGTCCAATCTGCTGCTCAAAGCAGGACTGAGCCCAACTAAAACATCCCAGCCAGGGCTTTGTCAAGACAGGCCTTAAAAACCTCTAAGGAAGGAGATTCCACCACCTCCCTAGGTAACCCATTCCAGTGCTTCACCACCCTCCTAGTGAAAAAGTTTTTCCTAACATCAAACCTAAACCTCCCCCACTGCAACTTGAGACCATTACTCCTTGGTCTGTCTACCACTGAGAACAGTCTAGATCCATCCTCTCTGGAACCCCCTTTCAGGTAGTTGAAAGCAGCTATCAAACCCCCATCATTCTTCTCTTCTGCAGACTAAACAATCTCAGTTCCCTCAGCCTCTCCTCATAAATCATTTTTGTTGCCCTCTGGTGGACTCTTTCCAATTTTTCTACATTCTTCTTACAGTACTCCAGATGAGGCCTCACCAATGTCGAATAGAGGGGAATGATCACGTCCCTTGATCTGCTGGCAATGCCCCTACTTATACAGCCCAAAATGCCACTGGCCTTCTTGGCTACAAGGGCACACTGTTGACTCACATCCAGCTTCTTGTCCACTGTAACCCCTAGGTCCTTTTCTGCAGAACTGCTGCCTAGCCATTTGGTTCCCAGCCTGTAACAGTGAATGGGATTCTTCCGTCCTAAGTGCAGGACTCTGCACTTGTCCTTGTTGAACCTCATCAGGTTTCTTTTTGCCCAATCCTCCAATTTATCTAGATCCCTCCGTATCCTATCCCTACCCTCCAGCATATCTACCTCTCCTCTCAGTTTAGTGTCATCTGCAAACTTGCTGAGGGTGCAGTCCACGCCATCCTCCAGATCATTGAAGATATCGAATAAAACCAGCCCCAGGACTGACCCTTGGGGCACTCCACTTGATACTGGCTGCCAACTAGACATGGAGCCGTTGGTCACTACCCATTGAGCCCAACGATCTAGCCAGCTTTCTATCCACCTTATAGTCCATTCATCCCGTCCATACTGCTTTAACTTGCCAGCAAGAATACCGTGGGAGACTGTATCAAAAGCTTTGCTAAAGTCAAGGAACAACACATCCACTGCTTTCCCCTCATCCATAGACTCCGTTATCTTCTCATAGAAAGCAATTAGGTTAGTCAGGCATGACTTGCCCTTGGTGAATTGGTGCTCTTGGGAGCTCTACGTGTGTGGATGGATAGGAGAGGCCGGACCTTAGGGATGTTCTGCACAAAGAACTGGTACCATTGACACAGTCTGGGTGCAAGAACCTAGACGGAGGTCCAAGTTGAAGCTGATGTCTGGGTTACAGGCCTCATTGAGGGACAGGACAGTGGGACTGTCCATACTGATCAAGTCAGAGTTGAAGGCAGCAGGGACCCCCAGGTCAGTGAGTCTGACCTCGTATGTAGGCAGGACACCAGCCCCACCCAGACCCCACACACTGAACCCAATGGGTCACAGCTCTCAGGACACTGGACTATGCCATGTCACAGGCCGAGGGGCGCCAGGGCCCTGTAATGGCAGGGGAATGATGAAGTGAGACCCCAGATAATCCTGGCCAGTGACTCACCCCTCCATGCTGCAAGTGAAGGCGAAATCCTCAAGCTCACCACCAATCTGATCTGGGGACAATTCCTGTCCCACGCCACATATAGCGCTCAGTTAGACCCTGAGCTTGTGAGCTAGACCCACCAGCCAAGCCCCTGAGAGAGAGAGAAAATGCCTAGTGCCACCCCAGAGCCCTGGTGCTCCCCAGCCAGTGTCCCAGCCCAGGCACAGCTATCCTGAGACTTCAGAGAAGGGAGGTAAACCCACAATTCCTGATTGTGACCGAAAGCACCTACACACCACTGTAATAATCTTTGCACAAAATAGTCCTTGCAAGGTACCAATAACTCAATGGTCATTAACATTCTTAGAACATAAGAACGGCCGTACCAGTCAGACCAAAGGTCCATCTAGCCCGGTGTCTGTCTACCAACAGTGGCCAATGCCAGGTGCCTCAGAGGGAGTGAAGCTAACAGGCAATGATCAAGTGATCTCTCTCCTGCCATCCATCTCCATCTTCTGATGAACAGAGGCTAGGGACACCATTCTTTACCCTTCCTGGCTAATAGCCATTTATGGACTTAACCACCATGAATTTATCCAGTTCCCTTTTAAACATTGTTATAGACCCAGCCTTCACAACCTCCTCAGGTAAGGAGTGCCACATGTTGACTGTGCGCTGTGTGAAGAACTTTTATTTGTTTTAAACCTGCTACCTATTAATTTCATTTGGTGACCCCTTGTTCTTTTATTATGGGAATAAGTAAATAACTTTTCCTTATCCACTTTCTCCACATCACTCATGATTTTATATACCTCTATCATATCCCCCCTCTAGTCTCCTCTTTTCCAAGCTGAAGAGGCCTAGCCTCTTTAATTTTTCCCTGTATGGGACCCTCTCCAAACCCCTAATCATTTTAGTTGCCCTTTTCTGAACCTTCTCTAGTGCTAGTATATCTTTTTTCAGGTGAGGAGACCACATCTGTACACAGTATTCGAGATGTGGGCGTACCATGCATTTATATAAGGGCAATAATATATTCTCAGTCTTATTCTCTATCCCCTTTTTAATGATTCCTAACATCTTGTTTGCTTTTTTGACCGCCTCTGCGCACTGCATGGACATCTTCAGAGAACAGTCCACGATGACGCCAAGATCTTTTTCCTGACTCGTAGCTAAATTAGCCCCCTGATCATATTGTATGTATAGTTGGGGTTATTTTTTCCAGCGTGCATTACTTTATATTTATCCACATTAAATTTCATTTGCCATTTTGTTGCCGAATCACTTAGTTTTGTGATATCTTTTTGAAGTTCTTCACAATCTGCTTTGGTCTTAACTATCTTGAATAGTTTAGCATCATCTGCAAACTTTGCCACCTCACTGTTTACCCCTTTCTCCAGATCATTTATGAATAAATTGAATAGAATTGGTCCTAGAACTGACCCTTGGTGAACACCACTAGTTACCCCTCTCCATTCTGAGAATTTACTATTAATTCCTACCCTTCGTTCCCTGTCTTTTAACCAGTTCTCAATCCATGAAAGGACCTTCCCTTTTATTCCATGACAGCTTAATTTATGTAAGAGCCTTTGGTGAGAGACCTTGTCAAAGGCTTTCTGGAAATCTAAGTACACTATGTCCACTGGATCCCCCTTGTCCACATGTCTGTTGACCCCTTCAAAGAACTCTAACAGATTAGCAAGACACGATTTCCCTTTACAGAAACCATGTTGACTACTGCTCAACAGTTTATGTTTTTCTATGTGTCTGACAATTTTATTTTTAATTATTGTTTCAACTAATTTGCCCAGTACTGACATTAGACTTATTGGTATAATTGCCGGGATCACCTCTAGAGCCCTTTTTAAATATTGGCGTTACATTAGCTAACTTCCAGTCATTGGGTACAGAAGCTGATTTAAAGGACAGGTTACAAACCTTAGTTAATAGTTCCACAACTTCACATTTGAGTTCTTTCAGAACTCTTGGGTGAATGCCATCTGGTCCTGGTGACTTGTTAATGTTGAGATCATCAATTAATTCCAAAACCTCCTCTAGTGACACTTCAATCTGTGATAGTTCCTCAGATTTGTCACCTACAAAAGCCAGCTCAGGTTTGGGAATCTTCCTAACATCCTCATCCATGAAGACTGAAGCAAAGAATCCATTTAGTTTCTCTGCAATGACTTGATCGTTTTAAGCGCTCCTTTTGTATTTCGATCGTCAAGGGGCCCCACTGGTTGTTTAGCAGGCTTCCTGCTTCTGATGTACTTAAACATTTTATTACCACCTTTGGAGTTTTTGGCTAGCCGTTCTTCAAACTCCTCTTTGGCTTTTCTTATTACACTCTTGCACTTAAGCTGGCAGTGTTTGTGCTCCTCTCTATTTGCCTCACTAGGATTTGACTTCCACTTTTTAAAGGAAGTTGTTTTTTTTTTTTTTTTTTTAATCTCTCACTGCTTTTACATGGTTGTTAAGCCACGGTGGCTCTTTTTTAGTTTTTACGGTGTTTCTTAATTTGGGGTATACATTGAAGTTGGGCCTCTATTATGGTGTCTTTAAAAAGGGCCCATGCAACTTGTACAGTGACTAAAGTGAAATCCCTGCCTTTTAACTTTTGTTTAACTAACCCCCTCATTTTTGTATAGTTTCCCCCTTTTGAAATTAAATGCCAGTGTTAGGCTGTTGAGGTGTTCTTCCCACCACAGGGATGTTGAATGCTTTTGTATTATGGTCACTATTTCCAAGCGGTCCTGCTATAGTTACTTCTTGGACCAGCTCCTGCGCTCCACTCGGATTAAATCTAGAGTTGCCTCCCCCCTTGTGGGTTCCTGTACTAGCTGTTCCATGAAGCAGTCATTTAAAGTGTCAAGAAATTCTCTGCATTTCATCCTGAAGTGAAATGTTCCCAGTCAGTCAATATGGGGATAATTGAAATCCCCCACTATTATTGGGTTCTTAATTTTGATAGCCTCTCTAATTTCCCTTAGCATTTCATCATCACTAGCACTGTCCTGGTCAGGTTGTCAATAATAGATCCCTAATGTTATATTTTTATTAGAACATGAAATTTCTACCCATAGCAATTCTATGGAACACATGAATTTGCTTAAGATTTTTACTTCGTTTGAATCTACATTTTTTTTCACATATAGTGCCCCCACCCAGCACGACCTGTTCTGTCCTTCCGATATATTTTGTACCCTGGAATGATTGTGTCCCATTGATTGCTCTCAGTCCACCAGGTTTCTGTGATGTCTATTATATCAATATCCTCCTTTATCTCAAGGCACTCTAGTTCACCCAGCTTATTTAGACTTCTAGCATTCGTGTACACGCACTTAAAAACTTGTCCCTGTTTATTTGTCTGCCCTTTTCTGATGGGCCAGATTCTTTATGTGACTGTTTATCATCTGATCCGGCCCTTACATTATTCTCTTCCGTCCTCTGTTCCTGACTATAACCTGGAGATTCCCTATCATCAGACTCTCCCCTAAGAGAAGTCTGTGTCCGAGCCACATGCTCCTCTGCAGCAATCGGCTTTCCCCCCCCCCCCCATCTCCTACTTTAAAAACTGCTCTACAACCTTTTTAATGTTTAGTACCAGCAGTCTGGTTCCACTTTGGTTTAAGTGGAGCCCATCTCTCCTGTATAGGCTCCCCCCATCCCAAAAGTTTCCCCAGTTCCTAATGAACGTAAACCCCTCCTCTCTACACCATCGTCTCATCCATGCATTGAAACTCTGAAGCTCTGCCTGCCTACCTGGCCCTGCATGTGGAACTGGGAGCATTTCTGAGAATGCCACCACAGAAGTCCTGGATTTCAGTCTCTTCCCTAGCAGCCTAAATTTGGCTTCCAGGATATCTCTCCTACCCTTCCCTATGTCATTGGTATCTACATGTACCACAATCACCGGCTCCTCCCCAGCACTGCACATAAGTCTGTCTAGATGCCTCGAGACATCAGCAACCTTCGCACCAGGCAGGCAAGTCACCATACGGTTCTCCCAGTCATCACAACCCCAGCTATCTATGTTTCTAATGATGGAATCTCCCATTACTAACACCTGCCTTTTCCTAGCAACTGGAGTTCCCTCCCCCAGAGAGGCAACCCCAGCACCATCTGGAAGGAGGGTCCCAACTATGGGAAGGTTTCCCTCTGCTCCCATTGACTTCTCTGCTTCCCTGGGCCTTTCTTCCTCCTCAACAGCACAGAGGCTGTCTGAGGAGAGGTGGGACAATTCTACAATGTCCTGGAAAGCCTCATCAACATACCTCTCTGCCTCTCTCAGCTCCTCCAGTTCCGACACCCTGGCCTCCAAAGTCCGTACGTGGTCTCCGAGGGCCAGGAGATCCTTGCACTGATTGCACACATATGACACCCGCCCACAAGGCAGGTAATCATACATGCTACACTCAGTCCAATCAACTGGATAGCCCCCACTCTGCTGCTGGGCTTCTGCCTGCATTGTCTCCTAGTTAATGAAAGGGTGG
Organism: Gopherus evgoodei; assembly: GCF_007399415.2. Classification (NCBI taxonomy): domain Eukaryota; kingdom Metazoa; phylum Chordata; order Testudines; family Testudinidae; genus Gopherus; species Gopherus evgoodei. The sequence continues at coordinate 12,741,900 of NC_044344.1, read as the reverse complement.
GTTAAAGAAAGGGGTTTTGGAATATGGCTTGGATTATAGGTTTTAAGTGGACTACAGGGGAACAGGTAGGACCGACAAGGGACGCCCCCCCTCCCTTCCCACTCCCCTTCCAAAACTCCATTAGGAAGCTCCCTGGTCGCTTGTGCGTGGCTTTATAAAGCCCTGGCCTGAGTTATTGCCCCACCCATTGATTAAGGCTCAGCCAATTACCAGAGGCTTCGAGCTTTCAAACCTTCCTTTGAAGCTCACAGCCTCCAACTGCCAACCACAGCACACGGTCCTTCAAACAACTGAACAGACAGACAAACATGCTCAGCACACAGCAAGTAAACCCCAAACACAAACACACACATACATACACACACACTCTACAGACAGTCACTTACCCCACAGATGCTGTATTTGCTCCTCCTTCACCTGGAGAACTCCCTTGCAAAACTCCATTAGCAGCCCCTGTTCTTGTGTTATGTCTGCATGTGACAGTTATGGAGAGTTGTGGAATCATCAGAATGTGTGAACCAGGGGTGTGTTGGGGAGGTGTGCCAGGGTCTGTCCCAAACACAGGGATGAGAGTCCCCTTTACATACCCCCACCAAGCTGACAAGGGGCAGAGGCAAACCACACACTGATGAGAGAGCGCGCGCACAGGAGAGAGAAGAGGGCAGCATGGCATCTATTCCCAGCAGGAGACAGATGCTTGGCCTGGGTTTCATCTTTTCCAGAGGAATCTACTGCAAAGGCTCCCTGGGCTATAAAGACAGTGATAAGCAGCTGAATCAGCTGCTAGTGTACAACATTACTCTACTACAAGAGTATTGAATGAGGCCTTTCCTGACAGCTAATGGCTGGTGATCAATATCACTGAATGGGCTGTATTAACACTGGATGAGGAATTATGGATACTCACTGGTACTAGGATGTACAGTTTGCCCAGACAGGAGGTGATGTCACAGCCTTCTACCTGTCTCCTATGTACATTAAGCATAGAGGAATCAAACAATGGAAGCCGATTTTATAGAACTCAACGGGGGACGGGAAGCCCACAGGAAGGGAAGAACAGCAGATCATCCTGCTTCTTGAAACAAGGTCATTGACCTAAGCAAGGACTGAAGCCACGATTGGCATCCATCACTAGATAAACAAGAGGCTAGAGTCCTTGCAAGCTGGGGGGAGGGGGGTGGGTGGGCACGTGAAGTCACTGGAACTGAACAGGAGGTGAGAGGTTGTCTTAGGTGAAAGATCTTTGCCTAAGCAGACAAGGGACACCAGCACCTTGTACCTTTGTGAACTTCAGCCAAGGCAGGGAAGGATGACTGGTGGGAGAAACCATCTTGAAAGCCTGTATCTTGCCAGATTATGTTTTAGGCCTTTAGAAGCATATTTCATTGTGTTTTACTTGCAACTCTACCTTCATTATTTAAACATATTAACAAAATATACGTAGGATTAAGTGAAATCAAGTACATTTCATTTTTATGACAAACTCAGTGCCATATATAAAAGGGAAAGGTGAACTTACACCCAGTTAATAAGCTGTGGTGTGCTTATATCGTGAAAGGAACAAACGAACCATATTCTGTCTCTGAATGGTCCAGATGAGGGGGAGGCTGTAGCAGAGCACATGGTTTGGGAACATTTGGGACTGGGAGTGCGTTTGGGGGGAGGGGGGGTCACCCTGCAGGTAGTAACCCAGGCTGATGCTGTGGACAGGCTGCTGACCCAGCACTGTCCAGCACACAGACATTCAGGGCATGCACTGTCTATGAGCTATACCAGCAAAACAGGAGGTTCCAGGGCAGACAGTGAGAACACTGCATCCTGCAATGTGACACTGACCCCTGCAGGTGACCAGCTGGGTCCTTGAAGCATGGATTTATAGGAACATACACTGGAAGTGGCCCAAGGGCTGCTGCCTCAGTCAGTCAAATGGGTCCAGCTCTGTTAGAACTAAATACATTGTTTGTCCCAACAGCTTCTGCGAGAGGCTGTTCCAGAATCACTGTTCTGCTGGTTAGAAACCTTGTTTACAGCCTGAATGTGTTTCACAGCTAGTTTGTCCTCATTTCTTCTTGTGCCAACATTGTCCTTCAGCTTCAACAGCTCTTCATCTCCAATGTAATCAGACGAATCATGACCCACCTGAGCCCTCTTGCTAGGCTAAACAAGCCAATCCCCTCTCATAAGGTCAGCTCTCCATTCCCCTGGTCATCCTAGTGGCTCCTCTCTGCTCCTGTTCTGGTCTGAATTCACCCTTCATGAACATAGGTGACCAGTGTTCTAGATGAGGTCTCACCAGTGCCTTGTACCATGGCACTGCTCAGCCCAATGAGAAAGGAGGTAGTAGGAAGGATGGGGGAGGGATTAAGAGCTCAGTTTTAGCCATGTTGAGCTGGAGCAGATGGCTTGACACCCATGAGGAAGAGAGAGAGGGAGGCTGACAGGAGACAGGGCTGGTGCAGAGAGGAAAGTCCACGTGTTGTCAGCAAAGCTGAGCTGGTTTGTGGCTCAGATTAGCTAGAGGTAAGTGCAGGAGGAGATGAGAAGGGGACCCTGGACAGTCCTGTGGACCCCCCCCGCCCCCCCAGAAAGCTGGCAGGGGAGCAGCAGCAGCAAGCCCCAGAGTGCTCAGGAGTCACACAGAGGAGTCTGTGAAACACAGGCTCTGGCACAAGCCATCGGCACAGCAAGGTCTGGGGATGGTGAGGCCACCTGCCAGCCAGGGGCCCAGTTCAGCCAGTTGTCAGTTTCCTGACCTGGAACAAAGTCACGGCTCAGATTAGCTCTGATCAGCTGAGCCGTGGAACAAAGCTGCTCAGGAGAGTCTCTTGCCCCAAGCAAAGGGGCTGGGAGTCTCTGGTGACCACAGGGAGTCTGGGATGCCAATGGCTCCAAGGCAGCAGTGAAGCTGTAACAGCCACGCGCCCTTGCTGCTTGCACCACCTACCTGACTCTGCAGGAGCTTGATGGGGTTTTCAGAGGCTCAAATGGGCTGGATCTGTTTGGTGCCAGGAAGTTCAGGTCAGGAAAGCTCTTGAATTGGCGATGGAAGGGCCGGAATTTCCTGCAAGAACCATCAGTGTCAGACATTAGGCATGGCCATGACCCATTCTGGCCCAGTTCGCACTTACCTGGACTACTACAGGATTCCCCACACCTCCTTCCTGAGTCTTCATCCAAGCACAGGGGCTTGGTCCCCTATCCCCTCCAGCTTGGGGCTTCCACTTCCCAGTGCAAATGAAATTAATAGGCTGGTGTGAAAAACGAACAAAAGGAAGTATTTCTTCCCACAACGCAGTCACCCTGTAGATCTCCTTGCCAGAGGATGTTGTGAAGACTATAAACAGGGTTCAAAAAAGAACTAGATAAATTCATGGAGACAAGGTCCATCAATGGCTGTTAGCCAGGATGGGCAGGGATGGTGTCCCTAGCCTCTGTTTGCCAGAAGTTGGGAATGGGCAACAGGGGATAGATCACTTGGCAATTCCTGTTCTGTTCATTCCCTCTGGGACACCTTGCATTGGCCACTGTTGGAAGACAGGACACTGGGCTAGATGGACCTTTGGTCTGACCCACTGTGGCCACTCTTATGTTCCTGTTTCCCTTGTTGGACTGAGATGAGAGTGGAGCCCTGGGGTAGTTTCAGGATTCAGCATGTTTACATCAGGCCTTGATTTGGCAGAGACTCTTCCTTGGGAGACTGCTGGGGCAGGCAGCTTCCTACAGAGCCCTCAAGTCCCCATGCTTGCTCAGAGAAGGTGGGCTGAGCTGCAGGCCAAGAGCTCAGCTCCAGAGACCTGTGCTTACTCCCAGGGCAGCTCCAGCCTCTGCCCCCCATTTCACCAGCTCCCTCACTTCCATACTCATGGACAAATCCAGCCTTTGCTTCCATGAAGGGCCCCCCTGACTGCAACATGAGCAGCACTGGACAAGTCATTTCTCCCTCGGGGCAGACAGCAGCTGCATAGGAGGGGCACCACCACCAGTGGAGGCCACAGGGCAGATGTTTGCTGCCTAGTCCCGAAGGACACTGGTAATTCTGACCATCCCACATCCCATGGCTTCAGCTGGTGCTACCACAGGTGGAGATGTGCCAGCAGGCAGCTATGTACTTGATTTTTCCAAGTGTAGGACAATGCCTTTGGGACAATGAATCCCAAGATAGCCTTCTCCCTGCACCCTCCCAGCCCATGTGGGAAACTGGACTGGGCAGAGTACAGGACAATCAGCAGTTTGTGAAGATCTTTCAGGGACACTGTCAGCTAGAAATGCCTGTTACCAGCACCTGAGATTAAGCAGATAGCACTGAGAGACCTAGTGTTCCTCTCACGCCTGAGCTCAGATTGCTTTACACCCCAAGCTGGGGACATTAGAAACTGGTGCTGGCTATTATTTGTGTTGCGGAGGCACCCGTGGGCTGTCATGGACCTGGGCCCCACTGTGCTAGGGCCTGCATAAACACAGAACCAAGATGGCTCCTGGCCCAAGAAGCTCCACTTGCTGTCAACCCATTTCACTCTTATGCTCTCACCCAGTGTTAGGGTGGAGCTTCTTGCATTGCACGGAAGGTTCTACCCAAAACCTGCCGATAGTCGAGAATCCACCCTTATGCTCTTTGTGCTGTTACATATCACTCCTAGACCTAACAGCTGGTCCTGCAGCTGCTTGGTAGTGCCCCTTCAGACCTTTACTTCAAAGGGTACTTGGCACTCGAGTTCTGGATGCTGTGGTTTCCCAGGCCTCTCTAATGCAGTGGTTTTAAACCCAGTATGGGGTCGCGGAATGGAAGGCACTGGGTCACGGCGGCTCTGTCAGCACCCCCGACTGGGCCATTAAGAGTCCCATTGATGGTGCTGCCTGGCTAAGGCAGGCTAGTCCCCTACCTGTTCTGACACCGCGCTGCGCCCAGAAGCAGCCAGCAGCAGGTCCAGCTCCTAGGCTGGGGGTGGGGTGGGGCACCCCATGGGGCTCTGCGCCCTGCCCCGAGCATTGTCTCTGCACTCCTGGCCAATGGGAGTCAGGGATGCAGTGCCTAAGGGTGAGAACTGCACGGAGCTTCTTGCATGCCTCTGCCTAGGAGCCAGACCTGCAGCATGGTCCAGTGTCAGGACAGGTGGGAAGCCTGCCTCTGCACCCCAGCTGTGCTGCAGACTGGGAGCTGCTGGAGATAAGCCTGAGCCCCAATCCCCTGCCCCAGCCGTAAGCCCCCCTCAAATCCAGAGCCCCCTCCTGCACCCCAAATCCTCACGCCCAGGGCCCTGACCCCCTCCTGCACTCCAACCCCCCATTTTGGGCCCCACCACAACCCTCTTCCCCAGCCTTGAGCCCTTCCCACACCCCAAACCCCTCATCCCCAGCTCCACTGGGTTGGGAGCATCAATTTTCTTCAACCAGGTTGCCAGAAAACCAAAGTTTGAAAGCCATTGCTCTAAAGGATTGTATTACTTAGCTGCACAATGAGCCACACCCCAGGAACAACTGCTGTCTAGCAAGAAAAGTACATCAAACATCACAGGCCTGTAACATTTGCTACTTCCCAGGGCTCATCACATCTGTTACTACAGGGACAAAGGCAGTGCAGCAAGTGGCAGGAATCTGTTCCCTGTGGCTTGGAAGGCTGCAATTCTGCAAGTTACTTTGGTAGCACATGTAAGAATGGCTGTACCGGGTCAGACCAAAGGTCCATCTAGCCCAGTATCTGTCTACTGACAGTGGCCAATGTCAGGTGCCCCAGAGGGAGTGAACCTAACAGGTAATGATCAAGTGATCTCTCTCCTGCTATCCAGCTCCATCCTCTGACAGAGGCTAGGGCCACCATTCCTTACCCATCCTGGCTAACAGCCATTAATGGACTTGACTTCACCATGAATGTATCCAGTTCTCTTTTAAATGCACACACAGAGGCCCAGAGATCGGAGCCCATTGTGGTGTCTGCATTCAGCAGCCAGGCCCTCCCCATGGAGTTTACAATCCACCTTCACTTGGTGAAGGACACACAAGAACTGCAGCCTAGAGCGATGAAGGGGCTTGTCCAAGGTCATACAGGAATCTGGTTGAGCTGGAAATGGAGCCTAGGCCTCTGCTCAGTACTGCCACCCCATGGTGCACACAGGGTATCCTAGGCTACCACCGCACTTACCCTTCTTCCCCAGGGCTAGAAGTGCAGCCGCAACTCACTTGTCAATGAGGAGCTTGGAGGATTACAAGGGTAAGAGGGGAGGGAACATCTGCCACAGGGACTCCTCCCAGCCCTTCAGCCAGGAGTGCAAAGTTTGGCCACAAAGTTAAAGGAAGGGTTAGACTGAAATGGCTCATTCACCTGCTCTGGTCCTCAATCTTCAGAAACGGGGGCTTCAGTCTTCCCACTAGAAGGAGAATTTTGTAGTTAGCGGCGGCCTGGGCAGGCATTCCCTGCCCCCCTGCAATGCACAACCCATCCCATCCCCCAAACTCTGGCTACACAGAACTGGACTCCAAAATCTAAAGTTTGTCTGCCACCCCCAATATTTATTACACTTGTGGATGCTAAAATCCTGAAACAAGACTCAAGATCCATTTGCCAGAGTTGCTAAGGATGCAGATATTTCAATGGACAACTTGCATGGCAGATAGCCATTTAGAAGGCAAAACATACAATCCATGTTCAGAACCTTGCTGGGGATAGTTAAGTCTAGTGAAGATTTAACAGACAGCTGAGAGACAGCGAAGAGTTAAAAGCTGCTGCAGATGAGCAAGCAAAGGTAGTTGGTTCCATTTAAGGGCCCTAGCTGCGGTCAGGCCCAGAGCCAAAGCGCAGCGGTTGTCAGAATACACTCCACGCCAGGTGTGTGCTGGTGGGGAGCAGTAGCTGAACTCAGCCTCAGCAGGGTGTGAGAATACAGACATCCTCTCACGGGGCATCAGGTTGATTATTCTCACAAGTAGGATTTAGGACTGTGCCTTCCTGATACGTGGGTAGCACAAGGCAAGTAACCTGGTGCGTCCCAAGCTGTGCCAAGGTGCTCTGTGTTGCACTTCAGGAGGAGGAGGATTTGGCTGACTGAGAAAGCACAGGAGCAGCTTCAAGTACTTTTGGAGCGTCAAAAGCACCAAGGCCACAAAGGAGACTAGAGTGATTCTTTATGATGGGCCCAGGCCTGAGAGGTGGGTACCCCCCCCAGCACTGGAAGATTGAGAACATCAAGTCTGACCACCCCTGCTGGGGCTGGGGTTCCCAAGAGGCCTCGGAGCAGGTTTGAACCAAGATTGTGATCCAAGACGTTGAGTCACTGAAGCGAAATAGCTGCTCAAGCACAAGGCTGAGACTGTTCCCATGTAGCTGCTGGGTGTTCAGCACGTTCGGAAGTCAGACCACTTATTTAGGGACCTGAAACGAGACTAGAAGCACATTTGGTGCCCACATGAGTGGCCTGGTTTTAACAGTGACAAACCTTGCCCCCAACAGTTCAGCTTTCAATCTTCACACTAGCTCCCAGTCACTGGAGGTTCTTCCAGGCCAGAGAAGACTGAAGTTCTGTCAGCAGGAAACAAGGTTTCCTAGAGCTCTCCAGCCATCTGTCCCATTATATAGGAGCAAGAGGCACAGGGCTATTGTCTCCCCCAGCTCTGGAGGTCACCTTTTAAAAAAAACTTGCCTTAGAGGTTTAAGAGTCAGACTTGACTCCAGCCTGAACGCTTTGAAGGCAGCAAAGGCTTCTCTGAACGCTCCCTTTCCAATAGGGTGAAGACCACATGCTTCTAGGCCAACTCACGAGTAAAGCAGCATCGCTGAAGTACAGCCACACCTTGGTGCTGTGGTCTACACAACAGATCCCAATGGTGCAGTAGTGAGCCAAGTACATAAAATATCTCCCTCAACTGCATGTTAAGGCAAGGTCAGTCCTACATCGGCGTCACAGTGGCATATGGCAGCCTTCTGCTACCAGAAGTGAGTAGGATGTGGGGAACATGTTCTCTTCTCCGGAGGAGGTGTTATTCGAGACTTCATGTCACAGCCAACAGAGGATTCAGAGAACGAAGCCCCAGTAGCTCAGTTCTTACCATGACTCACAACTCTAGAAGCCCTGCTGTAAAGTCTCACAGCACAAAGGAGACAAGGTAAGTGGACAAATGATTTTAGACAAGATCCCACCTGAATGCATGAGCACAAAGCCAGCCACACAGGAAGCATCCTAGCTACACTTTCAAAATGCTGCACAAGCTTTAAAGCACTACAAGGACAGCCTGGCAAGAGTCTTCTGTCTGAGCTTGGACAGCAAATGGCTTTGATGGAGCAGAAGTTTTTTGCAAGAATAAGTCGTTGTGCTGAAACGTCAGTGACGCGTTTTCACAAAGTCTCCCAGCCAGCTCCATGCCAGCTGAGAGCAAAGCTTCTGTACTGACCTTTAAGGACTCCTGGCCCCACTGAGAGAAACTTCACCTAGACAGAAAGACAGACAGCATTTAGGACGGGGGCCAGCCATAGACAAGACTAGCAGTGCACTGATTCCAGAGCAGTGCGGGGGAGACGGCAGCACAGGGCATGCTCATCCTTAGAGCAGTCCAAGGCTGCTGTGACACAGGAGTTATTGTCTCCTAGTGTTCGGCAGATCAGACTTGGTCTGCGTAGCTCAGCACTGCCTAGATCATACGACTGCCCCTTCCTAAAGCAAGGTAGCCTCACCCGGCCTCCACCCTAGCACAAGCCTGCTGGCAGACTGACCATCTACAGCATTGTGATTTGATCTCCCTTGCAAGTCAGGTGGAGAAAGCTGGAGTTTTCCCCTGTAAGTTGGTTGGAATCCAGGCCTGTTGTAGGTTGAGAGCACAGCTGGTCATTCAGCCTAGCACTAGGCCTGGGCCGCACCTGAAGTTGGCTTGCTACAAGTATTTCAGCTTGGGTGTGCTTTTTAAAGCCAATCTAGTTATACCAGTCAAAGCACCAGCATGGATTCAGTTATACTGAGCTAGAGGTGCCTCCTCTTCCTGCATAGAAAAAGGACTTTTCTACCAGTCTAGTGGGGATGTAGGTATACTACGTTATACTGGTTTAACTATACCAAGAGCAGAGTTTCAGGCCAGAACCATCAGATCATCTAGTCTGATCACCCATGCACATCACAGACCACCCCCACCCCCTAGACACACCTGTATTGAGGCCAATTACTCCTCAGGCTAAAGATTTCAGTCCTCAGGAGACTAAACAGTTGCATGCTGCAGGCAGAGAATTAATCAGGTGACCTGCTCAGATGATCAGGTATGTGACCCACAGTGCATAGGAATGTGGAACCCCCTCCCCCCCTGCCCCCACCAAGATCTCTGCCAGTCTGACCTTGGGGCACATTCCTTCCCAACCCCAAAGCTAGTGATCAGTGAGATCCATAACATGAACAGGAGACACCAGTCAGGCAATGAAGGAGAAATTCTTTGCACCATCTCAGAGCACTGATCCACCCTGTCCAATGTCTCATGACCAGCTGTGGCCAATCACTACTGCTTCAGAGGCAGATGAAAAAATCCAGAATACCTCTGGCCAATTGCACCGTGGGAAACTGATTCCTTAATGACCTCAGCAGGCAACCTGCTTAAGCCCCGAAGTGTGAGATTTGATAATAATCAATGTTGTCCTACTGATCTGCGAGTGTTAGGAACACACAGAGGCCAATGTCAAGGCAGTGCAGAGCTTCCTGTTCCCACCATAGTCCATGAAGGAAGAGGGGGGACAGGGGTTCAGAGATTCACAGATTCCAAGGCCAGAAAGGGCCACCATGACCACAAAACAGCCTCACACACTGGCTGCAGCATTGCTCCCAGAGCAGGATTAAAGCATGTTGCAGAAAGATTCTAATCTCACGTCAGAGTCTACCACCTCCCTGGTGGAGTTGTTCCAATGTTCACTCACCCCCCAGTGCAGGCAAACTGCCTCTTACATCAAGGAGGAATTTGTCCAACTTGACCTTCCAGCCACTGGGTCTTGTTCTGCATTTGGCGGTGGAGTTGAAAAGCTCCTCTCATGATCAGAGATCTTGTCCATGTGTCAGTGCCTAGGTGCAGTGAGGAACTCACCCTTCAGCTTTCACTTCAGTAAAATGAATAGAGTGAGTTAAGCCTCAAACCACAAGGCTTCTTTTCCAGCACCTGGATCACATGGGGCCCCTTTGAACTCTCTCCAGTATATCTTCATCTTTGAGGCGCAGACACCAGAACTAAACAGTGTTCTAGTAGCTGTCTTACCAATGCCATACAATCATAGTAATGCAGGTCTGGAAGGGATCTAGAGGGCATCATCCAGTCCCATGCTAAGGTAGGATTAAGTCAGTCCAGACCATCCTTGACAGGTGTGTATCTAACCAGTTCTAGAAGAGAAAAACAAAACCATCACTTCCCTACTTCTACCTGATATTCCTTTTTGCCACACTTTACACAGATCTCATGTTGAGGGACATCTACAAACACTAAGTCCTTTTGAATCACTACTCCCCCCCCAAACAGTCTTCCATCCTGTATGTACAACCTGGATTCTTGGCTTCTAGATGTATTACCTTACATTTGGCTGTATTAAAATGCATTTTGTTGGATTCTGATCATTTAACTATTTAGATCATTAACAGTATCCTTTCCTCATTACTTACTGCCCCAATCTTTGGGTCATCTGTAACTTTACCAAAGATTTTGTATCATCGCCTAGAATGTTTATGGAAACTAAACTTGGTTTTGTTGCGCTTACAAGATCGGTTGAAAGAGGTAATAGTGTTGATGTAACAGACTTCTGTAAGGCCTTTGGCTTGGTACTGCATGATACTTTGATTAAAAACTAGATATAAAATTAACATGGCATACACTAAATGGATTAAAACTGGCTAAACAGAATCATTCTCCAGGAAGTGCACTTCTAGTGGGGTCCTGCAGGGATCAGTCCTTGGCCCTACGCTATTTAACAATTTTTATATGTTTTCTACCAGATCATTGATAAGTCATCACTGATAAGTTTGCAGATGAGAAAAATTGGGAGCGGTAAATAATGACGAGGGCAGGTTACTGATTCAGCATGATCTGGATCATTTGGTAAGCTCCATACAAAACAATGTGTGTTTTTAATAAGGCTAAACAAAGTATACATCTAGGAACAAAGAACGTAGGTCATACTTACCCAGTGGGAGCCTGTCCTGGGAAGATGCGATTAAAGATTTGGGGGTCATGGTGGATAGTCAGCTGAACATGAGCTCCAGGGGGATGCTGTGGCCAAAAGGGCTAATCCTTAGATGCATAAACAGGGGAATCTCAATTAGGAGAGAGGTTATTTTACCTCTATTTGGCGTTGGTGCAACCGTGGCTGGAATACTGCATGCAGTTCTAGTGTCTGCAATTCAAGAAGGATGTTGATAAGTTGGGGAGGATTCAGAGAAGAGCCACAAGACTAATTAAAGGATTAAAAAACCTGCCTTGCACTGAAAAACTCGAGAAGCTCAATCGATTCATCTTAAAAAGGTCAATGGGTGACTTGAGCAGACTGTGTAATTACCTGCCCAGGAACAAATATTTAATAACGGGCTCTTCCATCTAGCAGAGAAAGGTGCAACACCACCCAGTGGCTGGAAGTTGAATCTAAACAAATTCAGATTAGAAATAAGGCATACGTTTTTAACTGTGAAAGTAACCAATCATTCGAACAGTTTACCTAGAGTTGTGGTGGATGCTCCATTCCTGACAATTGTTAAATCCAGACTGGATGTTTTCTAGAAGATCTGCTCTAGGGATTATTTGGGGAAACTTCTGTAGCCTGTTTACACAAGTGGTCAGACAAGACCACCACAAAGATCCCTTCTGGCCTTGGAATCTAGGAATTGTTGATAAAAATACTGATCAGTCCTGGACAAAAACCAAAGCAGACATTGACCTTGTATGTTCAGACAAGGCCTGAAGCGACTTTGTTGTAAGAGGGCTGCATCCTGGGCTAGTCAGGGAAGACAAAACACTTGTTACCGAAAGCCCTGCACTGGGGGAAAAAGGTTTAGGTCAGTTACCATCATCTTCTCACTCTGCTTCCTTGCTCCCGACATGCGGAACAGCAGCTGCTGCACATAGGCCATCATTTCTGTGTGGGGTGGGAAGTCAAGGAGTTAACGTCCAGAGAAACAGAGGGAGTTGCTGCTACTCAGCACTCAGCCAATGGAGGATGAAATACAACTCCTCAGATCTACCAACTGTACCAGGGAAAGTGCTTCAGTGCCCTCTGCCACCTTGGAGAAAAAGAGGACTGCTCATCCTCCTTCCATGAAGGAAGGACGGACAAGCGCTAGTGGCCAGATAGGAGAGGGAGCTCTGCGCATTGGGTGCTACAATCTGGCTTTAAGTGTCACAGTGGGAGCTAAGAGCTTTCAGCCCTAGATGGCTGACTGCTGGGTTGGTCCTGAGAGACCGGGTGGGTGAGGGAATCTCTGTTCTTGGACCAGATCCCATTAGCTCTAGCCAAGGCAGATGTAGCAGCATTTCCCCTACAGAGAGGATGCAGAGGAGGGTGCAGCATGCCTTAGACAAACAGGCAGAAGCTGAGCTGCAGCCCACTTTAGCCTAGAAACTCCAAACTCGCATTGGACGGGGCTGGGTGTGCATGAGCCCAGGGTACAGAGCCTCAGCCGTTGGCTTGAGTCCAGCACGGGTCAGCAGAGACCTGGCACACCAGCCCCATTGCTAGTGAGAGGCATCCCCAGTGCTCCCCTCTCTCCCCAAGGATCTCAGCAAGCTGCTCTTGTGGGAGTCACTACATGCCAGGATCAGGGCTCACTGACACGGTCGATGCTAAACGTGGTCTGTGCTTACAGAGAGGCCTTCAGGACCATCAATCCAGCAGGGACGTGCATTTGACATACAGACCAGATGTGATCCTAAGCAATAGTGGTGGTTCTGCACCTGTGTTCAGAACCCTTGGATCAGGAGAGGAAGGTTAGAGTCAGACTGCTAGGAAAAGAACAGAGGTGTGTCTGACCAAGCCCACACCCCATTCCCCACGCAGACTTTTGAAGACTCCTTTGAAAGACTGTTTCTCCCAAGCTAGCAAAGTCTCAGTCACTGTTGAATTTTTGCTCCCCCCATAAGCCAGCCATTCAACCCCCAGGTCACTGATTTAACAGATTCAGATGCTAGATATTAAAGGTCAGAGTCCCACCCCACAGCACAAAGAGTTTCTGTAGAAGGATACCATCCACATGCAAGATCCGAACCCCCCAGGAGCGAGCATTGGCAAGGATACTACTGCCACTGCTGGAGTCCTGCATAAACAAGAGGAGAGACTCAGTGACGCACAGCCCAGGGCTGAGTGGACATCTCAGTCTGGCTGCTGGCCTCGACAGGCTACAAGGTTATATTGGGTGTCATATCACGGTCCGTCATTAATGTGAGTTTTTCCTGCCCTACATCCAAAGTCAGCAGCAGGACTTTAGCAGATGCCATTTTGAGAACTTCTAGAGTTAGAAACCCTGGCTTCCCAAGCAGAAAGGCTGCAATCCCCACTGCTCAGGAGCAGTTTTCTAGCCCATCTTGACCGACCAGAAATCAGTGCTAGCTAAGATCATTTTGGTGTAAGAGTTGCCAGCTTGCTCTTTTCAAGACTAGACCCAAGAGCTATCTTGCTGTAAAAGATGGGATTTTTGAGTAGCCACTTCTACCTTTGCCATTTCAGAAAGCTCAATCCTGGGCCAGCTCCCTGCCCCAAAGGGTATCTGCAAATTGACAGATCAAGTTGGCATTTCTAAGTCCTAGGACACATAGTGCAGGGAAGAGGAGAAATGTTCTTACTCAGACTCAGAGCTGGAAGCATAAGCTAGACTAAGTCAGCTGTAGTGTGAGCCTTTTAGTTAAGCATCAATGCCATGTTTGTTACTGAGGGATCAGAAGCTTTCAGCATAAGGCTAACAGCAAAGCCTCTCCCAACTCCGCAGCCAGGCTATTTGGCTAACCAAGTCCATGTCATCCATGGACTCAGTGCTCCCTAGGTTATTGCTAGGTCTCCTGATGCCGCTGTGATGCTCTTATAGGTCTGGTCTGCACCTAAAAGCCTCAGGTCAACCTAGCTACATCACACAGGGGTGTGAAAGATTTCACACCCTGTGTGGCATATGAACCCCACTGTGGTCTTCCATTGACTGAGTTTGGAGAGGTGGGTTATCTATATTGACCAAACCCCACCCCCCTTCTGTTGATGTAGGAAGCATCTACACTGCAGCACTGCCACTGCAATGCAGTCATACGCATTGGGTCTTTAGGGCAACAGTAATATAGCTACCTGTAGGAGTGTCCCGTCCAAGGGCCAGCACATGGGAAAGGAACAGACCCCATAAGGGGCTGAATGGCTCGGAACACCAGGCAGCGTTACAGTCTTGCAAGTACAGGTCCTCCATTCAAAAATGGAACAGTCCAGGTGGTATCCAGCAATTGACCAAGTCTCTGCACCGCTCCCCAAGCAGCCCTGCTCAGGAATGTCTTGCACCTACCTGTCTAGAGGGAAAGCCCATCACTGTGCTGCTCACCTGGTTCCTCATGGCCTTCTGCAGCAGCTCCTTCCCCCTGCTCATCAGAGCCTGCAGAAGACAAGTCAAACAGCATTTAGACCAAAAGCTCCTGAGCAGCCAGCCAGGTGGACCAGTCCAGATGCTTTTAAAGGGAGAGGGAACAGATTCTCTGTGTTATCATGCACAGTGTCCCCAGCACCCTGAAACACCGACACCCCAGACCTCCAGGGAGAGGCAATAGGTTTAACCTTCCCAGGAGAGGATTCCTCTCAGAGCCCCAAGGCTTCCCTTCACCACAGCCTCTGCACTGCAGATGTCCTTTGGAAGAGGACATGTTCTCTTGAGCAGCGGCAAGTGGCTTTTGTACCCTGAGGCTCTGCCCTATGGGACTCAGTCCGCTCGGCCTTCAGCATGTTGGACCAGAGACTATAGCACAGCTCAGGTTACCAGCGCAGCAGGAAAGCCATGGATGGGACTCTTGCTAGATCTGCTGTGGAAGCCATTTGGCCTCTGCACAGACATGCCCAGCAGAGGCCATGCTGCAGTAGGATGCCCTGTCAGGCTGCATGGAGAGAGCAGGGTTGCTTCTAGTTTGGGGGTGGGGCTCAAGCCATCTGACCTCGTATTATTTCCTTTATTCCCCTGGGCAGCCCTCAGTGCAATCATGGCCAGCACCCTGCCCGATGCTGCACAGTCTACTGTTAACAGTTCAGTGGAGTCTGATGGTTTTACAGGTTGGGAAGACCTTGAAGTGCAACACTGAGCCCCTATTTCTTGACCTGCCAGCTCCCTCCTCTGGCAGCATAGCTTCTTCTCAGCCCACCTATCTGACCCCTGCTGCCTCCACCTTCTCCAGTGTCTCCTCCCACCTCTCAGGGTGCAGAGAGTTCCAGTTAGATCTGGAAAGCCTCAGCCCTGTCACAAGTTAGATCTGTTGAGTCAGCTCCCTGCCAAGACAGGGACTTGCTGACTGTGAGCAGAGGTGGCAGGATGCTTTCCTTGCCAGTTCTAGGTAGGGGACCCTGGATGTCATCCTACCAGCTCCTTGATGATTGTTCCTCTGCTCTAGTGACATTTCTGAGCCTAGGACAAAACCCAGTGACATGCAGGGACTAGCTCTGCACGCAAGCAATTGGGGTGGGGCATCATTCACATCCATCCCACCACCCAATACCAGAACAAGTCCCACAAGAGGAAATCAGAATCAAATCCATACAAGAAACAAGCCCCTATTATCTCCGCTGAGCAGTGGGATTAATCAGCCAAACAATTTCTTCCAGCTTTTAGGCTGGTGCAGAACATCTCTACCCTCTAGCTGAGGCAGTGAGGCCTGTCACGCTTCCAGTCTGTAGTGACCCTGAAGGGAAGTATCAACTTTTATGCCAACATATCCTGCTACAAACCTGTGTAGATTCCTGTGGTATTTATCCCTTTACCACTGATTAGCAATAGGCTGGGTACACTGGCCATTTGCTGCACTGTGGGAAGTTTGTCTGCCACCCTAACATTTCCCATTAGGATTGTGAGTGGAGGCGAGTAAATGAAGGGCACACCATAGTGCCACTGTATGCTGGACAGTGCTGCACCCGAGGCAGTTGCACCAGTCTCTATGGACACTTTGCAGAAAAATTGGAGATTAAAAATGCTATAGAAAGATTTGGCATCTCGAGCCACTGTCCAGAGGGCAGGACTTATTTATTGGAGTGTAAACAGCACCAGGACTGGGACAAATGAATAGACAGGTGCCCTCAGCAAGGCAGACAAGCTCTTCTGCAGTTGCTGCTCTCAGGCTCTGTTCCCCACCAGCCACCGCCCCAAGGGTTCAGGCTGCCTAGGCCTTCACAGTCCTTACACTGTCTGCTGGCTTGTGGTGAGGCCCTGCATAGCTCCCTTTGGGCACAGCAGAGGGCAGAGTCTTTGCCTTGGCATCCCCTGAAGCTGCACTGTTCCGTTTCTCAGTTGGTCTCCGAGGCCCACCGTCCAGTTTGGCCTCTTTGCTGCTGGAAACCACGTAGCTGATTTCTTTACTCAAAAAGCTTTCAATCACCTGGACCAGAGACAAAAACAGAGTCAGCTGCAGAACCACCAAGTCCACAGCAAGATCTGGAACACCTTAGTAACCAGCAAAGCTAAGAAACCGCCATCAGCAGCTGCCTCGATGCAGGGACAGTGCTGCATGATAGACATTGTTCCCCTTCCAGCTCCATCCCTTATTGCCTTCCAGTCCCTCCCCAGTCATGCTAGACTATTTATTATATGCAACTGAAAGATACCTTGTAAGGACTGTACTGGTCAGCCTAGTGAGCTGGGACACTTGCGAATCAGTTTACACGTGTACTCAGAACCCTTCCCCAGCACTAACCACAGTGCCCCCAGCCCCCAAATGCACCGTTCTGGGAAAATTGGCTCTTTGGTGACTTCAAGAGCTCAGCTCCTGTTTAACAGGCAAGTTTTCACAAGAGAGAGTCTTTGGATATGGCTACATTTGGAATTTCAGAGCGCTGCCCCGGCAGCGCTGCAAAGTGTGAGTGTAGTCGGAGTGGCAGCGCTGGGAGAGAGCTCTCCCAGCGCTGCATGTAAACCACATCCCTTACGGGTGTAGCGCTGATTACACTGAGGCTTTACAGCGCTGTATCTTGCAGTGCTCAGGGGGGTGCTTTTTCACACCTCAGTTGCAGCGCTGTAAAGTGTGAGTGTAGCCAAGGCCAGGCTCTTCTTGCACCAGAATGCAGCTGCTTCATGCTCTCCACCAGGCAAGGTGCCTCCATACTCACCCCACCCAGCTGCTTTATTGTCGCCACCAGAAACTCCACGTTCCTGTTGTTCGGCAGGTCCAGGTAGAAGGATTTTCCCAAGAAGGGCAGGTTCTTGGATGACCCAGTCACCTCCTGCTGCTGCTCTTTCTCTGGGGGCCTCCTTTGCCTTTTCTCCGATTGACACCCCATCCTACCTGCTAAAAAGGCCACAGCCAGCAGGAGAGCCAGCCTCTGGGTGAGCAGTGGGGAGAGCACACGGGACTCGGCTGTCAGCTCTTCCTTCTGCCCAGCACACAGGAGACACAAGTTGCAACACGCACAGACCACAACGCCGGGGGAGAAAGGGTTAAGTCCCCCCCCCCGTGCTGCCCCCAGGCTGTCGGGATAACGGGAGGGGGGGCGCGTTTTAAACCCGGTGTGATCCCGGGGCCGGCACCCGGCACGGGCCGGTAGCCCCCCCGCGCAGCGCTCCCGGGGCCGGCACCCGGCACGGGCCGGTAGCCCCCCCGCGCAGCGCTCCCGGGGCCGGCACCCGGCACGGGCCGGTAGCCCCCCCGCGCAGCGCTCCCGGGGCCGGCACCCGGCACGGGCCGGTAGCCCCCCCGCGCAGCGCTCCCGGGGCCGGCACCCGGCACGGGCCGGTAGCCCCCCCGCGCAGCGCTCCCGGGGCCGGCACCCGGCACGGGCCGGTAGCCCCCCCGCGCAGCGCTCCCGGGGCCGGCACCCGGCACGGGCCGGTAGCCCCCCCGCGCAGCGCTCCCGGGGCCGGCGGGGGGTCTGAGCAGCGCTGCGGGGGCGGCCGCGCGGGGACAGAGAGTCGCGGCCCCGCACCCGGGCAGCGACTCCCGCCCGGGCCCGGCTCGGGGAGCGCCCGGCAGCGGGGCCCGGCCGGGCCTAGCGGAGAAGCTGCGCCCGCCCCCCAGGTCCCGAGCTCCGCCCCGGCCACGGGGGACAGAGAGCTGCGATCAGCCCGAGCCCGGGGCGGGGGGGTCCCAGGCTCGGTACCGCCGGGCCGGCCGCGCGCTCTCACCTCCGCCTTCTCCTCACGGCGGCCGCGCCTGCCGATTTAAATTCCCGCTCCGCCCCCGGAACAGCGCGCGGGCTACGGCGGCCGGGGAGGGACCAACCGCCTCTCTCCAAAGCCCGCGCCCCCCTGACTCTGGCGCCGCGTGGGCAGCCCGCGGGAGGGGGAGAGGGAGGGAGCGGGGGGCGGGGCCCCACACCGCCCCTCCCCCCCAGTATCCTAGGGCTGTCAATCAGGCACCTATCACCAGGTCTAAATTCACATTTTCTTGTCTGCTGCTTTTCACTTGAGCATCTCAGAGCACTTTGTACAGGGAAGCAGCAGCATCCCCATTTAACAGATGGGGAAATCAGGTGCTGAGAGACGGCATGACTTGCCCAACGTCGGGGGACTGAGTCCCATCACCTCCTTCCATTAACAGCTACAGTAGCTAACACGCCGCCAGCAGATCAGACAGCAGTACATTCAGGATGCTGTTGGGAAATCCGTATCAGGCAGTACACAGGCAGCTTTGGGTCAAGGTGGAACACTGCAAGTGAGGACGGTCGTTTCTACAGGCCCAGTCTACCCACTCAGAGTGCACAAAGTGCGGCATTGCATGTTGCCACAGAACACAGTACAGCATTACAAATGAGTGCGGCTTTGTATAACCTAGGGGCAGCTTTGGATACAGACTTACGTTCTATTTCTGGCTCTGCTACTAACTTCTGTATCAGAGGGTAGCCGTGTTAGTCTGGATCTGTAAAAGCAGCAAAGAATCCTGTGGCACCTTATAGACTAACAGACGTTTTGGAGCATGAGCTTTCGTGGGTGAATACCCACTTCCTCAGATGCATGTAATGGAAATATCCAGGGGCAGGTATATATATGTGTGCTAGCAAGCAAGCTAGAGATAACGAGGTCAGTTCAATCAGGGAGGATGATGGCCAGTGGAGTCCTGTGGAGTACTGCAAGACAAACCCAAGAGAGAAACCAACAGGACTCCACTGGCCATCACATACAGCCCCCAGCTAAAACCCCTCCAACGCATCATCAAGGATCTACAACCCATCCTGGACAATGATCCCACACTTTCACAGGCCTTGGGTGGCAGGCCAATCCTTGCCCACAGACAACCTGCCAACCTGAAACATATTCTCACCAGTAACTGCACACCACACCATAATAACTCTAGCTCAGGAACCAATCCATGCAACAAATCTCGATGCCAACTCTGCCCACATATCTACATCAGCGACACCATCACTGGACCTAACCAGATCAGCCACACCATCACTGGTTCATTCACCTGCACATCCACCAATGTAATATACGCCATCATATGCCAGCAATGCCCCTCTGCTATGTACATCGGCCAAACTGGACAGTCTCTACGGAAAAGGATAAATGGACACAAATCAGACATTAGGAATGGCAATATACAAAAACCTGTAGGAGAGCACTTCAACCTCCCTGGCCACACTATAGCAGACCTTAAGGTGGCCATCCTGCAGCAAAAAAACTTCAGGACCAGACTTCAAAGAGAAACTGCTGAGCTTCAGTTCATCTGCAAATTTGACACCATCAGCTCAGGATTGAACAAAGACTGTGAATGGCTTGCCAATTACAGAACCAGTTTCTCCTCTCTTGGTTTTCACACCTCAACTGCTAGAACAGGGCCTCATCCTCCCTGATTGAACTGACCTCGTTATCTCTAGTTTGCTTGCTAGCACACATATATATACCTGCCCCTGGATATTTCCATTACATGCATCTGAGGAAGTGGGTATTCACCCACGAAAGCTCATGCTCCAAAACGTCTGTTAGTCTATAAGGTGCCACAGGATTCTTTGCTGCTTCTACTAACTTCTGAGCGACCGCTGGCAAGTCACTTCCCCTCTCTGTTCCTCAATTTCCCTATTTCTAAAAGTGGGGAATAAAGACACTGTCTCATCTTTGCAAAGTAATACAATTTAAGGACTAAGTATTGTTGTCTATTTAAATCTATCCTGACATTACCTAATCTGGCTTTCCTACTTTTAACTATATCTAAATCTACCCACCTACCTTTCTATTCCTCCGAGCTTTGTCCAATCTATCTGTCCATCCAAACTTTATTCCATTTACCAGTTCATCCCAAATGTACTTTAGTTAATCTGCAATCTATCTGATCTATCCCTTCTTTATCTGATCCATCCATCCATTTATCTGTCTGTCTATTATTCATTTATTCCTCTGTCCATCCATCTATTCATGTGAGAGACGAGCTGGGTGAGGTAATATATTTTGTTGTGAGAGTCACATGCCTCTGAGCCACCCATAGCTTTTCTGGAGGTCTGGGAAACTCACTCAGAGTGTCACATATTGGAATTCCTGTCCCAGATCTGAGGAAGAGTTCTGAAGCTCATCTCTCTCACCAAGCTAATGTCTGTATCATCCTGGGAGCAACAGGGCTCCACAACACTACACATCTACCCAGCCATCCAGGTACCCAGCCATGTGTCTGTCCGTCCAGCACTGAGCCATCCAGCTACCCAGCCGTGTGTCTGTCTGTCCAGCCATCCATTTAACTCCCCAGCCATGTCTGTCCGTCCAGCACGGAGCCATCCAGCTACCCAGCCGTGCATCTGTCCGTCCAGCCATCCATTTAGCTATCCAGCCATGTGTCCCTCCGTCCAGCCAGCTATCCAGCTCCCCAGCTGTGTGTCTGTCCGTCCAGCACGGAGCCATCCAGCTACCCAGCCGTGTGTCTCTCCGTCCAGCACTGAGCCGTCCAGCTACCCAGCCGTGTGTCTGTCCGTCCAGCACCGAGCCGTCCAGCTCCCCAGCCATGTGTCTGTCTGTCCAGCACCGAGCTGTCCAGCTCCCCAGCCCTGTGTCTGTCCATCCAGCTCCCCAGCCATGTGTCTGTCCGTCCAGCACCGAGCCGTCCAGCTCCCCAGCCGTGTGTCTGTCCATCCAGCTACCCAGCCGTGTGTCTGTCTGTCCATCTATCCATTTAACTCCCCAGCCTGTGTCTGTCCGTCCAGCTCCCCAGCTGTGTGTCTGTCCATCCAGCTCCCCAGCCTGTGTCTGTCCGTCCAGCACGGAGCCGTCCAGCTCCCCAGCTCTGTGTCTGTCCGTCCAGCTCCCCAGCCGTGTGTCTGTCCGTCCAGCACGGAGCCGTCCAGCTCCCCAGCCGTGTGTCTGTCCGTCCAGTTCCCCAGCCGTGTGTCTGTCCGTCCAGCACCGAGCCGTCCAGCTCCCCAGCCTGTGTCTGTCCGTCCAGCACTGAGCCATCCAGCTACCCAGCCGTGTGTCTGTCTGTCCAGCCATCCATTTAACTCTCCAGCCATGTCTGTCCGTCCAGCACGGCACCGTCCAGCTACCCAGCCGTGTGTCTGTCCGTCCAGCACCGAGCCGTCCAGCTCCCCAGCCATGTGTCTGTCTGTCCAGCACCGAGCTGTCCAGCTCCCCAGCCTGTGTCTGTCCGTCCAGCACTGAGCCATCCAGCTACCCAGCCGTGTGTCTGTCTGTCCAGCCATCCATTTAACTCTCCAGCCATGTCTGTCCGTCCAGCACGGCACCGTCCAGCTACCCAGCCGTGTGTCTGTCCGTCCAGCACCGAGCCGTCCAGCTCCCCAGCCATGTGTCTGTCTGTCCAGCACCGAGCTGTCCAGCTCCCCAGCCTGTGTCTGTCCATCCAGCTCCCCAGCCATGTGTCTGTCCGTCCAGCTCCCCAGCCGTGTGTCTGTCCATCCAGCTCCCCAGCTGCGTGTCTGTCCGTCCAGCTCCCCAGCCTGTGTCTGTCCGTCCAGCACGGAGCCGTCCAGCTCCCCAGCTCTGTGTCTGTCCGTCCAGCTCCCCAGCCGTGTGTCTGTCCGTCCAGCACGGAGCCGTCCAGCTCCCCAGCCTGTGTCTGTCCGTCCAGCTCCCCAGCCGTGTGTCTGTCCGTCCAGCACCGAGCCGTCCAGCTCCCCAGCCTGTGTCTGTCCGTCCAGTTCCCCAGCCGTGTGTCTGTCCGTCCAGCACCGAGCCGTCCAGCTCCCCAGCCTGTGTCTGTCCGTCCAGTTCCCCAGCCGTGTGTCTGTCCGTCCAGCACCGAGCCGTCCAGCTCCCCAGCCTGTGTCTGTCCGTCCAGCACTGAGCCATCCAGCTACCCAGCCGTGTGTCTGTCTGTCCAGCTCCCCAGCCCTGTGTCTGTCCGTCCAGCACCGAGCCGTCCAGCTACCCAGCCGTGTGTCTGTCCGTCCAGCTCCCCAGCTGTGTGTCTGTCTGTCCATCTATCCATTTAACTCCCCAGCCTGTGTCTGTCCGTCCAGCTCCCCAGCTGTGTGTCTGTCCATCCAGCTCCCCAGCCTGTGTCTGTCCGTCCAGCTCCCCAGCCCTGTGTCTGTCCGTCCAGCTCCCCAGCTGTGTGTCTGTCCGTCCAGCACGGAGCCGTCCAGCTACCCAGCCGTGTGTCTGTCTGTCCAGCTCCCCAGCCCTGTGTCTGTCCGTCCAGCACCGAGCCGTCCAGCTACCCAGCCGTGTGTCTGTCCGTCCAGCTCCCCAGCCTGTGTCTGTCCGTCCAGCTCCCCAGCCTGTGTCTGTCCGTCCAGCTCCCCAGCTGTGTGTCTGTCCGTCCAGCACGGAGCCGTCCAGCTCCCCAGCCGTGTGTCCGTCACCTCCGCGGCCCCCGGCGGCCCGGGCAGGCCTGTTTCCCGCGCAGGGGGGCGGGGCGGTGACAGGTCGGGGCTGATCCGCGCGGTGTCCCCGAGGCGGGCTCTGCCCGGTGAGCCGGGCGTGGGGGAGGGGACAGGTCGAGCTCCAGCCGCTGTGACACAAGGAGTTTGGCCCAAGCGGCTGCCGTAGTCTGGACGAGGGCGGGGGGGAGCGCTCAAGCTCCCATGAGCCTCCTGTGCCCAGTGCTGCGCATGCCCGAGCCCCTGCGCATGGGCAGAGAGGGCCCCTCAGCGGCCGCATTAGCTACCCTCGCTCCAAGATGGCGGCGCCCAGTGGCGGGGAGGCGGCCGGGCCGGGCGGCTTCGAGCCCTGGCTGGCGGGGCGGCTGGACGTGCTGGGGCTGGACCGGGCTGTCTACGCCGCCTACATCCAGGGGCTGCTCCGGGAGGAGGAGGGCGACGAGGAGCGGCTGGAGGCTCTGCACGGGGTCCTGGCCGCCTGCCTGGTGAGGGCGCGGGGCTGGGAGCCGGGGCCGGGTGCTGACCCCCCCCCCCACACACACACACCGGGGGGGGCTGGGAGGAGTTATTTCCCCCCGACCGCTGGGAGCGGCTGGAACCAAGGGGGGGGGCGGGAGAACAGCTCACGCCACGCCCCCCCCCCGCCCCCCGATCTCTTCTGCGTGTTAATTTCCCCCTGGCTCGGACTCCCTCAGCGCTTGAGACCCTGCGGGATTCTCGCCCCAGCCCCGACGCCCGCGGACGCTGAAGGCATCCCCGCGTGACCCCCCAATCGCCTCACCTGTCTTGCTGCCCCACCTCAGTCCTAGGGTCCAGCCTGTTGATTAGTCATCCCCACCCCCAGTACCTCTGTCTCTAGGCTCGGGTTCGGGCTGTAAAGGGGGTTAACCCCTGACTTGTGTCATTTCAGGACTGTCCCCTGATAGGGTTACACCTTGGGACCCATGTGGTCACCCTGTGTTTTGCAATAATCGCCCTGACCTTGCGCTCTCTGGGTATACAGTATCCTGGGACTTCCCTTCTCGCTCCCCTGATACTCTCTTCCTGTGACTGGTTGGCTTTGTCCCATGGGAAGAGCTTAGTCCCGATTGATCTCTCTGCTTTTTCCGAGCCTCTATGCAGTTGTCTGCTTATGGGGCTGGGTGCTTAAGGTTTTGCAATTCTGCTCATTTGTTGGCATCTATAGGGTTAAATCATCTTTGATTCTGATTCAAATAACATGGTACCGTCCTGTAATAGGCCCTTCAAACTATATAGGACAAATATATTGTCTGTCATGATCATCTGTCTGCTGAGAAACATTCAAAACCGCTAAGTGTTTGACTTATGAATCTATCTGTTTCTGAACTTTAGGGCTTTTAGCTAGTGAGTCTGGTGAACTGTTAGGTGAGATTTCTATAGACCAGAGGTTTTCAAATGAGGGTGGAGGAGGGCATGAGAAGCTTTCTTTCGTGGGGGGGTTGCTCATATTTTAACCACAGCAATGAATAATTAGCAAAGTTGATTCCTCCACACATATCAGTCCCTCAGATTAGGGTGACCAGACGGGGTGGGGGGTAATAGGAGCCTATATAAGAAAAAGACCCAAAAATTGGGACTGTCCCTATAAAATCAGGACATCTAGTCACTACACCTCCAATGGTGCTGTGCATTTTGACAGATTTCTGTTAAACTTCAATAGCATTATCCAGAGTCGTTGCCATTGGTATGTTAATCCCTTTGCTGTGATGCGGTGTGCACCTTTCATTGTAAGCAGCGATCACAGTCACAGTTTTGCTTTTGCTCTTATTACAATGGATCATTGGCTCTGTATGAATCAATGCCTTGCTGTTTTTAATATTTAGTGAGATTTGCATGTTGGTTTTTTTGATTTTTTTGATTGGTGTATGTATTTGTGTGGCGGGGTGCCATAAACTACAGACACAAAGAAGGGGGCATGATCAAATACGCTTGAGAACCACTGCAGTAGCCTTTTTCGAAATGAAGAAATCCAGTGTGAATTCTGCTGGTATTTCCCTATTTTGTGAATTATTGCCTGGTCTCTAAACTCCCATTTTAGGGGAAGACAAGAGGAAAAACAGCTGGTGAAACAACTACATTCCTTGGTTGAGCTGTGATAGATTCTGGAGTGCTGTCCATGCCACTTCCATCTAGTAATGGACTAATCCCCTTGTCAGTATTCTTTTTGTTCCTAATATATTTTTAAAAACCTCCCTGTTGCCTTTAACTCTGCTGGCCTTAGATTTCTGTTTGTGCCCTTGGCTCCCCATACCAATTTTTTACAATCCCTAACTTCTGATTTATATTCATTGTTATCAACTTCTTCTTTCTTCCATTTGTTAAATATTAGTTTCTTTTTTACAGCTGCCTTCATTTCCCGTCTAAACCAGGATGACTTTTTTTTAACCAGCACAGCCTTCTTCCTCAGTTGTGGGAAGTTAGCTTTTTGAGTATCTCCTAAGGTGTTCTTAAATTATTCCCAATTTTCATTCACACTTTTCTGATTAAATTCTTACTCCCAGCTGATTTGGCTCTTATCTATTTTCAGCTTTGTGAAATTGGTCTTGTTAAAGTGCCAAGTATATGTATTGCTGGTCTGGGCTTTATTCTGCTTGTACATTATAAATGCGAGAAAGTCATGATCACTTGTACCTAAGCGACCATTCATTTTTAGTTCTATGACCAGTTCCTCTTTATCTGCTAGGACGAGGTCTGACATAGCATTCCTCCATGTTGGCTGCAACACTTTTTGGGTTAGGAGATCGTCATCTATTATGTTTAGAAATTTCAAGGATGTTTTAGTCTTGGCAGCATGAGACTTCCAGCATGTCATTCAGATTGAAGTCCCATGTGATCATGCAGCTTTTTTTCCTACACATTGTAGACAGGTATGTAAGCAGGTGGTCATCCTGTTCCTTAGTGTGATTTGGAGGGCTGTTGCAGACACTAGCTGGTACCTTATCTTGTGCTTTATCTGTTAGGATCTTGTTCCATGAGCATTGAGGATCATTTTCTTCTGAGTTATCAGAGACTCGGAAACAGGTAATGCCATTTTTGACATAATGTCACTTTCCCTTCTCTTTTGCCCCCTTCATCCTTCCTAACCATTTATTTTAACATTCCTGTCATGCAACTCATCCCACCAGGGTTCAGTAATGCCAACTCGATCGAATTTATGCTCATAAATGAGCAATTCCTCTAGTTTGCTACCCAGCTCCTAGCACTGGTATGTCAACAATTCAGGAATTTCTTCTCTTCATGTCCTTTGGTTTCTTGATTAATTTTGTGCTTAACCTCTTGATTTTGTCATCATATCTTCTCTCTTTTTACCTTCCCCTTTGCTATTAGTTTAAACCCCTCCTGATGACTCTAGCCAGCCTGTTCCTGAGAAGACTGGTCCCCCTTTACTGAGGTGGAGGCCATCCAACACAGCCCCTTCACCCTATAGAAGGTGGGTCCATGTTCCACAAAATCAAAGCCCTTCAGTCTCCACTACTTACCTAGCCAGCAGTTCACTTCCAGAATCTTCGACCTTCTCTTCTGTCTTCCTTTGCTTGAGGGACAAGAAGGATCTCCGAGAAGATGGCTTTGCCATGAGGCCTATAAAAACAACAGTTGGGCTGTTGGTTTGCTGAGAGCACTGCCTATCGTGCTGACCAGTATTGTCCTCTGTTTTCTTGTACTCCCCGGCAGACAGTTTGTATCCACCTGTTGGCTTTTGTCTTATCCCTAGTCTGTACACTCTTTGGACAGGAACTGTCTTCCTGTTCTGTTTGTCCAGTGCCTAGCATGCCGGGCTCCTAGGACAGTGTAGGGGAGCTCCAGACTGGCATGGGTGTGTGAAGCACTGTGTGAAAAATTTCTCAGCTGGGTTATGCCACACAGCACATCTGGTGCCCGGGCTAGTGCTGCCACCAGGGGAGCTGAACTGGCGGAAGGAGTAGTGGAATGTTTTAGGCAAAAAGTCACTGACAGTCTTTGATGTGGTCCCATTCAGAACAGCGCTCAGACGAACTGTTGATAGTGGCAAGCTTCTGTCTTGCTGCTGCCCATGTTGTGCCTGCTCCGCGCTGCGGGCAGAGGGCACCACTTGCTAGGGCTATGAACCCAGCACACCCTGCCAGTGCTGAATCTCACTGAAGCAGGGATCGGCAAGCTTTCAGAAGTGCTTTGCCGAATCTCAATTTATTCACTCTAAGTTAAGGTTTTGCATGCCAGTAATACATTTTAATGTTTTTAGGAAGTCTCTTTCTATCAGTTTATAATATATAACTAAACTATTGTTGTATGTAAAGTAAATATGGCTTTTAAAATGTTTAAGAAGCTTCATTTAAAATTAAATTAAAATGCAGAGCCTCCCGGACCAGTGGACGGGACCAAGGCAGTGTGAGTGCCACTGAAAATCAGCTTGCCTGCTGCCTTTGGCACGTGTGCCATGGGTTGCCTACCCCTGCACTAAAGTAAGAAAAGTACCAGCACAGCATCTCCTGAAATGCTGCAAAGTGATCAAAACCTTTGCGCTGATATTTTTGTGGGAATCACATGAACGCACACCCGAAGGCTATGACAGATATTTAAACTATGTAAGGGCCATGGAAAATTTCTCTGTGTTCGCCCCAGTTCAACAAAGAATTTAAGAACTGCTTATATCCCATTAACTCTTCATACTACACTTAAATCTCTACTTCAGGCTTGGCTCTTGCTGTTCTGATTCTTAGGAGCCTTTATTCATGCTGATTTTAAAGCAGACTGACTTTCAGTTCAGAAACTGAACCTCTCGGTTTTTCTTACTAGGAAGAAGATCTGTTACCAGATGTCTGCAGGGAAATAGTTGTGAAGTGGTCTGAAGCTCAGAATATTGGCGTAAGAGAAAAAAAAGAAGGTAACGTTGACGCTTCACATGTCTTAGTCAAATAGCACATGTAATACAAGGGACACTGTCAAAATGAGACTCTTACACGTAAAAACCCTTAGCTTTGTTAGCAGGAAACCCTGAGATTACGAAGCTGGTTGCAGATCTCATTTACTGTTCATTGGCATTGCTGCGTTTTTGCCTTTCATTCTGCTTAGAATGGTTGGTTGGTTGGTTGTACTGCTGCTGTTTGGGTTCATAGCCCTGCAGGGGGACGAGAGTACTTCTTCCATTAGACTGTGTGAAACCTTCCTTCACAAAAACTGACAGCTTGGGCTACGCCTAGGTTTCCATAGGTGCACAGGCCTGGACAATGCAACCTGCCTTGGAGGGGTTTGCTTCTCCTTGTTTAAAGAAATATGTAAGTAAGTTTTCCTGGCATAGCTATGTGGTTAGGGGGATGATTGGTGTCAAAATGCTTAGACCAGTATAGTGTATGTTGATTCCCCAAACCTCTGGCATAAACACTTCTGTACAGATAGAGGTGTTTAACAAGCACCTTTATGCTTTTGCCCATGCTACCCCTCGAGTCTGGGAGGAGCGCCACGTAAACATCCACAAAGCTACCTCATTCTCCTCTTTCAAATCCCTCCTTAAAACTCCTTTGCTGTGATGGTTACAGAAAATTTGAGAATAGGTAAGCAGCTGGTGTGGTGAGACCACAGCCCATCATGAGGGCTAGGATTGTATCAGTATTTCCTTGTGCTCCCCCTTTCTGTATCCATCTGTTGTCTTCTTGTTTTATACTTAGATCATAAGCACTTTGGGGCAGAGTCTTTTTGTTCTGTGTCTGTACAGTACCAAGCATGGTGGGGTCCTGCTCTGTGACTGGGACTCCTAGGAACTACCACAACACAAATAACAACCAGTAACTATTCCTGGGGGAATTCTGTGCCAAAAACATTTAAAAATTCTGTGCACAATATTTTCAAATTCTGCAAAATTCTGCATATTTTATCTGTCAAAATAACAATATAATCACACCAGTTTCAATTATTTGTGGTCATTTATTTCAGAATACCTGTCAGCAAGTATATCTGTAACAATACAGATAACACAAAGGATTCAGGAAATGCTTTTTGACAAATAGATTCCTTACTAGACATATTAATCAGCATTCTGTATTAATAATTCATTCAAACTACAATACAAACTGTATTTCCAGCACCTCTCAGAAGCAGTGCAAAGGTTTGGGGGAGTCAGGGGTAATGGAGGGGCTGAGGGAAAGGGGAGTAATTGCTGGGACAGAGCCTGGGTGTGAACTTGGAGGGTTGTTGGGTGTGGGTGAGAAAAGTATGGAACAGGTTTTTTGAAGGGCCAGGTAGGGACTGTTAGGGAGCTTCCTCCATGCAGACCCTGGCTTACCCCAACCTCACCCATTCAGTCAGGCACATCTGCCCCTGTCTCCATGCATCCCTTCATTTTTCAGATCATGTCACTGTTGTGGACATGCAGAATGTAGGTAGCAATATATACTTGTACTTGAAAGAAACATAAGGCTTCATTGCACTTAGATCCTTATTTTCTTCCTGGCTTTCTAAATCGCCTAACTCTGAGATGATCTTTGAAAAAATGCACCTATTCTGCTGGCGTCTGCCTGGTATTAAGAAACTGACAGTAAAATTGACTATAAACAAAGGACAGATTTAACTTTTACTGTCCAACTTGAGACAAATTGAGTGGGGGAGAAAA
This sequence comes from Gopherus evgoodei, assembly GCF_007399415.2. Taxonomy (NCBI): domain Eukaryota; kingdom Metazoa; phylum Chordata; order Testudines; family Testudinidae; genus Gopherus; species Gopherus evgoodei. Next base: position 12,712,390 of record NC_044344.1, on the reverse strand, counting down.
GCATAAATAGCTTTGGGTGGTTTGGATTTTTAGAAGTCTTTCAGTTAATAATCTACGATAGCTATGCAGGTACAGAAACTTGTTTACAAGCATGATTGTTAGCTTCAGTGTGCCTTTAAACTGCAAGGGAGAGACCAAGAGTAGAGTGGATTTTATTAACTAAAATCTTATTAATTTACTAGGATAAATGCCACTAGAAATAGTTCTTTTTTTAAAGTGGGATTGATTTATGCTGAATGAAGCCATTTGTGTGATCGGGCCACAACTGGTATTACTAGTACACGAAGCTCTGTGTTTCAGTTGCCTTTAAGTTCCTTATGCTGAGGCTGAAATCAAGATCTTGTCAGGAAATAAGGAAATTAACTGGCAGTGAACTTTCCCTCCTCCCCCAGGAGAATTGTCTGCCCAGGTATATGCGCAGAAAGGGGAATGCTTTCTTTTGAACCAAAGATGGTCGATCTAACCAGATTGCGAGGGTCTGAGCCATTTCCTCCAGCAGCCAGTGGCTTGGACTCCTCAGCCACAGCTCTGAAATAACCCAGCTCCCTCAAGCCACAGGTTCAAATCTCAGCAGGGTCCAGATCCACCCTTCCTTCATTTTCTGAAACACACAGCTAGAGTTCCATACCTAACTTGCTGGGTTACAGCTTTAATAATATCCAACCTGTCTGCTCTGCGAACTCTGAAGATCCCATGGCAGTTTTTGTAAGAGGAGGGATTTCACTGGCCAAAACTTTCTTTATTCTCCTCCCTCCTTCCCCAGCAGTGTGCTGGTTGACTACCATGCTCCTCCCCAGAGGTGGCTGCATTTCAGTTGTGCTACACATGTAAAGTGTGTGAAGCACGTTGCCTGAAAGGCTTTGCAGACAAACACGCCAGCCATTGCCTATTGAGAAAAGGCACATGGCTTCTATCTGGAGATGTCAGACACCAGCTGCTGGTCGTAGTGGAGGCACTCATTAATGCCTATTTCTCTCCTTCCCAGATGAGATCCAGGCCATTGCCAGCATGATCGAAAAGCAGGCCCAGATCGTCGTGAAGCCAAAGGAGGTTTCCCAGGATGAGAAGCTGAGGAAAGCTGCCCTCCTGGCCCAGTATGCCAATGTAACAGACGAGGAGGAATATCCTTTCCTTACCACAAGCCCCATGTTGAGAATGTGCTGGCTACCATCCCAGGCTGCTTTTGAGGGTGAACGTTTAAATCTGCTTCCCATGGCTTTCTTGCCCTTTGGATTTTAGTTAGTGACGTAGGCCCCCTCAAGCCCCCTTCTATTCTGTTGTAGCTGGTTTGGCTGGAGTGGTGTCGCTCAGTGTTCTGTGCGGCACAGTCTGAAAGAGCCGTGGAAGCAAAGCAAAGGCAGGGAGCTATTGCTCTGGGAAACTGTTTCATTTTCTACCACTAGTTTTCCTGATGGCAGCACCCTACGTCCTGCTAGATCAGAGCAGATCATTGGTCCATTGAACTTGCCTCTTGCAGCAGCTGCTATCTGGTGTTTTGGAGGAGGGCATAAAAATGGCTCTAATGCCCTAGCCAGTTGTGCAGTGCAGGTCTGGGTAGCAGTGGGGAGCGATTTCCTGCCCCCTCCTGTGCACTGACCTTGGCATCCCAGACCCCAGCAGCAATATGGGCCGGGCCACAGCCTGCAATGGCTTGTGAGATCTGTTCATGGAAGCAGTTTCCAGGAATAGAATGGGCTGGTCACAGCAGCCCGCTCAGCTAACATATTGTGTGCAGCCTTTGCTTTCTGCAGAAGGCTTTCAGGCTGCTCCGCTGACAGGAGTGACTAGGTAGGCAGAGGGCAGGCTTTCCTGGGGAGAGCTGAGTGTATTCAAATAGAGGGCCTTTTACCTGGTGTTAGAGCTGAGGAAAAGGAGTGCGGACTCCTGGGTGCCATTCCTCACTCTGCGGGACACTGAGCAAGTCCCTTGTTCGGTCTGTGCCCCAGCTTCTGGCACCTCACCAGTTGTGTTGAGAGAATGAACAGTTCATGTGTTTTGAGATCTCAGGACAAAGGAGACTCTCGAGGTGGCAAAGTTTCATTAATAGTCTCCAAGTTTCCTTAGTTCTCTCACTGGAGCAGATGAACAGAATGGAGCCACTGCAGCAGCACTAACGATTGGATCAGAAAAATGTATCCTTTGAAAATCCCAGCTCGCTAGCCACAGGCTTTTCTGGAAGGACTGTAAGTTCTGCACTGGATTTCCCTTTGTTCTCTCTCCCTCACCTGCTTCCTGCTGTATAAACATCTGAAAGTTACCACTCCCCACTGTTGGGTTTTGTTGCTCTTCCCTGTAGACCCAGGGAGGAAAGGAGGAGTGACTTCTTCAGATCATTACCCTCTTACTAACCACATTTCATTTGAGCTGCTGACACTCACTGTGGGGGAGGGGATGGGGGGAGCACTCCTTGAACGATTCAGGCTCCGCCCTCCCCCCTTCAGTTTCACAAGGAGAGAGCCCAAGCCAGGTCTGGGGCAAGTCACCCGAGTTCCTTTGAGTCAGTGGAGCTGATTTACCCAGCTGAGGATCTGCCCCTGTTGTTGGGCGGTTCTTGTGCAACTCTGCCCAGTGTTTTGTACTGCTAGTTATTGGTATGCCCTGCTGCGGTGGGTGAAGTTCTAGGGTTAGTCACACTTGTACACATGGCCAGGATGAGCCCTCCTGTACAGCTCCCACTGTGCCCACAGAAGGGGGGTCGTACCACTTTACCTATTCATGTAGATTTAAAGTAATTACAGTGCTGCCTCTCCAAGGCTTTACCCTAACATCATTAACAGACAATACATAAAAATCCCATCAGCTTTCACAGGCACTGGCCATCTGTCACCATGTCAGTTTTTAAGATGTACTACAAAACATGTGCAGTCCAGCCCTTAGTATCTCAGAGCAACACCTACTCTTCCAGCAAAAGAGGGGTGTAACCGGATTGCCATTCCTGATTGTTCTAACGGAAAAGCTAAGCAGCACCTCCCTTGCTATGCCCTCCACCCCAGACCTTCAGGCTTCATAAAGCAGCAGAAGATGAGAGCACAAATCCATTTCCCTCCCTTTGCACATCGCGTGTAGCAGAAGCCATGGCTACTAGTATGCAAGCTCTGTTACTCTGCGGGGTGGAGTTCTGACCAGGTGAATGGGCCATGTCTGAGAAGTGTGGGCAGCCAGATACCATGTGCGTCTAGATGGGTGCTGCCAAGTATTAAGGAAGCAAATCCTCTTCATCGTGGCCACAGCAAAGCAGCAGTGCCAATGATGTGGCTCAGCAAGGCAGAGAAGATTCTGGGGCCCTGAGCAGGGGGCATAGTTGCTGTCCATAGCATCGTTCCAGCCTAGCACCCGGGAGTTTGGGAGGGCCCAGGAGTGCGGCTGGTGGAACTGCTGGCTAGTCCCCTCACCCCATGGAGATGTAGTGCAGGAGCCAGGAAGGCTGTTCATGGTCTGAGCTGTGAAAAAAAACCTGCTCAGCAATCTGGGGGGGAATCTCTTCCCTGGCCCTTATGGCCAGGGGCTCTGATGGTACACTGGGGCTAGTGTTTGACAGACTGAAGTGAGAGAATAGTCTCTGAAGGGCGGTGTCCATGCATGCTGCTTTCCTGGGCACACAGCAGTGGAGCACAGCTTGGCTGCATGGCACCTGGACCCAGAAGCCACCTTTTTTAAGTTTCTGCTTTCTATGGTGGTCCACTGCAAAGCAGCCATGGAGAGAGCGCAGCGTGGACTGCTGACCCTGGTAAAGGAAAGCTGAAATATTAGGTGCTACTGAAAAGTGTGGGGGGTGGGTCTGGAATAAGGCACAACTCCTACACACCAGTTCAAATAGATACCCATGAGGGGAGAGAGCACTGAAAAGAGCCCAGGGACCTACGTGAGCCCAGCCAAGGCATGTCCTTTAGCCTCCTTACCTTGCACCCAGCGTTGTTCCGTAACACAAACGTGGAGGCTGTCGTAAATGCGAGGAAGCTGGAGAGAGATTCTCTGCGGGACGAGGCCCAGAAGAAAAAAGAGCAAGACAGACACCAGCGGGAGAAGGACAAGCTAGCGAAGCAGGAGCGGAAGGAGAAGGAGAAGAAGAGGACACAGAAGGGCGAGCGGAAGCGATAGCTGGGATCTTCCCTGTTGGACTCCTTTAGAGGATAGAATAAATTATGCAGAGGGGGTGTTTTAAACAAAACAAAAACTCGGGGCAGGGGGCTAGCCACGGGGGTCTTGGAAGCATTTTCCCTTTTGTTTACACAGCAAAAAAAAAAAAATTTGCAATCACTTATATGCAAACCGTGCTTGTGGTATCAAGTGTGCTGGTCAGTTGTTGTGGCCAATGTCTGTACCAAAGAACTGTGAAGTGGCTGAAGTGGTTTTTAAAATACCGTCTTACTCTTTACCACTTAAACAAACAAAATGGGGAAGCTGTTGGAGGAGCGTAAACGCCTGCCTCCTCTTACTGCCCCAGGAAAGTCATGCTGCTGGGGAGGAGCACAAGCAAAGCCCCATTTCCAGGCATGTCCTGGGGCCTGTGATGGATGAGCTGCTCTCAGGTGGGCGGGGGTGTATTTATAGCCAAGTTTGACTTGCTTGGGCAAAGAGCATTTTCTTGGACAGTGAATGAAATCTGTGATTTCCTCCTTGGCTGAGGTGAGGGTTTGTGCCTGAGCTGGGAGCATGTCACATTGATGCTGCAAGACTGAGAAGTAAAGCCCCAGGAATGTAGGACTAAGAAACAGGCTGGAAAAGGTGATAACTGGAGCAGTTGCCTACAAGCTCATACTGACCGTTTCACACGAGGGCCCCTGGACTGGGGAAGTGCCTTTGTACCCTCTAGGTTATACTAAGCAGCAGTACAAACATTCTGAATTTTAACAGCACCGTAAGCCTCAATGATAGTAGGCTGAAGATCAGTTGTTTCTGGACTTGGAGAGAGGCTAGCGAGGGGTTTTAAAAACAAGTCTCATGGGCTTTGTCTGTCAAAGACTTTTTTCTTAAAATTTCCTCCAGTTCCTCTGAGTGCTAGCACCAAGGGGTGCTCCAGGGTACACTGGGCCCTGAGCTTCGCCCCCCCTGTCGCTAACTCTGCTAGCACCAAGGGGTGCTCCAGAATACGCTAGGTCCTGAGCTTCGACCACCCTGTCGCTCACTCTGCTAGCACCAAGGGGTGTTCCAGAATACACTGGGTCCTGAGCTTTGACCCCCCTGTCGCTAACTCTGCTAGCACCAAGGGGTGTTCCAGAATACACTGGGTCCTGAGCTTCGACTCCCCCGTCGCTAACTGCTAGCACCACGGGGTGCTCCAGAATACACTGGGTCCTGAGCTTCGACCTCCCCGTCGCTAACTCTGCTAGCACCAAGGGGTGCTCCAGAATACACTGGGTCTTGAGCTTCGACCCCCCCGTCGCTAACTCTGCTAGCACCAAGGGGTGCTGCAGAATACACTGGGTCCTGAGCTTCTACCCCCGTCGCTAACTCTGCTAGCACCAAGGGGTGTTCCAGAATACACTGGGTCCTGAGCTTCGACCCCCCTGTCGCTAACTCTGCTAGCACCAAGGGGTGTTCCAGAATACACTGGGTCCTGAGCTTCTACCCCCGTCGCTAACTCTGCTAGCGCCAAGGGGTGCTCCAGAATACACTGGGTCCTGAGCTTCGACGCCCGTCGCTAACTCTGCTAGCACCAAGGGGTGCTCCAGAATACACTGGGTCCTGAGCTTTGACCCCCCCGTCGCTAACTCTGCTAGTACCAAGGGGTGTTCCAGAATACACTGGGTCCTGAGCTTCTACCCCCCCCCCATCGCTCACTCTGCTAGCACCAAGGGGTGTTCCAGAATACACTGGGTCCTGAGCTTCTACCCCCCCCCCCGTCGCTAACTCTGCTAGCACCAAGGGGTGCTCCAGAATACACTGGGTCCTGAGCTTCGACCCCCGTCGCTAACTCTGCTAGCACCAAGGGGTGTTCCAGAATACACTGGGTCCTGAGCTTCGACCCCCCCGTCGCTAACTCTGCTAGCACCAAGGGGTGTTCCAGAATACACTGGGTCCTGAGCTTCTACCCCCGTCGCTAACTCTGCTAGCGCCAAGGGGTGCTCCAGAATACACTGGGTCCTGAGCTTCGACGCCCGTCGCTAACTCTGCTAGCACCAAGGGGTGCTCCAGAATACACTGGGTCCTGAGCTTTGACCCCCCCGTCGCTAACTCTGCTAGTACCAAGGGGTGTTCCAGAATACACTGGGTCCTGAGCTTCTACCCCCCCCATCGCTCACTCTGCTAGCACCAAGGGGTGTTCCAGAATACACTGGGTCCTGAGCTTCTACCCCCCCCCGTCGCTAACTCTGCTAGCACCAAGGGGTGCTCCAGAATACACTGGGTCCTGAGCTTCTACCCCCGTCGCTAACTCTGCTAGCACCAAGGGGTGTTCCAGAATACACTGGGTCCTGAGCTTCGACCCCCCCGTTGCTAACTCTGCTAGCACCAAGGGGTGTTCCAGAATACACTGGGTCCTGAGCTTCTACCCCCGTCGCTAACTCTGCTAGCGCCAAGGGGTGCTCCAGAATACACTGGGTCCTGAGCTTCGACGCCCGTCGCTAACTCTGCTAGCACCAAGGGGTGCTCCAGAATACACTGGGTCCTGAGCTTTGACCCCCCCGTCGCTAACTGCTAGTACCAAGGGGTGTTCCAGAATACACTGGGTCCTGAGCTTCTACCCCCCCCCATCGCTCACTCTGCTAGCACCAAGGGGTGTTCCAGAATACACTGGGTCCTGAGCTTCTACCCCCCCCGTCGCTAACTCTGCTAGCACCAAGGGGTGCTCCAGAATACACTGGGTCCTGAGCTTCTACCCCCGTCGCTAACTCTGCTAGCACCAAGGGGTGTTCCAGAATACACTGGGTCCTGAGCTTCGACCCCCCCGTCGCTAACTCTGCTAGCACCAAGGGGTGTTCCAGAATACACTGGGTCCTGAGCTTCTACCCCCGTCGCTAACTCTGCTACCACCAAGGGGTGCTCCAGAATACACTGGATCCTGAGCTTCTACCCCCGTCGCTAACTCTGCTAGCACCAAGGGGTGCTCCAGAATACACTGGGTCCTGAGCTGCTACCCCTGTCGCTAACTCTGCTAGTACCAAGGGGTGTTCCAGAATACACTGGGTCCTGAGCTTCGACCCCCCGTCGCTAACTCTGCTACCACCAAGGGGTGCTCCAGAATACACTGGGTCCTGAGCTTCGACCCCCGTCGCTAACTCTGCTAGCACCAAGGGGTGCTCCAGAATACACTGGGTCCTGAGCTTCGACCCCCGTCGCTAACTCTGCTAGCACCAAGGGGTGTTCCAGAATACACTGGGTCCTGAGCTTCGACCCCCCTGTCGCTAACTCTGCTAGCACCAAGGGGTGTTCCAGAATACACTGGGTCCTGAGCTTCTACCCGTGTTGCTAACTCTGCTTGGAGCCTCTCTAGAAAGAATGGCGGTTAGTGCTGCTGGCCTGTCAGCACCTTTTCTCTTCTGACACTCCCACTGGTGGAGTTGGGTCTGCTGACAATTTAAGGGCTGGTGATCAGTGGCTTTCAGCCTTTTCCCTGAAAAACTTATCAGGCTTCTGCAAAGGGACACAACTTGGGTGTCCTAAACTCTGTTTGGGGGTGGTCAGAAACTTCCATTATTTTTCAGTGTGGCATGGGAGGACAACAATGTGCATCCGCCCTGGTCACCTGCAGTCTAAACTCCTTGCCACCCTCTTTCCTTTGTGACACTAGGCAGCTACTGTTCCTCACTGGATGCTTTCCGCACAAATCTGATTAAAGGGCAGTGTGTTCTGTTCAGCTAACTGCTGGGAGTGTGACTATCCACCTGCGTTACCTTTTCACTCAGACAATAAAATGGTGCTTGGCTGAGATTAAGGAATGTTTTACTTTTCCCTGGCTCCATTCCCCTAGAACCAGAGCACTACAGCAAATACATGTTAACATCTCCCACATTACACCCACTCTCCCTCAAATAAAATACTGATGTGGCTGATGCTGCTTCTGATTTCTTCTAAAATATCCAAAGCATTTTAAAACCTGTTATATGCTGCAGAGTGTGGGTAGGTACAATGAATAATTTGCATATTTTAGCTACTCACACTACTGCATGTGGCCTAGCTTCACCCCCGGCGTATCATAGATGAACTGAATAGCTTTACGTCATGGAAGAGTTTGGCATGTTTTATAAATCCTCCACTCATCTCAGTGTAAAGTGGAGTAAGTGAACTGCAGTCAGTGGCCTCTCATTGGTGTTGGGGGAGCTAATTGCTCCCCCCGCACCAAGTGTATCGTGAACATGATGAAACCCTATTATGATTGACTCTGGCCTGGGCCAGTTGTCTTGGAGGGAGAGAAACCCCTAATAGATCTGTGGGCAAAGATGAGGAGGCCTGGCCTCCACAGCTCTTCTCTGCACCTCCACGCAGTGAGCAGAGGGACTACAGGCATTTTTAAGTAAGTGGGGCCAGACCACACTTGCTGTCTACGAGGTGGAATCCAGGCCCCAATAAAAAGTTCACCTTTCAGGGCTTCTGGGAAAGCAGCCCAGAGAAAGGAGTCACTGACGTGCAGGAGTCAGGGGTGATTCTAAAGGTCAAATAGTCCAGAGGCCTCCCCTGTTGCTCTAATGCCTAAGGAGGAAGGGTGGATTATAAAAAGCTAAATGTTATCCCAGTGTCTGACATGTACCTTATGCCTAGAATGGACAAGCTGGGAGGGACCCAATTCCTGACTACAGTTGACCTCATTAAAGGTTAGTAGCAGAGGCCTTTGGACTTGGAGGCCAGACTCAAATTGGCATATGCCACCCATTTGTACCATGGGCATGTACCTGTTTCCTGGTCCTTTTGGCTTCAAGGGGGCCCTAGCTGCCTGCCAGAAGCTAGTAGATCTGTTAGTCGATGGCCTGGGGGGATTCTGCCCTGTCATATATGCATATTTGTACTTTCAGTCAGATCTGTGATGAGCCCATGACCTACGTTCCGACAGCAGGCCTGACTCTAAAAGTAGAGAAATGCAAGGGGGGGGATGTCAGAAGTAGGCTCTCAGCCATAGATTGGGGAGGGGTTGCATAAAACCAGCCCCTGCCAAAGTAGAGGCTAAGAATTGGCCCACACCCCAGACAAGAAAATAGGCACAATCCTTCATTGGATGGCAGGATATTATTGATGGTTCGGCCTGCATTTTAGTATTCTGACTGCTCCTGTCACTGATCTGTGTGAGCAGAGGAAGCCACACAAGGTTGTCTGGTCCAAACAGCATCAACAGGGCTTTTACAAACTGAAAGAAGCTCTGAGTACAGACTCAATTCTAGCATGCCCAGGTGCTGACAAGTCTTTTATGGTATTCACAGACAAAATGGTTACTAACCTTTCGGTAACTGTTGGTGTCTGAGATGTGTTGCACACATCCATTCCAATCCAGGTATTTGTGCAGTCAGCACAAAGAAAAAGTAGGTGTCCTTGTGGCACCTCAGAGACTAACATTTATTTAGGCATAAGCATAAGCTTTCTGAGCACGGTTGACAGAAATTTTTTCCTTAGCGGTGTCCATCATGTTGACTAGTGCTCTCTGGCACTGCTCACTCATGATGCCAGTATAAGAACCCACTGACCCTGTTCTCCTTCGGTTTCTCCGAAGAGGATGGGTTTTGGAATGGATGTGTGCAACACATGTCGAAGTTACAGAAAGGTAGTAACTGTTTTTTCTTCTTCGAGTGCTTGCACATGTCCATTCCAATGCAGGTGACACACAAGCAGTTGACCTGGAAGTGTGTTTGGAGGTTAAGGTTAGAATGACTGTAACACAGCTCGGCCAAAGCCAAGATTGTCTTTGGCCTGCTGTGTGATGGCACAGTGCATGATGAACGTATGGACCGATGCCGATGACCAGGTTGCTGCCCTGCATATGTCCTGAATTGATACCTGCACCAGAAAGCAGAGGAGGCTTCGGATCTTGTAGAATGAGCCATCAGATTAGCTGGGGGCGGAATGTTCATGAGGATGTAGCACATCTTGATACATGACGTGATCCATGATGAGAGTCTTTGCGCTGAAATGGGGAGGCTTCTCATTCTCTCTGCGATTGCTAGAATAGCTGGGTGGATCTGCAGAATGGTTTGTTCCTTTGTACGCAGAACACCAGGGTGTGCCGTACGTCCAGTGAGTGGAGTCGTTCCTCTCCGGTATGCGGTTCAGGGTAGAATACCAGCAGAAAAACTGCTTGACTGACGTGGAACTGAGACACCACTTTTGGGAAGAATGACAGGTGCAGGGGCAGCTAGAGCTTGTCTTTGAAGAAGAGCATATACAGAGGCTTTGAGGTGAGAGATCGGATTTCTGAAACCCATCTGGCTGCAGGGATGGCCACGGGGAAGGCAACTTTCCAGGAGAAGTGTAGTAGCAAGCATATTGCCAATGGGTCAAACGGGATCTCTAAGCGTTGATAGGACAAGATTCCACAAAGGGGTGGGATCTCTGATCTGGGGGTACACCTTCTCCATTGAGGAACCTGACCACCATTTTGTGAGAAAAGATCAAAGTTGCCAACCTTAGGATGAAAGGCCAAAATGTCTGCCAGATGCACCTAGACTCGGGAGTGGGCCAGTCCGTCCTACCTCAATGAAAGCAGAAAGTCTAGGATGAGTCACAGGAAGAACTGCAGGGTAGAGCTCATTGTGAGCACCAGATGGGGAACATCTTCCATTTTGCTAGGTAAGCAGTTCTGGTCGATGGCTTTCTACTACACATCAGGACTTCTTGGACTTGCTCCGAACAGGTCTGCTCCTCTGGATTTAGCCATGGAGCTTCCAGACCATGAGATGTAGTGATGTAAGGTTTGGATGAAGCATTCAGCCATGATCCCTGGATATTAAGTGTGTGCGCGACAGGAGATGTAGAAGCACCTCCACCAAAATGGCCAGGAGAGAGAATCCATGTTTAATGGGCCATGCCGGAGCTATGAGGATGATCTGAACTCGATCCTGTTTGATCATCAGAAACTTGTGAATAATAATAATTGGAGATTGGTATATCTCCTAGAACTGGAAGGGACCTTGAAAGGTAATTGAGTCCAGCCCCCTGCCTTCACTAGCAGGACCAAGTACTGGATTTTTGCCCCAGATCCTTAAGTGGCCCCCTCAAGGATTGAACTCACAACCCTGGGTTTAGCAGGCCAATGCTCAAACCACTGAGCTATCCCTCCCCCACAAAGAGTGGGATGGGCAGAAAAGCATAGTACAAGTGCTGCATCCATGGGTCCAAGACACCCCCAGCCGTGACCTGTGCGGGAGCAGAACTGATGGCATTTCCAGTTGGATTGAGTGGCAAACAGGGAGTCTCCCATCGTCATAATATGTCCCTCACAACGTCTGGATGGAGAGACCACTTGTGAGAAGAGAGAGACCTGCTGAGGTGATCTGCTAGCTGGTTCTGAGCTCCAGGAAGGTAGGAAGCTTCTAGTGAGATGTCATGCTTGATGCAGAGCAGCCACAGGCAGACCATTTCCAGGCATAGTGGGGAAGAGTGCACATCTTCTTGCTTATGTAGAACATGGCCTTCCTGACATTGATATGCAGGGAGAGTTCTTCCTGGATCCATAGGCCTTGTGTTCTGATAGGATCTAAGTGCACCTCCCAGCCAAGGGCTGATGCGTTGCATACAAGTGACAGAGATAGGCGAGGTCTTGAGAAGCGTACTCCATCGCATACCACACTCTTGTCCAGTCACCACTGAAGTGAGGTTAGGACTTGGGCCAGAACCGTAAGAACTGAGGTCCAGGGTATCGGGCAGGGGAATAAACTGGTCAGCTAGGCTTGCAGAGGTCTGAATCAGAGCCTTGCGTGTCATAGTACCTATGTGCCCTATGCCATATGGCCCAGAAGGCACAGACACTGTTGTGATCGAGTGGCTTTGGAGGGACGAGATCATGAGGAAGCGGTCATGCAGAAGTATAGCTCTCACTTTCACGGATTTGAGCACTGCCCCTATAAACTTCGTCCTTTGAACCAGAGTCAGGGTGGACTTCTGGGAGTTCAACAGGAGGCCCAATGCATTGAAGGTCAATTGAATGAGTCATATGTTGGCCTTCACTTGAGCTCTGGACCAGTCATCGAGGTATGGGAACACATGTATTCCCTTTTTCCTTAAACATGCGGCTGCTACCACCGTACATTTTGTGAAAACCTGTGAGGCAGACAAACAGGAGCACTGTGAATTGGTAGTGATCTTGGTTCCTTAGGAAACATATATGACCAGGGAAGATCGCAATATGAAAGTAAGCATCCTTTAGATTGAGAGCAGTATACCAACCCCCAGGATCCAGCGAAGGAATGATGGAAGCCAAGGAGACTATGCAGAACTTTAGGTTCTTGAGATATCTGTTGAGACCCTGCAGGTCTAAGATGGGTCTGAGACACACACATCCCTTGGTTTTCAGGATTAGGAAGTAGCGAGAGTAGAACCCCTTCCCCCTCAAGTGGGGAGGCACCCACTCTATGACTCCCACCTGAAGGAAGGATTGGACTTCTTGTTCCAACAGAAGTTCATGAGAAGGGTCCCTGAAGGAGGATGGGGACAGGGTGGGTGGGAAGGAGAGAAAGATAGGAATTGGATGGTGTAACCCACTTCTATGGTATTGAGTACCCATCTGTCTGAAGTAATCAGGGTCCATGCATCCAGGAAATGGGAAAGGCAGTTGGAAAACAGGGATGTGTATAGCTGGATCCAATGTGATGGGGTTGGACTGCCGAACTTGAGTGTCTCATCAAAACTAATGCTTTGACAACTGGGATGTTGGGAGGCTTGTTGTGTAGGATCCTCCGAGGATGACTGAGGAGGAGGAGGCCTTCCCCTGTAGCCTCTATTCCTTCTCCTCTGCTGATCCTGCCTAGTGACTTAAGTTGTTGAGCTCTAAACCGTTTCCTCACGCTTGCCATTACATAGAGGCCCAGGGATTGCAATGTCACCTTAGAGTACTTAAGGCCATATAGCCTAGCATCCATCTTCTCTGAGAAGAGCGACATGCACTCAAAAGGGAGGTCCTGAATGGTGTGCTGCATCTCCTGGGGCAGCCCTGATGACTATAACCAGGAAATCCTGCATATAATTACCACCGTCACCATTGATTTGGCCTCAGCATCCAACACAGCTTGTAAGGAGGCTCATTTTCCCTTCCTCTGCTAGGTAGGAAAACTCCAGCCTGGAGTCCTAAGTAAGTTTAAGGACTTACTTCCTTAACGACTCCCACATGTTGAAGTAATAGCACCCCAGTAGGGCCTGCTGATTTGCTATATGCAGTTGCAGGCCCCTGAGGAGTAAGCCTAGTGCCCAAAGAGGTCCATCTTTTTAGGGTCCTTCACTTTGCATGTAGAGCCCGATTGTCCCTGATGGTCTCGCTTATTAGCTGCTGCAACCACCAATGGGAGGAGCGAAAGGTATAAAGAGGAATTTGTACCCCTTTATTGGAACAAAGTACTTCCGCTTGCAGCATTTTGCTGTTGGTGGGAAGGAGACAGGCCTTTGCCAAAGGGCTTTAATGGGTTCTATGATAGCCTCATGTACTGGTAGAGCCACTCTGGAAGGGCCCAGGGGTGACAGGATATCCGGGAGGCCATGTGTCATCTCCTTAACCACCTCAGCCTGGACCCCTAGGTTCGAGACTACCTGTTTCTGAAGGTCTTGGTAAGTCTTATGGGTTGTTCGTCAGTGGAGAGGCTCCAGGCCTCATCTGGAGAGAACAATGAGGATGCTAAAATTGGTTGGGATACCTCCATCTGTGCCTCAGTGCCAGCAGGAGCCTGGAGTCTGGTTCTGGGATGTCCCTGCATGGTGCCTGTGGTGTCCTGGCCTACGAGCCAACCAATAGGACCTACTGGAAGGGGTCCCTTGCAGTGATGGGAATCCCCACAGGTTCCAAAAGTGCCACTACATTGTGGTTATGCCTCAAGGGCACTGTGGCCAAGAACCAGGAGGTCCTGATGAACTCATCACCACGAAGGAGTGTAAGCGGCCTGGAGAGTACAGTGGTTGGCTGCTTTGATGCCAAAAGTACGCTTTCTCCTCCAAGTCAGATGTTGAGAGGAACGAGGTGTACCACGGAGAGCAAGCCGCGTCTCTCAGGGAAAGTTGCCTAGGGGACCTCGGTGCTGTAAACACCAGCTTGCCTTTGGATAGGTGGTGTGGTGTTGGTCTGGTTGGTGCCAACTCTCTACCACTTGGGGGCCCTTGTGGTGCAGAGTCTTGACCCTCTGGAGAGCCTGGTACTGGCAACGTCATCAGATCTCTAGCAACCGCAAACGCTTCAGGGGTCAATGATACTGCAAAATGTGTGCGCTGGTCTGGACGGGGGGAGGCCTCGAAGGACACTGCTGCTCCATCACTGTGGGCTTCTGACAGTGCAGTGAAGGGGTGAAAAGCGGCCTGATGCAGGTCTTGCTCTGTCCCACTCCTGTCTGTGTGTTGGCACTGGGGACCAGCTTTATTCCACATCTTTGCGGTGCTTTTTCTTTGGCACTAGAGAAGATGATCGGTGCCAGGAAGCTCTTGAGGATGGAGGCATGCTCTGCACTGAGGCTGAAGTACTTGATGCCAAGTATGAATGTGGCTCCGAGGCTGCTCTTAGGGCCTCCTCCATGAGCACGACCTTCAAGTGAGCAGCATGGTCCTTCTAGTTATGAGATTTAAAGTCCTTACAGATTTGGCAATGGTCCTTCCTGTGAACGTCCCCCTAGGCACTTGAGGCTGCTCAAGTGCAGGCTGCGCAAGGGCATGTTGTGTGTATATATACACACACATATACACATACCTGTTGTATACAGCACAAGTCCTGGTAACCGGGGCATGCCTCAGCACCGGGACTATGGACAGCTCCACTGTATAAAGCGGGGTTGTCCGAGATATCTAAACTACCTCAAACTATTAAAAACTAATATCTAACCAACAAACTATTTACAGCACATTCTAGAGAGAGAACCACTAAGGAAAGAGATTGCCTAAGCAACCAGGGATTCCGGCAACCATCGCAGGCGGTAAGAAGGAACTGAAGGTGGTTAGGGTCAGCAGGCCCTTTTACTGGTGCTATGAGTGTGACACCAGAGGGCACTAGAGCAGATGGCTACCACTAGGGGAAATCTCCAGCAACTGTGCTCAGGGCGCACAAACACCTGCATTGGAATTGACATGCAAGTACTCGAAGAAGCCGCCTCTGACACAGGGCTTGGGCAGATGCAAACTGCTGAAAAGGGGGAGATATGCCCCATAGCATATCTGAGCAAGAAAATGCTTTTCTGGAGAGAAAAAGTACGTAACAGTGGAAAACAAATGTTTGGCTATGATGGGGGCCTTCAAGGAAGCTACAGCCTGACTTTGCTGGGTGACATTTCATGTACACTGATCGCTCAACTGGCTATATCAAATGAAAGGGACAAACACTAAGCTGCTAAAATGGAGTTTGGTGCTCCACAACTCTGATGTGGATGTGATTCATGTTAAAGGGAATGAAAATTTGGTTGCTGATGCTCTGTCCAAGAAACAAGTCAATGGGTGTCCCTAGGGTGCCAGTCAATGACCCTACTCGCACCCACTTCTTTAGTGGGAGATGTTACAGAAAATTGCCATATCTGTTACATCTTTGGAAAAAAACTCCATTGAATTAAGTATCAGAGGGGTAGCCGTGTTAGTCTGGATCTGTAAAAGCAGCAAAGAATCCTGTGGCACCTTATAGACTAACAGACGTTTTGGAGCATGAGCTTTCGTGGGTGAATACCCACTTCCTCAGATGCATGTCATCTGAGGAAGTGGGTATTCACCCACGAAAGCTCATGCTCCAAAACGTCTGTTAGTCTATAAGGTGCCACAGGATTCTTTGCTGCTTTTCCATTGAATTAAGTATCTCTGGTGTCTATTGTATTAAATGTAAAGTGTATGTATTATTGTGGGATGGGTTGTACATAACCTCTCTCAGGGGAAGTGAGTGCAAATTCTCCCCCTCCAGTTATACAAAAAACACCATCTTTTGAAGCTATGATCTGAGGATGGGACCATTGTCTGATTACCTGTTCCCAGGGTCCCAAGATCAAAGGCCCAAACTGTATAAAGGAAAGACTGACTTATTGAGGGGTGAGCTAGTTCTGAGCTAAGATGGCTATTAACTTGTAACCACAGCAAACCCCATTTGTGGGGTTTGAAGAATTGACTCTGACCAAGCCCTTCTTAGAGTTTGGGCATGTTCTCTGGTAAGCCTATCAGCATACATGTAGGTTCTTGTATTGTTTTTAATATGTTTTCTCTGTAATGCTTTCACCTTAAGAATAAATATGCTTGCTTGTAAAGTGTGGTGTGGTAACTCATAACTGCTGGAAATTACATTGTCCTTAGCCTTTGGAGAGCAAGCACAGCACAGCTACTGGCCTGTGTTAGGTAGTCTGGCTTGCTGGGGATAATACAAGGTAGGCAGGGAACTGTGCTGCCTAGAAAAAACTCTGCTCAGGAGGGAAGGAGATGCGTCTCTGTAAAAGAAAGGTGATGGCCAAGGAGCCAAAGGCCTGGAGTGCGCATCCTTGATGGATTACGGAGGGGGACGGGGGGGAAATACAGGTGCAGTTGCTCTGAACTGTGACAGGCATCTGTCACAATTCCCAGGCTAACTGCACCTCTGCCCCACCTCATGTGAGTGCACTTACCCCAGGCCTTCAGCCATCACCTCTCTTGGGACGCAGTTCCCATTGCCTCAGGCAACTTAGGTTCAGTAGCTGCCATTCCATTCCTTTGGAGTTATAACCAGTGGCATCCAGTGACCAGACAGCCTTTCTGATGCACATTCTTGTTTTAAAACCAAAGCATTTAAGAGAAAAAGATCTTAAAACAATCAACAGAAAATATGCATATCTAGCTCACCAGGTGTTGGTCCATCTTGCATATGGACATCCAGGGAGGGCTAAGCTCCCTACACACACTCCAAGGCATCTAGAGCTAGGTGTGCAGTCTGTTCCCTTAACTCACAAACCAGTTCACTCCCTCTGCTTGAGAGAGTGTCTTTAAATTCTGCTCAATCTTTAACTTAAATCCCTGCCCCCAAACTTTCCCCCACCCCATAAGACCAAGTCATTTGTCAACTGTTTATAGCCCTTTAATCTGTTAGCTCCCAGCACTGGCAACTGCATTGGAGATAAGATGCAGGATCCTTGACACTAATAGCTTTCCCACTGGTTTTTAAGTGTTTGCTGGGGATGTTATCTGGGAGTATGGTCTTTCTCCTGACAACAGCCCTCGTTGAATTAAAGCAATATAGGGTTAGAAACTAGGTTCGATGGGGACAGGTGAGCAAAGCCCACAGGTAAGTGGGGAACAAGACCTGGGAGATGGGTCGGAAACAGGAGGGAGCATGTGCTATAATGGCAGAGAGAAAGGAGGGTCAGGGCAAAGCTGGGAGGCAAGATCAAACCCGTATCTTAGATGCCTATATACAAATGCAAGAAGTATGGGTAATAAGCAAGAAGAACTGGAAATGCTAATAAATAAATACAACTATGACATTGTTGGCATCACTGAAACTTGGTGGGATAATACACACGACTGGAATGTTGGTGTGGATGGGTATAGTTTGCTCAGGAAGGATAGACAGGTGGAAAAGGGAGGAGGTGTTGCCTTATATATTAAAAATGTACACACTTGGACTCAGGTGGAGATGGACATAGGAGACGGAAGGGTGGAGAGTCTCTGGGTTAGGCTAAAAGGGGTAAAAAACATGGGTGATGTCGTGCTGGGAGTCTACTACAGGCCACCTAATCAGGTGGAAGAGGTGGATGAGGCTTTTTTTCAAACAACTAACAAAATCATCCAAAGACCAAGATTTGGTGGTGATGGGGGACTTCAACTATCCAGATATATGTTGGGAAAATAACACCACGGGGCACAGACTATCCAATAAGTTCCTGGACTGCATTGCAGACAACTTTTTACTTCAGAAGGCTGAAAAAGCTACTGGGGGGAAGCTGTTCTAGACTTGATTTTAACAAATAGGGAGGAACTCGTTGAGAATTTGAAAGTAGAAGGAAGCTTGGGTGAAAGTGATCATGAAATCATAGAGTTTGCAATTCTAAGGAAGGGTAGAAAGGAGTACAGCAAAATAGAGACAATGGATTTCAGGAAGGCAGATTTTGGTAAGCTCAGAGAGCTGATAGGTATGGTCCCATGGGAATCAAGACTGAGGGGAAAAACAACTGAGGAGAATTGGCAGTTTTTCAAAGGGACGCTATTAAGGGCCCAAAAGCAAGCTATTCCGATGGTTAGGAAAGATAGAAAATGTGGCAAAAGACCACCTTGGCTTAACCACGAGATCTTGCGTGACCTACAAAATAAAAAGGCGTCATATAAAAAATGGAAACTAGGTCAGATTACAAAGGATGAATATAGGCAAATAACACAGGAATGCAGAGGCAAGATTAGAAAGGCAAAGGCACAAAATGAGCTCAAACTAGCTACGCGAATAAAGGGAAACAAGAAGACATTTTATCAATACATTAGAAGCAAGAGGAAGACCAAGGACAGGGTAGGCCCACTGCTCAGTGAGGGGGAAACAGTAACGGGAGACTTGGAAATGGTAGAGATGCTTAATGACTTCTTTGTTTCGGTCTTCACTGAGAAGTCTGAAGGAATGTCCAACATAGTGAATGCTTACGGGAAGAGAGTAGGTTTAGAAGATAAAATAAAAAAAGAGCAAGTAAAAAATCACTTGGAAAAGTTAGATTCCTGTAAGTCACCAGGGCCTGATGAAATGCATCCTAGAATACTCAAGGAGTTAATAGAAGAGGTATCTGAGCCTCTAGCTATTATCTTTGGGAAATCATGGGAGACGGGGGAGATTCCAGAAGGCTGGAAAAGGGCAAATATAGTGCCCATCTATAAAAAGGGAAATAAAAACAACCAAGGAAACTACAGACCAGTTAGTTTAACTTCTGTGCCAGGGAAGATAATGGAGCAAGTAATTAAAGAAATCATCTGCAAATACTTGGAAGGTGGTAAGGTGATAGGGAATAGCCAGCATAGATTTGTAAAGAACAAATCGTGTCAAACTAATCTGATAGCATTCTTTGATAGGATAATGAGCCTTGTGGATAAGGGAGAAGCGGTGGATGTGATATATCTAGACTTTAGTAACACATTTGATACGGTCTCACATGATATTCTTATAGATAAACTAGGAAAGTACAATTTAGATGGGGCTACTTACTATAAGGTGGGTGCATAACTGGCTGGATAACCGTACTCAGAGAGTAGTTATTAATTGCTCCCAATCCTGCTGGAAAGGTATAATAAGTGGGGTTCCGCAGGGGTCTGTTTTGGGACCGGCTCTGTTCAATATCTTCATCAACAATTTAGATGCTGGCACAGAAAGTACACTTATTAAGTTTGCGGACGATACCAAACTGGGAGGGATTGCAACTGCTTTGGAGGACAGGGTCAAAATTCAAAATGCTCTGAACAAATTGGAGAAATGGTCTGAGGTAAACAGGATGAAGTTCAATAAAGATAAATGCAAAGTGCTCCACTTAGGAAGGAACAATCAGTTTCACACATACAGAATGGGAAGAGACTGTCTAGGAAGCAGTATGGCAGAAAGAGATCTAGGGGTCATAGTGGACCACAAGCTTAATATGAGTCAACAGTGTGATACTGTTGCAAAAAAATCAAACATGATTCTGGGATGCATTAACAGGTGTGTTGTAAACAAGACACGAGAAGTCATTCTTCTGCTTTACTCGGCGCTGGTTAGGCCTCAACTGGAGTATTGTGTCCAGTTCTGGGCACCGCATTTCAAGAAAGATGTGGAGAAATTGGAGAGGGTCCAGAGAAGAGCAACGAGAATGATTAAAGGTCTTGAGAACATGACCTATGAAGGAAGGCTGAAAGAATTGGGTTTGTTTAGTTTGGAAAAGAGAAGACTGAGAGGGGACATGATAGCAGTTTTCAGGTATCTAAAAGGGTGTCATCAGGAGGAGGGAGAAAACTTGTTCACTTTAGCCTCCAATGATAGAACAAGAAGCAATGGGCTTAAACTGCAGCAAGGGAGATTTGGGTTGGACGTTAGGAAAAAGTTCCTAATGGTCAGGGTAGTTAAACACTGGAATAGATTGCCTAGGGAAGTTGTGGAATCTCCATCTCTGGAGATATTTAAGAGTAGGTTAAATAAATGTGTATTAGGGATGGTCTAGACAGTATTTGGTCCTGCCATGAGGGCAGGGGACTGGACTCGATGACCTCTCAAGGTCCCTTCCAGTCCTAGAGTCTCTGAGTCTATAACAAACAAACATTCCACTAACCCACTATAGTTATATTTTCTCAATAACTAAGTCACATACAGCATTCATGAAATTAATCCACACTTAAGGTTTACACTGCCACAGCACCATATTAGAACATGATTGTTAAACAGCGGAAACATCAGGCACTGCTCTGTTTACTGTCAAGGCAGCTGGCTGAGGTTGACCTTGGAGTGAGCACAACTGTAGATGTTAAACAGGGCTGTGCCTGTCTACACTGAGTGCTAACGCTGGGATTCAATACTCAGAAGATTCGAAAGGACATTCTGCAAGGGACAGGTAGACAACAGGACAGCGTGCTGCTTTCCTAGAGACAAAGACCCAAACCTCACTCGAAGACTGGGTAGGCTGCCATAGTTGACAGGCAAGTATCCATTAGTGATGGTTCATATGACACTGCATCACAGGATCTCTCACAGACAGTAGAGGATTTCAGGGAACGGAGAAGCTTGCTGAAGAAGTATGTCCAAGCAAACTTCTCTGAGTTCCTTCTTGTCCAAAGGAAGACAGAAAAGAAGGAAGAAGATTCTGGAAGTGAAATACTAGCTAGATAAGTAGTGTAGAGAGAAGGGTTTGGGTTTTGTGGAACTTTAGCCCACCTTATATGACAAGAAGGGGCTGAATAGTTTAGATGACCTCCACCTCAGTAGAAGGGGGACCAATCTCCTCCTAGACAGGCTGGCTAGAGTAGTCAGGAGGGCAGTAAACTAATAGCAAAAGGGAAGGATAAAAAGAGGGAAGACATGAGCACACTGCAAAAAACTGAGAACAAAATCAAGGAACCAAAGGACAAAGAGAAGAAATTCTTGAATTGCCTATACACCAGTGCTAGGAGCATGGGTAGGGTTACCATACATCTGGGTTTTCCCAGACATGACTTTTTTTTGGTAGTCTGCTCTCTGTCTGGGTGGATTTTTAAAATAGGAGTCAAAGTCTGGGTTTTTTGCAGAGCGGACATTGCAGCTCAGAAACGGCCCTCATTGGTCTACTTTCCAATTGGTCCCTCCCCTGCATCCACAGCAGATTGGTCCATTCCCTCACAGCCCCAGTTCCCAGCCCTGGGAGGAGATCCCACAGGGAGGTGCTGACTGATGGGTGGTGCTGGGTCCTGGGTTTGCACTAGCTGCCCAGCCACCATGATAGGGAGCAACACTGCCCCCCTACTACCTCCAGTGAGTACCCCTGTTGCAGGTACCCCTCCCAGTACACACACACACACCCCCAAATACCCCCCCTCCAGCAACCCCAACTGAACCTCCCTCAAGCTTCTCTCTCATGTCCTCATTTTGGGAACCTGAAATAAGATAACCCTAAGCATGGGTAACAAACAAGAGAAATTGGAATTTTTCACCGGTGAGCATAAATTTGCTCAACTTGGTATTACTGAAACCTGCTGGGATGATTTGAATGATTGGAATGTTAAAATCAATGGTTGTAACCTATTTAGGAATGACTGAGTGGGCAAAAGGGAAGGGGGAGTGTCTAAAATGGCATTACCTTCTTCTGAGTCACTGATAATGAAGGAAAATTACCTTCAACACTTATGGATCAAAGTCCTAAACAAACAGATAAATCTCAAAATAGGGTATTAGTTGGTATCTCCACAACCCACAAAATCTCACTGGGGAACAGGATGACCACCTCCTTACATCCCTATCTACAACCTGTAGGAAAAAAACCATCATGGGAGATTTTAATTTGAGTGACACATGCCAGAGTTCTCATTCTAAAACATCCTTGGAATTTCTAAATATAATAGATGACAAATTCCTAACCTAAAAGGTGCTGCAGCTGACATGGAGGAATGTTATGTTACATCTTGTCCTACTGATACAGGAACTGATCACAGAATGGAAAATTAACAGTACAAGTGATCATGAACAGGGGACCACCAACAGGGGAATGTGAGAGGGGTTGAAGGAAATCCCCCTGCTGAATGAACAAGGTGCAAGTACTAAACTTGGGGTGAGTGAGTTTGTTTGGATGTTTGTGGTTTTTCTCTCCCTTTCAGATTATTTCAGTTACTGGGTCAGTTGGGATTGTGTGTCTGGGAACTGCATGAGCCTTTGTTCCCTGGCATGGGTGGCAAGTTTGTAGAAATTTTGGTGGTGCCCAGAACCTGCCCCCCAAGTCCACCCCCACCTGCCTAAGGCTCTGGGAGGAGGAGGTCTGGAGTGCAGATCCTGGGCTGGGCATTAGGGTGCAGGAGCGGTGCAGTGTGCAGGCTTTGGGATGGAGTTTGGGTGCTGGGTGCAGGCTCTGGGCTGGGACAGGGGGTGGGTGTGCAGGAGGGGGTGAGGGGTGCAGGCTTTGGGACGGAGTTTGGGTGCAGGCTCTGGACTGGGGGTGGGGGCATAGGAAGGGGTGAGGAGTGCAGGCTCTTGGAGGGAGTTTGGGGGTGGGAAGAGGTGTGTGGGAAGGGGGAGGGGTTGCACCCTCTGGGAGGGAGTTTGGGGATAAGAGGGAGTGCAGGAGTGATGGCTGTGAGGCTGAGAATGAGGGATTCATGATGCAGGAGGGGCCTCAGGGTGGGGCTGAGGATTAAGGTGCAGGGGGGTGAGGGCTCTGACTGGTGCTGAGGGGTTCATGATGCAGGAGAGGGCTCAGGGCAGAGGGTTGGGGTGTGGGGTGAGGGCTGTGGGGCTGAGGATGAGGGGTTCATGATGTGGGGGGCTCAGGGCTGGGGCAGAGGATTACGGTGCAAGGGGATGAGTGTTCTGGCTGGGGGATTCATGATGTGGGGGGTTCAGGGCTGGGGCAGAGGATTAGGGTGCGAGGGGATGAGTGTTCTGGCTGGGGGATGAGGGGTTCATGATGTGGGGGCACTCAGGGCTGGGGATTAGGGTGCGGGGGGATGAGTGCTCTGGCTGGGGATGAGGGTTTGGGGCGTTGGAGAGGCTCAAGGCTAGGACAGGGTAAGGGCAGCCTGCCTTGCCATTATTGGGGGGCAGGCACTAGGACCCTGGGGCAGCAAACAGCAGTTCTGCTGGGAGCCGCTCTACTCCAGCAGCACGAGCAGGCAGGGGAGAGGCGCGCGCTGCTTTTTGTCAGGCAGGGACCCAGCGCGGCGGGGGGGGGGGGAGCAGAGGGAGGGGTGGCAGGCAGGGGCTGGGACCTGCTCCAGGCAGGGACGCGGCGGGGGGGGGGAGGGCCCGCAGGGGCCGCGGCCCGATCCAGGCAGGGCCGGGGGAGAGACCCAGCTCCAAATATTGCTGGAGCAGGGCCCCCAGCCCTGAATATTCCTGGAGCCCAAGCACCGCAAATATATATAACCTGCTGCCTATGTTCCCTGGATCATCCGTTATCATCTGATCAGCCTTGTGATCACTCTCCCCGTGTGATTAATAAGGGGGTAGGGCTGACCTAGGAGAGAAGGCCTTAAAAGCCAGAGGCTAAGCGACCAAGGGGAGCTAGCAAACAGGGGAGTTTGTGGGAGGGAGATGTAATATAATTGTTATGGTTAGGAAGGGCTGCATTGCCAGTGCTGCTCCTGTCTCCTCCACCTGTGCCTGTATCTAGAGAGGTTTCAGAGTGGTAGCCATGTTAATCTGTATCAGCAAAAAGAACAGGAGTACTTGTGGCACCTTAGAGACTAACAAATTTATTTGGGCATAAGCTTTCGTGGGCTAACACCCACCTCATCAGATGCATGAAGTGAAAAATACAGGAGCAGGTATAAATACGTGAAAGGATTGGGGTTGCTTTGCTTTACCAAGTGTGAGGTCAGTCTAACGAAATAAAATCAAGAGCAGGATACCTCAAGAAGTCAGGTAAAAAATCCATTACAATGTACATACCACACAGACTATGCTATGGCACATTAAAGACTAACAGATGTATTGGAGCATAAGCTTTCGTGGATGACATGCATCTGATGAAGTGGGCATTAACCCACAAAATCTTATGCTCCAAGACATTTGTTAGTCTTTAAGGTGCCACAGGACTCTTTATTGCTTTACGCTGAGAAATTGTGCCACACACTCTTAAAGAAACTGCAGAGCCACCTGATCAACATCCTATATAGCAAACAGGGAAAGATTAAGAATGAGTTCTCAGACCTGGATATTTTCATAAAAAGCCAATCTTCCACACAAACTTCTTTGTGGCTGGACTTTACAAAAACTAGACAAGCCATTTACAACACACACTTTGCTTCTCTACGAAGGAAAAAGGACAGTAAACTATCTAAAACTACTGCATGCCACACAGGCCCACAACAGTCGTTCCCTTAACTCGCCCAACAATATTGTTAATCTATCCAGCTATACTCTTAGCCCGGCAGAAGAGTCTGTCATCCTCTTCTTCTGACCCTCCACCCCCACGAACATGATACAGTTCTGCGGTGACCTGGAATCGTACTTTCGACGTCTCCAACTCAAAGAATATTTCCAACACACCTCTGAACAGCATACTAATCCACAGAAACCTTCCTAAAAACACTACAAAAAGAAGGATTCCGCGTGGTCTCCTCCAGAAGGTCGAAGAAGCAGACTGAACTTCTACATAGAGTGCTTCCACCGACGTGCACGGGCTGAAATAGTGGAAAAGCAGCATCACTTGCCCCATAACCTCAGCCGTGCAGAACACACCATCCACAGCCTCAGGAACAACTCTGACATTACAATCAAAAAGGCTGTCGTTGTCAATAATAGGTCGGAATATGAACGAGAGGCTGCTACAGGCCATTACCCTCAGATTCCACTGAGGGTTACCAAAAGAAACTACACCATCTGCTCAAGAAACTCCCTAAAGAAGCATAGGAACAAATCTACACAGACACACCCCTAGAATCCTGACCAGAGGTATTCTATCTGCTACCCAAAGATCCATAAACCTGGAAATCCTAGATGCCCCATCATCTCAGGCATTGGCACCCTGACAGCAGGATTGTCTGGCTATGTAGACTCTCTCCTCAGGACCTACACTACCAGCACTCCTAGCTGTCTTCAAGACACCATTGACTTCCTAAGGAAACTACAATCCATCGGCGATCTTCCAGAAGACATAATCCTGGCCACTATGGATGTAGAAGTCCTCTACACCAACATTCCACACAAAGATAGACTACAAGCCCTCAGGAACGGTATCCCCGATAATGTCATGGCAAACCTGGTGGCTGAACTTTGTCCTCTCCCACAACTATTTCACATTTGGGGATAATGTATGCCTTCAAGTCGCAAGCACTGCTATGGGTACCTGCATGGCCCCACAGCATGCCAACACTTTTATAGCTGACTTAGGGGACGAGAGCTGAGGAAGTGTTCTAACACCCCTACTCTAATTGCACTACATTGATGACATGTTCATCATCTGGATGCATGGAAAAGAAGCCCTTGAGGAATTCGACCATGATTTCAACAATTTCCATCCCACTATCAACCTCAGCCTGGACCAGTCCACACAAGAGATTCACTTCCTGGACATTACAGTGCTAATAAGCGATGGTCACATAAACACCACCCTATACCAGAAACCTACTGACCGCTATATTTACCTACAGCCTCCAGCTTTTATACAGACCACATCACACGATCCATTGTCTACAGTCAAGCTCTAAGATACACCCGCATTCCTGCTCCAATTCCTCAGACAAACACCTACAAGATCTCTATCAAACATTCTTAAAACTACAATACCCACCTGCTGAAGTGAAGAAACAGGCTGACAGAGCCACAAGAGTATCCAGAAGTCACCTACTCCAGGACAGGTCCAACAAAGAAAGTAACAGAAAGCCACTAGCCATCACCTTCAGCCCCCAACTAAAACCTCTCCAGCACATCATCAAGGATCTACAACCTATCCTGAAGGATGATCCCTCACTCTCACAGATCTTGAGAGACAGGCCAGTCCTTGCTTACAGACAGCCCCTCAACTTGAAGCAAATACTCACCAGCAACCACACACCATACAACAAACACACTAACCCAGGAACCTATCCTTGCAACACAGCCCGTTGCCAACTCTGTCCACATATCTATTCAAGGGCCACCATCATAGGACCTAATCACATCAGCCGCACCATCAGAGTCTCGTTCACATGCACATCTACCAAAGTGATATATGTATATGTCATGTGCCAGCAATGCCCCTCTGCCATGTACACTGGCTAAACCAGACAGTCTCTACGCAAAAGAATAAATGGACACAAATCAGACATCAAGAAATATAACATTCAAAAAGCAGTCGGAGAACACTTCAACCTCTCTGGTCACTCAATTACAGACCTGAAAGTCACAATTCTTCAACAAGAAACTGAAGAACTGGAATTAATTTGCAAACTGGACACCTTTAAATTAGGCTTGAATAAAGACTGGGAATGGATGGGTCATTACACACACTAAAAACTATTTCTCCATGCTAATTTTTCCCATATTGTTACTCACACCTTCTTGTCTACTGTTTGAAATGGGCCATCCTTATTATCACTACAAGTTTTTTTTTCTCCTGCTGATAACAGCCCAACTTAATTGATTAGTCTCGTTAGCAACACCATTTTTCATGTTCTCTCTGTGTGTATATATATCTTCCTACAGTATTTTCCACTGCATGCATCCAATGAAGTGGGTGTTATCCCTAGAAAGCTTATGCCCAGATAAATTAGCTAGTCTCTTAAGGTGCCACAAGTACTCCTCATTCTTCCTCTATCTAGACAGACAACCTAACCATGGATCCTTCTACCCAGATCTGGTCTGCATTTTCCACTCACTGAAAGCCAGGCTGGGGGGGACCATCCAGTGTGAAATGTGCCTGCTGGTGGAATCTCTCAGGAAGCAGCTGGGAGAGCTACAGGAGGTGGCTAGGCTGAGGAGCATCCATACCCATGAGGAATTCCTTGAGAGTATCCATATGAAGACAGCCATGACCGAGTAAGCTATCCAGCTAGAGGACTACTGTCACACCACCAGGTGAGGAGGATATGGCTCTATCGCTGGGAGGACACTGGCTGCTGGTTACTTCAGGCAGCGCTCCACTTCTACTTCCAACGCACCCACCATGGTGATGAAAAACTGTTATGCTGCCCTGCCAACGAGCGATGAGGATTCACCTTCAAACGTGGAAGAGGAAAAGCCATGTACCTCCAAGGCTGGGAGGATCGTGGCCACCACTCCCAGGAGGAAACATAGGGTAGTGGTAGTTGGTGACTCTCTTCTGAAGGGGACGGAGGCACCCAGCTGTCACCCAGACATGGCATCCTGGGAAGTATGCTGCCTGCTAGGGGCCCATATGCAAGACGTTACAAAGGGATTGTCGAGGATCATCCGCTCTCTATTACCCCATGCTACTCATCCATGTGGGCAATAATGATACTGCGAGGTATGACCCTCAGCAGATCAAAAGGAACTACAGAGCTCTGTGAGTAAGGGTGAATCAATGATGCCTCAAAAGGTATTCAGGGGCCTACCTGCCTCCTTTACACACCTAAATTCACCAGTTAGGCACCAATGACATTTTCAAAACTGACACTCAGCTGCTACCCCTAACCACACAGATTTTAGGATGCCTTCACTGCAGCTGGGCAAGTGTCTTCCAGCCCGGGTAAAGACTCATAGTAGCTCAACTCAGCCAAAGTGTGCTAAAAATATCAGTGTGGATACTGAGGCTCAGGCCAGCCACCTGATCTCAGATCCACCTAAAGCCATGGGTCTGAGCTTGGGTGGCTAGCCTGACCCTTCACCAGTGCAACAACATCCACCCTGCTATTTTTAGTGTGCTAGCACCAGCTGAGCTACCACAAGTCTGTCCATCCAGGTTGGGTACCATGCTCTCAGCTGCAGTGTACACATATTCCTAGGTTTCTACCAGATGGCAGTCACAAAGCCACCTAAACCCCGACACCTCCTCCCCTCACAGCTAACGAGCAGCTTGGAGCCATAGCTCAAGCCTAAGCCCCAGACAGTGGTCCCTGATCCTGTAGGTGTGCACTCCTGATACCTGAGGGGAAAGCAGTGGACATGTTATTCCTTGACTTTAGCAAAGCTTTTGATGGGCTCCCACAGCATTCTTGCCAGCAAGTTAAAACAATATGGGCTGGATGAAAGGTGGATAGAAAACTGGCTAGATCATCCGGCTCAACGGGTAGTGATCAATGGCTCCATATCTAGTAGACAGCCGGTATCAAGCAGACTGCCCCAAGGGTTGTCCTGGGGCCAGTTTTGTTCAATATCTTCATTAATTATCTGTAGGATGGTGTGGATTGCACCCTCAGCAAGTTTGCACATGACACTAAACTGGGAGGCATGGTAGATACGCTGGAGGGTAGGGATAGGATACAGAGGAACCTAGACAAATCAGAGGATTGGGCCAAAAGAAATCTGATGAGGTTCAACAAGGACAAGTGCAGACTAGGGACAGAGCGCCTAGGCAACAGTTCTGCAAAAAAGGACCTACGGATTACCGTGGATGAGAAGCTGGATATGAGTCAACAGTGTGCCCTTGTTGCCAAGAAGGCTAATGGCATTTTGGGCTTTATAAGTAGGAGCACTGCCAGCAGATCAAGGAACATGATCATTCCCCTCTATTCAGCTTTGGTGAGACCTCATCTGGAGTACTGTGTCCAGAGTTGTGCCCGACACTAAAAGATGGATGTGGAGAAATTGGAAAGGCAATTGGAGGGCAACAAAAATGATTAGAGGGTTGGAGCACACGACTTATGAGGAGAGGCTGAGGGCATGTGGGATTATTCAATCTGCAGAAGAGAATGAGGGGGGATTTGACAGCTGCTTTCAACTACCTGAAAGGGGGTTCCAAAGAGGGTGGATTGAGACTGTTCTCAGTGGTAGCAGATGACAGAACAAGGAGTAATGGTCTCAAGTTGCAATGGGGGAGGTTTAGGTTGGATACTAGGAAAAACTTTTTCACTCAGAGAGTGGTGAAGCACTGGAATGGGTTGTACTATTTGACCTCCTGAGGTCACTTCCAACCCTGATATTCTATGATGTGTCAGACCCTGCAGCAGGAAGGCAGGATGCAGACTACTCACATGTGGATGGTGTTGTGTAGAGGCCTGAACTCTTAATTTGTCTAAGATAATCAAAGTCCTGCTCAGAATGTTACATGAAAAGACAGAAAAACTGAATTATTCCAACAAAAAAGTTTACATATAGCATCAATGAATTGTACTGAGATCAAGGCAAAAATGGAATTAGAAATTAATAGACCAACATTAGACATTCAGAAATGAGGCCTGATTGGCGGACAAAATAATGAGGGGATGGACTATTCCTTAAGAGAGACTTATAAGGTACACAAGGTCAGCCACTTAGGCATCTAAGCCCCTCTCCTTGCCATTTCACTCCTGGCTACCTTATGTCACCTCCCTGCTCTGCTTGCTGGTTTCTAAGGATCCCTTCCTTAGGCACCTAATTCTCCTCATACAATGCATGGAGAGCCTGGGCACCTAGCTCAGGGAAGAGGATTCCACTATGTGGCACGCCACCTAGGATTAGGTATTGCAACATTGAGCAGAACAATGACTAAGTATCTTTGAGGAACCAGGCCTTAGTCTCCCCCTCAGCTGTCTGAGCCCATTCCACCAGGACTCATCACATACTGGAATGAAAATATGCCTTCCCTCAAACTGCAGGACAGCTACAAGAGTGAGCTTCACACTCAGCACTTTTTCCTGTTACAGACTCAATAGTCAGGAAGACATCGCCTTTGTATAGCAGATCTCATGCAGCAGCAATGTCCAGGGCTTGTTTAGCATCCACCCTCTTTTGTATACTACTTGTGGAATTCCCAGCATCTAAACTGAGTTAAGGTAAGCAGGAGAAAAGGAATCTTAATTCCTGATTCATTTTACCTTACTCCAAAGAGCCTGACTGTGTCTATGCTAGGGAATTCCTCCCCTACACCACCAAAAAAACAAAACCAAAAAAGCCTCCCACCAGTAGTAATACCAGAATTTAGCTGGATCTATTGGATTCCTTAAGTAGGCAGCTTTGCCAACTTCTGGCTTTTATTAACCACAGTTAATGTGCAAACCAATTAAAATACCCATATGATCCATTGCAAAAATGTTTAGTTCTCTATGGTATATTTAAACTGACTACAATGCTGACATTCTTTTAGTACTGTAATTTTACTGTCATCGCCCCTTTCAACATAGTTGAGTTACCTCATTTCCTGATGAGAATATAAAATTAGCCTTCATTATATCAACATGCACATAAAGAGTCTAATTCACTAAAACATGTTCAAATACGCACATGCAGAGTAAAACAACACTTTTCAACGAAAGCTACTTTATTTCTTAGCAGACTAAATTCAGTACAATATTTGTTTCATAACATTCAACATGTCTTACGTCAAACTTAACCAGTCTTTGTGCAGTGACTACTGTGGTATGATGTTGTATTATATTTTGCTGCCCCATGCAATTAATTTTGGCAGTACTGAAAGTCATATCAATGATCAAAATAGTTCTACTACAGTTTATCCTGCGTTCTCAATCAGTTTCTCTCTCACGTCATCCAAAGACAATTTATGTGGTGTGATTACACTTTTTGCGTACCAGGATTTCTAAAACTACGAAGAACACTGTTAATATCAGTGTATCTAGCCAAGGATAGCTCAATAAATTTAATCCACACATTATAGTTTAACTCCATGCTAGACTTGTTAAAACCCAAGATCTCCTGAGCCACATAATATCAACCTTTCATATTAATGAATAAATTATTCACGTTCAGTACAAAGATACTGAGATAAGGAACACAGAAAAAGCCAAGCATGCAATAGCTTTCAAAAATACAGAAGCAAACCAATAAATTTAACAAAATATACACTAACCAATCTCAAACCAAACTAGCTAAAGAGTAACTTTAAAAAAAAAATACATTTCAGAACCTCGTGATACCCTCTTTAAAAGTATTAAACCAAGGGTATAAAAACAATATTCATTATTTCCGTTGCTTTGCAGCTTAAGATTCTGATTGTGTAAATGTAATGTTTTGATTACACTTAAATATTTTAAAACAGAGATATAATTTCTTTAAAGAATATGCACAAATGATTTGAACAAGTTTTACCTTCACTACATTGCATGGTTTCACAATGGCAGTTTTATAATATCACTAATTTAGGAGAATCTGGTGCATTTCCTTTCATAAATTTAGATTCTAAAATTTCAGATTCATAAATATGTCAATATTTTAAATATTTCATTTTTACATTAATACTGGGTATGTTTAGCATTGCTTTCCTCCTGTTTCCAGGTATTAGTTTGATAAGGAAAATGTTTTTACATCACAATCAAAACTTGTCTGTTACTAGACTGCAGCCTATGGTGGGTTACAGTCACTGAGATTCATTATTTGAAAACATGTTTACTAAGGCAAACCTAAAAGAAACTTATCACTTAGAAGAATTTCACACTGGTGCTTACCTGCACTGCAGAATGGCAGTTAAAAATAATCACATTACTTAAACTAACAAATCTGACAAGTTAATGTATTGCTGAAGCTGATAATACACCCTGTTAGTTCAGTGAGTTGGTCTGGTTAGTCTCCAGTTAGTTAGAAATTGGACTTTTATTTTTATTTTATTTTATTTTTTTTTGGAGAAACTGAACTTGCTTCATTCAGGTATTAACTTTAAATTTGGAAGAAAAATCAATTAATTTCTCAAGCTTAAGAGTTCATTTACACTGTGTCTTGCCAAACCTACACCGCAAATTTTACTCTTGCATGGGTTAACACTTCATTAGTGTTTGTTTGTTTGTTTCACCTCTCTGATTCAAGAGGTTGCTGCTGTTCACATTTTCACACGCTTTATCTTCAGACTGTACCATCTCCTGAAAAGCTTTCTCCACATCTACTTGTGCAGCTATAGTGGTAGTTTTTGGTAAGGTCATCTGAAGTGCACACCAAAGGGTAGTACGTGCTTTGCGTGTTGCTACACTCATCTCTTTAATTGCCAAGGCGAGGGCAAAAACATCTGTGGAGAAGAAAATAGTATTACACGTCCACTAAATAGTGTTAATATTAAAACACCATTTGAGAAATGTTTTTCACTGTGATTAGATGAACTCCTGAAGAACACTCAGAACCCTGTATTGCTGCCCTATGAGGATGGGTTGGGACTTCCTTTTGCATCTATCAATACAGCACCTTAAAATCAGCAAATGGGAGTGGCACAAATGATTTTTGGCCCTTAGACCCAGATGCTCAAAGGTACTTTGGCACCTAACTCCTGATGCCTAAATACCTTGGAAACTGGGCCTCTGGTACTAGAGTAATGAGTTCAATATAGAAACCTCTTGCTTAGCTGCATGAACTCGCTACTTAAATCTACCTCCTGCTGACCTCTTATAAATTGGTTAATTACATTTACCGACTGTTCAAAAATTTTACTCTACATTCCTAGCTAAAAGAGATCAGTTTAAACCATAGAAAAATTCTACCATTTTTCCTGAGTCAAAAGCTCAAATCAAAGTCTCACAATAAAAATTAAAAAATAAAGCATTATTTCCTATTATTATGGAATTACGATAGATTTAGACTTATTCTGCTACAACAAGAGACTGCAGAAGGACATTTATACCTCTGTCATCTTGGCATCTCGGAGCTCCTTGCCTTTGCCGATTTGAAACATTTACAATTTCATCCTTTCTACGTGACTGCACTATATGAATTACCTCCAGATGTTTATCAAGAGCAGTGGAGATATTAGCATGAAGGGGAGAACTGCGAAGACGTTCCATTTTTCCAAGTAAAGTCACGACCTAATGAACATTTTATATCTGTTATTGATCATGTTGTCTTCATCTAGACTTAAGTGAAAATTAAACTGAAGTAGAAAATGTTGTGCTTTGAAAATAGGTAAAATCCTTACCTCTAATTTTATCTTCTCCAAACAAGAAGCCAAACAGTGCTTGGTTTGGGGATAGAAACAAAAATACAGTACTGATGGGCTTTTCAGCCAAGATTTCCAAAATTAACCAGTGATTTTGGGTGCCTTAATGTTTGTGTATACAAACTGGGATACCTTTAAAAAGGGACTGATTTTCAGAAAGTGAGTGCTCACCATTTTCCAAAAGTCAGTCTCTTATACAGAGTCTCAAATCAGGCACCCAAAATTACCAGTCACTTTTGAAAATCTTAGCCTTTGCCTTCATTCCACACTTTGGAGTAGATACAAGCTTGGATTCCTCCCCTCCCCCCCCCCCCATCTCCCAAGCTGAATGCGAGCGCCTGTTAAGCACAGTTGTTAAGCTTCCCTGAGAACTTACTGCTATAGCTGAGAAGACATACTTCAGGACTAAGAACCATGTTAGTAAAGCGTCAAGGCTGAAATTTGTTTTAAAACAATTGATTTTCAGGACTGTGTGGACTACTTAGCAATATTTCTTCCGTTAGTAATTGAAGAGATAAGTATGCTAAAACCCCTGTACAATTTTTTGAAAATCTCAAATGTCTCCCGCATCCACCTTTGAAATGTGGAACAAAGCTGGAAAAATCCCTCTGTTGTGGAAGAAGCTCCTTACCACACTTCGATTTATAGAGTTTTACAAAATTGTCAATTACGCTTTGTGTTTTCCATCACCGATCAGCAAGTCTGAGGGTAAAGAGCATTCTCCTTAAAAAACAAAACAACAACAAAAAAACCCCTTCCTTTATTATTTCAATTTTGGTAGCACCTATTATATGTTAAATGTTTTCCAAACACAGGAGTCCTGGTCCCCACCCCCAAAAAGCTCAATCTAAAAAGACAAGAACACATAATGGTAAGAGAGTAGGGGAAGCATACATCTTGTCAGTTAATTAAAAAAAAAAACAAAACAAAACAAAGTCAGAAACCATCGCCTGCAGTCCTTCCAACCAGTCACTATCAATTACACACTGCTTGCTCTCAATTCTCAGCTATGTTCAATCCAGAAGTGCCACAACAGCAAGGGCCAAGGGGCCAGGGTACTCCCACTTTTTACTTGCCATAAGGACGAGCGATGGAGGAGGAGACAGGATCTCAGGGGAAGAGGCAGTGCAAGAGGGGTTCGCGGAGAAGGTGCAAGGCCTCGAGGCAGTGCAAGGGCAGTGCTGGGGGGTGGGGCCACAGTTCGGGCACTGGTGACCCCCTATTGTTGGGATACTTCTGATGCCCTTGGTTCAGTCCCTGTCCACTCACCAGCTGCAGAACACCCGCCTATCCATTCAGCATCTATTATTCTTATTCAATTATTTTTCAGCCCCCTAACCCTCTACAAATGTTCTTATCCCTTATTCCATCACAACCACTGTATTTTTAATTGTCATGCATACATATATGAAACCTTTAAGCATCACACAGTTTGTTATTTTAAGTATTTGAGCTTATTTTCTAATGACTTCTGGCAGTTTAACACAAGAAGCAAACCTACTAATCGAAACATGAGCAACCCAACCAGACTGTAGGATGGCTGACTTCTATTTATTGATCCTGGTGTCCTAGTAAAGTCCCAAGATGGGCATTTACATGCGGTCCACCTATACTTTTCCTTTATTTAATTCCCTTCATATCCTAAATTGTTGGGCAGTTGGGCTGTAAATCTGTCTATAAATAGATGCATCATGTTCCACCCCACTGGACACTACAGTGTTATGTCAGGGGAATTGAGTGGTACTACTCTAAAACATTCTGGGGTATGAAACTGTAAAACGGTAATAGTATACTTTAAAGTCAGTTTTACTTCTTGAAATGAAGAAAAGGAGAACATTTGGCTATGGCCGTTATCTAGTAACATTTTCTAATAATCCCATTACACAACAGAAGTAAAAATAGTAAACACAGTACTAAGTTTCATTAGCAGAATAAAGTATGAAAAAGGGTATACCACTCCAGTAGTATTCAGACTTAAATTGGAATGCTGTGTGCTAACCTGGCAGTCTTTGGGAAAGGATGTAGTGCAGGACAATGATACCAAACCTGAAGAATCTAAATTATGCTAGATATTAAAGGATTTAGGCTTTTTTGTAATGATGAATCTAAAGTGACCTAAAATTATGAAAGGGATTCATATAGGTGACAGAACTTACAGTGGTAAGCTGGGGATGGGAGAGTCAAAGATTAGGACATAACATAAATGTGAGGAAGGTAGATGTAATTAAGGAACTGGGGGAGAACACCTTCACACAAAGGGTAAATAAAATCAGTTGCTAGGGACGGTGGGAAACATTCCACAGTAATAATTCAAAGGGATAGGAGAACAGAAGTGTTGCCGCTTCTTAAGTTTATATGTTTGAGTTTTGTAGTTTGAGTTCATTTCAAGATATCCTTTCTAACTTTACTTAATTGTAAAGAATACACGTTTCATGAGGACTTCTTCTTATGACAAGTATATAAGTAATCTAAATGGCATAAAATTATGTATTACTAGTCAACTCACTCTGGCTTGTTCACGTAGCTGATCCACAATTAAGCGATCAACTCTTGATGGGTTTGAGGTCAACCTTGGAATTGGAGTGTTGTTAGTACTGGAAACCTTTTTCCCTGGATAGTTCTTGGCAAGAGCAGATTCAGTCTGAGAAAAAATAGGACTTCGTTTTCTTGTGATGTTAATGAAGTGTGTTGTCTAATTATTCTTACAGGGAACAATAATAAACTATCAGATTGTAAGAGTGGTATCTTTCCCCCAGGAAGCTTTTCTCCTAAAAATTCTTTAAAAAAAAGTAGGTGCTGAAATGCATATAGTTGTAGAAATCATGTGGCTTGAAAACTGCTAGTTTGGGCTAGCATTCAGTCTGTTCATTGAGCAGACACTTAACACCAGATCACTAGCTCCCAAAGTGGATTTGGCAATCCTCTGTCATTTAAAGGGAATAAGCTGCACATCCACTTCAAAGGAACTTCTAGAATGACTGTATTTAAACTAAGTATTGAGGGTTAGTTCCACAAACAGGACTCAAGATTGCAATTTCTAATATTTAGGTGTCCTGTTACTAGTGGAATCCACAGCTCTGAGATAGACACCTGGGCTCCCTGTACAATGCATGGAG
Source organism: Gopherus evgoodei (assembly GCF_007399415.2). Classification (NCBI taxonomy): domain Eukaryota; kingdom Metazoa; phylum Chordata; order Testudines; family Testudinidae; genus Gopherus; species Gopherus evgoodei. The sequence continues at coordinate 12,676,104 of NC_044344.1, read as the reverse complement.
AATTAAATTCCTAAGAATGAATCACAGAATATCAGGGTTGGGAAGACCTCAGGAGGTCATCTAGTCCAACCCCTTCCTCATAGCAGGATCAATCCCCAACTAAATCATTCCAGCCAGGGCTCTGTCAAGCCTGACCTTAAAAACCTCTAAGAAAGGAGATTCCACCACCTTCCTAAGCAACCCATTCCAGTGCTTCACCACCCTCCTAGTGAAAAAGTTTTTTTTAATATCCAACCTAAACCTCCCCCACTATAACTTGAGACCATTACTCCTTGTTCTGTCATCTACTACCACTGAGAACAGTCTCAATCCATCCTCTTTGGAACCTCCTTTCAGGCAGTTGAAAGCAGCTATCAAGTCCCACCTCAGTCTTCTCTTTTGCAGATTGAATAACCCCAGTTCCCTCAGCCTCTCCTCATAAGCCGTGTGCACCAACCCTCTAATCATTTTTGTTGCCCTCCACTGGACTCTCTCCAATTTCTCCGCATCCTTCTTGTAGTGTGAGGCCCAAAACTGGACACAGTACTCCAGATGAGGCCTCACCAATGCTGAATAGAGGGGAATGATCACGTCCCTTGATCTGCTGGCAATGCTCCTACTTATACAGCTCAAAATGCCATTAGCCTTCCTGGCAACAAGGGCACACTGTTGACTCATATCCAGCTTCTCATCCAAGGTAATCCCTAGGTCCTTTTCTGTAGAACTGCTGCCTAGCCACTCAGTCCCTAGTCTGCACTTGTCCTTGTTGATCCTCATCAGATTTCTTTTGGCCCAATCCTCTAATTTGTCTAGGTCGGTCTGTATCCTACCCCTACCCTCCACCGTATCTACCACTCCTCCCAGTTTAGTTTAATTTGGAATTCACAGAAGCCAGCAAGCTGATCGGAGAGCTGCCTAAACTAGCTAGCAGGATATGCCAAGAAGAGGGGTAGGGTCTAAGCCCTTCCCCTTAAAGGGAGTTAGGTACCTAACTCTAGGGTGGTACCTAATACTCTCCTGTGTTAGACACCTAAGCTAGGTCAGCCCTTTCTCCCAAAAAGAATGAGGAGAAGGTGTTTGTTGTCATACCCAGTCTTATAATCTAGTAGTTAGGGCACTCCTCCAGAATGCTGGAAACCCAGGCTAAAGTCCCCACTCTGCCTAATTCCAAAATTTGAACTTGAACCCAGGTCTCCCACCTCCTAGGTGAAAGTGCCTTGACCACCACACTATAGGATACTCTGAGGTGGGCCCTCTCAATCTCTCCTTTTAAAGCTGTTCCACATTGTATAAAATACTTAAATATTCATAGGAGCAGGGGCTAGAATCTGGGTCTCCCAGGTGACCACTCTGAACACTGGCTGTAGAAAGAGTCATTCTCTGTCCCAATATTTAAGTGCCAGGGGGACTTTACTGGCAGAAACATAGGCACCTACAGGGTTAGGCAGCAACTGAGCTGGGTTTTGAGGATCTAAACTTTGAACTTAGATGTCAAAATCCCTTTGTGGATCTAGCTCTCACGGTAAAATTTGTATCTTCAAACTATGAGCACTGGACACTAGTTTTGCCAACAGTATGCATCACAGTATCAAGAACCATTTTCATAACTGCATTTTCTTTTGATCGAATGGATATGGCAGATTCATGTATATTTTAATATTGATTAAATTAATTTCCAGACAAAATAAATACTTCAAGATAGAGCTAAGGTTAGAGTATATATCAATAATTTTAGATAAAATACATTACAGGGATGTTGCAATTATCCCCTAGGCAGGTGTTTTCAACAAAGAAATTCAAGAAGTAAGGTTAAACTTAAGGTACAAAAGTGCAGAATTAGGCACTTTCTTAACTCTTCCTTGCACAGGCACCGTGCAATAACTGTAGGATTAAGGCGTTTTAATGTTTGTGGTCCCAGATTAAATTAATGGTGTCACGATAGGACAGAGTAAAGATTACTGGGTGCCCTAACTGCATTTCCTGTTTGGATTTTTTAAAGTTTAAACCTTGCCTCAAATGGTTGGTTTCTGGATAATAACATCCCTGCAATGTACTTTATCTTGAATTAATTGTATGTATTCTCAACCTTAATTCCATTTTAACAATTTTTGTCTGGAATTTCCTTATTTTTTACTTCAAAATTTCATATATGAATATTAAAACACTCAGAGAGAACATTACCATGATATTTTAATGATTTTAAAATATGAAATTTTTCAAACCAAGTTGTTGTTATTTTTAACTTTTATGACCAGATTCACTAATACATTGTGGCCATTTTATGCCGCTCTGGAGCAGCACAATGCAGACAGAGTATACTGGCCAGATAAACTAGGTTTACAATTGCTTTGTTTCACCAAATTTCCCCTACCTCTTGAGCCTCTCTATACTGTTCTGCAGACACACAAACTTAGTTTCCCTCTTCCTCTTGGACTTACAGCATTCCCCCTCTGCACATGCACAGATACATTGCTCCCTCTGTCTGTCTCTCAAACACACACACAAGTTTGTCCTCCCTCCTGCCCTTTAGCAAATCTGTGCAACAATGAGATTTTGAAAATAAATATTTGGGATTAATGATAGTTTTTAATCAATATTTTTCATAACGGAGTTTTTCTTTCAGCAGAGACTGGAGTTTCTTCACAAAAACTCAGGAAGAACTGCTCTTTCAACAGGGCCAGAGGCCCATTGTTTCCCATTAGCTAAACTTCCCTAATAGAAGACGGAGGCTCCCTATGGTGTCAGACGGTGAAGAGGAACAAGTTTAACTGAGAAAGTTTCATATTTTCTAGGGACAGCCCGTGGCTTCAATCCCACTGAGAACAAGAGGAAATGGCAGAGTATAGGTACGTCTACACAGCATTTTGGAGCATGCAAGAGTGAGCCTCCCAGCCCAGGTCGACAGGTTCAGGCTACAGGGGCTTGCATTAGCACTAAATATAGCTGTGTAGACAGCACTCAAGTTATGGCTCAGGCTGGAGCTCTGGCTCTGAAGCCCAGCCCCCTGCTGAGACTGGGCTTCAGAGCCTGAGCTCCAGCCTGAGCCATAAGTTCAAAGCTCTGTCTGCCCAGCTAAATGGTGTGTAGACATACCCTTAGAAAGAAGGCAGATCTTTATGGACTTCTCTATAGAAGACTGTTATTCTTCAGCCTTTGCTAAAGGGCAAAATTTTATTTATGAAAAATGACAAAAAGTTACTTGTAATCCTAAATAAGTCCTCAAATACAGCCTGTGCCCAAGATTCCCATGAGTTTAACTGTAAGAGAAGTTTGAAGAGTCTTCTATTCCATTATAAAGATCGTTAGGGATTAAAAAAAAGTTTGACACTGGTTGTTACATTTCTTAAAGGATCAATTTTAAAATTAACTCCTAACCGAATTAATGGAAATACCTGTAAATTCTCTGGATATTCACTGTACACAAACAGTAAGTGCCGCAGTTTTGTTGAAATATATTTGAAAAATATAATGTAGGAGAAGTTGAACCCCTGCTTTAAGTGCAAAACTCAATTCAAGCTTAACTGTGAAGCTGCAGGCAACACACATAATCACAGATATCAAGATTTAACTTCGTATTTCCTGTTTTCAGTCCACTTTACAGAAAAAGCTAATTTCCTCCCTAAACCCCCATTTTAGGGCTTCATCACTTTCAAACCTTAATACGGTAAGAACTGTCTAGATTTAAATTTGCTATCTACAGAACATAGAGATTGTCATGTCACAGTACAAAGGAATTCTTTTGTATAAATAAGTCTGGTTATTACCTTTTTTCTTTCCTTTTCCAATGCTCTCCATTGTTCATAACATTCTTCCAGTCTAATATGAAGTTCACTGGCAGGCCCACTACGAGTTTTAATTGGTCTTTGAAAGCCAAATGTTGGTACAAAACCGGAGAAAGAACCATCACCATACATCATATCATTAAAATAAGGATATAAATTACTTAAATCATCATAAGAAAACAAATCATAAGAATCCATCGGGGGAACAACTGAATGGCCAAATGGATGGGTGGATCGCAAGGGAAACCCATTAGAACCAAGTTGCTGAAAGTTATGATTGTGTCTTAAATCGCCCATCATATAATTGTTTGAAAAGCAGGAAGCCTGTGGGCGATTTACACGGCTACTGACAATATTGTTGTCTCCACCTCCCTGTCTGTGGCTATTAAAGTGACTGTGAGACTCCAACAGATTCTGGTATGTGTTCTGTGGCAATACATCTAGATGTTTTTGTCCTTCCTCAGGATCATAATGTCCACTTTGTGACTTAGCTTGGAAGTTGTGTTTGTTCAAATTTTCAGTGATCCCATATTGAGCTGAATAGTTCTCACAAAAACCATTTGACTGCTTAATTTTTTTATCAGTAACTGGTTCAAAGAGACTCTCTTCTCCAACCTTAGTTAGTCCTTCCATACGATTAGCAGGCAGAATTCGTTCTGCAGTATTATAACCGAAATCAAAACTAGAAAATGCTGAAGGATTTTCTTGGCAGAATTTCTGAAACAAGTTATTATTTAAAGTTAAATTTGAAGATGACAATTGAGAAAAATCATTAGAATTATTGGAACCTTTTGGAGTAGCAGACAGATGGTTACTCAACTTCATCAAGGTGCTTGGATTCTGGTACAGGACAGAAGTATTGTTTTTAGTTTGAATATTCATCCAAGTTGGCCTCACACTAGTGCCTGCTGAAGTGGTTGCTGAGTTTGATAATAAGGTCAGTGATTTAAAATATTCAGAATTCTGGGGATCAGATTTTGAAAATAGTTGTTTTTCTGTGGCATTTGCAAAATCACTACTTCCTGGACAAGCTGCATGAGATTTTAGTCCATACTCAGATTTTAACCCAAAGTCAGTGGTAAATGAAGGTTCATTTGCAAACTGGTTTTCTGACAAGAGTCCTGTAGTTTTAGAAAATGTAAAGTTCTGCTGATCTGGAATTGTATCTTCAATTTTCTTCTGAATTGCTGGTTTAACTTGAAATAATTTAGTGTAGGTATCTGTTTCCACAGCTGGTACTTCAGGTATTCCATTTGTTAATTTTTTACTATCTTGGACACTGAAGTTTGTACTCTTATTATGCTTTGCTTTACTGGGATGAGAATATTCTGGGTATCTACAATAATCTGCATTTTCACTGTATCTGTTAAATTGTGGAAGAAACATTTCTGCCCGCTTTTGGTGTAGCTGAACTTCAGGCCCTTTGGCACACACTTTATCTCTTCCATATGAATAAGTATCTGCTCCTGATTCTTTTATTACTTCTGAAAAACCAGTTTGTGGTATAAAAGAGTTTTTGATATATGAATAGCTTTGTAATGGAGGTGTTTTAGCATTCTCATTGGTCTGCAGGTTGTAACAGCTTGCATGATCATTCCTAGAAGGGTACAACCATTGCTCTTCAAGATCCATGCTAGTAAATCCATGATAAAGTTCATCTATTTTCTGTTGTGATGCTAGATTGCCACTGTGCAAGCATGGTTTTTCAGCAGCAGATATGGATTCGCCAGTATAAAAAACCTGTTGAGAGGTAGCTGCAACTACAGGCCTTTTTGATTCCGACAACAGGTCATGGTGGTCTGCAAATCTGATTGTGTTCACAGGCCATACTGACTTTAAATTTGAGGAGCAGGTCCTAGAAGAGATAAACAAGCATGTATTTATAGTTCTGTCCTTGGTATTCCTCCCAGGGAGCAGAGGAAAGAGATCACCTCTCTTCTTCCCTTAGATCCCCCACCATTTCCCCTGTATTTTATACATTCCATATCCCAATATACTATCATGACCATCATCTTTCTTTTATTATCTACTGAACATTCCCTTTAAACTGAAGGACTGCTTCCAACTGATGCACAATTCCATCAAAGGGCTAGGTTGTGTCTATGCAACAATATATACATATATCGCACTGGAGAAAGATTTACCATCTGATACTGCTCAAATGGAAATATAGTACTCACAGATCCTGATACTCCATGACCATTGTATTTATTTTAACTTGCAAAATAACTCCCAAACCACCACAATACCCCAAATCCATCTTTTGGTACTCAGAACATAAGGTTTCTCTGTACTATCTTGATTACATCTTCAGGAGTGCTTGCGCTTTACAGTATCTGTCTCCTGCAGGCAAATTAAACCATTGAGCATAAATGAAGGAATGTGAATGTGCCAGCACACTAACTTTGGCTGCTTATGTGAAGTAACACACACAGAAAAAAATGAAGACTTTTATCAATAAAGTAATAAGCAGACTGTAAAGACTAGAATTACACCTAAAACTCATTAAACCATGTAGAAAGACTACAAAATTGATACTGAAAAGAGAGCTCCATTTCTAATTGTATTTTACATAAATTCTTCACTTGGGGTCTTTCAGTCAAGGTTGAATCTCATTCTAAGATATGCTTAGGTTTAACCAAACATCATTGAGCTAGATGCAGGAATCACTGGGTAAAATTCTTTGGTCTCTGTTATGCAGATCAGAAAGGAAGGATAGTGCAGTGGTTCAGATGCTAGTCTAGGACTCTGGAGATCTGTGTTCAATTTCCTGCTCCACCACAGATGTCCTGTGTGCCCTTTGGCAAGTCATTTATTCTCACTGAGCCTCAGTTTCCCCATCTGTAACATGGGAATAATATGTCGTTCACAGCAGTGTGGCAAGGATAAATACTCTAAAGATTGTGAGGCGCTCAGATGGGGGCCTTAGACAGACTAGATCATCATACTGGTCTCTTCTTCTAACCTTATTCTATCTATGAAGCATTAATTGGAAAGCTAGGTAATTACCAAATTCTGCATAGGTAGTACATAAAATATTCCTTTTAGCTCTACAGTTTTCAGGTAGGATTTTTCTCCAACTTTTCAAATATTAATGAAAAATAAATTATTGAAAAAGCAAAATAAAAAATTATACTTGCTTGTTTTGAGCATTTCATTTAACTGAAATAAAAAAAAAGATAAAATTCTAACCTGGAATTTAAATCAATTCTGGTGCAGAAAATTAGCATAAGGCTGCAGGATTCAATGGGACATGATTATAATATTTGCATAAGCCATTTCCAGGATGCCATGAAGAGGAATTGGTATTTACAGCACTTGCTACAAAGCAAGTGAAAATCTAAAAGGAGTATTTGAATAGCTGGTCAAAAATGAGTATCGCTTTTACTAAGTTCATCCATCTTTTAGTAGGGTTTGAAATGGGTTATAGAAGTTGCAAGCTTCCTCCCAGGAGTAGTAAATGCAGAAATGGCTATTGAAACAAGCAAACTGAAAAAGGAAGGGAAATGCTTCTGCAAGGGGGGGGGGGGAGAAATTAGTAGTCCATGTACAGCAATATACTAACCCCTCAGCAAAATATGGCTGTGATTTATCTTGTTCTTCCAAGATGTTAGATACAAGTCCATATAAGTCTGTTTCACTGCCATAGTCATTTCTTTCAGTCTGAATCCTGAAAAAAAAAAAATATACATCTGGATAATTACCCCCTTTGAATTCTCTCTTTAAAAGGCTCAGTGAAAATCTCAAACATGGCCACCAGAGACTACTCACTTTACAGTCTTTATGTTCCTTTATTCTAAAATTGGTTTGTAAATCAAATGTATCTACATTGTGTAGAGCAAAAACAGGGTGTACTGACACAGGGCCTGCTCCTGAAACTTGCTGAACACCTTCAACTCATAATGACTTCAGTGGAACTGAGGTTACTCAACACTTTACAATACTGGGCTCAGTGTGCAAAAACAAACTGTCTTACATTCAAAAAAATAAAACACCTAAGAGGTCTATCGATGTCAGTCTATTTTTTACAATTACGAACAGTTGCGTGTGTAAAAGTACTTTTTGCCAATACAGTCTCTCAGCCCGGATCTAGGTGTTCAGGCACCCCATGCATTGTATTGTATTAATTTAGGTACCTAAAGGAAAGGCTCCTCAGAAGCCAGCAAGCAAAGCAGGGAGACACCTAAGATAGCCAGGAGTGAAATGCCAAGAAGAGGGACAGGGAGAGAAGAGGGGCTTAGGCACTGATCTGGTGCACATGGCTGATAAGCCAGAGGTTGATGCCTCCATCCACTTGAGATCCTCAACTATCTTCTAGATTTAGGCAGCTAAGCAAGGTCAGCTGCTTAGGTAGCCCATGCCCTAGCAGTCATCGGTAGCCCCCGGTTCTGCCCCCTCCCCCTCAACCCCGCTGCAGCTGGAGTCCTGAGACACCCCCCTTCAGCCAGAGGAGCCCTGGGCCAGCTGGAGCCCTGAGCCCCCCGCTGCACCATGCCTCCACAGACCCCAAACTGCCCTGTGGAAAAAGCTCTTATTTCTTCTCTCTTCTGGAAGAGTGTTTGATATCTGCCATGCTGGTTCCAGGGGAGCTGAGGAGGTGGTACGTGTTACTCAGCTTCCCAGGTTCATCAACAATCTCCCTAGAGTCCAGGGAGATTACTGATGAACCCAGGCTGCTGAATAGCAGATATCGCCTCCTCAGCTGCCCTAGAACCTGCATGGAGCATAATAATAAGCAAAAACTCCTCTCACCCAACCTGCAACTGGTGTCTTGCCCTGGCCTATTATACCCACCACCTATGCTAGCAATTGAAACAACATCTCTTTCTCTCCCTCCACCTCCTGCTCACACCTGATACCTCATACACTTGCCCTACATACCATGCTGCTCACCCCCCTAATGGTGGCCTGCATCTGGCCCTCTTGCTATGATATCTGATAGTATCAGAACTTAGAACTATTCAAAGTAGAGCCCTGCAACCTGATGGGACCTGATTACAAGTTGGGTAGGAAAACAACTGGACCCTCTCAGACTTGGGTCAGCTCTCTTCCATAAGCCTGTGGGGTTGTCGTGGAGGCATCTGTGTACGCCAGTCCTGCTGGTTGCCACCAACTCGCTGAGGTGTGTGTTTGCTGTGAAGTGTGCTGAGCTGAGGAGTCACAGTGCTTCTCACTCCACTACATGCAGGTATGGCAAGGTGGAAGTGGCTGGCAGGGCACACAGCCAGCTCTCACTCAGCAGCACGCACATGCAACAATGCACCAGGGCACACAGCCAATGCTGACCCATGGGCAGGAGGCAGCGGAACTGACTAGGGTCAGGTCCAAAAATGACTCGACACTCTTGGGCTGGGTTTTCAAATTAGGCCTGAGCAGACCTACAGAATTTGGCTCCACTGGTGGACAGGTAATCCCCTGCCTAGTCTGATAACCCTGCCTCAGGGCTTTGACTTGAGCTAGGGTTCCAAGTTGCTTATTAACTGAGGGGTGGTGTCGGGGCTTAGACAGCTTTGACAATGCCACTTTGCAAAAATTTAGATACCTACAGGATTAGATGGCATCTGAATGGTGGACTTAGTGCCTAAAGAGGCCAATATGCACCTTGTCCTGGGCCTAAGTTCCTAAGGGCCACATTTTCACAGATATTTAGGTGCCCAAAGATGCAGATGGGCACCTGGTGGGACTTTCAAAAGCATCTAAGCAGGTCAGGTACCTAATTCCCTTTAAAACCAAGGGAGTCAGATACCTAACCCGCTTACTTGCTTTTAAATGTCTCACTAGTGTCTATCTTTGGGCGCCTAAGACCTTTGAAAAGCAATACAGGCCAATTCACTTGTGGGTGAATATCAAAGTGTTAAATATATTAGTATGAAATCAAACTAATTCACTTGAGTGCTAATCAAAAGAGATGCTAATGTTATTGTATTCACTTATCTGTAACCGGTTGTCTGCCATTACATTACATACACCCTTTAATTACATTTACATTTTGTATACCCCTATAATTATATAACCCTAGAAACCTGGAGTATCAATTGATCTGGGTGTAAGCGACCAGTGCTTTGGGACTGGGAGAAACTTGATGTGATATGATTTTTGGTTTATGTAACCATTATCACTACATTCAGTTTGTCTGGATGAGAAGAAAGGCTGGAGAGTTTAAGGGGACTGTCGGTGACTCCATGGTAAGACTAGTATAGTGATCCAGTTCACATTTGTTACTGTCTTGGTGAAATATAATAGAATATACCACCAATCTGGGGTGTCTGCTCTTGTTTTCTGACGGTCTGCCCTGAGATAGGCACCCACAGTGGTGAGCCACTCCAGACAGCGTGACAAAGTCCCTTCGAAAGTTTTACCCTAAATGAAACAAAAAAATATTCCCTTTAAGAAACAGATGCTCATTCTGCCAAGATGACTTATTTTAATAACATACCTGTTCTTTACACTAATCTGAGAAATAGCAGATTGTTTAATATCATCTCCATATGTAGACCATGGTGCATATAGAAGAGAAGAGTCAACAGAAGCTGAATATTCTGATGATGTAGAAAGTGAAGAACTGTATGTTTGATTTAGGTCTACATTGTCTTCATTCTGTATTTTAAATGCAATAAAGTAACAGATTAATATAAAAACATATAAACTTGTCATTTATTTCACTGTACAATGCTGTAACTGGGTTCATGCTTGGGAGGGAAAGGATGAGGTTATGAACAGTGAACAGGGCAACTAGTTTTTAAACTGACCACACTAAGGACAACAACAGGAAATTATTCTATAACAATTAAATGACATTGAGCATAGCTCAGCACATTTTCACACTGCGGAGTGAAATTCACTCTTTGCCAGCCCAAACACTCAGTGGCTTATTATTGGGATTCAACAGATAAGTTATTTACCTGTTCTGCTAATAAATTATTGAAACTGAGACTTTTACAGGTATAACTAATTCCATATAGTGCTGGACAATGAAAACAGACCGTTACACTCTCGTTCTTAGTCAGTTTCAGTTTATGGGTCTCCTACAATAGGGAGATGCTTCGATGTTCTGGTTGCAAACACTACAGATAAGTATTTACATTAAAAAAACCAAACATTTTTTCACAGAATTTTCTTAATATATGAAAACAAAAAGGTTTTGTAAAATTTATTTTGATAAACAGGCTACATTTGGAGCCCCAAATACCTGCACATTCCTTTACACTACATCTGTTTATAGGCACTATACTAGCTGACCTCACACCTTATCCAATGGCTGAAGTTGAAGCTAGACAAATTCAGACTAGAAATAAGGCATAACTTTTTAACAGAGAGTACTGAGATTCTGGACCAATTTACCAAGGGGTGTGATAGATTCTTCATCACTGAATGTTAAAATCAAGATTGGATGTTTTTCTAAAAAATATACTCAAGGAATTATTTTGGGGAAGTTCTATGGCCTGTAGTAAAGCAGACTACAATCATCCCTTCTGGCCTTGGAATCTATGACTTAAATCTTGAATCTAAGACTCTTTTAGACTACATTATTAAGGGGGACATGGAACTAACTGAAAGACAAAAGACAGATGGTGTAAATATTTCCAAGGAATGCAGAGAACTATCTGGAAAAGAAATATAACTTCTATTTGAAAAGATTAATGTACAATAAATCCCCCAACTTTGAAATCACCTGTTTTTCCAACTACACTATCTTGCATCACGGCTAAATAAAGAACAATTTATAATGTCTTCCTCAAGTTCCTCTCTTCCACCACCGTTGGAACCACATTCTGGTTCCCCTTGGTCTGGATTTTATCCTCTCTCCTTCACCAAAATTGCCCTCATCAATGTTTCTATCTTTTTCTGGTCAAATATCAAGGGCTATACTCTAACCTCACCCTTCCTGACTTGCTTACTGCTTTTGATCACACCTTCCTCCTTGAGCTCTGTTACCTTTTTTGACTGTCCTCTCTTGTTCTCCTACTTCTCAAACTGATTCTTTGCTATCTCATTTGGTAGGTCCTCCAACACCTAAATCACTCTGTGATGCTCCCAGTCTTCAGCACGCCAGCCTCTTTTCCCTTTACATTCACTATCTAGGTGAACTCAGTACTCAAAGTTTCAACTATTGTCTTTAAGATGATGATTCAAAGATCTACCTTTACACTCCTGGCCTGTTTTCCTTCAACCAATCCTGCATCTTAACATATCTGACATCTCCTTTTGCATGTCTTGCTGTCAGCTTAAACTTTATATGGCCAAGCTGAAATCCTGATTCTTCCTCCAAAATCTTTTTCACTCATAATATTCTCTGCTACTATTAACACCACCCACCTTACCCATCTGTCAGCTTTCCACACAAACATATCTGGGCCTTCTTCCACACTGTCCAGTACATATGGAATGCTCAGTCTGAGCTACTTGTATGTCTATTGCACCCTCCTCTTGATTTTTTCTCAAGACCCACTTTGGCTATGATATATATGAGGAAGCAGCCAACTAATGACAGATTAAGAGGCAGGATAGGGATAATTTATCATTCTCTATTAAGCATATTTTTTAAAAATACAAATATATATCAACTGTATATATGACTATATTTCTTTCTCCACCCTTGTATATCACTTGTTTTCTTAGAGGTAGAGACTATCGGCTAAATCCACAAATGTATTTAGGCATTGCAATCCCTATCCCCTAGGCACCTTAGCTCCCCATACAACACATAGAGTTAGGAGCCTAAGGAAGAAATCCTAGAAGACAGTAAGCTTAGCAGAAAGCCACCTAAAATAGCCAAGAGCGAAATGCAAAAGAAAGGCCCCAGCTCTCAGATATCAGGGACTTAACTGCCATTGATCAGGACCTGTAGGCATCTGACTGACAGGCTAGAGTGAGACATCTATTTCCACTCAGGATACTCAACTGTGAACCCTCTTCTGGCGTTAGGCACCTAAGCTAGCTCGGCCCACACCCTAGTAGACAAAACCTGGACATCTATCATGAAAAACTAGAGCACCACTCTATCATTGCTGATAGCACGGAAATTAGGACAGTTACGTGGGAGATCTGGGTTCAATTCCCTACTCTGCCTGATTTGGAGCAGAGACTTGTACCCAGATCATCCACATCTCAGATGAGTGCCCTAACCAGTATCCAAATCAGTCTCACTGGGGTGCAATCAATGAATTATTTATACAAAGTGGAACAGCTCAAAAGAAATTGAGACAGACCCACTCCAAAAAAACCCGTAAGACTTGGCACTAGGGCACTCACTTATGATGTGGGAGGCCTGGGTTCAACTCCCTCCTCCAAATCTGGCAGAGCAGAGTCTTACAGCTATGTCTCCCAGAGTGCTCTAAATATATGGCCAGGGGATATACCAAAAATTCCTAAGCTGACTGTCTTTAGTAACAAGTACCAGGTATTATGCATGCCCTGAGAACACCTATGGGATCAGGCCCCATTGACAGGACAGGACGGGGAATACCTAGTTTGAGAATCCCACCTTAGCACTACTGGGGACTCAGCAAAGGCTCTGTGCACTTGTTAGCTACACAACTGCATCAAAATTTAAGTGGCTGTGAGCTTGCCTATAGCTGGTCACTTACACTGCAATGTAAGCCCAGGGCTAGTGGGACTCGAGCCATAGACCCATGTTAAGGAACCCTAACCTTGAGTGTCTAAATTGTATTTTAACTCTGTGTTAAGACTTTTGTAATACATGCTTGAACCTAGGGTTTTGGTGACCACATTGCAGCACACAGGCCAGAGTAATCATATCCCGGAGTCCCTAGTGCCCACTCCCCCTGAAATGTGACAACTCTATCCCTAGGACCACAGTGCACTGTGGGAAAACTTTACTATCCCTCTTCCCTCTTCTCTAGCCCCCCACCCCCCTCCAGCATGCTATCAGAAAGCAGCTTGCTTTGCAAAAGGCTTGATCAGTTCACTCTCCATTTCAAGCTCAGGAGGCTGACTGTGCTTAGTTTAGTGACCAGAAAAGAATGGGTTGCACTGACCTGAGCTGCTGCCATTTGCAAAGGTGGGGCTCAGGAGGTGGTTTTCATTTTCAACAGTGTGGACTGTAGATTGTTGAGATACAGAGGACTAAGGAAGTTGTCCCATGGAAATATGGGATACTTCAAACTGACTCCCAGGACCTGCCCTGAGTCAAGCAGGGCTGCATCTACCCTGCAAAGCAATAGGGCTCAGACCCTGAGTCCTGGCTTAACTTGAGCTTGGACCCTCCAGCTCTAGGCTACTGTAACTGCAGAGTAGACACAGGACAGTTAGGCTACAGCTCGGGCTTATGTTGCAGTTCAGGCATACACTCAGGTGCCATGGGACTTTAGGTAAATATGGGGTTAGGCAGCAGCTTAGCGGTTCTGAGAACGTCAGACTTGAGTGCTTGAAGAGGCAGTAGGGTACCCAAGCACCTCTGTGGATTTAGCCCCATGTTTTCATGTTTGTATAATGCAATGGGGAGCTGCTCTTGACTAGGGTCATTGGGTACTACTACTATATAAATGAGTAATAATAGATCAAGTTTCTTTTAATCATCACAAATTATAGGCCTAATATATCAGACAACAGAAAAACAGTTAACAGGAAGCTGATCTGTGTTATTCTAAAGCAGTTTTCAAACTGAAGTATCTTTTTGGGGGGAATTCTCTTTGTTTTATATATTTTTGACAATTAAGGGAAGGGTAGCAGACTACCTTCCTTTCCTTTTGGCAAGGAAAGAAGGGGAATACAAGAATGAATATAAACTGAAAATAGCTGTCATCTTCCATTATCACCACCATAAAGAAAAAACTCCTTCACTTGAGTACCATCCTTCCAAATAAAGGGTTGGTATGAAGCAGACCAAAACTAAACCGTTGATACTCTGCTGTCCATGCAGCTGTATTTAACAATAGTTGGGTGTATTTCTTAGTGAAAACAAATGCCTGTAAAATATACATTTATTTAGAAATAAGTAGCTGAACCTGTAATTTGTAGCAATCATAGAATGAGCTGGAACCTGCCATGATAACACTATTGAATACATCAGTTAGCCTTCCACTGGTTTCTGCACTACTCCAACAGCGATTGGTGCTTCTGAATGCAACTTTAGGCTACATATAAAAAGAATGGGGTAGAAAGGCACAATTACACATTAACCTAAGTAAAGATTTTAATTTTACTCTGATGTCAAACTGTTTTAACTCTTCCAAATTTGCCTGCAGATTCTGCCCAGGTGGTTTTCAGCAAATTGTTCACCTGGGAAGAATAAAACCCTTTTATATGCTAATGGTCCAAATTAATCCTTCCCTTAATTTAATGGGTCAGATCCTTGACTAAGTATGAAGACTGCATAGAGGGGCTGGGGGAGGGGGCCCATTACAAAACTGGCATCTGCACTCCCCCATTCATGGGCCACTTGCATGGCAGGCTGTTCACCCACTATAATTTTGAACTCCTTGAAAGCTCTAAATTATGCCACCTGCCAAAAGCCCCCACTTTTGGGGTTGACTTGGCTGAAGCGGTACCTGGAAACTGCCAGGTGCAAGGAAGCCAGGCACTACCCTTTCAACAGCACAAGGGGATGGCATAGGCACCAGTACACCATCTCTATGCTGCCAGAAGACCCCTAGTCTGGGTGATCCTCCCGCTGCCAGCGATGTACCTGGCTAGGTTTTCAAGCCCTGCGCACCCCCAGTCTGACCATGTCATGGTGAGAGCGGCGCATGGGAGCCTCTCTGGTAAATCAGGCCCAAGCTGGCCATGAGTCACTTTGTGTCAGCAGCAGCTCATTGCCAGGGCTGGGACAGTGGCATTTGCTGACAGTCAGACGGGCCCGGGGGCTGGAAAACGGCTGGGGCAGGCGAGGGGCTTAGCCACCCCAGCCCACCACAGGCAGCTGGTTACTGCTGGCCACCCTGGCTGCGAGAGAGGGCAGCTATGGGGGACACCTCGCCGCCCCGCCACGGGCACGGAGACCCACTCGGGGCTCTGTCCTCCAGCCCCGCATACCTACACCTAGGACCGCCCCCCCTCCTCATGCATCCCCTGACTCCTTCCTCCAGCCCCGGCTCGTCCCTCCCCCTCACCTCCATGGGCGGCCCCGCCGGAGCCCCGACTATAACGCCACTTAGGGAAGGCGGGGGCGGCTGAGCCGCGGGATCCCCCCCATGCCACTGGCCGCCGCCGCCGGACTGAGGATGGCGCTAAGCGGCCGTTAGCCCTCACACCACAGCGCGGGAGGGGCCAGCTCTCGAGCGCCGCCTGCCCCAGAGGATTGGCTAGTCCCCCCCCCCCAGCCAATGACAAACCGCCCGACGCCCTCGAGGCGCTAACGCCTCGTGATGCCCTATCCCACGAGGGCAGTGACCTCCCGAAAGCCAATAGGCGATTCCCTTGGAGCCCCGCGACGGCCGCCACTTAACCAATGAGGAATCGCCTCGCACGCCACTCCCACCAACACGCGCATCACGAACCGACTCATTCCCCCTACTCTATCCCAGTTGATCTCGTGACCTCCACTCTCTGATTGGCTACCTTCCAGCCAATGGGAAATCGTCAAATGATTTGTTTACCCAGAGACTAGCCGGGAACGGTTACAGCCGCTGCAGCCCTTTCCCGCTCAAAAACAGGGCGGATGCTCATTGGTCACGGGAACAGAGGGGTTTAGAAACCCAACAAGGTGATTGGCTAACGGGTCGGGAGGGGAAAGCAGAGGTTACCTGGCTAGGGCGTTTCCACATTGCAATTTGTGCACAAGTGTCATGGCCCTGCCCCACCCCTTCCCTGACCCCGCACACCAGGCACTTCCCCCCCCCCTTCCCTGATCCCGCACACCAGGCACTTCCCCGCCGCCACCTGGCACATCGGGCACTGCCCTGCCCCGCCCCCACCCCCATCCCTGAGCCCGCACACCAGGCACTGCCCTGACCCCACCCCCACCCCTGACCCGGCACTCGCCCCGTCCCCACCACTGACCCTACACACTGGGCTCTGCCCTGCTCTCACCCCCACCACTGCCCCCACACAGCAGGCACTGCCCCATCCCCACCACTGACCCTACACACTGGGCTCTGCCCTGCTCTCACCCCACCACTGCCCCCACACACCGGGCACTGCCCCCTCCCCACCACTGACCCTACACACTGGGCTCTGCCCTGCTCTCACCCCCACCACTGCCCCCACACACTGGGTACTGCCCCCTCCCCACCACTGACCCTACACACTGGGCTCTGCCCTGCTCTCACACCCACCACTGCCCCCACACACCGGGCACTGCCCCGTCCCCACCACTGACCCTACACACTGGGCTCTGCTCTGCTCTCACCCCCACCACTGCCCCCACACACCGGGCACTGCCCCGTCCCCACCACTGACCCTACACACTGGGCTCTGCTCTGCTCTCACCCCCACCACTGCCCCCATACAGCAGGCACTGCCCCATCCCCACCACTGCCCCCACACACTGGGCTCTGCCCTGCTCTCACCCCACCACTGCCCCCACACACCGGGCACTGCCCCATCCCCACCACTGACCCTACACACTGGGCTCTGCCCTGCTCTCACCACCACTGTCCCCCCCACTGACCCCACACACCAGGCACAGCTCTCCATTTTATAAGTATAACGTATATTCTTTGGTCCTAGGACAGTAATATGATTAATGCTAGACAAGATGGTTTTATGAAAATAAGGTCTGATTTCATTCTTTAATGGAATTACAAATTTGGTTGATAAAGATAACTGAGCAGAGAGGATTATATATGTATACAGTGCCTAGCAGCATGAGGCCCAGATTTCTTAAAGGGGCTTCTATGTGCCACTTCAGTATAACGATAGTTGTGATAGCTCTGATGACACTACTGATCAGAAGCAGATGTTATTAGTATGAGGTTGCCTCATCTGGTCTTGATCTTTTGAATAAACCTAGGAAGTATTTGTTGGTCCTAGGGGAAAGGTGCATACTGCTATCATCTTCAACTTTGAAGGCATCTACTGTGCCACCAGAGTTTGCCTGAAATGACTGAAGAAAGCTGCTTTTGTTTGAGAGCTGAACAAAGGACAAGTTGGGAACTCTGCAAATGCACAGCTCTACTGATGCTGCTAGACCTTCACTAGCAACTAATGCCACTTGAGGTAAAGGAGCAACTCCTTTAACCACCGCGAGCAGCAGATTGTTATCCTCTAGTAGTCCAGCTGCTAGAGGGGAGTATGACACATCCTAGTGCTCTTGTGGATTACAATAACTCATTTCCATTAGAGACCTCCCTGCAGCAGAGCAGGGTCTTGGAGATGTAGCAAGTCAGTAACCCCCTTCCTGCCATAGGGATGGAGAGGGAAACATGTCAGGTATATATCTGAGCAGTCACCACATACCTGAGAGCAAGGCACACACTGG
The DNA here is from genome assembly GCF_007399415.2 of Gopherus evgoodei. Lineage (NCBI taxonomy): Eukaryota > Metazoa > Chordata > Testudines > Testudinidae > Gopherus > Gopherus evgoodei. Next base: position 12,657,963 of record NC_044344.1, on the reverse strand, counting down.
TGAGACCTCATCTGGAACACTGTGCAGTTCTGGTGTCCCATGTGTGACAAAGTTCCTCCTCTACCTTGGTGGGTCCTGTGCTTATTGGCAGATTTGCTCACCTCAGTGATTTTCCCCACAGTCTGGATCAACTCCTCCTGTGTCTGACCAGGAGTTGGAGGAATCCAAGCCCACCCTCTAGTCTGGGTTCCAGCCCAGGGCCCTATGGATTGCAGCTGTCCATAGTGCCTCCTGTAACAGCTGCATGACAGCTACAACTCCCTGGGCTACTTCCCCATGGCCTCCTCCAAACACCTTTTTATCCTCACCCCAGGACCTTCCTCCTGGTGTCTGATAACACTTGTACTCCTTAGTCCTCCAGCAGCACACCCTCTCACTCCCAGCTCCTCACATGCCCTTCCTCTCCTCTGGCTCCTCCTCACCTGACTGGAGTGAGCTCCTTTTTAAACCCAGGTGCCCTGATTAGATCACCTGCAGCCAATCAATGCAGGCTAATCAGCCTGTCTGCCTTAATTGGTTCTATCAGGTTCCTGATTACTCTAGTGCAGCCCCTACTCTTGTCACTCAGGGAACAGAAAACTACTCATCCAGTGACGAGTATATTTGCCCTCTACCAGACTCCTGTACCCCACTGGTCTGGGTCTGTCACACGTTTGAAAGAAAAAAAAAAATGAATTCAGACTGGAACAGGTGCAGAGAAGGGCTACTAGGATGATCCGAGGAATGGGTTTGTGTGTTTTTCCTTCTTTTGCAGCATGGAGTGTGGTTCACCTGGGAATCTCTCACCTAATCCATTCCCTGTCACTGGCCTTGGGCAGTGGTGGTCTCTTCTGTTCTTGACACAGCTTAGTCTCCTGAGGACTGAAAAGCTTTAGTTTAACGGAAGTTTGTGCTCAATACAGCAGTTTCAGGGTAAAATGTAATGGCCCATCAGACCCAGGAGGTCAGACTAAATGGTATATTAGTGGTCCCTTCTGGCATTAAGCTCTGAGAAATAAGATCCAGCAGTGGTCAGCACAGCATGCAAGCAGGCAGAGTTCTTCAGAGCCCTTCTTGCTGTCTGGCTAGGTCACCAGGTGAACCATCACTACAAACACCAGCTGTAGTGTATAGCTGGAGAAATGGAAAAGGGAGGCAAGAAGGAGCAGAAAGCAGCCATGGCAGAAATGACAGCATATGCGCTGTATCCTGGCCCCACAAGGCAGTCGTCTCCTCTTTGTCCTACAAAACTGAAATTGAAGCTCTCCAAGATGAATCCTTGAGCACGGCGTGGGGAGAACAGGACAAGCGGGTGGGGATTCCTTGATCAGTAGATAAGAAGGAACTGCAGGAATGAGATCGGTGTTCTTAGTTTGGACTGTTGACAGGGATCCATGTGTGCAAAAGCACACGGCTATCATCAATCACAAGCCCCTTCCTTATTCCAAGACAGATTCTCTTTATTACAGTGCACTTCTGAGAAGTTACAACATGGTTCAAAAACCAAATCCACATTTGGCTTGTATCCGATTTACACTTCACTTCCCTCTCCACATTGTATTTTTATAGACATACACTTTTGAACATGAATATATGAAACTTTTCTATTAAAAAGATATTTCTGCTTCATTTTCTCAATAGTCTCAGTAGATTTCAAATGGTTAAAAGACAGACATTCTCCCCTTCCAATAGCTAGAGGGTTTTAAAAAAAATTTTTTTTAGAGGCAAAAGAGTAACTGGACAATCTCTTCACTCAGCCTGTGCAAAGCATTACTGTCAATGGCAGAAGAGGGGCACCAGCCTTTTCTTCCACACTGTGACCAAAAGGGATGAGGGGATAGTGGAGACTTCAGGTGGGAAATACAAACACAAGTGTGGTAAGAGCATGTTTGACCCACCAAATGACAACAGACAGAAGGACTATCCCATACAGAGCAGTGTTTGCCAAATCACGTTTTGCTGAAACTGGAATGGATTTTTCGGACATGAGAATTGCTTACACAGCACTAGCCCAGGCTGCTCCAGTCTAGTCTCCCAAATCCCCTTTATCATTAGATTCCTTTCTCCCCCAACACCAAATTATTGACGTTCACAGACTGATCAGGTTGATCTTCATTGCAGGAACCCTACTGGTTAGTTAGAAGAGGTAACCGTACAAGACATCGCTATCCCTTCCCAGTGAGCGTAGGATGTTTTGTACAAAGCAGGAGTGGGAGCAGTGATCTTGGAAGTCTCATTTCCAGCCTGCCGATGGAGATGCTAATGTGATACCAGTAACTAAGGTCTTTTGAGAAATAAGTCACTTGGCCTGTCCAGACATCTGATCCCCTCTCTGAAGTCTCACTCCCCAGCTGAGCTTTTGCCATCCCATGAGTGAGGAATTAGCTGGAGGGGCTAATCTATGACTGGAGCTGGGGAAAACTTGATCCAAAGAAGCAACACAACTCCCTAAACAAATTACTTTACAATGAGGTATGTTACACACAGCAGAGTAGATTACACAGTTCCCACCACAGAACACACTGTCTATGCTACTGTTCAGCTGAACCAGAAGAGACATCTCGCTCTACGCAAGGATGCCTGGGTCAGGGGTTTGAAATACTGAGTAACATGCTGGTATATAGTCCCATGGCAACATTCAGAGAGTAAAATTATGTTTCTGCTGAAAAACGATGAAGGAAGAAGATCAAACTGTACACGACAACAGGCTGCACTGATAATGGGAAACACAAAACTCGCACAAGACAACTGCAACAACTCATTTTACATGCTAGGTTTACTTGTCCTTCAAGTGCCGAGGCGTCTTTTTCCAGTCATGTCCCATAGAATCCCCTAAGTTCTGCTTGCTGGTGTAAAAATGCTATGTTCAGAGCTATGGAAGGTAGTGTTTAAAATATAATACTATTGGTTTTATTTTACAGCATATTTAAGGCACAGTGTGAGAAAGCTGCTCCCACTCCCAGACGCGCACACCTGTGTGATCTCTCCCTCTCCCTCTCTCTCTCTCTCTCTCCCTCTGACAGACACACACACGCACACACAGCAGAGGCTGGCTGGTTCTGATGAGATGCTCAGGGAATTAATCACTTCTGATTTTTGAGCTGGTTGGAGAGCCAGTCCAATCCCTCGTAAAGCCCATCTCCACTGGTGGCACATGTCGCTTGGATGTACCAGCTCCTCTGACGAAGAGAATGCAAGCCAAGTTTGTCTGTGATCTCTGCAGCATTCATAGCATTGGGAAGGTCCTAAAGAGAAGTTTAATCACATAATGTTATAACTAAAAATGCTTTGCTGCCACTGAAAAACACATTAAGATTAAACATTTTAACTGAAACAAGGCAGGACATTCCAACGCAGTTCTTTAACTAGAGAGCTCTCTGTACACAGTGGAACCCTGTCAAAGCTACGGAATCCTTACTGGCTAACTGAGGAGTGTGCACGCACACCATAGTGGTGCACCATAAAGACAAGACAGGCTGATCAGGACCAGTGTTCCCTCTAAGCTGTGCATCCGTGCAGCCGCTCAGCAGTCAATCAAGTGCTGTGTACTTCAGGTGCCCCTCCCCACTGCCCCTGCCCTCTGCCTTGGAGCTCCTGGCCAGCTGCTCCTGGGAGCCTCCTGTGCAGAGTGGGGGTGGTGGAGGTTTAAGTCAGGGTGTCCCCCCCACCCATGTACCCGATCTCCGCAGAGTTGGGGGGAGGGGATGGGACATGACAGGGCTCAGGAGCAGAATGTGGGATGGAGCTGCTGGCAGCTGCTGCTGTGTTTGTACAAGCAGGCTTCAGACTGGTGAGTGCCGATCTACTTAGAGAGGCAGCATTCGCCTATTTGTGTGTGTGTGCAACACATGCAATCTCAGCCTCTCTTCTCTCTCACACACACACACACACACACACACACAGTCTGTCTCTCTTCACACAGTCACTGTCTTAGACAATCTGTCATAAACCCCATGTCTGTCTGTCACACCCATCCACCATCTCTCATATAGACACCCCCCCAGGCCCCGCCCCGCTATCCCATCTCTCTCCACACACACCACCGTCTCTCTACACACACACCATCTGTCTCTCCAACCCTCCCCCTCCACTATCTGTCTCACATACACACACTCACCTCCCAACACATACTTGTTGTATTGTTACTTCTTGGTACTTCCTGCAATGCACATATATTCTGTGTAATTTTATTCTTTCACAGTGCTGTTTTAGTTTTTTGACTGGTCTGTGCATTTCATAATTTTATTTTTCTTATGCTTAAATTTAATTCTTTGAGAGTGAGTTCTAAAATGCCTAATCTGTCCTAGTTGGAGTAATTATCCCTATGGTAACCTTTAAAAGTATATATTGTATCTAGGATTTTTGTTTCTACTAGTGGCACACATCTGCACCTTGATATTGATGCACATAACAAAATTCATTCTGCACATGGATGGAAAAAATTAGAGGAAACACTGATTCAGGAACCCACCTGTCTGCTACACAATTTACTTGAAGTGTTTTAGGGACATCTGAAAGCTTTAGAAGAAAGTGAAGCAAATAACTGAAGTCTGCTATGATGGGGAGATGAGCCCAACTATGAATTTCAGTATGAACGGTCTGACTTGTCATTTGAATTTGCTGTGTCTGCCATGCTAATGAACCGTTCACTGATTCCTACATTCCTAAGCAGGTAGGCAAAATGGCTGGAAGAACCAGCGGGAATGTCAGGCAACTATTGCAAGGCTGGTATGGTTTACAAGCAAATTTTAACTGGAGAGTTGAGTGTAGTTGGAAGAATCTAATCCAAACATTGACAGCAGGAGAGGGGCAGAGTGACAACAGATCAGCCTCGCAAGAACTGAAATATTTAGCCAGCTCAGGTACAAATACCATTTGCCCACCCTTCCCATGAGGATAATGAGGATGCTAAGAATATTTGCTCCACAAAATTAAGATTTACTCTCCCAGAACAGCAAAATTTCACAAGGCTGAATTACTAGAAGTCCCAGAACATTAAGGTTCTTCCCCCACCCCACCTAATCTCTCCCAGGCAGAGACTGCACCAGCGCTGTGCACTAGCAAGAACTCATTGGGTAGTTCTGGTTTCAGACGATAAATATTTTTATTTTATTTAGTAAGAACTAGAACATTTCCCACAGCCAGTTCATTGTCTAGCCTGGAACCTTTTCCTGATTAGGATCATAGACTTACAGATACCAAAGCCAGAAGCAACCATTGTGATCATCTAGTCTGACCTCCTGTGTAGTACAGGCCCTGGAACTGCTCCTCAATAATTCCTTTTGAACTAGAGCAGATCTTGCAGAAGATTTAAAGACTGCCAATGCTAGCAATCACAAGGGCCACCCATGAAGACCTAGAAGAGGCAGGGATCAGGAAACACCTCACCTGTTTGTTTACAAACACTAGTAAAACGGCGTCCCGGAGCTCATCTTCTGCCAACATTCTGGTGAGCTCTTCTCTTGCTTCATTCACTCGCTCCCTATCATTGCTGTCCACTACAAAGATTAAGCCTAAGCAGGAGTCAGAGGAGAGATGCAATCAGTGTTCAGTAATAACTAGGTCATGCAGGAAGGGCCAGACTGAGTCAGACCAATGGCCCATGTAGCCCAGTATCCTCTCTGACACTGGCCAGATGCTTCAGAGGGAATGAACAGCCAGGGCAATTTCAGGTGATCCACCCCTGCTGACCACTTTCAACTTCTGGCAGTTGGAGGTTTAGGGACATCTGGACATGGCGTTGTGTCCCCGACCATCTTGGCTAATAGTCACTGATGAACCTGTCCTCCATGACACTTTGACCTAGTTCTTAGATAAAGAAAAGTTAGCTAACCTGTCCTTTCAATTACATAGCCAAAGATTATGAATTTTCACCTTGTGCAAAGCTAATTCCTCAAGCTTCCACTCCTGATAAAAACACAAGTAAAGTTGGAGTATGGATGATAAGTCATCCCAGCCACTTTTATTTAACCAAAGACCCCAATGTCTGAAAGTGTCAAATTGAAACTGGGACATAATTTCTACTGCACGCTGCAAGAAAAAAGTTAACCCTGCTGCCCCTTTGTAAGCCTTTTAAAGTAATGCTTCTTAACCCAGGCCATCGCTATCACAAGCAAATCTGCAGCATCATATGGTTCTGGGACACAGTTAGGTTTTGTTTGGACAACTAACCAGCTATTTGGGTCTCCCAATGTTTTTATGGCCTAGTAAGCAGAGAGGCAGTCTAAAACCATTGCTGAACTGCCTGTTTTGTCAGCCGTGCATCTTCAGGTCAGCTAAGGAGTCAAGTTTCTGTGCACAGGAGTGTAGAATCACAGCATCTCAGGGCTGGAATAGATCTCAGGAGGTACCTAGTCCAACCCCTGCTCAAAACAGGACCAATCCCCAACTAAATCATCCCAGTCAGAGCTCTGTCAAGCCAGGCCTTAAAAACTTCTAAGGAAGGAGATTCCACCACCTCCCTAGGGAACCCATTACAGTGCTTCACCACCCTCCTAGTGAAAAAGTTTTTCCTAATATCCAACCTAAACCTCCCCCACTGCAACTTGAGACCATTACTCCTTGTTTGGTCATCTGCCACCACTGAGAACAGTCTAGATCCATCCTCTTTGGAAGCCCCTTTCAGGTAGTTGAAAGCAGCTATCAAATCTCCCCTCATTCTTCTCTTCTGCAGACTAAATAATCCCAGTTCCCTCAGCCACTGTAAAACATGCACGGCTCATATCCAGCAACTTGCTCTGCAAACCAAAAACTAAACTCCAACACTAAGCCTTAGTTTGAGCTTGTTTACAGAGTGAGGTATTAAAATTCAGAGGACTTCCAGCAATATCAACTGCACATGGATTCTTTCCCAGGCTTCCACCCTCCCAATTTCTTAAATAGGCCATTTTGGAGGTGTGGGCTGTATCTCAGGAAACCCTTCACTAAATTACCTGGGACTTGCACAAAAGGCTCTACTCAGGCTCTGAACTGCCACGTCAGTCACATTGATCTAACTGTGTGTGTGGCAGGTAAGAGTGGTTTCAAGAAGTGTTTAAACAGTAACCTTAACTATGGAAACCATAGCAGCCACTCCACAATTAGGTAAAGAGTTAAGGAGTGGCACAGAGGGGGAAGTGAAAGACAAAACATAAGACTGATGTTTGTTGGCTTAGAGACGCCATGGCTCAGGCCTGAACAGTCACAAGCACGAGGTGGACAGCATTTAGATGCGACATTTACAGTATGTATGAGGTTTAAATATGTGCACTTACCTTGTGTGTTCTGGAAATAATGCCGCCAGAGGGGTCTGATTTTGTCCTGGCCACCCACATCCCAGACCGTGAAGCTTATGTTTTTGTATTCCACAGTCTCCACATTGAAACCTGCATGGGGGAGAGAGAACTGGAATTTAAATATACGTCAAGCCGATAAGGGTGAAGTAGACTTTGCATTGCTATATTGCCTTTCATCCACGGAACTCAGAGCTTTTTAAGTATTAAGCCTTAACACCTGAGAGCTAGGCAAGGGTCACCATTTAAATGCAGACTCCTCTGAGGTGGAATGTGACAGTTGTTTGATAGCACACAGCAACACTACATTTTCTAATCTAAACTGTGAATATCATAGTCAACTGAAACTGCAAGGAAAGTAGGAAAACGAATTCTCCCAAGTTAGAATTTTGCCCACAGTCTGGAGTTAGTGCCTCATGTCTTCTCAGAAATGCAATATCATTCTGAGGTGGCAAAATTTGCAGATGATACAAAACTACAAGATATTTAAGTCCCAAGCAGACAGTGAAGAGCTACAAGAGGATCCCTCAAAACTGAGTGACTGGGCAACGAAATGGCAGATGAAATTCAATGTTGATAAATGCAAAGTAATGCATACTGGTAACAATCCCGACTATACATATAAAATGATGAGGTCTAAATTAGCTGTTACCACTCAAGAAAGATCTTGGCATCATTGTGGAAAGCTCTCTGAAAACATCCATGCAATGTGCAACAGCAGTCAAAAAAGCAAACTGAATTCTCAAGCCTGTTCTATGCAAGAGGTCAGACTAGATGACCACAATGGTCCCTTCTGGCCTTGGAATCTATGCAGAGACTCCTCTACCCAAAGCGACTGTTTAACCAAGGAATTTATGAACAAAGATGGAGCAGGTTGGTCCCATGTGTTAAGTTCACGAAAAGGGGAACTTAGCTGGGATCTTAGCTAGATTCCCCAGCTTGTGTAACCTTTCCACCTACTGTAGCTCCCTCTGTAGTTTCAACAGAAGAAGATGGCACTCGGCACTTCCTAGAGCCAGATTGTCCCTTTTTGTCTTTATCAGCCTCAAGCTTGACCTGGATGACATAGGCAAGAGAACTGCACCTGGTGATTCCTGCATCCAGTTCAATAGCTTCTGTTCTAAACTCATATACAGAGTTGCTTTGTGCTGTTGAGTGGCGGCTGTATTCTGCCCCAGAGGTAGCTGCACTTCAGCAGTGGACAGAGCAACTGATGGCTAGAGTTTGAAGCTTTTCAGGCTGGGTGGAAATGCAAAAGCTGTGTTAGCATACACAGTTTTGAAGTGAATAAATCGGAAAGAAAAAGGGGTATATGATGAGCAGGTCATTAGAGACAACACTACTTAGCGCTAACAGCATTCAGAGTATCTGGAATATCGTTAAACTCAGCTGTGCCAGGCTGGCCTAGAGCTTCACAGTTGATAGAGTTCAAGTTAAGGTTTTTAGGAACTCTCCAAAGGACCCTAATCAGGCGCCTCTACTACACACTCCATACAGGAGGGCCTCATACTTCAGCACGCCCCTTCAGTAATCTACACCTGAGTGCATAGGAGACTCCACCACCCAGAAAAGGACTTTATGATGTGAAGGGGACAGCCATGGCCTTGCATTCAAACACTTCGCAGAATTATCCTCCTGAGTACATCAATCAAGAGAAAGCCTTCCTAGTCAGGCTGAAGGGGCTTGATGGCAGATGGGGTATGTATTAACCCTCCTCCATGGGACAGACCAACTGCTCAATTTGATCTGAATTCCAGCTACCTGCAGCTTAACTCAGAAGGGTCACATGATCAGATGCATTACTGCACAGCTCAATGGTTCCAATGCCACTGGTGAAAGTTTTTTGTATCATGTGGCTAAGCAGGTGCAGTCCCACCCCTCCCCAAGCCCAATACTCGCATGCCATTTCCTGGTGGTAAATAATCCATCCCCAGTCTGTAACTTAAGAACTGACCAACAACTTTGTATTGGGACAGCACCTGTCCCCTGCACAGCGCCAAGCATTTCACAAGGTTTTTTATACTTCTCCTGCCATGTGTAAAGGGACTTGCCCAAGACAGAGCAGCAGGTTTAACACAAACAAAAGGAAGTACATCCTCTCAACACACAGCCAACCTGTGAAATTCATTATCAGGGGATGTTGGAGGCCAAAAATATAACTGGGTTCAAAAAAGAACTAGCTAAGTTTAGAGAGGACAGGTCCATCAATAGATGGTTAAGAATCCCATGCTCCAGGTGTCCCTGAACCTCCGACTGCCGGAAGCTGGGACGACAGGGGATGGAACACTCAAAATTGTCCTGTTCTGTTCACTCCCTCTGAAGCACCTGGCATTGGCCACTTTTGGAAAACAGGATGCTGGGTTAGATGAACCATTGCCCATAATAGGTCAGACCATTCTTATGTTCTTATGATTAAAAAAAGTGTTTATTATTTAAAGTTTTTCTTATTAAAAATCCTGCTTAAAATGAAATCCAAATAAGATACAATATACTGTATATACTCGTTCATTAGCCTGTTCATTTATACGCCGACTCCCCAAGATGGTAGGGTCATACAGTTTTTGCTATTTTTAGCTTTTCATAAGCTGACTATATTTCAGGGGTTGACAAACTTTGGCTCCTGGCCCGTCAGGGTAAGCCGCTAGCGGACCTGGATGTTTTGTTTACGGCGTTCACAGGCATGGAGCCCCTCAGCTCCCAGTGTCCACAGTCTGCATTAGCTGGGTTCCTATTGGCTAGGAACGGCGAACCCTGGACACAGGGAGCCGAGGGGCTCCATGTCTGCAGACGCTCCAGGTAAAAGACAATGTATTAGACTGGAATCATTGAACAGACTTAGAGTTTAAAATCATTAAATTTTGGTGTAGACCCGTTTATAAGCCGACCCCCGCTCTCTGAGGTGTCACTTTTTTACCAAAAATATTCAGCTTATGAGTACATACGGTATATTAAGGCCTAAATTACTTATCTCTCAAAACATTTAAATAAAACAAATATGCTGAATCCATGACTGAGCTCCTAGGAAAAGCTGAGTTAAAGGCTGCTTTTCTATCCAAAGAAAGAATCAGAGGGGCAAAAAAAATCTAACTTCTGAGATCACGAGTTATAAATATGGCACAATAGGTCACATGCTGTATTAAGGGCTTGATCCTGTGGGACACCCAAGAGCTGTGCTGGGGGTACAAGAGACTTGCAAAGTTGTCACAGGCATTGGGACCCAGTCTCTGACTTCAGAAGATACCATCACGTATCTCATCAGCATCATCCGCTGAGCCACCTGGGTGGTTATAAAATAGGAGTATGAGACATCTCCCTACCTGAGCTCTAATTGGCTCAGTTCTCAAGTTATGAATATGTATGACTTCACCCATCAAGGAAGCTTTCTCTCCAGGTAATGGAAAAAAACACTGATCTGCCCAGTCACTAGCAGCCCTTGCTTCTGGATGGTGCTGGGCACTTCCAGTATATGGCTTTGCTGTGTGAATATGTGCATGCGCGCACACAAGAAATCCAGTCACTTCTCAACTGCCTCCCTCTCTAAACAAATAAAATACCGCAGTGCAACAGGCATGTGGATTACCTGAGCACTCCTGAATGGTTAGTTCTTTGGTTTTTCTGGAGTAGGCGAGTTATGTGAGAAGGAGCAAAGTGTGCAACTAGAAAGGAACAACTCGGGTGTCAAAGCAGGACACTGGAGAAGAAGGGACAAATGTTCTTCAGAGTGCAGCTTCTAGTGTTGATTTCAATACCTGGGAACTGGAGAAAAAGATGCCACGGCTGCAGGTCGTAAGAGGCCCTATTTGAGAATATTTTCAAAATTTCCTTCAAAAAAGGAACATGGGCTAAATGTAAACAGTGCAACAAAAAGTCCAAGGCTTTGTTGTTAGAACAAAATGACAATAAAAAAGCTCCTCAGAAGGCAATGACTTTGAAGATGAAGTGGATGTGTCTGAACAATCTGGATAAACTGGTTAGTAAACTTATCTCTGCACCATTCTTATGAAAAGCCAGCCTTGTCTTACAGTGCTAGTAAATGATTATTTAGATTGTCATAAGTGTGTTTTTGGTGGCTTACTTATTTATGAATTTCAAAATGTTTGTTGTAGGAGTATTTATCGGTTACATTTTCACTGTCATTGCTGGACTTCTATTGCTCAACATAGTCAACCATCCCAGGGGAAGATTTCCTCTTCAAAAGTACAGTTTTATTAGGACTTTGGGGAAAAAAAATAATTTTTTAAAATTCATAATCGGTTTCATATGTTGCTCGAGATAGGGAAAACAACAAATCATAAGGATTATTTAAATCTAATCCCCTCGAGATGGATTATTTAAATCCATCTTGAGGGGATTAGATTTAAATAATCTTTATGATTTGTTATTTTCCCTAACCCCCTATCAAACTGGGTTTAGAATAAGTTACATCATTTGAACAGTCATACAAATGGCTGTAGTAGGAGGAATCTTGATTTTTTTTTTTTAAACAATTTGTTTCAATGGTCCAGGTCAGATGTAAGGGGATTGAACACTCACCATTTGCAATATCTACAGCTTCACCATCTGCTGGTCCAACCAGCAGAGCTGTAACTAAACACAGACAGTAGATTTCCCGAGTGTCCCAAAAGAAGAAGGAGAAGAAAAAGAAGACCACCACCCAGAAAAACCATGGATGAGTCCTTGTGGCACCTTCGAGACTAACACATTTATTTGGGCATAAGGTTTTGTGGGCCAGAGCCCACTTCATCAGCTATTTATTAAGAACAGGCTTACCTGGATGATAATTTGTGAAGGAAATGGGAGATAAAAAGAGGAAACTATAGCAGTCTAAATAGTCAACAGTAGGCTACAGAGAAATGCAGAAGATATGCTGAATATCTTGAAACCTATTTCCATAGCCCGGAACAAACTGCAGAACAATTGCTACTCTGCTGCTGATGCTGTTGAAATTTGGAAAGACCTTGAAGAACCAGTGAAGAAAGACAAGCACCAACACAATTATGCAGCAGGCAGTAAAGAAGTGGGTGGATCATGCTTTTGCTCCGCCTCATTTTCTTGCTAATAGTCTCAACCCAGAGTACCAGGGTAGATGCCTCTCTGCTGCAGAAGAACCTGCAGCTATGACACAGGCATCGAATGATCACTTCTGTCATACCAACCATAACAGAGATCAGGGCTGGAGGGGACCATTCAAGCAGTAGGTATTGGCTGATGATGTTTTAAAAGGTCACTCTACGGAACTGGGGGAAGTCACTAGCTAAGCACCTGGAACCAGAGTTTGCTGAAGGGCTAACCAGCTTCTGACAGCAGTTGCCTCTTTTACAGGCACAGAAAGATTTTTTTTTTTAATTTGGACTAATTAATTCAAAGCTGAGAAATCAATTGTGAGTTGAAAAAATGAGAATGCTGTGTGTCTCTTCCAGACTACGAATGAAAATAAGGAGGGAAGGGATGAGATCTGGTTGTTTTAAAGTTTGAAGAACAGCTTAAATAACTTAGGAGACTGTTTGTCTCATTTCCAAGAGACTTAGGCAAGTAGGAACTTAAGCGCCAGTTGCTTTCACTTACGCATATTTAGAATTTTTCCCAGGTTGACCTGAAATAATCAGTTTAATTCACTGACTACAGTTAATCCTCCTGTTCCTTTAATAAATCATGTAGTTGTAAGTGTGAAACATGTTTTGATATGAGAAATTTATGTAAATGAACATTTAATGTTGTTTGTTTAATAATCTGTTCATGCTGTTCTAGGTTTAATAAAATTTTAGTTGCTATCCTAATGCAGCTTGACAAAAATCATGAGAAAAGCTAATTATCTAATAAGCAGTATATCATTCACCATTTTCTAACATACTAAAATTGTATAATTAATAAGAAGCTGAAAATATTAAGCTATATAATTGCTTAAATAAATGCTCCTATGTAGCAAAAAGATTGACCAAATCTAGTGTAAAGGCTCCATTTAGTTGTAAATCTATATGTTTTAATGATTACATAAACCAACGAGAATGCACCTTTCTTTGAAAAATAAAAGTACAACTGGAAAAGGTGATCTAAAAAAAAAATCAATGCTTTCCACTCGGTGATTTAAATTGCCTTGTTTTAAATCAATCCACCCTGGTCCAAGATAGGGATGTAAATATTGGTTAAAAAAGTTAACTGATTAAACGATTAAAATTGTATCATGTAACTGGGTAATGGTTAACTGATGTCACTCCCACAGCAGGCTAGTGCAGGACGGCAGGGGCTATGGGTCTGCTGAGGCCCCACCAGGCCACACACCATGGCCTGGGTCACTCTGGCCCGGCCATGCCCTGTGGCCCCCAAATGGCCCGCTGCAGGGGATAACGGTTAAGAGCCGGTTAACAGTAAGCCTAATGCTTACTGGTTAACCGCTTACATCTCCAGCCCAAGATTAGAGTCTGACAGAATTGGGAACAGAACCCGTATCTCCCATTTCCTAATCCCCAGTCTGAACCATTAGACCACATTACCTCTTTGTAAATTTCAATCCATGCATCCCATTAATCAAACATTTAACAATGGCATTAGGATGAGGTTTTCTGCTCTTTTTAGAATCAGGGCTCCTCTGGCCACTCTCAACCCACACTACATGACTTGGGATAAGGCATAACAATGCTCACAAACTGCTGTGTCAGAAAGTCCTTGTGAATCTCTGCTTACGTTCCCTTACTGCACACATCTCTAATGGAGTCAGTGTATTAGTAAAACCTACCTATTGTTGGGATGGTGGTCACAATTTCCCCCAGCTTAAGTTTGTAAAGGATGGTGGTTTTTCCTGCTGCATCCAGACCTACCATGAGGATTCGCATCTCTTTCTTTCCAAAGAGGTTTTTAAACAGTTTTTCAAAGACATTCCCCATTGTAGTTGGTTATATTCTGTTAAGAAAAAAGATCAGTTTAGCACCTCCCCATGCCTCAGTGTTGTGCAAGAGAATCTCTGCATAGGTGTCCCATCTAAGGAGAATTCCACATACACATTCTCAGGATTAATGATTGCATCTCTCCTCCAGTCCTGCTGTATTAGGAAGAGAGCCTGAGACATAAGCCCTTGTATGAGGCAGGACGTGCTCACAGAATTTGGCAAGAATAGTGCTGATATTGCAGAAATACACATTCCTAAGGAGTGCTAGTCACAGAGTACTTACGCAAACACAGCCCGATATCAAGAGGTATCAGAACACCCTGATATCAAGGATGGTACAAAATATTCCCCAAGGATAACAGGAACACACTCAGACCTCGTAGACTTTAAGGTCAGAAGGGACCATTATGATCATCTAGTCCAGCGGTCAGCAACCTTTCAGAAGTGGTGTGCCGAGTCTTCATTTATTCACTCTCATTTAGGGTTTTGCATGCCAGTAATACGTTTTAACATTTTTAAAAGGTCTCTCTCTATAAGTCTATAATATGTAACTAAACTATTGTTGTAGGCAAAGTAAATAAGATTTTTAAAATGTTTAAGCAGCTTCATTTAAAATTAAATTAAAATGCAGAGCCGCCCAGACCGATGGCCAGGACCCGGGCAGTGAGAGTGCCACTGAAAATCAGCTTGTGTGCCACCTTTGGCACACATGCCATAGGTTGCCTACCCGATCTAGTCTGACCTCCTGCACAACGCAGGCCACAGAATCTCACCCATCCACTCCTGTAACAAACTCCTAACCTAAGTCTGAGTTATTGAAGTCCTCAAATTGTTGTTTAAAGACCTCAAGTGCAGAGAATCCTTCAGCAAGTGACCCATGCCCCATGCTGCAGAGGAAGGCAAAAAACCTCCAGGGCCTCTGCCAATCTTCCCTGGTGGAAAATTCCTTCCCGACCCCAAATATGGCAATCACTTAAACCGTGAGCATGTGGGCAAGACTCACCAGCCAGACACCCAGGAAAGAATTCTCTGTAGTAACTCAGATCCCTCCCCAGCTAACATCCCATCACAGACCATTGGGCATATTTATCTGCAAATAATCAAAGATCAATTAGTTGCATGACCTTGTACTTTTCACTATTAAATTTCATCCTATTACTATTACTCCTGTTTAAAAAGTCATCCAGATCTTCCTGTATGATATCCTGGTTCTTCTCTGTGTTAGCAATACCTCCCAGCTTTGTGTCATCCACAAACTTTATTAGCACATTCCCACTTTTTGTGCCAAGGTCAGTAATAAAAAGATTAAATAAGGTTGGTCCCAAAACCGATCCCTGAGGAACTCCACTAGTAACCTCCTTCCAGCCTCACAGTCACCTTTCAGTACGACCCATTGTAGTCTCCCCTTTAATCAGTTCCTTATCCACCTTTCCATTTTCATACTGATCCCCATCTTTTCCAATCTGACTAATAATTCCCCAGGTGGAACCGTATCAAATGCCTTACTGAAATCGAGGTAAAATTAGATCCACTGCGTTTCCTTTGTCTAAAAAAATTTGTTACCTTTTCAAAGAAGATGATCAGGTTGGTCTGGCATGATCTACCTTTCGTAAAACCATGTTGTATTTTGTCCCAATTACCACTGACCTCAATGTCCTTAACTATTTCCTCCTTCAAATTTTTTTCCAAGACCTTGTATACTACAGATGTCAAACTAACAGGCCTATAGTTACTCGGATCACCTTTTCCCCCCGCTTTCTTAAAAATAGGAACTATGTTAGCAGTTCTCCAGTCATACGGTACAACCCCTGAGTTTACCGATTCATTAAAAATTCTTGCTAATGGGTTTGCAATTTCACTGACCCCTCCCAAAAGATAAGGTCAGGATGACAGCACAGAATAGAGATGTTTTGATCAAACCAAGATGTACAAGATGATGGGTGATAACTATTGACATCAGGGGTCTGTAATTAACTATGGCAAAGAGGCAGTACCAACTGGTTTGTATCGGGGTATAAAAATGTATCTCAGGGAATGTCTTTGGTCAGCTGAGGGGGGCAGTGGAAAGTCCTGTCATTGACTAAGCTGCATCTGTGGTCACAGGCAGACAGGTCTTAGTATCCTCGTAGAGTCTGCCAGGTGCTATCATCATGCTTCGTCAACAATAAACCTGGCCAGGTGCCTTCGCTTAAAACCTGGTCTGTGAATTTAACAGGCAGTTTAACTGAGTTCTGCTATCTCCACTATCTGTGTAGAGCTGAGACAGCACCTCGAATGAACACACCCGCAGCCAACATCTAACCACACCCACAATAAGTCTCCTCTTTGCCCTATGAGATTTAAAACAGTGCACAGCACCATGCCTGTAAAGCAGTGAACTGCAGCATACAGACACTGTATTCAACTAACTACCATAAGGAAAAAGCTGAGCAAATGCAGGGTTTTAATTGCCGGATGACTTCAACACAGTTTCTGCTCAAGCAAGTGAGAGAGAGACAGAGTGTGTGTGTGTGTGTTTAATTTATAACAATAGAATAAGGGGGTAGATATAAGGTTCCTGTTGAGTGATCAGCTGAGACTTCTGTGTTGCAAAATGTAGGTGTGCCTTGGAATCAAACATCTCCCATTCCCCTGTTGCACCACAGAGTGTGCTGTCACCCTATTTGCATATATGTTTTCAGAGTAAAAAAATTTCAACCATATTCCTACTCATTGTAATACTGCAAGAGTCAACTTTGGGAGTCCCAGTGGAGAGAGGGTTCCAGGAATCATGCATTTCCCCACTATGTATTCAGACAAGATCATTAGCTGTCCCAAGCAGTCCAAGTAGTAACGGACATTTCCGAGTTCTAATCAACCAGATTTTTTATTAAAACTAAACCCCTTGGTAACTATGCATAGCAGCTTGGTATGATAGGCTACAATATTAACACTCATTCCCTGAAAGCTGTGATTTCCAGGCCTTCATGGGTAGCTCACAGCTAGTATTTCTGAACTCTGGAGTCAATGCAAGAGCACTCTTTGGGGACTGAGAAAGGACAATGGTGAATGAAACAAAAGGCAGGTGACTCAGGGTTTCTACAGAGCCAGAATCTGGTGGTTTAGTCTGCCACAGAAGGAGGGTCCTGCAGTATTCAGAGAAATCAAGCATGGATGGCAGGAGAGGTGTCAGGCTTAGTAGATTTGCTGTTTTCCCATCTTCTGTTTGGGATGCTATTGATTCTGAAGGTAGAAAGGGAGAAAGCAAGAAGAGGGAAAAGGTAGATCCTCAGCAAGCTTCCAGCTTGGCTGTTAGCTCAAACTAAACCAAACCTCATGTTACATTTTGGAGTGTACACGTCACCTGAGACTGTGGGAGAAAGTACAAAATCCTCCAGGTACAAATTAAAACCCTGACAAAAACATGACCCATAGGAGGAAGAGCAGCCAGGGGAAACTGTCAGGCAATTGGCAGTGGGACTAGAGCCTCTCACCATTACGTAGTTTAGCCAGATACAAACTGAAGTTATCACCCAACTGAAGCACTGATCATCTCAGCCCGATTCCTAGGTCAAGCGCCCATGTCACAAACAGCCCCCACAAGTGGAACTCTGGGCAGGCTCAGCCTAAAATCCAATCAGCAAACGATCAGGGAGGCAAATCACTGCAGCTCCTAATGATCACCCCTCTTGGTATAGGAGACAGCACAATGCAGGGCAGTTACTGCCAGTGCTGTTCCCGGTTTGGTGCATGGAGGGCACCAGACTTTTGTTTTCTAAAACAAACAACACTCCATAGGAGACTAAAGTCAGCATCCGTCTCACAAGTGTCACTGACTACAGTCTAAGAGAAACTGAAAAGTAGCACAAGCAGATGCTGTAGGTGGGACTAAGTCTGAGATCTAGATCTCATGCAAGGGGAAGATAGCAATCCAGTTATGATGAATCACAGAATATCAGGGCTGGAAAGGACCTCAGGAGGTCATCTAGTCCAACCCCCTGCTCAAAGCAGGACCAATCCTCAACTAAATCATCTCAGCCAGGACTTTGTCAAGCCTGACCTTAAAAACCTCTAAGGAAGGAGATTCCACCACCTCCCTAGGTAACCCATTCCAGTGCTTCATCACCCTCCTAGTGAAATAGTGTTTTCTAATATCCAACCTAGACCTCCCGCACTGCAACTTGAGACCATTGCTCCTTGTTCTGTCATTTCCCACCACCAAGAACAGTCTAAATCCATCCTCTATGGAACCCCCCTTCAGGTAGTTGAAAGCAGCTATCAAATCCCCCCCCACTTGTCTCTTCTGCAGAAGAAACAATCCCAGTTCCCTCAGCCTCTCCTCATAAGTCATGTGCTCCAGCCCCCTAATCATTTTTGTTGCCCTCTGCTGGAGTCTTTCCAAGTTTTCCACATCCTTCTTGTACCATGGGGCCCAAAACTGGACACAGTACTCCAGATGAGGCCTCACCAATGTCGAATAGAGGGGAATGATCACATCCCTCG
Organism: Gopherus evgoodei; assembly: GCF_007399415.2. Taxonomy (NCBI): domain Eukaryota; kingdom Metazoa; phylum Chordata; order Testudines; family Testudinidae; genus Gopherus; species Gopherus evgoodei. Next base: position 12,639,348 of record NC_044344.1, on the reverse strand, counting down.
ATCTGCTGGCAATGCCCCTACTATACTGCCCAAAATGCTGTTAGCCTTCCTGGCAACAAGGGCACACTGTTGACTCATATCCAGCTTCTCATCCACTATAACCCCTAGGTCCTTTCCTGCAGAACTGCTTCCTAGCCATTTGGTCCCTACTCTGTAACAGTGAATTTGATTCTTCCATCCTAAGTGCAGGACTCTGCACTTGTCCTTGTTGAACCTCATCAGGTTTCTTTTGGCCCAGTCCTCTAATCAGAATGCAGACCAAGATGGCATGAAAACAAGAAGCTATTCATGCAAGTTAGAATGCTGTCAAAAGGGGAAGCCATGTTAAGGATGAAAATATAAAATAAACCCATAAAACTAAAGACATTGTTAGACGATGACACGGCACCTTGACTTTGCAATGTCTAATCATTGCATGCTAGCAGCAGCTCTTGACAAAGTGTTTCCCCAGAGATTTGAAACCTCTCATTATCAAGGTATGTTTTGTATGTGTTAGACAGTGGCACCCAAAGGTGCATAATGAACTGAATGAGCTCCCAGGATGATGCAGCGATTGGGAGCAAATGTGGTCTATGAACAGTAAGGCAGAGGGAATCAAGTCCAGTAGGGGGTGCTATTATCAGTACATACAGCAGCAGAGAGACCATAACTGGATGTGTGTCCAGTTTGGGTGTCCATGCTTTACAAAGGAGGTTGTTAAACTTTGCACAAATTCTACTCCTTAGCTGACCTGGAGATGAACTCCTGACAAAACAGGCTGTTTGTTCCTCATGATGGTTTTGGACTGCCCCTCTGTGTACAAAACCATAACCAGATTAGGACCCAAATAGTTGGCTGGTTCTCCAGTTGGTTGGCCTCAACGACACGTGGCAATGAGTTCTATGTCCTAACGTATGGTGTGGAAAATTGTCCTTTGATAGATTAATGATTTCTAAGGCCAGCAGGGGCCCATTATGATTATCTAGTCCAGGGGTTCTCAAACTGGGGGTTGGGAGGTTATTACATGGGGAGTCACGAGCTGTCAGCCTCCATCCCAAACTCTGCTTTGCCTCCAGCATATATAATTATGTTAAACATATATAAAAGTGTTTTTAACTTATAAAAGGGGGGGGGTTTGCACTCTGAGGCTTGCTGCGTGAAAGGGGTCACCAGTACAAAAGTTTGAGAACCACTGATCTAGTCCAACCTCCTGCTTGACAGAGGCTGTAAAACTTCCTACAGTAATTCCTGCGTCAAGCCAATTTGAAAATTAAGAGTGCCCCAAAATGAACCCGCAGCTATTCCCCTTGACCAGACCTTGCAGGGAGGCTGCAGCAGCAGCCAGTGAGACAAAGTGCTAATCAATGAACAGCAGCTGTTGCTGAGAAGAGCAAGCAAGTGAAGGAGAGTTTCTCTGGAGGAAAAAGACTTTCCTCTACTTCTCCAGCAACTTTGGAGGAGCAGCAGAGCTTGAGTACGAGTTACCCGCAGCTTCCATTTTGGTTTGTAGTTCACAGCTTTCGAGTACATCCCAACCCCGGGACTCTGCATTCCTCCTCCACAGCTCATGCTGGGCCCTTATGGGGGAAAAATTCCTCTTCACACAAGCAGAAGCTAGGACTATATCTATCAGGCCAAGGACCAATACACATTTATCCCCAGCAGCTGACTCAACAAGGAAGAGTAGCAGAGACTATCCCTTAGTTTAGAGACTATTTAATACTTTTAAGAAAGTTAGGATAAGCCAACAAGCATTAAAGTTTTTGATTTTCTACAAAGACACTTTTTGGTGGAACCCATTCTTTAAAAGGAGCATGGAGTTCCTGTCCCAAATTAGTAAGACCTCAGACTCTGGAGTGCTATGTACCACCAAAATCCCACTGTGATCTATGCACAACGTAAGGTCTTTTGTAACTGTTCTTCGAGATGTGTTGCTCATGTCCATTCCAAGTAGGTGTGTGTGGGCCGCATGCACAGTGGCCAGAAGGTTTTTCCCCTAGTGGTATCTGTCTTATCGGTCCAGCTACCCCTTGGAGTTGCACCTTCATGGCACTGCATATAGGGCCCTGGCGACTTGCCGCCTCCTCAGTTCCCTCTTCCTGGCACTGTTCCGACAAAGTTTGGCGGGTGGGTCTTGGAATGGACATAAATACATCTTGAACAACAGTTACCAAAGGTAGGTAACCATCTTTTCTTCGAATGCTTGCTCATGTTGATTCCAAGTAGGTGACTCCCAAGCAGACTGTAGGAGGGGAGATCGGAGCACGGAGAATCGCTTGACTGAAGCACTGCTTTGCCAAATGCTGTATCATGCCAGGTCTGTTAAGTGATGGCACAATGCGAGATGAACATATGGATCGACAACCGTGTCATGGCCCTGCAAATCTCCTGTACAGGGACATGTGCCAGGAACGCAGCTGAGGAGGCCTGCACCCTCGTGGACTGCACTTACAGCATAGGGCTGGCACATAGATAATTCAAATGCAACACGTGATCCATGATGAAATTCTCCGCGATGAAACCAGGAGGCCCTTCATCCTGTCCACTATTGCAATAAAGAGTTGATTTGATTTAATTTATGAAATGGTTTTGTCCTTTTGATATAGAAAGCCAGTGCCCATCTGATGTCTAGGGAATGGAGCCTTTGCTCCCAGCAGTTGGCACATGGCTTAGGGTAGAACACAGGGAGGAAAACGTCCTGGCTTGTATGAAACTGTGATACGACCTTAGGCAGAAAGGCTGGATGAGGCCACAACTGGGCCTTGTCCTTACCGAAAACTGTATATGGAGGTTCAGGTGTCAAGGCCTTGAGCTCAGACACCCTCCTGGCTGAGGTTATCGTGACTAGGAATGCCACATACATGAGAGGTAGGAGCAATTATGTTGCTATTGGGCTCAAAGGGGGCCCTATTAGCCTGGAAATCACCAGGTTAAGGTCCCACGCTCGTATTGGATGGTGAATGTGAGGGTATAACATGTCTAGCCCCTTGGGAAAGCAGATCACTATTGGACCTGCAAAGACTGATCGACTGTCAACCCCTGGGTGGAATGCAGAGATTGCTGCCAGGTGAACCTTTAAGGACAACATTGCCAGATCTAGCTTCCTTTAAGGGCAATAGATAGTCCAAGATGAAGGGCATTGATGCTTGCATCACAGACGTACCCTTTGCATTGCCCAAATTGAAGACCTCTTCCAATGGCCAAGTATGCAGCTCTAGTGGATGGTTTTCTGCTGCCAAGGAAGACCTCTTGAATGGGTTCAGAGCATGCCCACTCCATGGGGTTTAGCCAAAAAGCTTCCATGCCATAAAGGGGAGAGACTCAAGGCTGAGATGCTGGAGGTGGCTGTGGTCCTGAGTGACTAGGTCCAGCACCAGTGGCAGGGTGATCAGAGTGACTACTGACAGTTCTAGGAGCACTGTATACCAGTGCTGGTAGGGCCAGGCTGGAGTTATCAGTATGATGGACACTCTTTCCTTTGTGACCTTGAGCAGGAAGGGCAGGAACACATAATAGGTGGTCCTTCTAGGGAAGGAGAAATGCATCTGCGATTGAGCCCGGGCTGTGACTCAGGAAGGAATAAAACTGCTGACACTTCCTGTTGAATCTCATTGTGAATGGGGAACTCGCACTGGTGGAAAATGCTGTTCACGATATCCAGACGAATGGACCACTTGTGGCTGAGATGGATTTGCTGAGATGGTCTGCCAGCTCGTTCTGGGATCCCGGAAGGTAAGATGCCTCTAGGTGTATTGAGAGGGCTATGCAGAAGTCCCACAGCTTGAGGGCTTCCTGATATAGGAGAAGAGTGTGCTCCACCCTGTCTGTTTATATAAAACCTCACTGTTGTATTGTCCATCAACACTGATACACATCTGCCATCCAGATAGGGTTGGAAAGTTTAGCAGGCTAGGTGAACCACTCTCGGCTCCCTGACACTGATGTGAAGAGAGAGCTCTACTTGGGACCAGAGACCTTGAGTCCTGAGGGCCCTTAGATGTGATCCCCACCCCAACACTGATGTGTCCGTGACTTGAGACATTGAGGGCTGAGGTCTCGAGAAGGACACTCCTGTGGTGGCTCAACCCTCAAAGAGTATACGGAGAAGAGACTCAAATACCAGAGGAGGAAGTGAAACTAAACTTGTCCAGGCTGTCTCTGTTTGGCCAGTATATGGATGCCAGTCAAGCCTGCAGAGGTCTGAGCCGCAGCCTTGCATGCTGAACCACGTATGTGCATGTGGCCAAATCTGTGCCAACACAGTGGGAAACCGCCCAAGGTCCTTTATGATGAAGCAAATGGCGTGGAAGTGACTCTGGCAGGAATGACCTGGTGTGAGTGAAGTCTAGGATTGCTCCTATAAATTCTATCCTCTGGTTGTGGATAGGGTTGACTTTGATACATTTAGCTATAGACCCACCCTGTCAAAGGCTGACAGTTTTACACGCGCCTCTACCTGCATCCTGGAGTGGCCTTGACAAGCCAATTGTTGAGATACGGAAACGCTTGCATGTCATCTTCTCAGGAAGGCAGCGACAACTGCCAAGCACTTGGTAAACACACAAGGGGCTGCTGACAGGCTGAAGGGGAGGACTGTAAACTGATGAGTGCAGTTCAACACGAAGCTGAGGAACCTCCTGTGAGATGGGATAATCAATATGTGGAAGTAAGCATCCAAGCTGAGGGCGGCATACCAGTCCCCCGGATCCAGGTGGCCAAAGACATCATGAAGAAGCTGAAGTTTTGCATGAATCTGTTGAGGTTTTGCAGGTCGAGAATGGGTCTGAGACCCCCTTTGGCTTTCGGGATTAGGAAATATTGGGAGTAGAATCCCTTTCCCCTTAGTTCCTGAGGAACCTCCTCTACTGCTCCTAGGAGCATTTCCATCTCCTGTATAAGAAGTTCATAGAATATTAGGGTTGGATGGGACCTCAGGAGGTATCTAGTCCAACCCTCTGCTCAAAGCAAGACCAATCCCCAAACAGATTTTTGCCCCAGATCCCTAAATGGCCCCCTCAGGGACTGAACTCACAACCCTGGGTTTAGCAGGCCAATGCTCAAACTACTGAGCTATCCCTCCCCTCCGCCCCTTGCAAGTTGCTCATGAGAGTGGTCCCTGAGAAGACATGGGAGTAACGGAATTGGAGAGAATATCCCAATTCTACTGTGCACAGGACCCAGCAGTCTGAGGTTATGACAGTTCAGGAAGCAAGGAGAAGAATCCAGGATCTGGTGTGGTGCACTGCTACTGGTGCTCACCCTCAAAAAGGCGGGCTCGGCACCAGAAGACTGTCCAGTGGAGCCCCGGCCTCGGTTGGATGAGGGGCTGGGGTGGCCTACATCTGTTGTTCCTGCTATGTTTCCCAGAGTAGCCTTGCCTAGGCTGTGCCAGGCAAAAATGCAGGGGAGGTTGGGGCTTAAAGTGCTTTCTCTGTGGGACTGGTGTACGCAGCCTCAATAACTTCAGTGTTGCCCTTGAATTTTTCAGACTATGGAGTTTGGAGTCTGTCTGCTTCAAAAACAACCCCGAGCCTTCAAAGGGCAAGTCCTGTACTGTTTGTTGGATTTCTGGGGGAGGGCCAACATGCAGCCACAAACAACTCCTCATGGCAACAGCCAATGACATGGTTTGCGTGGCCAAGTCTGCCGCATCCAGGGCGGCCTGCAATGAGGTCCTTACCAGTGCCTTGCCCTCCTCCACAATCGCTGCAAACTCAATTTAGAGTCAGTGGGAAGCAACTCCTTGACCTGTGTTATGGTATCCCATGAGCTGAAGTTCTAACAGCTCAAGACTCCTTGCTGGTTTGCAATATGGAGCTGGAACCTCCCGATGGAGTGCACCTTTCTGCAGAAGAGCTCCAGCTTCTTCAAGTCCTTCGACTTGGGTGTTGGGCTCTGCTTGACCTTGCCTTTCCCTCTCATTTGCAGCTACCACCACCGACCCCAGCTGCAGATAGGTGAAGAGGTATTCATACCCCTTTGAGGGTACAAAGTACTTTCTTTCTATCCCCTTAGCTGTAGGGAGGATAGAGGCAGGCATCTGCCACAGAGTTTTGGTGGCAGCCTAGATAGTCTTTATGAGAGGCAATGCCTCATTTGACAGGCCCTCTGGCGCTAAAATGTCCACCATGGAGTCCACTGACTCCATCACCTCCTCCACTTGGAGGCCAAGGTTCTGGACCATCCTTCGCAACAGCTCCTGGTGAGCCCTGCTGTCCACGGGGGGCAGAGTGGTTGACATCCCTGCTACTGCCTCATCAGGGGAGGAAAATGAGGATGCTCTTGGAGATACAGGGCCCTCCTGACCCTCTGGATTGAGTTTCACCCTATGCGGTGTCCTCATGCTTGGTGCTGAGCTCTGTAGTGGCCTCAGCGTCAATCTCAGTATCCACCTTGGCGTGGGGCAGTGCTAAACAGTCCCCGGATACTGCAGGAGCCCGTCCTTCTGATGTGACGGGCTAGGAGCTTCTGGAATAGGACTCCTGGGCCTGATAGTATGCCCACGGGGTCCAAAAGGGCCATGCGCTGGCCAAGGCACCATGGGAGGAGCTCGCGCTGTCTCCTGCCTGTAGCGGTGCCACTCTGACTAATGCTGGCTATACTTGGAGATTATGACTCCACCTCTGAGTCTGATGACTGCAATTCTGAGTGCGGAGACCATGGCGGTGCGGATACAGATGGCACTGGAGTGCAGTGCTGCAGGGAAGGCGACCGGTGCCACATCATGTCCAGCTTGCCTCTGGAAGGTGCAGCACTACATTGCAGTGCCAGAGGTCTGCGTCCAGCACTCTCTCTTGCCTTGTGGGGAACTGTGGTGGCATCATGGCTATCAGGTCCCTGGCCGCCTCAAACGTGTCCGGGGGGTGGAAGGGAGAGCCTATTCCTCTACCAGGCATTCCCTTACGGGGAAGTCCACTGGCACTGGCCCATAGTCGATGGTGCTGCCTCCGGTGCGGTAGGCGCTGGATGTCCCAGCTTGGGACACACTCTGCTAGAGCTCTCTCCCCCAGTTGGTCTCACCATGGGCAAGCGCCCTCTATCAGTTTTCTTATGTCTCTTGTGAGGCACCGGTGAATGGGAGCAGTGCCAGGATGCCACAAAAGACGTGACTTAGTTACCAGGGAATGACGGTGCTGGGGGTCTCTAGGCACAGAGTTCTTCCTCAGCACTGTAGCCTCTCTAACTGAGACTAGAGCACTCCACACTGAGGTGCTGGGTGCCGGATCCAATTGGCCTGGGGCCGAAGGGCTACCTCCATGAAGAGTTGTTTAAGTCTAAAGTCCCTCTCCTTTTTGTTCCTAGGACAGAATCCCTTGCAAATCCTACAATGATCTGTCTGATGGGATTCACTGGGGCATTTCAAACAGGATTTGTGGGGCTCACCCTTTGGCATGGGTTTGTGGCAGGGCCTGCACGGCTTGAATCCTTGGGAGTGAGGCATACCCCAATCCCTGGGGAGGGGAAAACTTAACTGGGGGGGAAATACCCCCCAAACAGAAACTTAATTATCTTAATTACTACTAAAACTCTAAATCTAAACTAACTATTTACAGGTTTCACCAACAGAAACCTAGAGGAAGGCTTGCTGAAACAAGGGAAGAGACACGCAGCTCCAATAACTGTCATGGGTGGAAAGAAGGAACTGAAGAGTAGTGGGTTGGCAGGGCCCTTTATACAGCACAACTCCAGGGGGTGCCTGGACCTACACAAGTATCGCTAGGGGAAAAACCTTCTGGCAACTGTGCACACAGCGCACACACACCTGCTTAGAATTGACATGAGCAAGCACTCTAAGAAACTCGCGATTCCTACAACGCATGGCATTTATTCTCCCCTGCTCTCGGGCATTTCTCTGGAGACCAACCCCCACTAAAAGCAAATAAATCCAGGAAAGTTTTAGTAAGTGAATGATACATAGCTATTTATTCTGTCTACATCATTTCTACCATTACATCTAAAGAATGGGAATAATATTTAACACGTGTAGCACTTACATTTTCAGAGTTCTGCACAAACATAAGCCAATTAGTCCTCACAATAATCTGAGGCACATACCCGCATTTTACCGCTCTGGGAAGTGAGGCAGAGAGAGACTAAGCAGTTTACCTAAAGCCACAACAGTGAGTCACTACCCAAGCCGGTCTTAGAAGCTAGGGAGATTTTGGCTCCTGCAGTGTGGTCTCTGCCAACACACTCCAGCAGCACAGTGTTAATAAAAACAAACTAACCAGTTTTGTGACAGTTAAGGCTGAAGCATAACTTCTTATTTCTGTGGTTTTGGGGGTGGAGGTAACAGGACAACACAGCGAATCCCTGGTGAGATGCAGGGGTCCCAGGACATACAAAGGAGTCCTGAAATGGATAAGACAGTCTGTAAACTCAAAAGAAGACACTGCCTGAGGACCTGGCTGAGGCTGAGTGAAACAGCCTGCGCGCTGGGGGGATGCCTGAGCCAACTGGGACCTACCTAAACTTGCAAGCTCTAGGTACAAGAATATATATATAGGCTTTGTTCTTTCACCCTCTTCTCAGTTCTACTATGGATAAAAACCACTTTGTTTTGAAGAGGCTGTTCTGTCACTGCATTTTCATACTGATTACAGGCTCACAAGAGAAGTGTGCAGCCAGGGCCAAAATCCAGTTGGATCTGCTCAGAGCATATGGATGGTGAATGGGGAGACTCAGTCTGAGGGGGGTGAAATGCAGAATTCCAGGCTGAGAGGAAAAAAAACAAAAAAAAAAACAGGCAAAGGGCTGTGCAGGGGTGCCATGGGGAGACACAGTGTGGGGTCAAAGATACTGAACCATGCACTCCAACTTCATCAAACTAGCACTCTATTGCATAACCTTACTTGTGACCTCATGCTATTCAATCCAATTAGCACATCTGACTGTCACATAGTCCTCGCAATGCTGAGCTCATTGGTAGGCTCCCCCCCCCCCCAACTTATTTTCAAGCTTTTACAGTTTTGGGTGGATGGGCAGTCCTGCTGCAGCCTTACCTGGCACTGAACATTGGTGTACCTCAGTGCACAGCACCCCAAATCAGGGAAGAGAGGAGCATGGGCATCAGAGGGAGAAACCACACAGCTGAAGCTGGTCCTGAAGGGGGATGAGGCTGGGGTGCATCTCAGTATGCTCTTGGTGTCTAACATTTCAATGCCCATTTAAAGTTCTTGCTGTATTTAGTTTCAATAGCAGCACCCCCTGGCTCATAGTCATTACATAGCCATGCAGTTGGAGGGAGCCTCCATGAAGGAGTCTGTCTGATCACTCCCTTCCCAGAGCATTCAAGTAATCTCCGACAGACTTCCAGAGAGCTGCCTTTTTGGCCAACACCAAGGACCAAACCAAATTTACCAGCTAAGGCCTGGTCTGCACTAGAGTTAGGTTGACATAAGCCGCATTGCATAAAACTAGTTGTACGTGTGTCTACACTGAAACGTGTCTTCCACTGATGTAAGCGCCCCTATGGCAACACAATAAACACCTCCCCCCAAGCAGCACTGAGCCATGGTCCATGTACTAAGTTAACATAGTGCAAGCATAGACGCTGCATTACCTATGTCAATCCTAACAGTCCTCCAGCAGGTGTCCCACAATGCCTGCTACTGACCACTCTGGTCACAGTTGTGAACTGCATGCTTGGGGTCAAGGAGACCAGAAGCCCTCCCCCCAACCCTTTGAAACCCTACAAATTTTTGAAATCCCTTGTCCTGATTGTCCAGCTCAGCAAGCACACCTAGCTGCTCTCCACACTGCCAGACCGACAATGCGAGCTACACTCTCCAGCCTGGAGTAGACAGAGGATATTGGATATTCTGAGACGATGGGGAGAAGAGGCTCTGCAACCACAACTATGGATCAGCTGTAGAAATGTGGACATCTACGAGATGACTGCAGAAAGGGTATGACAGGGAGCAGCAGCAATGCTGCATGAAAGTAAAGGAGCTGCAGCAGGCAGACCAGAACACCACAGAGGCCAACAGTCAATCCAGCACCAAGATGCAGAACTGCCACTTTTACAAAGAGTTGCCAGCCATACTTGGTGGACTCACCATCATCCTGCACACCAGCGTAGATACCTCCAAGGAGCCTGAGACACAGACATGCCATAAGGCAGGACCTGTTTGCAGCTGTACCTCAGTCCAGTCATTTGAGTATGGGTGAGCCCAATGCAGTATGGGTGAGCCCAATGCAGGGGAAGGAACGTGTGAGTGCATTTCCCATTACAATGATGTATTGATGGTGCCCCAAACTTAGCAGGACAGAGTTATTACCTTTTCACTAATTTACTCACACTGGAAGAGATAGTGGTACAAAGAGACAATTGTTATCTGCTTTTCATTCCTCTAGAGAGTTGGAGGGCTGGGTGGGGAGAGGAAGTCATGAAGAACAGTTTATGTACACAGAACTATATATCCATTGAATCCTCCTGAGACATCTCAATGAAACTTTCATGGAGGTACTGCGCAATCCTCTGCTGAAGGTTTCTAGGAACGGCAGCCTTATTTCTTCCTCTACAGGGTGTCACTTTCCCACATCAATTGGTGATAATGTCAGCAGCACCATTGCAGTAAACAGGTTAGCAGTGTACAGGGCCCAGATGGCTTCAGGACACCAGCAGCAGCTGTGCTCTGTCCCTTTGTTACCCTCAGGAGCGAGATATCAGCTAAAACCACCACTGCCTGTGGAACAGAATGCTCATATTCAGTGCATTGCCCTACACTCAATTTCATGCAACTGAGCAATTCTCTCATTTCCCTCACCCCTAGTGGGCCATAATAACCATGGCTGGCGCAGTGCAGAAGCACTTTGAAGTACAAACAGGTCTTGTTAAAAACTTCAGAGGAACAATGGGAGGGAGTTCTGAACCTTAACTTTAGCCTTCCATTGTGACTATACTGACAATAGCACCTCTGTGTATTTTATCTGCCACTGCTGCTGTTGTGACCTTGAGGGGGTCTCAATCTACACCCACAGAACACTTGAGCCAGATAAGGAGAAGAAAGAAGAGGACTTGGGATGATATACTGAGTGAGATACCACAAGCCAGTGCTACATCAGACCATGAGCAGAGAGCCTGGAGAGTGAATATTGGAAACTGCATGGAGAAGGAAAGTGGCTTGAGCATTAGCCTGCTAACCCCAGGGTTGTGAGTTCAATCCTTGAGGGGACCATTTATGGCTCTGGGGCAAAAATCTGTCGGGGATTGGTCCTGCTTTGAGCAGGGGATTGGACCTCCTGAGGTCCCTTCCAACCCTAATAGTCTATGATTCTATAATGGGTCTTCTCTGGCAGCAAACACAGATGTTGCATACTCTTGTGGACCTACAGGTTCAACAATCCTGATCTCACCTCCCTTCGCAGTCCATGGAGAACTTCACGTTAGCACCTCACAACATCCACATCCTCCTGTAACATTCTACATGGAATACAGGGCTGCATCTCTACCACTCCATGCAGGGGGACATACAGCAACCATAGCTCTCCCAGGTCAGCATATGTGTAGTCAAAATGGACACAAATATTTGTTCCCCTTGTTAAGTTACATGTCTTTGTATTCTCATCGAGTCTGACAGGCGGTATTACCATACTTCATCAACAATAAACCTGGCGGGGTGCCTTCGTACCTTAACAGATCTTGTGGTGATTGGGCAGTTCACTCGAGGTCTGCTGTGCCAACTGTCTGCGCAGAGCTGGGACAGCATACAGGGGGAAAACATACACCCAGCCGAACATCTGACCACAGTCCTCTTCAGGCTGTACCCATAACTACCAGCAGTAACAAAGTAAGTTAAAACAGACTACTGCCGTACAGAGATTCACATGTGAAGCCAGCCTCTACCACAGCAAGTGCTTTGCTAGGGCCACTTTCGCAATACTTTAGTCATATATGCCTCTCCCTAGTTTCAATAGGCTACTCTTTGAACCTCTCTGCCTTAAAATTAAAGTAGCTAGCGAAAGGAAAGATTGGGCTATTAAGTCCAGCCCCTGGATGCTAATGTAGAGTTGTTGTTGCTAACACCACAACTTATCAAATTTATGAAACCTGGGTAGCCCGGGAAGTCTCAAGGTCTATGCAAACCTGAAGAGAGATAGCATTAGAAGAGAAACCAGAGAAGGTCCAGGGAAGATTAGGCTTGCTACATAGTTTCCTCGTGTTTTCTAAAAGAGTAAAAGCAGATTATGTGCAGCTGTAACGTTAGATATAAAAGTTTATTAGAGAATATTTAAATAAAGATGATACAAAGACTTTGAAGCATCAGCATTGGTCATTGGGGGCAACATACAGAGTATAGGGGGACGCTGGTATTTGGAAATTGGTTAGCACATAACATATACAGACTGTAAGATCCCCAATGCGGGGTGTACGGTGGGTGGGATCAGGAAGCAGTAAGGGTACATCGCTCATACAGTGGGTTATACGCAGTCATGGGTATAAGTAAGCGGGCTGGGTAATGGGGACAGGATGACCCTCACATGGTGGAATCCAGTTCAGTGGGTTTAGGGCTCAGGGGATATGGTCCAGTGGGGGGGGTTATAGGCCTCCTCCCCCCCCCGGGTGCACGAAACCACGCCGGCTCACTCCTGGTATTGGCGGTGGCCAGTGATGTGCTCTGTGTAAATGTCCCTAGACCACACTGGGCCAAATTCAAACCCCTAAGTTAGCTGGCTTGCAAGGCCAAGCACTCCGAAGTTAGGAACTCCAGTTTTCCTGTCAGCCGTGTCATCCTGACGGCCAGCCACAGTGTCTGCACAATGCCAGTCTCGTTACACGGTTCCACACGGACACTGGGCTCCCGCCGGGCACGGGAGTAACACGCGCGTGAGCAGAACGAAGGTTGCGCACACAAGCGTGAGCCGGGCCGCGAACGTGCACGAGCTCGACTGTGCAACCGCGGTCCCTTCACAGGGCGAGCAGAGACCGGGATCCCGGGAACCCGCCTCAGGGCAGGGGAGAGGCGGGAACTGGCCCGGGGAGCTAACGGCAGGTGTCCGCGAGGCGCGCACGGGGAGACCCCGCGGGGGTCCAGCGCCCAACCGGCGAGCCCCGCGCAGGCCGCTCACGGGACAGGAGCTCCGCACGGACACCGCAGCGCCCAACCGGCGGGACCGGCCCCGCCCCCGCCGCACTTACCCCACGAGCCCCGGCTCCGGCCGCTCCAGCAACGAAATGGCGACTGAAGAGGGCGGGGCAAGGAGCGGATAGTCCCCGCCTACTTCCTCCCTTCGACCAATGGAAAGCGAGAGACTAGCAAGGTCGGCCAATCAGAGAAGCGCCAGCAGCAAGGGGCGGGGCAGAAAGCCGGGAAGGGAAAAGCCGCTATTTCCACGTGACTCTCTTCCTGCTTCACGTTTTTAACTCGTCACCGCGGCGAGCGCGCCGCGATTTAACCAAGGGGCACACAGAGGCGGAGGAAGTTCCAACCAATGGCGGCTGCGTTCCGAGCGGATTGGCCAATCCCTGGGGCCGCGGGCGGGGCCAGGCGCGGGCTGTATTTAAGGCACTGCCAGGCGCTGCTCTGCTATAATTAGAACCTCGGGTGGGAGCGGGGAGAGGTGCCAGCCCTGGCTGGGCTCGTGTCCGGGCCTGGCCTCGGCCCCGCAGCGGCGCCGGGTGGGGCCATGGCAGTGTAGGTGTGGGGCTGAGGCCAGGCCCCGGGCACTGTGCTAGGCTCAGGGGGGTGGCAGTGCCAGGGTATGGGGCTGCCCCTCCCTCAGACCCATGGCTCCTGGGGAGGCTGGACCCTGCAGTGCCAAGCTGAACTGTAGTCTATGCAGTGGCCCTTGGCCTAATGCCAGGCCAGACCAAGCAATGGCCTACAGAGACTTCAAACTGCACTGCACAGGGCTGCATCTTGCCTGAAGGGCCCCATCTCCTGAAGACAACAGGTCCCAGCTTGCTGTGCCTTGAGAGGAGCAGCAGCTTCCACCCAGACATGGAGCCCAGCTGTATTAATAGCCAAGCTGCTCAAGCTGGAGTATCCTGTACAATTAACTGTGTGTGTGTCTGGGTTACACTTTAAGCACCCAGTCTCTCTTGTTACTCTCATGGAGCCAGAGTTATTCCTGTTGTGCTAAGGGGTGTTGGGCTCTAAACTGAATTATGGATGTGTTGTGCTAATGTGCATGGCCAAGATATGTTGGGAAGGTTAGACTGGCGAGCAGCTATTGATAGGAAGAGTAAAAAGTATTAAGGCTTAACATTTTAGGATTGTGTAAAGATTGATTAAACACACAGTCAGAAGGCCTCCTCTCTCTGAAAGAACTGCCCTGTACTGGTTAAAGCAGAAGAGCCTAATTTGTTGTGTGCTTTTGGGCAAACCACTTAAAGATGATTTGCAAAAGAGAAAATGAGGTTCTTTAAACTTTGTATTACAGTAGTGCATAGCAGTCTGGGTATAGTGCTGTGGGTGGGTGATGGTTAGGAGCAGCCAGGTTGGGAGCCGGCGGACCCTGTGCCCAACCAGACTATAAACCAAACTTTCTATGAAGATGATAAATGCTGGTTTGCAGAGCTTTCTGGTTGGTACAGGACTGGATAACACTGCTTTTACTCTACTGTTATTTCCTGTAATATCTTACAACTTTGATCTTAATGTTAACTGAACCATCCACATGCATATTATAATATAATTAAGAGAATTAGCATCCGCAAGCTAATCTGGTTACGTTTTTAACTTCTAACAAGATGTAAACACAGATAAATACAATTAGTATCTATTCTTAATCCTTTAACAATACAGGCCTATATCTTAAGAACTCTAGTCTATTTTACATGGCTCTGATAACTATATACAAGGAATGGCCCTGTTTACCATTTCAATACTTTCCTAACATGTCCTTGTGGGTTACTTTCAGTTCAATCAGCCTGCTAGTTGCTTAACCCTCACTGGCTCAGTGTCACAAAAGCAGAGTCAAATATAGTAAAAATCTAAAAGAAATCAAACTCTACGATAGAATCTCTAAGGCTAGAAATTCCATGCTTGAATTAAGAGGATAGCATTAGGAATATATTTCTGGCCACCTGACTAGTATGATGAGTTTGATTGTGAAATGCAGGGCCATCCTTAGGCATATGCAGCTGCATAGGGCACCATGAAATTTGGGGCACCAAATTGCCCCAAATTTCATGCTGCCCTAGGCAGCTGCATGCCGTGTATGTGGGAGCACCAGCCCTGGTGACCAGCCCCCCCCGCAGATTGTGCCCACTGCAAGGGGCAGGGCCATCCCTTGGTGGGGGGCCTAGATAACTCCCTCTGCCCTAGTCTTACTCTTACCCCCTGCTCTGCCCAAGCCTCCTCTTCCCCCAGTGACGCTGCACTCACCAGCAGTGGCAGGAAGTGGAGCAACCTGACCGCAGCCTGCTCCACTCCGCCAGCTCCCAGATGCGGTGCTCTGCTTCCTGCTGGTGGGGAGTTTGGGGAAAAGTTTGCCCCCTGCACTCAGTGGTGGTGGGAAGCAGAGTGACAGGCCCCAGCCTGCGCTGCTTTCCTTGCCCCAGCCATGTTGCTTGGGGAGGGGACCGGAAGGGGAAGGTCCCTCGGTGGCAGGAAGAGGAGCACTGTGGCTAGGATCTGGCAGAGTAGAGTAGGTTTGGGCCAGGCTGCTCCGCTTCCCGCTGCTGCCGGTGAGTGCAGGGGGTGGGGGAGAATCCCTTTCCCCCAAATCTCCTCCCCTGAGTGACATGGCCAGGGCCAGGGAAGCGGAGTGGGCTGCTCCTGGATCCCTGCTAATCCCCTGTGCCACTCTGGGCCTCTGGGGCCCCCAAAAGTGCCCCCACCCACAGCTCCTGCCTCCCAGACCATGGCAGAAGGGCTATGTAGGGCACCCAAATGGCTAGAGATAGCCCTGGTGAAATGCTCAGGGAGATTAGAGAGGATACAAAGACAGAAAACCCAATAATAATGGGGGATTTCAGTAATTCCCATGTTGACTGGGTACATGTCACCTTAGAAAGGAATGCAGAGATAAAATGTCTAGGCACCATTAATGACTTTAGGATAAATATGAAATTAAAGAAGTAGAGTTACCGTAAGTATGGTTAAGAAAAAATATCTCTTGTAAAGAAAGAGTGACTAGGAAGTAAAAGGAAGGCCTTGAAAATAATAGAATCATATTTTTCCTCTGGAGTGATTTTTTTTTTAATACTCATCTCATCATTTTACAAGGGAACCAAAGCTGGTCTCGATGGCTGCTAGATGCCAGGATTTCTTCCCACCTACCCCAATTTTTTTTAAGGTCAGTATTTGCTTTTCAACTCTTGTAAGATAAGGGACAGCTGGATAGAATCAGAAGGGCTAGGGACAAGACAGAAAAGAGTACCTCTTATAAGTTTAATCAGAAGGAACAAATATGTATCACTTTAGGTTATGTGATACAACGTGGCCAGAGGGCAGCAGGAGAGGGTTAGAAGGGAGCCTTATTCCCTGTAAGGGGAAGAAAGTTTGCTATAGATTAACTAGAGCACCTGAAGCCAGTCACATGATAAAACCCCCCTGCTGCAATCAGACAGTTTGAAGGAGTTGGAGCAGAGAGGAATTGGTGCTGGAGCAGATAACAGTTTGAAGGGAAGCAGAGGACAGTTTGGAGAAGTGCTGCAGTGAGCTAAGAAGTCCTAGACCCTAGGTAAGGAGCACCTGGCTTGTACAGAGGGAGGGCAGGAAGCCCCTGAGAAGCTGAAGGGCAGAAGAGGGAAGTAGCCCAGGGGAAGGAAGTGTCAGTTCAAGTAGTTTACCACTATCCTCAGGGCCCCTGGGCTGGGACCTGGAGTAGAGGGTGGGCCCAGGTCTCTCCCTCTCCATTCCCTTCCTCTAGGACCCTAGTGGGGCAGTTAACATTCCACTGCAGGGGCAAGAAATGGTGCCCTGAACCCCCTCCAAAGAAGAGAAAGCACGAGATCCATCAAAATAGGGCTGGCAATTTGCCACAGTTAGTTGTGATTTATCTTAGAATCACAGAAGATTAGGGTTGAAAAAAACCGCAGGGGGTCATCTAGTCCAACCCCCTGCTCAAGGCAGGGCCAATCCTCAACTAAATCATCCCAGCCAGGGCTTTGTCAAGCCTGACCTTAAAAACCTCTTAAGGAAGGAGATTCCATCACCTCCCTAGGGAACCCATTCCAGTGCTTCACCACCCTCCTAGTGAGCTAGTTTTTCCTAATATCCAACCTAAACCTCCCCCCTGCTACAACTTGAGACCATAACTCCTTGTTCTGTAATCTGCCACCACTGAGAACAGCTGAGGTCCATCATCTTTGTAACCCCCCTTCAGGTAGTTGAAGGCTGCTATCAAATCCCCCCTCACTCTCTTCTGCAGACTAAATAATCCCAGTTCCCTCAGACTCTCCTCATAAATCATGTGCCCCAGCCTCTTAATCCAACCAGGACTAGCCCTTTGGAAAATGCCCTGAAATATTTCATTAGTACAAGCAGTCAAGACTTTGCTTCTATAACTCATCTGAAAAATGGCACATCTAGTGGCACATCTAGCAGCACAGCGGGCCCTATAGCATCAGTCTGGACTCTAACGTCACTTCTTGAAACATTCGCTTTTCCTTAGCGGTCTCCCATCTGTATGTTGAGCAGGCCCAACCCTGCTTAAGTTTGGAGGGGAAAAGAATTGACTCTTTGGAATAAATTATCACTCTCCCTGCTATGTGATTCCATCTTCTCTTGGAAAAAAATGGCTATTTTACAAGCACAAAGCTGGTTTATCACCTTAGAGCCTTCCAAATGCAGAAGAAGTGATGAAATTCACAGAAGACTATGTGAGAAGTCATTGTTAGCACTGAAACACATGGCTGATATGAACACCAGCTCACTGTGTTCTGTTAACTGCAGTATCCTGTTGACTGCATAGGGAGTGTGTGACCGGTTAGACCCCCCCACCCGGGATGCCACCTAATGTGCTGGGGTTTCACTGAGCCTGCCTCCTCCAGCAGCCTGGGCTCCCTCACCCTGTTTGGCTGAATCAGGCTTTCCAGCCTCTGATAGCGCGCGCACGCGCACGCGCACACACACACACACACACACACACACACACACACACACACACACACACACACACACACACACACACACACACACACACACACACACACAAAAACACCTCCCTCCCTCCGCAGGCAGCTCTCTATGGGAAGGTTCAGCTAGGAAAGTGCCCAGCACTCAAGTGCTCGCCCCTTTTGGGGCGTAAACCCAAAATAATATTGTCTTGTGCTGTATAGAAAGGTCTGCACAGTGCGAGCCATAAAACTTCGCCCTCTCCCTCAATGTGCAGAGAGAGATGCAAAGCTTCTTGCTCCCCTCCAGATATGAATTACACAAACTGGGTTATGTTATAAACAAGAAATCCATTTATGGACTATAAAAGGTAAATTCTAAGTGATTATAAGGGACAGCAAACAGAACACAGCAGATTACTAAGCAAATAAAACAAAACACGCCAACTAAGCTTAAGATCTTAGAGACTGGTTTCAAGAAGTAATTTCTCACCCTAAATGCTGCGCTTGGGGCAGGCTGCAGAAATTCTTGAAGGTTAGCTCCCCTGCTTGCAGATTAAATCTCCAAGTATCTTATTCAGAGACTAGATCCCGTTTCCAGCCTGAGTTCAATACTCCTCCCCCTTTCCCTTGTTCCTTGGGTGTTTCCAGCTGCCATTTTGGGTGGGGATTCAGTGAAGAGTGAACCGAGATCACGTTACTCCCCAGCTTTAAATAAGATTTACATAAGGTGGGAATTTTTTGTTTCCCAATCTTGACCTCCCTCTACTTTTAATGGAAAATTACTAGAAGTCCAAGATGATGTTTAGTACTAGGTGACAGGACCACCTGACATCTAGTAGTGTCACAGCTACATCCCAGGATGCATCTCAGGAAGGAGAGAGATTAGTATCTTCAAAGTTTTATTGTTTCTTCCTAATGGCCCATCAAATCTGATGGCCTGTTGTCTGGTGGGTGTTTCCCAAGCATGCACCCAGTTGTAATTGTTACATAGCCAATATTCCTAACTTTAGATACAGAAATGATACATGCATACAAATTGGATAATCATATTTAGAAAATTATAACCTTTCCAATGATACCTTACAAGACCCATCTTGCATAAAATATATCTCAGTTATGCAATATCTATATCATAAGCATATTTCCATGCAGAATATGGGGTGTAACGTCACAAAGTGATTTTGTATTCTGATTTTAACTGTGACTTGCACAGGTTAATTATGCACAAGGTGCTAATGGCAAATTTCATAGTAATTTAATTCCTCTTTGATGACTGAAAAAATTGTGGTGGTTGGGACATTTAGTGGAAACTGGCTTGCAAGGACCTGCAGCATTAACCAGAATGACTTTCCCTTGAGAGTGACACTGCTCTGCTTAGAATGTCAGCATGTGAGCTGAATATCAAAATCCAGAAATAACTGCATGGAACTTGCGCAGGAACAGCAGAGCAAAGTCAAATAAGGACAGATTTTTGTGACTGGTTGTATCTGGAGAGTTACTCATGCAAAAATTCACTCACTTAAGATAAAAAGTGATTACAGCATTTGTCTGCATTGTTTGCAACACCTTCTGTCATGCTGTGTGGAGTGGCTCACAACTGTGAGAGCCTACCTCAGGGCAGACTGCCAGAAAACAAGAGCAGTGTGACCGTGGTCCCAGGGGGGCCTCACTGAGATTGCTCAATCAGGGCCAACTGGAAAGAATGGGGCATACAATCCCCAAAACTGGTTGCTATTTCTATTTAGATTCACCAAACCAGCAGCAAAACAACT
This sequence comes from Gopherus evgoodei, assembly GCF_007399415.2. Taxonomy (NCBI): domain Eukaryota; kingdom Metazoa; phylum Chordata; order Testudines; family Testudinidae; genus Gopherus; species Gopherus evgoodei. The sequence continues at coordinate 12,619,587 of NC_044344.1, read as the reverse complement.
TTGATGATACTTGACTGGTTACCTAGAAGCCAGTAACACAGTTCCCTTAAAACAATCCAGCCTTGGGCTCTCACCCAGATAGCCAAGTCAAATATGATGAGATTTACTAAAAATCTTGTTCATCATATAAAAAGTTCTACCAATCCCAAAGGATCAGACACATTACTCACCAGGTGAAATAATATTTCAGATCATACCCAAATATACCCTTACAGCTAATTCTTATTAACTAAACTAACATTTATTAAAAAAGAAATTGGTTAAAAGATCATTATACATACAGGTATGAATAAAGTTCCTATGTCAGTTTCATAGTAGAGAAAGTGAGCTTCAGAATTGCAAAAAGTTCTTTTGGAATTAGTTCCATAGATTATAGTCCAATGTCCAATATCAGGGTGATCCAGAGTGGAGCTGGAGATCTCAGTCCTGTGACTCAAAACTTCCCCTCATGAAGCTTAAGCAGATCTGAGATAACAGGATCAGGGCCAAAGAGTTCCTTTTATAGGTCTCTGGCTGCCTCTTGACAGTAAGAGAAGCATTATGGCTTTGAAGTAGACCTCCTGTCTCCTAAGCATCACTTGTAATTAGCTACCATGGATTAGCATAAGGCAACTGCCCATCTCCTACCATTTACAGGTAGTTTACCACATACTTCAAAGAGAAATAAAAACAATGATACTACCACATTCACAGTTCATCTAAATGTTAACATCTCCTTTTTATCTCTGAATGAACAGAATACAGTGACAGACAGGAACCAATTGGTTACACTGTTAACCTCTAACAACATATATGTAAACACACAACAATACAACCATTATCTCCTAATATGTCTCTAAAGGTTGAATCTGGGTCAATTAGCCTGCAAGTAAGGAACCATTTTTGGCCCTGTGTCACAGGCAGACACCCCAAACTGGTAGTATGTTCTGTAATTTGATTTCACCAAGCCAGTAACAAATACGAACTCCTGGATCATTATACCAGTCTTACCATGGAGTCACAAACAGTGATAAAGGTTATTTCATCAACAACAATCTATCTATCTATAGAGATAGACAGATAGATAGATATCACACCACATCAGGTTGCTCCCAGTTCCAAGAGACCAGTCACTTACCCCAGATCAATTGGTACTCCAGATCTTACACCAGAGACAATGCTGGCAGCCAATTCTATAGTAATCCGACTATAGGTTTACTATCTAAGAAAAAAGAATGAGCGTTATTGAGATGTTAAAGCAGGTAAAATATGGTGGCAGTGATGTAATAAAATGCCAGTTTCCCAAAAGTCCTTCAGGGTACCCAGGTTGTCTCTAGGGATCTCCACTTTGCCTCTAGTACGCTTCCCTGTAAGAATCATAGAATATCAGGGTTGGAAGGGACCTCAGGAGGTCATCTAGTCCAACCCCCTGCTCAGAGCAGGACCAATCCTTAGACAGATTTTTGCCCCAGATCCCTAAATGGCCTCCTCAAGGATTGAACTCACAACCCTGGGTTTAGCAGGCCAATGCTCAAACCACTACAGTTCAGAGATGAAGGATCTTTCTTTGAATCAATTTTTATATCTTCTTTTGACAGAAGACAAGCTGACAGTTTTTCTACCCACGTGAGCTTTTCCTTTGATGATGCTGAATGTAGACACTGTGGTGATTATAGTGCTGTGATTGGCCTCCAGCAGGTGTCCCACAATGCCTGTTCTCATCTCTCTGGCCATCGGTTTGAACTCTACTGCCCTGCCCTCAGGTGACCAACCATCAGCCCCACCCCATACATTCCTTTGCAAATTTGAAAGTCCCCTTCCTGTTTGCTTGGTAATCCGTGCAGTGGTCTCAGCACATCTTTCCAGGTGACCATGTCTGCTCCACGCACCAGGCAATCCCCTGCTTGGAGCAATGCTGAGCTGCTGGACCTCATCAGCATTTGGGGAGAGGAGGCAGTGCAGTCACAGCTGCGCTGCAGCCATCAGAATTATGTTACCGACAGACAGATTTCTAGATGCATGACAGAAAGGGGCCATGACTGGGACACACTGCAGTGCAGGGTCAAAGTGAAGGCGCTGCAGAATGCCTACCACAAGGCGCAGGAGGCAAACCACCGCTCCGGTGCTGCGCCCACGAGCTGCTAGTTCTACGAAGAGCTGGATGTGATACTCGGTGGTGACCCCACCTCTACTGCGAAAGACCCTGTGGATACTTCGTTGGCTTGCGTGCCAGTCGAGAGTGGACCGAGCCAGGAGGAGGCAATCTTGGATGAATAGGGGGAGGGGGACCCAGAGGCAGAGGATGACTCAGAGGTCAGAAATACATGCAGCTGGGAGCTCTTCTGTACCCTGAAGGAGCCTAGCCGGTCACAGCAGTTGGAGTTTGGCGAAGCGCAAACAGGAGAGGAGCCCCCTGGTAAGCGGATCTGATTTTGGGAATTGCTAAAGCGAGTTGTTGGGGGCAGGAGGGTTGCAGAAAGCAGGCTTGTCTCCCACCTCATGCCTAGCGTGAGCAGCAGAACAGGCTGTTGATACACTTCCTCCCTTCACGGGAATCTCCCTCAGAGATCTCCAGGAAACTCTCGTGGAGATACTGAGCAATCCGCTGCCTCAGGTTCCTTGGCAGAGCTGCTTTGTTTCTTGCCCCATTAACAGTAACTTTCCCTCCCCTGCAGCCGCTATCACAAAACTCTTTCCCATGCCCCTCACACACACACACTCTGCCAACACACTGTTATCAACCTCCTGGCTCCACTCTCTAGTCGCAGCATTCCACTCCTCCCTCCTCACAGTCCAGCAGTGTGGACTCCCACTACCCACTGCACTCAACACCCATTCCTCTGCAGTCTGGCCCTCCTGAAGTACAGCACCCGCTGCATCGTCCTCCAAAGGAGAAGGCTGAGTATGATCCCTGGACATACACAAATCTGTATCAGTCCCGGAATCCCTCCTCCTCTTGAGACACTCCCTTTGCCCATCCCCCTTTCTGCTGATGATTTTTTTCGTTTGACTCTCTCCTCTGGTTGTTGTCTTTCAATAAAAGAATTGTGTTTGTTTGACAGCAATCTTTATTCTATTAAGTGAAAGCAAAAAGCACTGCAAAGCAACATACAATTATGTTAAATCCCCTTCTTGCATCATGTGCACCAATCACCTCCTAGCATTACTAGCACTGCAATCCCATGCATAGCAACAAATATTAGCAGCTTTCAGCTTCAAATTGCTGCCTCAAAGCATCCCTGATCCTTATGGCCCCGTGCTGTGTCCCTTTAATAGCCCTGGTCTCTGGCTGTTCAAACTCAGCCTCCAGGTGCTGAGCCTCTGCAGTCCAGCCCTGAGTGAAGCTTTCACCCTTCACAAATATTATGGGGCGTACAGCTTGTGGCTATATGCATAAAAATATTGTCATCAGCCAGGTCCAGCTTCCCGTACAGGCATCGCCAACAGGCTTTTAAACGGCCAAATACACACTCCACAATCATTCTACACTTGCTCAGCCTGTTGAACTGTTCCTTGCTGCTGTCAAGGTGCCCCATGTATGGCTTCATGAGCCATGGCATTAATGGATATGCAGGGTCTCCCAGGATCACAATGAGCATTTTGACTTCCCCTACGGTGATCTTCTGGTCAGGGAAGAAAGTCCCTGCTTGCAGCTTCTTGAACAGGCCAGTGTTCTGAAAGATGCGTGTGTCATGCACCTTTCCAAACCAGCCTGCGTTAATGTCTGTGAAATGCCCACGGTGATCCAGAAGCACCTGGAGAACCACTGAGAAATACCCCTTGCGATTAATGTACTCGGTGGCTAGGTGGTCTGGTGCCAGAATTGGAATGTTTGTGCCATCGATCGCCCTTCCACAGTTAGGGAAGCCCATTTGTGCAAAGCCATCCACAATGTCACGCATGTTGCCAAGAGTAACGGTCTTTCGGAGCAGGATGCGATTAATGACCCTGCACACTTCCATCAACATGACTCCAATGGTCGAATCTCCCATTCCGAACTAGTTAGCAATCGATTGGTAGCAGTCTGGAGTAGCCAGCTTCCACAGTGCAAGCGGCACGCGCTTCTCCAGCGACAGGGCAGCTCTCATTCTTGTGTCCTTGTGCCACAGGGTCAGGGCAAGCTCATCACACAGTCCCATGAATGTGGCTTTCCTCATCCGACAGTTCTGCAGCCACTGCTCATCATCCCAGACATGCATCACGATGTGATCCCACCACTCAGTGCTTGTTTCCTGAGCCTGAAAGCGGCGTTCTACTGTGGTCAGCACCGCCATGAATGCCACAAGCATTCTCGTGTCATAGCTACTTCGCGTGGCAAGATCAATGTCAAACTCCTCTTGCCTTTGTAGTTTAAGAAATAACTCCACTGCCTCTCGTGACGTATTGGTCCGTGCGAGCAGCATACTGGGCACCAGTGCGGGATCCATTCCTGCAGCCCAAAGAGGCAGGGCACACAGAACACAAACCATTGAAAGATGGCGTCAAATACAGACGGAAGCACAGAGATTGCTGAGATGCGAAGCAATGCATCATGGGGCATTGGGACAGGACCCAGGAAGCCCCGCAACCCCTTCCACCTTCCCACAAGTCTTAGTGGCAAAAGAGAAAGAGGTGCTCTGCGGGATAGCTGCCCAGAGCGCACCGCTCTGAATAGTGCCGCAAGTGTGAACACGCTATTGCACAGACATCTGACAGTGTGAACACACAACAGCGGTTTTGATAGCTCTGTGATACGTTACTGCTATTTAATGTTGAAGTGATCATATCCATACTGCAGATTTGTCCAATCTCTCTCAATATCTGTGTTGTACGTACTAACTGAAATCTTAGCTTGCGTACTTTCCTTGGTATTCTGATTGTAATTTACATTCTTTTAGTGAAAATATGATCATGCCATTGTATAATTTTAATCTGGCTTTGCTTGATTGCAATTTCATTTTTTTTCTCTCGCATAACGCTGAGAAAGTCCTTGTATTCCAGCAGAGTCACTGATGCTCCACGGTCTATTTGGCATTCAGCTTCCTATTTGTTTGTGTGCTGCCGTCTTGTCTTTGCACCTGGTGTAGGTCTGAGCTTTATAAACCATTTTCATTGTTTTGCATATCATTAATGTCATAGATATGCCAGATCTCATTCCCCCAAGTCATTGCTTGCTTCTTCGATATGGTACATTTTTCCCCGCAGTTATTGCATATGACCCTATATGTGTAACCCACCCACCTCCTGGGTGTGGTGTTCTGTCCCATCTAGTGGCACTGAGAACACTTAGAGTGAGAGAGATATAAAATGAGTCTGCTCTACAGCCATGTGCTAACAGCTATGTGGCTTTTAGTTCATGCCGTAGACGCTCATGCGCTAAGCTCTAGAGGCCTTAGGTTCAATCCCGCCCGCCGATGACCGGGGTCCGTTGGGATTACATATGCAAGGCGCTTTCCATTATGTTTTTCTTCACTGTACCCACAGCTCTCCCTCTGCATTTTGTTTATCTCCTCTGCGTTGCATTTGTGCATTTGCTTTTGCACAATTGATGATGTATTTTTACTTGTGTTTTCATGCTTTCCCTATGTTACGTGGTGAGTTATCTGTGTCAGCTCCACTTATGCTCCGCACTTGGATGTGAGTTTATTCAACATTTTTGAAGATACTTATAAAACCCTTGGAAGAGTTAGTGTGTGGGCTTCCTAAGCAGTCTCCATTGAGGTCCTGCATCTTTTGTCCCTATTATTAGTCTATCATGAATTAGTCTGAAGAGTTGATAACTGAACGAGTTAGCCCTTTTTTGCACTGAGCTGTTATTTCTCCAGGTTTTTGATTGCAACTCTTGCATACAATATTTTTTTGTGCACTGAAAATGCTTTTGGAGCATGACTAGGATTTTACATGCATCCTCCCAATCTGCTGCTGACATATCCAGATGCTGTTGGAGTATGTGGCAGCCTTTGTCGCAGCTAGTAGTTTGCTGCTCTCTGTTGTCATTGCAACTGTGTAGTTTCCTGGTGTGGTCTAAAGAATATCCAGTTGCTAAATACATCCCGTTCAAGTCCCTCTGCTCAGGGACAGGAATCTGCTGCTGTCTTGATTGTTTGTTTTCTTTTTGGGGTCCCCCCCTTCTTAGTTTTCAGTTTCACGCACCGAACTCACATCTGACACGTTCGATGTTCAAACCTCAAAAAGAGCGAGCCACGACAGTGCAGCAATTAGGCTTTGTTCCTTCCTGCACACGTGCTGACCTCTCTCAAGCACCTCCTGACAGTAGACTTGCTAGACATTACCCTACACAAAAGCATAATATCATCCTCCCTATGGGGAAGCTATCTATTATAACAGAGATGCTGGACACCACAGACTACAGCAGAAATCAATGAGCTACATGTGCCTGGCACCCCTGGAAAATCACATGCACGATATCTCAGGCTGGGCACCCAAGAGCAGTGGCCATTTGTGAAAGGATGGGCCTAAAACCATATCTTTGGCAGCGGGAATACAGGTGTGAATCCAAATTTTCCTACAGTTCCCTGCAAAGCCCTATTGTCTAACATCAGCCCGCTGTCCTGAATAGCTCTGTACTTCTAACTGCCTTCCAGTGAGAGTGAGCACTTTACAACCCCTTGTGAAGCAGCAGTAACATCCCCACTCCACAAATGGGCACCAAGAGGGGTAGTGACAGGCCCAGTGTCTTCCCCAGAGCCTGCAGCCTAGCAAGGGCTGGAGTGCAGCTCTCCTGCTTCCAGGCTTGTGGTTTCCCTGCTGCGGTTTGCATTTTGTTTCATCTGGCGAGGCCATGGTGGGGAACAACTATAAAAAGCCAGTTGAAGACGTCTGACCCCTGAGGAACTGTGACTCATACTGTATGTAGCCTGGTTGTAGCTTTGTTTCATTTCACCTCCACGGGCCTTTTGTACTGTCAGGGACACAAAGGAGGTCACTTTCTTGCATAGGAGCCACTACTAACAGGAGGCCAAGTTCAAATGTTGATTTTGAAATTCATTTCAGTGCATATGGGGTAGAGACCTTTGCTTCAAACTCTCCCCTCCCAACTTGCAAATCCATCCCCAGCACCAATTGTGCTGCTTCCCATTCTCACCTCATTGCACCTGAAATCGGTGGGGGCAAGGCGGGCTTTAGGGCTGTTAAGATAAGTTCCTGTCTGCATCCTAAAGACTTGCCCATACCGGTATTGCCCTGGCCTCTTCCTTTGTCAGTCAGTGTTAAAGGCATTCTGAACTATATGCATTTCCTCACCTTTTGGGGGCGAAGCCAGACTTTCAGGCACCTGCTCCCCTACTTGGTGTAAACTTTGCTTGTACCAATCAGAAACGAACACACACAGTTTTTGGGCCCCGTCCCCTATGACACTTCTATGATGTCATAGTGGGTATTTTAGGCTGGTCTGCCATGTGCAGGCAGAAGAGGAGAAAGAAAAACAAATCCTGTGTACCTTGTGCACACCCGTAACCGAGCCTGATCACCTCGAAGCCTCTCTCAGCTCACGTGTTTTAAGTAGAGTTTCTACGTTTGCCGGTCGTTATGAGTTGGTTTGTATTCGTAAGTATTGGTTATTACTAAATGCTGCATCCGTGTTTATAAATATTGTTTACTGCATCTTTGTTTATAAATAGTTTAATAGTAAATACTTTAGCCATTGTATGTTTTAAGTTCCATTAACCCTATTAGCTAATCATATGCTGCTCCCCTACCCCTTGTAACTATCCCCAATAAAACTTTTAATTAATTAATTTTAGTTGTGTGCGTGCCTGCAGTTTGCATCGTGACCCAGACCCTCCTTGCATCCCTTACCTATACAGTCTATTGCCACGTGCAGCCTGGTAAATAACAGCTCTGCATTTTTCTTTCGCCCCTATAAGTATATGGCAATCTACAAGGGTGATTCCCCTGATTCCTGGGAACTGGGCCCCGCACCCTCTGCCGAAGTGCCACTGGAAACAGCGGCAACCAATCGAGCTGCCGCTGAGTTGCCTCCGCTATCTTCGGTGGCAGCTCAATTGCTGCCACTGCCTTCAGCCGCATTTCGGTGGCAGCTCTTTCGAAGCCGGTCCTAGGTGGGGGAATCAGTGCAGGATGAATGAAGTTGCCAAGTCCTGAGTCCTAGCGGACAGTGCAGTCAGCAAGAGCCATGCAGGCTCTGAGCTTGGGGGCGTTACACAAGGAACTGCAAGGCAGCAGTGCTGAGTGAAAACAAAGATGAAAATGGGGCCAGAGCTGCTCAGGGTTTGGAGAGTTTCTGCGGTGGAGGAGTCAGCCTGCACCTACAGACACATAGCAAAGCCAGTCCCCTGAGAACCTGGCGCAGATGCCAAAGCTCCTAGATTAACCCAATTCCCTGCCAACCACCATTATTTTCCCTTCTGCCTTAAGTGAAATATTTTCCTAGATTACACTAAGGAGCCCTGTCTCCTGCAGTAGCTGCCTAGCGAACACACTGGGCAAGATCCTATGCTGGGTCTGAGTTGTGCCCACTGGAGCTGGGGATAGGGAGGCTGGAGCAGTCTGGCTCCTGGGGAAGTCTGGTGCCAGGAAGCTCTGAAGGGACATTCTGGCAGCTGGGGATCACTGGGTGTCAGGTACATCTTTCAGGTGCTGGGACGCTGGTACGAGGAGAGCAAAGGGGCTGCTGTAGCCAACGGAGGATCCCTGCTAGGCAGGAGTAATCCTCGCCTGCCCAGACCCACCAAGTTCGTGCAGACTTTGCAGTGGTGGACTGGCATAAAGCAGCCTCTACCTGGCCACTGTCCAGTTCCCCATCTATTTGGCAGGAGTCTCTGGGGAGGAGAGTCGTAACTGTCGTTTAGGGGCTGGAGGAGGAGAGCGCCACCTCTCTGTGCAGCTGAGCAGTTCTGAGTTCAGGTAGGTTGAGAGGGGGCAGAGAAGGAGGAGTATATATGCTACTGCATACACTGCTCCGTGTTCAATGCTCTCTCCAGTGCACTTGGAAAATGCAGGGCTAGAAGAGAATTCAGTTTAACTGGAGCACTTCCCATCTTTGGCAGCTTCCCAGGACTCCAAGGGCCATACTTTAATTTGCACATAAATGTACATCCCTTAACGTACCATCCTTCTATAGAACCCTTCATCAGAGGGAGCCAACCTGGCTATGAGTTTAGCCCACTCAGCTGGAGGAAGGTCATCACCCCCATTGTACTGGTGGGGCACACGGGCATAGAGCGGCACAGTGACTTATGCTCTAGGAATTATTTTGGAGCAGTTCTCTGGTCCGTGTGACACAAAGGGTCAGACAAGACGGCCATAGGGGTCCCTGCTGACCTTGGAGTCTTGGAATTATTCCAAGTCAGACAGCAAGTCAGTGTCAGGCTGGAGAGTGGGACTCATGACTACTGTCTGCCAGTCCTATGCCTTCACCACAAAGACAATCTTTCCTCAGGTGCGATGGCAGCATTTTCTGTGACCAAGAACATACATTCCTTGTGCTCGTTTCATTGTCTGATCATTTTTCTGTCTTTTGTAGTTCAGAGGGGTGGCCACAGGCCATGTTTTAGAACGCCAGTGCTGTCTCTGAGTCTGGGTGACATTTTGAAAGACCCTAATTCAACAGAATGTATAAGCCAGCAGCTGTCCAATAAGATCAGTTTACAGTGTGGTACCCATTCACACTGGCGAACAGTTTCAGGCACTAGGGGATTTTTTTCAGAAAAAGGGGGTGAAAGTAGGAAAGATTCCTCTGTCTCAGTGTGGAGTCACAGACACGATTGAAGGATATGTACCAGGAGCCTAGGGTTCAGCTTGTGGCTACATCACAGTGTGGCTTCTTCCTTAGGGAAACGGCTTCGGCGTGGCTTTCCACAGTAAGTCTCTTTCACCGCCCAGCGCCAAGCCTTAAATTCTAATCAAACATTGACTCCTGTCTTCTGCAAAGGGAGAGAGAGACTGTTGTCATTTTTAAATACTTGGGAGATAGTCAGATACTCCCACGAGGAGTGCCAGTTTGAGAACCTATGCAGAAGTTGCTTTTAATACATTTCTTTGCACCAAATGACAAATAATGTTTTTCAGAAGCATTTTTTATAAGCTAGGGATAAAAGCCACAGTGGCTGGCATGATTATCCAATATTAGGAAAATCATAGAATATCAGGGTTGGAAAGGACCTCAGAAGGTCATCTAGTCCAACCCCCTGCTCAAAGCAGGATCAATTCCCAACTAAATCATCCCAGACAGGGCTTTGTCAAGCCTGACCTTAAAAATCTCTAAGGAAGAGATTCCACCATCTCCCTAGGTAACCCATTCCAGTGCTTCACCACCCTCCTAGTGAAATAGTGTCTCCTAATATTCAACCTAAACCTTCCCCACTGCAACTTGAGACCATTGCTCCTTGTTCTGTCATCTGCCACCACTAAGAACAGTCTATAGCCATAGTCTTTGGAACCCCCTTTCAGGTAGTTGAAAACAGCTATCAAATCTCCCCTCATTCTTCTCTTCTGCAGACTAAACAATCCCAGTTCCCTTAGCCTCTCCTCATAAATCGTGTGCTCCAGCCCCCTAATCATTTTTGTTGCCCTCCGCTGGACTCTTTCCAATTTTTCCACATCCTTCTTGTAGTGTGGCACCCAAAATTGGACACAGTACTCCACATGAGGCCTCACCAATGCCGAACAGAGGGGAATGATCATGTCCCTCGATCTGCTAGCAATGCTCCTACTTATACAGCCCAAAATGCCGTTAGCCTTCTTGGCAACAAGGGTACACTGTTGACCCATATCCAGCTTCTCGTCCGCTGTTGACCCATATCCAGCTTCTCGTCCACTGTAACCCCTAGGTCCTTTTCTGCAGAACTGCTGCCTAGCCGCTTGGTCTCTAGTCTGTAGAAGTGAACGAGATTCTTCCATCCTAAGTGCAGGACTCTGCACTTGTCCTTGTTGAAGCTTATCAGGTTTCTTTTGGTCCAATCCTCTAATTTGAATAGGTCCCTCTGTATCCTATTCCTACCTTCCAGTGTATCTACCACTCGTCCCACTTTAGTGTCATCTGCAAACTTGCTGAGGATGCAATCCATGCCATCCTCCAGATTGTTAATGAAGATATTGAACAAAACCAGCCCCAGGACCAATCCTTGGGGCACTCTGCTTGCTACTGGCTGCCAGCTAGACATGTAGCCATTGATCACTACCCATTGAGCCCAATGATCTAGCCAGCTTTCTGTCCACCTTACAGTCCATTCATCCAGCCCATACTTCTTTAACTTGCTGGCAAGAATACTGTGGGAGACGGTATCAAAAGCACGCCCACTGCTTTCCCCTCATCCACAGAGCCAGTTATCTCATCATAGAAGGCAATTAGGTTAATCAGACATGACTTGCCCTTCGTGAATCCATGCTGACTGTTCCTGATCACTTTCCTCTCCTCTAAGTGCTTCAGAATCTATTCCTTGAGGACCTGCTCCATGATTGTTTCAGGGACTGAGATGAAGCTGACTGGCCTGTAGTTCCCTGGATCCTCCTTCTTCCATTTTTTTAAAGATGGGCACTACAGTAGCCTTTTTCCAGTCATCCGGGACTTCCCCCATTCATGATGAGTTTTCAGAGATAATGGCCAATGGCTCTGCAATCACATCCACCAACTCCTTTAGCCCCTTGGATGCGGGGCATCCGGCCCCATGGACTTGTGCTCGTCCAGTTTTTCTAAATAGTCCTGAACCACTTCTTTCTCCACAGAGGGCTGCTCACCTCCTCCCCATACTGTGCTGCCCAGTGCAGCAGTCTGGGAGCTGACCTTGTTCGTGAAGACAGGGGCAAAAAAAGCATTGAGTACATTAGCTTTTTCCACATCCTCTGTCACTCCTCCCTCATTCAGTCAAGGGCCCACACTTTCCTTGACCTTTTTCTTGCTGCTAACATACCTGAAGAAACCCTTCTTGTTACTCTTAACATCTCTTGCTAGCTGCAACTCCAAGTGTGATTTGGCCTTCCTGATTTCACTCCTGCATGCCTGAGCAATATTTTTATACTCCTCCCTGGTCGTCAGTCCAATCTTCCACTTCTTGTAAGCTTCTTTTTTATGTTTAAGATCAGCAAGGATTTCACTGTTAAGCCAAGCTGGTCACCTGCCATATTTACTATTATTTCTACACTTTGGGATGGTTTGTTCCTGAAACCTTAATAAGGATTCTTTAAAATACAGCCAGCTCTCCTGGACTCCTTTCCCCTTCATGTTATTCTCCCAGGGGATCCTGCCCATCAGTTCCCTGAGGGAGTCAAAGTCTGCTTTTCTGAAGTCCAGGATCCGTATTCTGCTGCTCTCCTTTCTTCCTTGTGTCAGGCTCGTGAACTCGACCATCTCATGTTCACTGCCTCCCAGGTTCCCAACCACTTTTGCTTCCCCTACTAATTCTTCCCTGTTTGTGAGCAGCAGGTCAAGAAAAGCTCTACCCCTAGTTGGTTCCTCCAGCACTTGCAACAGGAAATTGTCCCCTACACTTTCCAAAAAACTTCCAAATAAACACCAGAGGCAAAGAAATCCTCCACGTTCTCTCCTTATAGTGCAAAGCCTAACCGTGTTGGAATGTATCAGAAACAAGGGGCAACCATCTCATCAATCTACATTAGCTGCAATAACTTTTAATAGAGACCTTTCTATTGGCCAGTGTCCCTGTTACTCTCTCCAACTTTACCTTTGTTCCAGGAGCTTTTTGCTGTCCCATTTTCCCCCAAGGATTCTGTGTCTGTGCATGTTTGTTTGGATACATTTCTATCAACGGAAAACTGGCTTTGAGAATTTACATGAAAGATATGGATGTCTTCTAAAACTGGGCCCAAGAACAAGCAATGACTATTAGAGACTCATAAAATCCTGGAAGGAAAATCTTTAATCAAAGGATTTCTAGAGGGGAATTAAAATGCAGCATTAATGTTCATCAGAAAACCAGCAATAATGCACAGTACAAGGTATTTTTAATCGCTGGTTATACAGTCAGGATTTCACCGTGAAACCTACTTTATGTGACCCTACAAACAAATAACAAAAATGGTCATCTAGGTAGGTCTTTAACTAGAAAGATATTTGTTGTATGTGTAAATTGGGTGCTGATGAGGGGTGTTGGATTCACAGCCCTGGAGGATGAAGCCCTCTGTCCTCAGAATGTGTACAGAACATTTACTGCTATGTATTTAGCTGGAGGAAGCATCCAGAATGTGCTGGTGTCATAACCTTAGTCCCAGATTTGGACCTTAGCGTCCAAAATATGGGGGTTAGCATGAAAACCTCCAAGCTTAGCTACCAGCTTGGACCTGGTACTTGCTGCCACCACCCAAAAAATTAGAGTGTTTTGGGGCACTCTGGTCCCCCTGAAAAACCTTCCCTGGGACCCCAAGACCCAAATCCCTTGAGTCTCACAACAAAGGGAAATAATCCTTTTTCCCTTCCCCCCTCCAGGTGCTCCTGGAGAGATACACCGACACAAGCTCTATGAATCCAAACAGAGTGACTCCCCCTCTCCGTTTCCAGTCCTGGAAACAAAAGCACTTTCCTCTTCACCCAGAGGTAATGCAAAATCAGGCTAGCAAATCCAACACACACAGATTTCCCCCTGATTTCTTCCTCCCACCAATTCCCTGGTGAGTACAGATTCAATTTCCCTGAAATTTCCCAGTAAAGAAAACTTCAACAGGTCTTAAAAGAAAGCTTTATATAAAAAAAAAGAAAAATACATACAAATGGTCTCTCTGTATTAAGGTGACACAATACAGGGTCAATTGCTTAAAAGAATATTGAATAAACAGCCTTATTCAAAAAGAATACAAATCAAAGCACTCCAGCACTTATATTCATGCAAATACCAAAGAAAAGAAACCATATAACTTACTATCTGATCTCTTTGTCCTTACACTTAGAAACAGAAGATTAGAAAACAGAACTACTTCTCCAAAGCTCAGAGAAAGCAGGCAGACAGAAAACAAAGACTCAGACACCCATAGTTGAAAAAATCCGGTTTCCTGATTGGTCCCCTGGTCAGGTGCTTCAGGTGAAAGAGACATTAACCCTTAGCTATCTGTTTATGACAGCTGGGCCCAGTCCCCATCTCAAAGAGCACACATAGCATCCCTAGCATGGGCACTGGCGTGGCAAGGTTCCCTTCACTGTCCTGCCCACGTGGCTCAACTATGATCTGGAGTAGTCACTTCCATAGGCAAGTTATTTCCTCGTGGTTGTCACAAAGTTGCTTGAACACCCTCTGTTGGGCACTCAGACTGACGTGAGGGATCCATTGCTGAATCCCACATGTTCTCAGCTGGCTGGGGCAGGCAGGCCTAGGCCCTGTCCCTGGCTTTGGGGCTCTAGGCGCACACTGCAGGTGCTGACTTTGTCTGACACCCCTCTTGGCAGTGGGGACTCCTCCTTTGATCCAGTTGCCTTGCCCCTAAAACGAGTGCTGTGTCCCCCTAGCCTCCCAGTACCTCTTGCACATTCCTCAGAATCCAAGAGAAGGTGCAGCCTTCTGGCTTATGGTTTGCCTCGTCCAGGGCGCACAACACTGGAAACCAACTGATACAGAAACTAACTTTGCACAGGGTTCTAAAATACTTAAGAGAGAAGCCACAAGAGAGCACAGGTAATTTAGCAAATGACAGCATTGTTAGGCCTGAATAAAGATATAGCAGACAAAACCAGGTATGCCAACCTGACCAAAGTCAGGCTAACAGAGGTTTGTGGGTAATCCCTGAGTGGAAAACACTGAAAAGCAGCAGCATGTCTCACAAGCGCTGGGAAAAAGTGAGATAAAAGAGAAGCTGCATTCCTGGCATAGTACCAGATGTGCTGTGTTCGGGCAGCTCCTTCGAAGAAGTGATAAGAGCCCTAGTTTCCCAGCCTCCTTGTTTTCACTCCCTGGTTTTGTTCTTTGTTTGTTTTTAACTCCCCTACATTTCTAACTTTAGGCATGCATGTATACTAAAGGTGTCTAGTTTCTAGTTGTTAGAAGAAAGGGGTGGGTTGCTCCAGTGAATAATTTATGACATGACGGAACTGTCTATATAGGCTTGTACTAAGATGTAAGAGCAGGCTGGTTCTCTCTGGAGACGAGCTGCTCTCTATTGATGCGTGCACTTGTCAATAAAGAGCTTTTGATCGGACCTTGCTGGTGTTGCCTGTCTCTCTTGCGGTCAGACAACGAACTTTGCCGTCGGGGTTAGAGTCCCTGACAGCATGAAGCAACACCACTCATTCTAGCTCACCCTTCCCTAGGGGGTCCTTGGAGGACCATCAGAGTTCAGGTAGGCAGGGTTCCCCTGACCTCAGGCTCCTGCAGCACCTGGTCTCTGCTTGAGCTGGTGAAAGTGGCCAGAGACCCAGAGAAGGCAGCTCCTGCCCTTTTATAACATTCCAGTCTCCTCTGCCAGGTCACTCCCTGATCAGCCTTGCCAGGTGATCACAGATCCCTACTAGATGCCAGGCAACCTCTCCTCTCACAAACCAGTTCTCCTAGCTAGGATCCAGCCTTTGGTCTAAGGCAGTGTTTCTCAACCTATTTACATTGTGGGCCACATATGCAGCCTGATATGTGTTGCGTGGGCCGCAGCCACTCTCTCTCTCTCTGTATATATACTACCTGTACATCTAAAAAAAAAAAAAAAAAAGGTTTAGTATTAGTTTTAGTATTAGTTCTCTGACAGTAATACAATTCAAAGTGATATGGTACCTTTAATTTCAACACTGGCAAACATCTATCAAGAGCATTTTAAATTAGCAAAATAAGTCAAAACCTTAATGGCTACAATTTATTTGGTCTCACTTACATTATATTAGTGGGAGATCTGGTGACTTCCTTTGTTCGAAGCAGTAATTGCGTCACGGTCAAGTTGAAGATGGGTGACAACACACCGCAGCTGGGCATGAAGAGTTGCATCAGTCAAGCGTGCAGGCTATTGGGACATAACCCGGCCCATGGCTGAGAATGTACGTTCACAAATGTGAGCCGATCCAAACACAGGCCGTATTTTGACAGTCAAAAGATGCAAATTTTATCCAGCACACATTTCCATAATTCCTGAACAGACGTTGCATGCTGTGCTGCATAAGTTGCTCCCTGTCCCTACAAATCTGATAGCTCCTCTTCCAGTTCCTGCCTGGGAACATTCAATGTTGTTGCAAGATCTTTTATGTTTTAAAATAGGGAAGGTGTAAGGATCCCATGGAAAAGCACTAGCAGACTCTACTTTCACAAAATTGCCAAAACATGATAAACTTTTCTTGCAGCTGCTGTATCAAAGCAACAACTATTTCTCTTGTGTCACTTTCCAGAGCACCTTCATGTGCTGTGTTTAACACCGGGAAATGTGTGAGGTCTCCTTTAATTTGAATAATGTACATTTCAAGTTTGATCTTAAAACTAGCAACAGCGCACATTAACTCATTAATTACTTTTCCTTCACTGTAGTTGTACATTCAGCTTGTTTAGATGCCCAGTGAGACCAGCAAGGAATACCAAGTCTCTTTTCCTGCTCTCATATTTTAATTTGGGAGATTTATCTTCCTCTCTGATTTCAGAGGAAACCACACAATTTCTGGAAGTAATGCAACAAATCTCTGAAGAACCTCGATTTAGCCATCTTACTTAGGGTTTAACAGTATATCGCCATATGAAGACTCCATTTCCTGAAGCAAAGAAACAAAGCGGTGGTGTAGTAAATGTCTGGCATGAATGAAGTTCATTACTTTAACAACTGTGCATATTATTCCCTTCATACAGCCATCTCCTGAGTTGTTGCATAGTCAGTTGATGCACAAGAGAGTGAAATGTCAACAAATTGGCCTGGTTCTTTGTCATTTTGGTAACTAGTCCCTGATGTTAACCAGTCATACTTAGAGCTCCATCTGTTGTAACAGAAACAATGGAATTTAGTGGAACATTCATTTAACTGCAGGCTTGGCAAACAGCAATGTACATATCCTCCCCACAAGTATGATCGTGTAGTGACTGGAGCAAAACCAAGTCTCCGATAATTTTATAGTTGACTGCATCAATGCATCGAATCCAAATGCAAAGTTGTGCTATGTTTCCTATGTCTGTTGATTCATAAAATGCTAAATTTAAACTGCAGCAAAGGCAATCTTTGATTTAAATTGGATAGCCAGAATTCCTGAAAGATCTGAGATCTGCCAACATACTGTGTCGTTGCTTAACTGCAGATTTTTTATCCTTATGACTTCATTTTTGTTTTTCAAATAATTAAAGAGACAGACCACGGTTTGATTAAAGAGGAATATACTGTCAGTAAAAATATTAAGTGATTAAAATCATTAGAGATATTAATAATACTAACGGCTTTTGTCAGCAAACGCACTAGATAACGTGACCACACACTCTTCATACTCCTAACCTGAAGTGTCTCCCCCCTCAATTCTGTCTGTCATCCCCATCTCATGTACTCAGGTAGTGCACGTGGAGACATGTTGGAGGTCCGTAAGGAGATGCTGTTAGAAACGCACTTTATTATATGGGAACGTGGTCTTGATGATCCAGGTAGATGAAAGTCCTTTCACAGATGCAATGTGCCTTAATGGTGCAAGATCAAACCCTACCCACCGATTTAACTGTAACAGAAGGAACTCACTCAGGCATAGGTGCCAACTCCGTGAGTGCTCCAGAGCTGGAGCAGTCATGGAAAAATAATAGAGGGTGCTCAGCACCCTTGCGCAGCCCTACCGATCAGCTCCTCCCCAGCCCCCTCAGTGCCTCCCACCTGCCAGCAGATCCCAATCAGTTTCTCCCCCCAATGCCTCCCTCCCGCCAGTGATCAGCTGTTCAACAGCATGCAGGAGGTGCTGGGGGCTGGGCGCACTTGGGGGAGTGGGCAGAATGGAGTGGGAAGAGGTGGGGTGGGAATAGGAAAGAGGCGGGGATTTGGGGCAAGAGGTGGAGTGGGGGCGAGGCCTGAGGTGGAGTGGGAGTTGAGCACGCCCCCGGGAAATCACAAAATCGGCACTCAGGTTCCTTTTCTGACTGAATGGTCAGGAGCCTGGTGCAGGCAAGCAATTCCTCCTTGGGGATCACTGGAGCGGGATTAACTGTCCTCTCCCTTCTGGAACTGTGTTGACAGTCTTTAAAGCTTGGAACTCAGGGCTTCAGATGCAAGCGAGCTGAGTCAATGGAAGCCAAATCCCGGATCCAATATGCAGCGGTGGATTAGCCCCGGCCAATTGGGCGCCCCCTTGCCCCAACCCACTCCACTCACCCAGTGCTCCTGCCAGGGAGGTGGGCAAGCCCCTGTGCCCTGACCCTGCTCTCTGGTAGGAGCACCGGGTGGGCAGAACTGGCAAGCCCCTGCGCCCTGACCCCGCTCCCCAGGCGGGCAGGAGCATGGCGGGGGAGAGTGGGGGCAACTACAGGTGGAAGGGTGGGGTGGGGCCCCCACTTGCTCTGGCCCAGAGCCCCACAAAACTGTAATCCGCCTCTGCCAATAAGGACAGCTGCATGGTACATAGGTGCCAACTTCTCCTGGTGTCGGTGGGTGCTTGCCCCCGCCCCACCCTGAATCCACACCTGCTCTGCCTCCTCCCGCCCCACCCCATCCCTGTTCCAACCCCTTCCCCAAAGTCCCCGCCCCAACTCTGCCCTCTCCCTGCCCCTATTGGATTCCTACCCAAATCCCCGCCCCAGCCCCGCTCTTCCCGGAGTGTGCCGCATTCCCCCTCCTCCCCCTCCCTCCCAGCGCTTGCCGTCGTGAAATGGGGAGAAGCGGGAACATGGCGCGCTCAGGAGAGGATGCAGAGGCGGACATGGAGGTGAGCTGGGGCGGGGCAGGGAGCTGCCGGATTTTTCCCCGTGGGTGCTCCAGCCCCGAAGCCCATGGAGTCGGCGCCTATAGCCTGGCAAGCAGGCTACAGGCAGCAGGAGAAACGAGGGGCTGTTTCCTCCTGAGGCTTTTCTGCAGCTATACAGGGAGACCGTCTCTCTCCTTTGCTTCCAGCTGGTCTCTGCCACGTGGCGGGAACCTGGGCTAGCTACAGCCTCTCTCCTGGGACTCTGGGGCTCTGCATGGTGGGGTCAGAAACTGCTTCCATTCTGCCTGACTGTTTTCAGTCCTCTAATTGGCTGCTGGTGACAGCTGTGGTCTCCCCAAATCCCACTGGTTGTCAGGGTGACTGGGTGGGAGTCACAGCCCCATCCTCTTCCCTTCAGCTGCCAGAGGAAATCAACAGTGCAGGACTCTGTCAACCCCATGGGGCCCAAAAGGGGTGTCTCTTCTCTAGTGACACAGCCCCTTTGCTAAGGGGGGGTGGGAGACTACTCATAGACTATTCATAAACTTTAAGGTCAGAAGGGACCATTATGATAATCTAGTCTGACCTCCTGCACAACGCAGGCCACAGAATCTCACCCACCCACTCCTGTATCAAACCCCTAACCTACATCTGAGTTACTGAAGTCCTCAAATTGTGGTTTGAAGACCTCAAGCTGCAGAGAATCCTCCAGCAAATGACCCATGCCCCATGCTGCAGAGGAAGGCAAAAAACCTCCAGGGCCTCTGCCAATCTGCCCTGGAGGAAAATTCCTTCCCACCCCAAATATGGCGATCAGCTAAACCCTGAGCGTGTGGGCAAGACTCACCAGCCAGCACCCAGGAAAGAATTCTCTCTAGTAACTCAGATCCCACCCCATCTAACATCTCATCACAGACCACTGGGCATACTTATGTGCAGATAATCAAAGATCAGTTGCCAAATTAATTGCCAAAATTAGGCTATCCCATCATACCATCCCCTCCATAAGCTTAGTATCAAAGCCAGATATGTCTTTTGCCCCCACGACTCCTCTTGGAAGGCTGTTCCAGAACTTCACTCTTCTAATGGTTAGACACCTTCGTCTAATTTCAAGTCTAAACTTCCTAGTGTTCAGTTTATATCCATTGGTTCTTGTGTCCACATTGGTACTTAAATAATTCCTCTCCCTCCCTAACATTTATCCCTCTGATATATTTATAAAGAGCAATCATAACCCCCCTCAGCCTTCTTTTGGTTAGGCTAAACAAGCCAAGCTCTTTGAATCTCCTTTCATACGACAGGTTTTCCATTCCTCGGCTCATCCTAGTAGCCTTTCTCTGCACCTGTTCCAGTCGGGTGGCAAGTCCGTGCTGTGCAGTTACACAGCTGTTTCAGTGTGCTGGCTCAATCAAAGCCCGTGCATGTAAGTCTATCTGGCTGGAAATTACAGCTCCAGCTCCCATATGTTGGGGCAAACAAGGAGGCTGCGGTGACACGGTGGTGAACTGCCTGGTGCAGCAATGACAACCCCAAGTGCTGCAAACTGGTGTGTGCCAGACCCAAGTCCTGGGGCTGCTTCGAACATCAGCCAAACTGCCCAGTCCTGGGGCTGCAGAGCATCTCCCCAGAGCCCAGCTCGCCACACGCCTGCCCAGGCTCACAGCCACTCCGCAGGCCTTGGCCTGCTGACGTCACGTCGCTGGAATGATGCCACGGCGTGGTGACGTCACCCCGCGGAGCCTGGGGCCCGCAGCGCTGCCCTCTGGCGGGGGCTCGGCGGCGCGCTGCTCCGAACGCAGTGCAGCAGGGCCGCAGTGCGCATGCGCGTCCGCCTTACGCGCTGGCATTCGGCTGCCGGGTGGTGTCTGTAGAGCGCCGCGGCGAGATGGCGGGGCGGGTGAGTGCGCGTGAGGGGCGTCCCCGAGCCCCGGTTCCGGGTCCCCCCTCCCCCCGGGCCGGGTCCCCCGTTCCTCCCCCTTCTCCCCACTCACCTCTCGCCCCGGTTCCGGGTCCCCCGTTCCTCCTCTTCCCCCCTCGCTCACCCCTTCCCCCTCCGGGCCGGGTCCTCCCTCCCCCCCGGGCCAGGTCCCCCTCTCCTTCCCCCCCGGGCCAGGTCCCCCTCTCCTTCCCCTCCTCCCTACTCACCCCGGGCCGAGTCCTCCCTCCCCCCCGGGCCAGGTCCCCCTCTCCTCCTCCTCCCCACTCACCCCGGGCCGAGTCCTCCCTCCCCCCCGGGCCAGGTCCCCCTCTCCTCCTCCTCCCCACTCACCCCGGGCCGAGTCCTCCCTTCCCCCCCGGGCCACTCACCCCTCGCCCCGGGCCGAGTCCTCCCTCCCCCCCCTGGCCAGGTCCCCCTCTCCTTCCCCTCCTCCCCACTCACCCCTCGCCCCGGGCCGAGTCCTTCCTTCCCCCCGGGCCAGGTCCCCCTCTCCTTCCCCTCCTCCCCACTCACCCCGGGCCGAGTCCTCCCTTCCCCCCCGGGCCACTCACCCCTCGCCCCGGGCCGAGTCCTCCCTTCCCCCCCGGGCCAGGTCCCCCTCTCCTTCCCCTCCTCCCCACTCACCCCTCGCCCCGGGCCGAGTCCTTCCTTCCCCCCGGGCCAGGTCCCCCTCTCCTTCCCCTCCTCCCCACTCACCCCGGGCCGAGTCCTCCCTTCCCCCCCGGGCCACTCGCCCCGGGCCGAGTCCTCCCTTCCCCCCCGGGCCAGGTCCCCCTCTCCTTCCCCTCCTCCCCACTCACCCCTCGCCACGGGCCGAGTCCCCCCTTCCCCCTGGGTCGGGTCCCCCTCTTCCCCCCCGCTCACCCCTTCCCCTGGGCTGGGTCCCCCGTTCCTCCCCCTCCTCCCCACTCACTGCTTCCCCCCCCCCGAGCTGGGTCCTCCAGGTCATCGCTCCTCCCCCTATGTCATGTCCCACTTTCCTACCAGTCAGCCCTCCTTCCCTGTACCCCCAGTCACCCCCCTTTCCCCCCAGGGTGTCTCCTCTTTCCCCTCACGCTGGGTCCCCCTTTCTCTCCAATCATCCCCCCTTCCCGTTGGGCTGCGTCCCACACACAGGAGGGGAACATGGGACTGTCAGGTGCCCCTGTTCTCCCCTAGTCCCCCAACACTCATCCCTCATGTCCCCCTTCTCAGAGTTCCTTCCCATCACCCGATCCCCCAACCCCTACCCCTTGTTCCCACTGGATCTTCCAATGCGAATCACCTTCCCCTCACGGCGAGCACTTGCTTTTATAGCTTATTTTCTGTTCAGAAAAAAATTTCAGCGTGAATATTCTGTTGTCCTTAGATTATGTTTTCCCATAATAAAGATCTCCCTTGATAGAGGCAGATTGGAGCAATATGCTTGCTTTTAATTTCAGATTCTTGTCCTGGTTGGGATTTGAACTCAGGTTTGATCATCCCTTAGAAATTAGATTGACCTAGTTTTGTCAAGGTTGTGAAAAATTAAACATGTTGAACCCTCTAGTTAGGTTTACCTAGCCTCTGCTGTAGAAGTGGGTAGGTCAGTGGAAGAATTTTTCTGTTGATTTAGCTACCACCTCTCGGAGAGATGGATTAGCTGCATTGGTGGAAGAAACCTCTTCTGTTCATGCAGGAATCCTCTACGCTATGACATTAGGTACAGCAGCAGAGTTGCCGTGATGCAGCTGTGCACTGTAGTGTAAATGTAGTTTTACAAGGCCTGGGTTAGAGCTGGGATTAGAATTTGATGGTTGTGATATTCCCAGATTTTATAATAAAGAGGTAACTTTCTCAATAGCTTCTTGGTCTGCACATGCTCAGTTTAATTCTTTAGCTCATAATTCAGTGCAAGAGGCTTCTGACAGACTAGAGTAACAAAACCTTTTTCAAAGTTAAGTTTTAGTTTGATTTTTCCTTAGAGGGCTGGTGGGTGGCATGCACTCTGTGAGGATAACCTTCAAATACTGGAGACCCTGGTGCAATGGAGCACTTGTTTGATCTCTCCCTGTAAGCAACATTTGGGTGCCAGAATCTCTTAACATTAAGAAAATCTGTTTTGTTCAGGTGCTGTATCTTGGGAGCTCCTTGTTCAAATGTCCTCAAATCTGGATCCCTAACAGAACCCTGTGCTGCCATAAGGCATACCAGATTTCAAGGCAACCTGTGCAACCGTGTAGATATCAAGCACTTAAATTCAAGCTTTAAACAGAAATCTGGTCTGAACTTTTACTGTAGTAATGTCAAACTTAACAGCTAGGTCATGAAGTAGAACACACAGTAGGTCGTTGATGCCAAGGGGTTCAATTTTAAGAGAGTACTGAAGCAGTATGTAGGAATATGCAAGAGTTCAGCAGTAGGCACAGCTTCATGGGCACGTTTTCCATGGTGTTACATCCCTTATATTAGATGTGAATTTGGCTCTCAGTCAGCAGGCATCAGTAACTGAAGCCTGATTGTTCTCCAGATTGTATATTTGTGCGTATAGATCTTGGTACAATAGTGTCATGGAAAAATATTGTGCAGTACCCTTTAGTTTACTGAATAAGATTGTATTTGTAACAGGAAAATAAATCTGATGATCATTCAGGACCAGGTGTGCTGGTATTGTGGATAGTTCCTGGTGCTTTGATAAAACTAAGAATGGAGAGCAGTTGGTGAGCAAATACCTCATATGTTGCATACTGAGGGCTTGTCTACACTGCTGCCTAAGTTGATGTAAGTTATGTCGCTCAGGGGTGTGAAAAAACTTACTTTGACTTAATGCGGTGTCTACACCATGCTGTGTCGGCAGGAGAGCTTCCACTGCTCATTGAGATAGATTAATTACGTCGAGGTTGAGGATGATCTTTCACAGGTTTTATTTTTTATGGGTCCTTTGGTGATTGAGGAGTCCAATCCTTGAGCTACAGGCTTGTTGGCAGAAGTTGCAGGTGGTTGGAAGTCAGGGTTGGACCAGGATTGCTGCATGACAGTCATCTGACCTTTCTTTTCTGGTGTTTTTCTGCAAGCAGGGCAATGCAATTTTCCTCAAAAGTGGACCTTCCTTCTCGGAGACATCTTCGCCAGTTATCCCTATCCTGGGCTACTGTTTCCCAGTGTGTGGTGCTGATGCCACATCTCTTGATGTTTATTTTGAAGGAGTCTTTAAAGCCTTTCTTTTGGCTTCCCCATTTTCTTTCTCGTTTGGTGAGCTGGGCGTACAGCAATTGTTTTGGTAAATGTATGTCAGGCATGCGCACACAGTGCCTGCTCCACCTCAGCTACTGCTGGATAATCAGGGCCTCAACACTGATGTTGGTCCCTGTGAGGACACTGATAGTGTGGCCATCCTCCCATTTTATGTTGGGGATCGTCCGAAGAAAGTGCTGGTGCTAATGTTCCAGGTTTTTCAGGTGTTTTCTATAGGTCACCCAAGTGTCTCAGCCATAGAGGAGAGTTGGCATTACCACTAGTTTATAAACTAAAAGTTTAGTGTGTGTTCTGTTGTAATTGTTAAACATCTAGTGAGACAGACTGCCAAAGGCAAGCCTGGCACAACAGATTCTGTGCTGAATCTCAATGTCTATGTTTGCCCTCTGTGAGAGATGGCTGCCAAGATAGGCAAAATATCCTACATTTTTCCAGTTCTTCTTTGTCAGTGGAAATCTTCCTTGCTGGGTATGATGATTGACCAGGAGCTGGCTGGAGGAGAACTTTTTTTTTGTTGCTGATGTTCAGAGGTAGCCCTAGGCTATTAAGCAAAGCAGTTGAACAAATGAACAATACAGCATCAGGCCTTTCTATATTTATCTGATATCGCGATAGAAGGGCAAGATGCACAGGAAGTGTTGTGGATTCTTTGCTAGGTTAGAATCCTGCTGGAGGCCCCTTGCTTGCTTAGTCACCTAATTTCAGGATACCTCTAGAACCTCGGAAGTGGTGGGGTCATGTATATGATTGGAAGAATCAGTCTGCTTTATGGGCTGTTGTGCTTTTGGGGCAGGGGGAAGCACCTTTGTAGGTATTGCCTCCTATGCAGCTTGTAAATGTAATGGCCAGTTCTTCAAAATCTCTGTCCTTTTTAGCATTTAAAATCAAGTCAACAAATAGTGTCATGCTTCAAGGGTTATATGACACAACAGATTTTACTGAAATCCATGCAGGACAACTGTTGTATTAATAAACTGTTTTAGTCAGGAGAATGAAGACTGTTCTGATCTTTAAATGAAAGATATCACTTGGATAGAAAAAAGAAAAATCTTGATCCCCTACCCTGCATCCAGGAAGGAGTACATCATAATTGTCCAGGACAGCGAGGCCTGGTATAAACTTTGTGCACTCAGAGTTCATCCCTAAAGTAACATTAACATCCGAGAGTGGACAGAACTGCTTGTAGAAAAATGGGTTGGCTTGTTCTTCTGCTGTTTTAATATTGTGATGTAGTGATGATGGGTTAGGTGTCAAACTCAGAATTCATTAACTGCTCTGTATCTGCGGGCCAGGGCTCAAAAATCTATTCACCTGCAAAACAAATTTTGGGATCCGAACCTACCCCTTAGAGAACCTCATGTAAAATATAGCCACAGTGCAACTGGATAGCCTTTGAAACAGTTGTCAGTCTCTTCTTTTAGCAGTTTGGTATGGCTAGTTAAACCAGTGATGATGTAAATTATAGGTAAGATGTGGATGGTAGAGTCTCTCAGCTTTGGCAATAATGACCCTGGTCAATATTTTCAGTCTTGTTCCATGTACAATTTATTGGGAATGATGAGTCTCTTGCATAGACAGGAAGGACTTTGTATACAATATGTGTACTAGTAGCCTAAAAGTTCTCTGGGATGAAGAAATATTCCAGATTGTTACAAAGTACACCCTTGAATATAGGGTAAAGTCTTAGTTTGGCCGTGCAATGGCTTGCTCCTGTTTAAAGCTTTTCCTCTTGATGTGATGTTTCATCTGAATTGCCTTTAAAGTAGCAATTTGTTACTTTGTAACTAAATTATCAGAAATGGATAATCTTGGCTAGTGGGAGGAACGAGAAGTGATATTGTTTCAAAAGATGGATAAATTAAATGGTGATTCTTTGAGCTTTGCTGCTTTCGTTGGTGGGGAAGACTAACAATAAGGGAGGAGTGTAGGGTTATTTGATTCAATCTCATAAAATGATGTTAGGAAATCCTTGCTTTCTGATTGGTATCATGGCACAGTACTATGGATAGAAACTATTTTTGGTTGATCAAACTACAGTATTGTAGAGACCTGGCTGGTATGTATGCTGCACTGCCCTGCTAGGTAGAATCAAACCTGTTCAAGTGGGTCATAAGCCCTATAATGCTAACAGCTGATGGAGATTATCCATTAGCTCAAGTGGTAGTGGTCTGTGCTTTTGTGTCAGAGGGACCTTAGTTCTGTTAGTGCCTTGAAATTCTTAATGGCTCTACTGTGCAGCTGTAGTGATAACCTTGCAATTACTAGATAGCCATAGACTTGTTACAAGGTAATTATCCCTTCATTAAGAACTACTTTTTTTTCTGGTTTTATCCATTGTGTTTTAATCATTTATGCAGAATCATGGCAAGGATTGCTTTGTAAATAAATCTATTGATTGACTATTATGTGGGCTTTTATGGCAACTTTACATTTATTTTTAAAAGTTTAATTAAATTTGAGCCAGAAATATTTGAATCACAAATTCTAAAACTTTTTAGGGAGTATATTTCAGATAGCTTTGCAAAATAATCATGAAAATCTTGGAGCCAAGCCCCCAAAATCTACTTGTGTGTCTTTACTACAATGAGAGGCAGAGGGGTAAATTATTATTTGAATTATGATTGGGGTCCTTTAGACACTATTGCGATGTGGACCCTGTTGTGCTTAGCATGGGGTATATGCATGTTAAGTGACAGTCCCTGCCCTAGAGTTTACAGTTCAAATAAGTAAGACAGGGAAATTGTGGGAGGGGAAAGAGAAGCACATCTCAGTGTTACAATGGTCATCAGAAAAATCACTTATCCTAGTGGCATAGTGATAGCCAGTGCAGACCGAGCTGGAATGGAGCACTTCAGCTACTGCAAATACATACAGAACAAGTTTTAACTACAGCTTATGTAGTATGTAAAGAGAGGCCTATTAGGGTATGTCTGCACAGCATTGTGGAGTAAGTGGGAGTGAGTCTCTCAGCCCGTGTTGACACTCAAATTAGTGAGGCTTGCGCTAGCACTCTAAAAATAGCTGTATAGACAGTGCTTTGAAGTTGCAGCTCAGGCTAGAGCTTGGGCTCTGAAGCCCATTCCCCTCCCTAGGCTTCAGAGCCCAAGCTGCAGCCTGCATTGCAACTTCAAAGCACTGTCTACACAGCTATTTTTAGAGTACTAACACGAGCCCCTCTAGCCCGGGTCCGTCGACCTGATCTGGGAGGTTGGCTCCGTCTGGGTAGATATATCCCTAGGGTCAACTATCGGTAATAATGTTATGTGGAGGAAACCCATCAACAAGGCTGATCCAGTTCATTTCACACAGACCTCAGTACCGATGTCCGATGGTAACAACTTTCAATCTGTGCTATCTTGGTGCGGATTTGAAATAGTGATGTAGACATGGAAGGCCCCACACACAGGTACCAATACCTGAGACATTCAGCTCCTCACCATTTGCTTTCTTGAACTGGAAAAAAAAATGTACTCTTTCCCCCTTGTTATGCTGGCTGATTTTCTGCTCTGCTCTCTGGCTAGGGTAAACAGGGGTAGCCAGTCCTGCTCATCTCTGAAGTTCAAATTTTGTTTACTTTTGAAAATACAAGCAGAGGCTTTATGGCAGTGGAAGCTCCTGGGTCAAGGGAGGAGTGAAGAGGAGTGTATACCACTCTTTCTTGTCTAGAGTCTGTTTTTTTATCTAAGGACAATCTCAGCAGCCCACTTAAGACACTTCACTTTCATGAAAATTAACAGTTATTCAAGTTTTTTTTAAAAGCTTGCTATTCAAACTCAGCGTAACTTAAAGCCACTAAAAATCTCATTGTGATAAGAGTTAATATTTTTAGGATAATCAGGTAAAGACCTCAACTGTTCACCTTCAAAGGCACTAAATTTGACTTGATTTTGTTGAACTTGTTACACATGCTTAAGGAGCACAACTCCTTCCAAACCAGAAGAATTTAATTTGCAAAACCTTTTTGAAGGACAAACAAAGCAGATGGAAATGGAGGCTTCCCAGCTGGAAATGAGGGTCACCGACCTGTGATGTTACACACACTAAACACTTCATGTCCTTTATATTGCTGATCTTTCAATAAAACTAAACTATTACAGATCTTGAGGGAAATCCTGACAATTTAGGTTTGGTGTCTTGGAAAAGCATTTGTGGTCAGGTTTGTCTTTTTCTTGGACAACAGGTGTATGATGTACCCCATGAAAACACAAACATTGCAGAGCACTTGCTAAACTCATATTTGTGATTTTTTTTTATTCTTTGTTGCTTTTTAAAATAAGCATTTTGACTATTAAAATGTTTTTTAAAAGTTCAAAACCTTACATGATTAAAAACAGAAATATTTCCAGACAAGTGACAGAATAAAGTAGTACTGTGAAACTCTTGGTACTGGTGGTTAGTTTCCTTCACTTGCCAGCGATGGGACCTACGGGAGGAAATTTCAATTCACAATATTTTGAATCTATATCTACACATGTGGTGTCTTGTTTATGTATATGACCATATTGAGGCAGTGAAAAATTAAATTGGATACTTATTTTCTGAGATCTTTTGTAAAGAAAGAGTCTTGACTATGTTAGTGACACAATTTGATTTTTTTAAAAAAAGTCTGAAGAGCTTACATCATGGTTTGATAATCTGAACACAGAACTGGGTGTCAGAAACATAATTTTTATCCTAGCTCCAACATCAGTTCAGTTTTGGCCTCTGTTAATTCACTGGACTTCTTTTTTTCCCATCTGTAAAGTGGGGCTAATACTTTCCTACCTTCCTCTTAGTGATTTTGAGTTTTAATGAGTTGATTTTATAAAGTAATATGAAGATGAAGCTACTTAGGATATATTTGATTCTCCTGGCAATACCATGTTTGTACTGGTTTGCTGATTTCCAAAAACTGAGCTACTGGAGATAGGTGTCATGTACTAATATAGAAAAAAGAATGCATTACGTTATTGTTTCTAAACTCCGTACCAAAGGGGATGGCTGTAGAGAAAATATCTTCATATTTTTAAACTTCCAAAATGATTTTATTGATCTTAACACAAGGTCTGTCACAAGGCACTTGACAGGGTGGTTTTGATTTAAATCAAACTAGTCGGGAAGACTTGATTTAATCATGGTTTTCTGCATAAAAGTGCATTCTTGATGATTGTTATAACCTTAATACATATTCTTCATAGCTCAGAGATAGATGTAGGTTTCATTTTTAGAAGGTACACACTATACATTTTTAAATAGTGATTTATTTTGAAAACTTTTCAGATTAGTTTTACAGCTATATCAGAAAATGATTGGTTATTTCATTTACCAAAGATATTTGAAGCAGATATTTGTGAAGTCATTGGGAGATGAACTATCTCGAGTTCAACATGTTAATCATTAATATTTGGAGAATTTTCTGGCCATGCTGTATAAGGAGGAGAACATCACCAGACTGACATTTAAATTGTTTTACTTAACTAAAACAACAATGTTAAGAGGGGGGAGGGATAGCTCAGTGGTTTGAGCATTGGCCTGTTGAACCCAGGGTTGTGAGTTCAATTCTTGAGGGGGCCATCAGGGGGGAACAACTGTACTTGTTCCTGCTAGTGAAGGCAGGGGGCTGGACTCATTGACCTTTCAAGGTCTCTTCCCTTCCAGTTCTGTGAGATAGGTGTATCTCCATATAAGTGTTCTGGATTTTTTTCTTCAACAGCAAACATATAATATTTTAACAAAATAAGCATATGTCCCTCACATCTCACATTTATCTCCAGACTTCTTCTCCTTGTCCAGATCTGTTCTGCCCCCAACAATCTTCTATTCATTGAACTTTTTGAAACTTTGCACTTTTAGAGAGAGGTAAGGGATTGACTCTGTGTACACAAATTTGCGAGGGACAACAGAGTTGAGGTCTATTATTTCTCACCTTTATATATTTATTTATTTAAAACATTTTTGCTGTTAACAAGCATGTTACCTCTGGAGGCATAAATCCATAGTTCGAGAACTGGAAAACTAAGCATCTCTGATGGTAGCTTCTAGACCGAGCACTGAGTCCCATTGGGTAGATAGAAAGATTAACCTCAATAATCTGTACAGAACCCCATGTGGAACCCCATAAGATTGAGTCCTTAATCCATGAACTATTGGAACTCCATTTACAAAACTTTTCTTAAACATGACATGAATATATTGTCTCATACTATGGAATTTGAATTTATAATCCCTATTCCAGGATGAGATATCTTTGAGCTATAATGTATCTTAATTAAAACTATCTTTAGATAGGTTTTTTCCTCAGAAAGCATTTTATTAAAAAAATCCAATTTAAATTAAAAAAATCATTGATTTTTATCCACCCTGATCAGGCTTCATGTAAGATGTGTTGTGACTGCAACATCACATGGTCACAACACACTGGTTCTTACTAGTTCCTTTCTTGTGCACCAACAGGATGGGAAAACAGTCAGTTTCAACTCCCTGCTGGGTCACAAGCATCAGCTAAGGAGAGCACAGTATCCTTACATCACAATTGCAATAAAAGCCCTGCCCTTTGTGCTTAAGACTGTTTCTGACCTACTTAAGGAGACTCAATAGCTTGCCATCAGGAATATAAATGAAAATAAAAAGGTAGTGAGGAAATAGGGGAATCTAGTTTTGCGGTTTCGAGGTACATTTTCAGAGTCATTGTAAAGGAGACAGGAATAGGACTAAAATACACAGGAAGAGGAACAGTTTTACTTTTGAAAGATCATATAATTTTTTCTGGTAAATTACAATATTTAATATTCATCTAGTACAAGGAGCCTAGCATCAGGTTTTAACATCCAGTTCTCAGTGTAAGGAACAAAATCTCTCCCAGATTTAGATGCTGTTGCGTAACCTGCTGTCAGGATCAGCAAGTTAAGCTTTCCTCTGTCAAATGAGGAGCGGCTTTGTCTATAAATACAAAAGTAATGCTGATTCTCATATTCAGTAGAGAACTGACCATTAGTAACTTATTTCTACTATGAATAACAAACTTATCCCCGCTTAGGACTCCAAAAATGGAAAACACCATATCCAAGACTTCATTTAATGCCCTCAAGTTCTCTGTCTCTAGAGAAATTTGACTTCAGATTTGTGGATGGTAACAACTAGGGCTGTCAGGCAATTAAAAAAATTAAGCGTGTGATTAATTGCACTGTTTAAATGGTATTCTATTATTGTTTTTAAAATATTTTTGGATGTTTTCTACATTTTCAAATGAAATATATGGCAGAATGCAGGTAAAACAGACCAGGCGACATGCGATTCTCCTCCAAGGAGTTCAGTCACAAATGTAATTAATGTGTTGTTTTTTTAACGAGCGTCATCAACATGGAAGCATGTCCTCTGGAATGGTATACAAACGTTTAGCATATCTGGCATGTAAATACCTTGCAATGCTGGCTACAAAAGTGCCATGCAACTGCCTGGTCTCACTTTCTGGTGACATTGTAAATAAGAAGAGGGCAGCATTATCTCCTGTAAGTGTAAAACTTGCTTGCCTTAGCAATTTGCTGAGCAAGAAGTAGGGCTGAATGGACTTGTAGGCTCTGGAGTTTTACATTGGTTTGTTTTTGAGTGCAGTTACATAACCAAAAAAAGTCTACATTTGTAAATTTCACTTTCGTAACAAAGAGATTACACTACAGTACTTGTATGAGGTGAATTGAAAAATACTATTTCTTTTATATTTATTAATTTTTGCACTGTAAAAATTATACACTTTGATTTCAATTACAGCTCCAATGCAATATATATGAAAATGTAGAAAAACATCCAAAATATTTAATAAATTTCAATTGGTATTCTATTGTTTAACAGTGCAATTAAAACGGACTAATTTTTTTGTTAATCGCATGAGTTAACTGAGATTAATTGACAGCCCTAGTAACAATTTAATTGTTTTGAGTTTCCTTTATAACTTGGAGTTCACATTGTATTAAAATCCCAAGCAATATCCCAGAAAGCTTATTCCAAGCTAAATTCATGCTACTTCACAAGCACTGATGATTTTATTTTAATCACAAGCACCTAACCTTTGTTCTGGACCCTTATGCTGGCTTTCAGAGGGGAATAATAGATGTACCAATTTATATATAGGCTATATCTGAAAATGGTTGGAAGGTGATGCTTAGCTATTTAAGTCCTTAGTTTGAAATACCTAGACTCCCTAGTATCACAGGTTCAGATCCTGGTAGGGTTGACTCAAAATTCCATCATTCTGTGATGGAGAAATTGGGATCCTTACAGTTTCTGTTAGGATCATTCAGGCAAAACATGAAGGGATTATTATTTATTATGAAGGCTTGTCTGTTCTGTATGGACCCTGATGTAATTCTTGTAAGATTACCATGCTGTCCTTATTTAAAGTAATAAAAAATCCCTTTCCAATTGCTGTGCAGTATGATGTGTACAGCTTAGTTGCTTCCCTCTGTCCTAGTGGTGGCAAACTCTAAATGGTGCTGTATTTAGATGCACAGTGTCACAATTCTGGATTCTCCAGAATGAAAAATGCTGCGTAAATGTTACGTATTATCAACATCAATGAGCCTTCTGCCCCCTGTGTTGCTCTTTTATAGTTGCTTTTGTGTCTCCGGTAATGGTTTGTTAGTGTTAGGACTTGAAGTAATACATTGTAAGGTAAGGGAGAGCACAGCAATTATCTTGCAGCATGAGAAACATCAGTGTTACCTGTAGTCATATTTATCTCCTGTCAAATTGGAGGTAGAATACAGAATTAGCCTTACATTAATGTAGTTCTTAACATAAGGGCTTTGGTCATTGCAGAAGAGGGGAAGGGAAGGCTTGCTGCTGAATGAACCTCGGTAACATCTCTTTGGAGATGCTCATGCCCTGCCCCATCCACACACCCCTGTTCCCTGACTGCCTCCGGACTCCTGCCACCCCCTTCCAACCCCTCCTCTCATTCTTGATGCCCCTCCCGACCCCTGCCCCATCCAGCCCCCCCAGGACCCCTGCCCCATCCAACCCCTCCTCTCATTCCTGATGGCCTCCCGGAACCTCTGCCCCATCCAACCACCCCTTCTCCCTGTCCCCTGACTGCCCCCTCATCCCAAACCCCCCTCCTTCCTGACTGCCCCCCGGGACTCCTGCCCCCATTCAACCCCTTTTCCCCCTCCGACCACCATCTGTTCCCCTTCCCTCTATCCACCCCCTCCCCCGCTCCCTGCCCCCTTACCGCACTGCCTGGAGCACTGGTGGCTGGCAGCGCTACAGCTGTGCCACCCAGCTGGAGTCGGGCCACGCTGCCGCCCCCACCACCACCACGCAGCACAGAGATCGGGTCAGGCTGGGCTCTGCAGCTGCGCTGCCCCACGAGCTCACAGCCCCGTCGCCCAGAGCATTGCGCTGGCGGTGGAGCAAGTGAGCTGAGGCTGTGGGCGAGGCAGAACAGCGGGGGTGGGGCCAGGGGAGAGGCTCAGGGGCCAGGCAGGACAGTCCCACAGGCTGTATGTGGCCTGCGGGCCAGTAGTTTGCCCACCCCAATGTAGAGTATAGTTAGTGTTAGTTACAGGTTTCAGTTTTAGGTCTTTTATGGACCAAGTTTGAATCTTGGTACTGGTACTGTAGTCATGCCTTACTCTCCAAAGTTTTAGTCTTGCTAGTCATGTGCTGGGCTGATGTTAGCAATAAGAAGGTGGTCAAGGAAAGTGTGGGCTCCTTACGGAATGGGAGAGGCAGCCTAGTGACAGATCATGTGGAAAAAGCTGAAGTACTCAATGCTTTTTTTGCCTCTGTCTTCACAGACAAGGTCAGCTCCCAGACTGCTGCACTGGGCAGCACAGCATGGGGAGGAGGTGAGCAGCCCTCAGCGGTGAAAGAACAGGTTAAGGACTATTTAGAAAAACTGGACATGCACAAGTCCATGAGGCCGGATGCACTGCATCCGAGGGTGCTGCAGGAGTTGGCTGATGTGATTGCAGAGCCATTGGCCATTATCTTTGAAAACTTGTGGCGATCGGGGGAGATCCCGGATG
The DNA here is from genome assembly GCF_007399415.2 of Gopherus evgoodei. Taxonomy (NCBI): domain Eukaryota; kingdom Metazoa; phylum Chordata; order Testudines; family Testudinidae; genus Gopherus; species Gopherus evgoodei. Next base: position 12,585,722 of record NC_044344.1, on the reverse strand, counting down.
ACTGGAAAAAAGCCAATGTAGTGCCCATCTTTAAAAAAGGGAAGAAAGACAACCCGGGGAACTACAGACTAGTCAGCCTCACTTTAGTCCCCAGCAAAATCCTGGAGCAGGTCCTCAAGGAATCCATTTTGAAGCACTTGGAGGAGAGGATGGTGATCAGGAACAGTCAGCATGGATTCACCAAGAGCAAGTCCTGCCTGACCAACTTGATTGCCTTCTACAATGAGATAACTGGCACTGTGGATATGGGGAAGATGGTGGATATATCTTGACTTTAGCAAAGCCTTTGATACAGTTTCCCACAGTATTCTTATATGAAGATATACCTATCTCACAGAACTGGAAGGGACCCCGAAACCACTGAGCTATCCCTCCCCCCCCGCCCAGATTAAAAAAGTATAGATTGGATGAATGGACTATAAGGTGGATAGAAAGCTGGCTAGATTGTCGAGCTCAACAGGTAGTGACCAACGGCTCGATGTCTATTTGGCAGCTGGTATCAAGCGGAGTGCCCCAGGGGTCGGATTTGTTCAACATCTTCATTAATGATCTGGATGATGAGATGGATTGCACCCTCAGCAAGTTTGCGGATAATGCTAAGCTAGGGGGACAGGTAGATATGCTGGAGGGTAGGGATAGGGTCCAGAGTGACCTAGACAGATTGGAGGATTGGGTCAAAAGAAATCTGATGAGGTTCAACAAGGACAATTGCAGACTCCTGCACTTAGGAAGAAAGAATCCCATACACTGCTACAGCCTGGGGACTGATGGGCTAAGCAGCAGTTTTGCTGAAAAGGACCTGGGAATTACAGTGGACAAGAAGCTGAATATGAGTCAGCAGTGTGCCCTTGTTGCCAAGAAGGCCAATGGCATTTTGGGCTGTATTAGTAGGAGCGTTTCTAGTGGGAGGGATAGCTCAGTGGTTTGAGCATTGGCCTGTTAAACCCAGGGTTGTGCATTCAATCCTTGAGGGGGCCACTTAGGGATCTGGGGCAAAATCAGTACTTGGTCCTGCTAGGGGGCTGGACTCGATGACCTTGCAGGGTGTCTTCCAGTTCTATGAGATAGATATATCTCCATATATCAGATCGAGGGAAGTGATATCACATCTGGAGTACTGTGTCCAGTTTCTCCGCCCTCCCCCCCACTACAGAAAGGGTGTGGACAAATTGGAGAGAGTCCAGCAGATGAAAATGAAAATGATTAGGGGGCCAGGTCACATGACTTATGAGGAGAGGCTAAGGGAACTGGGATTATTTAGTCTGCAGAAGAGAAGAGTGAGGGGGGATTTGATAGCAGCCTTCAACTACCTGAAGGGGGCTTCCAAAGAGAATGGATCTAGACTGTTCTCAGTGGTGGCAGATGACAGAACAAGAAGCAATGGTCTCAAGTTGCAGTGGGGGAGGTCTAGTTTGGATATTAGGAATCACTGTTTCACTAGAATAGGTTACCTAGGGAGATGGTAGAATCTCCATCCTTAGAGGTTTTTAAGGCCTGGCTTGATAAAGCCTTGACTGGGATGATTTAGTTGGTGTTGGTCGTGCTTTGATCAGGGGATTGGACTGGATGACCTCCTGAGGTCTCTCCCAACCCTAATATTCTATGATTCTATTATTTCAGTCCTCGGGAGACTAAAATCCTTGGCGTCAATATAATGGTATCTGGGTGAAATTTAATGACCTGTGTATGCAGAAGGTCAGACTGTATAATCTAATGGTCCTGTCTGGCCTTAAACTCTATGAAATTATAAAGAGAAGTTTCCCAGTAACTTTCAGTTAATAAAATTCACCCATTTTGGTCTCTGGCTTGGTTGAAAACATCAGAACTATTCATTGAACCATAATCTTTTTCCACTGCACAATCTTAAACCTTTGGTGGCACAGTAGGAGAGGGGTGGATATTCAGGTATTAGAATCCCAAACAGTGTAGAGTTTTACATTTTCCTGCCAACACCTTGAATTGCCCTCAGAAATAAATATGATGAAATATGGTGTAATAGCGCCAAGCAGATATATTCTTTACCAGATGAGCCTAGGGCAGTCTTCTGTAGAGTGTACTGCAGTTGTCAGAACTAGAGGTTTCAGGGTGTAGAATGTGGCAATGTCTGCTTTAGAGAAAGAAACAAGGATAAGATGGTAATATCTTTAATTGGACCAACTTCTGTGATTTCTTCGGATTACTAAAGAAGAGCTCTGTGAAACTGAAAGCATGTCTGTTTCACCAACAGAAAAGTTGTTCCAAATAAAGATATTACCTCATTTGCCTTGTCTGTCTCATATACTGGGACTTAGGAGGCTATAATCAACTGCAGACTTATTTTAGAGAGAAGCTGTGTAAGTGCCTTAGAAACTGTAAATGTAGAAAGGTGCTTTTTGCCACTGATGGCAAACTATGCATCCAAATGGCACATCAATGCTAATGTGATCTCAAGGAACCAATTTGCATTTCATTTAATTAATAAAGTTTAAGAAATGCATAGTTTATTAAAAAAAGATGCTTGTATTTTCTTGTGGCTCATTACTGATTTTTTTTTCTGCTCATTTGTGTCACCTCCAATAGTCTATGCAAGCAGCAAGATGTCCTACAGATGAACTGTCATTAAGCAATTGTGCTGTGGTGAATGAGAAGGACTTCCAGGCTGGCTTGTAAGTATCCACTGTTATTCTTCTGTCTAACAAGACCTAGAGAGAGTGTCATTTTAGACCTGGAAGCAGTCAGCTAAATTTCTGAAACTGACTTGTTCCCAGAACTCACCCTGCCTGAGTTACTTGTATATCTCTTCTTTGAGAATGTGAATGTGGCTTTGAGGTTAAAAGTGAGGGTGTGGCTTTATCCCCAAAGATGAGAATAAGGTAGGGGCCATGCTTGGACAAAGAGCAGGCCTTCTTTGCATGGATGCATATTTAGAGTATTTCAGTTAAGTCTTTTTTAAGTGTAATGCATGGAAGCAGAAAACATGTCATTTTTATCTACAGGAAACTTTTGTTACTAGGCTAGTCCATAAAATTCAGTTTGAGGAGATTTAAATGTTTGCCTCCTTGTCCTCTTAGCCCCACCTATACAGTTGCTAGACATGATTTCAGTTTTTGAGATTGCAAAATATTTTGCAGTTCAAAAATGTGAACCTAATGAAGCATACATATACACTATACTTACTACTCACAAGTAGTAAGGAAATCACACATTCAAGGTTGTCCTGAGCAGTGTGTGTGCGTGCGCATGCGTGTGCATGTGTGTAGTGCTCGGGACAACCTTGAATGTGGGATTTTCTTCCTATTCGTGAGAGCTTTCTTTTGCAACCTTAATGTACTTTTAACGTATAGGATTTTTTTGTGTGTGCAATGGAGTGGATTGATTATCTCAGAGTGATTTTAAGCAGGAAAACACAATTTAAATAATTGATTTTTGTATTGTTTCCTCAAGAGAGGTTAATTCTTATTGGTTGGTAACCATTAAAACATATTGATTTGCAACCAAATATAGCTCTTACATTAAATTTGGTACTTTTTTGGCTAGTCACAGTGATACACTGTATCTATATGCATTCATTGAAGCAATTATATAATTAACATATATTTATCCATATGCTTAATTTTTCCATTGTTAGAAAACAGTGGATGATGCATTTCTTGTTTACTGGATGATGATTTCTTATGCAGGATTTTTGTCAAACTGCATTTGGATGGAAATTGGAATTCAGTTAAAAATGTAAAAAAAATTATTTTTATTTGACTAAATAATAAATTATGCTGGATACGTAAGAAATATGTTTGTTAAAACATTTTGCATTTAAGGAAGTATTAATTGTACTTAGTGACTTCACTGTTGCTGGGCTAGATGTTCAAAGGTATTTAGGTGCCTGAAGATGCAGATACACACCTAGTGTCAAGTATCAGAGGTGTAGCTGTGTTAGTCTGAATCTGTATAAAGTGGCAGAGTCCTGTGGCACTTTATAGACTAACAGACATATTGGAGCATGAACTTTCATGGGTGAATACTTTGTTGGATGCATGTAGTGGAAATTTCCAGAGGCAGGTACAAATATGCAAGCAAGAATCAGGCTAGAGATAACGAGGTTGTTGTCAGATGCTACCGGTGTGGTGCTCTGCTCTGTTCAATGTTGATATCAATCGGTTGCATGTGTGTGTTCCCTCTGTGTGCTGCCCAGCTCTGTGCAGATAGCTGACACAGCAGACCTTGAGAGAACCCCCTGTGACCACAGACTGTAGTAAGGTACAAAAGCACGTCGGCCAGGTTTATTGTCGAAGAGAAACACAGTCTCCAGCTCCCTGGCAAACAAGTCTAAGGTGCAGCTAGCCAGTACTTATGTGCTCCCTGGCAATGGACTCAGCTCAGTCAGTGGCAGGACTTTCCGCTGCCCACTAGGCTGGACAAAGACACCGCCCCAGGGATGCATTCTTATGCACAGGTAGAAACAAGTTACACATCACTCCTGACGTAGCAAGGTACAACCCCTCTACGTAGCAAGGTACAACCCCTCTACGTAGCAAGGTGCCACCTCTCACCTTGTACATATTGGTTCAAACAAAACAACTCTATCCATCATATTACCCTTTTGGCCCTGTCATTGGGATGGGTCAGCCTGTTCCTTGTTATCTGTGTGGAGTGTACAAGTATGCGAATGTTCTGATATCTGGTGTCCAATACCTTTTAGGTATGTCTCTTTTTGCAGCATCAGCCTTTTCTTGCCGGCTCCTGAGAGGTGGGCCTGCCTCTCGCTCACAGCTTAACTTTGCTTTATGTTAGCAAAGTCTTGACCGTTACTTTAGTTCAGGCCTTAGGGCTCATACTGGGCCTTGATACCAAGGTTTATATGTCAGGGCCGCCTCTTACTACAGAGGTTAGTTCAATCAGGGAGGATGAAGCCCTCTTCTAGCAGCTGAGGTGTGATCACCAAGAGAGGAGAAACTGCTTTTGTAGTTGGCAAGCCATTCACAGTCTTTGTTTAATCCTGAGCTGATGGTGTCAAATTTGCAGATGAACTGAAGCTCAGCGGTTTCTCTTTCAAATCTGGTCCTGAAGTTTTTTTGCTGCAGGATGGCTGTCTATAAATAACCTAGTGTGATTTACAAAAGTGCCTAAGCATGTTAGGTGCCTAGCTCCCACTGAAATCAGTGAATCACTGTACATTTTGTATGGCCAGTGTCACAGGGTGTGCCTGCTCTGTAGTGCTCCCTGGTGGCCAAGTGTGGCACTGCAGATACTCCCTGTTTCAATTTCTTGCTCCTCGGGGTTTTTGGTCTCTCCCAGAGTTCACATGGCTCAATCCTGTGGTTGCGTCATTCTCATTTCTGTCCCCTTTCAGGGTAACAAAAGTCCAGACCAAACCAAAAATACTTTTGCCCCACTTAGGATCCTCTTCAGCCTGCTCTTCAGGTTCAGGTCCCAGTCCCTTCTGGGTTACCTTTCAGTCCCTCTGTAGCTGTGTCAGAGAGCCCTGACTCCCAGACCACTTCCCTGGAGTCCTCTGACACAGTTATTTCCTTTGGCTCTGAGATAGAGCCCTGACTCTTTCACAATCTCTTGCAGGCCTTTGCTCAGGGCCTTCCACAGAAGCCTGCTGACTCTGTGTGGTTCTGTTCTCTTTAAAAGGGATCAGAACTACTTGGAAATAACCCAGCTGGTCCTGACGGGGGGGCCAGCTAATCTGTCCCAAGTGTGGCAGAGCAAAACTACCCTAAAGGGCCAGCCAACCTGTGACAGGCAGGGCTCATCTTGAGAATCTGTTCATGAAAGTCTGATTTAAAGCTGTAGTGATTCCTATAGTTAATAATTAGCATTTTCAGTGGAACATGCTGTTTTCTTCATAGATCTCTGGTTCCCGATCATGCTTGCTGTTGTCAGATGTTGGCTGCGTGTGTGTTCTCTCTGCATGCTGCACTGGCTCTGGTCATATAGCCCACACAGCAGGCTCCGATTGAGCTGCCCAATAACTACAGACCCATTAGCAGCAAAGGCACTCGGTCAGGTTTATTGTCAATGAAGCACAGTAATAGCACCCGGCAGACTCTGGGGGATACTAAGACGTCTATGCCCATGACAAAGGACTCAGCTCAGTCAGTGGCGGGACTTTCCACTGCCCCCTAGGCTGGCCAAAAATGCACTCTCCGAGACTCCATTTTATACACCAGTACATCCAAGTTATATATTGCCCCTCTTACATAGTTGGTTACTGCCCCTGACATGTTTTGTTACCACCCATTACCTTGCACATGTTGGTGTGATCAAAACATCTCTATCCATCACACTGTCATCCTGACCTCATCTTTAGGAGGGGTCATTCTGTGCTCTTTATCTGTGGGTGTGGGTGTGTGTACACACACCAGACTTGGTGTTGGGTGTTCTGGTGTTGGGTGTCCTTTTGGAATGTGTTTGCCTGAGTTTACTGTGCCTAGTACTACTTAGGAATGTGTTGTTGTTTTTTTGTTTTTTGCAATACCAGCCCTGTTCTTGCCGGCTTCTGTGAACTTGCAAATAGGCATGTTTTATAGCAGGGCCTGCCTTTTGCCCACAGCCTGCCTTTTGTTAACTTTGCTTTATATCAGCAAAACTTGCCCACTACTTCAGCTCAGGCCTCATACCAGGCCTCTTGTCTCAGGCTCTCTCTTTCTACTACATTTTCTCTCTCTGGCTACATGAGAGTAAGAGTGCCTCTAACCACTGTTTATGTGGCTACTGATGTTCTAGAGCCCCCAGCTGTCTGCTCACTTAAACACCTCCTGCAGCTCAGGCACTGCCTGCCATGGCCCTTCTACCACTACCAGCCTGACCTTTTCCTGCTGCCCTGGAGCAACTTTGTCAACAGTCGTCATTCCTCACCCTGTTTGTCCTTCCACTCGTACTTCCCGGAAAACAGTGCAGTACTTTTCATTAGAAAAATGTCTTACTGCTTGCCTCATTTTGTATTGCACTAATCTGCCAAATAAAAAATGTGAATGAGCTGTCTTGAGACTTCCAGCTGGTACATTAATGTTCACTTATGTCTTTGAGAGTTAGAGCTCTGGGGACTGGATGCTGACACTCTGGAATTTTAGTCATCGTTTTGCCACTGTCTTGCTGTGTAACCATGTGCAAGTCCTTTCACTGTAGTGTGTTTTGGCTTGCCCTCTGTAAAATGGGAATAATGCCTGGATAACTTGCGGTGGAGAATGGAGTCTGATGAACTGTTTGATCCCCCGATGGAAAACATGCTGTAGAAGAGCACTGTAATATAGATCCATTTTAATTTTACACACTCCTATTGAAATTATCTCTTTAGATACTTATGAAGACTGTATTCATGTCTACTTAAATTTCAATATATCAAATGCAAGATTAGCTGTTTCCATTGCCTGATGTTTAGGAACAAGTATTTCTAGGTTATTGTGTTGTTTCTTCCATTACTGAATTTCTGTCTGAGAACAAATGCTAACAGGGCTCCTTTCAGTTTAGCCTGCTGTAGCTGCTTCAACATCAGAACCTATACAGTTTTTGTCTAAGGCTTCTCTTCGCAACATGACCACCTGGTGCTGCTCTGATGGTCCAGGAAAATGTGAAACGAGAGGCCTTGAAGAAAAACAGTATTTTTCATATCAGTCTTAAAAAAAATACTCCTTTAATATTTTGATTCCTACCATCTTTCCAGCAGGATAAAGGCTGTCTTCCTTTGCTGTAATGCATCTTCCTCTATTATACTGCACAGAAGAAATAATAATGGTGATACTCATTGCTGAAGTGATGTGTATTGGGCCATAATATGTACAGGGCTTTTATATACTGTGCTAGCAAACTGTTTGTTTTAAATTATACCACTGTGGTGCTCTGTTTCTTGCTCCTGGGGAAATTCTGCACAACTACATTGCAGCAGAAGAATGCCACCCCCACTCCCACAGATTCCCTTTGCTTCTTTGTAGAAAATGGTTTCTGTGAGAAACAAAGAGAAGCTGCACCAGTAATCACTTACCCTTCCTCAGCATCTCGGTGGCATAGATGCATCTGTTCAGCACCCGAGGGGGGGAGGTAAATCACTGTGGGGAGGGGAGTCTGGGGATGCCCTGGCCACGCAGGGACATTAGTTCCAGGTGGTGATGAGGGGGAGGAGATGGAGACAGAGTTCCCCCTGCCCCCCATCCCTAAATGGAGTAGCCAGGGCTGGATCAGATCAAGCCCCAGAAACGTCCCCTGGCTGCAGGAAGCCCTGCACCACAGGAGTGGTGGTAGTTGTGTCTGGGTTGGGGTGTGGCTTGAGGGAGGGGTTTTCAGGTGTGTGTGTGGAGGTTGGGTGCCGGGAGTCTGGATGCACAGGGTTGGGCTGACAGGAGCAGCTCCCTGTACAGCGACCCCACTCCATCCGCATACCCAGACCCCCTCCACGGAGCCCCAGAACCCCCCCACGAGCCTTCCAAACTCCCACCCCGTCGAGTCTCACCCCCTGCATCAGGCGCCCCCCATATCCGGACCCCTACCCCTCTGAGCCCCAACCAGCTGCACCCTGACCCCCGCCCCACCGAGCCCCACTCGCCCCCTAACCACCTTCACCCGGACTCCCCTGCAGAGTCCTGTACCCACTGCACCGAGCCCCTGTGGATCCAGATTCCTCCCTGCACCCAGACCCCCACCGAGCTGCCCACACCCTGATTGCACCTCCCAGAACCCTGGTACTCTTGAGGGAATTCTGCACCAAAAAATTAAAAAATTCTGCAAAGTTTTGCATATTTTAATTGTCAAAATAACTCAGAAGCACAGTAACAATACAATCACACCATTTTCAATGATTTTGTTAATTTATTTCAAAATACTTGTCAGCAAATAATTGAAAATGGTGTGATTATATTGTGTTATTTTGACAATTAAAATTTGCAGAATTTTAAAATATTGTGCGCAGAATATTTAATTTTTTGGCGCAGAATTCCCTCAGGAGTAGTTTCTGTTCACTGGCGTATGTGCTTATCACTAACAGATATGTACAAGTGCGGGGGACAGAATCACCTGAAAACTAGATGGTTACAGCTATGAGTCAGGGATGGAAGCCCCTCCTGCCCGCTAAATGATAGGAGATGGGATGTAGGTTCATACCTACATCATTAAAAGCGGTCTGTCACTCAGAGAAAATGCTTATAGTGGTGCTTCTGACTTCCTTTGTCCAGGGGTGCACACATTTCAAGTCTTGTCTGTCTGACTGTGTGCTGTGAGCTAGTCAATTTCTCCAGGTTTGTTTAGTTCTTCTCTACCATGGACAGCTCCTGTCACAGAAGGAGCTGTCCCAGCCCTCTAGCAACTGCCTCTACTTGAATTGGATTGTGAATTTTTTTTTTTAATGGCTTTTGCAGTTGTGCAAATACAAGCTAAACTGTGAGCAGGAGGTGGAGCCCTGGGTGAAGTGGCAAACCCTATGAATGGTATTAAGAAGTAATTAACAGCAGGTTTGCAGTGGCCAGTTGCCCAACCTCTGGGGAGAAAGAGTGTCAGGAAAAACATCTCTCCAGATGACTTCAGAGAACTGCTCCAAAATATTGTCTAGTTGAGGTTTTGGTGCAGTTTTGGTGCAGTGTGAGAGATTCAAAGAGGAAGTATAGTCCAGTGGTTATGGTGGTAGCTGGTCTCTTGGGAGATCCAGGTGTTTCTATCTCTTTCACAGACTTCCTGTGGGTACTCCGTTAAACCACTGAGCTGCTTTGTGCCTAAATTCCCAATCTGTGAAATGGGGATAATGCTGCAGTCCTTTACAGGGGTGTTGATATCTTAAAAAGACTGAGGCACTCAGCTATTACGGTAATGAACACTATACAACAGACAGATATTTGTTGGTAGGTTGTCATAGAATTATGTAAGATTAGGGTTGGAAGAGACCTCAGGAAAACATCTAGTCCAACCCCCGGCTCAAGGCTGGGCCAACCCCAACTAAATCATCCCAGCCAAGGCTTTGTCAAGCTGGGCCTTAAAAACCTCTAAGGAAGAAGATTCCACCACCTCCCTAGCTAACCCCTTCCAGTGCTTCACCACCCTTCTAATGAAAAAGTTTTTCCTAATATCCAACCTAAACCTCCCCCACTGCAACTTGAGACCATTGCTCCTTGTTCTGTCGTCTGCCACCACTGAGAACAGCCGAGCTCCATCCTCTTTGGAACCCCCCTTCAGGTAGCTGAAGGCTGCTATCAAATCCCCCCCCCCAGTCTTCTCTTCTGCAGATTAAATGCGCCCAGTTCCCTCAGCCTCTTCTTGTTAGTCATATGCCCCAGCCTCCTAATTATTTTCTTTGCCCTCTGCTGGACTCTCTCCAATTTGTCCACATCCTTTCTGTAGTGGTGGGCCCCAAAACTGGACACAGTATTCCAGATGTGACCTCACCAGTGCCAAATAAAGGGGAGTAATCACTTCCCTCGATCTGCTGGCAGTGCTCCTACTAATACAGCCCAATATGTCATTGGCCTTCTTGGCAACAAGAGCATACTGCTGACTCATATCCAGCTTCTTGTCCACTGTAATCCCCAGATCCTTTTCTGCAGAACTGCTGCTTAGGCAATCGGTTCCGAGCCTGTAGCGGTGCATGGAATTCTTCCTCCCTAAGTGCAGAACTCTGCATTTGTCCTTGTTGAACCTCATCAGATTTCTTTTGTCCCAATCCTCCAATTTGTCTAGTTCACTCTGGACCTGATCCTTACTCTCCATCGTATCAACCTCTCCCTCCAGCTTAGTGTCATCCACGAACTTGCTGAGAGTGAAATTAATCCCATCATCCAGATCATTAATAAAGATGTTGAACAAAACCGGCCACAGGACCAACCGCTGGGGCACTCTGCTTGATGCCGGCTGCCAACTAGACATGGAGCCATTGATCACTACCCATTGAGCCCGACGATCTAGCCAGGTTTCTATTCACCTTATAGTCCATTCATCCAGCCCCTACTTTTATAACTTGCTGGCAAGAATACTGTGGGAAACCATATCAAAAGCTTTGCCAGTTATCTCATCATAGAAGGGAATCAGGTTGGTCAGGCATGACTTGCCCTGGGTGAATCCATGTTAATTGTTCCTGATCACCTTCCTCTTCTCCAAGTGCTTCAGAATGGATTCCTTGAGGACCTTCTCCAGGACTTCTCCAGGGATTGAGGTGAGTCTGACTGGTCTGTAGTTCCCCAGATTCTCCTCCTTCCCATTTTAAAATATGAGCACTGTATTTGCCTTTTTCCAATCATCTAGTGCCTCCCCCGGTCACCATTAGTTTTCAAAGATAATGGCCAATGGCTCTGCAATCACATCAACCAACTCCCTCAGCACTCTCGGTTGCAGTGCGTCCAGCCCCATGGACTTGTGCATGTCCAGATTTTCTAAATAGTCCTTAATCTGGTCTTTAATGACTGAGGGCTGCTCACCTCCTCCCCATACTGTGCTGCCCGGTGCAGCAGTCTGGGAGCTGACATTGTCTGTGAAGACCAAGGCAAAAAAGCATTGAGTACTTCAGCTTTTTCCACATCCTGTCACTAGGTTGCCTCCCCCATTCAGTAAGGGACCCACACTCTCCCTGACCACTTTCTTGTTGCTAACATACCTATAAAAACCCTTCTTGTTACCCATCACATCCCTTGCTAGCTGCAACTCCAGTTGTGCCTTGGCCTTCCAGAGTACACCCCTGCATGCTCTAGCAATATTTTTATACTCCTCCCTAGTCATCTGTCCAAATTTCCATTTCTTGTAAGCTTCCTTTTTGTATTTAAGCATCGGCCCCATGGACTTAAGCATGTCCTGCTTTTTCAAGCAGATGCTAGTAATGAAGTGACATGGCATTGCAAAAAATGCGATGCCGAACTGTGAGTGTTTAATCTGAAATCCTTGCCTCTTGCATTTTAAAAACTAGCACCTTCTCCTAAGGTTTCCTGAATTAAATAATGGTAGAGCCTAAGCGTTAGACCTGTAAGAGCTAACTGTGTTCACTTATGGCTGTGTGTAAGTAATAGTAACTGCTAGGTTGTAACCTTCTATGAGTTATGAAAGTATGCAGGAAACAACAACTGTAGATGTGTTGTAACCAAAAAAGCCCTGGACATTCTGCTATATAAATAATCCTGAGAAGGTTGCTTGTTTTGTAGAATTAAGGTTTACATAGAAATTAGCGTGTATATTGGTTATGGAAAGAAACTGCAGATTGCTCTTTAAAGTATATACACCGGAAGTGTAAAGAAGTATTTCAGTATCAAATCAGAGCTGTAGGCTATGGTAATCTTGCTGCACTGCAGATAAACTTAGCCAGGCCATCCATACTGCTGCCTTGCAGTAAAGTGCATATGACAATAATCACCTGTCCTCTTCTGTTCTTTTAAAATCAGTATTTACCGTTCTGTTCTAGGCTTGATTAACTGCAAGGGAGAATTTATTGGATGTATAGCTTATAAGTGGCTTCCTTTTAATGTTCACATTTTCATATGCACATATATGTGGATTTGATATTCAGATTCCTTCATGAAATCACCTTCAGACATGGGACTGGGAATCAGACTTTGGATCTGTTCCCAGCTGATTCACTGTGACAACTTCGGACAAGTCACTTCCTCTCCATGCCTTTAGTTTTGACATCTGTAGAAGTTAGCACGAGTCTCATCTTTGCACTGATGTAGTGCATTGGATCACAGGATCTCAAAGCACTTTACCAAGTATTTACTAGTAGACAGCGATAATAACTTACATTTCTGTTGTACGTTACATCCTGGGGGGATCCCAAATCATTTAAAAAACAGTAAACGTGCAAAAAGCAGATAGCCAGCTTCAGGGAGGACATGACAATGGCCTGGTGGGTGTGAGGATGAAACACTTCTATTCTTTGGGACACCCTCCTACTCTTGGAGAAAGTTCCCCAAGGGATCGCTAAAATTCTTATGGTTTTAAAAAATGGTTTTAATCTTGGATGCTTTGCTGTTTTATCAAATTCAAACTAAAAGCTGCTTATGCCATTTAAATATCTCCAGATGACCATTTTATCACCCTTTTACTGGCTAAAGTGTAGGAATAAAGTGGGGAAATTGTTCCATTTATAGTGCTAAAGCTTTTACAGTGCGTTTTGGAATCGTTTCTTGCCAAGCTGTGCCAGTGGTTAAGTACTATGGTTCCTTATTTTAAAAGGCTAATTAAATCATGGATGCCATCAATGAATGACAGTATATGGATGCTTACACAAAAGTTACTGTAAGAATAAGTTGACATTAAACATAATTGAGATCAGGGAGCTTTAGCGTGATAAGCAGAGGCACCTCATGGGGGCACCACGTTCCCTTGCTCTGAGATTTCTGCCAGGGTTTGCTGGCCAGTCCCCCTCCCTGTGTTGGCAGCTCCTGGAGCTGGTGAGCTGTGGCATGGGGAGAGGCAGCAGCAAAAAGCTGGGAGCTGCAGGGAGGGGCCACTGAGGGTGACTCAAGCTATCGTGGGGGAGGGAGGTGAACCTTTAAATTGTGCCCCTCCACTGTAAGCAGGTACCCACTTGTCTCTGGTGACAAGGTGGCTGAAGTAATATCTTTCATTGGAGGGAGGGGAGAGAGAGACTTTTGAGCTACACAGAGCTCTTCTTTAGGTCTGGGAAAGGTGGTGTCATAGCTAAATCCGAGTAATTAACACACATTTCAAGAGACCGTTCATGGTGGAGTGGCGCATTAACACCCCTCCAGTCCTGGGAGTGGGAGAAGGCAGTTGAGAGTGGTGGTTAGTGGGTTGTAGATCAGGGTGGCCAAACAATGGTTCAGCTTTTACAGTTAAAATGCAGCTCGTGGAGCCCTCCACATTTTCCACCTACAAGACAGGGGAAGTGGGGAGCTCGGAACCTCTGCCTTGCTGCAGGTTGGTGAGGCAGGGGCTTCTGCCTGGTGGGGAGGGGAGTCTTGGGGCTTCAGCCATCTGGGGCACGCATGCTGGGGCTTGGGGCTTCAGCAGGAGCAGGGCTGAAACCCCAAGCCCTGGCAGGCACCTCCCGAGGGGCCAAAGCCCCCACCCCCGGCAGATGTGCCCTGGCTCTCGGATGTCTGAAGATTGTCATATTCAGCTCGGCAGGTCAGTAAGTTTGCCTTCCCTTGTTATACATTGTTGTAATAAGCCACAAATCCAGCGTCTCTATTCAGTCCACATTTTTAATGTCTAGCAGACTGATGAATTTAAGCTCCCAGGCTCATCTTTTGAAAGTGTTGTGCAGATTTCCTTTCCTCAGTCTCAAAGGGGCCCTCACCCATGTGGAGCCTGATTGAAGTCAGTGACTTCAGTGCACTTCTGCACAGACATCCTCCTGTTTACATTGTGTTGCAGGATGGTGCCTTAGTTTTTCCATCACAGAAGTTGAATGAAATCTAAGAATTGTTACACATGATTTCTCATAACACTGGAATCAAAATAAAACGCTGCTCTTTGTCTTCTAGGCATGTAGTTGTGAGGACTTCTCCAAACCACAGATACATTTTCACGTTGAGAACTCATCCATCTGTTGTTCCAGGCAGCATTGCGTTCAGCCTGCCCCAGGTATTGTGTGATCTCACTTTTCCGCCGGGAAGCAGGTGAAAGGGCTTTTAAACAGAAGAAGGCATTTGTGTCATGTCAGTTTTTTAAAGTTAACAATTTCAGTGGGAAAAAAAATCCTGTGGATAAATATAAGTAGTGTGAATTAATGCTGCAAGTTTGGGTTTTTGCAATCAGAATTTCAAGAGAGTTTTTTCTGATAGACTGGACACATTTTCTATAAAATAAAATGTAAGAGGCATTTTTGGGGAAAAGCAGATAAATTATTTTTCATAATTTGAATGTGCTGAATCTGAAAATAATTACCAAGCTGAATTTTGAATATTTCACCACCTAAATTAGAACTCAAAATTTATATAAAATTTGAAAAATTAGTGAATTTTCTATTTTTATTCTACTGCAAAGAGTTACTGTATATCTTGCACATTGCTAGACAAGTATAATTTAACTGTTCCTACATGTGCCAACACCCTCCTTGCATTTATAGGCCCCTGTGCAAGCCAATGTGATATTTCTGCAGCTACAGTGTTGTGATATGCACTCTTCGATACATCCACAGGTTACAGTTTCTGCACAGCTGTCAAGGATTGGCTCTAGTGGCATTAGCTTGGGTACCATTTCTTCATTATGTTTGGTCCAACCCATATTCTCTAGTGAGTGTAGTACGGAATTGTTGCAGTTTGCCTGCCTACACTCCATAACTTGCAAGTGAGCTCTTTGAGTGCAGTGCAGTGCATCGCTTGCTGGGAGCAGTGCCTCTGGTGTCGACACTTGGAGAACAATATCACTCAGCCCTTGTCACAGCCGTCCTCATCAGATAAATTGTACATGTGGCAGATAAACTTTTCTGCTGAAATGATCATTCTGTAGATCATCCTTCCCCCAGTTTCTTGGCAGTACGTTTTTCCGTGAATATTGTCCAAGCAGTTTTCTTGCTGTTCCCAACAATATAGGAAGCAGTGTCACTGACTGTACATGGAAGGAGAGTACTGTTTCTGTGTCTGCTTGAGGAAATGCAGGCAGAAGCTTCTCTTGAATAGTATGCACAGGAATGCATTTGCGTTTTTTTTGATGTTCCAACCTTCATCCACAACTTGCTGCAATGCATTTTGTCGTAGTGTTCCACTAACAGAAGAAGATCAGTGTCTTGTGTTGACACAACTACACAGTCAACATCTGTTTGTATACAGTGCAGTACAATCCTGATGTCGCCGCCTCCGTGATCAGCTTGCAACTCATTTGTGTCCAGAGCTGGGTTTGATGATTTAACCAAATTGTGTTCTTTGAACTCTCTGGGTATGACAATTTTATGGAGCATTGACTAGGAGTTCTTCAGATAAGAAAAAAGCCAGATCAGCCTTATTTTTGGGATGGACCAAGAAGTCTGGCAAGCTGTTAGGAAGTGGAACAGATCTGTCCTCAATGATTTTCCAAATTTGCTTAGAATTTTTGGAGCGCTTCGGTCATGTCATTCCTTTAATAGAATTCTGTTTGTGTCTTTCAAAGACTACGTCAGTCCTGCTGAAGTGCTGTATGGAATGAAGAACTAACTCTGCTAAAATCTTTGCAAGGTTGCCAGTGCCATTTCATGTGCTTGGTTGTAAATCACTGGGCAGGATCATAGAATATCAGGGTTGGAAGGGACCTCAGGCTGCCATCTAGCCCAACCCCCTGCTCAAAGCAGGACCAATCCCCAGAAAGATTTTTGTCCCAGATTCCTATAATGGCACTCTCAAGGACTGAACTCACAAGCCTGGGTTTAGTAGGCCAGTGCTCAAACCACTGAGCTATCCCTCCACCAGGATGGATGTACTATCAAGATTATCTCAGGAAGAAACTGACTGTTCGTTAAAAACATCTATAGACTTATTTCCACTTCTGAGATGCCTGTTTACCTCAGCAAAAGCAAGAGGAACTGGCATTAGCTCATTTGATATTTTGTGCACATCCACCATCCTTCCTACATTATAGGCAGTAATGAGGCGCTGTAATATGAGATGATCAGCCATTGATATGATTGCCTTGTCTTTGATTTTCTTTACTTTTGCAGCTGCACAGAGGGAGGAAAATGTCAGAGCCCTTATCCTTTAGAGTGAGTCATGGAATCTGGTATGGATACTTCACTCCTTTGGCATCATGAGCCTTTCCTGAGTAAAGGTATTCAGCTGCTCCTGGCCAAATATTTCTGCTTTCAGCAGAGCTTCCTGAATCACTTCCATGACCAAATCCTCCAATGAAATGTTTTGCAGTTGGACGCTGGCTCACTAGTGAGTAATTTGAATCTTAAAAGTGTGATTAACACTTTATTTTCATTAACATGATCTCACTGCTTTTATGCTGGTGTGGATTCATTGCAAGTTATTTGGTTATCGGGTCCAAGCCTGAACATGTTTCTGGTTTGGGCTGCACCTTGGGCACACGGATTATATGGGAGAGAGCCCATCTGCTGAGGTCTGAGGACATTCTTATGATACTTTAATTCCTCCTCTTCCTCTTTTCACCAGTGGTATCAGGCCACTCTTGGAAGTGGTTCGGATCTATCTGATTGACAGAGACAAACACCTACAAGATCTCTATCAAGCATTCTTAAAACTACAATACCCACCTGCTGAAGTGAAAAAACAGATTGACAGAGCCAGAAGGGACCCAGAAGTCACCTACTACAGGACAGGCCCAACAAAGAAAATAACAGAACGCCACTAGCTGTCACCTTCAGCCCCCAACTAAAACCTCTCCAGCACATCATCAAATATCTACTACCTATCCTGAAAGACGATCAATCCCTCACTCTCTCAGATCTTGGGAGACAGGCTAGTTCTTGCTTACAGACAGCCCCACAACCTGAAGCAAATACTCACCAGCAACTACACACACACACACAACAAAAACACTAACCCAGGAACCTATCCTTGCAACAAAGCCCAAGGCCAACTCTGTTCACATATCTATTCAAGTGACACCATCATAAGACCTAATCACATCAGCCACACCATCAGAGGCTCGTTGACCTGCATATCTACCAATCTGATGTATGCCAGCAATGCCCCTCTGCCATGTATATTGCCCAAACGCAGTCTCTATGCAAAAGAATAAATGGACACAAATCTGACATCAGGAATCATACCATTCTAAAACCAGTAGGAGAACACTTCAACCTCTCTGGTCACTCAGTAACAGACTTAAAGGTGGCAATTTTGGAACAGAAAAGCTTCAAAAACAGACTGCAAGAAACTGCTGAACTAAAATTAAATTGCAAACTAGATACCATTAACTCGGACTTGAACAGAGACTGGGAGTGGCTGGGTCGTTACACAAATTGACTCTATTTCCCCATGTTAAGTATCCTCACACCTTCTTGTCAACTGTCTGGAACGGGCTATCTTGATTATCACTCCAAACGTTTTTTTCTCCTGCTGAGAATAGCTCATCTTAATTAATTAGCCTCTTAGAGTTGGTATGGCAACTTCGACCTTTTCATGTTCTCTGTATGTATAGATGTGTTCTTACTCTATGTTCCATTCTATGCATCTAATGAAGTGGTCTGTAGCCCACGAAAGCTTATGTTCAAATAAATTTGTTAGTCTCAAAGGTGCCTGTTCTTTTTGCTGATTGAATCTGTGGTTGGAACCTTTCGTAACCCAGTTGCATCTATGGAACTTTTCAGATACCTCAGAGGGAGCTGGTTCATTTCTGCTAAGTGCACTGATCCCCATCAAGCATAATTTATGTGGTTATATTGGTGAAAAAAGGGAAGTATTCTTTTGAAGGTGTGCAGCTGAAGCTCCCAAATTCTAGCCTGTTGAGCTCTGGTAAAGAATAGGAGGATACACGCCATATCCATGCACTGCCACCAGTACAGGAAATGGCAACAAATTAATTATTTAGTACCTCTCCTTTACTGTCTGTCATTTTTTTTTCTAAGTTACAAATGTTAGCATTAAAGTTCAGAATTCAGCTTGGTAAACATCTTCAGATTCAGCACATTCAAATTATGAAAGAAAACATGTTCGCCAACTTTTCTCCAGAAATGCTTTCTTTTTCATTAATATCAGCTTATCTGGAGATTTGGCTTACTCTGAGATAGGTGCAGCGAAGCTCCCATTTGCTCTTGACTACTTTGTCTTAATTTTTTTTAAAGAAGTTTTAATGGAATAAGCATACATTGTAGCTGCTTATTACTATCCTCTGTTATAGAGTCTAAATGTGAGAGCAAGAGAAGATCTATTATAAATCCTGCAGTTCTTCTGGTTCGTCTTCTGTTCTCTGCAGTGTGTTAGCTTCATGTCATAAATATATCGGTGTATGCACAAAAACTAATTTCTCACTCTTACCATGCTGATGAAAAAGTTAATATATGCTTGAGCAGGTGAGTGGGTGTACAGAAGTTTGTAAGGTTGTCATATGTTCCATTATGTCTTAATTGGGTAAAACAGTCCTTTCCTGCTGATGCTCCATATACTTCTTCTATCACAGCAGCCTGGAAAATAGTTAGAAGCGTAAGATGCTTGGCAGCAGTGGGTTGCAGTATGTACATCATACTGTTCTGTAAGAATCCTTCAGACCTACTGAAATTCACTTAAATATCTTTTTTACAGTATCTAATTTCTCGTTCACAGAAAGATCTCAAAAGGACATAAGCTATAATACAATGCATTATAAATATTATCCCCAATGAGAGTTTTCACACAAAGTTTTAGATTGTTTTGAGAGCAGTTCTGTAACAAAAAAACTCTACATTTGTAAGTTGCACTTTCATCAGAGAGATTGCTCTACAGAACTTGTATGAGGTGAATTGAATAAAAAAAAATTATTGTTTATCATTTTTACAGTGCAAATATTTGTAATAAAAATGATATAAAGTGAGCGCTGTACACTTTATATTCTGTGTTATAACTGAAATCAATGTAGTTGAAAATGAAGAAAAACATCCAAAATATTTAATAGATTTCAATTGGTATTCAGTTGTTTGTGATTCATCACAATTAATTTTTTAAATCACAGTTAATTTTTTTGAGTTAACCGTGTGAGGTAACTGCAATTAATCGACAGCCCTAGTTTTATTCTATCTGCTTTGCTGTTCAAACTGCGTTCCTACATTTCCTAAAGCTCACCGTGAGGAAGTAGGCTCTCTTGTGAGCTGGTATCTATAATTTGGATGAGTGATTGCCTCTCTGCAACTTTTGTTTTTGTTTTTTTACAGAGAAAATGGGCCGGCCTCTCCATTGGACAAGACATAGATGGTAGGTCAAGAACTTAACATAAACTTATCAAAGCTGATTCTTTATGTGGTTTACAGACTAAAGCTGAACTGGCCTGGAACATGCCAGATCTTCAGCCTGATGCCTTATCTATAGTTATTGGGTAATTTCACCAATTACTCGCTCTGCGGTGAGGGTTTACACTTACATTAATCTGTGAGATTTAAGACCCCAAGGCTGACTACAGTAGAGAGGTTATCAGTAGAAGGGGGACCCCATGGGGCACGAAAGAATACATAATGCTTTTTCTGTAATACTTATTTTATTAGCCAACCAAACAATCTGGTAAAGGAGAGACCAGCCAATAGAGAACGTAAAGCATTTGTGTTAGTCTCACCATGCCCGTGGAAGAATCCAAAGTGTTAGTCATCATAGTCATCTTTCTCCTCACTATAATCACCACCAATGTTTGTCACACTGGTGTCACCCCTGCCCATGTGCACAGACCGGGATACAGCTTTTATAATGATGCCCATTGAACATCATACATATTTAGGAAGGTTTTAACTCCTTTTGCTTACGTGAACTTCCATACCCCTCGTTTCTCACAGGCTAACTCATTAGTTCTCCTTATACTCATTAATACTTACTTCACTTCATCACCATAGTAACCAGCAGTTACCTGAAGGAAGTCTCTAACATTTCATGAAGCTCTACCAATGGTCATCTTGTGAAGTCTACTGATCTCATAGACATTATTATCCAAACACAGCAGTTATTTTCAAAACATTAGCATAACACAAACATTGACACAAGCTCAGAGGCTTATTATTAACTAACTTATCCTAAATACTAAGGCCTAATTTGGCTAAGCTAAATATCTTGCAGGCCTCCTGATGGCCTGTAGGCCCTATGTTAGAAGATTAATTAGTACTTATATTTCACTTATATCCTGAATATACCTGATACTTTTTGTCCTTGGCTAGAATCCTTCTGTTATCAGGCTGCAAACTTTCTGCTCCCCCATCACTCTTAAAATTTGATTTCATGTCTGAGACTGTCCTGTTCAAACCTCATAATGGTTGAAGATGAGGTTTCTTGACGTGACATATTGATACAAAATACAGCAACATCATAAAATAACCTGTTTGCTCCACGTGAGTGTCTTCAGGAAGCAGGAATGTATTTGCTAGGTAGATCATCATCTAGGTAACTAGGTGGTTAGCTGTGAATATTACCAATGTCTAATGCCTCTGCATGCTGGTGCCTGGATTCTTTTGGTGCCATGGATTGATACAATGTATCAGCGTATGTGGATTGCTGGAGCCCAGGTCTTTGTGAATGGCACAATTTTGGCAAATGTCCATCTAAAATACCTGTTGTTTAAATAGCCCCGGTCACCATAGCACATATTCATGAATCCAGATGATGTTTAGCCTATTCTTGAAAAGCCTTTTGTTATACTGGTGCATTGTGCAGTATGTGCACTTACGGGGCTTTGAGCCTGCTTACTACAGATATTAAATCGAACACTGAACATTGAAAAGGCATTTTTTTGGCCACTATTTCCCCCCGCCCCCACCTGCTTTTTTTTTTTCTATTGTGCAAACTTGGGGCAAAAATGACTGGTGCATGCATGGCTCAAGGGCAAGAATGAATTGTTCCCGGTTTCAGCAATGGCGCAAAATGTTTCGCATCATCCCCATCAGGACCAGGGAATTAGTGTCAAGAAACTCTGATTACAAATCCCATTGTTAAGGTTTGTTATTAGGAGTTTGCTTTCTGTTCAGTCAGGTAGTTTTTCTGACTAATTTTTGGATCACCTGTCAAAGGCATACTTCTACAGTCTATGTCTGGGGAAGACAGCTCTCACAGATTAACAGGGCATCAAAATTGGGAGCAGTTAACAAGTATCTGGTTTGTAAGCCAAGATTTTCAAACTAAATTTAGGCATCTAAATCCGCATTGGGGCACATAAGAGGCCTGATCTTTGGAAATGCTGAACACACATGTCTGGATGACTTGAGATGCAGATTGGGGATGAAATGGGAAGGTGAGTGTTGGCAGGGATTGGAGGTTTTGAGCCTTTGCAGCCTCTAGCATTTAACAACGTGTTGTCTTGTCCATAGGTGCTCACTGGTGCTTTACTAACTAGCACAAAGGAAAGGTTCTTTCTTCAAGAGGTTATAAACAGAGGTTCTGGTCCTGTAGTGGGATCCATTATTTCAGATTCTAAACACCTACATACTGTCTCATTGTCTTCAGTGGAAATCTTTTCAGGTGTAAGGGTCTGTGTTAGCAGATCTCATTACAGAATTAGGTTTTAAGTTGATCTGAGCAATTAGGATTTGGCCTGGGAGTTCAGGCAGACTGGAGAAGAACAAGTAAGCCTTCCAAGGTGCACCAATCATAGTAAGTTTTAGTGGGGGAAGTGGCATAGTACAGGGGAGGAGGAAGCATAGGCAGCTTAATTTAATTTTAAATTGAGTAAGTATCAGGAGAAAAAGCCCTGACTATCTATCTTCTCCTGTTCTCCCCCATTCCCAGGCAACATAGATCTGAATCTGACATTTTAAGTTCCATTCAATCTCTTGCCCATAATAATGTGGGTTAGATACTTCATTAGCAAATCTAAGTGCTTACTCCACTTCTCCATTGAATAGGGTGAAAGATTCTGTTGCTCACAAATAAGCAAGGTGGGAACTGATAATTGATTCCCTTTCTCACCTCAATGCAGTGTCTTTTAAAAAGCAATGCTGTTATGGATAAATCACACGATTGTACTCTCTAAGCCAGCTAGAATTCACCCAATAGAGAATATGGGAGCAGCAGGTGCTCTGCACATCTAAGGAGTGGGCCAAAAATGAGTATTTTATGTGACATGCATCAGAGAAAATGATTCAGACAATGTTAATCTTCTGGCATAACAGAAATAAAATGTCAGTAACTGAACACTGTCACAGAGATAATGACTTTGCGGCTATGTTAAATGTAGAAGTCTATTCTGCATCCAGATTATTGCTTGATTAGACCAGGGTGTTTAGTCAGCACATATTTAGATTGATGGGTAGCTGGCCCTTATTCACTGATAAATTACAAAAAAAAAAAAAAAATCCTTTTCAGCCAGTCAAAAAATAGATTGTGTATAAAAATGCCTTGGGACAAGTTCATCTCTGGAGTCGCTCTGTTTGAATCAGTGGCATTATCTTTAGGATTATCTTTAGGATCATCTGTAAACTGGACTTGTATTAACAGAACCACATAATGGTCTGCATTCTAAATCAGTGATTCTTCAGCATTTTCATTTTTGGGACTACTCAGTAAGAGACTCTGATGAATATTGTCCTGCCTGTTTGCATTTTATATTAGACACCTGATTGGTTGCTCAGACTACTGAGTACATCTCTCCACCTCTGCCTCACACTATTGCCATGGTTTTCTCCCATAGTCTCATAAATATTTTGTTAAATATAACATGGGGTTGTGATCTTGGGGATTTTTTGTCTGCTGCTTCCTACCTATTCCACAGACAGTGCCATCTCCCTTTCAAATGGCTAAATGCACACTTCACTCCCATTCTTCAGCTACTGAGTGAGTGGTTAAAAAGGTCCGTCTTTCTGTCCAAGCAGGCTGTGAATACTTCATTAACCAGGGAAATGGAGGATAAACCAAGTGTCCCAGCATATCTGAGCCATGTCCACATCATTAATGACATAGGACTGTTGCCCCCAGGATAACTTTCTCCATTAATGTAAATAGAGCTGAATTCCAAAAGATCCTAGCATAGTGTAGACTCTTCCAGACCACTCTGCATTTATATCTGTGAACCTGCCATGGTGGTCTACAAATCCAGGAGCACGATAGAGAAAAACCCCTTTCTATTTATGAATTCTGTGCCTTAAAGGTGGGGAAGGGCACATGCTAGGCATCTAGGTCCCACAGTTGTCCATTACAGTTTAGGAATCCTACGTGTGCAAAATCATAAATAACACTGAGCTTTACCAAGCTTTATAACATGGTGTGACAGTACCTTTTTCATGGCATCACACACCTGCCTGACAGTGGCCCCAACTGTCGATCTCTCCACGCAGAGTTCGTTTGCAATGGACCAATAGCATTCATGGGTGGCCAGTCCCCAGATGGCAGTTCTGACCTACTTCTCCATTGCTATGAGGCACTGCATGTTAGTAGGCTGCTGCTGTAGGTGCTGGTCAGTTCGGCAGATATGTCTAGGAAGGTTGCGTTCCCAATCTTGAAATTCTCTTGACACTGCTGGTCATCCCAGGTATGAAGAACAATCCTTTCTCACCAATCTGCATTGGTTTCCCAAGCCCAGAGACAGTGCTGCACATGGTGAAGCCACTCCAGGAGCAGGTTCTCTGTTGTCGGCTGCTCTGTGTGTTCCTCCTCTTCCTCATCCTGCTTCCACCGTTGCTAGAGATCCTCTTGCAGCTGGAGGAGCTGCTGCCACATCGTCTATTGGTGGTGCAGCTGGTGAAGTCCAAAGCCAAACTCCTCTGGCTTTGAGTGCTGAAAGACAGCTTAAACAGCCTCTGCACATTTGCAGTTGCCAGCATAGCAATGCGGAGCATTTTTGGGTCCATGCTGGCCAACAGCAATTTGAAGATGGTGCTAGCTCACCCCTAAAGGAAGTATAGAGACAGATGAATCATGGGATTATTTAAAATTTTGAGCTAGCCTGGCTTCCACTAAGTATCCCACAACGCACAGCAAGAAAAATCCCAGAATGCATGCTGCTCGGTAGCAAAGGAAAGGAGCATGGTACACCCTTGGTCTGCAGCAAACTGCCAGCGTGTGTATGCAATGATGTGCATTGACAGAGGGTATATCGTCCAGTATGCACCCTGTCACTGCAGCTTGTGTAATGCAGTGTGCACCCCCCTGTGTAGACAAGCCCTCAGATATAAATCTGCCTCACGCCATAGACTGACTGACTATTAAGTAGTACACTGGCTTGCTATGCATGTTTCGATGAGTTTTGTTAATTTTAATGTCAGAATAGATTAAAATTATTCACTGCTGCATTGCAAGAATGTTGATCAGTTTTTATAGCTGACTTCAGTTGCAAAGTGTTTCTTCCTTATGGTAGGTGTCTGGCTCTGCCCAGGTTTTCCTGTGTGGTGAGGGGGAAGGCTCCCCTTATGTACACACACAAGGAACCCAAGCTAAGATTTACACAAGCTAACTTAAGTCTGGCATTTCCTATTGTTTGAATGCCTGACTACAGCTTCACCATTCTTTTACATAATGTTTTGGGTGTAGTTGTATAGAATACTGAGGCCTGGTCTGAAATAAATAGGATGAAATTTGGTGAGGACATATGCAAAGCACTGTATTTAGGAAGGTACAGTCAGTTGCACACATACAAAGTGGAAAATGACTGCAAAGGAAGGAGTACTGCGGAAAGAGATCTGGGGGTCATAGTGTAACACTGTTGCAAAAATATGCAAACATCATTCTGGGATGTATTAGCAGGAGTGTTGTAAACTAGACACAAGATTTAATCCTTCTGTTGTACTCCGTGCTGATTCAGCCTCAGCTGGAGTATTATGTCCAGTTGTGCGTGCCACATTTCAGGAAAGATGTGGACAAATTTGGAAGAGCAACAAAACAAGGAAGAGCAACAAAAATGATTAAAGGTCTAAAAAACATGATGTATGAGGGAAGATTGAAAAAATTGAGTTTGTTTAGTATGGAGAAAACTGACGGGGACATAAGTTTTCAGGTACCTAAAAGATTGTTACAAGGACAAGGGAGGTAAATTATTCTCTTTGACCTCTGAGGATAGGACAAGAAACAATGGGCTTAAATTGCAGCAAGAGCATTTTAGGTTGGACATTAGGAAAAACTTCCTAATTGTCAGGGTGGTTAAGCACTGGAATAAATTGCCTAGAGAGGTGATGGAATCTCCATCATCAGAGATTTTTAAGCACAGGTTAAACAAACACCTGTCAGAGATGGTCTAGATAATACTTAGTCCTGCTTTGAGTGCAGGGGACTGGACTAGCAGACTTCTCGAGGTCCCTTCCAAAACTCCAATTCTGTGAAGGTCGCCTTCCTGGTAGCTATTAGTTCTTTAAGGAGGTAGGTGAACTGGGGGCCATGATAGAGGGGCCGTGATGATGGACCCTTCTTTCACCATATTCCATAAGGACAAAGTTTCCCTGTCCCTGCACCCCAAGATTCTCCTAAAGGTATCTTGCTTTCGTCTTAACCAACAAACACACTTATCTGCGTTCTTCCCAAAGCCGCACCCCTCTGTGGAAGAGTGGTATCTTCACTCCCTTGACGTCCACAGAACCTTAGCCTTCTATCTGCAGAGGATGAGACCTTTCGAGAAGTCCCTAGACTGGTTATTGCTATAGCTGAAAGGATTAAGGGGCAGGCTATCTCCACACAGAAGATTTTTAAGTGGATTCGGGATGCATTGTGCTTTTCTATTGTTATTGGGACTGCCTCTACCCCTTGGGATTGAGAGTCCATTGTACAAAGGAGCAAGCATTGATTGCAACTGCCCTTCACGATGTTCCGCTTCCTAACATGTACAGAGCAACTGCATGGAGTTTGGTACATTCCTTTGCTGCACATTAGTCCTTGGTGTGCACGACTTTGCGACAGATGCCTCATTTGGGGCGCTGTCCTCCGTTCCACTGTTCCATCCTCATCCTTGCACCCTCCTCCAAATTAGTACTGCTTGCTAATCACCCTCAGTGAAATGCAACAGGGACCACGCAGAGAAGAAGAGGTTACTTACTTGTAACTGAAGGTTTTTTGGGATGTGTGGTCCCTATCTGTATTCTACTTGCCCCCCTCCTTCCCTTCTTCTGTGGATTTGTTTGATTTGTGGTGGTGAAGGAACTGAAGGCGTGGTCAGTCTGCCCCACCCTTTATTGCCTCAGACAAAACCTGTGGCAAAGCAAGGGTGCATGCACAGACCAACAGACACTATTACTTTCAAATTCTCTGGCTCTAGACTCCTGGCGTCCATGCGTAAGCCCCTATTAGAATACAGATAGGGACCACACATCTCGAAAAACTTCCAGTTACAGGTAAGTAACCTCATCCTGCTGAATCCCATGGACAAACCTATCTTCCCAAGCTATAGCTTCCTATGTGGTTGTATTTTCCTGTAAGATTGTTTTTTGGCTGCTTGACACAGTATCATAGAATCATAGAACTGGAAGGGACCTCGAGAGGTCTCTAGTCCAGTCCCCTGCACTCAAAGCAGGATTAAGGATTATCTAGACCATCCCTGACAGGTGTTTGTCTAACTCGCTCTTAAAAATCCCCAATGATGGAGATTCCACAATCTCCCTAGGCTGTTTATTCCGATGCTTAATCACCCTAACAGTTAGGAAGTTTTTCCTAATGTCCAACTTAAACCTCCCTTGCTGCAATTTAAGCCCATTGTTTCTTGTCCTATCCTCAGAGGTTAAGAACAACAATTCTTCTCCCTCCTCCTTGTAGCAACCTTTTACATACTTGAAATATGACACCTCAAGTGCTTAAAAATGCTTGTTTTGGTGTAACTCCCCTTTTCTCCCCATTTTCTTTTAACTTGTAATAGGAAATATTGCACAGAGTTGTGGTAGGTTATTAATTAGGTGATTCCCTAGTCAACAGTTGCCATCCTCCAAGGCTAATATTTCCTGCAGAGGGTGATTGCTCACATAAAATACAAGTTTTATAGTGTCGCAGATTTTACCTGTCTCTGAAAACTTGAGATTTTAAAAAATTGGCGACTCCATAAGAGGAAAAATGTGATTTTTTTACTATCCTGTTATTTCTCTCCAAAATTACTATTGTTCTCCAAACTTGTGATGGCTGTATTACCTGTTTGTTCAGCCTTTGATATGGAAGACCCTGCCTCTGCTTAATTATTCTGCAACTACATCTTGTAGTTGCAAGAGTCGGCTTAGCTGTCATAAGGTAGCATCTTTGTTTCTTGAGTTTAAAAGGGTATTGTGTGGTTTGAAAACCCTTTTAAGTGCCTTGTGACAGCTGAAATTATTAAACGAGAATTTTAACAAACATTTCATAGTTATGTTTATTTTTTGCCTTTAACCTGATCAACATAGCCAGAAGACTGATCAGATTTGCTTTCTAGTTTGTATGCCCTGGCATAAAGTTAAACATTACAGAACAGTGTTTTGAATTGAGGCAAAACCATATTGGTAATTGAATTAAAAGAAATCCAACACTAATGTTAAAATTTTTTTAACTGTTATTACAAGCACTAGATTATGTGTTTATGATAGCTGACTTCTATGGGATCAGATTCCATGTGAATGGACTGGATATAAGAGCCTAAATAGAACAGATGGTTTTGTTTTTAATTTAAAAATTCTAAAAATATAATAATTTCCATCGATTCCAAGGCCAGAAGAGTCCACTGTGATCATCTAGTCTGACCTTCTATGTAACAGAGGCCATAGCACTTCCCCGAAATAATTCCTGTTTGAACTGGAGCAGATCTTTTAGATCCAGTCTTGACTTAATTGTCAGTGATGGAAAATCCACCCTGCTTTTTGATAAACTGTTCCAATGGTTAATTAGCCTTGCTGTTAAAAATTATATCCAGTCTGAATTTGTGTAGCTTCAACTTCAAGCCATTGGACCTTGTTAAACCTTTGTCTGATAGACTGAAGAACCAATTATCAAATATTTGGTTGCCATGTAGATGGGTACTTACAGACTCATCAAATCACCCCATAACCTTCTCTTTGTTAGACTTAAGGAGCTGAATCTATTTAGTTTATCACTAGTCAGCAGCATGTTTTCTAATATTTTTAATAGTGCTACCCTGAACACACTCTAATTTTATTTTTCCCTTTTAAAATCTCCTTTGTGGACGTTAACCCATTTTAAAAACAAAACTCAAAGGAACACAGATACTGTACATAGGAGTCACACACACATTGTAGCGGTGATCAATTTCAATCATTCCTTTGACCAAAGCACAGGACCATTAGAGGTCATTGCCTGTTGTAGACTAACTCTCCAATTGACCATGTCGCCAGCTATTCAAAATTTAGAGGCTCTCATATGTAAGTTAAGATGTTTATTTCATGTCTATAGAAGGCGTGGGTATTGTCTGGTTTTGTAGGTGCGAAAGATCAGGTACGAAAACCTGATTAGACTAGCTTTGCTTAAAAAAAAAGATCTGTCTCAACATCTGGTTTTGTACAGTTTAGTGGCCTAGAGAGATGTGAAGCACCATGTAGCAATTTCTTTGCCACTCACAGTTCAGTGGTCATGAGTGGACCTCCACTCATGTCTTTCAAGGGAGGATGGTAGCTTTGCCTTGTCTCAGATTCCCGTGCCCATTAGAATGTTGTGTACTGTGATTAGCTGAGCATTAAACTTACTTGTTTGCAATGGCTTAGCTGCCTGAAATAAAATTCTGGAGGGTACATATGTTGGGTATTTAAAGAAAATAACACTTGCGATTGAATTTGTTTCCATTGAAAAGTTAAACTGGTAGTAACAGAATCATCTGCTGGTCAGTAACGTCTCTGACCATGGTGGTTTAGCAGTGGCGAATGTATTCAGTTTTCTGTTTTTATACCTAAATTATATACTTGAAGGAGTTTGGACTAAAAGTCAATTCTTTACAGTATGGGTGCTTTTTGTAAAAGGGTTCTTTACAGTTCTACAGCAGTTTAATATGCTCCCCTGTTTCATAAAGACAAACAGAGGTGTGACTACATAGCAGAAAACATATCCAGGAGCTCAAATGAAAATCTGTGGGATTGCATAGCTATTAGAAGGAAGAAAATGGCTTCTGAAGCAACCAGTTTGTACTGCTGGATCATTGGGTTTTTGCAGGAGTGTATTTTGTAGAGTCAGAGAATATCAGAGTTGGAAGGGACCTCAGGAGGTCATGTAGTCCAACCCCTGCTCAAAGCAGGACCAATCCCCAGACAGATTTTTATCCCAAATGGCCCCCCTCAAGGATTGAACTCATAACCTGGGTTTATCAGGCCAATGCTCTAACCGCTGAGCTATTCCTTCTCCCTCCCACCCCCCATGACTGTCTTTGTGGAAGGACTGTCAGAATATTTATTTGTTATTGCACAGCATTCCATGGGATTTCATTAGGAAAGGTACACTAGATAATTTTTAAAGTCAGATGAATCTCTTCACAGAAAGAGAATTTTGCTCTGTGTAACTGATCCTGCTATACCTTCCCCCCAGATAATATAAGCAACTTATGCTTTAGATCTTAAAGCTTTCTCCATTTGAATGTTGGCCTGCACGCAGTCCTTAAAAACAAAACTCAGACTGGGTCAGTGTTGTGAATATGATATAAAAACTTAGATGACAGCCCTCAGGGGCTGGGACAGGTCAGAATTGCTTATTTACATTACATACAAAACAAAATCACTAGTTTATGTGATCTAAAAATCAGCAAAACAAGAGTGTTCTGTGCCTTACCCTCTACATTCTGGCTCTTGGGATAAATTCAGGAAGAGGAGGATGTTGGAAAGTTGGGACAAAAATGGGTTCCTGTGTAGCAAGAGGAGGACTAGCAGTAGGGAGCTAGAGAGTGTTTGGGATGTGTGGGAGTAAGGAAGTGAGGTAAGGCATTAATAGGCAGCTGTTGGCAGAGAGGTAGATAGGTGGAGAGCAGAGACAGCACTGGAATCTCGTGGGGAGAGATGTCACCTGGTTATTGAAAGGACCTGTGCTGGGTTGATGTGGTTGCTTGTTGCATGCTGCTCCTGCTATGGAGGAGCTATGTCTTTTCAGCCGGCGGGAGGGCAGAGCTGAGAGATGTTTGAGGAGGAGGAGCCCAGAAGAATTCTTTAATAAAAGTGTTTGTAGGGCACGATCAGAACTGCAGGATTAGTACTGAGAATCGGGTATGGAATAGGTAGATTTCCTGGAACCACTAGTTGTTATCTAGGCAAGGCCATTTCACTTCTTTGTACCTAGGGTGACCAGACAGCAAGTGTGAAAAATCGGGACAAAGGGTGGAGGGTAATAGGAGCCTATATAAGAAAAAGCCCCAAATATCAGGACTGTCCCTATAAAATTGGGACATCTGGTCACCCTATTTGTATTGCTTTAATGTAGGTAACTTGGATTCCCCGCAGTTTGCAGGGTGTTCCTGTGTTTGTGTGTGGGAAGGGTTTCTTGATAATACCTCAAGCACAACTGCCAGCTCTGTTATTTCAAGGTGGTGTTTGGAGAAGTGGGGGAGGAAGGATGCATGTTCTTTTAGGTTCAGTGAGCCCCAGTCTCAAACCGATTCCTCCCATTGGAGACAGGGAGGCAACTGTGGCCCTTGTGGACTGAGCACATGGTTGGCAGTTATGCAGACTGTAAAATCAGAATGACTGTACGTAATGCCCTCCTTCAAACACTGTGGTTTAAAGGCATTATCTAAGTACGAAGTGTTAGCCAGTTGTACTACCATGTTAGCCCAGTGGTTTAGATGGCTTTTGTAGATTTAATGCGGATCTTTTACACAGGTGTCTCTCTTGTGTTGTAAGCATTTCCAGTGATTTGTTTGAGAGTATTTAAATACCTTTCTGGAAGCACATGAGATTTATAATGTAAACCTATCATGCAATCACAAATGATTCTTCAGCATTAAACTGTGCATTTTAACCTTGATGAAGTTGTAAAATGGGATACTTGATCACATACAGTAGGGATTCTGGGGATTCTGATTCCAAATTCTAAACATACTGTAGTACTTTTCAATGTAAAGATCTGTTTACTTTGTTTGTTTTCTCTTATCTTCTAGCATCAGATCAATGAAGAACTTTTATCTGAACAAGAAGACTGAATTTTTGCAAAGAATCAGATGATTATTATAATAGAAATAAATTCATATACTGTAACTGGGATTTTTCAAGTGTTGGGTGAAATGTTTTCTATGAATCACGCTTGCTAGGCTATAGTAGTGGTATTCCTGTATATAACTGGGAGAGTCTACAGTCCAGCCTACAGCATGTTAGGTGCATTGTCAAGGTTATACTGGGATTTCAACATGCTGAAATATGTGGGTTTTTTTCCAGTCTCCCCATACACTTTCGACAAGACCAAGCAATGCATCGGCACTATGACAATTGAGATAGACTTTTTGCAGAAGAAGAGCATTGATGCCAACCCGTATGACACAGACAAGATGGCAGCTGAATTCATTCAGCAGTTCAACAGCCTGGCTTTCTCAGTAGGACAACAGGTGTGTGAATTCATTGCTGTAGTTTCCATCACTTCCATCCAACTCCAGTGCTTGAGGGGACAAGTATTATACTGTTGGTAGGTTCTGTATTATGAAATATTAAGAAATGTTTAACCAAACTGTTTGTATTGCTGAGCATTCCCATCACTTTGAGAAGAGAGCGTGTTGCACTGTCAGAGACTGTATATAACAATAAGTGCTTCATTGTCTATAGGGACAACGTGAGTAAAGTGGTACAAAACCTGACTTTTCCATAGCCCTCCCCATGAAGAAAATCAAAGCCTTATGAGATCTGGGTTCTGATGCCAACTTGGCCACAGATTTTTGGTCAAATTCAGACTTGATGTAACTGGATGTAATTCTTGTATGAATCTGGGCAAGTCACTTAATTGCTTTGTTCCTCAGTTTCCCAGATGTAAAATAGGAACATTTGCAGGTCTTGAAAGGTGGTTTAGACTTAATCTATTGCTTTTAAAGCACTTTGAGATCCTCGGGTGTAAGATTCCATAGAGTTGCAAACATTTATTATTTTAAGATGGTTTAAATGTTATCTGTTATAAGTGTTTGATCACGGGTCTGTTACATCCTTGAGGAGATAATGACTTTTACGAATCCTTATTGTTTGCTAAGTACTATCACTGTGCTCAACTCCATGCCGAAGAGAGGACAGTGGGTCACAGTCTCAGAGAACTTCTGTAATAAACTAATCTGCAGATAAAGATATTCTAAACTATCTGTTCCACAAAATATAGGTCAGTGGTTTTCTGCAGTTTCCCCCAAACCGTTGCCTGTGATGTTTTATTAGACACGTAACTGTTGGCCAGTTTTAAATTTGTCCATCTTTGAAGAATTTAATTGCAAAAGGTGAAATGTTGTTTTGTGTTGTAGAGTACGGTTTTAATTCTCTTGACTAGTTGTAGTCTAGGAGCAGAGTAATTCTTTTTCAGTCAACTATTTGCTTAAGATTTTGTCCTCCCCTCAAATCCTGTTCCTGTCCCTCCTACCCTACTCCCACTGAAGTTCTAGCATCTTTTGAACAAGTTAAATTAATGTCAAATATCAGAGGGGTAACCGTGTTAGTCTGGATCTGTAAAAGCAGCAAAGAGTCCTGTGGCACCTTATAGACTAACAGACATATTGTAGCATGAGCTTTCGTGGGTGAATACCCACTTCGTCGGATGCATCCCTGGATGCATTCACCCATGAAAGCTCATGCTCCTAAATGTCTGTTAGTCTATAAGGTGCCACAGGACTCCTTGTTAAATTAATGGTTTTCTTCTTTACCTCCTTCCACAGCTTGTGTTCAGTTTCAACGATAAACTTTTTGGCCTGTTGGTGAAGGATATTGAAGGCATGGATCCGAGCATTCTCAAAGGGGAGCCTGGCACAAGCAAGAAACAAAAGGTAGGGCAGATGGAATCCATGCTAGAAACGAAGCCCAAAGGACATGGGTCTTATTCTGTTCTCATGCTCATCAATTTTACTGACATGCTCGGAATGGAAATGCACAATCAATGTTCCCAAACAACTTAACTCCTATTTGTAGTGGTACCAGGAGAGGGAAAAAAAGAAACAATCATTCTTCTTGGAATTCTCATCCATATGTTACTCCTGGTGGAATTTCGTGCCGCTGCGCGTGCAGTGAAAAATTAATAAATTACTTCTGATGGGGAAGCGAAGGAAAACTGCAAGAGCTATCACATGCCCCTCCCCAGCAGCACGGGTGCATCATTTCAGGTGCCAGGAGGAGCTGGCGGAGAGGCAAATGACTGCATTGGGGGTGGGGAGCTGGGGATGCCCTGGCCAGTGGCTTCTACTCTGCACCAGACTCAGCTGCTAGTCTTGGTTGGGCTGGGGCAGGGGAGGGTGGGACTTGCTTTTCCCCTGCAGGGAGCAGCTGGGGCTGGGTCAGACCCACCCCCAGAAACCTCCTCGACTATGCACCTCTCCTCCCCACTTCCTGCCCCCATTGCTCCTCAGCCACAGGGGGATCACTGTAGGGACAGCTGCTCCCGCATCCACCCAACCCCCGTGCATCCATACCCCCATGACAGGGTTCCCGGGGTGCAACCTGGATTGTGGTACCGCTGAATCCTCTCTCCCACCAGACTGGGCTCCCTTTCACACTATGATGCTGTTTGCAAGCTACAAACCTCTGGCAGGTACTGCACATACACAGACATCCATAGGCAGGGACACACCCAACTGATTTATATGAATGCTTCTCTCAGCCACTCATGAAGCAACAATAGAGAGTCTCCAGCCAATTCCCCTTAGCTACGCAGCTTTGCACCCCAGAGCTGTGCCGGCTTGCCCTGGTCAGAAGCCTGGCCAGTGTAAGTTTATCACCCAGTCCGCCCCTCCTTCGATGTGGAGAGGACACACACTAGCCTTTGTAACTGAGCTGAGATTTCCCAAGAACTTCCACAAAAACACACTGTTTTAGGTAAAATATAAAACAGATTTATTAACTACAGAAAGATAGATTTTAAGTGATAATAAATAGTAAGCGTGGAGATCAGAGTTGGTTACCGAAGAAATAAAAGTAAATTTTCAATCTGAGTACTGTAAACTAAACAGGATTTGAGTCTAGCAGTGTCTCACCTGAATAGATGATACATACAGGTCACAGATCTTCAATACACAAACTGAAACTGCCGTCCAGCCTGGTACCACCCTCCCCTGGTTCAAAGTCTTTGTCCTCCAGATGTGTTTCCAGGTGTTGAGATGTGGGGGGGGAGGAGAATGAGGCCAAGTCATGATGTCACTTCCCTTCTTCATAGTTTTTTCTAGCTTGCTGGAAAGATCTTTTGCAACGTGAGTTAAGCAGTCTCCATTGTATACATGCTCTTTCTGAGATGATCGTTGGGAGAGTGGATTCCCTTCAGTGGACCATCAGTGCATCTGGCTATTCCACTGTTGTGCCTGAAAGGCTGGTTGTGGGTGTTCCCAACCTCACAACATATTTTAGTCACACACACATACACAGAGCAAAACTTTGTAACTTCACATGCAATGATACAATCCATCAGGATATTAATGTTCAACGGATCGACTTTTAAAATGATACCTCACAAGGCGTACTCTGTACAAAACAGCAAAGAATCCTGTGGCACCTTATAGACTAACAGACGTTTTAGAGCATGAGCTTTCGTGGGTGAATACCCACTTCCTCAGATGCATGTAATGGAAATATCCAGGGGCAGGTATATATGTGTGCTAGCAAGCAAGCTAGAGATAACGAGGTCAGTTCAATCAGGGGGGATGAGGCCCTGTTCTAGCAGTTGAGGTGTGAAAACCAAGAGAGGAGAAACTGGTTCTGTAATTGGCAAGCCATTCACAGTCTTTGTTCAATCCTGAGCTGATGGTGTCAAATTTGCAGATGAACTGAAGCTCAGCAGTTTCTCTTTGAAGTCTGGTCCTGAAGTTTTTTTGCTGCAGGATGGCCACCTTAAGGTCTGCTATAGTGTGGCCAGGGAGGTTGAAGTGCTCTCCTACAGGTTTTTGTATATTGCCATTCCTAATGTCTGATTTGTGTCTCTACGGAAAAGGATAAATGGACACAAATCAGACATTAGGAATGGCAATATACAAAAACCTGTAGGAGAGCACTTCAACCTCCCTGGCCACACTATAGCAGACCTTAAGGTGGCCATCCTGCAGCAAAAAAACTTCAGGACCAGACTTCAAAGAGAAACTGCTGAGCTTCAGTTCATCTGCAAATTTGACACCATCAGCTCAGGATTGAACAAAGACTGTGAATGGCTTGCCAATTACAGAACCAGTTTCTCCTCTCTTGGTTTTCACACCTCAACTGCTAGAACAGGGCCTCATCCCCCCTGATTGAACTGACCTCGTTATCTCTAGCTTGCTTGCTAGCACACATATATATACCTGCCCCTGGATATTTCCATTACATGCATCTGAGGAAGTGGGTATTCACCCACGAAAGCTCATGCTCTAAAACGTCTGTTAGTCTATAAGGTGCCACAGGATTCTTTGCTGCTTTTACAGATCCAGACTAACACGGCTACCCTCTGATACTCTGTACAAAACATATAATTAAATGACAATGATGAATATGGGGCTTCCAGTGTGCTGCTTTGAGGTACAGAGTGCCACATATCCCCATACACAGATCCTCACCCTGCCAAGCTTCACCTCTTGCATCCAGAGTCACCTTGCCCCCAGATTTCCCCACTGAGCCCCACCCCTCCTGCATCCAGACCCCTTCCGAGTGTGTCCCCCATGCATCTGGATTCCCACCTGTGCACCCAGACTGCCTCCCGCACTCAAACACTCCCCTGCACCTCTCCAAGGAACCCTGCTTCACCTGGACCCCCACTCCACTGAGCCCCTACCAGCTACACCCAGACCCCCACCCCACCAATTCCCATTCCCCCAGTCTCAGCTCAGTTACAAAGGCTAGTGTGCGTCCTCTCTTCTTGTTGTGAAGGCCAAGACTATAACAGGGTTTTAAAAAAAAAAACTAGGTAAATTCATGGAGGATAGGTCCATCAATGGCTATTAGCTAGGATAGGCAGGGATGGTGTCCCCAGCCTCTGTTTGCCAGAAGCTGGGAATGAGTAACAGGGGATGGATCAGTGACAAGCATTATCTGCTCAAAGGCTCTCTAAGTGAATTTCTGGATGTGTCCTCCTTTGCTACCAGTTGGGTCATCTCTCTTCCCCAGAAAAGCTAAATCCCTTCCCCAGTCCACTAGAACACAGGCAGCTTCAGCAGCGTCACTTTAAGATGCACCTATTTTAGATATTGCTAAAGCAACTACCTGGAATTCCATCTACACCTTCACAAAACATTACGTATGATCCAGGCCTAATCTGCAAATGCAACAGTTGGGATGGTGGTGTTACAGTCATTTATACCAACTGCATTCTTGTACCCTCCTCCTCTCTGAGTGCTGGTTTCTAATCTCCCATGTTGGAATATACCTCGGGACCAGCACGTGAAGAAATGGAGGTTACTCACCTGTAACTGGAATTTCTTTGAGGTGTGTGATCCTTATCTGTATGCCATTCTCCGCCCTCCTTCCTCTCTGATGCAGACCTTGTCTGATTTTCCGCAAGAGGAGAAACAGGAGAGGTTCCGCTGTTTGTGCCTTTGGGTTAGAACATGGTGAGAATAAATGCAGGTGTGGATCAAAAAACGCTGCTTGCTACAAATCTCTGGTCTCAAGCTCATGGAGTGCATGCATACCCACGTGTAGTGTACAGATAGAGACTACATATCTCGAAGAACCTGCGAGCTATAGGTCAGTAACCTCCATATACAAGTTATCTGGACCTGCTGACTTTAAAAATGTTATAAGTTTAGTAGCTTCTGTTTAACATCCTCCAGAGGTATTAGTGGAACGGAAAGAGTGCTATTACTATATGATGAGACTATATCACAATGGAAAGAGGTGAGTAGTGGGGTCCCTCAAGATTCTGTACTGAGAATTATGCTATTCAACATATTCGTAAATGATCTGGAAAAAGGAGTAGACAGTGAGGTGGCAGAGTTTGAGATGATATTAAATTATTCAAGATAGTTAAGTCCAGAGTTGACTGTGAAGAATTACAAAGGGATTTCGCTAAACTTGGTGACTCTGCAACAAAATGGCTGATAAAATTAAATGTTAATAAGTATAAAGTAGTGCACATTGGAAAACATAATCCCAACTATACGTACAGAATGATTGGTTCTAAATCAGCTATTACCAACATCTTGGAGTCATCATGGATAGTTCTTCGTAAGCATCTGCTGAATCTGCAGCAGAAGCCAAAACTGCTAACAATGTTAGGAACTATTAGGAAAGAGATCTCTAATAACACAGAAAATATCACAATGCCACTATATAAATCCATGATACTCCCACACCTTGAATGTTGCATGTACTTCTGGTCACCTCATCTCAAAAAATATATTAGAATTGGAAAAAGTACATAGAAAGTCAACAAAAATGATTAAGGGTATGGAACAGCTTTCAAGTGAGGAGAGATTAAAAAGACTGGAGCTGTTCAATTAAGAAAAGAATAAGGGGGCGGGGGATATGATAAAGGTCTATAAAATCATGAATGTTATGGAGAAAGTGATTAAGGAAGTGTTACATATCCATTCACATAACACAAGAATCCGAGGTCACCCAGTGAAATTAATAGGTGACAGGTTTAAAACAAACAAAAGAAAGCACCGTGGAATTCGTTGCCACGGGATGTTGTGAAGGCTAAAAGTATAAGTGGATTAAAAAAAAAAAGAATTAGATACATTCATGGAGGATTGGTCCATTAATGTCTATTTGCCAGAATGATCAAAGATGCAAACCCGTGCTCCAAGTGTCCCTAAATCTCTGACTACCAGAAGCTGGGATTGGATGACAGGGGATGGGTCACTCAATTATTGTCCTGTTCTGTTGGAAGACAGGACACTGGGCTAAATGGACCCTTGGTCTTACCCACTATGGTCATTCTTATCTGTTTCCCCCCCACCCCCAAGTACAGAACAGAAATATTTATTGATTACCTCTACCTGTTCTGCATTATTGATAATTCTACCGTTCTCATCTAATCAGTACTATTGTTAGGATTCTTTTTATTCCTAAAGTATTTTAAAATCTCCTTATAGTCCTTAACTCTGCTGGATATAGATTTTTCCTTGTATCCCTTTGCTTCCCTAATCTATTTTCTACAATTCCTAACTTCAGCTTTATATTTATTATTATCCTTTTGTTACATATAATTTTCTTTAAAAATTATAGCTACATTCACTTTCCCTCTAAACCAGGTTGATTTTTTAACTAGTACAACCTCCTTTCTCGATTGTGGGATGGTGGTTTTTTGGGCAGCTATTAAGGTGTTCTTAAATGACTCAAATTATTGTTCACATTTTTCTGACTGAATTCTTCCTTCAAGATGATTTTGCTCATAATTGTTTTCAGTTTTGTGTAATTGGCCCAATTAAAGCACCAAGTTTATATGTTACTGATATAGACTTTATTCTGTTTGCATGTTATGAGTGTAAAAGATACTGCTACAGGGTGTCACTAAGAATAGTGTTAAGGAAGAATGAGAGATGCTTCTAACATGACTTAGCTAATATTTACTTCCAAACATATCCCTTTGCAATGGAGCTTGTTTGCTACAATCTCTTGCCTTTGTTCAGAGACTTGCTAGGGAGCATCCAGAGAAGAACAATTTTAAGTTGAGTCTGATATTAAGGTTTAATTATTTTTGTTTCCTTCCGCACAGATTGATGTGGGTCTGGTTGTTGGGAATAGTCAAGTTGCATTTGAAAAGGCTGAGAACTCCTCTCTCAATCTGATTGGTGAGTTCTTCCAAATCCAAGAAGCTGTTCTGAACTGATCCCAGGAATGTAAAGGGAACAGAATAACAACTGATCCAGTGTAGTATTGAAAGCGACTATTACTTTCCAGGGTAGTCATACAAGTCTTTATATCATGGTAGTTGTAATACCTACAGTAGAAGAAAGCCAAAGGTCTTTAATAATAATTGAAGATATCCCTATCTCCTAGAACTGGAAGGGACCTTGAAAGGTCATTGAGTCCAGCCCCCTGCTTTCACTAGCAGGACCAAGTACTGATTTTTGCCCCAGATCCCTAAGTGACCCCCCTCAAGGATTGAACTCACAACCCTGGGTTTAGCACGCCATTGCTCAAACCACTGAGCTATCACTCCCCCGTCTTTGGGACTCTAAATGGTAATAGATTATTTAACTTCCCGGCTGTGGTAGCCTTCTAACCACACTACGCTTGTAGGCCTAATTATCAGCTGTAACAGCAGCAGGTGCTGGCATTCAACTCGAAAAATGAAACCCAGATATGTAAACACTGAAGCTAAGAAGCCTAACTAGTATTTTTTTATTTTTATTTTAACCTTAAATAATCTTCGATTAACTTTTCTCTATTCACAACCAGAGGGGAGCAATTTTAATGAAAGTGACTTAAATCACTTAAAAAAAAATCATTGCTTTAAATCTAGTTGAGAGTTTATAAAAGCTAATCTGAAAAAACTGTGCTATTGAAACTTCAGATTAAAATTTATAATGAATTTAATTGTAAAAGCTATTATTTTTATATGCCATGACTAATAGAGTAACTTATATGAACTTTACAGAACTGCTATAGATAAAAACCAAAATATTGAAAATTAAGGTCCCTGAATCTGAAAATACTTAAGAAGGTATGTAGCTTTTCTCATGTGAATAGTCCCACTGACTTCAATGGGGATACTGATGTGCTAGAAGTTAAGCATGTGCATGAGTGTTTTTAGCACAAGGTGCTAAAATTGTATTTTATTAACAAGTCTTTTAGTGATATAAAATGTGACTTCAAAGCAAAATTGCTTAAGCATTAACAGTGAAGAATGATTTGGACTCTGAATTCATTAACAGTTATTGTGTTTATACACACAGGCCAACATTTTCAAAACCAAAAACCGAAAATTAGGTTCCTAATGGCTTTTGAAAATCCCATCCTGTAGTGCAGGGATTGGCAATCTTTGGCACGTGGTTTGCCAGGGTAAGCACCCTGGCAGGCCGGGCAGGTTTGTTTACCTGCTACGTCGGCAGGTTCGGGTGATTGCGGCTCCCAGTGGCCGCGGTTCGCCGCTCCAGGACAATGAGGGCTGCAGGAAGCGGTGCAGGACGAAGGATATGCTGGCCACTGCTTTCTGCAGCCCCCATTGGCTTGGAGCGGTGAACCGCGGCCAGTGGGAGCTGCGATTGGCTGAACGTGCAGATGCGGCAGGTAAACAAACCAGCCCGGCCTGCCAGGGTGGTTACCCTGGTGAACCGTGTGTCAAAAGTTGCTGATCCCTGCTGTAGTGCCTTTGGAGCACAAGTCCTATTGAGTTTGGAGCAAAAGTCCCGTTGTCTTCAAATTGCAAACCTTAAGAGGAGTATGGTTGAAGCATTTCAGCTTTCATGACTCCTGAAAGTGGTGGTGTTAGTTGCAAATATAGTGCAGGATATTTGCCTGTCAGTTTTATACTGAGTTGTAAACACAGTAAAGATGTTAATGAGGCTCATGAATTGTCTTTTAAAGCATTGTTGAGCATTTTAAGTATGAAATTTATTGGCAGAAAAAAATCTATGTAAAATCTGAAATTCTGCTAGCATTTAGGAAAGTAAACGAGTTCAAAACAGCCATTTTTACAATCTTAAATTACTGAATGGGAAAAAAGTAAAGAACTAGGAATGTATAAAACATCTGAATTAAATATATTTTTGTGTCATGTGGATGAAGGAGGTGCACTTAGTTTGGCTGAAGTTCTGAAGCATCTAATTTTAACCTTAGTGACTGAGGAAAACAAAAACCTATGAATTCTGATATTTTTTAATTAATATTCAAAATTTGAATTAATAGGAGTTAATATTTTTGAAAATGTGAATTCACACACTAATCAGTGTTTGCTGCATTGGCCAATGGACTGTTGGTGCCTCGATACTATGGTGAGGGTGCCTTATACTTCCAAGAGTCAATAAATAAATGCATTTCTCTCTAATGTATCAGCTGATGTGTTAACTAGCTGGGGCTAAAAATTCAAACAAACAGAAGTGTCTCTGAAAATGAAAGAGGAGATCCTGGAATGTATATTAAATTACAAAAGGAAAAAAAATCTGTGTTTAAAAGAACATTCATGTTGCAAGGTCAAACACTCAAAAGTTAGGAAATGCAAGAATTAAGGCTGCATATGCCCTTAATTTGGCCCCCTTGTGTGTGTGCATTCTTGGAATCCTTCATTATATATCACATGCTTCTTCCTCTCTACAGGATACTTAGTGCACAGGGTAGACAGTATTCACTGAATGTTTAGCTATTCAAAATTTCCTTTTATTCTCATCAGTGTGTGGCCTCAGGCCTTAATTACTGAGCTGCATAAAGGGTAATAAAGTTATTTTCACAGCACTCCTATGGAATTAGGTAGTGTTGATATGCTCATTTTACAGATGGGGAACTGATGCACAGAAGTTAAAGCCAAGCTTTTGAAGTGCCCATTAATTTTGGGTGCCCAGTTTGACACTCAGAGCCTGATTTTTCAGAACAGTTAGAATTGTTACAGTACATTATATTTTCAAAGCACAGGTCTCTCTGGCTTAAATGGGAACTCAGACTGCTCTGCACTTCTGGAAGCCAGGCCCTACGTGTCTCGAATTAGGGGTCGGGGTGTGTGTGTGAGACATCTAGAAAATAAATTACTGGCCACTTATGGAAAGTTTAGTTTGTGCTAGGCACTCTAATAGAGGCAGGAGATAGAAACTAGTTCTCTGGGGCGACACCCAACTCCCTTAATCATGAGACTATCCTTTTCTCTTGCAGTCTCCTGCTTCATTCACTGCACACATTCCAACTTCTGCAACAGATGAAGCAGATGTATTCCACTTAGCCACCTCATAGACTACAGAAGTTTGAATAATTCTCTGAGCACTGAATAACACAGGGGTCCTGTGGAGGGGAAAAATGTACGTGACCATGTAATTAAAGACAATCTCATAAAGAATACATTTAGGGTGACTGAGTTAAAGTTGAGCAGGCAGTTATTACATATGCAATGTAGGAGGAATGACATAAAATCCACTTGATTCATAATACAGTTCCGTAGGAACAGCTTAAAGGGGAAATGTAAAAACTTTTCAAGTTACTGCAGCATGGCAAGCAGTGATATTTTGCTAGCGTAATTATTAGGATCACAGTTGATCAGTGACCTCCAATGTCTATCACAGCACATTTCTTTGTGAAGTGTGGTCTAGCAGAGCAGAAGACTAGAAATTGGGATCCTTGGCCCTGTCCCTACAAGTGCCCATGAATAAAGCTGCAAGCATGTCACAGAGGTCTCAGAAGTCACCGATTCCCTGACTTTCCGTGACCTCTGACTCCTGCAGCGGCCGGTTCAACTGGCTCAGGGGCAGGTCAGGCAGCCTATGCGCCAGTCGCACTGGCTGCTGCGGGGGCAGTCTCAGGTTACCACGTCTCTCCCCTGTTCCCACCCCGCAGCACCAACGGGGGTCGCAAGCTGTGTGCCTCTGCCTGCCCCTCGCAGCACCAGTGGGAGTCCTGGGCCACGTGCTGCTGCCCCCCCCCCCAGCACCCGCGGTTCCCTTGGGCAGCTTCCCCCACCCCAAGTTTTAGTCGGGTATGTAGTAAAAGTCATGGACCGGTCACGGGCCGTGAATTTTTGTTTACTGCCTGTGACTAAAACATAGCCTTGCCTGTGAACAAATCACTCAATCTTTTTGTGCCTCAGTTTGCTTATCTGTCAAATTGACACCTCATTATTAGCACCTTAATTGGTACGTTATAAGTCTTAATAGTTTAATGTGCTCTGAGAGCCTCTGATACTCGCTATTCAAAGTGTTATTAATAGTTATTACTGCTGGGTAAAACTGACCCAAGTGGCAGCTAAGCACTAGTTTTTGAAGTGGGATCTGCCTTTTTTAAAGTACTGTTGTTCTTTACTTCATTTGTTTTTTAATTCCAGTTATGTTGCCATTCCTCAGCAGAGGTGTGTTAGGGAACTTCATATGTCTTCATCTTGAAACCAGACTGCAAGCCTATATCCAGGCTCTGTATCTTTGAGGGAGTTAGTTTCTTACTGCTACGTAATGAACACCACATGTGGCCAGCAGGGGGTAGTCTAGGCTAAGGATAACTAAAGGAGCGAGCAGTTTGTCTCAGTGAGTCTGCAATCTTCCTGATAGGTACAAGTAATAAGAAAATATACAGTCAGCCTATGGAAACAGTAACCAAGAGATCAAATTTTCACCATTAATCTTTTGCTTCTGGGTATTGCAGTTATTAGACATACTGTATTAGACGTTTTTGGTATCAGAGGAATTGTTGTATTGATTCTCAGTATGCTTGTAGATCATAAAAGTTAATGATGGTGCCTAATAAGACTCTCATCAACTGCAGGATGATTTCCTAGAATATATTTGCTACTGTCTTGTCGGCCTAATTTTAAAGAGTGTATTCCAGTGTCTTCATTGTCTCTGCACTTGGCTCTCTGTGATTTCAGTTGCCTCTGACCTATCTCTACCTTCAAAATAGCTAAAATAAAAATACCCTGAATGCTGCAAAGGGCCCAATCCTGTGAAGTGCTGGAAGTCTATAAGAAAGTGCGGAGACCTCTCGACGCACATTGAAATCCATGTGACTTGAGGGTGCTCAGTACCTCGCAGGATCTGTCTCTGAACTCTTAGGATTGCTACCTCTAGATGTTCTCTGTGAAATTGCCAAGAAACACATTTGCAAGGCAGAGGTCTCAGAAGAGTGTGGTGTTCCATACAGTGGCTGCAAAGCCCATTACAAATTGAATGGAATGAACTTAAAATGAAATTACATTGTTTTGACAGCTGGCAGCTCAGCTATACTACTATTTTTTATTATAGCTTTTAGAGCTTAATAAAAGCAGTCCTCTAAAATGAAGGCAACTATTTAAATTAAACTATTAAATGCACAGTCTCCTCAGCCCCATAATGGGAGTAGGAAGTGCTGTGTAGTTTGTCCCCGTGGTGCACATGGACTTCAAAACCTGCATTTTCTCCAGTATATCAGTCTGTGGCTATAATTTGGCTGTGCTTAATTCCTGAACTGGCAATGTCTTTTCTACAGGTAAATCTAAGACCAAGGAGAACCGCCAGTCAATCATCAACCCTGATTGGAACTTTGAGAAGATGGGGATAGGAGGTCTCGACAGAGAATTTTCAGACATCTTCCGCCGAGCGTTTGCCTCTCGAGTTTTTCCACCAGAGCTTGTGGAGCAGATGGGTGAGTACAGCACAGCAGAAATACATCTGGGGTACAGGCATTCAGTTCTATTTATGATTCAACAGATCAGATAAGAAGTAATTGTGTGAT
Organism: Gopherus evgoodei; assembly: GCF_007399415.2. Taxonomy (NCBI): domain Eukaryota; kingdom Metazoa; phylum Chordata; order Testudines; family Testudinidae; genus Gopherus; species Gopherus evgoodei. The sequence continues at coordinate 12,540,946 of NC_044344.1, read as the reverse complement.
AATACTTTGACTCTGAAATTATTTAAGCCTGGTAACCCTGGGGAGAAGGAAGGTGTCCTCTTCCCACTGCCCCCAAATCATGGTACTATATTTTTTGATGGGACTGTGCACACTTAAAAACAATTGATATCTAACCTTGGAGGCTATCTTGTCCTATTTGTTTTTTCCTTTTGGGATCTCTGAAATCTACTTTATTCTCAATGTGGGAATGTAACTGATTAATACTGATGGAATCATATGCTGTTTTCTTGGATTATGAGCAGTGGGTTTTCTGCTCAGATCAGATAGGGTCATCTGTCCTTTTTATCAATCTTGACTTCTGTATCATATCCTGTTAGCAATCTGTTAGTGGTTTCACTACAAAAACTATGTTCTCTGGCCCCTATTTGAGCTCAACAAGTCCTGGTGCTGAAGAATGCCCATTTCTTGAAACCGTAGTTGCTGGTGATGCCATGACTAACTTTGGTTCCCTTTGTTATGTTGCCAGACAGTTTTTAAACCCTGGATCTGCAGCTGCCTGTTTTTGATACCTGTTTGTCAACTATGTAGTCTTTGTATACTTTTCATGATTTTTTCCTTAAAAGCAATGGGATTTTAAACACAGAAATCTCTTTGTGGCCTAAAGAAGTGTCCTGTTCATCTGTTGCTGCATGTACAGTTTCTTTTTTATTTCCAACACTGATGAGATTTATACAGAACATTGAATCTAATTTCACAGTGAGAAGCATGATCTGTCTTGAATTGCTGTCATAGAAAACCTGACCTGACCACTCAGCTTTCACAGCTAATCAGAAACTTGTGATGTCAAACTGGGACATTCCTGTGTGGAAACGCGGTGAAAGCCATTAACCAGTACTCATTCTCACACAGGTACTGATGTGAAGATCATGTACTAGATTTAGCAAAACATTTGGGACGCCAGCTCCTTTCAGCATGAGTCAAAGTGCTGACCTGTGAACCAGATCAGAAGCCACTTAGATGTCAGTATAGGCCAGATGAAACAAGCGGTTAAATTCTTGTGCAGCTTAGCCAGAAACTGGAGACCCTGTTGTCAACTGTCCAGCTGCAAAACCTGATTTTTGTGGATGAGAGTCTCCTAAGGAGTGGCTTCATCCTACCATGCGCATCATGAGCAAAGACCTTTCCAGGGACTGATGTCAATGAGATCAGCCTGTAGCTGCCACACTTGGTGTCAGATCCTTGGACAGGCAGACTGATGTCTTTCCATTCGGTGGGAACTCTGCCTGATGCTCACACTTTTAAAAACAGTTGATGGAAATCAATGCTCCCTGGTTACAATGCATCTTTGAGCAGCTGGAATGGAATACCATCAGGTCCAGCAGCATGTCCATTCCGTAAATTTTGGATGGTCTTCCGTACTGAGAGATCAGCATTCGTCCCTGGGTCATGTAGCCCTGGACAGTGATCAGCAGGGGTGTGATTCAGCATGCTTTCAAAATTTGTTTTCCATCTGTCCAGGACTCCATCTGTTGATGAGCAAGGAGAGCCGTGTGGTTTCATGGGGATGTTGGAAGACTGTTTATGGCTGCCAGCCAGGAGTGTGATAGCTCTATAGGCGAGATGCAGATTGTTGTGCTTTAGGCTGTCCTCCGCTTTGTTGACCAGAATGTTGATGTAAATCTCATGGTCACGTTTTGCCATGGCCCAAAAAACGCCAGTTAACCTTTACGTTGTTGGACGTCTCCCTGCTTCTGCCTTTTTTGCTTAATATTCAGCCGTCTCTTCAGAAAGCCAAGGTTTCTTATGTTACTGTCTGAAGCAGCAGCTGATTGTTTCAAGTGGTGGTGTGTGATGTAGCATTACATATACCACTCCAGGTGATGGCCACCTCATCCAATGGGATACTAAGGTTACGTATGTGATCTTTGATAGCCTATGATGTGTATTTCACAGCTTCAGCAGAGCCCTTGGAAAGTCGCTGGACACTGTACTATCTGGCTTGTGAGGAGTTAGGAGATGCAGTTGGAACTAAATGACAACTAGTCTATGATCTGAGTTTACTGGTGCTTCTGCACAGCTGAAGACTTTGTGAGATTTCACTGTGGAGCGATTTCTGATGATGATGAAGTCAGTTTCTTTCGTGGCATGTCCATTGCTTGAAATCCCTGTCCAGGGATGGTTGCTGAGATGCCAAAGGCGCTTGGTACTACTAATATTTAGCTCTTCCATTTATGTTACTACGATCAGATTTCTAGAGAGTGGAAAGCAAAGAAACCTAATCGGTTAAGTATAACTCACCTCTTTGCTCCCACTGTGATTCAGACATGTAGTTGTTCACTGAATAAAGTTTAGGCTTTTAATGGAACAGAGAAAAAATGATGGACTCTGGCACTAATCACCTTAAACTTTTACTTTTTGAAATGACTGCAATGCATCATCTTCACACCAGAGATGCAAAGCCCTTTAACCCATCGCGTTTGAATGATGAATTCAGCTGAGTTTTAACAGAAACCTCAGAAGTAAACTGGAAAGTTTAATCTTGGTTCCAGTACAACTCCACCCACGTACCTCTCCCAGCTGGATATTGAATGACCGCACACTAACCAGTGGAACACCAAGATAGGATTATATTACCAGAATATTCTCATTGGCTGAGAGTACCCTGAGAGCAAGACATTGTTACTTAGCAACTACATGGAGCAGCTAGCTCTACCAGTGTAACCCTTTCATGGGCATCAGTGTATCTGGAAGAGGTCAGAAACCTGGCTGCTAAATCCAGAGTCCGAGGTACCTGTATACATAATGTGTAGTGTTCAGACCCTTCCTTTTCTTCTTATATTAAGTGAACTTAAATTAATAAAATGATAGGTCTCTGAAAGAGCAATAGTATATTGGAAGGCAGTGAGCTAAAGGGATCACCAGGCCTTAAATAAATAAATATAGTTACCAGCGCAAGTTTATCCAGACTATTCAAAGAGGCATTTCACAGGTAAGTGGATGTTAAGACACCCAGCGGAACTCCCCTTCTATCTATGACGAACCCTAGGGCTAAAGAGCTTATCTGAAATTTGAAAAAATGCTTTCTGACATTTTTTTTCCTGCATTAGTCATAACTTGCTCTTCAACAATATTTCAGATCTCAAATGCCAGTGTGACATCTGTTCAGGTCTGCATGTAATATATTAGGGAAAAAAAGAAAACAATTGCTCACTGTCTGGACTGCAAAACTTACCCTTTCCTGTTTTCTGCTAAGTGCTCACAGATTGTGCCTTATATGCAAAATGCAATAAATATGCCAGTCGCAGCCCTGTAACTATATAGATGCGATCTAGACCCTGTGCAGCATAAAATAGAATATAAATTTCCTGTAACTGTGTGTGGTTCCCATAACATGCAAAGAATGTTCTGGAAGTGAAGCATATAAGTCAATATTAGTCAGTCATACCTGCAGAGCACACTGGCACTGCACTGACTTCAGAACTATCTGGTGTATGTGAGCTGAAATCTTAACAGACAAACATTTGCCATGGGTTTGATTGGAATTAAGAACACCAGTGCTAAAATAGTGCTTTGGTTACCACCTGACAATATGAGTTAAACAACCTCACATGATCACTTCCCAAAACAAAATGCAATACTGATCTGGATAGACCAAGGGATATGGAATTTATTGGAGTAAATGGGGGACTTTTCAGTGCAAGAGCACAGTGGAGGAAGTAATCTAATTCAGAGTATATTGGGCGGTAGGACAATTGCTGATTGGCAAGGTTCTGCATTAGCTTGTAGCTTCATTATTTGTATTGTGGTAGCGCCTGGGAGCCTCAGTCATGAACCAGGACGGCACTGTGCAAAATGCTATATGTGTTCATATTAGATTCTTACTTAACAATCCATTGTATTTGCAGAGATGTGTAGAACAGGGTAAATTAGCCATCCAAAGGCTGCAACAGTTCTGTGCAGAAGTGTTTATTTCCTGCAGTTTACAAATAATCCAGAAACAGAATGCCTGTGAAGCTCTTTAAACTTATTCTACCCTAAATAAGTCAGTATGCTAGGAAAAAAAGAAGAATGCCTCTAAAAATGACATGCATCTGTCGAAGTGGGTATTCATCCACGGAAGCTCATGCCCCAATATGTCTGTTAGTCTATAAGGTGCCACAGGACTCTTTGCTGCTTCTGAAAATGCTGTAATTCAACGGGAATTAATTCAGGACAGTTCTGCAGCCTGTCTTATGCAGGAGTTGGATGATTGTAATGGCTCCTTCTGGCCTTGGAATCTGTGAATGAATTTCCAGGCAAGAGCCTGACAAGAGCACTGGTTCTAGGAAATGCTTGTCTAGTTCAGCCTCCTGCTGGTTCTCTGAGCTTCCCCAGGGAGCCTTTCGTTGCTGCAAGCAGAACCAAACAGCCTACAGGTAAACAAAAGCCCAGCAAGAGCCCTTCAGACCTGGACCTGATTGCTCTCTCTGCTATGGCTCATGTGTGGTTACTCTGCCACAGTGTGGTATGGATTTTGAGAGAGGCACTATGTGTCCAAACTCCTATCTTATTTACCGCCCTTCCTGGATCTCCTTTCCTGCACCATCTGTGCATGTTCACATCTTATTTTTAATTAATATAATCAGTGGGCAAAACTGTGCCTGTGCATGAGCAGTTTCCATTGAAGACACTGTGAGCTTTTAAGCCCGTGTTTGTGAAACCAAGACCGAGGTTACTGAAAGGACTCACTGCCATCTTAAGAAGAATGGAAACACTGGAAGGAGTAAGAGAATCCATAGGGTTATCAGGGAACTCTCTGGAATCATTAGAGTTTGTGGCAAAAACTTAAACATTCTAGTTCAATCAAAGTAGTGGCCAGAGCCGAAGGGCCTTCGACAGTAGTTTAGATACAAACTTTGACAACAGCAAAGCTGATAATGAGATCAGAGAAAAACACTAGGAGGAAAACAAACTGAGAAACAAGTGCTTGGTCCTTGTATCAGCTCTAGAAAGCGATGCTGAAAATGAAATTAGAATGAAAAACCATAGAAAGTGCACAATTGGATAGATAGAAGTGCGACTTTGGTCTCCTCTTTTCCATTTCCTACCCCACTCCCCAGTAAAATGCTGTCCTATTGATATGAAGTGCTGTGGAAAGTTGACTTTGAAGATAGCCTGGATTGATCTGAAAGATTGACTTTTAAATCTAAGATATCTGGAGCAATCAAGATAGGCTTTGCACACACTAGATACTCAGCACTCCCTGTGTGTGTATGCGTGCAGGTGATCACTTAGTATCTTCTGTAGTGAGATTCAAGCTATGATTGAAGACCTGAAACTATCTCATAACTTTCACTGGTAACTAGTCATGTAGCAGTAAGGATGATTGTCTTTTGTGTGTATTATTGGTAAATAGTTGGGGAAATATTAGCAGTTATGTAAATGACTGATGTAACTTCTCATACTGTAATGTGCTACTTTATTTGTCTTTCAGTTGTGAGCCTCCATTCAGCCATCTGAGGGCTTTCCCAGGATCTCTGAGAGTAGAGGTTTCCTATAATCATTTTGGGCATAAGCTTTTGTGGGCTAAATCCCACTTCATCAGATGCATGGAGTGGAAAATACAGTAGGAAGGTGTATATGACAGTACATGAAAAGATGGGAGTTATATCTTCCTACTGTATTTTCCACTCCATGCATCTGATGAAGTGGGTTTTGGCCCACGAAAGCTTATGCCCAAATACAATTGTTAGTCTCTAAGGTGCCATAAGGACTCCTCATTGTTTTTGCTGATACTGGCTAACACGGCTACCCCTCTGAAACCTGTAATTGTTGATACTGAATCAGTCTTGTCTACAGCCCCATTTTAACTGGCACCAGAGCAGCATTGTTGAGAGATTACCAGACCTTCCTTTTTTGAAGGGAGTGTGGCTTGTGGTAGAGCAGTGAATTGGAAGTCAGGAATCCATGGCTCGGTTCTAGCTCTGCTACTAGCTTTAATATTAACAAAAATAATGCTGTAAATTTGCTTTACATTTTATGGAGCATAGATAAGGCATGTTTCTTGCACCAAAGAACTTAAAAAAATTACATAATCATTCTACTGGCTGGATTGCAGGTTACTTGGTCTTGCACTTAGCTGTAAACTTCAGATTTCATAAGACTGTGGCAAGCAACTTGTCCTCTGTAATCCTGAGTCATCTATTTGTTAGGCGGCTTTAGAACATGTATTAAAGTGACAGCCAAGATCTATTTACTTGGGAGGTAAACATTAACCAAAGCAAAGCTAAGCTGATGATATGATCACTTCAGTAGAAGTCCTGTGTTGTTAGATGCAGCTGACACATCCCTTGGTGAGCTGAGAAAGGGCTAAACCACTCCACTAGGTGGAAGAGAGGAAGGTAGCACGGAAATTGTCTGCGCTATCAGACCTGGGCGGGAGAGCTGGTAGTGATTCCTTGCTAAGATGCTGGGAGTGAAACAGACAGCTTTGCCTCTTAAGTGGGGAAAGCTGTGAAATGAAATAAAGGCTTCCAGGAGGGGAGGAGGAGAGAAGGGCTGCTAAGAAGAGGCGAGGAACTGCTCTTTAGTGTCCTTTAGGGGGCGACTCCTGAATTCGGCCCCAGTAAGGTGGGCAAAAGGAGTCTATACCCACTTTTGTGAACTGAGGGAGGTTCTTGCGCTGTCAGAAGCTGTAATGATTGGAAGGACTGTTCCTTTCTCCCCAAAGGGACCCTTGGCTGATTTGTGTGGACAGCCAGTGGGTCTGTTGCATCGATAATATCCTGAGCACCTGGCAGCTCCTTGATATCAGGATTTGTTTTGTAGTACGTTTGTGTTCACCTATTTAAAAAGTATCCGTCCTATTTACAGACACTGCGGTTTATACTAACCAAGCATCTAGCATCATTCTAAAGATTGCAGAAAATGGCTGCGGAAGGCCATGGTGTTAACATCCAGTTGAAGTATGAAATGTATAGATAAATATAAGACCCTGAGATCTGGAAGCCATCCAGTGATATTACTTTAATCTTAACTTAGCTATCTGGCTTCATTTTTATTATTAAGCTGTTAAAAGATGAGGGCAGTCTCTGTCTCTTGATGATGCAATGATTATTAAAAGCCTGAGATTAGGCTGTTTCATATCAACTCTGAATTTGTTATCGCAGTCCCATTTGGGACCACGTGTTTTGATCATGTAGCCAAAGGCACTGTATGTTTTGGGAACTCATACTTTGGGCTGATTTATTTTCTATTTTATCACATTCCATCAGAAAGAAACTGATAAATGTTCCGTCAGTGCCATAAATCTCATCAGTGCCTTCTGTATGCAATATACATGCATTTAAAAAACAACAACATGGCCACGCAGTGGATAATGGTGAAGGGAAGGAGAAAATTAACAGAGGCCTGATAAGAAATGTTTGGAGAAATATGTGATTTGTTTTGTCAGTCTGTTCTGCGGGGTCCATTTAAATTAAAACCTCAGCTGGCTGCTTAAGATCTAGCCCTGTGCATGTTCCTGCTTTCTGAGGAAGAAGCAGTTTAACTTCATGTCAGTAGCACTTAAATCTTATATGGGGTCAACTGAAGGCAGTGGATCTAGGCAGCAATAATGGAAGGCTTACATTACTTGGGAGTGGAGGGGGAGATTTGTGTGTTAATGGAAAATCTTTTCTGTATCACAGGTAAAGTCTTGGAACCCTAATCATACACTAACTGGCTTGGAGATCAATATATAAATCATCTTTCTCCCACTGTACATGAGACCCGGTACATTGTGTGCAGATGTAGATTTCATGTAGATGCACCTGAATGGTAACCTCATACCAGAATTCTTCGATTTTAATTCAAGGAGGAATTATGCCATAAGTAGGAAAGCCCCTTACCCGCTAAGGCAATTTTGTGTTGATCTTTTGAGAAGAGGTAGTATTAAGAGAGATAAAAACATGATTATTAAACTTAGTCTCATTGTGGCTAAATGTCATTCTGGCTCGAGTCTCCATTTATGATTTCTGTCACAGTTCCATTACAGGGGTGGCTCTGCCATTGTCTTTTGGGATCTTCATCATCAGTTTTCCCCAACTTCATTACCTGTGTAGTTTCCTTGCTTTGCAGTTCCCCATGGCATGCCTATTGCTAGTCTGAATAGGTAATTAAATTGCATGATAATCCAGTATCCATTACATGAATGACCTTAGATTTAGTGGTAGTCCTGATGCTAAGCCTAGCCAGTTAGAAATGCTTGGTCAGAGAATAATTTGAGTTTATAAGATCTGCTTAATAGTCTTGACATTTGGCCATGCTGGTCTGATCTGGATAAATTTCAAAATGGAGATGAAACTTAATCAAAACTCCTGCTTTGTGTGTGGAACTGAGTAGTGATTTAAGATGTAACATTTGTAGTCTGTCATCACCTGTCTATTTTAACCAGGGCCTGTTTGTTTTAAATGTTTTCAAATTTTGGCCAGGTGTAGCTGTAGTTGTGCAAGAAAATCTTCTGATTTCTAACAGCAGGTAGCATTTCTATTTGAAAGGAATTCATTGCTTTGACTTCCAGAAGAAATGTTCTCACTTCATAGGGAGAGAATTTAGCACTCACATAGTGCGATTCAGCAACACAAACATCCCTGTGAAGCAGATGATTAGTAATGTCCTCAGTTGTCAGATGGTGAAAGCAGAGGCAGAAATGCGAAGTGACTTGCCAAGGCCACAGAAGGAGTTACTGTTGGAGCGGGGATTTAGCACTTAGAATCATAGAACTGGAAGGGACCTCGAGAGGTCATCTAGGTCAGTCCTCTGCACTCAGAACAGGATTAAGTACTTCCGGGTCCTGGGCTCATAATGCTCAGTAAATAGCTTTCTAGTTGTGTCCAGATGGAGTATGGTGTATTGGAACCTGCCACTCTGCAGTAGTGGTGAGTGGCCATGCTCTGTGATGTAAAGCTTGATAGTGGCTAGGCAGCAGGTGTGCTGAGACCATGGCCTGTCATGCTGACCAGCATTGTCTTGTTGTTTCCTTGTGCTCCCCAGTCTGTCCGGAGCTATCTGGTGTCTCTTGTTGTATACTTAGGTTGTCAGCTCTTTGGGGCAGGGACTGTCTTTTTGGTGCGTGTTTGTACAGAGCCTGGCATAAAGGGACCCTGGTCCTTGACGGGGGTACCTAGGTGCCATGAAAATATAAATAACATGCCATGCGCCATCCCTGTGTCTAGAGACTTCACTTTTCCCTCTCAACTGCTCTCTGTGCGGTTGGCCCTTTACATGGGAAACGTGCCTATAAATCCCACATGACTAAACTAGTGCTGCCAAGTGGCAGCTCAGGAGCTCTGATTTTTCCTATTTCCCTGATTCAAACAATGTCAAATGAGTCTTATGAAAATTGAACTGTCTGTGGTTGCTTAGGGAGAGGAGGAAACTGCTTCCTTTGCTGAGCAGCTGTCTGATATCCCCCCACTCCAAACTAACTCTCCTGCAAACCTGTTGGAGTCCCTGAGTAGGTTTTGGCTCTTGGTTTTCCATAGAGAATAGTCTTTGTAGTATTTTCTCAGAACTCCAGCTATGGGCAAGTAAAATTTCTTTTTGGTACATTTCCCCCCTCCCACCCCCCCAATGCTATTATTCCCGTCACAAAGGGTGAGGTGAGATGAGCCCTTATGTATAAATTTCATGGGGAACAAGAGGTTTCCCTTCCTTGTAGCTGCAGAAGAGAAATCATCAACCCATATCTAAAAACATGTGACAGGTTAGTTTGTAGCAAGTATGATGATGATAGGTGGAACTGGGCTCAAAACTCCAGATGTCCCTAAAAGCTCTATAAAAAGCACATAAAATGACAACCTTAGAGAAACTGAATTGATCCGGAGAGAGAGAACTTGGCTAGTCTGAGAAGCTTGTCTCCTCTCGTCATGCCCCTTTTTGCAGGTATTCTACATAAAAATGTAAGCATTCAATACAGCTGTTGCAAGAAACTCTCTCAAATGTTTGTGTACACGTGCCCTGACTTGCCAGTAGCCTTTTGTTTGTCTTCCTCATCTCTGAGCACAGTGGAGCCATCTAAGTGTATTTGGTTTTTGTGCTTGGGATTCCCCTTCGAAGCATCATTCATCATCCAGATCCTGCCTCTCTCTTCTTGGCTACACAGGAGATCATATTCTCCCACAGATGTGTTAACAGTTCCTCTCCTGACACTAATTGGACAGGAGTCACTTGTAATTTATCATTTGCCTTGCTGGTTCCTGTGTAAAATGGCCTTTGCTACCAGTATTTTGTTTTTTCTGAATCCAACTTTCTTGATAACATCTTTGTTGTGGCAAAACAGTTTCATTGTTTTCTCAGCCCAGAAAATTTGTTTTGTTGCTATGTGTAACAAAACTGAACGGTAGTTTTCTGAGGTTGCTTGAGAGGACTGGATAGTCTTCATTTTGGTATTCTTCTATTTTGAAGCTACAGAATTTTTTATTCACTGTTGTATAGACACATCATGAAAACATAAGACAGGCGCAAGAAAAACACAGCAGGGAAACCAACTAACACAGATCAAGGACAATGCCTTGCAACGCACATTTATTCAAATTGAAATTAACACAACTTGCCCAAGATTGCTCAGTTTGTGGCAGCACTAGAAATTGAACTCAGATCCTGTTGGTGCCAGTTTGGCACCTTAAAAAGTTGACCACCTTACTTCTCTATTAACCAGTATATTAAATGTTGCAAGAGTTTTAATATGGGGTTTACACTAGAAAAAATAATCTAACAATAAAGCAGAAAGTCAACATGGATAAAAGGAAACTAATCTCTGAAAATAAACATGATCTGTGTAGTTAGCTGTATCTGGCACTGAACTGGTTCCAATGACTAATGGCTTTTTCTCCATAGAACAATTAAACACTCAGAGGTTTCTAAATATGTTTTTAGACTGATCTAATCTACTGGGACTCAAACATAGTTCTGAAACGTGTTCAAATATATCAGTACCAATTTTCCCAAGTAGTTTTGGCCTCCCAATTTTCCACTGGGAATACAAAGCAAATTAACTTAGTTCATTCATCAAGGTTAGATTTACAGCATCAGTCGACCCCATCCCGCCCACCACTTACTCTCCCCCTGCCCAGAATGTTTGTGTGGGATCATGAGTGAGTGGGGGATGAGGTGCCTGGAGTGGAGCTGGCTCCAGTGAATCCATGTGTTCAAGCATTCTCAAGCTCACAGCAGCCATTCTTGCTGCTAAAAGCTTCCCTGCCTGTAGGTGGTGGGGGTGTCATTGCTGGGATTCCACGCTTGCTGTCAGTCTAACCCAATTGTTGTATGGGGTCCAGAAAGAACTTTCTTCTGCTGGGCAAGATTGGCAAGGTGTCCAGTGGGTTTTTCCTCTGAGCGTATGTCTACACAGCAACTAGACACCCGTCTCTGGCCCTTGGCAGTTCAGTCAGGCTTTCGGGACTCAGGCTGCAGGGCTGTTTCATTCCTGTGTAGACTCCCGGGCTCTAGGACCCTTAGCAGTGAAAGGCTGTCATAGCTTGGGCTCCCGCAAGGTACACAGCAATGAAACAGCACTGCAGCTCGAGCCGGAGCTGGCAGATATGAGCCAGCCGTGGGAGTCTAGCTGCTGTGTAGACATATCCCGAGGGTCTTGGAGACCTGGTGGATGGGGCTAATAAGCATGAGGCAGGAGCACTGTTTTCAGGATAGAGAAGGGTAGGGAAGGTGTGGGGAGCAATACATGTCAAATGTCAAGTATGGGTGAGGGGCTGGAAGGGATTCTGTTAGCCTGTGAGGTCTTAAGTCTGCACGTTCTGAGCTGCTGATTGTTCGTGCCCCAGCCTCCTGCACATGGGGAGGGTGGTGAGATTCAGTAGTGGACTAAATCACAAATTGAATGGCTGGGGTTTAGCCAAGGAAGGCTCCTTCATGCCTTGGTTTTATGGTGTGCGGCCATTTAACCCTTCGCTGGAGTTACTTAATGCCTGGTAGTTTGGAGAGTGTCAGTGTCTGTCTTTAATATTACAGTTCATAAAGTTGCATTTTGCTGTTCAAAATCCATTTGTGTGAGTCTTTCTCCTTGCCCCCTGTTTGTCATCATCAGCTGAAAATTCGGGCTCGTGCAGCAATCCCTAGTACATGTGTAGTTTTTCACAGTGCTGCGTATGATGGAGCTGCGATAGGTTTAATTTTCAATTACAATGACTGGAATAGCTAGCTGAGATTTTTGTGTTTTGACACTGAGTGCATCACCATGCCATCTGAACCCCTAAATCCTGCATCTTTGCTGGAGTGCTGGTTTAGGGTTACTATGGGAAGCCTTGGGACGTGCTTGTGCATGTAAAATCTCATCCATAAATAGAAATAGATAGCTACTTTGGTTTATTTCTTGCCTGTCTGGTACCAATTTTATTCAGCTATATCTGTGCTGCCAAGATTGTTCATGTTTTCATAAGTTGCAGCCGTGCTACATCTAAGGATTTTACTTCTTCCTTTAGGGCCTTTTTGAGAAACCGCCTAATGTAATGAAATCTTCCTTTAATGTTCAGGGTCAATCAGTTTATGGCACATCACATCTCCCTAGGCAGGGCCATCTTAATGACTTTGCAAGCCCCTGCAAATTTGGCACCCCTATTATATTACAGTAGAAAATAAATAGTAATTATTGTCTTTAAAATTTTATTGTGAACCAAAACACAACATAGGGGTAATAGAAGAAAATGTATATTTATTTTGCTGGTTTAAAAGCATCATTTTCTAGATTTGTGAGCAGTAAAGTCACAAATGATATCTGCAAATTCAATTTCCTGAAGCACTTCAGACTCAGTATTCATCAGAGCCTGGATAAAATACCTTTTCACACATCGCTGCTGTGGTCTCCTTTCTGCAGGGCCCTGGGCACATGGCCTGTTTGCCCCTGCGTATGCTGAACCTGAGTCTATCGTGGTTGCTCTTACTTAGTGGCTCAGCTCCAGTTAATTCTTGAATTAATTTATGAGTGTTTGTTTAAGCCTCTTCCCTTGAGTGCTCTAGAACTAGCTGTTCTAAGCAGTCATTTAACATTTCACACTGTTGCTACTGTCAGCTTTGTCCCATTGTGCCATTTGGCCAGTTTATCTGGAGGTAGTTGAATTCTATTATCATTTTCTTAGACGATGCTGCCTATTTGATCTCTCTTGACATTTTGCAGTCAATTTCCTTTTCTTTGTTTCGAGGCAGTATTTATAGCCCTATGAATATTTTTGCAACTTGGTATTTGTATCTGTCCTGATTTAGCTTGGTGGGTCTCAACACTCGGAATGTTTCTCACTGTTCTGTAGAATCTTTTTCAACCCAACATTCCTTCCCCACTTCTTCAGCCTACTCTATAGCCAGGTATTACAGTATCCCATAGATTTTTTTTTTAATTCCGCTATCTTTCCATAATGGATATATCATGGTCTTCCATTGCAAGGCTCTCTAATTCATCTATTTTTACTTTTAAGCTTTCCATATTTGTATATAAAAGTTTATAGTTTTATTTTGACCAGATGCCCATTTTTATTTATCTGTCTTAGGATTTATACAGTCACCGATCATCATAGTATTTTATTGCATACATATTTTTCTCTCATATGGGTCATTAGCTATGTTTGAACCAACTATATTCAAATGCGTAGCACAGAGTGATAGATTTGCCATCACTTAAAAACAGGCAGTGACTGGCTTTCTAAACTCTGTGTTCTAGGCCCACCATAAGTTCTGGGCTTGATGCAGGAGTCACTGAGTGAAATTCTCTGGCCTGTGCTATGTAGGCAGTCAAACTAGATGGATCCAGTGCTGTTTCTACTGGGATCCTGCATGGATGTGCTCTTGGCCTAATGCTGTTAAATATCTTTATCAGTGACGTGAAAGAACATAGGAATAGTCAGACTGGATCAGACCCATGGACCATCTAGTACCTTGACTCAGAATGTGGCCTTCACCAGATGCTTCAGAGGAAGGGGCAAGAAACTCTGTAGTATGTAGATGTAGGATAATCTGCCTAAACCTAACACCTAATAGAGGGCTTGAGCTCTGAAGCACTCACTCATGCCCGTCACCCCAATCGGGGTATGGGCCGCCAACAACAGATCTTCAGAGTCCTCTATCCTGGGCCATTCGTTCTAACTGATTCCAGGTATAGCCCATTTTTTTGCTATCAGCCTGAAGGTCACATCGCCAGGTGTTTCTTGCACGGCCTCTTTTCCACTTGCCTTGGGGGTTCCACCGCAGTGCCTGTCTAGTGATGTTAGTTGGCTGCTTGCGTAGTGTATGTCCTATCCAACCCCACCTTCTCCTTCTGATTTCTTCCTCTGCTGGGAGTTGACGGGTCCTCTCCAAGAGGTGGATGTTACTGATGGTGTCTGGCCAGCGGATCTGGAGAATCCTTCTGAGGCAGCTATTTATGAAGGTCTGGCTCTTCCTGATGGTTGTTTTGGTTGTCCTCCAGGTTTCAGCTCCATACAGTAGCCTCCTCTTCGCTGTCATTAGTTGGAGCATAGCACTGAACAACATTCATCTTAATCCTCTTCATTTTAGTTCTGAAGGATGCTGTGATGATCCTGGGACCATGTGCCTCCCAACCAATCAGTGCTCTCTGTGCTGCTTGGACAACATGAAGCCTACTCCCTGTGTGTGGGGTGCGTCGCTCTCTTCATGTCCTGAATACAGCAACAGCTCTCCTGTCAACAGTTGTCTCTGTTCCGCTTGCGTCCATCTTGTCTCACTAATGCCTAATAGGGTCAGGTTGTTGCTCCTCATCTCTGCTGCAACCTGCGCCGTCTTTCCTGACTCATACATCGTCCTCACGTTCCATGTGCCTATGATAACCCTCCTGCTTGCAAGAAGGGTAATAGGCTTAGTGGCTTCCTCACGGCTTTTCCCACCCAGAGTCATGCATCTTCGGATTGAAGACCCTTCTTTTTCCAGGGTAAAAGTCTCTGTTGTCTCTATTGTTGGCATTTCTGTAGCAGGTTGATTTTTTTAAGGGGTGGAGTTACTAGCCCCACGCCCAACCCTCCTCCTTTATCCTGACTTGTGACAGGCAGATGGCCCCAAAGGACCTCTCTGGTGGAGTTTGAGATCTGAAGCATTGGTTTTATATTGCTTCCAGAAATTACTATGTTAACTATAACACTGGATAGTGTTGGTATCCATAGAAATGTCCAACCCCACTTTTGAATATTACCAAATTCTTGGCCTGAGTGATATCTTGTGGCAATGTGTTCCACAGCCTAATTATGCGTAGTGTGAAAATATCAAATAATTGCTAGTAAAGTTTACAGATGACACAAACTGTGGGATTGGTCCTGCTTTGAGCAGGAGGTTGGACTGGATGACCTCCTGAGGTCACTTCCAACCCTGATATTCTATGATATATATTCTGTGACTGGTAAATGAGAAGTCAGTTGTACAAGCAATCGGGATCACATGGTAAACCAGACTTATTTGAGCAACATGCCTTACAGTTAGAGAAATTTTAAGACGCTCACTGTAATTCATCCAAAAGAAGATTAAATGATGACTTGAAATATGTACCTGGGGAGAAGGAAAGTTGAAGGCTTTTTAATCTAGCACACAAAGGCTGAAATCTAAAGGTGGACAAATTCAAACTAAAAATTAAGACATTAACCAGTAGAACAACTTCCCTGGGACATGTTGGATTCTCCGTCAGCTGAAATCTTTAAATCAAGAATAACAAAACAGTAACTCAACCAAAAGTTCTGGGCTTGATGCAGGAATCACTGTGTGAAATTCTGTGGCCTGCGTTATGCAGGAAGTCAGGCTAGAGGATTTAATGGTCCCCTTAAAAATATATTCATCTATCAAGAGTTTCTAGAATCAGAACAAGGAAACGCCTAGTGTGTCAGATACAGGAGCCATTTTTAGCAACCTATTTTCTCTTCTCTCTGCTCCTATTCAAATTGCATAGGTAAATGCAACGGCCTTGACTGGCTCAGAGTTATGCTCACACAAAAACTTCCATTTCCCATGAACAGTCGCTCTCTTTTATCTTTAAGTTACCCTGCTTCTTATGCTTCATTTTTTTTCCCTAGGCTGCAAGCACGTGAAAGGCATCCTGCTATATGGACCGCCAGGCTGTGGTAAAACACTGATGGCTAGACAGATTGGCAAGATGCTGAATGCCAGAGAACCCAAGGTGGTCAACGGTCCAGAAATCCTCAACAAATACGTAGGAGAGTCTGAGGCCAACATTCGCAAGCTCTTTGCTGATGCAGAAGAGGAGCAAAGGAGGGTAATGCAAAAATAAATAAGTAGCAAAGTCAATATGCCAATGTATGAAGAATGACTGAAGGTTTACTTTTCAGTAAGTCTTGGAACACCTGGGAAGTTCCAGAGGACTGGAAGAAAGCTAACGTTGTGCCAATATTTAAAAAGGGTAAACGGGTAAGATAATGGAGTGGTTGATAAGGGGACTTGATTAATAGAGAACTAAAGGAGGGTAATATAATTAATGCCAATCAACATGGTTTTATGAAAAATAAACCCTGTTAAACTAACTTGATTTCTTTTTTTTTTGATGAGATTACAAGTTTGGTTGATAAAGTTAATAGTGTTAATGTAAAATACTTGAACTTTTATAAGGCATTTGACTTGGTACTGCGTGACATTTTGATTAAAATACTACAAGGTATGAAATTAACATGGCACACATGAAATGGATTAAAAGTTGGCTAACTGATAGGTCTCAAAATGTAGTTGTAAACAGGGAATGATCATCGAACAGGGAGTGTTTCTAGTGCCCCCCCCCATTGGTTCTTGGCTATTTAGCATTTTTATTAATAACATGGAAGAAAACATAAAATCATCACAGATAAAGTTTGCAGGTGACCCAAAAATTGGGGGAGTGATATATAATTAAGGGGCAGGTCATTGATACAGAACAATCTGATCACTTGTGGAAGCTCACAATGTATTTTTAATATAAATGTCCATATCTGCCATTGGAACAAAGACTGTAGGCTTTACTTGCAGGATGGGAGACTCTATCTTGGGAAACAATGATTCTGAAAAAGATTTGGGGGTCATGGTAGACGTTCAGCTGAGCATTACCTCCCAGTGTGAAGCTGTGGCCCAAAGGGATGATGTGATCCTTGGATGCATACACAGATGAATCTCCAGTAGCAATAGAGAGGTTATTTTACCTCTCTATGTGGCACTGGTGTGACCGCTGCTGGAATCCTGTGTCCAGTTCTGGTGTCCATAATTCAAGAAGGAGGTTGACAAATTGGAGAGCATTCAGAGAAGAGAATGAGTAAAGGATTAGAAAACATGCTGTACAGTGATAGACTCAAGGAACTCAACCCATATAACAAAGAGAAGGTTCAGGGATGATTTGGTAACAGTCTGTAAGTGCCAATATGGGTAACAAATATATGGCAAAGGGCTCTTCAGTCTGTCAAAGATTTAACATGATCTAATGGCTGGAAGTTGAAGCTAAACAAATTCAAGAGTAGAAATAAGGCATTGATTTTTTTGAAGTGATTATAATTAATCAACGGAATAACTTACCAAGGGTCATGTTGGATTGTCCATCACTGACTGTTTTGAAATCAAGATTGGGTGTTTGTCTGAAAGGTCTGTTTTAGGAATTATTTTGTGGACTTCCTATAGTCTGTGCTATGCAGGTCAGACTGGATGATCACAGTGGTCCCTTCTGGTCTTGGAATCTAGGACTAATTGGAAGATTATTACCCTGTGGATTGAGAGAGTGACTCACTGCTCAGCATGGGGTGTTATTACTCCTGGGAGTCACTTTGTGAATCTGAATGGCAATAGTTTCCCCTATTAACAATTAAACTATCCCTGTTCTGTCCCTTCCAGGCTGTCCCTGTACCCTAAAAGTACTGCAGTTTCACTTATGCGCTGAGTCATGATTTGATCTGTAAGTAGGGTTGCCAACTTTCTACTCACACAAAACTGAATACCCTTGCCCCGCCACTTCTCCGAGGCCCTGCCCCTACTCACTCCATCCCCCTTCCCTCTGTGGCTTGCTCTCCCCACCCTCACTCATTTTCACCAGGCTGGTTGAGGGGGCTGGGGTGCGGGGTGAGGGCTCCGACTATGGGGGGGGCCTCTGCGCTTGAGGGTGGCACCAAGGGGTTCAGAATATGGGACTGGGCTTCAGGCTAAGGCAGAAGTTTGGGGTGCAGGAGGGAACTCCAGGCTTGGGGAATGGAGCCAAGGGCTTCGGAGTGTGGGGGGGGCTCTGGGCTGAGGCAGAGAGTTGGGGTGTGGGAGGAGGTATGGGCTCTGGGCTGGGGGTACGGGTTCTGGAGTGGGGCCAGAAATGAGGGGTTCAGGGTGTGGGAGGGGGCTCTGGGATGGGGAAGGGGATTGGGGTGCAGGGGAGGTGAGGGCTTTGGTTAGGCATGTAGTCTTTAATGTGGGGTTGGGGATGAGGGATTTTGGGTGCAGAAGGGGGCTCTGGGCTGGCGCTGAGGGGTTCAGAGGCTGGAGCAGGGAGTTGGGGCACGAAGGGAATGAGAGCTCCGGCTGGGGGTGCAGGCTCTGGAGTGGGGCTGGGGATGAGGGGTTTGGGTTACAGGAGCGTGCCCTGGGCTGACGCTGAGGTTTTCGGAGGGTGGGAGGGGGGCCAGGGCTGGGGCAGGTGGTTGGGACCCAGAAGGGGGTCAGGTGTAGGCTTCAGGTGGCGCTTACCTGAAGCAGCTCCCGGAAGTAGCAGCATGTTCCCCTTCCTGCTCCTATGTGGAGGTGCGGCCAGGCGGCTCTGCCCAGTCCACAGGCACCACCCTCGCAGCTCCCACTGGCCATGGTTCCTGGCTGATGGGAGCTGTGGTGGTGGTGCTTGAGGCAGGGGCAGTGTGTGGAGCCCCCTGGCTGCCCCTATGCGTAGGAGCTGGAGGGGGAGATGCCGGCTGCTTCCCGGGAGCCGCACAGTGTGGAGGCTAGCAGGGAGTCCGTCTTAGCCCTGCTGCACGGTGCTGCCAACCGGACAGTAAATGGCACAGTCAGCAGTGCTAACCGGAGCTGCCGGGATCCCTTTTCAACCAAGTGTTACAGTTGATAACCAGACACCTGGTCAGCCTGTCTGTAAGAGCTTACAACACTTAGCTCCTATGGTGAGAGGAGATAGCCCTCATCCAGTAGTAGCACTCAAACTGGAGTAGTGGTAGCCATCTTGGACAAGTAAAAGAAGCTTCCCTGTCCCAAGTTTTGTAGCCACACTCAGTTAGGATGTTAATGGCAGCTTCCTGGTAAATGTGGGAGCATTTGGAAGTATTCTTGTGGGTTTTTTTGTACTGGTTTTGCATCATATTTTTCATGACTGTATTGTAGCATGCTGTCTGGTATCTGCTTCAGACAGCATCGAGAGCAAGGAAATGGGTCCCAAATTTTGCCCTTGGACCCTTTGAAGTTGGTGGGAGCTTTGCCACTGACTTCAGCAGTCACAGGATAAAGACACAAACGCCCAGTAAGCATAAATGCCTCAAATTCACATTTCCCCTCAATATGCTGCACCGTCGAAGTTTGGGCTCTCCTATTCTTTGTCCAAGATTGTATGATACCTTCATCTGTCACTAGTTTTTCCCACCAAAAATCCTGGCTAGCTAGCAGGACTAAGCAATGCAAACCTAATTTTGGTAAATTGCCCCATTAGGATGGGGAGTGGATATAGGGGACAAGGGGGAGAGTTAACTTTTTCTGTACCTGTTAAATTTTCTGTTCAGCCACCACAAAAGGCAATTTTTAATAGCCAGCCATAGCTTAAAAGTGTAAATACTGTTTATGTGCGATGCAGCAGAAATAGATCGTTAGAGGTGGCTCTTGGTAGTTTGTTCCTGCTACAGGAAAAGTGTTCTCTGTGATTTTGACAAGATCCTTTGCTGAAGGCGAGGCAGAATTTGAAGTTTATAAGGATTTGTACTTTCCTCTGGAAAATATACTGATCAGCTACAGCTGTAGGGGTATCAGGAGAGTGTTAATTTGAGCCCCTGCAAGTCCTTCCTCTTCAGTTTTATTGCTATAAAGTTGGTATCTGTGAGCTCTTTCTCCTTTGAGGAACACACCTGTTAAAGTAGACCTTATGCTGGCTGGAAGAGGTGGTCCTGATGACAAGTTATGAGATTATGAATGTCTTGGAAAGGTCACAATTGTAATGACTTGTACTGGGGGCAGATTGCCAGCATGACAGCATATTCACTCATACTGTTCACATTGTCTCCAGCTCCTTGTTAGACACAAAAGATTGTCTTTTGAAGCAGGTTTTTAGAGGGGAGAAAATGGCTTGACAGTGTAAATATGTGCAGAAAAAAGATGCTGCCTTATTCTCTCCCACTGGCATCTGGTGGATGTTTAATCGTTTGAGGGTTAGATTGAGGTTTTTATTGTGTATTTAGAGTTTGGCCAAGTTGGTTTGAATTAATATTCTCCTTTAAAAATGTGCTTAAGAGGAGGTAATTGGGGACAGTGTCATGTGGAACAAACAGTTTATAGGCCTCATTTACCTTAGGGTGTTGCACACATCTGAGCTTCTATAGGCTGAGCGCATTGCATGCTCCAGGGGCTCCTTTCATCCGTCCGTTGCCCCATGAGGTCCCTGTGTGGCACCCTCTCTAACTATGCTGGGGCTGTGTCCCCAATTCCCCCTCCCCCCCACGCAAGACTGTATGTATCCCACGTTTCCCCCTCTGCCACATACGTGGGGCTCCCTCCCATTCTCCCCCTCCCCACCCCACATCACTGTTTCTCTTATCACCACTCCCCAAATGTAAAAGTTGAATACATCTAGGAACTCAGAATACAGACTCAACTTACAGAAGGGGAGCTACTATCCTGGAAATCAGTGATTCTGAAAAGGTATTGCCGGGTCCTGGTGGATAACTCATAGATTCCAAGTCCAGAAGGGACCATTGTGATCATCTAGACTGGCCTCCTGGATAGCACAGGCCATTAAACTTCCCAAAACAACGAACTCAACATGAGCTGTGCCCAAAGGGTGAATGCAATCCTGGGATGCATAAATGGGAATATCGAGTAGGAACAGGGAGGTTCTGTTCCCTCTGTATTTGGCGTGTGTGTCCAGTTCTGGTGTCCACAGTTCAAGAAGGATGTTGATAAATTGGAGAGGATTCAGAGCACAACCACAAAAATGATGAAAGGATTGGAAAACCTGCCTTATAAAGTTAGTCTTATGGAGCTTAATCTATTTAGCTTAACAAAAAGAAGGTTAAGCAATGATATGATCAAAGTCTATAAATACCTACCTGAGCAACAGAAATGTTTCTGCTACGCTTGTCCTTTTATACATGATACAGTCTCCCTTTGGAGGTACTAATACACTGTAATCAAGTCACCTTAGAGACCAGACAATGGTGTAACAAAATCCAAGGGCTGCAAGTTAAAGCGAGACGAATTCAGACTAGAGGTGATGTACAGATTTTTATCAGTGCAGGTAATTAACCATTTGGACAACTCACCAAGGGTCGTAGTGGTTTATTCATCGCTGGCAATTTTTAAATCAAGAAGTTATTCTCGTTGATCACAGTGGTCCCTCCCTCTTTGACTGATGGTCCCTGGGTGTATTCCAGCATTGGTGCTCATGCACTCACTTTGTGTGGCTGAGACTGGAAGATTCTTGCTAGCAGGCACATCTTCCAGCAAGAATCTTCTGGTCTTAGATGTGCAGAGCGCATGCAAATGTGTGCTCCCCATCTTTATCCATTATGGGTGTGCAGGGTATTACTATAAGCTATAAGGTGTAATGTTCCTTTCTATTCTTAAAATCTAACACTCCCTTCCCACCCCCTCCGCTCTTGGGGTCCCTACTTTGACCCTCCGGGTCCCTGCTTCTTCCCTTCACTATCAACACTCACTCTCAAGGCCTTTCTGGGTCCCTGCTGCTTCCTCCTTTATAAGCCAACCTCACAAGGCTTTGTTGTTTCTGTTAGAGCTCAGGCTGCTGACAAGCTCCCCAAGCGACAAGTTAAGATGCTGCTTCTGAACAGGGAGCAACAGAGAGATTCTTCTGCCTGCAGTATCAGATTTTCTTCTGAATTGGGCTTTTCCAGTGTTCCTGTTTGCAGCAGAATCACTGGGGTTGTGTCCTTTGATGGCTAGAGTTTTTCCCTGAAATTTTGGAATTGATTGGATGTGGTTTTATATAGTTATCACGTTAGACAGAGGGATGATGTTGAGTTGAGTGTAGGGCGTCAACTACACTAGATTGGACTGTTTTAGTCTTGTTTACTAAATCTGCACTAGACTAGACTTTTGAATGTAGTTTTTGCTTTGTGATTCAAGCTGTAATGTGCGCAGGATCTCAAAGTGATGGTTTTACCTAAGTAAACACTTTTTCTTAATTATCTAGCTCATGGTCCAGGAGGGCAGAACTGATGTACCTATTTATTCTTGCTTGTGTGAAATATATAGACACACCTACTCCCCATAAGCCGCAAAGGTCGTGTCTGCATATAGGCAAGCCCAAGGAGTGCGATGACCCCATTGTTTGCACACACAAGGAGAGCTCCTATGTCTGCAAAGCACCTGAAATCATAAGAATATAAATGCATTATGCTTCTGTAATGTGGTCAGACTAGGATGGCAGCCTGTGCCTTTTTTAGAGAATTTCAATTATGGAGGAAAATAAGAAAAAATCCCTAGGTGACAAAAATGTTTACTTCTCTTAAAGGCTTCCTGGTATCCAGGGTCTTGTTCAGACTATTACTTAAAGGAGTTATCTTAACATGTGCTAACAGATTTTAAAATCTATCGTGTAGACAAGGCACATGCTGCATTTAACATGTGCTAAATTGGTCAAATTAAAGCCAAGGGGGAGCCTTAAATTTAACTGAGCCAGTTTAACACATGACTTCATATAGACCTAAAATTAGTTAGCATGTTAGCTAACACGTTATCCCTCTTTTAAATCCTAGTGTAGACCAGGCAATGGAATGTTAAGAACTTGACCTGCAGGGTGTCTGCCACACAGCATTTTGTAGGGATCACTGATAAAAACATACCAACATCGCAGTGTTCTCTCACCAACAGGAGCCAAGAAAGGGTAGAATATTAGCCATTTTGTCCGGTCAATTTCATTGGTAACTTTGGACATTCTTATATTATTTCTTTCCAATAGCTTGGGGCAAACAGTGGTCTCCACATCATAATCTTCGATGAAATTGATGCCATCTGCAAGCAGAGAGGGAGCATGATGGGCAGCACTGGTGTCCACGATACCGTCGTTAACCAGCTGCTGTCTAAAATCGATGGGGTGGAGCAGCTAAATAACATCCTGGTCATTGGTATGAAAACCTCACACGTGCTGCCGCGGTTTCTGAAAGTGCAGCTCAGGCAGGATGTCTTGGTTTGAAAATGTGTGTTATCCACCTCCGCTCCCACTGTGCTAGCTCTAATAGAAGCTGCAAAATCCCCTCCCACTAAGATTGAGCCGACAAATAACTCCAGTTGGGCTGCTGCAAGGCATTCTGGAAACAAAATCTGGACTTATTCAAATGAGCTATGCCCAGAATGCAGCTTTTTGGCCAAGGAAAACTGTGGTGTAATGTAAGAGCCTCCAATTGCTGGTCTTAGTAAGAAAGGGATAAAATGCACAAGAAGAAAAAACTTGTATTGACAGGAATGTCAAAGTATGAAGAGCAATGAAATAAAGATTGAGAACCCACTGCCGAAAAGGAGAGACTTAGTGACTCAGACACTATAAAATGACAAACAACTGGGGTGGGGCTGTCTTGGCAGAGTGGGAACGACATATTTGGCTTCAACATTTGAAATCTGAGGATTTCAGCAGCAGTCAGGAATTTAGTCCTGACAAAGCTCTCTATCCTCAGGACAGGTACAGGCCAGATGGGGGCACTGGGAGCCCTCCCTGCCTTTCTCCACCAGCGTGCCTCAACCCTCATAAGCTTGTAGAGACCAAGAGTGATAGGAGCATTAAGTCTGAAGTGCCTGTTCATACCATAGCGCCTCTGCCAACTAAACCGTCAGCACTAGTGTTGTGGTACTTTCGAATATCCCTTTAATCGGTTCTCTAGTAATTCTTTAGTTATGTCAGCTTGCTTTAGTTTTCTTTGCTCTTAAAGGCCTCCATTTGGGGTGAGCCAAGACATCAGAGAGCCTTGTGGGTTCCCGTGTTCAGTCTTGTGGGGGAGCATGGGTAACCCAGTCAGTGTGGTGTTCTATCCCCCTCCAGTGGTACCTGGTAGACAGAGATTGGTGAGTCTGCTACAGCCTTGGCTAGCTGAGCTGGGTCTTGTAATTCAGGAATTGGAACTCTTGTGTTTAGGTCCAGCGGTGCTAGGCTCAATCCTGGCTGCTGACAACCCACATGACGTTACTCAGACCTCCAAAAGTGCAGCGATTTTTTAAATAGTCCTCTTTATTTTCTCTCTCAAAATCTTCTCCTTGACTTTGTAAGGCTGTATTTAACATTCAAGTGATAGATAGAAACTTAGTCTCAGCTAATGCTTCTTTTGGCTTCACCTTTGTTCTTAGGAATGACCAACAGACCAGACCTGATTGATGAGGCCCTGTTGCGACCTGGGAGATTGGAGGTGAAAATGGAGATTGGTAAGCAGGCCAGTTGGTGCTCAGTAGGCAATAGCCCATTGCTACAATGCATAACTGCAAAGTTTGGTGCAGCTCCATATGTGACATTTTATGTAAATTATCAAAAAGAACGAGGAGTACTTGTGGCACCTTAGAGACCGATGAAGTGGGTTTTAGCCCACAAAGGCTTCTGCTCAAATGAATGTGTTAGTTTCGAAGGTGCCACACAAGTACTCCTGTTCTTTTAGCTGATACAGACTAACAGGGCTACCACTCTGAAACATGTAAACTATGTAATTAGCTTGTATATTTACATACAATCAGAAACACTGCTTTTCAAAAGTGTCGTTTTAGTGCTGGTGAAAGGCATTGGCTTGACAACAGATTCCCTTGGGAGCAGGTATAGGCAGGCAGGAACCTTAACAAATGGTAGAAAACAGCCAGAGAGGAGGGGGAGAGGCCCCTCGTCTTCCTGTTTAGCAGGTGCCACTGTAGCCACCAGGATGAATTATAGCTAAGGCTTTGTTTTAGTCATGGGTATTTTTAGTAAAAGTTATGGACAGGTCACAGGCAGTAAACGAACACTCACTGTCCGTGACCTGTTCATGACGTGGACTATATACCTCTGACTAAAACTTGGGCTGCGGATGCTGGCAGGGGTGGCACATGGCCTGGAACCTAAGTTCCCTCTAAGCTGCACGGCCGCACAGCAGCCTATTAAGTGCCGCGTAGGCACTCAGGGTTGCAGCAGGGAGAGGTGCCTCTCGCCCGGCCTGGACCTGCTGCAGCCAGGAGAGAGGCGCCCCTCCCCCAGCCCCAACCCAGCCTGGCCCGGACCTGCTGTGGCTGTGGGAGAGGTGCCCCAGCCCCAACTCAGCCCTGGCCCAGAGCTGCTGTGAGGGGAGAGATTTGGGGGGGAGTTCTCTCTTTCCACCATAGCCCTGGGACAGCCTGCATCCCAAGCCCCTCGTCTTCAGCCCACCCCAGCCCTCAGCCCCCTCCCACACTCCAAAACCCTTGGCCCCACCGCCATCACATGAATGTTCACCAGTATGAAGGTGATGTGTAACACATCACCTCTGTACTGGTGCACATAACAAAATTCATTCTGCACATGGGTGAAAAAATTGGAGGGGACACTGCCTGGGGCCCCGATGGTGCTGGGGTGGGGGGCTCGGTGATGGTGTGCGGCTTTAGACCCCTGCTGGTGTTTGGGGCGGGGGCCGTTAGAGGAGCTGGCAGGCTCCCTACCCAGCTCCGTGCAGCTCCCTGGAAGCAGCTGGCATGTCCCTGCAGCTCCTGGGGGAGGGAAGGCCAGGGGACGCTGCATGCCACCCCCGCCACAAGCTCCAGCTCTGCAGCATCTATTGTCTGGGAACCATAGCCAATGGGAGCTGCAGGGTTGGGGCCTGCAAATAGGGGCAGCACACAGAGCCCCCTGGCCCCTCCATCTTGGAGCTACAGGGACATGCCAGCTGCTTCTGGGAAGCCCTCCCCACATGGTAAGCACCTCCCTGCACCCCAACCCCTGACACTGCCTGAGCCCCCTCCCACACCCGAACTGCTGCTGCAGGCCCAAGGGCTGTCTGAGTGTTCGGGCAGCCCCTGAGCCAGCTGCATCAGCCACTGCAGAAGACAGACATGCAGCCTTAATTGTAGCCCAAACTCCCCTGCTTGCCCATAGCCCCAACGAATGCATGACTTTCACTCTGGGCTGCAGGAATGCATGAGGCCAGCCTGCCTGCATGTGTGACACGTGGCAAGTGGGATTCAGGAATTGAATACAGGAGTTCCTGCTCTGCCAGTGACTTGCTGCATGACCAAGTCACTTAACCTTGTGTGTCATTTTCTCCATCTGTAAATGGGGGATAATTCTAGCTAAAAGTTTGCTAGACTTCGTTTGCAGCAAGCTGGGATGTGACTCTAGCTTGCCGCACGCTAAGTGTCTGTGTGGACCTTGCTGCTGCACAGGAAAAATTCTGTACCGCGCTTTGATCTACCGCACTTTGAAATGGCAGCACGTTAACAGGCATTAGGGAGCTTTTAGTGCACAGCAGCAGGGTGCACATGGGTTTCTAGTGTGGGGTACATTCACACCCTAGCTTGCCGCGATCTAAGTGGTCATGTTCACAAGCCCACGTCGGAGGGGCTAAGGTGTCTTTAAAGTTTGTTGAGGTTCTCTCATAAGTCATTGTAAAGTATTCTTCTGCGTACATGAATGGAGGCTGCTCATGGAGCAATCACCTGCATGTTGGAGCTGTAAGGAGAGACTACCAGAAACACTATTGTCCTGAAGTTGCTGCGTTGAGACAGCAGAGGCCAAGGACTGACACTTTCTGTTTACAATTCTCAGGTTTACCAGATGAGAAGGGCCGACTTCAGATTCTTCATATCCACACAGCCAGGATGCGGGAACACCAGCTGCTGGCTGAAGATGTAGATATTAAAGAATTGTCTGTGGAGACCAAAAATTTCAGTGGTGCTGAATTAGAGGGTCTGGTGCGAGCGGCACAGTCTACTGCTATGAACAGACACATAAAGGTCAGTCATGATTTCCCCCACCCAGGAAGCACACAAAAGGAATGGCTGTGAAATTGGTTCACTTGTATGATGGTTTTTGTTCTGGATGTATAATGGAGCCTTTACATCCCTCAGGAGTTGGGGATCTCACATGGATTCCAAGCTATGAACATGTAATTGTTTTTCATATGGACAAAATACGTCCTTTTCTCCATCTCCTGCTTGTGTCCCCTAAATGCCGACCATGCGGCCCTGAATGAACATGCAAGAGAACTGGCTTAGTGATGAATCAGATGCATCAGCAGATTCATAAAAAGGTTGAAAAGAAAGTGGTTAAGCAGTTACAGTGGTTTGGAGGAAGGGTGTTGTGTGTGTTTGAATGATCTTTGGGACTCGCGGAAGTTCTTCAGTGTCTAACAAGGTGGATCCACTAGTTGATGCCTGTGTGTCTGAGCTCAGTCTTCTGAATAGCAATGTTCTTCACAGACACGCACATGTCCGGTATCTTATTGTGCCCCATGTGAGGGCAATAAAGGGCAGAGGGGTCGTGGCCCCCATTGGTTCTGTCTTCCCATCGCAGCAG
This sequence comes from Gopherus evgoodei, assembly GCF_007399415.2. Classification (NCBI taxonomy): domain Eukaryota; kingdom Metazoa; phylum Chordata; order Testudines; family Testudinidae; genus Gopherus; species Gopherus evgoodei. The sequence continues at coordinate 12,513,351 of NC_044344.1, read as the reverse complement.
CAAGGTGAACCTAGTGAGCGTGTGACCTGTTACTTTCTTCAGAGCTTCAAAAAATGTGTTTTTCATAATTTTGTTGAAAAATGTCATCTTTTCCACTGGTTTAAATTGGATGTTAAAAACAAACTCACACCCCCAAAACATACTCCCTTCCTGTCCAAAAAAGCATAAGAGAATAGGGAGGAACTGAAAGAGATTGTAAAAGAGGACCAGATGGTGGCTGGAACAGCATTGCGAGCAGCCTTGGATGTGTCCTAGAGTATTAGGGATGCATGCTGGAGCAACCAAGATGGTTATGAGGTCAGTGCCTCTGCCATCACCATGAAGAAGTCCTCATGGCTGCCAGTATTGGGTATCCCAAAAGAGGTGCAAACTGCCAAAGAGGACCTCCCCTTTGAAGAGATGGATCTCTTCAGCTGCAGGAAAGATGAAGTGCTACATCTGATGGGGGGCTACATTACAATCTTTAGGGATCTATATACTGGATCACCATTGAAAGCAATATAAATATCTAATTGAACAGAGGCAGAGGACAACATCCTACTCCCAGAATAGACAGCTGCCACAGAAAGACCCTGATACTCCAGGAAACACCTATTGTCATCATGCTCATTGGAGACCCGGGACCATCACAGAAGCAGCAGGTTTAAGAGCCAAATAAGAGCCAGTCTAAATCCTGTCACCACCTTTGGTGACTGCCTAGCCTCTTTCCACTATGTTCAGTTCACTATTACAACAGACGTCATCGCAGATGGCTGCCCTCTTCATTTCCACATCTTCTCCTAACACCTTTCAGGGACCTTTCTTATGAGAACATATTACAATAATGGCAATCGCTGCTAGTAGAGAGAAAATCAAACCCAACTACAATGGTGTGGTCTTGCCTTGGCCTGTTAGGCCATGTGTCAGCATTGCGTGTAAGTGACACCACCTGCTAGACTCAGACTCTGTCCCAGGTCAGTCTACTGCACAGTGAGAAATCTAGCGGGTGGGAAGGTCTTAGTGGCACCTCATAGAACTAGGATAGTGGCAAGAAGCCAAGAAAGTACAATGAGGGGTAACATTTTCCACTCCCTCCCTGACAAAGACATTAATCAGGATGTGTGAGGGACAAGTTGAGGAGCTCACTGGGATAACCTACAAATGCAAGGGATCTCCAGAAGACTTGGGATTGCACATAAATATCCTGAAACTGAGTCACCAGTCTGGCCTGTCTGACCTTTCTACTTGTCCTCTAAAATTTAGCAGTGCAGATCCTGATGCACAATGCTTATGTGGTGCACTGCACAAGCAAACAAGGAGGCCCTTGCTCAGAAGTCCCTCTGTCTGGAAGCCATCAAACTCTGGATTTCGTGCCACTCTCAGGATAACCCCAATAGCTCTTCACCTCCCAGGAGTCAGCAACAACTTGGCAGACTTTTTGAGCAGATAATCCATGACTAGTCCTGAGTGGTTACTGTGGAGGTCCCTCCTAGAGCCTGTATTCTGTTGTTGGGGGATTCCCATGATCGATCTCTTTGTAGCCAAGGACACATTAAGTGTCAGAGCTTTTGTTCTTCAAGTGATTGCTCCTGTCCATTGCAATTAGGTGTGTGTGCATGGCAACCAGAAGATTTTTCCCCTAGCAGTATCTATTGGGTTGGCCTGGGCACCCCCTGGGGTCACGTCTGCATGGCGCTCAATATAGGGCCCTGCCAACCTGCCACCCCCTCAGTTCCTTCTTACAGCCAGTGATGGTTAACTGGAATTTCTGTATCTCTTGCTTCGGCAAGCATCTCTGCTCTAGCAGTGACTTTCATACTTTGTATATAGTTATTATATTTTTAGTAGTAGTAGTTAGATAGCTTAGCTAGTTTTTTCTGTAAGATTCATTTCTACAAGTTCCCTCGACCCCAAAACGCTCTTCTCAGCACTGGGGCATAAATCCTGTGAGGACTGTGGCAAGTTTATGTCCAGGAGTGACTCTCACATGTCTAATCTGAAGTGTTTGGGGGAGAGCCAAAAAGAGCACTACAGAATGTGTAGAGGGTTTCGTCCCAGGACTCTGAAGGACTGAGGCCAGCGTCTTAAGATCCTCTTGATGGAGGCTGCTCTCCATCCGCACTCGGACCCTGGGTCGGCAGAGCTGACCTTGAGCACCTAGTCATCGATGCAGAGTGCGCTGGTACTGATGGCACATGAGCTGACGCCAAGAAAGCACTCAGCCGGAGACCCTCTGCACCATTATGCCTCCGCCCACAAGGCCTCGATGCAGGCCATGGGGCAGCACCGTTCTCTATCGCCGGTGCCCCAAAAGAAGAGGAGGCCAGAAAGGGGCCGCTATCCTCCAGTCAAACCGAAGGAGCTGGTGTCCATGACACCCACACTGGGCCATGTCAGCTCGGCCTCACCACCAACTAGGGTCGCGTTGACTCCTGCCCAGTTAATTCTGGACCCTCAGGACTTCCTGGTCCATCAGAGCTGAGAGTTACATCTCCCATCCACGCCAGAGGCGTTTGAGGTGGCTAGGAACTTGATAGAGCTCACGGTGCCATCATCCCCTCCAAGGTTGGAGAGATCACGAGGGCCTTTGGCTCCATCGCTCTCTGGCACCTTTCACCCACACGGGGGAGCCACACTGGTCACCCAGCCCCTGATGCAGGTTTTTGGCACTGCGCCTCTGTGCTCTTCCTATTTGAAGTCCTGGGAGTCGGAGGTGGAGTCGTACAACTCCAGCAGGAGCAGAAGTTCTTGGTCCCGGTGTGATAGACAGTCCGACCTGGCACTGTGGCCGTTCTGGATGCCCTGGGTGTTCTGACAGAGCCAGAGGTCACACTCCAGGTCTGTGGTGATCTTGACGTCGCTTGTGCCTCCACCACTCCAAACCAGCCGGCACCAGCCTCGGATCCAACATCGGATCGGTACTGAGGGCACAGGTGGTAGCTACACCGAAGGCACCAACACTGCGGGCACCTGCCACAGCATCGACCACTGCAGCAGCACTGGTCATGACTGCGCTGGTCCTAACGTTGGTGACTGTGCCAGGACACCGGGAGTCATGAGACCCCCTCAGTGCTGAGGGCAGGGAATAATATCCATTGCCAGCAAGAGCTTCGTCCTCGCCTGATGAAGTGGTGGTGGGCATGTAAGTGGCCCCGGCCCTGGAGGAAAGCAGGGTGCTGCAGCAGCTGCTCAGGAGGGTGGCACAGAACCTGAGGATCCAGACGGAGTAGGTGGTGGAGGACGCTGACCCTATGGTCGACGTCCTTGTTCCCTTGGGCCCCTCCAACACTGCCCTGCCAATAATTAAAACAATTAATGGACCCACTAAGACCTTGTGGCAGACCTCTGCCTCCAACTGGAAAAGGAACGAGCACAGGTGCTTTGTCCCCTCATAGGGTGGGTGTGCAGAGGGAGGGCGGGTGTACAGGTGCTCATAGCCTTATAGGGCTATGAGCACCTGTACACCCACCCTCCGCCAGGCTCCCTGTAATAGGCACAGCCAACCAGCAGGAGCGCCTGTGTTCCCTGTAAGCTGTGCGCTTGGGCGGCCTTGCAGGAGAGACTTAAGTGCTACCCAGCTGATAGCAGAGCGTGCACAGCTGGCAGCATGTGTTCAGGTGCCCCTCCCCCACGTGTTGTCCTGCGGCTGCTCCCGGGACCCTCCTGCTAGCTGTGCAGAGCAGGGGTTGGGGTGGGGTGTGGGAGGGAGGGAGCTGATGTCAGGGTGTCCCCCTACCCCTGCTCCTGTACCCCATCTCCGCAGTTTGGAGGGACGAGGCCTCGGTGATACTGATAGCTCCAGCCTGGCCCTGTCCGTAGTGGTACACATCTCTCCTGGAAATGTCCGTGGAATCCCCAATCGCCCTGCTGCTCCTCCTGGACTTGATAACTCAGCATCACAGCTGTCTCCAGCACCCGAACCTCAAACTGCTGCACCTCATGGCACGGAAGCTCCATGGCTGAACCCGATGGCACTCGCCTGTTCGGACCAGGTCAGACAAGTCCTCCTTGGCAGTAGGAAACCTTCCATGAGGGCTGCCTACCTGGCCAAGAGGAAGAGATTTTCAGTCTGGTTGGCACAACACCATCAGTCTCCAACTCTCGTGTCCATACCCTTCATACTGGGCTACCTTCTTCACCTGAAGAAGCAGGGGCTATCCATGTTGTCAGTAAAGGTGCACTTGGCCACCATTTTGGCCTTCCATCCAGGCATGGAGGCCCGGTCGATCTTTGCCAACTCCATGGTCAGTCGTTTCCTGAAAGGTCTCAACAGGCTATATCTGTACGTTCAACAGCCTGTCCCGACCTGGGACCTCAATCTGGTCCTCTCCAGGCTAGTGGGGCCGCCTTTCAAATTGCTAGTGACATGTTCTCTGCTGTCTCTCTCAGACAAGGTGGTGTTTCTGGTAGCGATAACATCAGCCAGGAGGGTGTCTGAGCTCAAGACCCTAACATCAAAGCCTCCTTACATGGTTTTCTTTAAGGACAAGGTTCAGCTCAGGCCGCATCCAGCTTTCCTCCCTAAGGTCATCTCCCAGTTTCACATTCACCAAAGCATCTTTTTCCCAGTTTTCTATCGTAAGCCGCATTCAAGTTCTCATGGCTGACCCCCCTCACACATTAGGTCATAGAGACCAGGTGGTGGTAAAACCTCGCCCTGAGTTTGTTCCTGAGATGGTGTCAGAATTCCATCTGAAACAATCAAGTAGCTTGACTGTCTTCTTCTCAAGTCCCACTCTACACAGGGAGAGAGGACTTTACACAAACTGGATGTTTCAAGAGCCCTGTTTTTTACTACATTTACAGAACCAAACTGTTCAGACTGACTCCCCATTTATTTCCATCTGTAGCTAGTCATTCTTCTTTGAGTGCTTGCTCAGACCCATTCCAGTTAGGTGCGCGCGCGCTGCGTGCACCCTCGTCGGAGACTTTTTACCCTAGCAACACTCGCTGGGCCAGCAGGTCGCCCCCTGGAGTGGCGCCGGCATGGCGCCTGATATATACCCCTGCTGGCCCGCCTGCTCCTCAGTTCCTTCTTACCACCCGTGTCGGTCGTTGGAACTGTGGAGCACGCCTAGCCGTTCTCCACCTCCCTAGCATTTCACTCTTCTGTAGTCTAGTGTATATAGTTCAGTTATTATAGTGTTAGTTGTAGTTATAAAGTTAAGTAAGTATAGTTGTAAATAGTTATACTGAGGATCGGGGGTTCGCCCCTTTTTCCTCCCCGCGGTGCCGGGGCCAATGCCCGGTTCACCCGGCTTTAAGCCTTGTGCGGCCTGTCATCGGCCGATGCCAACAGGAGACCCGCACGACTCCTGTCTGAGGTGCCTAGGCGAATCCCACCTTGTGGACAAGTGTCGGATCTGCAAGGCGTTCAAGCCCCGAACTAAGAAGGAGTGGGACAGTTGCCTGAAGCAGATCCTGATGGAGGCAGCGCTGACTCCCCCACCGTCGGCACCGACTCCGGCACCGGGACCAAGTGTTGCCTCCGCTCCGGACCGCCCGGCGCCGGCGAGGGCTCCAACTTCCCGCTCGGCACCGGCCCGGCACCCTAGCCGGCACCGCTCCCTCTCCCCGAGGAGCCAAAAGCACAGGGCTCCTGCGGTGCCTGCAACTGCACCACAGTCAGAGCGTGCCTTGAAATCTGACCGCCCGGCACCGTCATCTGCCGCGGCACCGAGCATCGCCGCACCGTCGACTCCGGCCCCTCAGAGACCATTGAGTCCGGTGCCATTCAGCTCCCCGGTGAGGACAGGGGTCGAGCTCATCACGCCCTCCACGCCGGAGACCTTCTCAGCGGCACGCGACATCATCTCATTGACAGAGCCCGAGCTGCCCCAACCCCCGGCACCGCTGGTGCGGGTTATACAATCGCTGGGCAAGCCCGCCATGGTACGGCCGCATTCGCCAGGCACTACTGAGCAGTGGTCCCGATCTAAATCGAGGGACCACTCACAGCATCGCCGCTCGAGATCTAGACGCCGCTCGCAGTCCCGGGACCGCTACCTGCGACACCGGTCGTACTCGCGGCACCGTTCGAGATCCCGGTCGCCGTCATACTACTCTCGGCACCGGTCTAGATCGTGGCACCGATGTTCATACCGCAGCCGATCCCGGCACGGCAGTGGACGGCACCGGTCGACCTCCCGGCACTGAGCCGGTAGCAGGTCCCGGTCTAGATCACGGTACCGCCATGACTCCCGGTACCGTTCACCAGCACCGCGCAGCAACGTCGGGATGCACAGAGGCCTGCCACAGTCATCGACGGCTCCTCCCTGGCCTTCGAGGCACTCGTCTGCTTCGTCCCATATGGACAGCGCCTCTTACGGGGGTTCAGATGTGCACGCCCGCACGGACCAGGGTCCACCTCAATGGTCCTTTTGGACGCCCTGGGCATACCACCAAGCCCAGGGCGAACCTTCGGGACAAGCTCGCTCCAACCCATCGGAGCGTCGTGCACCAGAGGCCACAATCAGTCGCCCCCCCCCCCCCTCAGGTACGGAGGAAGACCCCACGGATACCATGGGGCAGCAGGATTCCCTGGGAAACGGAGGCCCCTCTGGATGAGGCTTTAGTGCAAGAACCGCTTCTCCCTGGGGTGTCTTTGTCCTCGTCCCCGGATGAGGTGGTAGCGGGCACATCTTCATCAGGGCCCCCGCCGATTGATCTCCGGGCACATCAGGACCTGTTGAGGCGAGTGGCCCAAAACATAAACCTTCCTGTAGAGGAAGTCCCGGAAGTAGAGGACCCGGTAGTAAGCATCCTCTCGGCGGAGGCACCGACCAGGGTAGCCCTCCCCTTCATTAAGTCAATCCAGGCAAAGGCGGACACCATCTGGCAGTCTCCGGCCTCCATTCCACCCACTGCCCGCGGCGTGGAAAGGAAGTATATGGTACCATCCAAGGGGTATGAGTACCTCTACGTACACCCCGCTCCCTGTTCCTTGGTGGTAAAGTCAGTCAATGACTGGGAACGCCACTGCCAACAGGCTCCTGCTCCAAAATCCAGGGAAGCCAGGCGCATGGACTTGCTGGGACGTAAAATTTAGTCTGCTGGAGGCCTTCAGCTCCGTGTGGCGAACCAGCAGGCCCTCCTGAGCCGTTACAGCCACAACACCTGAGAGGCTGTCGGCAAATTTGCAGAGCTGCTCCCTCAGGACTCTCGACAGGAATTTTCATCTCTCCTGGAAGAGGGCAGGAGGGTCGCCAGAACCTCGCTACAGGCGTCCTTAGATGCCGCAGATTCAGCAGCGAGGACTCTGGCGTCGGGCGTAGCCATGTGCCGTATATCGTGGCTGCAGTCTTCCGGACTACCGCCGGAACTGCAATACACGATCCAGGACCTGCCATTCGACCAGCAGGGCCTCTTCTCTGAAAAGACGGATCCCAGGCTACAGAGCCTAAAGGATAACCGGGTCATCATGCGTTCTCTGGGAATGCACACGCCAAAGACTCAGAGAAGGCCATTCCGCCCCTACCATCAGCGCACTTACCACCCCGCCTCGCCCCAGACAAGACTTCAACCGGAGGTGAGGCCGGCCAAATCGCAGACGACAGTCAGGTCCGAAAAGCCACCGCAGGGACCCAAGGCGAACTTTTGAAGGTGCGCCCGAGAGCAGCGTACCAATCCCCTCTCTGGATCCACTCCATTTCCTCAACCGCCTCTGCCACTTCCTACCGTCATGGTCACAGCTGACTTCGGATCGTTGGGTCCTGAGCACGGTGCAGTTTGGTTACCATCTTCAGTTTGTTTCTCCACCCCCCTCCCATCCTCCCTCCTCGTCCCTCTTCAGGGACCCCTCTCACGAGCAACTTATCGTCCAGGAGGTTCACAAGCTCCTGTCCATTGGGGCTATAGAGGAGGTGCCAAGGGAGCTAAGGGGCAAGGGGTTTTATTCCTGGTACTTCTTAATCCCCAAGTCAAAAGGGGGCCTACGACCCATTCTGGACCTGCGAGGCCTGAACAAATTCATCAAAAAGTTCAAGTTCCGCATGGTAACATTAGGAACCATTATTCCTTCCCTGGATTCTGGAGATTGGTACGCCGCTCTCAACATGAAGGATGCGTACTTCCACATTGCGATCTTCCCCCCGCACAGATGGTATCTCCACTTTCTGGTGAATCAGGACCACTACCAGTTCACGGTCCTCCCCTTTGGGCTCTCCTCGGCCCCCCGGGTATTCACCAAATGTATGGCGGTCGTCGCTGCTGCCCTGCGACGTCGTCGTATCCATGTCTTCCCTTACCTCGACGACTGGCTCATCCGAGGCACGTCGGAAGAGCAGGTGACCAGACACATCGCCATCATCACGGAGCTGTTTGCGAGCCTAGGCCTGACCATCAATCCGGACAAGTCCATTCTGGTGCCTATGCGGAGCATAGAATTCATAGGGGCAGTGCTGGACTCCAACCTCGCGACGGCCAGCCTCCCCTGGCACCGATTCCAAGCCATAGTGTCCATGGTCACAAGCCTGAGGGCCTTCCTGACCACATCTGCTCGAACGTGCCTCGCTCTCCTGGGGCACATGGCCGCATGCACCTTCGTCACCAGACACGCAAGACTCCGCATGCGCCCGTTGCAGACCTGGCTCGCATCGGTCTATCGACCACGCAGGGATGCCATAGACACAATCGTAACGATTCCACCGAATGTTCTAGGCTCCCTAGGCTGGTGGACAATGCCCTCCCAAGTGTGTGCGGGCCTACCATTTCACGCCCCACAGCCATCAGCGTCCCTGACAACGGACGCATCATCGCTGGGCTGCGTACACAGGGCCTGTGGTCACAGAGAGAGTTGACTCTTCACATCAATGTGCGGGAGCTACGGGCCGTTCGCCTAGCATGCCAGACATTTCAACGCCATTTGCACGGTTGTTGTTGCGGTATTCACGGACAACACAACGGCCATGTATTACATCAACAAGCAGGGCGGGACCCGGTCCTCCCCGCTGTGTCAGGAAGCAATACGTCTGTGGGACTTTTGCATAGCCCACTCTATTCATGTAGTGGCCTCCTTTCTCCCGGGAGTGCGGAACACCCTGGCGGATCACCTGAGCAGATCCTTCCTGTCCCACGAATGGTCCATCCGTCCGGACGTCCTCTATGTCATTTTCCAGAGGTGGGGGTTTCCCCAGATAGACCTGTTCGCCTCCAGATCGAACAGGAAATTCCAGGTGTTCTGCTCTCTGCAGGGTCGCTCCCCGGGCTCCCTGTCGGACGCGTTTCTCATACCGTGGACGGGTCACCTTTGCTACGCCTTCCCACCCTTCCCTCTCGTCCATCGAGTCCTGATCAAGGTCCGGAGAGACAAGGCCCGCCTCATCCTGATGGTTCTTGCGTGGCCGCGGCAGCCTTGGTACACCATGCTGCTCGATCTGTCCCTGGCGAATCCGATTGCCCTATCTCTTTGGCCGAACCTGATCACGCAGGACTTCGGCAGGATGCGCCATCCGGATCTACAGTCCCTCCATCTGTCTGCATGGCTCCTGGCTGGTTAAGCCAATCCGAGTTGCGCTGTTCCGATGCAGTACAACAAGTGTTGTTGGGCTGCAGGAAGCCTTCCACGCGTTCAACCTACCTAGCGAAATGGAAACGCTTCTGCTGCTGGTGCAGTCAGCACAGCCACGATCCACTCGCTGTACTAGTCCCCACCATCTTGGACTACGTGTGGTCTCTCAAGCAGCACAGCTTGGCGATCTCCTCCCTACGCGTCCACCTCGCGGCTATATCCACCTTCCACCCAGGCGAGGCTGGCAAGTCCGTCTTTTCTCACCCAATGGTGTCAAGATTTATCAAGGGTCTGGAGCGGCTCTACCCCCAGGTCAAACGGCCTACCCCTACTTGGGACCTGAATCTGGTTCTAACCAGGCTCATGGCGCCCCCCTTCAAGCCCTTAGCCACATGCTCGTTGCTGTACCTATCCTGGAAGGTGGCCTTCCTAGTCGCTATTACATCGGCCCGGCAAGTCTCGGAGCTTCGGGCTCTGACCGTGGACCCTCCGTACACGGTGTTCCATAAGGACAAGGTACAGCTGCGACTGCACCCGGCGTTCCTCCCTAAGGTCGTTTCCGCCTTCCATATTAACCAAGACGTCTTCCTGCCAGTCTTTTACCCAAAGCCGCATTCATCCCGAAGAGAGCAACAGCTCCACTCCTTGGACGTCCGAAGAGCTCTCGCGTTCTACATTGAGAGAACAAAACCCTTCCGACGTTCACCACAATTGTTTGTGGCAGTAGCAGAACGCATGAGAGCCATGGCAATCTCCTCCCAGCGTATCGCATCCTGGGTCACGTCCTGCATCAGGACATGTTACGACTTGGCCAGTGTGCCAACGGGACCCCTGACCGCCTATTCTACCAGGGCTCAGGCTTCCTCGGCCGCGTTTTTGGCTCATGTCCCCATACAGGAAATCTGCCGTGCGGCCACATGGTCTTCTGTGCACACCTTCGCATCACACTATGCTCTGGTACAGCAAGCTAGAGACGATGCCGCTTTTGGCGCAGCGGTTTTGGAGTCCGCAACGTCTCACTCCGACCCCACCGCCTAGGTAAGGCTTGGGAATCACCTAACTGGAATGGATATGAGCAATCACTCGAAGAAGAAAAGATGGTTACTCACCTTTGTAACTGTTGTTCTTCGAGATGTGTTGCTCATGTCCATTCCACACCCGCCCTCCTTCCCCACTGTCGGAGTAGCCGGCAGGAAGGAACTGAGGAGCGGGCGGGCCGGCAGGGGTATATATCAGGCGCCATGGTGGCGCCACTCCAGGGGGCGACCTCCTGGCCCACCGAGTGTTGCTAGGGTAAAAAGTCTCCGACGAGCGTGCACGCGGCGCACGCACACCTAACTGGAATGGATATGAGCAACACATCTCGAAGAACAACAGTTACAAAGGTGAGTAACCGTCTTTTCCAAAGGCCAGGCCATTTTTTCACAGACAAAATCTTTAAGTGGGTAACACACTGCATTACTAATTGGCTGATGTACCTCTCCTGCTTAAGACTCACTCCACCAGAGCTTAAGTAGTATGCTTGAGAAATGTGTCAGTTTCTGAAATCTGCAAGCCAGCTGCATTGTGGAGTTAGCCCACTAACCTTTGTTAGACATTGTGTAAGACTTAGCCACAAGAGACGATGTGGAATTCGGGAGAACAGTATAAAATTGTTTGACTGGTGCAACTGATACTTCTCATCCCACCATCCAGAGGGGTTACTTCTTGCCAGTCACCTGCAGCGGGATCTACAGTGACATATACTTGGAGAGAATGGTTGCTGAACCCTACGTAACTGTCCTTCTCTGAGGAGTTGTAGTCAGTATGGATCCTACAGCCTTCCCTCTGTCCCTGCTTTTGGTGTCCTCAGTCTTTGAATTGCGAGGGGACAGAGAGGGATGCAGTTGCTCCATCCTTCGTGCTCTCATGTGGGTGTATGACCCTGATGGACACTGCTGTTCAAGACTCCAATCTTATGTACATGAGGCACATGCTCTCCCACAGGGGGATCCACGCTAACAACATCTAGAAGAATGACAGTTACTGTAGGGCAAGCAACAATTCATATAATCATAGAATATTAGTGTTGGAAAAGACCTCAGGAGGCCATCTAGTCCAATCCCTTGCTCAAAGTGGGACCAGCACCAACTAAAAGTTCCCAGCCAAGGCTTTGCCAAGCTGGGCCTTAAAACCTCTAAGGATGGAGGATCCATCACCTCTCTAGGAAACCCATTCCAGTGCTTCACCACTCTCCTAATGAAACAGTGTTTCCTAATGTCCAACCTAGACCTCCCCCACTGCAACTTGAGACCATTACTCCTTGTTCTGTCATCTGCCACCACTGAGAACAGCTGAGCTCCATCCTCTGAAACACTCCTTCAGGTAGTTGAAGGCTGCTATCAAATCCCTCCTCACTCTTCTCTTCTGCAGACTAAATATGCCCAGTTCCCTCACCCTCTCCTCATAAGTCATGTGCCCCAGCCCCCTAATAATTTTCACTGCCCTCCGCTTGACTTTCTCCAATTTGTCCACATTCCTTCTGTAGTGAGGGGACCAAAACTGGACACAGTACTCTAGGTGTGGCCTCACCAATGCTGAATAGAGGGGAATAATCACTTCCCTTGATCTGCTGGCAGTGCTCCTACTAATACAGCCTAATATGCTGTTGGTCTTCTTGGCAACAAGGGCACACTGCTGACTCATATCCAGCTTCTCGTCCGTTGTAATCCCCAGGTCCTTTTCTGCAGAATTGCTGCTTAGCCAGTCTGTCCCCAGCCTGTAGCAGTGCATGGGATTCTTCCGTCCAAAGTGCGGAACTCTGCACTTGTCCTCGTTGAACCTCATCAGATTTCTTTTATCCCAATCCTCCAATTCGTCTAGGTCACTCTGAACTCTACCCTCCAGTATATCTACCTCTCCCCCAAGCTTAGCGTCATCTGCGAACTTGCTGAGGGTACAGTCAATCCCATCATTAATGAATCATAGAATATCAGGGTTGGAAGGGACCTCAGGAGGTCATCTAGTCCAACCCCCTGCTCAAGGCAGGACCAATTCCCAACTAAATCATCCCAGACAGGGCATTGTCAAGCCTGACCGTACAAACCTCTAAAGAAGGAGATTCCACCACCTCCCTAGGTAACCCATTACAGTGCTTCACCACTCTGAGTGAAAAGGTTTTTCCTAATATCCAACCTAAACCTCCCCTACTGCAACTTGAGACCATTACTCCTTGTTCTGTCATCAGGTACCACTGAGAACAGTCTAGATCCACCTTCTTTGGAACCCCCTTTCAGGTAGTTGAAAGCAGCTATCAAATCCCCCATCATTCTTCTCTTCTGCAGACTAAACAATCCCAGTTCCCTCAGCCTCTCCTCATGAGTCCTGTGCTCCAGCCCCTTAATCATTTTTGTTGCCCTCCACTGGACTCTTTCCAGTTTTTTCACATCCTCCTTGTGGTGTGGGTCCCAAAACCGGACACAGTACTCCAGATGAGGCCTCACCAATGTCGAATAGAGGGGAATGATCACGTCCGTCGATCTGCTGGCAGTGCCCCTACTTATACAGCCCAAAATGCTGTTAGCCTTCTTGGCAACAAGGGCACACTGCTGGCTCATATCCAGCTTCTTGTCCACTGTAACCCCTAGGTCCTTTTCTGCAGAACTACTTCCTAGCCATTCAGTTCCTAGTCAGCAGCAAAGAATCCTGTGGCACCTTATAGACTAACAGACGTTTTAGAGCATGAGCTTTCGTGGGTGAATACCCACTTCCTCAGATGCATCTAGATGGATTTCCATTCCATACGGCTAAATGCAGTGCCTTGCATGGTGTCAAGTATCAGAGGGTAGCCGTGTTAGTCTGGATCTGTAAAAGCAGCAAAGAATCCTGTGGCACCTTATAGACTAACAGACGTTTTAGAGCATGAGCTTTCGTGGGTGAATACATCTGAGGAAGTGGGTATTCACCCACGAAAGCTCATGCTCCAAAACGTCTGTTAGTCTATAAGGTGCCACAGGATTCTTTGCTGCTTTTACAGATCCAGACTAACACGGCTACCCTCTGATACTTAGTTCCTAGTCAGTAACAGTGAATAGGATTCTTCCATCCTAAGTGCAGGACTCTGCACTTGTCCTTGTTGAACCTCATCAGGTTTCTTTTGGCCCAGTCCTCTAATTTGTCTAGGTCCCTCTGTATCCTGTCCCCACTCTACAGCGTATCTACCACTCCTCCAAGTTTAGTGTCATCTAGGAACTTGCTGAGAGTGCAGTCCACGCCATCCTCCAGATCATTAAAGAAGATATTGAACAAAACCGGCCCCAGGACCGACCCTTGGGGCATTCTGCTTGAAACCGGCTGCCAACTAGACATGGAGCCGTTGATCACTACCCGTTGAGCCCAACAATTTAGTTAGCTTTCTGTCCACCTTATAGTCTGTTTGTCCAGCCCTTACTTCTTTAACTTGCTGGCAAGAATACTGTGGGAGACCGTATCAAAAGCTTTGCTAATGTCAAGATATCACATCCACCACTTTCCCCATATCCACAGAGCCAGTTATCTCACCATAGAAGGCAATCAGGTTGGTCAGGCATGACTTGCCCTTGGTGAATCCATATTGACTGTTCCTAATCATCATCTTCTCCTCCAAGTGCTTCAAAATGGATTCCTTGAGGACCTGCTCTATGAATTCTTTATTCTGAATTTATTATGAATTGGTTGAGTTTGGACGGCTGGGAACACTGAGTGCCCCCTGCTGATCAACTTATGGAGCAGCCTAGGTGACAATTGCTTAGATGCTCACCCTCTTCCCAGCCTCCTTCCTGGAGAAGCAGCACACTGAGTGCAGTATGGCATCTCCAAACAGGGCACACTTTACATTCCATGTGAGCAGCAGCTCCTAGGCAATAGGAAGGACGTTAAGGAAGAAGTTCTAGTCCTCAACTCTGCCTCTCTTATGACAGATTAGGGACATGTTTTTGTCTAACTATGAACTCTGTTTTGTTTTGTCACTTTGTTTCAGGAGGTCCACTTTGGAGTCTGAGCTTTGTTATACTGAAGCCTCCATTGTGGACTAAGGCATCTCTTTTGTAGTAAGTCAGAGCTTGACACCTAGTCTAAAAAGCTAAGTCGGAGCAATTTAGGGCCATCAGCTACGGACCTGTCCCCAAGAACAATGAACTTGGTACAGAGAAGTCTGGCAGGGAGAAGGGGCTGGAGTTCCTCAACCAGAACACATGGCCAAAAGGCCAGAGATTCATAGAGTTTAAGACCAGAAGGGACCATTACATCATGTAGTCTGACCTGCATAGAATCACAGAAATGTAGGGCTGGAAGGGGCCTTGAGAAATTATCACATCCAGCCTCCTGCTCTGTGGCAGGACTAAGTAAACCTAAATCCCTGACAGGTGTTTGTCTAACATGTTCTTAAAAGCCTCCAAAGACAGGGAGTCCGCAACTTCTCTTAGAAACGTATTCTAAAACTTAACTACCCTTATAGTCAGTTTTTCCTAATATGTAACTTAAATCCCCCTTGCTGCAGATTAAACCCATTACTTTGTGTCCTACTTTTTGTGGATATGGAGAACAGGTGATCCCTATCCACTTCGTAACAGCCCTTGACACTGTTATCAAGTCCCCTCAGTCTTCTTTTCTCAAAATTAACATGCCCAGTTTTTTTAACCTTTTTTCATAGGTCAGGTTTTCTGAACCTTTTATAATGTTTATTGCTGTCCTCTGGACTCTCTCCATTATGTCCACATCTTTCTTAAATTGTGGCACCCAGAACTGGACACAGTACTGCAGCTGAGACCTCCCTAGTACTAGGTAGAGCAGGACAAAAACCTTCTGTCTCTTAAGTTTGACACTCCTGTTCATACACTCCAGTATGATATTAGTCTTTTTTGCAACTGCATGACACTTTGCTGACATTGTTGACTCATATTCAATTTGTGATCCACTATAAACCCTTTCCTTTTCAGCAGTACTATCACCTAGACAGTTATTTCCCATTTTGTAAAAGGGCATTTGATTTTCCTTCCTAAGTGAAGTACTTTGCACTTATCTTTATTAAATTCCATCTTGTTGATTTCAGAACTGGTCTTCAATTTGCCAAGGTCAATTTGAATTCTAATCCTGTCCTCCAAAGTGCTTGCCATCCCTCCCAGCTTGCATACTCACCAATCCATTATCTAAGTAATTAATTCAAATTTTGAATTGTACCGTAACCAGAACTGGCTGAAGTGGGACTCCACTAGATAGTGTCCTCCCAGTTTGATGGCAAACCATTGATAACTACTTTTTGAATATGGTCTTTCAACCACTTGTGCACTACCTCATAGTAATTTTATCTAGATCACATTTCCGTAGTTTACTTATGAGAATGTCATGAGGGAGTGTATCAAAAGTCTTACTAAAATAAACCACATCTGTTGCTTTTCCCCGTCCATAAAGTCAGTAACCCTGTCAAAGAAGGAATTGAGGTTGGTATGGTATGATTTGTTCTCTTGCTCCAAGTGTACGTAAAAGGCAATACGATGTCGTTGTTTATAGCCCTTGCTAGGTGTAACTCATTCTGTGCCTTAGCCTTTCTGATTTTGTCCCTACGTGATTGTGCTTTTTTTTTTTGTATTCCTCCTTAGCAATTCATCCATGTTTCCACTTTTTGTAGGATTCCTTTTTGATTTTCAGGTCATTAAAGAGCTCCTGTTGGAACCATATTGGTCTCTTACTATTCTTCTTATCTTTTCTTTCCATTGGGATAGTTTGCAGTTGCGTGTTTTAATACTGTCTCCTTGAGAAACTGCCAGCTTTCGTGAACTCCTTTTCCCCTTCGATTTTCTTCCAACGGGACATCTGAGTCTATTAAAACTTTTTAGAAGTCCATTGTCCTTACTCTTCTGCTCTCATACCTTTCTTTCCTTAGAATCATGAAGTCTCTCATGTCATGATCACAGGTTATTACGTTTCACCTCCGTTATCCCTGTACTGAGCCCAATAACTAGTGAGAATATTCAAGGGAGGAAGGCTCGCTGTGAAGGGGGGCAAGGCCCCAACCACGAGGGGCCCAGACTAAAGAGAGAGGAGCGCCAAAGAGCTGCCTAGCTTATGGAAGCTGACAAAACCCAGGACTCATAGGAGGTGTGAAATCAGACAAAGGGTGCGCTGTGTTCAATATTAATTGTTTTTTCAAAGCTCTGTAATTCTTGAGGGCTTTCAAGAGTAAAGTGTTGGTGGTTAAGACATCCATTTGCGAAGCCTGAATTCTTCACTGGCCTGCCATGTTGTCCTGAAAGGGTTAATCAAGAAGCTCAGAATGCCCACAGCAGCTGGGGACTCGGAGGACTTTGGTACTGACTCAAAGGTCTGGGCAGCTGGGTGCAGGAGCCCCACATCCCAAGGAAGGGGGCAGGCACGAGATCTGCGCCTGGAAGTCTGCTTTAGAGACCTAACTCTAGGAATAGAGCCTCGGTTCTCCCCAGAGCCAGTGGGACTTTGGAACACATGAGATACCGCAGTTGGATCCTCTCACAACAGACTGGTGTCCATCCAGAGGCAGACAGAGCCACGATGTGACATCCTGTGTTAGGCCTGTATCAAACCATTTCCATGCATCTGAAGGAGGCCCAGGGTGGAGCCTCTTTAGATCTTATCAGCACTTTGTCAGAGTGTGACATAAGGCATTGCCTCCTTCCCATGGCTGGGCACATGCTATCTCTGCCAGCTCAGAGAGAAATTCCAGAACCAAGACTCATATGAATCAATTCTTTGATGTACCATTGAGCATTATGGCATGAGAGCTTTCCTTTCCTTGGGGCCTGCAGAGCACCCCACCAACTCTCAATGGACTTAGGAGAACTTGCAGATGAGAAATGGCTGTCAGAGGGCTCCATTTTATTTGCGTATCACTGATTCAATAATCAGATGGTTTCAGTCTACAAGGAAGAAAGTTGTCCCCTACACCATCCCCACCAGCTGTCAGATCTGTAGACTCTAGTGGGATCTGAGACACAAACTGGCTCCTTTCTTCCTTGTGCACCATCACTAGTAAAGGTTCCAGAGGCTAGGCTAGCCCCTCAGAGACATCTGTGCAGTCCTGGTGACTCTGGATTTGCACAAGTGTAACTGTGATAGCAACTTAGTAAACAATTCTGATGATGCCCAAGAAGTGGAATCCAGCCCACTTCCCAACAGTGGTACTGTTCTTACAAGTATAAAAAGTGGTAAAAGCTTACTGTAGTCATTAAAATCAGCAGATTCCTTTTGCATAGGGTGATACCATTTCAGAGCAGAACCACACTTGAATGCTGCCTAAGTGCATATAGAGCTCTGCCGCATCCATAATGGGTTTATAAATGGTCTCTTCATATAGGATTTCAGAATGAAAGGAGGATGTCCTGCTCTTACAGTGTTTGTGATTTATGAAGGTCATTCTGTGTTTAACTAGAGAGGTGATAAGGACTGTGAAATGTCATCTTAAGAAGGCATGGAGATTAACCAAAATGTAAAAAGCGCCATTTGATATTTGATAGTGTTGAAATACAGATTTATTAGCTCATACAGGTGTAGGCTGAAAGACACAGACTCTTTGCTCAAGTGACCAAAGATGGTGTGAATATAATGAAAAGGGAGGGCCTTTTACATTGACGCGTACGGATCTGATCTTTTAGAAGGAAACTAAGGTATTTAAAATCCTATTTGCTTTCTCCATTTGTATTTTAAGATAACTCAGCTGTCTTACATGTAAGCTAAACAAATCCTTTAGTTATTAGCAGGGGCGAGATCTGGGTTGTGTTAGTTAATCGTGCATCTCTATTGGAGATGTTGTATTGAATGGGAAAAGAGGCTCCCTTATCCAGTCAGAACAAGCTATGAGCTAAAAACCCACTGAGTGGGGTTTTTAAATTTCAGAGTATAAAAAGCCATATCAGTCAATTTTTTTTAGTGTAAGTGGGTGAGGGTGGGGAGGGAGTGTCAGTGGGTTTCTTTATGTTTGGTGTTGAATTGAGGAGTAATTAGTGGGACAAACTGATGAGGATTCATTGGATCAAACTCATTGGGGGCTTCTCATCAGGAAGAATTCCCTATCGGTTTAGAACCAGTGTAAACTAGCCTGCAGTCAGTAACTATAGAGAATGTTTTAGAAGTGTAGTAGAACCTGCAATTAGCTTTATGACTGCAGAGCGTTAAGAGATTCAAAATTTGTGATAGAAAGGACTCATTAGATCATTTAGTCCATTTCCCTCATCGGTAAGACCCCTGAGACTGGACACATCAATGTTAAAGTGTAAGGGTGTTGACTGGTTCTTTTTTAGATCAAAAAAGCAAATAATATCAAGCATCAAATGTCAGTTCTCTTTTTGGACATGTTATGTTTAAATTTAGTTACTCTTTATCACACGAATATAGCTGACCCATGCAGTCATCCTTATCCTAGGGCTGAATTACTTAAGTTCTTCAGACCTCTGTGCAAGTTCCAGTTGTTCTGATGAGAGTTTCAAATTGTCTCTTCAATTACAACTTTCTAAGGTTACCTGTGATACAGTCTGTTTCAGTCTGGCACATATGCATTTTCTTTGACAAAGGGTTCTTAAGCTAATCATAGAAAGGGAGTATAAATGGCCATTCAAGCAGTAAAAGAGACAAGGTGGGTGAGGTAATATATCTTTTGTTGGACCAACTTCTGTTGTTGAGAGAGACAAGCTTTTGAACTTACAGAGAGCTCTCCTTCAGGTTTGGGAAACTAACTCAGAGCAGTTGGTATTTTTAGAAGGCCTGATCTTCAAGTATCATTTTCTCAGATTCATCCCCCAGAGATGTTTTTCCTGAGCTATTGTCAAGTCTTCCGACCTGTTCACTTTGACAAGTTCACCTATTGTTCAGAGACACTTAAAAGTCAGTTAAACCTTTTTGACCCTGACCCCTTCCTCCAGAAAGTTCTCTGCAAACAGTTAGGTTCATCGTAACAAGATCAATGCTTAGTGAAAACTGAAAAGTCTAAGTAGCATAGTCAGGCCGGTGTAAGGTTCACTCACGGTCAGGCCAGTGTAAAAGTCTGTGCGCTTACCATTACCATTCCAAGCAGAATGAAAGCTGCAAGCCTGTCTTCTCTCTCCCTATAGAAAGAACTTGCTGGAGTCAGATGCAAAACTCCTCAATATGGGGAGTTTGGAGGTTCTGGTTTCCTGTTGGAGCTATGGTATTGGAGCTGAGCATCCACAGTTCTGGCTAAATCAATGCATGTTCCGGCATTTTTACCTGATCTAATCATTGTCTCTGTTCGCTCTGCAGTTGTCATGAGCCTGGCTGTAGCTGGTGGATGCTCATATAATTGTTCCAGGGATGGAGGACATTTTTAGTATGTCTGATGACTGTGCTAGAGTTACTCCCTGATAGCATCAACAGTGCTACATAGAATGAGACTTAAGTGCACATACGTTTTACAAAATACCACGTAAGGTGAAATCTACCAAGGAGTCTAATTCAGACAAGAACAACGTCAACTTAATACATGTTACTACAAATATTTTTGATCCATAAAATTACCCAGACCCATTGATCTCTTGCTTTAAATCATATGCTTATGTTCTGCTGCATCTTTCCGACTTGTCAGCCTCGCTTAATTTCTTCTTGCAAAGAAAGTCTTGTAAGACTAAAATGAGATGGCAGAGCAGAAGAACTGCATCTTCTGTGCATATGGGGTGAGGTTTTGCCGCTTCACTGCGATACAGGAAAATCAATCTGACTTTTGCGCTGCCAAGAAGAGACCTTCACTGCAGTTGTGAGACATTACTGCAGATTTATCACATCTGTTCACCTGCCTCCCTGGTGTTAAGTGCCAGGTTAGAAAGAGGCTGATGTCTTGCTGAATGCCATCAGTTAGTGAAACTGATTTGTTGCTACGAGGCATTAGCAACTTCTCCCTTCCTTTTGTCTCTCAATGTGGTGCAGATGGGATCAGTCCAGTGCCTCAGGATGTATCTTATCCCTTTGCCAGTGAAACAGCTTCCTTAAACTCTTATTTCATCACCACATCGTTAAAGCCCTTTAACTCCTTGAATCCCTAGGCTGTAGAGTACGTCAGTATATTCTATTCAGGCCAGCCTGTGTGTCCGTGTGGAGAGGTATGCAGAGTTATAAGTGGGTTTTTATTAACTTGGTTAGAAAATGGATGCCAGTGGAAGTACTTTGAAAGTCAATCAGGAAAAAAATAACACAGTAGCTGAACAGAAAAGCCTTTGGCCAGTCTTTTGGAAGTACACATGCGAAAGCTGCCCAGCAACATGCTCGTGTTCATAACTAAACGTCGGGTGTTTGCTGCTTAGAATTTCTCTTTCAAAATGTAGTACTTTTGAATAATTGTTGTTTTCTTTTTGCCTAAACAATTTGCAGTAGAGTGGTATGCCTAAATATTCTGTACCTATATTATTTTATTACACAACATAAAATAGGGAGCAAAAATACTGGCTGGAATTTTCAAAAGCACCTGAATAATTTAGGTGTACAAGTTCATTTAAAATCAATGTGACTTGTGCTTCTAAGTCATTTATGCTCTTTGGAAAATCTCCCTCAATATGTTTGTTAAAACCATTGAAGTTACAAACGTTAGAGGCCGTGACTAGAAGGGCAGACCTAATGCCCTGCTTTCGGCACTTGCTAAGGAGAAATACCCACAGAATGTATTCATTGGGCATGCTTTCTGCTTTTGCTTTCTGCTGCAGTGTGGAAGGCCAACCAACCTCTCCTGAAGGTTCACTAACTTAGTGTGCTTGATAGCATCTGGACCTCTTTGAAGTTAAATTGTGAAATCTGAGTTTCTGTTTGCCAAGTTGTGGTAGTCTGTGAATACTCCCTTTAACTCAATCCTGTATTGTGGTTTTGGGGCTTTTGTCAGCTTGATTTTGCTGTAAGGGTGCCTTGCTCTCTTCTGTCCAGCAAGGAGTGAATGCTTTTCTGAAGCCCATGGCAATGCTCAGTTTGTTGGTTGATATTATTAGGCCTACAAAGCGGTGGCTATGAGCCGGATATAGTGAGCTCCCATTTATCGAGCCCTCTACGGTCACCACACAGTAGGACCAATCAGCAGATGGTAGATTCCAGCACAGTTTTGGGAGGGATCAAATAAGTGGAACTTGTAGGCTACCCAATCACGACCAGGCTGTGTTGTCTTTTGGGGAAAGTCATCGAGAATTGACCTTGTGGATGGTATTGGGTGGCCACTGATGTCTCATGACATAAAACAAAGGTCAGGAGTATAGCACTTCCTGCACTGGGCTGACCAGAATGTGTGTCTACATACACAAAGGTCTCCTGCTGAATCAAGTTCCCATGCCAATCACCAACAGACTCATCACCGGATTGCTGAGTAACAGGAGATTCACCATTCCCCTTGGTGAATCTGCAGTAAATCATGGAGATTGAACAACGTTCTCCCACAGGGATCCATTTTAGTGCCCACACTGTTCAGTTTCTATACCAGAGACATTGTGGTCATGTCATTCCGTAAATTCATTTATGCAGAGAATTTTGTGCTAGAAATACAAGTGCCCTCTCTGAAGGCCACAGAAAAGGTCATGAACAACCACGTCCAGATACTTGAGACATTTCAAAGCTTGTTGACTGAAACCCAATAGTTTGAACACACTTGTCTCTACCTTCCACTGGAATACGCAGGAGGCCGAAGTGCTGCTGAAAGTGGGCTTTTGTGGTCTGCCTCTTTCACATGACCACAATCCGCAGTACCTTGGGGTTACCCTCAATTGGATGCTGAGCTATCAGGAACACTGAAAAGAAGATAAAGAAAAGGATTAACATCATCCGGAAGCTCTCTGGCACATCCTGGGGATGTGAGGTACACATGTTTTGAACATTTGTACAAGCTCTGGTCTTGCCAACAGCAGAGTATTGCATGCCAGTTTGGCGCAACAGCTCCACACCAATCTCGTTGACACTGAAATTAACACTGCATGCTGGATTGTTAGTGGCTCTCTCAAATCAATACCAATACTGTTGCTTCCAGTTTTGGCAAGCATTGTGCCAGCATTGCAGTGGTCCAGAAACACAATTAAGGTCCTGGCTGCTCCAGACCTGCCAATACACCAAAACTGCAGTGCACTGCCACATTCCAGTGTACTGCTCAAATCGATGAAGCCTTTTTGGATACATGTGTCAATGCTATAGGCCAATGGAAAGGATGCCAGCACTCACTGGCTTGGATTGTGGGCCACTTGTTTGTCCCAAACAAAGATCTGATTGAAGAGCCAACCAAAGAAATCCTGGGATTTTGCCTTCCCTGTAGACGGTGGGCAGTGGATTGTATTCCAACTGCATTTGGACAATGCACAGGAAGTGTGGCTATGTCCTTCACAAATGGAAAATCAAAGAATCACCCAATTGTGACCACAAAGGACGGATTTAAAGTGATTATAAGGGATAGCAAAGAGATCAAAGCAGATTACTGAGCAAATAAAACAAAAATGCAAACTAATCTTAATACACTAAAGAAACTGGCTACAAGTAGTAGTTTCTTACCCTAAATGTTGTTTTAAGCAGGTTGCAGAGTTTCTTGTAGACAAACTGCTCTTGTTTTCAGCTTAGAACTCCAGATATTCCTTTCATAGACCAGAAACCTTCTAGCCTGGGTCCAATCCTTTCTTTCCCAGATCAGGTGTTTTCAGCAGTCATCTTGGGTGGGGATTCAGTGAAGAACTGACCTAGATTAATTCACTTCCCTGCCTTAAATAGGATTTACATATGGCAGGAGTCCTTTATTTCCCAGTTTGATGGGGTGCAGTACCAGTTGACATTACATGACCCTGCAGGGTCAAAGCGGCATCTGAGGAAGCTTCTCAGGAAGGTGGGAGATTAGCATTGTCAGAGTCCCATTGTTTTCCCTAATGACCCAAGCAGGCTGATTGCCTACTGTCTGGTGGGCGTTCCCCAGGTCTAAACACAGTTCTAATTGTTACACAGTCAACATTCCTAACTTCAGATACAGAAATGATACCTGCATACAAATAGGTTAATCATAGTCAGTACATCATAACCTTTCCAGTGATACCATCTTGCATAAGACTTATCTTAATTATGCCATATTCATATCATAACATTATCTCTATGAAGAATATGGGACGTAGTGTTAGAGAAGGATCTTCCACAACCTCCCTAGGTAGTCTATTCCATTGTCATCCTGTTCTTACAGTTAGGAAGTTTTTCCTGAAATTTAATCTAAATCTGCTATGCTGGAGTTAGAAGCCATTGTCTCTTGTCCTGCCCTCTGTGGCAAGAGAGAACAATTTTTCTCCATCTTTTTTAGGGCAACTTTTCAAGTATCTGAAGACTGCTGTCATTCATGTCCTCTCTTAACCTCCTCTTTTCCAAACTAAACATACCCATTTCCTTCGGCCTTTGCTTGTATGGCTGCATTTCATCCCTTTGATCATCTTTGTCACTCACCTCTGGATCCTTTCCAGTTTCTCTATAACCTTTCTGTACATTGGTGACCAAAATTAGACAGAGTACTTCAGCTGAGGCGTAACCAGCGGTACTATCATCTCCTGTGATTTACATGCTATCCTCTGTTAATGCAACCTAAAATTGCATTTGCTTTTTTTGAAACAGCATCACAGTGTTGGCTAATATTGAGGTTGTGATCCACCACAACTCCTAGATTTCTTCTCAGCAGTGGTGCTGCCGACCCATTTATCCCCCATTCTGGATTTGTGCATTTTATTTTTCTTCCCTAAGTATAGCACCTTATGTTTCTTTTCTGAATTTAATTTTGGTTGTCTATAGCCCAGTTTTTCAGTTTATCAAGATCCATCTGAATTTTTGCTCTTTCGTCCAAAGCGTTGGCAACCACCCTATCTTTCTGTCGTAGGCAAATTTGATCAGTATGCTCTCTATACCTACATCCAGGTCATTAATAAAAGAATTATACAAAACTGGACCCAGAACAGATCCCTGCAGAGCCCCACTTGAGACGTCCATCCAACCTGACATACATTCCAATTATGTATGCACTTCATGATAGTTACGCCAAGTTCGCATTTGTCCAGCTTACTCATCAGAATATCATATCTGACTGCTTCAAAAGCCTTGCTGAAGTCCAAGGTATATTATGTCCACCACATTCCCTCATCCATCAGGTCAGTTACCCTGTCCAAAGAAGGAAATCAAGTTGGTTTGGCATGACTTGCTCTTAGTAAATTCATGAGGACTCACCCCTTCATCTTCCAGGTATTTTCAAATTGAATGTTTTATACATTGCTCTAGTAGCTTCTCAGGTATCAAGACAGGCTGACTGGTCTGTAGTTCCCTGGCTTCTCCTTTTCCCCCTTTTTAAAGATGGGCGGTATGTTAGCCTTTCTCCAGTCTTCCAGCACATCTCCTGTTATCCATGAGTTTGCAAATATTATTTGCCAGTGGCCCCAAGATTTCTTCAGCTAATCCTTTAGCACCTTTGGGTGAATAGTATCTGGCCCTGCTGGTTTGAATTCGTTCAAATTGGTCAGAAGATCTCTGAAGTGTTCTTTTCTTATCCCAACTGGCATCCCTTCCCCTTTATTGTCTATGAAAACTTTGCCAGTTGTCCAGTCATGTTATTTGTTGTGAGAAGACTGAAACAAAGTAGGCATTGAGCAGCTCTGCCTTCTTGTCTTCCATTACCAGCTCACCTTCTCCATTGAGCAGTGGTGCCCACCGTCCATTGGATAAGCTTAGTTCAGTTCTCTTCAAAGGTTTCTGATACAGAGCTCTGGAACGCATCAATCTCTAGTTATGCTGTGCCTGGTCTGTGTATGAGCCAGAGGCAATATAAACTTCCCCACTTTACCAGTGTTCAGCCCTGGTCTCATAATGCCATCTCGAGGAATCATAGGGGAGTCTGGTCTCCATGGTCCATCCATAACTCTGCCTCTCTGTTGACACTCAGTGAGGGAAAACACTCATTGATTGGACTTGTCAGATGTGTCCATCTTGTCTCAGGGTGCACAGACAGAAATTAAACTAAAATACTTACAACACATGCAGACAACTTACTCTCACTCTGAGAGTTAATGCTACCTTCACAAGTCACAGCATGAGATGTATAGGTGGTAATGAGTTTCAGGTACTGTCAGCACTTCAGCTGGATTTGGGCCCAGTGAAGGTCTTTGAATCCCAAATACTAATCTCCTGAGCCATCCAATCACCATGGTGCGTTTAAATGTCCTTGTAGACGTTGCTGGTGCCTGGTGTAGTAAGGGTCAGAAGTCACTTTCACTGTGAAATATGTTCAGTTTGGAGAAAAAGAGTAAAATCTGTTTAAATCCCAAAATAACAAATATAAAACTAAAATCGTATATTATGGGAAATATATAGAAAGGATCACGAAATCTGTCCAAGGTATGTTGTGATAGACACATCCCCTGATGACAGTAAGTAAAATGAAGTTACTGTGTTTCAAACTTGACTTGTACTTCACCACTTTATAGGAAAATCATTTTTTTCACATCTTATTTACTTCTGTCCCACTTCATACTTACACCTTCTCCTTGTATCTGCGAACCACTGCTCAGGATCTGTAGGCAATTGTGGCAGTAGTAAGAACCAGTTCTTTTATCTCCATCATATTAAGACCTGAAAAGTTGCTTTAAATCCACGTATGACTCCTCATTGCTGCCCAGGGCAGTCAAGATTTCAAAGTGCCGTCAGTGAGGATGGTTTGTACAGAAAGGAGCAGTTCACATTCTGATGAAAAGATTCTGCAGCCTGTGAAGGCTCTTTCCTGAGAATATGTTGACAGTGAGTTAAACTGCACTGTGATTGTAGTGTGGGCAGCACAACATGACATACCAGTGTCACCTGTGCATTTCATTGTGACTGACCAGCCGTTTGTAAGGAATGAGAAGGGCCCCAGTGTCTCTGCCAGTCTAGGATGTATGTACTCCTGCTCACTACTTTTTAAAACTGGCCTGTTAGTTCTTGGGAGGGCTGAATTGAAGGAAACGGGACTCCTTTTTTCACCTGGAATAGGCAATTCTTGATGTGAGGATATGTGAGAGACTTCCCAGCTGGGTTCAGCTCTTCTAAACAGTATTAATTGTGCCATTTTTAGGAAGGCAGTCTGGTCCTAAATTAAAATGGGCTCTCAAGTGTGGTTCATCTGATGTAAATGTAGGAAAAGCAGCAAGAGATCAAATATTTAGGGTTTTAAAATTCCCATGTAGAGACAGTTCTTGAGGGATTGGGTGGGAGCATGGTCAGAGTAGAGAAGTGAGAGTCAGGAATTCCAGGACCACACCTTGTGGAGTGATGAACACCCTGCAGGATCAGGCCCTTAAACTCCATCCCTCCGTTCCCCACCCTGTAAAATGTTAATGCTTCACAACCTGAGATGGATGTGAGAACTAGGTAATGGCCATGCTTCACTCTGGAGATGAAAACTACTCCAAGAGTACTCAATATTTGTGTTTGAAATGTGTTAAAGAAGATTTCTTTAGGTTTTGTTGGTGTATAATTAACTACAGAATCAAAATCCTAAGATTAC
Organism: Gopherus evgoodei; assembly: GCF_007399415.2. Taxonomy (NCBI): domain Eukaryota; kingdom Metazoa; phylum Chordata; order Testudines; family Testudinidae; genus Gopherus; species Gopherus evgoodei. The sequence goes on along the minus strand of NC_044344.1, from coordinate 12,486,364 downwards.
AGAGGATGATGTTGAACACAGTCCTTGAGATAACTTGTACTCTCAGACTGTATGTTAATTCATTTCCTTGTAATTTAACTAGGCCACCACCAAAGTGGAAGTGAATATGGAGACGGCAGAGTGTCTGCGTGTGACAAGGGGAGACTTCTTAGCCTCTCTGGAGAATGATATCAAGCCGGTGAGTGAGGCCTGTTTAATTCATATAGTAAAGCAGTGCGCGCTGGAGGAGAACACGTGCTTCCTTAGTCAACGAATACAGCAACCACTTCAGATCTGTGCACATGCAGAAATGTAATGTTGCAGCATGACTTTTGAGATCGTTTCTGTGGCTTAATGCAATTGAATACTGTTCAACAGGAATGAACTGAGACTCTGTCTCTTTCCCATCATTTTAGGGCTCTATTCTGCAGCTTCTCTGCGCATGGGAAATGTTAAATAAAGCGATTGCAAGAGTGGGCCTTTCCTTTTGCAGTACACACTAGTTGGTCTTTAGCCTAATCTCATTGAAATCAATGAGAGATTTGACACTGAATTCAGTGGCAGGAGGATTAGGGCTCTGAAGAGAACTTGATATCTTTTAGTAAAGCCTAGATAATTTCAGAACCTAATGGTAATTTACATAGGGATAGATGATGATATTGTATTTGATTACAGAGGTTACCATATGCTAAATAGGCACTGACATCTTATTTTATGGTCCTTTAGGACAACCTGTACTACATCACTGGTAAATCTATGATTTAACTGCTCATTCAGCTAAAATGTGTACCAAAATCTCTCATAATTATATTTAAAAAGCCCACTACAGTACCTGTCACTCTAGTTTTCCCTACTGTCCCATGCTATGTTTTCCTTTGATCAAACAAGACTCACTACTGAGAATAATTTTTTCATTTTACGGAACACAGGCATTTGGAACGAACCAGGAGGATTATGCAAGTTACATCATGAATGGCATTATCCAGTGGGGAGACCCTGTAACAAGGGTGCTGGAAGATGGAGAATTGCTTGTCCAGCAAACCAAAAACAGTGACCGCACTCCGCTAGTTAGCGTTCTTTTAGAAGGTGAGTTTAGGGGTCCTAATGTCTGAAAGTGAGTAACACGCAATCCAGTCTGTGCAGTTATCACATACAAGTATTTGGACTAGGTATCCGGTAGTGTGTGAAGTCCACTCATCAGAAAGAAAAATATCATTAGTACCTGGCCAAATGACTAGATGAATGAATGTTGCATCAGATATTAAAATAGGTTTATCTGGTTCTGAGGGAGAGTGGGACATTGTCCATCCTATGCCTCCTCTTTGTAACTAATAACCTGTTTGGTTGGTTGGTTTTGACTTTGAATTGATTTGATACCTTGAATAGAGGGGAATTGATTGATACGGGTGAGGCCACATCTGGAGTACTGCATCCAATTTTGGGCCCCACACTACAGGAAGGATGTGGAGAAATTGAAGAGAGTCCAGCGGAGGGCAACAAAAATGATTAGGGGGCTGGGGCACATGACTTATGAGGAGAAGCTGAGGGAACTGGGGTTATTTAGTCTGAAGAAGAGAAGAGTGAGTGGGGATTTGATAGCAGCCTTCAACTACCTGAAGGGGGGTTCCAAAGAGGATGGAGCTCGGCTTTTCTCAGTGGTGGCAGATGACAGAACAAGGAGCAATGGTCTCAAGTTGCAGTGGGGGAGGTCTAGGTGGGTGTGACTGGGCAAGACCAGAGGGCTATAGTAAAGTAGTGAGGAACAAGTATGTTAACCCCAGGCTAAACAAAACCCTGGTACATGGTAACCAAATGGCAGTTGTTCCAGGTTAATCAAGGCACCTAGGGCCAATTAAGGTCCTTCTAGAAGGCAGTGGAGATAGCTCGGTTGATTGGGACACCTGAAGCCAATCAAGGGCTGGCTGGAACTAGTTAATAGCCTCCCAGTTAGTCAGTGAGGCATGCATATCAGGAGCGGTAGGAGGAAGCTGCTCTGTTGGAGGAATGAAGCAGTACAAATTCATATCAAGCACAAGGAAAGAGGCCCTGAGGTAACTGTGAAGGAGATATTGAGTGGGGCTGCTGTGGGGAAGTGGCCCAGGGAATTGTACACATCCTATTTTCAAATAGTCAGTTACCATAGCTGTTACTATTAGGGTCCCTGGGCTGGAGCCCGGAGTAGAGGGCAGGCCTGGGCTCCACCCTCCCCTCCCCGATTAATCACTGAAACTGGGAGACAACGGAGACTGTGTGAGGGAGGGTAGCTTCTCCTCACTTCCGTCGCTAGCTTATGATGAAAATGGCTCACTAAGCTGTGACTCTTGCCTCTAGAGAGAGAAGGGCTACGTGGATGGTCACAGTGAGCCTCTGAGGCTAGTGAAATCCACCAGGAAATGTTGGACCCATGGAGACAAAGACGGAGCTTTGTCACATGGAATATTAGGAAATAGTATTTCACTAGGAGGATGGTGAAGCACTGGAATGGGTTTCCTAGGGAAGGGGTGGAATCTCCATCCTTAGAGGTTTTTAAGGCCCAGCTTGACAAAGCCCTAGCTGGGATGATTTAGTTGGGGTTGGTCCTGCTTTGAGCAGGGGGTTGGACTAGATGACATCCTGAGGTCCCTTCCAACCCTGATATTCTGTGATATGTTACTTGAAGTTATTCACTGAGTAGCTCCTGAGAGTAAGTCTTTGTTTGTTGCTTGTTCGTGAGTAGTTTGTTGCTAGTGTGTGACCACCTACATTTTGTATTATTAGTTCATTTGGTTGAGCAAATAGGATATATGTTATGTTTTTCATACCTGGTTGAATTAGGTCTCTGGTGTGAGTTTCCAGTTACAAACTCCACTTTTGCCTTCTACAGGTATTTTCTACATTTACACAGAATTTCTGCCAGCCATCTCGTTTGCAAATGCACAAGGGGCATAAATGTAATTTAAGAAAATTCATTTAAAATCCAAGCAAATGTGTCCAGTGTTTTGCAGTACTCAGCCAGCTCAATAAGACACGCAGGATCTTTTTGGTTCTTGCGTTTTTTGCAAGTTGCACTCCTTGGAGTCCAAATAGTCTTTGTAAATCAGTGGTTCTCAAACTTTTGTATTGGTGACCCCTTTCAGCCAGGAAGCCTCTGAGTGTGACACTCCTTATAAATTAAAAACACTTTTGTATTATAAATGCTAGAGATGAAGCAGGATTTGGGGTGGATGCTGACAGGTTGCAACCCCCACATAACCTCATGACCATTTTTGAGAACCCCTGTTGTGAATGAACCCATTTGGAAAGTAATGCTGTACAGGAGCTAAGGAAGGAGAGCAGAGAGTCACTTCAAAAAGTCAGGTCCCTGTGAATAAGATTATTAACTTGCTCAAGTCCATCTAGTTTACCTTGAGCCTTGCAAAATCTATTTTCCCCTCTTTCTGACTTGAATCTCTTGTATCTCTTCCTTCCAGGTCCCCCACATAGTGGAAAGACTGCCTTGGCAGCAAAGATTGCAGAAGAATCCAACTTTCCATTTATTAAGATCTGTTCTCCTGATAAGACAATTGGCTTTTCTGAAACTGCAAAGTGCCAAGCTATGAAGAAGGTACCGTGGGTATTACTGTAATTTTTCTGAACCTAATTCTTGTGCACTCTGACATGGGATTGAAAAATGACTTTGCCCTAAATTGTGCTCTCTATTCGGAAAGCAGACTTACCCCCTAGCTCCTCCCCTTCCTCATATGCATGCTCTTGTTTAGCAGGCTGCGGAGCCTGAGTAACTTGATACAGGACCCCAAAGAAGACAGTTAGCTGCTCTGAATGGCAGCAAGGTTCCTAAGCTGGGAGAACTAGGGAAAAGACCAAAATAAGGTCAACGGTTCAGAGGGCTCTGATAGTCTAGAACAGTTAGATTTTCAGGCCCAGATGCAGGTTTTCCTACACAACCTGGATAAGGAACAGGAACAAATCCAGTGCTTAAAAGACAGACAGCCATTTGATTGTGGCTAAGATGGGGCAAGTGAATCCACACACAGAAAAGCAAGTGCAACATTCATCCGAGGAAACTCCCAAGTTGGCCTCCGAGAAGCCCAGTAGTTGAAGAAAGAACAGTAGTACTTTCATAAACAGGTGAAGTCTTAGCTGGAGGAAAAGTGAAAATCTTTGCAACTCTGGAACCAGAAGCTGCAACAGGATCGCAGGCAGCTGTGCAGTCTCTTTGAGGCGCAGGACCAATTGCAGAGCCAGCAGCAGGAGCGAGAGATGGCTCTGCAAGCTGGGACCAGATCTACATGTTGAAGATCCAGGAGATGAAACCGCTGAGGGACCGTATCGTAGTGCTAAGCAGCGGCAGAGTGAATAAGAGATGCCAAGGGTACCAGAGGACAACCTCAACACTCAGCTGCAAGAATCCCTCTGAGCCAACAGGTGCATCATGGAACAGTTTAAGGCACTAGAAAGTCTAAAGATGATGACGCAAGAGAGAACAGGGGAACATAACAAGAGCACTAACACAAGGAAGAGATGGAAGAGCCCCAGGATTGCAAAGAAGGGCAGTGGCTGGAATTAGAGATAGACTCTACTGATCTGTGTGCCCAGAGTGCTGAGCTGCAGGCTCATATCACAGAGTTCATAAGACAATTGGCCAAGAAGGACGAGGAACTATAAGCAGCTGTGGCTAAGGTGGAAGAGGATGCAACCAAGAAAAACATGGCATAGAAAGCAGTCCATGAGCTCAGGTCACTAAACTTCAAGGAGACCTGGAGTTGGAGTGAGCAAAGTGGAAAACCAGAAGCAGGAGTGAGAGAGGAACCAGAAGCACTGGAGAAGGAGCCAGAAGGTACACTAGAGACTCCACTGTTGCACAATGGAATCTTTGGTCAAACTGGGAACAGGAATTGATTTTTCTGAGGAAGACCCTAGATGATGAAGGTATGATGTTTTCTCAGGGTGTCCAGAACCGAATGCCCTTGTTATCCCTCTGTGATGGGATCCCCGGAGTTCAGCCTTAAACTGTGGGACCACTGTGCTCCCTTAACTCTCCAGCCTGTTTCTCACTATGCTTTGCTAGTGACAAGCAGCAAATCCCTCCAGGTGCTGTGATCCCTCAGCACAGCAGCATGTGGAGTCCCACACCCAGCTGGATTGCATGAATGCTCCCTGACCCATATACAAATCACACAGAGAAAGGCACCAGCCCAATCCCCCCCAGATCCCAGCCTTGTACCTCAGGTATATACCGTCTTGCACTGCTCCACACACTTCTGGAGAACTTCTGGTAAAGATAAACAGTTCAACAAATTTGCTGACTACAAAAGAAATATTTTAAGTGATAGGCAAAAAGTCTGTTACCAAAATAAAATTAAAATATAAGCACACAGTCTAAACTCTCAACCTTATTAGACTGAGCAATAAATAGATTAAGCAATATTTCTCACCTCATTGGATATTGTAGTCCTTAATATACAGGTTTGTCCCTCAAACCTGGGCCAGTCCCCTCTGTTGGAGTCTTCAGTCTTTTGAGTGTCTTTTGTTGCTTGTAGCATAATTAGGGGCAGGAGAAGGCCAAGCATGAGGCCCTGTATTCTGTTTTATACCCTCAGTCCATCTGCTTGGAGAACACAAGTCCTGGCATTTCTGGGTGGGCATTGCTGAGTCACCAGGCAAGGTTGAGCAATTCCCCTGATATGGCCTTATGTAGGTGAGTAACTGAATTGTAACTTCTCTGCTGGAGAATGGCTGGTGATGTCTGTTTAGCACCCATCCGGGCGTTGGTTACCTCCCTCGTCATTGTCTCTGGAGAGCTAGTATCTGGGTGCTTCCCAAACCCACAGCATATTTTAGTGACAACCATACAACACATTCTCATACCATCATATGCATTGATGACATACATATTTAGATGGAACAATGGGTTTCAGCAGATCGTAACCTTTCCCATGATACGTCACATGTAATGCTTTATATGCAATATCACAATTATATGTAAATGAGGAATATGTGGGTTACAGGGTGCTCCCCCAAGGTATAGAATGTCACACCCTCTGCCTTAACAAAAAAGAGATTTGTTGGTGTTAAACTGAGTGACAGCAACATGTCACCTCAGTGTGTTAGCCGAACAAACTTCCTAGGACTCTTTGCCTTGCAGGTAACCCTTGATATGCCCTAATCCCCAAACTCCTTGGAAGAGCATTCCTTTGCAGTATCCAGCCCTTTTCACTGGACGCTCACAGAATTTGCCAGGTTTGCTGTCTCCAGAGACAGTATACACACCAGCCTGTTGGCTCAGCTGAGGAGGATTCACACTTTACTTTGACATATTGCACTGGTATGAATTTATAGTAAAACAAGAAAGAGTTTATTATTAAAAGACAGAGATTTAAGTGATACTAAGCAAAGATAATATAAATTGAAAACGGCTACAAATAAAACAAAAGTATAATCATGATTAACCTATGTCGTAGGTGAAGTATAAAACTGAACCTGCAGCACAGGTAAATCAAAATTCCTTTGTCTAGGAAAAAGCTGCTTGTCAACCCTGCCTGGGACACAGATTCTAAACATAATTTTAGTGCATGCATACAACTTTCTAATTGTTACCCATCAGTGAGTTTGTCGGGAGTCGCTATTACATACCAGCAAACCCTTTGCCAGTAGGTACTGAAAGACTCTTAGTCTCAGAGGCCAAGACTCAGACACACATCCTAGAGAGGAGGCAGTATAAATACAAGCAGTGAAGGAGCTGATAGAACTGCCGGAAGGAACCAAACAACTGATGGTGAACTTTGAGATGGCAAAGGAGGCTCTGGAGAGTGAGCGTGCAGAACCGTCCACTGGGGTGAGGATTCTTCTGCAGAGCAAAGAGGACTCTAAACACAAGCACAAGAAGGTGGAAGCCTAGATGCAAGAACTGAAAGTAAAATGTATTAAGTTTGAGTGTGCAGCTGGAGCTGGCTATGCAAGTCACCAGACTGCAGGGGGAGCTGGACAATGTCACAAGCCTTCTGAGCCAGAGAGCCGACCACTCAAATCTGCATAAGATTTTGTTGCCTTAGAGTCACATCTTCAGGATACTTACGAGCAGTTGCAGGAGGAGATGGACCAGGAGCTGAGGCAGATGGAGGAGGAGGAGGAGGAAAATGGCTCCAAACACCAGCAAAGGGAGAGGAGGTGAGGCTGTGAGATCCACCTCCTGACTGAGGATCAGAGTCACCCAGCTCTAGGAATGGAGGAGTAAAGGCATAAAGAAGAGAAAGCAGTGAAAGGACAGAGACTACAGGGAGATGTCTCATGTCAAGACAGCTGTCAGGCCTCAACGTGGTGTTCAGTACACACATTCACATCCCACTACGCTGGGGCCCTGCCATACTACAGACTGCACTTACTCTCACATTCTTGCTCCCACCTCCACACTGATCACTGCTCGCTACACACCTACATTTGGAATACATCTAGGGACCATCACTCGAACAGGAGGGACATACAACGCATGTGCGGGTCAGCAGGCACTGCTACAAACCTTCTGGGTCCAGTGCAGAGTGCTCATGCGCACCCACGTTTGGAATACAAATAGGGACAGCACATCTTGAAGAATGTCTAGTTACAGGTAAGTAACCTCCTCTTCCTCCGCTGAACCCATCTCACACAAAATGCAAGAGGATCGGAAATGGGCTCTCATAAGTCATTTTTTGGAGGCTGCAGGGATGAGATTTGGCCAGTAGTAATTTGAAACTCGGACAGGAAGTTAGGCTGGATGGAGGATGATCTTAACTCTGAAGAATGTGCCTGAGAGTGTATCTTGCCAGGCTACTCTTGAAGACACAAGGAGTGGCCTTATGTTCATTCATCAATGGGACAAGCCTGGTGCTCTTAATTATCTCCGATATGGCTGGAAGGACTAACCTTGAATTACAACATGTTCAAGGAACTTGTTTGATGCAAGAGCTACATGAGACATTGAGGAACACAACTTCTGGTCTCTGCATACTTTGGTGACAAAGACAAAAATATGGCCAATGGACTTAGACTTCCTCGTGGTTGCTAAGTAGGAGGTGCTTGGAGGAAATGATGCAGGGAAAGTGGTTGGCCAGCAACTCTAGTGAAATCAACTAAGAAACTTGTCCTGTTGAAGTGCCTGTATAGTCAGAAATGGACAGTAGACAGGACCTGGGAGGGAGGTAAGTGAAAAGAGTGCAAAAAAAGGGAGGTGGGTACTCACTGTGTAAGGGACAGGCTGAAGCCTGCAGCCTGGGCATAATCAACAAGGCCCTGTCTAGTTTCACACGCTGAGTTATATATAAAGAGAAACAGGAGACACAGAGAGAGAGGAGTACAAGCCAAGCAGGCTGCAGTGGGTGATCATTGCTCTCTCAGGCACTTGGAGACACACCTGACCTGATTCAGAGACTTAGGTCTCAACTGTAAGTTTGGATCTAGACTGTTTTCAGGGGTAGCAGATGACAGAACAAGGAGTAATGGTCTCAAGTTGCAGTGGGAGAGGTTTAGGTTGGAAATTAGGAAAAACTTTTTCACTAGGAGGGTGGTGAAGCACTGGAATGGGTTACCTAGGGAGGTGGTGGAATCTCCGTCCTTAGAGATTAAGGTCAGGCTTGACAAAGCCCTGGCTGGGATGATTTAGTTGGAAATTGGTCCTGCTTTGAGCAGGGGATTGGACTAGATGACCTCCTGAGATCCCTTCCAACCCTGATATTCTATGATTCTAAGCTTCTGTGATTCTATGGGGAACCCTGAGCCTGGATCCTGATGAACTGTTACATGATTCTTGGAGTGAAACTGAATTAAAATGGGAAGTTGTATTTTATTAATAGTATGTTGGCTTCTCCTTGTCCTGGGCGGTTAAAGTAAGTCTTGTGCTGCTCCCCTAGGGGAAAGTAAGGCAGTGCCCACCTGCAAGGCCACACGGGGCTGCAGTGGGGCGTTCAGTCACTGCCTGCACCGTTACAAGGAAACAATGGAAAGGCAATTGAATTTAATATCAAAATAAATAAGATAAGCCTCAGCATCAGTTGAATTATTCATTTCTTCTTCGAGTGCTTGCTCGTGTTGATTCCATTCTAGGTGTGTGTGCACCCACACGCAGTGCTTCAAGCCGCTGGACTGAACTCCGAGCCTACCTCCAAGGATCCTGCTTGTGAGTGACCTAGAATGGAGTAGACATGAACAAGCACTTGACGAAGAAAAAACGGTTACCTGCTTTTTCATAACTGTTGTTCTTCGAGACGTGTTGGTCGTGTCCATTCCGTTACCTGCCCTCCTACCACTCTGTCAGAGTTGTCAGCAAAAAGGAACTGAGAGGGTGTAGGGCTGGCAGCTCCTAATATACCAATGCAGGAATGCAGCTCTTAAAGGGGTGCTACAGCCAAACCTACGGATACTGCAAAGGCACAAATTTCCAACAACTGTGCGCGTGTGCACCTGGAATGGAATGGACATGAGCAACACGTCTTGAAGAACAACAGGTACCAAAAGATAAGTAACCATTTTTTCATACTTATTTCAATAAAAGCCTCCATTTTTAATTTAAATAAAGCTGCCACCTCAAAGTGCTGCAGATCACCGTAGTTCTTGCTGTGATGGACATGGGGCAGATAAGTAATAATTTAGAAATTCTGATTCATATTAATTCATCAGTACTGCATGTCACCAGGTCATGAGAAATATTTACTGAAATGTTTATGGTGTGGGAGTTAGTTTAATAATAAGGTGTTAGAGAGAAGGTAACACATTGGCTTCAGATGAAACACCTCCGGGTAAACAGTGCTGAAGGTTAAGACACAATACCTGTGCTGTTAAGCTGTGAAGATGCTATTTACAAGTGCCAGCTAATTTACAGAGCTGTTTTGCCTAAAACTAACCAATCAAAAAGACACTAAAGAGTTAAAAAGAGGATTCTGGTGAAAGTGGGAGGCAATTGTTGGGGAGCTGTTTTGGGGGAAACAGATACAGAGACAGGCTGGGTCTGAAAGACAGGCTCCTTCCTAAGCTGTCCGGGAGCTGGTAAGCTTTAGGTAAGACAGACAAGCATATATGCCTTTTAATGTTTCAAAGCCCCTTTTTCCTGTTATGTGCTGGGATTTCGAGTTGCATGTTCATTCTCTGCCTGTTTGGTTGATAGACTGACCTCAGTCATCCTGAAATTGTCTGAGGTGCAGTCTGACGCATAGCATCACAAAAATACACAAGGCCATGTGTCCGAGGAACCTGAGGCATGTTGACATGTATATAATTGGACAGTCTTGGAGATCTCTTATGATGAGATTGTGACAATAATAAATTGTTTTTTCCCTAGATCTTTGATGATGCATACAAGTCCCAGCTCAGCTGTGTAGTAGTCGATGACATTGAAAGGCTCCTAGGTGAGTTATAGAATTTTAGTTGCACCGTGCAACGGACAACGTAGTGTTACAAACCAGAAATGATTCAGGAACCGTAGGCGCGTATAGAGTCTAATCTAAGTATTATGATTCAAGAGCCTTGAATTGATCCTCCGTGGTGGTCTAAAGATGCATCATTTCTGAACTCCAGCAGTAATATTCTTGTCTTCTACCTCAGTGTTGGCTTCATCTTGTTCTAAGGTATTTGAGTTGGTCGTGGTGCTCCAGCCTCCAGATGCATCATTTTAAATAAATGAGATTTATAGGCTTAATTAACAAGTCAGAAAGGGGCCTGATTCTTCACTGCCTTGCACCTTTGAACAGTCATGTACAACTGTGTAAAATACTACAGTAGAACCTCAGAGTTACAAACACCTCAGGAATGGAGGTTGTTCGTAACTCTGTACAAAACATTGTGGTGGTTCTTTCAAAAGTTTACAACTGAACATTGACTTAATACAATGAAACTTTACTATGCAGAAGAAAAATGCTGCTTTTAACCATCTTAATTTAAATGGAACAAGCAGAGAAACAGTTTCCTTACCTTGTCAAATCTTTTTTTAAACTTCTCCTTTATTTTTGTAATAGTTTACATTTAGCACAGTACTGTACTGTATTTGCTCTTTTTATTGTTTTTGTCTCTGCTGCTGCCTGACTGCAGACTTCCAGCTCCAAAATGGATGTGTGATTGACCACTCAGTTTGTAACTCTGAGGTTCTACTGTACCGTCCATCTGAATAAGTGCAGAATTCTGACTTCCTAGCATTTTACACCCACTCGTCACAACTGGGACTTGCTGTACAAGGGGCAAGGCAGTGAGCCAGCTGTCCCAAGGTGTTTCAGGAAATATTCAGAACTAGAATATCGGAGGTGTCCTGCAGTGAAAGAAAAGGCTACTGCTCTGTAGGGAAGCTTATTGAGAAGCAGTCGTACAGCAGGCCTTCACAAGTGACAAGGAGATAAGAATAGTGTGATCGCTGAATTTAAAATCCAGTATTTTTTCCTGTTGCTTCATTGTGGCTGCAAGGCTGAGCGTGAAGATTTCCATTTAAACCACTCTGCTTTCCTTTGAGGAGCACAATGGAATTTGAAAAGTGAACCACAAAAGTTTGATTCCTGCTGTACAACATTATCCTGTTTATTAGTGTTTTTTCCTTTCCAGATTATGTTCCTATTGGACCACGATTCTCCAACTTGGTTTTGCAGGCCCTTCTCGTGTTGCTAAAAAAGACACCTCCTCAGGTAAGAACGTTATATGGTAGGATGAGAGTTTCCATGAGTATTGTCATTCCTAGAACTATCCTACAGGAGAGGTCTTCACGCCTGGCTGACAGACAATTAATTGTAGCAGTGTCTAACTGCTATTTGCTGAATAAAGATTTTTAACTGAGTTTATCCTGTTTCATTGTTGTTTATTTAGCAACACATTCAGTCCTGGATAGCTGCACATTGCTTAAGTAAGAAGGCAGCATGCTGAATACACAGCAAGTTTACAGAGTAAAGATTAAAATTCTTTGGTCACTGATTTGTCTGAGAATCAAACAGAAAATTCTGATCTTCCCAAACTCAGATCTAGTTGTCTCTCTTATCTAATTTAAAAAAAAAATGAATTTCCTCTGGCGTATGTAAGTGTTTTCAGTTGAGCATGGATTTGTATCTTGTCTGCCTCAGTCGAAATCCCCAGGTACCTGTGAAAATGAATGTTTTTAAAGTCTGATGGTAGACTCCTTAGTTAAAAACTGGGCTTTGTACTTAATGTTTGCTGACATGGTGAAGTTTAGGTACCTTGCAAATGACAACTTGGTTTGCTTTAGAGGAGGCAAGGAGGGAGGGTCTGTAGCATCACTTCCTGGCTATTCATTTGAGTTCCACTGTATAGCCTGTGAAATGTAGATTAAGGGGAAGTTGAAGAAAGGCTGTGGCAAAGGAACCAAACAACACGCCCTGAATAAATTTGTAGCCTATTCTCATTTTCACATGCTGGAAAATGAAGTAGTAATGCTGCACAAATCAGACCTTTTATTTAGGACAGTTCTTGGTTTAATTATAGAAGTGGGTGACAAAATTCCCACTGGAGTACAGTACCTTAGTTCCAGGGCTTCTGCTAGTAGCACCAACAAACTGCAGGAGAGAAGACTTCTACTAAAAAGCTTTTTGTCCTGTACAAAGCACTCACAATGAGTGAAATAATATCTTTTATTGGACCAGCTTCTTTTGGTGGAAGGTCAAGCTTTCAAGCTTCACAGAGCTTTTCTTTAATTCTGGAGAAGGTAAGCAGAGTGTCACAGCTAAATACATGCTGGAACAGATTGTTATGTATGCAGAATTAATACATGTAGGAGACCACTTAAGATGAAGTGAGCTCTTGAAACCTCAGATCTTAAATGGTCTCCTACAGACATCTCTGTAAACATCTTTAACTGTAGCCTTCCTAAGAATAAGAAAATAGGATTTACTCCAGAAAAAAGCCTTTTTTCTAAGCCTAGTTACTTACTTATTTAAATACCTGGCCATATTAATTTAATCAAGTGGACACTAATATTTGTAATATTGTGTCTAAGAAAAACAATTCATTTAGAACATACCTATTTTACAAACAGTGAAAAACGAGGTATACAGTACAAATCAGTTAACTCAACTTGCTTGTTCTTTCTCTTCTCACATAGCTTGTTGTCGTCATTCACTGCGTGTTCTCCCTAGATGGCAACCTGCTATGCGCAAGGACCTTTTCTTCTTCTCTATGAGCAAAGTGCTAAGGAAATCATTTATTTAAGTAACAGAATTACTGAGAGTGCAGACATAAGACAAACCGTTTCAGTTTGTTCCAGTATTTCTTGGGAGTTTTAAAATATGTTTTTACATTGTTTGGAATAAAACTAAACTTTACATTTCCGAACTTGGTTTTGAACTACATAGGGTGGTACCTTGCACTCTTTGCTTTATTACAGTTAGAAGCCATGGTTTATTTCAATAAGCTATCTTGTAGTTTCCTAGTGTTTAAGATCTTTTCAGGATGCAATAACTATTACACCCTTTCCTTCATCCTTCCTAACTTGGTTCTGAAAGTAACATAGCTTAAAAGAATCAGCCTGTGCAATTCACTCCTCAGGAGCCAAATGTGTTTCCATATTAGCAAGAAACTTCAAATAATATTTATAAAGATCTCTTAAATGTAAGCAAAGCTCTGGGGCATTAGTGTTCTTCCTTAGAAACAGAGACAAGACTGTCCTTAGAATGATTGGTGGTAATATCTCATACCGAAAGAGATCGGTGTGGAGTTAGTGATGGAAGCGAACTCTGTCCAGCCTTACTGAAAGGGTCTCTTGGAGAAAGGAGCCTAACAAAGTGCACCAGATTTGGATAGGTGTATCCACTGCTCATTTTTGCCCCTACTTGCATTTCATTATCCCTGCAGTCTCCTAGGAGAAATCTGATGAGGTTCAACAAGGACAAGTGCAGAGTCCTGCACTTAGAATGCTACAAACTAGGGACCGAGTGACTAGGCAGTAGTTCTGCAGAAAAGGACGAGAAGCTGGATATGAGTCAGCAGGGTGCCCTTGTTGCCAAGAAGGCTAATGGCATATTGGGCTGCATTAGTAGAAACGTTACCAGCTGATGGAGGGAAGTGATTATTTGGCACTGGTGAGGCCATTTCTGGAGTATTGCATCCAGTTCCCCCTCTCCCCCACTACAGAAAGGATGTGGACAAATTGGAGAGAGTCCAACAGAAGGCAGCGAAAATTGTTAGGGGTCTGGGGCACGTGACTTATGAGGAGAGATTGAGGGAGCTGGGGTTATTTAGCATACAAAAGAGAAGAGTGAGTGAGGATTTGATAGCAACCTTCAAGTACCTGAAGGGGGGGTTCCAAAGAGGATGAAGCTTGGCTGTTCTCAGTGGTGGCAGATGACAGAACAAGGAGCAATAGTCTCAAGTTGCAGTGGAGAAGGTCTAGATAGTTTTTTCTAATATCCAATTTCACTAGGAGGGTGGTGAAGCACTGGAATGGGTTTCCTAGAGAAGTGGTGGAATCTCCATCCTTAGAGGTTTTTAAGGCCCAGCTTGACAAAGGCCTGGCTGGGATGATTGTCTAGTGTTGATCCTGCTTTGAGCAGGGAGTTGGACTAGCCCTAATCTATTATTCTATATCTCAAACCCACAGTGAGGCAGGGAAAGGATGAGCAAATTTTGGAAAGGGTGTTTCCTTTCATCAGAAAGGTGATGACTGTGACATTGGCTTTGATCTGGGGAGGCTAGGGGGTTTGAGAGAGTCACGGCTTCATTTGGAGGTTGAAAAACCAGAAGGGAGAGGTAGGGATTTGGAATGAGTACTATTGGCAGGCCATACTATGTGATCAGTCATTCCTACTGTGAGTGATTAGTCTGCACTAGATGCTGATTTTGGTCATGATTCTACAGGCTTATGTGCCTAAGTCCCATAGCTGCTACTCACATGCATAAAATTAAGCAAGCACATAAGTCTCTGCAGGATTGACACCTTAGTTCAAACTCACTCCTAATCAAAATACCCTGACCCTTACCAAGCATGTCCAAAGCACTCGTAAGAGTTGCCATTGAATAGCAGAAGAGGCAACCGTCATCTCTCACATTGCTATCAAACAGGCCTTTTGGCTTTATTTTTTTGTCAGCGTGCCATGCAGTGAGCACCATATCATTTATCTGACAGGGGTCTAGAGTTATAGGAACCACAAAGCTGGGGTGAGTGGGAAACAGCCGAACACGTACTCATGGTGTAAGTTCGTAGGTGACACATTCACACAGTGTCGTCATGTCACTCACAGAATGGAAACTTAATCTGCAAATAGCTTCCCACAACTACCATGGGCAAAATTAGTGTGTAAGAGGGGCATTTCTGGGCCACTGTATTGTTATGCATGAAGTTGCACGACTCTTGTGTTAAATTGGCTTATGGAAGCTGCCTCCCAGATCTCCCCTCTCCCCATTGAGGCTGTCTTAGTCTTTACACTTCCCGTGCAGGTCTAAAAATGCTAGTCAAATAGCAGCCCCTGGGAGTTGGGATTTCTGGCTTGTTTGCTATTTAAAAAAAAATTGCAAATTAAATCTATGAGCAATAGAAAACCACTCTGAGTTTACTTTAAATTCTTTGTTGCACTCCATGATTCAGAGTTTCTTTGAGGAATGCTTAAAAAGTAGTATCTATTACCAGTTCAAGAGGACTGAAAAACATTGCGTTTTGTTTAGCATCTTTTTAAACCAATTAAAAAGCTTTTCTAAAATGGATTGAAGAGAAGAAAATAAAACATGTTCTCCTGGATCTTTATTTCAATCAAATTTCCCTGTGTTCTGCAGCAGAAGAGATGGGGGTGGGGGAGAAATAGAAAGATTGAAAAGGGCTGTCGCAGCAGGGAGCCAAGCTGGAGAAAAGGACTTCTCTGAGAACTAAGCAGCAGCAGCTCTGAAAACCTAAGAAGCTGCTTCATCTACATGCAGAGTCACACAAGGCATGGGGACGCTCACCAGCACCACAGAGATTTCACATGTGCTTCCCTGCTGGTTCCTATGAAAAGCTAACAATCAGCTCGGGGAGTGAAAGACCATTGCAGCATCCCCTAACTAAGCTGGACGTACAATTTGTTCAGTGTTGTGAAATGTCAGGCTTAGCAAGATGCTCTCGGACACTCTCGCGAATGCCCTTCCTATACTCCCTGAGGCTCCCTCCTCCTTTTCTGGGACTTGGCAGGCTTCTGCAGATTTGTGAAGGCTGGAGGGGGAGGGGAACATGCTCCTTGTCTGGTGTAGTTCCACATGCAGAATAATGATGTCCCAGCATTGCTGGACATGTGCATGTGGGACAGTAGGTTTAAAAAATAATAGAACCAAATCCTGCTTTCCCGTATACTGGTGTAAACTGGGAGTAACTTCATTTTAGTCAGTAGTTATTCTGGATTTACATCTGTGCAACTGAGAGCAAAATCTGGCCTATTGTTTGGGGAAAAACAACACCACAAACCCATCACTTGGGGAAGGATTCCAGTCACCCAAAAGGCCTGTTAAAAAGCTGTAAGGAACCAAGGACGAGTGAATAGTCTCTATCAAACATGGACACTTATGGAATAGCATAGCTTTATTCTCGCCCTCTCTTTTCTGTCATTGCCCAGCTGTAATGTAGCTGCAGCTTCTCAGACAGGCCCTTACCTACTCCTTTATCATGGAATGATCAGATTTGCTGGATTTGATAGTTGCTTGGAACCCAATTTGCTCTCTTGGGGATCTGAATAATCTTGTGTGTAACAGAGTCCCCAGGTAGTTTATATAGAATCCTGTCTGTGCATTGAAGTCATTTGAATAGTGTTGAACGCTGAAAAATCTATATTGCTTCAGAAGAGGGGAAAATAACTCTGTTTAAAAATAATTAGCACTTTTTAAATTTGGGTAAGTATTAACAGATATACAGATCAAGCATCTGAGGCTCAGACAGGCTAAGAGACATGCCCATGGTCATTCAGTAAATCAGTGGCAGTCAAGGTTATTTACTCCCAACCTCATAAAGGATGGCTCTGAAGCAAAACCGTCTGTCTCTCACCACTTTGTGGGATGCACTGTGCTGGTTTCACCACCGCTGCTGGTCAGCGGGAGATAATGTTCTGGTGACCAACTTGGAATTTCTTTTCTTTCAGGTGCTGAGCACCTGCAGCTTCTCTTGACTTTCTTAGAATTTGCTGTTGCTCAGAACCTGTGGCAGCTGGTCCCTAGGTTTCTCAGGTTGGGCAGTGAAAATGGGGCCGCTTGTGAATATGTTGGCCGTGGACTTTCCATGCTTCAATATTCTCCACTGAATATGGGGATAATGATACTGACCTGCCTTACAGAGCAGCTGTGAGGCTTTGTCTGCCAAGTGCTTCAAGATTAAGTCAGTCTCCGTTGACATACACCACCTCTGTATTAAAGTAAGATGAAGATGGACAGAATCTAAGCTCCAGCATGTGGCTATAAAACACTGTCATGTGTGATTAGTCTCCATCAATATGGATTGCTGCTGTTTGGGTCTTCATTGTTAAATGCGTTTCACAAGCAATACACAGAGTGAAGCACTCCTCACTGCTAAACTTACACAATAATGTGCTGAACAGAGGGGGTGAAACTTCTGAAATGCAAGTGAATTCTACTAAAATTACTTCTATTTAAATTATTGATTGTGGAAGATTCTTTTCTTAGAGACCTCTTGTTTTATGTTGATTAGCTGCCTTTACAGAGTGTGAGTTTAAAACAAAGTCCTAGAGACTAATTTCTGCTGTAGCGCATATCTTGTTCCCTCGCTGTCAGGTGCCTATCTGCAGAACAGGAGATGTGACACTGTCTGGGGCCAGCAGATGGGTTGCTTGTGAGTTTTTTTCATTGGGCAGTGTGAGAATCTGAATTCAGTATTCGCTAAATGGGCAGTATGTGAATCTTGGGAGTTCCCTGTTCCCTGGATGATTGATCCTGCAGTCAGTGGGAGCTGAGTGCTCCACTAATCTCAGCATCTGACCAGGGTGGGACCTTAGCTTCGACTTTCTGGCGACTGCTTAAAAGTGAGCTTGGTGATATGCTGCAGAAACTAATGGAGAAGTTTAATGGAGTTGTCTGTGTAGTTGCATGATTTATTTGGAAAATTCTTCCTTAGATATTTGGTTAGGCTGAAAAAAGTAGTGGCCCCGGACCACTGAGCATGAGCGCTCCAGGCAGAGTTTGTCTTGAAGCTCTCTTTTCTCTCCCTAGTACGAATCCAGCTTAGGGCCAGTCCGTGTGTGTGGTGTCTTCATCAGCCTCTGCCAGTCTTACTCAGTTTTCTCCTTAACTCCTTTCTAATGGAAAATTGGCTTTCCTCAAATTTGTTTTGTTAGAAACTCAAAACTGGGGGGAAAAAAATTAAGAAATGTTTCAGATTTTGGCCACCAACATTGATTTTTTTCCCCCTTTATGAAAAGCTGAAATCTTCTGCTTCACATTTCAATGAAAACGTTTTTTGTTGAAATTTTGTGTGGCGTAGCGGGGGAAATATTTTCCCACTAGTTCTACTCGTTGCATCCACCTAGCCAGCTGGATTTTTCCACAACTATGATAGCTGTTAAAAGTGGTAGAATGCTGCATAATGCTCCTCTTGCAGGAGACCTCCAAGGGGTTGCAGTGGTAGTTGATAATCTGTAACAGAGAATCAACTCATTGTGAAATATAAAACCCTACCTCCTCAGACGTGGTCAGGTAGTTTTCTACCATGTGCATCCCTGTCTGTCCTGCACTGCAGCCAGCATCCATTTTCTTGTTAGTCTCATCTTTATACCACAGCAAGTAGCAAGAGGGCCTTGGGTGAGATTAGGAATACTTTTAAAAGGACCCAAACCAGAAAATGGAGTACCTGTTAGAGTGGTCAGCGATGTTATGGTTGCACATAACTTTGGCCTCACTGCTCACAATGTTCAGGTTAATTTTGGAAACCATATCTCTTGGATTGTAAGATCTGTGGGATAGGGACCATCTCTTATCTATATCTCTACAGAACCTAGTGCAGTGGGGTCCCAGTTGGGCACTATCGTAATAGAAATGTTAGATGATAAGAAGGCTGGCTTGTGGTCTCTGTTCAGCTCTTGGGTTACTCTTGCTTTGGTGATAGAGATGTTCAAAAATCACAGTAATTCATTAGTAATGGTAATTTATGTGCTTTATTGCAGCAAGTACCTTAACTACTGTGACTGTTCAACGTCTGTCAATGATAAACCCCTTTAATCTAGATCTGTGGTGAATCCTCAGCTTGGATTCAATTGGATCTATTGCTCTGGAAGGTGTGTGGAATTGCTCAGATGGTATCCTGCAGAACTCCAGACATCTGATAATCACATGGTCCCATGCTATCAGATGGGTCCTGTAAATTGACACACTGCCGAGTGCAGTAAGTGGGAGCAGTTTTTGGTGAGAGAGACAGACACCTTTGATTTATCGCATCACTTGTACAGAATAGTAGCACTTACTAAGTGTGTTTATAGAATAGTTTATTAACATTACATGGTTATTATTTTAATTGCATGACCTATATAAATTTACATTTAATAGTGCACATCTCTGAATTATCACTAACCTATTAAACAGATTGGCTCCAGTAGTATAATGTTACATGGATTTTGCTTTGTAACTCTTGAGACAGTGTGGTCCAAGAGGTCAGAGTGCAGACTCATAGACTCTAGGACTGGAAGGGACCTCGAGAGGTCATCGAGTCCAGTCCCTTGCCCTCATGGCAGGACTAAATACTGTCTAGACCATCCCTAAAAGACATTTATCTAACCTACTCTTAAATATCTCCAGAGATGGAGATTCCACAACTTCCCTAGGCAATCTATTCCAGTGTTTAACTACCCTGACAGTTAGGAACTTTTCCCTAATGTCCAACCTAAGTCTCCCTTGTTGCAGTTTAAGCCCATTGCTTCTTGTGCTATCATTGGAGGCTAAAGTGAACAAGTTTTCTCCCTCCTCCTGATGACACCCTTTTAGATACCTGAAAACTGCTATCATGTCCCCTCTCAGTCTTCTCTTTTCCAAACTAAACAAACCCAATTCCTTCAGCCTTCCTTCATAGGTCATGTTCTCAAGACCTTTAATCATTCTCGTTGCTCTTTTCTGGAGCCTCTCCAATTTCTCCACATCTTTCTTGAAATGCGGTGCCCAGAACTGGACACAATACTCCAGTTGAGGCCTAACCAGTGCAGAGTAAAGCGGAAGAATGACTTCTCGTGTCTTGTTTACAACACACCTGTTAATGCATCCCAGAATCACGTTTGCTTTTTTTGCAACAGTATCACACTGTTGACTCATATTAAGCTTGTGGTCCATTATGACCCCTAGATCTCTTTCTGCCATACTCCTTCCTAGACAGTCTCTTCCCATTCTGTATGTGTGAAACTGATTGTTCCTTCCTAAGTGGAGCACTTTGCATTTATCTGGTGGTCAGGATACCTGTATTCTATTTCCACCTCTGCCGCTGATTTCCTGTGTTCCTCAGTTTTCTCAACTTTAAAGTGGGGGTGATACCTTTTAAAGTGCTTTTAGATCTATGGATAAAAATCTTATCAGTGGATTAAAATACGATATTTTCAGCAAAATGGGCAGCTTTATTCATTACCAGGATTCCTATTTGTTCCAGAATTCTAATAGCAAGGATTTGGTATTTGCTTTAAACAGTGATATTTGTAAATTGACCGTAAACATTTTTTGAGAGCTGTATGTTGGCATTCAAAAATGGTATTTCTCTTCCCCATGTCCATGAGACACAGTGTTCTAATAGCTAAGACCCAAAAACTCACGGAAAGTCAAGAATGAAGGCTGAGATTCTGTCCGTAGCCCAAATCAAAGTTATGTCCCAAGTGTCACAGGTTTTGAACCCTGGGTAGGTTTTCATGGCAGTATAGTGCTGGACTTGCTTGAGTGACATGAGGCACACTTTCTGCCTTAACTCTGAATTTGCCATCTTAGGGCAGTGTTGGCCTTCTGCATCATTTGAATATCACTTTCTGTGGTTCATTGGGGTTTTTTAAAATGTCCTTTTTAGAATTAATGGCATTCTCCATCTTCCAAGCCTTTGTTTAAATTCTGTTTTGTTAGGACTGAGAATCACAAAAGGGGTAAGGATTATTGGGTTAGTCTTGTCTTTTGTGTAGCAAAAGGCTTAGACATTGCTTAGTTTTTTTTATTCTTTTTGGCCTATAAATAAGTGCTTTAGATGAAGGATCAACACCTGACTGGTGGCTTATCTTTCTCACTTTAATTCTTCCACCTGTGCTGCTTTTTTGCAAACAGGAGTGAGGATTCAATCTCACTTAATATTAACACCCCATTGGACATTTGTCATTTTTCAGTCCACGTGTGAGGGACCTGTTGGTCTAACGATCAGACTTTATTTATTTACATTTGTAAAACAATTTGTCTCTGAGCTCTCTAGAAGAATGATACAATAAATAAAATAATATGAATAGCAACACAGCATGCTAAGATTTTGGTGGGTTTTCTGCCAGCGTAGGAGAGGGTCAAGGAGCAGCAACAGGATTAGGGTAGTGCTTTTTCATATGTCGACATGCTATTACTGCAGACTATTCTCAGCATGTTCACATACTGTGACTTTATTGCCAGTAACTGTGTGTTCTTATCAGGTGAACGTCATCTTCTCAGTGAAGCAGTATTCATTTATTTTTACTTTTAAACTGTAATTTTATTTTAGGCTTTTTCATAGATTCATGGGCTGCTGGCTACTCGTCTGCATTACATTGCCCAATATGTTTTACTAGATAACTTATCCGAAGATGTGATCGCTCATGCTAGGGGTACTTCTTGAGAAGTTGATGGTAATTAACATACAAAAGTACAAGAAAAGTGTCATTGCCTGATAATGCTTTTTGTGCGTTTCTGAAGGTCACATCTTACAAGTTGAGACCTGAGCTTGCCCTGGGCCATGAATTTCCTTGTACTGTCTTAGTCTTGTGTAACAAGACTAAAAGCAAAACTTAGCTCCACAATTAGTTACAAGTTTATGTATTTCCCAATCTTTCATCAGTCTGTGTAGCAATCTAATCTGTTAAAGTATGAAAATTAGTGAAGGAAAATGGCTAGCAGTGGAAAATAACTTCTTCTTTGAGTAGTGTCCCCCTATGGGGGCTCTAGGGTTGCCAACTTTCTGCTAGCACAAAACTGAACACTCTTGCCCTGCCCCTTCTCTGAAGCCCCGCCCCTGCTCACCCCATCCCCCTCTTCCTCAGTTGCTCACTCTCCCCCACCAACCTTACTGGTTTATTTTCACCAGGCTGGCTCAGGGGGTTGGGGTACAGGAGGGGGATGTGGGCTCCAGGGTGGGGCCAGAAATGAGGAGTCTGGGTGCAGGAGGGTTTTCTGGGCTGGGCTCGAAGGGTTCAAGGTGCAGGAGGGGGATCAGGGCTGGGGCAGGGGGTTGGGATGCGGGAGGGTGTGCAAGCTACAGAAGATGCTTACCTCAGGCAGCTCCCAGAAGCAGCGGCGTATTCGCCCCCTGCCCCGGTTCCTATGCAGAGATGCGGCCAGTTGGCTCTGTGCATTGCCTCGTCCACAGGCACTGCCCCTGCAGCTCCCATTGGCTGCAGTTCCCAGCCTATGGGATCTGCGGAGCTAGCGCTT
This sequence comes from Gopherus evgoodei, assembly GCF_007399415.2. NCBI lineage: Eukaryota > Metazoa > Chordata > Testudines > Testudinidae > Gopherus > Gopherus evgoodei. The sequence continues at coordinate 12,463,867 of NC_044344.1, read as the reverse complement.
GGGGCAGGGGCAGCATGTGTATCCCCCTGGCAGCCCCTGTGCCTAGGAGCCGGAGGAGGGACATGCAGCTGCTTCTGGGAGCCACAGGGAGCAAAGGCAGCCAGGGAGCTTGCTTTAGCCCTGCTGTGCCACCAGCTGGACTTTTAACTGCTGACTGGAGCCACCAAGGTCCCTTTTTGACTGGGTGTTCCGGTTTAAAACCAGACACCTGGCAACCCTAGGGTGCTCCACTTCAGGTGTGTATGTGCCTCCTGAGCCCTCGATTGGAGATTTTCCATTAGCAGTGGTTGTTCAGTCCATGCGTGTGCTCTATACAACCTCATGCCATGCAGTGAGGATATATAGGGCTGCGCTGGCAAACCACTCTCAGTTCCTTCTCAACTGCCCCAGCATGAGACAAAGCCCTAGAGTGTTTGCCTTGTGTGTGCCTCAGTGCTATTGTTCAGCTTTCTTAGAATTAGTGTTAGCAGTTTAGGGTTAGTTGTTGTTATAGAGTTAGCTAATTAAGTAGTGAGAGGATTGAATTTGTTTCCTCTCCCTTCTCCAGAGAGCCAGGGTGGGCCTGCCTGGCTTGCCACACTTCAAACCGCTGCCTCTCTTACCAAGAGTCTGTCCTGGTTAGGGACGGCCACTCTAAATGCTTCTATTGCTTGGGAGAATCTCTCCTCTCCTAGAAGTGTAACTTCTGCCTGGCTCTCAAATCTAGAGCATGGAAGAGCCAGGAGATGAAATTGAGATTTCTGATGGTGGCATGCTCCCTTTGACCAGCCTCTGAGTTAGCTCAGGAGAGACTTGCCCCGTACATCTGTCTCCAGACAGATCCAGTGTCCCTTTGACCTTGACACAGATCTCTCCTAAGAAGGGGAAGGCTGTGGAAGACTCAGAGAAGGCTCCAAAGAAGAGGATCTCAGTTTCTCACCAAAAGAAACCAGCTCACAAAAGACCCAGATCTCCCGCTAAGTCTGTGGTGTCGGAAGCCGTGACCTCTTGGCTCGGTACCGCAGAAATGAAGGATTCCTCCTCCGATACTGGGAACTCCTGGAGCACTACAGAGAAGTTCGGCTCCAACTGCCCCCCCGGCACTGTCTGAGAGGAATAGGGAGCCCAAGGATATGCACTCCTCCAGAATGGCACCCTCTAGCACAGACTCGCCGTCGATACCTTCCCACTCGGCACGCTTGGTACTGGGCAAATCAAAGTGCCAGATGCCCTCAGTCCCTGCATTGACACACTCTAAATTGTTAGCACCATCTACGTCAGCTATTGTGTCAGTACTGACCCACTGGGTACCTCAGGAATTGTGGTACTCCAGGGACTTTGGCTCATCTAAGATTGACGAGTTTTCACTACTTATGGTTACTGAACAACTCTCAGTACCGAGCCCCAGTGTCCAGATTACCACTGCTTCCTGATACCACAAGACTCTCCACCCTTTTCCACTGGTGCCCCCTCTCTGTTGGAGAACATTGAGGAGGAGGGAGGAGACATTCAGTCTCTTCCATATCACTTCAGGGGTCTCCTCCTATCCATATATGGGAACCTGTATTTTGAGAGAGATCCTTTTCCACACCAGGGGTGCTGGAATCAACCTGGGTACTTCCCTTTCTCCTGTATGCCCCCCCACCCACCCAGTGGGCCCCAGTTGGCGGGAGGGATAGCTAGGTGGTTTGAGCATTGGCCTGCTAAACCCAGAGTTGTGAGTTCAGTACTTGAGGGGGCTATTTAGGGATCTGGGGCAAAAATTGGAGATTGGTCCTGCTTTGAGCAAAGGGTTGGACGAGATGACCTCCTGAGGTCCCTTCCAACCCTGATATTCTATGACCCTGAGGCTGCTTATTAACAGGAATTTGCCAGAGCTCTGGCTCTGTCGCATAGAGAGCATAGGGTCGTACAGTCCCCCTAACCAGTCCTCTAGCACAATGAGATCTTTGAAGAACAGGAGTCTAGAACCGACTAGACTCCTGTTTGAGGCTGCCCCTCAAACTCCTATTTCATTCTCATCTCCAGATGAGACAGTCATACCTCCACAACAATCTATGGCCAATGATTTTCAGCAATTCCAGGACCTTGTGAAGCAGGTTGCTGACACCCTTCAGATACCTCTTGAAGAGGTCAAAGACTCACAACCGAAGCTGCTGGGCATTCTACAATTGGTAACACCCATCCAGATTGTTCTACCCATTCACAGGGTGCTCCTGAGTCCAGTGAAGACCCTGTGACAAATGCCTGCCACTATCCTGCCGACTTGTAAACAGGTTGATAAGAAATATTATTTCCCCCCCAAGAAGTCAGAAATTTTGTTTCCTCACCCCTTGCCTAATTCCCTAGCGGTGGAGGCTGTAAAGGAGTGGGGTAAATAGCATTACTGTAGGTCTACCCCATAGAACAAAGACCAAAAGAAATTAGACTCTTTTGGTTGAAAGTGTTACTCATTCGTGACCCTCCAGTTTTAGACTGCAAACTATCAGGTGATCATGGCCAAGTATAACTTCACCAACTCATATATTTGCAGCTTTTATTGAGCATCTTCCACAGGAGTATAGAGAACACTTTCAGGTCATCATCGTAGAAGGTCAGTTATTAGCTGGAATCTCTCTTCAATGGTTCTTAAATGCCACAGACACCATCATCATATCCATATCCACAACGTTTGTTATGCACAGGGTATCAGAGTTCCCAAAAGTGGTTCAAAACCCTGTTGAGAACCTTCCATTTGAGAGTAAAAAGTGCAGGTTGGAGACCACGATGAGTCCGTGCACACATTGAAGGACTCCATGGCCACGTTAAGATCTCTAGATATGTACATTCCTACGAACAAACGGAGGTTTAGTAGGTCTCATACTGCCCAGGGGTTGCCTTCTGGCCAGTTCTCTTGATTTCATAGATCCCCACCGAACTCACTAGGAAGACACAGAAATTCCAGAGCAAGAGAGCTACTCACCCTCCTTCAGTAAGTATCCAGTCATCATCAAAATAACAATTTTGTTTGGTTCATTCAGGGTTTGATTCCTTCCTTACCTCTAGTTCACAAGCACAACCATTTGCCCACCTTTCCACCTTTGGTGATCACCTTTCTCATTTTCAACATGCTTGGCATCACATTGCAATGACAAGTGGATCATAGAAGTCATATCATTGGATTACACCATCTACTCTACGTTCCTCCCACTCCTCTTCCCTGTCCCTCTTCAGGGACCCCTTGAACAAACAATACTGAGGGAAGAAGTTCACTTTCTCCTTCATTTAGGAGCAGTAGAGTCAGTCCCACCTCCTCACAAGGAGAAAGGATTTTACTCAAAGTGTTTCCTTGTGTCAAAGAAGGACTGAGTATGGAGGCCAATCTTAGATCTAAGGCTACTGAACAAATTCATAAAGCCTCAGAAGTTCAGGATAGTGACTCTGGCAGCTGTAATTCCTGCTTTAGACACAGGAGATTGGTTTTTGGCCCTCAGCCTCTGGAACAGCTATTTTCATATAGTGATACATCCCGTACATAGGAAATACCTACATTTTACCATGGTCCAGTAACATTTTCAATACCAAATTACTTCCCTTCAGCCACAAGCGTGTTCTCAAAGGTTCTAGAAGTAGGTAGCTGCTTATCTTTGGCAAGAAGCGATTTTAGCCTTCCCATATCTCAACAACTGGCTGCTCAGGAGCCGATCTTACAAAGCAGTACTGACTTCCTCCCAGACAGCCCTTTTTCCCTTCCTGGAATTAGGTTTCCAGATGAATGTTTTTAAAAAATCCATGTTAGCTCCTGTACAAAGAATACCATTCATAAGGGCATACTTGGATTTGTTGGCATCTCAAGTGGGGTTCCACGGGGATCTGTTGTGTGTCCAGTGCGGTTTAATATCTTTATTATTGACCTGGATGTAGGAATAGAGAGCATACTGACCAAAGTTGCAGATGACACAAAGCTGGGGTAGGGGGGCAGAGAGCATTGCCAACACTTCGGAGGACAGAGGTAAGATTCTGAGGGATCTTTATAAGTTAGAGAACTGTACTATAGAAAACATAATGAAATTCAACAAAGACAAATATAAGGTGCTATACATACGGAAGGAAAAACAAATGCATAAATACAGAATGGAGGATGACTGGTTTAGCTACAGCCAGCTGAGAAGGATTTGGGAGTTGTGGTGGATCACAACCTTAACATGAGTTGTCAATGCAAAGCTGTTGCAAAAAAAGCAAATAGAATATTAGGTTGCATTAACATAGGCATAGCATGCAGGTCACGGGAGCTGATAGTACCACTCTAGTCAGTGCTGATTAGGCCTTGGCTGAGTACTGTGTCCAGTTTTGGTCACCACTGCATAGAAAGGATATAGAGAAACTGGAAAGGATCCAGATGCGAGTTATAAAGGTGATCAAAGGGGTGGAATGCAGCCATATGAGCAAAGGCTGAAGGAACTGGGTATGTTTAGTTTAGAAAAGAGAAGATTTAGGGAGGACATGATAGCAATCTTCAAATTCTTGAAAGTCTTTCCTAAAAAGATGGAGAAGAGTTGTTCTCTCTTGCCACAGAGGCAGGACAAGAGGCAGTGGGTGCACACTCCAGCAGAGCAGATTTAGATTAAATCTCAGGAAAAATTTCCTCACTGTAAGAACAGTAGGACAATGGAGCAGACTGCCTGTGGAGGTTGTGGAAGATCCTTCTCTGGAGGTTTTCAGAAGGAGGCTGGAGCCATCTGTCTTGGATGGATTAGACCCAACAAATCCTGCATCTTGGCAGGGGGTTAGACTGGATGACCCTTGTGGTCTCGTCTAACCCTACGGGTCTATGATTCTCTTTTAGGCATTATCCTTTTATTTAGATAGGACCAAGCAATTTCAGAAATCACCTTGACTGTTGTCACCATTGCAGATAAATCCAAGGGGTCCACAATCTCTGCCCAGAGACTCTCAAGGTTGATCTCGGGGGGTGTCATCACTTGCTATGATGCAGCTTCTGCTCTACCCCCTGCACTCCCCAAAAGGCTAATAGCACATTCTACCAGATCACAAGCAACATCCACAGCTTTGTGCAAAAACCAAGTGTCTGAGATATGTGGAGCCACTCCCTGGGCCTCAGAGCAAACTTTCTGAACACTATGCCTTGATCGGCTGTGGCACTTGGTAAAGTGGGGCTGTCTTCAGTTCTGAACTCATTTCTGAAGCTCCTTCCTCCCCGTGAGGATATTGCTTGGAAGCTACCTAAAGTGGAACACCCATAGCAACACTACTTGAAGAAGAAAAGGAGGTTACATGCTCTGTGCATTAACTATAGTTCTTTGAGATGTGTGTCGCTGTGGGTAATCCACTACCCTCCCTCCTTCCCCTCTTCTCAGACTGTTCTTTGTTGGATGTTTGGATAGAGAAGGAACTGAGGATGGTTCACCCAAGCATCCCTGTGTACCCTTGATGTGCAGCACAAGGTTGTATAGAAAGCACAGATTTGTGTTCAGATGACCATTGTTTTCATCTCTTCAACAGAAGATGAAAAACCTGCACAAACTTAACCTTCCTGTGGAGCTGGGGTTCCCCATTTTATAAACCAAGGCATCAAGAAGTGATGTGCTTGTCCAAGTTTATGCAGGGAATTGGCAGCAGAGCCCGAAATTGAGCCCCGGAGTCCTTATTCCCAGTTTACATGGCTACACCCACTGGCAACTCTAGTTTATGAAGCAAGAGAAAAAGTTGCAATAAAGATTTTTCAGTGTGAACCATTTGAAAGCAAGCAGTTCACAATAGCTGCTTTATTAGTGGTGAGGAGATTACCCGAAGGAGTTCTGGGGCATTTCAGGGCCAAAGCCTCTAAATGTTTACTATGACAAAAGCTGCAATGATGATGAAGAGAGAAAATGTGGGCAGAGGAAGGATGAATGTTTCAGTAGCATCCTCCTGTTGTCTCACTCCTGAGGGGAAAGTTGAAACTTAACATTATGATGTTGTCACATCAAAGTGTGTGTTTATCCTTATAGCTGCGTGGGACCTTGGGATGAGTCCTGGACCCCAGTGCACTACTGCACCAAGAAGTTATTCTTTTGACAAGTTCACGCCATTAATTGGTGTCTGTTTAAATAGTCGACTTCGTGTTCGGTGCCCTAATATCTCTGGTTGCATTGGTGAGCTAGAATTGGTGATTTCTGGCTCTCATATTATGCCATGTCTTGTTTTTCCTGTTTTAAAGATTAAATGGAGAGAGAAGAGGGTGAGAAATAGGCAAAGGGATACAGTAAATACAGAAATGTATACAACAGCCATGTCTGAAATAATAGAAATTATCATACATATTGGGAGATTAGTCATAAAGAATTAAGCATAAAGGCTTTGCTATTCTTAAGTCTTTGACCAACTTTCCTCTGTGTGCAGTACACACCGCAGGCTGGTTTCGTAGGTGTGATGAGCACCCCCAACTGCAGTGGAAGCTAGTGGGAGATATGGTTGCTCATCGTGTGTGAAATCCAGCCCCATGTTTCTAAAGCTTGCAGATTAATTCAGTTCATTCTGCCATCCTGCTGTCTTAGCTTTCTCACTAATTTCCAGCATTTTAGTTCTCCTGGGAACTGCAGATTCTCTCAAGGGTTTTTCAGAGTTGTTCACACTCCGTACAGGTTTCCAGTTTTTCTCTCCCATGATTTTTGAGTCTGCAGGTATATAGCTACTAAAAACCATGATTGTGTTCTCCTGACCCTCTCTGATACTCCTTGTTATCCCAAGTATCAGAGGGGTAGCCGTGTTAGTCTGGATCTGTAAAAGCAGCAAAGAGTCCTGTGGCACCTTATAGACTAACAGACGTATTGGAGCTTTCGTGGGTGAATGCATCCGACAAAGTGGGTATTCACCCAAGAAAGCTCATGCTCCAATATGTCTGTTAGTCTATAAAGTGCCACAGGATTCTTTGCTGCTTGTTATCCCAGTGTCACAATAAGTGAAGAAGATGCCTTTTTTTCTTCTCTTGCTCCAGTCCCAGCCTAGCCACAAATGAATATCCTTGCCTCTTTCATTCATGTTGATGCCTTGTAAGTAGCTTCTAAATATCAGGCTTTGTTTAACCTGATGACTAGAGGTGAGTGAACACTTCAGAGAAAGAGATCCTAGATCCTACATTATTTTGAAATATAAGAGCTCTTCTAGAACTCAGAGCACCTCCCTGGAGGGAAATAACCTTCAGCTTCAGTCAGACAACACAACCACAAACGTACATAAGTAACCAGGTAGGGACAAGGAGACCAAAGCTACAGCCAGAGGTGATGGAGGCAATGGAAATGTCAGAGTAGTCTCTCCTGTCCCTCAGAGCGATCCACATAAAAGGAGAGCTGAACTAGAAGGCGAACTGGCTCAGGCAGACGCTAGCTCAGCACTTTGCAGTGGTACTTGAATCAGGTCTTTGGTCTAATCTTGCGGACATTATCTCCCTTCAGCTGGTTTGTTTTCAAGATGCAAGAACACAAAAAGCCCAAGGTACTCCCATCAGAGAGAGAGTTTCTGAATCCATGGCAACAGATGCCCTTTCACACAGATGGCCACAGGGCTTTCTTTATGCATTCCCATTTTCCTCTCCTGGGGAAAGTGATTCAGAAAATAAAAAAGGAGCAGGTGAAAGTCATATAGATAACTTCCATTGGCCAAGGAGACCTTCATTTTCCACTTAATAGACCTGACCTCCTCTGTGGCTACGATGGAGACTGGGTATCCTCTCCCAAGGCTCATTCTTCCATCCAGATCCAGACTGGCTTCAGCCAACAGCCTGGTTATTGAAAGGGAATCATTAATAATGCTGGGTCTGTCTTCCGAAGGCATCAAGACTTTGCTAGTATCCAGAGAGGCTCAATTCAGTGTCTGGTGCCGCAAGCATGATGAGGATCCAGGAATCCGGGGACTCCAGCCATTTGGCACATTCTCCAGTATCATTTCACGCCAAGTTTCTGCTCTCAGCAGCATCCTTTTTGCAGGGTCTGCAGGATCCCTGGGAGGGAACCCCTAGATCTCCAGGTTCCTCGGGGCTGTCAGACTGGCCAGGATGGTGGTCAGGCCAATCTTCCCAAAATGGGATCTTCCAGTGTGTTTTGAAGACATTAATAGATCATTCCTTTTAGCCCCTGAGTTTAGTGACAGCCTTCTACCTGTACATTAAAAACCTGTTTTCTGGTTGCTATCATATCTGCTAGATGTGTATCGGAGCTGGTGGCATTATCTATGCAAGAACCATATTTTTATGTTCCACAACAATAAGGTGTTGAGAATTCCAGAGTCCCTTCTTCTTAAAGTAAATTCTCCCTTCCATGCTTCCCAAGAAGTCGTCCTTCTTTCATGCTGTCCGAAGCCGCAGCATCTCACCGAGGGGATATCAAAAAAGTGTTGAAATTCTACCTCCATCGACAAGAAAATCCAGTGCCCTGTTTGAGTCCTTCCAGCCTAGATGTAAAGAACTCAGCACTTCCATTGTCTATCACTAGGTGGGTTAAGCTCTATATTGCTGATGCCTACAAGGCATGAGAGATCCTTGCTCTGGAAGGTATCAAAGCACACACCGTGAGATCGCTAGCTGCCTTGTGAGTGGAACAAGTAAGAGCTTCCACACAGATCTGCAGAGCATCCACATGGTTATCAGCCAACACTTTCATCAGACACTGCAAGCTGGACTTACTATTGTCAGCAGAGGCCTCCTTTGGCAGAAATATGCTGGTAGTGGCCCAACAAGAATGTTGTCCTTTGAACAATTCTTACCAAAAAAAGGGGGGGGGGTTCCCCCCTCCTTTTTTCCCCTTTTCCATCTTATTGCTGGATTTCTTACTTTATCCTCCCAGCATCTGTTCACTACTCTCTGCTTCCCAGATGTCTCAGAATTTGCGGAGCTGTGGGGCTGCAAAAGGGAAAGTTTCTTACTGTTAAACTTCTTTCTGATAGCAGCATCTCCGACAATTCTACCCACTCTGGATGGCATTATGCCAAAGGGTCAGACATTTTCTCTGTGTTTTAAGGCCTGGCTTGACAAAGCCCGGGCTGGGATGATTTAGTTGGGGATTGGTCCTGCTTCCAGCAGGGGGTTAGACTAGATGACCACCTGAGATCTCTTCCAACCCTGATATTCTGTGATTATGATGCAGGCAGTATGTCAATTATACATAGCTGCTGTGTTCCCATTGAAGTTACTAATATCTTCCTGCAAATTCTACACAGTTTTGAAATGGTTTATCTGGCAGCAAGCAGGAGTAGGGGGCATGTGTGATGGGTTCCCCCCAGGGTGCCACCTGGAGCTGGGATACCTCTGAGCCCCCTGACCCACCAGCCTGGGCTCCCTCTCACACTGTGCTGCTGTGGTAGGTTGCAAAGCCCTCCCAGCCTGCACTTTCACCAGCATTCGCACAGCTAGGGACACACCCAGCTGCAGGTACATGCAGGCTCCGTAACCACCAGCCTTGGACCCCAGAGCAGAACCATCCTGCCCTGGTCAAATCAAGCCAGTATATGGGTTTAACACCCGGTCCACCTCTCCCTCAGTGTGAAGAGGACCATGCACACTTGCGGTAACCAAGCTGAGAATTTCCGCAGACATCTTAGTCAAACACACACTGGTTTGGATTAAAACATAAAATAAGTTTATTAACTACAAAAGAATAGATTTTAAGTGATTATAAGTGATAGCAAACAGATCAAAGCAGATTATCTAGTAAATGAACAAAACCACAAACTGATCTTAATATACTTCTCACCCTGAGTGATAGGTTGACAGATTCTTAAGGCAAAGGCTGCCTTGCCTTTACAGCTTGGGTTTCCCAGGTTTTCATACACAGGCTAGAAACTCTTTAGCCTGGGACCATCAATTCCCCCCTGTTCAGTCTTTATTCCTCAGGTGTTTCCAGAAGTGTTGTCATGGGGAGAGTGAGATCCCTTCATGATGTCATTTTCCTCCTTTTAGATCTTGTTACCACTTGTTTGAAAGCTCTCTTGCTGTGACCTGGGTCAAACAGTTCCCATTGTGCAATGCTATTTCTGAGAGGTTTCTGTTATACACAGTTCCGGGGTAATCCTTGTGCTTGTGTGCATTTCCTTAATAAGCCATTAACATTGTTTGGCCTTTTTACTGTTTTACTAAAAAAGGCTGGTTGTGGGTGTTTTCAACCTCACAACATGTTTCAGTGTAACACACATAGCCAAGCTTCATAACTTCACATACGACAATAGCACATACAATCCAATGAGATACTACTGTCTAGCATATCCAGATTTTTAGAATGATACCTCACAAGACATACTTTGTACAAAACATGTCCTCATTACATGATAGTGGTGAACATTGGAGTGCCAGGGTGTGTGTCATCCCCCCTTCGATTACTGCCAGAGGTTAGTCACCGACTAATGTGAAGTGTGCCTAATGCCTTCTTGGTTATACAGCTCCCACGTGTTACCAAACATTGTAGTGACATCCACATGTGTTTTTGCAAAGTTCTGTGTTTCTTTTCACAAGTTGCCTGAAAACATTCTGGTGTGTGGCATTGTTATCATAATGCAGATATCAATATCATGAGGCGGTGTGCCTCAGTTTCCCCTTCCACGCAGCAGTTCAGGTTTGTTATGGTTTCCCTGCTGTGACAAGCTCTAAGCCTGTTTACAGGTACTAGCTGAGAAGCAGTATTATAGGACTTCTGTGTTATCACTTCTAGCATGTTCAAAAGTTTTTCCCCAAAATCATGCGTTTTACACATTTTTAGAGGATTTACCGTAAGTACCAAATTCTTTGTCATAACCAATAAACCGTGTATTATGAGACTTAACAGTACCAGCAGCTTCATGTCAGAGAGGTGTTTCCAAGTATGTTTGCCATGCCACGCCTTCTGTTTAGACAGTCTGGTTTGTTCAATACCCATTGTGTTTTGCAGCTGCTTCCTAACCCACAGTATGTGTTCAGGTACCGGTCGGTCTTTCCCTTTTGTGTTTTTTCTAGTATCCTCTTTCTCAGATGGGTCATTAGCATTTTCACAGACATTCAGGTCTTTAGTAGGATTTCCATACTGTCTTAAAGAGACAGTTAGTTTTCCACAAGTACATCAGGAATAGCATTTTGCAAAAGTGAGATCTGGATTGGGGTACCCTCTGTTGCCCCTCTCTCTGTCTTGAAGAGGTTAGTTGTATATCTGCTCCCCTCCAGGAGATCAGTTACACAGTTCCCTCTTAAAACCTGACCCAAAGGTTGGGTTCCTGGGAGCACAAACGCTGATCCAGCAGTTCTGTCCTGGGCTCACCATCCCATGTAATCAGTGAGGAGACATTCCTGTACTTACCCAAATTCCTTTTCAACTTCTCCCTCTGGGCCACCCTCTAAGACACACACACCTGTGCTCTCTAGAGTGGATCCATCCCATGTTCAGCTGTGAAGGGCTCCCAGCTAGCAGCCAACAGTCCTTTCACTGGCGGGCACCACACCCTGCCCTCTCTCGGAGTTGGGTTTGCCTCCAGCTACAGAGTCTGTGGAACCCTCACCCACCTCAGTGATCTCTAGGATTCCATCCCCCCTTCCTATGCACCCTAGAGTGAGCTCTGCCCCCTGTTCAGCTGCAACCTGTTGGCAGCCAGCAACCTGGACCGTTTTCTCACTAACAGGCAACACGCTCCCCTGCCCCTCAGAGGAGATGCTGCCTTTAACCATGAGGCAGCAGGAGCTGGTCTCAGCCACGCCTGCCCCTGATAGCAGACCGTTTGCCACTGCTGCAGAGGAATTAGAGACACTCTCCCATTCCTCCAGCAGTTCCTGGGACTTCGCCCTTTCCTTCTGGGGTTTCAGCACCATATTCCTCCTTGCTGCTGGCAGATCCCTTGACAGCCCAAGCTACACTGAAAAAGTCATTCCCCTGTAATAATTGTGACGGGTTATGTACTGCTGCCACCGTCAATTCAGCTTCCAAATCCTTAGTTTCTATGTGCGCTTTAGCCAAAGGCGCAAGGATTTTGTGACCTCCTAACAAAAGCTCTGCCGTCTGTCCTGGCAGTATGTTTTTCTCCCGAACAGTGTTTCTGCTGACCACAGAAATGTCTGCCTCTGTATCCCTCCACCCAAGGAGTTCCTTGCCATTCATTTTGATAGCCTTTATGTGCTTCCTGCCCCGCTATGCAGAGGCTGCTTTTACAAACCCTGTCTGATAAGCGGCCATTGCCTGAGGTGCCTCTGTGCTCTGGGTAGCACCATTCCCATGAGTTGCTTGTTTGTTCCCAGCCAGCACTGGGCATTTATTCCTCAGGTGCTCAGTGAAATTACAGTGAGAGCACCTTGTGGGCTCTTCTGTTTTTACAGGAGATTTGGGACAAGGACTAGAGGAATGGACTTGGGGAGGTGAGCGTCCAGCCTCCCATCCACCCTTTTTCCCAGGGTAAAACGGGGAGCCTTCTTCCCACCAAACAAACCCCTCCGCCTGTGATTTATTTCTGATAGATGCTTAGCTTTGTTCAAATTCATCAGCAAGAGTAGCAGCTTCCTCAACAGTTTTCACCTTTTTATCCCATAAACACTGTTTTACATCATCACTGTGAATACTCAGGAAATGTTCCTGAGCAACAAGATCACACAGTTCTTCAAAGCTTGTAACACCTTTTCCTTTTACCCACTTATCCCTGTTCGGGGGGGGCCCAAGACACTCAGTCACGAGGTGCTAAAGAGGCTGGTTCTGGCCTGGCGGAGCAGAAACCCCCTGGCCAGGACTGGGAGGAGGAGGATGGAGTCACTTAGCAGCAGCAGGGTTGCCTCCTCCACAGCCTGGGACTGATCTTCCTCCTCGCGGCCCTGGCTGGGGCTCTCTGCTCTGTCCTGCAAGCACTGCAGACTTCTCCTCACCTTGTGCCTGCAGGGATCCAGGGTCTTCGGCCCTAAATAGATTGAGCTCCATGAGTTTAACTCTATGAGGCAGGTTTCCGATCCTGTAATCATTCTCGTGGCTGTTTTCTGAACCCTCTCCAATTTATCAACATCCTTCTTGAATTGAGGGCACCAGAACTGGGGACCATATTCCAGTGCCAAATAGAGAGGTAAAATAACTGTTCTTCTCCTACTTGACATTCCACTGTTTATGCATCCCAGGATTGCATAAACTCTGTTGGCCACAGTGAGTATGTGGGTATCTACTCAGGGATAAAAAAACCCGTGGCTGGCCTGGGTCAGCTCAGTTTCTGGGGCTGAAAAATTGCTGTGTACATGTTCAAGATCCGGGACCCTGAAGGATGGAGGGTCCCAGAGCTCTGGCTCCAGCCCAAGCTCAAGTGTTGACACAGCCATTTTTAGCCTCACAGCCTGAACTCTGCGAGCCTGACTCAGTTCTCCTGGGCCAGCTGCAGTCATGCTGTGGGTCTTTTAGCCCTGTGTAGATTGAAGTGGGGCTCATGTTCACCTGATTATCCACCACAACCCCCAAATCTTTTTCCTACTCACTGCGTGCACCCAGTCATGTGAACTTGGGAGCTGTGTTTCTGAGAATGCATCAGTGTGGGCCAGAAGTGTGTTACCTGCACCTACCGTTACTAGTGTTCAGCCCTGTTCACTTTATTCAGGAGTCCAGCATGCTGCGTCCTGCGGGGAGAGAGGGTGTCTTCATCACAGTGTTGTGTCTGACACGGTAAAAAGAACTATGGTAGGGTGAGGAGATGCCCTGGCTGTGCCAGACTGGCTCCTCTCTGCTACTCAGATCGTTTTCATCAGAATTAAAGCTTGTGTGTTGACTTAAAAAAATAATAATTAGGTTTTGGCCTTCCTGGTTGTGGAAAATGCTACTTCAGAACATAATCCAATGAAGTGGTGTCTTGTTGGCCTTGTCTCCAGCCACATTAGCTGGGGGGGAGGGGGCGGGAGTTCTGTATATGAAGTTCTGGCAGCTTCTGACCTTTTTACATTGACCCAGTGGTAAAAATGCTGAAAGGGGCTGGAACTTTTCGAACTAGGTTTCACAACAGTCATCACAGCCACAGCATCATCAGATAGAAACTAAAGCTCTGTGAGGTGTAAGTGCCCTAATTCAGCTCAGTGAGTGTTAAGTGCTCGAGCAAGGGGGTTGGACTAGATACCTCCTGAGGTCCCTTCCAACCCTGATATTCTGTGAGTCTATGAACTCTGAACCCTTCCTAGAAAAATTCCGATACGCAGGCTTTATGGATGGGGCTTAACAAACCATCTGTTTTGGCCTCTTGATTCTGATTGGCAGGAAGGGTTCTGATTTCCTTATCCTTATCCTTAGATATTGTCTTGTTAAAGATTTGTGCTGGTGACTACCGCTATTTTAAATCTGACGTCTCTCATTTTTCAGTCTGTTAGAGAGGTGTTGTAGGGCTTTATGCAGCATTTCTCACCGTTCCCCCCTTTGTTTTCCTTGCAGTTAACCTAATCTCCCCAAGAGTGATGCCTGTGCTTTCCTTTTTTCTTTCTTTTCGTGACATTTATTCCTTCTTATATGGCCAGGGTCGCAAGCTTTTAATCATTGGAACCACTAGCCGTAAAGATGTCCTGCAGGAAATGGAGATGCTAGATGCTTTCAGCACCACCATTCACGTACCCAGTATTGCGACAGGAGAGCAGCTGATGGAGGCCTTGGAGGTAAGGAGACCCCTAAATGTCAGCACGGCTGAGACCATCCAAGTTACTCTGTTAGTGAGAGTAATATCCATGCAATAGAGCACTTCATTAATGGAATCAAAAGCTCCATTTTGAAACACTGACCTGCTTTGCTCTGTTGGCCCAAGACCAGTAACCAGGTGTCAGTAAATGTAATGTTCCTTATAACAGGGAAAGCAGGAGAGAGGGGGAGGCAAATACAGAGGAAGTGACTTCATTTTTCTGCTGGCTGGAAATGGTTCAGAAGGCATAGAAGAGAGAGAGCAGCGTTGTCCTCAAAACACTTGAAATTTGAATCCATGGGGCCCAGTCCTGCGAGGCATTGACTTGCCATTGAGTTGGCTAATGGGGGCTGAGGAAGCTGAGCACGTCCAGAGATGTTTGGCCTCCACAGGATCAAGCCCATGGCTGGCTTCTGCTCCTCACAACTGTGCAGTTTGCAGCAGATGATGTAAATGCTTATCAGCCTGTTAATACAACCTTGCAAAATGGTGCTCCACAAGGCAAATAAAATAGTGTTAGTATTTTCATTATAATCATCATGTCTGATAATTTTTACCACAGTTTTGCAAGGTTGCTGTAGCACACATTACTATGTTCCTTATAGACTCTCTCATACGGGGAAGACTAACCTAGGATATAAGATTCAGGAAGTAAATCAATGAAAGGTTGACTCTGTATGATACTGTTGATAACAGCTATGCCATACAAGTATCCTGGTATGACTGTTCCTATAGCATCTCCAGGCAGTTACTCAGTTACTCTTAACTGTTTCCAAGACTAAGCTAAGGACTGTTTTCTAATTCTGCACTCACCAATGTGGCCGGCATAGTTGCCCTTCTAATACTGCTGGCTGTCTTCTGGGTTTCTTTCCAGCTTCTTGGTAACTTCAAAGATAACGAGCGTAGCACCATTGCACAGCACGTCAAAGGGAAGAAAGTGTGGATCGGAATCAAGAAGCTGCTGATGTTGATCGAGATGTCATTACAAGTAAGAGGCTTTTTGCTTCAGGGGTGTATAAGAGAGACTAGAACATTCTTGAACGCACCTTTTGGCCCACAGACCCTTGTCTCTGTGAAATTGGGAGCCCTGTATTGTGTCGGGTATGGTTTGAACATGGTACATTTCCAAAAAGGCAACAGTGTTACTTGCAGATTTCCTTACAGCAGTTTTCCGTTCCAGTCAGTAGAGAGAGTGCCATGTCTCAGTCCACTGAGAGATCTATACAAAATGGAGTGCCCATGAGCTGTATAAAGTTACTCTGCAGAGAAGTATCTGCAGCCCAGAGGATCTGGGTTGACTTACCTTTAATGAATTGCCTTCTCAAGCACAAGTGATAAGTTAAGATTGCAGATAGTGATAATTAAGGATTTTGTTATGAAAAAGTTTCCTGTGCAGGTGCAGCAGCTCTTTCCCTGAAAGAAGATAAATCTGTCAAACTGTTCAGCTGCTTTCTTCATTTTCCACTTTCAGCACTTTAAAGAAAAGAATTGCCTAGGGTAGAAATATGTAGCTCTTAGCCCCTCACTGTTGCATCTCCTGTGCCCGCAAGCTAGCGATCAGGCACATGTTCCATTGTATCTGTGAGCTAAAAAAATGTGTATAGCATTTGGGCCTAATCCTCAGTGGCTGATGTTTCAGAGCCCTTCTACATTTGAACCCTTCCCTCCCATTCCCCCTTTTTTCATCAAATGGATTTGGTGCAGCCAAATGTACTGTCTTTAGATCTTCCTATGAGATGCTGAGCATAAATGAAACAGCGCATAGTTTAGCAGCGTACAAGTCATGTATCCCCTCTGTTCACTATTCACAATTCTGTTAAAACTTGCACAGCGCTGAGGAGCTGCTCTAACTAGATGTCACCTGAGGGAATAAAGTCATTTATCTAGATTACTTTTTCCCCTCTTTCCCTTGACTTTTAATTCCATACCTACAGGCAAATCAGTGCTCACACGCATTAACTGTGTTTAATGGGCTCAGACCTGCCAGGGTACAGTTACAGCCAATTTTACTTAAAATCTTGACAAGAGATGCCTCTCTAACCTTCTTCTGAGACAGGGAAATGACTTCAGTTAGATTGTGACCTTGAACATGGGTGCTTTTAAAACTCCAGGATTAAAAATGTGCAGAGTAAGGGCAGTTCTGAAATGGGGGAGTGGGAATCAAATTGCATCAGATTTTCCCCACAGCTGCATACCTACGTGGTGAGCGGTGTTGCTAGGGGGTAGGGTGTTTTCCCCCTTGGAAACAGGCTGCTGTCCTGAAATGTTTCAGAAGAATGTTGTCACTTACAAGCCAAGTGCACGGTCAAGCATTTAAAGTGATTTTGTTTAACAAGGTGGTCATTTCGTAGACGATTTGAATCCCTGACAGACCAGCCTGAGGGAAAGTAGGCAGCATTTTAACTTAGGTTCAAGTCATTTTGAATACATTAAATAGAGAGGTGGCTAATGAGAGCAAATTGCAGCTTATACAGATGTTGGGTATGCAATTGGTTGGTAGCAATGTGATCCACGGCCATTAATTAATTAAAGTAATTTGAATTCTGCGTAGCTCCTTTATATTCAATCTCCCACACACATGAAATCTTTGTATTGCAAAAAGTCCTCGCTTTTCACACAAATCTCAGCTGTACTTTGTTGCCATAGATACAGGAAAAAATTCACATGTTCGCAGCTGATAAGAGAGAGTTCATATTCAGAGATCTTGAGGGACCATTGTGCTGCTCTGGCCTAGCTTCCTACATGGCCAAAGTCATGGAATTTCACCAAGTGAAGTGACGCTTCAAGTCCAGACCTTCTGGTTGAGCTTGAATGTGTCTGATAGACAGACATCTAATCCTGCCTTAAAGACTCCAAGTGATAGTGAATCCACCACATGCCGAGGTATTTTATTCCCATTTTTTCATGTCCTCTGTGTATATACATCTTCCTACTGTATTTTCCACAGCATGCATCCGATGAAGTGGAGGTTAGCCCACGAAAGCTTATGTTCAAATACATTTGTTAGTCTCTAAGGTGCCACAAGTACTCCTGTTCTTTTTGCTGATACAGGCTACCACAGCTACCACTCTGAAACTTCACTGTTAAAAATGTGCACCTTATTTCTAGTCTGAATTTGTCCCGCTTCAGTTTCCAGTCACTGGATCTAGGTGTGCCTGTGTCTGCTGGAGCCCTAGAACTGGAAATCCTCTCCCCATTCAGGTACCTCTTCACCTTCTCTTGGGTAAACCCGGTAGATTGAACTGCTTCAGTCTCTTCCTGTAAGCCAAGTTTTCCAAACCTTGAGCCATTCTTGTCATGCTTTTCTGACCCCTTTCCAATATGTCCACATTCTTTTTGAAGTGTGGACATCAGAACTGGGCACAGTATAGAGCTGGTGTCCCACCAGTGTGATGTATACAGTGTTGGTATCACTCCCCCCCCCTTGCTTCATATTCCACTGCTCAGACATCCAAGGTTTGTTTGCTTTCTCAGCCACTGTGCTGTACCATGAGCTCATGTTCAGGTGTTTGTCCTTTGAGCCTGAAGATCTTCTCTGAGTTGCTACTTTCACAAACACTCCTTTGTCCTATACATGTAACCTACATTCTTGCTTCTAGATATGACCTTACAGTTGGATTGGATCAAAATATGTTTTGTTCAATTGAGCCCTGCTTACTAAACGATCCACATTGCTCTGTATAAGTGACCTGCCTGTCTGATTTTTTATCACTTCACCAATTTGAGTCATATCCAAACTTTGTCAGTAATTATATATTTTTTCCAGATCATTGATAGAGATTAAATGGTATTGGGCCACGAATACAATGCTGTGGGACCCCATTAGAAATACTCTCATTCACTGTTTCCCATTTAAAATGAGTTTTTAATCAATTTAATATATACTGCATTGGTCTTGCATAATTGCTATTTTTTAATCAAAATGTTGTGCAGGACTAAGTCAGATACCGTACAGATGTCTGATATCAGTTATCTTTGTCTACAAAACTTGTAATCTCATTAATTATGCTTCTGTTGTTTAATTTTTTAACCACGCAGGATCAGTGTCAAGCTAACCAACCCATAGTTATCCAGGTCATCCCATTTATCCTTTAAATAATGACACAACAGTGGTTGGTTTTCTTTTTCTAGTCCTCTGGAATAGCCTCAACATTCCAAGATTTGTTAAAAATCAACATTGTTGGCTCTGAGCAACTCAGCTAATTCTTTTTAAATTCTTGGGTGCAACCATTCCCACAGATTGAAAAATAGTCAAGTATGGTAGTTGCTGTTTAATATTCTGCCCAGTTACTGTTCTCATAGAAAATATTTTCACTGTGAGATATGAATGTATCATCCAGCTCCTTTCCAAACATGGAACAGTATTAGTGAATGAACATGTCTGCCGTTTCTTCATTATTATTGACAAGTTTACCATCCTTGTCTAGTATGAGACTTATACCATTGCTAGGATTTATTTTGTTCCTGATATATTTTATAAAACCGTCTTACTGTCCCTAGTCCTACTGGTCAGGCTTATTCACTCATACTTTTAGCTTCCCTTATCAGTAGTCTTCATTTCTACAGCACCACTAATTTATAGTCATTGCCATCAACTTCCCTCTCTTTCCATTTGTTACATTTTGTTTTTTCATAAATCTGAAATCAATAGACAATTTTCTTCAACTATAAGAACATAAAACATACAGTAAAGGAACTGTTAGCTGTAGTTTCCCTTCTGGCACTCGTATGCTCGTCAGATTAAATATTATCCTATATCTATCCAAGTGTCGGTCAAGAGACCAGTGAGCATATTGCAGCTAGCCCTCCTTTTGTGTTTATTTTGCTAAGTGTGGGTCTGAGTGCTCCCTTCAAAGAGAATATTTGGTTCCCTAGTTCCAAAATTACAGCGTTTGTTAACTTTGGCCTGTCCATGTGGAGTATTTCCAGTACTAGCCCACCATACTTCACCAACCTCCCTGAAGACTAAAGAATAAACAACTGAATATGGAGCTTATATTCAAACTGTGTGAGATGCAATAAAATGTAAATAAAACATTAGGCAGCTGCAATCTCTGATTTCCAAGTGGTTATAACTCAAACTCCTCCTACTTGGGTGGGATGTAAGAAACAAAGCCTCTCCCCTGTCTTCATAACAAATCAGAAGTCTAGCCTTCATTTCTCAGTCCCAAGCTGTGTTCAGTCTTAATGGTTGAGATTTAGTGTCTTAGGGCTGGTCTACACTACGGGGGAAAATCGATCTTAGATACGCAACTTCAGCTATGTGAATAATGTAGCTGAAGTCGAAGTATCTAAGATCGAATTACTCACTGTCCTCACGGTGCGGGATCGATGTCCGCGGCTCCCCCTGTTGATTCCGCAACTCCGTTCGGGTTGGTGGAGTTCCGGAATCGATATAAGTGCGTTCGGAGATCGATATATCGCATCTAAATGAGACGCGATATATCGATCCCCGAGCAATCGATTGCTACCCGCCGATACGGCAGGTAGTGAAGACATACCCTCAGTTTTATTCATTTCCCTGGGGGACTTCTTTCATAGAACCACAGGGTTAGAAGGGACCGCAAAGGTCATCTAGTCTAACCCTCTGCCAAGATTCAGGACTTGTTGCATCTAAAACATCCAAGACAGATGGCTTCACCCTCCTTTTGAAAACCTCAAGTGAAGGAAATTCCATGACTTCTCTAGGCAAATTGTTCCATTGTCCTCCTGTTCTTACAGGGAGGAAGTTTTTCCCGAGATTTAATCTAAATCTGCTCTGCTGGAGTTTGAACCCACTGCCTCTTGTCCTGCCTCTGTGGCAAGAGCCAACAACTTTTCTCCATCTTTTTGGGGCAGCCTTTCAAGAATTTGAAGACCGCTATCATGACCCTCCTAAATCTCCTCTTTTCCAAAGCAAACATACCCCATTCCTTCAAGCCTTTGCTCATATGGCAGCAAAGAGTCCTATGGCACCTTATAGACTAACAGATGTATTGGAGCATGAGCTTTCGTGGGTGAATACCCACTTCGTCGGATGCATGTGGCTGCATTCCACCCCTCTGGTCATCTTTGTCACTCACCTCTGGGTCCTTTCTGCTTTCTCTATATCCTTTCTATACGTTTGTGACCAAAATAGGATACAATGCTCAGATGAGGCCTAACCAGCGCTGAGTAGATCGGTACTATCGCTTCCTGTGACTTGCATGCTCTGCCTCTCTCAATGCAACCCAGCATTGTATTTGCCCTTTTTGCAACAGTTTTGCATTGTTGACTCATGTCAAAGCTGTGATCCACCACAACTCCCAGATAGTCCTCAGTTGTGCTGCTGCCAAGCCAGTTATCCCCCAGTCTGTATTTGTGCGTTTGGTTTTTCTTCCCTAAGTGTAGCACCTTACATTTATCTTTGTTGAATTTCATTTTGTCGTCTGTAGCCCAGTTCTCCAATTTATCAAGATCCCTCTGAATTTAACTCTCTCCTCCAAAGTGTCTGTAGCCTCATCTGCAGCTTTGATTGATGTGGTCTCTAGTCCAACATCCGGGTCATTAATAAAGATGCTAAACAACACCGGACCCAGAACAGAATCCTGTGGAACCCCACTTGAGACCTCCCTCCAACCTGACATCATTCCATTAATAGTTACTCTTTGTATGCAGTTGTTTAACCAATTATGTGTCCACTTCGTGGCAGTTCTACTAAGCCCACATTCCCGCAGCTTATTTATGAGAATGTCATGTGGGACTGTGTCAATAGCCTGCTGAAATCCAGGTATATTATATCCACCGCATTCCTTCTTTCCACCAAATCAGTTATCCGGTCAAAGAAGGAAATCAAGGGGTGGTCCACGCCTGCTGCTAGTGACCACCCCTTCATCTTTGTTTTGTATCTAGATGGATCCTGAGTATCGTGTGAGAAAGTTCCTGGCACTCCTAAGAGAAGAAGGAGTGTAAGTACTAGTAATATTTTAAAGGCTGATCCAGGACCCAGTTCTGCTCTCAGATGCAGGGGTGCCACTCCCCCTGACGTCAGAGGAATTGCAAGAGAGTATCTGACAGCAGTGTTGGGTTCTGGGGTTGCAATACCTCTTTTAAATTCCATTTTGAACCTTCCCTTCCTACTCCAGTATCATTCTGTTCCTCAGTGACTCTCTAAAGCTATTAGGGACCCAGAGCATGTTTGAATTCTCTGCCTTCCCTGAATATCCAGGGGAGGCATTAAACTTGTGCCTTATCTGCTATCTCTGACTAGGCTAAATCAGGAGTAGCTCCACTGTAGCTAGTGGAGTTAAACCCTGTGACATCAAAATCGGGCCATTTGCCTGTTGGCACTATTTATTTTTCTCTCTGTGTCCTGCTTTGTCAGCCTTCCCTGTCCCTGTGCAAAGGGCCCAATCCCACTCTTGTTGAACTGGACATACAGCCAGGCCCTCACTGGCAACATCGTTTCACAGAAGGCTGCTCTCCAGGGCATGCACTGAAATCTCTGGGGCAATGTTCCCTCTGATTTTTTATGTCCATGTGCAGAATGAATTTTGTTAGATGCACCAATATGAAGGGTGATGAGGGTGGGGGTAGGGCCAAGGGGTTAAGAGTGTGGGAGGGGACTCAGGGCTGGGTCAGAGGGTTGGGGTGAGGGCTCTGGCTGAGGGTGTGAGCTCTGGGGTGGGGCTGGGGATGAGGGGTTTGGGGTGAAGGCTGCTCCAGGGCTGTGGTGAGATGACTTCCCCCAACCCTCTCTCACTGCAGCAGCTCGGGGCTGGGTGAGAGACGTCTTTCCCCGGCTACAGCAGCTCCAGCTGGGCTGGGCTGGGCTGGGCTGTGCCAGGGTGGGGGCTCCCCTCCCTGGCAGCTCTGGCTGGGCTTGGCCAGGCTGGGGCAGGGGCTCCTCTCCCCGGCATCTCTGGCAGGGCTGGGCTGGGCCAAGAAAGGGACTTCTCTCCCCACCTGTGCAGCCGTTGAGAGTCTGCTGCGCAGCCGACCGGGAACTTAGGTTGGGAGGTAGCAGTTTGCAGATATGTCTGCTGTGTCCATGCTGTGTCTGGGTGTCGGTGTCTGCAGAGAGACATGCTTTGTGGCTGTTGTGGTCTGTTTTTCAGTAGTGTGCTCGACTGAGTGGAGATGGACTATGTGCAGAGCTCAATGGCTGGAGAAGTGACCAAGCTGGAGAATACACTGGGATCTGTGTTCTTCTGTTCAACACACTGGACAAAGTGAAATGTTCATCATCCTTCAACATTCCACTTGGAATTTGCATGTTTAGCAAAATAAAATATCCGTTCTTTGCTCTTAAATATGCTGGTGTCTTGTGGAATGGTCAGTCTCCTTTAGAATACCTTGCTTCTGTTTCTGTGCACGCTAAAGTACATTCTCACTGGTTTATCATGGAGGACGTATCCAACGAATTTTGAAGCTAACACTTAATGTCCAGCATTAAATTAATACCACAATATGGCACCTTTTCTGTAGAAAAGTTCGACTTCTAACCTACAATGGTGTAGTCTGCAGGTGTATTGCAGTGTGTTTGTGATATCTTTGTGATGGTGATTGCTTTCCTGTCCAGGTATCTGTCGTTATATGATCCAGTAGGATTGGCTCAGTCTGGCCTGATATGATGTCCTGTAATGTTGTTTCAGCCAGACTGATAGCCAGCACTAGCTTTTCTGTGATGATTGGAAACACGAGGCAAGGCAGTCGCTGTCTTTGACAGCAAAGCTCAGTAATAATGAGGCTACCGCCCACTTCGAGATTCACTCAGTTTGGGACCCAGTGGGGCTAACAGCAGTGGTCACTGCAGCGGGCAGTGAGTGGCATTAGGCAGAGGTGGGTTCCTTCCCTAGCCAGATACACACACAACAATCATTTTTGTAAAGCTTTGACAATTTTTTTTAATTTTCTTACTCAAGCATCTTTGGATTCATAATGTCAATTGAGAACCTAAATTTTATTAAAAGCCAGTGTGGGGGGTATTGAAGCCAGAACTGGCATTAACCAGTCTAACTACTTCTGCTTTCCTGATGAGCTACTAAGGATTGGACAAAGTGATCTTTCCTCTCATCCTTTGAAAGGGTAGGTATCCGCATTCTTTTCCTGAGTTCTCCAGGTTCTGCAGGCCCCCTTGTGTTGCCTGGGCAGGCTCAGTTTGCATTCTTGCACTGTGGTAAAGCAATGTACCAACCTTTGGCTGCAAAGTACCTGCACGCTACCCATTTACTGATCACTGAGTGAGAATTCTCTTCCCCAGTCAATGAGCTCAGCCCGTATTTTAACAAAGCGCACGGAGCATGCTGCTATATTTTCCCCACCCGTGACAGGGTGAGGCAGGCAAACAGCCATTTGCAGGCTTACTGCCAAAGGCTAGCAACTCAGACACCCCTAGGGGTTTGGGAGCAACCTCCTTCTCTGCGAATGTCCTTTGGTCTCGTGGTTGAAGGCAAACCATTCCCTAGACCTTGCTGTGTACTTGAACTTGGTCATGTGTTTTAGCCATTTAACTTACCTCCTTGAATTTTTCTTCTTTTGGTCAGTGCTGCTGTACTGTGATTTTGTGAGTCCCGGTGGCCAGTATGCACCCTCCCATATTTGTGTATGATTTTGCAACTTTCATTTGTCCCCTTCTCCCCCCCCCACCCAAATCCTAGCGAACGCAGCACACAATGTATTAATTTATGTCTCAGATTAAATTATGTAAACATTTTATTGTGTTTTTTTGTCCAGAGAGATATTGAAAAACATAAATATTATATGGTTTAAATGTAGCTCGTGGATGCAATAAAAGGCACCTACTTGGAATGACTTGGGAGGCTGACTTGTCCTTGGGAGAGGGATGTGTTGGTGGCGGGAGCTGGTACATATTGAGAACTGGGTATATTGAATGCATCCAGGCACAGGCCACAGACTGCTGTTTCTGGGGTCTTACTTTAAAATACAGCTGTGGAGATCTTCAGAAGCAAAGCTCAGGTTCTTGGAGTTGTTCCCATACCGGTTACAGGGAGTGATCAAATGGATTTTGCATGCAAAGAGAAAAACAGATCAAGGGCCAATATTTTCAAAAGGGAATAATCTTTTGATGCTCAGTATTTTGGTGCCCAACTTGAGACAGTATGAAGGGTCCTGATCTTCAGAAAGCCTGGGCACGACCCCTCTGAGCATCAGGTCCCTTTAAGGCATCTCAGGTCAACACTTTGGAAAATCTTGGCCGAAATCATTAACTCTTTGACCATGGGCTAACAAGGAAATGTTACTGGATTCAATTTGATCTTTAAAACCACACTGGGGAGTGTTTAACTAAAGCCCTGGCTTTCACCGTGTCACCTCCCAAATCCCACTCTCTGCATAGCCTATGCAACCTGGCACTTCCATCATGTGTTGCCCTAAGTGGTTAGTATCATTGTGTTACAGAGCTGGCCTGGGTGTCAGGCCCTTGAGGATAGAGGCGTGTTTTCACAGGAATTGCTCTTTTGATATATTCTCCTTTTATGTAAAATAAGTAATGTCCATGACTTTTGTTATACACATTCCGGCTGCTAACTTAATTTCCTTGTCATCCTCCTAGCGCTTTCACTTCAATTGAAGGTCCCACATGAACCACCCAAGGCTGCATTTCAACCGTAGAACATTCAATACTGAACTGTTAAGCAAATGGGTTTTATTCTAGCATCCCATGATGCTGCACTACATCTCACGCCACAACACAATCAGGTTCAGAAGCCAAAGGACTGGGCTAGCCATCTGATGCTATAAGGGCGTGAGAGAAAAGGAATTTATTTGGTTTGCGGCACATGTATCAACCAGTAATAGAATTCTGCTTGATCTAGTGTTCAGAAATTGGTATGTGTATTCTGAAGGCATTTGCTAAGTTTCTTGTTCTCTGACCATCTCTGCTGGACTAATGGTAAAAGTTTGACTAGGCAGACAGTGTGGTTCTCCCTACAGTATTTCAGCTTTGAAAAACCCTACTAGGCACCCATTTTGTTACCCTCTCCAATCTAATCTCTCTCTGGTTGTATTCTCTGCCAGATCTTTGCTTGTTGATTTGAATGTTTAGAACGATAATGATTAGCAAACGGGGGCTGTGGAGTGGGCGGATATCAGCAGATAGGAAGGGTCCACACTCATGTGCGTGCTAGATACTGGAACTCATTTCCCATGTCTCAGACACAGAAACGGGGGCAGATTCTGGTCTTTGGTTTCCGTGGTCTAGTGTTTAAAAGGCCAGTGATTGCGTGTACATCTTTTCCAACATATAAATAGAAACTGGTGGTAAAACCTTGGCGTAAGCTAGCAGGAAATTCCTTTAGCTAACGGAGTGTTGCTCTGAAGCCCAGACACACTGGGTGTGTGTATACACATCAGTGTAAGCCTAGGGCTAGTGGGATGCAAGTCAGCTGACCCATGTCAGGGAATCCTGGCCTTGAGCATCTACATTGTATTTTAAACCTAGGTTAAGGATTTTCTGACCAATGCTCGAACCTAGGGCTGTGGCATCCACACCAGATGCAGAGACTCAAGACACAGTAACCCTATCCTGGAGTGCCTAGCACCCCCCAATGTCGACCCACTAGCCCTACTTACATGTTGCAGTGTGGAAAAACAACTGCCCACCCTGTTTCCTAACTGTAATGGCAGTGCCGATAAGGAGCACGTGAGTGCCCCAAAGTCGGTCCTGGGGCCAGTTTTGTTCAATATCTTCATTAATGATCTGAAAGATGGTGTGGATTGCACCCTCAGCAAGTTTGCAGATGACACTAAACCGGGAGAAGTGGTAGATACGCTGGAGGGTAGGGATAGGAAACAGAGGGGCCTAGACAAATTAGAGGATTGAGTCAAAAGAAACCTGATGAGGTTCAACAAGGACAAGTGCAGAGCCCTGCACTTGGGATGGCAGAATCCCATGCACTGCTACAGACTAGGGACTGAGTGGCTAGGCAGCAGTTCTGCAGAAAGGGACCTAGGGATTACAGTGGACGAGAAGCTGGATATGAGTCAAGTGCGCCCTTGTTGCCAAGAAGACTAACAGCATGTTGGGCTGTATAAGGAGCATTACCAGCAGATCAAGGGATGTGATCATTCCCCTCTATTCAACATTGATGAGGCCTCGTCTGGAGTACTGTGACCAGTTTTGGGCCCCACACTACAAGAAGGATGTGGAAAAATTGGAAAGAGTCCGGCGGAGGGCAGCAAAAATGGCTGGAGCACATGACTTATGAGGACAGGCTGAGGGAAGTGAGATTGTTTAGTCTGCAGAAGAGAAGAATGAGCGGGGATTTGATAGCTGCTTTCAACTACCTGAAAGGGGGTTCCAAAGAGGATGGATCTAGACTGTTCTCAGTGGTAGCAGATGGTAGAACAAGGAATAATGGTCTCAAGTTGCAGTGGGAGAGGTCTAGGTTGGATATTAGGAAAAACTGTTTCACTAGGAGGGTGAAGCACTGGAATGGGTTACCTAGGGAGGTGGTGGAATCTCCTTCCTTAGAGGTTTTTAAGGCCCGGCTTGACAAAGCCCTGGCTGGGATGATTTAGTTGGGAATTGGTCCTGCTTTGAGCAGGGGGTTGGACTAGATACCTCCTGAGGTCCCTTCCAACCCTGATATTCTATGATTCTAGTGCACAAACTGCAGAATTACAGAATTGCTGCACCCAGAGAGGCTGTTAGGAAGTTTGGAGACTGGCTCCCACTCACTGCTCTCCCAGTGCACGCTGCCTGGGCTCCTCTGCACATACAGCCCCATGGAGGGGAGGTTGGGCCCAGGAGCAAGGGACAGTGTGGGGCAGGACCAAGTGGCTGTCCTGCAGAGAGGGGGAGCAGCAGAGTTCGTGGCTCAGCACTGTGAGGAGGAGGAGGGCCCCCAACATCTTGGCAGCCAGGAGCTGCCTCCCACCTATCAACTTTGCTCCCTGCTCTGGGCAAGCTTTGTGTAGCAGTGAAGGGGAGCTGGAGCAGGAAACACTGCCGCAGGAGGCTGCAGGGAGGGTTTGGAGCTGGCTCCCTCTTTCCGCCCTGACAGTGCATGACAGGGCACCCCTGCATATGTAGCTCCAGGGGGCAGAAAGCAGAGTGGAGTCCAGCAGCTGCCCTGCTGGGATGGGGGAGCTCAGGATGGGGGAGCTCAGCCCGGAGCTCTGCTGCTGCTCCTCCCAGCAGGGCAGCTGCTTAGTCCCTGCTCTACTCTGCTCTCTGGCCCCCAAGGCTGTCCCTGGGGCTGTGCTTGCAGGGGCGCCTGGCCAGCACGCACCATGCAGCAGCTCTCTCTGAGCCAAAGCAGCTTTTGCAGTCTCGATTGCAAACCCTGCAGGCATCCTGGTAGTGTGTGTGCAGACTGGCTTTCAGCAGACAAAGGGTTAATGCTGATCCGAGCTGCTGCGCCAAGGTTGCTGTTTGCAATAGGCTGCACCACAGACTGTTGGCATAGAGAGGACTAAGGAAGTTGCCCCAAGGAAGTCGGGGATACACCTGGAGGACTTCGAGGACCCAAGTCAAGCTGGGGCCATGTGCACACAGGAAAGCAACAGGGCTCAGACCCTGGATCCCAGTTTAACATGGGCTTGGACCCTCTTGTAGGGGTCTTGGACCCTAGGTTCAAGCCCCAGGTTAACCCAATTGGAGTGTGGATGCAAGGGGGGGTGTTATATTGCTGGCTAGACAAGCCCGCTGGGGCTCTCCTGACTGTTGGCTTCTTCTGCACGCTCCGTTTAAAGGCGTTGCGTGTTCTGGCCTGTGCTACTTAAGATAGCCCAGGAGTGGGTATGTACTGGTGGGGAGCAGTTTGATGTGTGACCGCCAAATCAAACCAGCACCTGTCCAACTGTTCCCCAAATTGAGGTCCTGTAGTGGGGTGAGCACCCACTCCAGCCCTGACGGAGTGGGAAAAGCCTGGCTGGGGCAGGGAGCAAAGCCCTGGCTGATTGGAGGAAGTGGCTGCAGCTGGGGCCATGCCCCAAACAGACTCAGCTGGCCCTATAAAGGCAGGGAAGCCAGGGGCAGAGAGACAGTCGCTCTCTGACTGGAGAGGGAGACAGGCCTGGCTGCTGGGGAACTCACCCAGGGGACCTAGAGGGAGGCAGGGCTGGGGAAAGGCCTTAGGAGCTGGGAAGCCCTAGACCAGCAACTCCCCAGGCTTCAGGGTTTAGTTCTAGGCCCACCTAGGGATTGGGCTTGCAGGGGGGCAGCCGGAAGGTGGGGAAAGACAGCCAGTCCAAACCCCTTGTTGTCTGTGATGATCGGCTGATACACTGCAGTCCGCCCCAGGGTGCGGGGGCTAGATGGAGACTGGCAGTAGCCACGACTGAGGTGATATGGGGATAGGGGTGGGAGATTTCCCTTGGGTGGGGAAACCCTGAGAAAGTGGGGTACTGCTGGGGGGCAGCACCCAAGACAAGGGCACCGGGGTCCTGCGAAGGTCATGGGGGCCAATGGCAAGCAGATCACCGGCCTGCAGAGGGCGCTGATGGGTTGAAGAGCTAATTCCCGAGGATGACCAGCAGGAGGTGCCACATGGGTGAGCCCGCACTGTTACAGGTCCCCATGCAATAAAACATTGCTAGAGTTTCTAAAAATTGTATAATGCAAACGGGGTTGCACCCAACACAAGATGATGCTATTTTGGACTAAATTATGATGGATAAAGATGAATTAATCACTGGACTGAAAGTTGGTGGTTGCCATGGGACCTGCGTACATGCAAACACAGAACAGTCCCAACCAGTAATATATAAACTTGGTGCTTCAATATCGCTAACTTCCTAAAGCTGACGGATTTTGAGTGAAATCAATTGGAAGGAAAAATTTAGGTAGAAAAATGTCAATGAAAATTGGGAGTTTATTAGATGCCCCAAAAGCGACAATTCCACAATCAAAAAAGAGGCTGAGGTTAGCTAAAACCCTCCCTGGTTCAGTGGAGACGTGAAGGCAGGAATTAGAAATAAAAAAAAAACAAATGGAAAAAAGGTGAAATAACTTCTGATTTACACTGATTGCTATTCAGTACGGAACACTGATGATAAAAGCTAAATATACCCGGGAAGAATCCATGACTGGCAGGGCTAAGGGCAGTAAGAGGGAGTTTAAGTATATTAGGAACTAAAGAAATCCTAGCGATGGTGTTCGCCCATTACTAGGTAGAGATGGTAAAGTTGTTGTTGATACAAAAAAGGCAGAAATGTTCACTGAATCTTTCTGTTCTGTACTTGGAAAGAAACAGGATTATGTAGTCATATCGCATGGGGCTGATAAAGTACTGTTCTGTTAGTAACTAAGGAAGACAGTAGGTAACATCTACTAGGGATAAATATTTTTATATCAACAGGCTTGGACACCTTGCCCCCAAAAGTTCCAAAAGAGTTGGTAAAGGAGACCTCTAGCTCACTGATGTAGATTCTTAATAAATCTTGGAATACTGGGGGAATTCCAGAAGATTGGGAAAGTGTTAATGTTGTGTCAATATTCAAAAAGTGCAAGCAGGGACGACCCGGTGAGGAAAAGCCAGTTATCCTGACATCCTGGATAAAATGATGGGAAAGTTGATATGGGATTCAATTGATGAAGAACTAAAGGATAGGAATATAATGCCAGTCAACTGGGGTTTATCGGAAATAGGACTTGTCAGACAAACCTGATATCATTCTTTGATGAGCTCACAAGGTAACTGCACAGCTGTAATGTGTTATATGTTTGTAATGCATTTGACTGGGAACTGCAGTATACTCTGATTAGGAAATCAGCACTATGAAATACCATGAAAGCACACATTAACTCGGTTAGGAACTGGCTAACTGACCGATCTCAAAACGTAGCTGTCAATGGGGAACCAGAATTAAATGGAGGTGTTTCTGGGAGGTTCCACTGGGATTGGCAACTGGGCCTGATGCTATTCAACGTTTCCATCAGTCATGTGGAAATGAATACAAAGCCACTGCCGATTACAATTTGCAGAGGAGACACAGATTGGTGAAGTGGTAAATGAGAACAGGGCAGTCATAAAGATCGAGCTGGGTTTCTTGGTAAACTGGGCCCATTCAAAGAAGATGCACTTTAATACAACCAAATGTAAAGTTACTTATCTAGAAACAAAGAATGTAGGTCCCACCTACAGAATGGGGGGCTGTATCCTGGCATGCAGTGACTGGAAAGGCCTTGGATGTCATAGTAGGCAAGCAACTGAACACAAACTCCGAGTGCGACACTGTGACAAAAAGGGGTAACAGGATGCTCAGGTGGATAAAAGGGAGTAGGGAGATAGTTTTACCGCAGTGTATGACACTGATGAAATTGATAGTTAAACATTGTGTCCAGTTGTGGGGTCCACATTCTGTAAAGGTTTCTGAAAAATCGGTGGGAGTACAGAAAAGAGGCCAAAAATATTTGATGGCTGGAGAAGACGCCTTACAGTGAGAGACGTGGAGAGCTCAATCTGTGTAGATGGAGAGGTGAGGGGATCACAGTATAAGTATCATCACAGGGAGAAAATAGCAGGTACTCTGAAGGGTTTTTTAGTGCGCTGGAGAGAGGCAGAACAAGAATCAATGGCTGGGAAGCTGAAGCCAGACATTTGGCACATTTTTAACAGTGAGTGTGATTAACATTGGAACAAGCCACCAAGTGACGTGGGGGATTCTCCCCTCTAGAGGGATCTAGTCTAAATCAAGGCTGGAGGCCTTTCTGAAAAAGGGTGATTCATCCCACACACAAGTTATTGGGCTCAATACAGGGATATTTAATGGATTGTGTCAAACAACAGGTCAGACAGTGGTTCTCAAACCTTTGTACTGGTGACCCCTTTCCCATAGCATGCCTCTGAGTGCGACCCCCCTTATAAATTAAAAACACTTTTTTCTATATTTAACACCATTATAAATGCTGGAGGCAAAGCGGGGTTTGGGGTGGAGGTTGACAGCTTGCGACCCCCCATGGAATAACCTCACGACCCCCTGAGTGGTCCTGACTCCCAGTTTGAGAACCCCCAGACTAGATAATCTAATGATCCCTTCTGGCCTTAAACTCTGTGATTCTATTTAATCTAATGCCATTGAGGTCTGTGTAGGATTAAGCTACATTGGACACCATCAGACGCTGTCTTGCCGTTTGCTCAATGTGATATTTCACGGTAGAAGGTTGCTTGTGATAAGCACTATCACAATATGGCAAGTGATTCGTTTTTAGTATCAGTTGTTTGTGTTAATTGAGGTGGTGTCTTAATGCAGTCACCAGTCCATCAAGAGAGTTGACCATTGCTGTGGATATCAGTTGACACTGATCTCACAAGACTCCATAACCAGTGAACAACACAGGCTCTTGAGTGTGTCAGTTTAAGTTCATTTACTTTCTCTTTAATGTCTGTCTTAACAGGACAACAACAACAAGCAAATTGAAATATATTTATCTCCAAATATATATATATCTATATCTCTATATATTTATATAATATATAATCTTAGTTAACTCAAAGATATATACATTGTATAATAAATAATGCTTATAAAAAGAGAATTTTCTGAATATAAAATTTAAAAAATCAACAACCTCTACAACTTTGTACAAACTTTGGATACAGCAGGTTGATGGGAAGGATTTTCCAGTCGGTGCTAGAATACTGGGCTACAGGGGAAATAATTACAAGGCAATAAACGTGCTATTTATTTATTAAATACCTTTTTATCTTGATTAAAAAAGCAAGGAATTTTGTTTCAAGTCAGGTGTTTGAAGTATTAGGAACATCCCTACAAGTGGTGGTGCGGGGTAGGGAGCGGCGGGGCTGGGTGTGGTAAGGGGAAGCCAGCCGGTGTTCGCATACACTAGCAGTGGAGACAGGAATGGCATCAGGGGCTGTGGTAATGGCCAGCTGGAGAAGCAGCTGCTAGGGAAATAGCTGGAGAACCCACTAGACCAAGCAAGAGCTGAAGGCGTGCTGGGGAAGCAGTGAGGAAACCATTGCTGGCCATGCTCAGTTCTGAGAGTGGCAGAAGGGTTGGCGTTCCTTAAGGGGGAAAGGAGGAAGTCTACATTTTCCTACGTTTCAAACTGTTAAATCCATTTCTGCTAAAACCCAGTGTTAAAAGTTAAACCAAGCCTGCACAGCTGCTGTGCCAAGGCACCTCCGTCTTGACCTGAAACACCCCATGTGTTCCCAGTGGTGAGTCCGTTACACACCTCTTCCAATACATCTCAGTCCTGACTTGTCACCTCCCCCCCCCGACCCTTGCCAGAGCAGATTGCCTGTCATGTTGAGGCTTGTCAAACAGAGTGGAACTACCAAAAAATCCGTAGATATGTGACCTAAAGTGGATATGGAATGTCTGAGCCATTGAGCTGCCTGAGAGACATCGGTTAGGTTTGGAGAGCCCATGGCTGAGTCTCCCGTACAGAAGCTAGACTTCAGCTTGCTCTCAGTTTGGCTGTGGTGTTCATGAAGGGGACACTTGCCTCAATATACATCATGGCACAGTTTATCAGGTACATTGTGGTCTTCGGCGCCATCCTGTGACACGAGGCTGCCGTGTGAGGAATGATGCTCCCAAGTTCAATGACGCTGGCCCCCGACTCTGGCCTAACATCCCCTACATTAGTTACTTGCAGGAGTGGACGTCGTAAATGCGGATGCACTCCTGGCAGCTCACGTAGCAGCACCAGTGGAAGATGCAGTGGCACTTCTCTTTCCGCTTCTCAGTCCTGGTGTTGTGGCCACGCCCACAGCACAGCAAGTCGCATCCGTCGATCCCGTGGGAGGTGACATTGCATGTTCTGTCCCTGGTCCCGAAGGAGCCGGTCTCTGGGTTGGGCTCGCAGAAATTGGGGGAATTCTCATAGTATACCAGGTCTCGCTCGGTTGGAGGTTTGAAGAGGGCATACTTGGCCCGTAGGGTTTCCACCCAGCCCCGGGACTCACGGTGCTTCTCCACCACCATCTCAGAGGCGCTGTCATACTTGTCCTTCAGGTAGTCACCAATTGCCCGAAAATCTGGCTGTGCCCACCAGCAGGTCTTCACCTCACAACTTCCTGAGAGGCCATGACACTTACATTTCAGGTGCATGTGATCCAGGATCGTCTGTCCAGAAGACAAGAAGTAGATAGTCAGCCTGGAAGTTCCAGCCCCACTTGCTTGGTTTCAAATCGCTCTTTTGAGGTTGCATGGATTTAGCCCAACTCTGATCTGAGCCTGGGCTGAAGCCTGCCCACATCTGATTTCTAAATGCCCTCTGCAATATTGCCTATGGACCCATCGCTGCACGATGGCTGCATCAAGGAGCAAGTGTTTGGAGTTAAGGGAGGCAGGAAACATGAATTCCAATCACAGCTTTGCAATAGGAACATAAGACTTGGGTCATCAAGTCCAGTTCCCTGCTATTACAGGCAACCCCATAGACTCTAGGACTGGAAGGGACCTCAAGAGGTCATCGAGTCCAGTCATATAATCTGGTTCATAAATGTATCAAAATCCATCCTAAAGCCAGGTAGGTCTCTTGCCCCCACTACTTGTTAAGTGGCTGTTCCAGAGCCTCACTGCTCTGTGAGCCCAACAGACTTGCTGTGTGTCCTCAGACAAGTCATGTGTGCCAAAACTCTCCAGCTGACCCCAGTTTGGGCTGCCCATCCTGAGATCGCTCACGACCTGCTTTCCAGAAACCTCAAGCACCAGCACCTCTCCTTGACTTCAACTGGAGTTGCAGGTACTCAACCTCCGAAAAGTGGGACCTACTTGAAAAATGTTGCATAAGCCTCTTTGTTTCCTCAGCCATAAGATGCAGGTAACATCAATCTCCAATTCTGATATGTGTAAAACACAGTCTTTAAAGCCCAGGATTAAATCCTGCTGTCACAAAATCTTGGTTTAGATTTATCTGGACTATCCTAGAGCAGCCAGCTTTGCTTTTGACATTTGAAGGCTGAAGGAACAAAAGTATTTTCTATCGGAGAAGCAGAAGTAACCACATTAAATATCTGTCCAAATCTGAATATTCAAGACTCTGTACATCAGCGTTGTTGGGCAATATAGAGAGTGATGATTCCTGAGTGCCTCTCTGCTGGCTAAAAATCCAACCCCGCCTAGAGAGAAAGTGGCACAATTCTAATCTGCACTTATCTGGGGCCTTCCATCCAAGTGCTTTACAAACACTCAGGGATTTAGACTCATCCCCCTCCTATTAACCTGCTAATACAGTTGGGGAAACTGAGGCACAGAGCAGTTAATCGACTCGCTCAATGCCAAGTAGTGAGTCTCTGAGAGAGCTGGGAATAGAATAGTCCTGATTCCGTGTGCCACATCTTAACTACCATGACAATCCTTCGTTCTTGTGCACTCAGTCTGTCAGCCTGGCACAGAAAGAGATGGGGACTTGTCATTCTAAGGATTGGTCTCTGCAAGAAATTTCACGGGGCAAGACTAGTTGCAAAGAAATCACCTCAGTGTGAAGCAGAAAATCCCTGGCTATCTGTTAAAATCACCAGGCTTTTGCAAGTTTCTTGAGAGTAAAAGATTTGAGAGTAGAAGAGAGGAGTTAAAGAGAACCAAGCGTTCCCATGTGCAGGTGCTGTTACAGCCTGCAGGGGGAGTAACTCCTTCACTGTTTGTGTTTTAATGGTTTAGATGGTACAGCTGGGCAAAAAACCCAACCCAACCCATCATAAATAACCTCTCTGAGTAATGCTGCCTGTCTGAAAATGGCCTGTGAAGAGAATGCAGTTACAATACTCACAAAATTCCCGTGTAGCTCAGGACATGCTTTGCCCCAGACCTGGAGGAAAGGGGAGAGCTCCAGTGACCAGCACCGAAGACTATATCTTAATTTGGATTTCTCCAGCAAGTGAAGAACTGCAAACCCTGGCTGGCTTTCCCCTCCCGCTCCCTACGCCACAACACCCTGCCAATGGAGAGTGTGCAAAGTACATGATCACCGTGCTCTACATGTTAGTCTTTCAGTTGCTACCTTCGACGTTAATAATGTCCCTTGCGTCTTATCTGCTAATGTGGCCAACACTGACTTACTGGAAGGCTGCTATCCTTGGAGCCTGGGTGCATCAGTGGGGTAGGGCATGGGGGGTTGGGTGGCTAGCTGTGCCAAGTGCTTTACTCCCCCGGTTTTAATCTGCTCCAGCCTGAATGAAGAGAGCCGTTGGCTCAGTAACTGGAGATGCTCGGCTGGTACACTAGGGCTGCATGCATGGCAGGGTTTATTCATGGCTGTACATGCAGCCAGGGCCTGATCCACCTTCCATTAAAATCAATCGGAGTCTTCCCATTGACTTGGTGGGAGTTGAATCAGGCCGTCTGCATATGCCAGGGAACTACAGTACGTGCAGGTTTTGTGGCAGAGACGGGTGGGGTGGGGACGGCACTCACCGTTCTGCCTGCTTCATTATTGTGTCTGTTCATGGCTGATCGGGCATCCGGACGGTTCTCTCGGGCATCTGCAAACTCCCGGGAAACCAGAACGCCAAAGTCAGCATCCTCACTGCAGCCCCCCCATTTCCAGCCATCACCTGGGGGTCCCTTGTGATGCGAGTCGCAGCCGCAGATGGTGGAGGTGCCCTCAGCACAGGAGCGGGTGACAGCGAAGGCCACGCCGGCCGAAGCAATGGCATGGACAAAGGCAGACTCTCGCGTAGCTGTGAAGAAACAGGAATTTTGTTTGCCAGAAGTTGGGAATGGGCAACAGGGATGATTCCCTGTTCTGTTAATTCTCTCTGGGGCACCTAGCACTGGGCACTGTCAGAAGACAGGACCCTGAGCTAGACGGACCTTTGGTCTGACCCAGTGTGGCCGTTCCTATGTTCTTGTCCATGGGATTATGTGCTAGGTTAATGTTTAGCTGCTTCCCTTCCCCAAGTACCCACCAACTTCTGTGAATCTTTTCTAAAAGGTTATTTATTAATTTTCCAAAAAAATAAAATCCCAAACCCGAGCAGTTCCCTAATGAACAAGAGCTAGAGCCAGGGCGTAGCCAGGACAAGGGGGATATTGTGTTGGAGTCGGGTGGTTCTAGTCCCTCTGTGTATAGCATTGGTGAGACTGATACTGGAACCCTGTCTAGTTGTGGTGTCCACACTTCAAAGAGATAAAAGTCTGAACCCTTTTCAGTTTGACAAGAGCTACATGAGTGATTCATGGGCTGGAACAGGTGCTTTTCAGGGAGACACTAAAGGCCCCCGGCCTCTTGAATTAAGCCAAGAAAAGGTTAAAAGTTGCCTTTACCATTGTCTGTGCTTATATGTAAACAGGCAAATGCTGTCTGATGATAGGGGACAAACGTATAACAAGATCTAATGGCTGGAAGCTGAATCTAAACATCCAGACTAGAAATAAAGTTCTGTTTTGTTAACGGTGAGAGTGATTAATCATTGAAACAGCTTCCCTAGGGTGCAGTGGATTCTCCATCTCCTGCAGTCTTTAAACCCAGCCTGCTTGTCTTTCAAAAGGACACTAACTCAGCCGGATGTTCCAGGCTCCATGCAGGAGTCACTCGGTGAAATTCTCTGGCTGGGGTGATGCAGAAAGTGAGACTAGATGATCAGAGGTGGGTAGATTCCAAGGCCAAAAAGGCCCATTGTGCTCATCCAACCTGACCTCCTGCATAGCACAGGATGGAGAACTGCTCCCACATAATCCCTAGAGCAGGTCGGTTAGAAAAACAGCCAGTCTGGATTTAAAAATGGTCAAGGATGGAGAATGGTCCCTTCCAGCCTTAAAATCTCTGAATCAGAGAGAGAGAGTATGGCTGAGGGGCTTCCTGGCAGAACAGCTCCTCACCAGACAGTCCCTCCTTGTGTTTGATTCAGATCTCAAACCTCACAGTCAGGGAAATGAATCTCTGCAACAAAGGAGATAAAGCGGAAACCTCTTCCCTGAATTAGAGCAAGGGAGAAACTGGAGGACCTGAAAATAAACCAAAGAGAAGCAATCTTCATATTCTGGGCATTTCACGAGGTTTCAAGAGTAGAACTACCCTGCCTTTGCGTCCATGAATGCTCCCAGAGGCTGAGTGCAAACAGTTGAACAAGGCAGGAAAAACCAACCTCTGTCCCCTCTAGAAAGGATCAGTGGAAAGAAAAGGTCAATTGGCAGCACTCTGGGCAGAGAATGGTGATGAGGTAGTGATG
Organism: Gopherus evgoodei; assembly: GCF_007399415.2. Lineage (NCBI taxonomy): Eukaryota > Metazoa > Chordata > Testudines > Testudinidae > Gopherus > Gopherus evgoodei. The sequence goes on along the minus strand of NC_044344.1, from coordinate 12,426,218 downwards.
GCTGCAGGGACCAGCGCACAGGATGAGAAGTCAGGCCCGGCTTCTTCCACCTCACTGTGTGACCTTTGGCAAGTTCCCTCTCTGGGTCATCGTTCCCCAGCGTAGCAGGTACAGAGGGGGGAACCAGTTCTCTGCAAGCCTGTCAGATCATTGCTGAGCTGTTCCTATTCATTCCCCAAAACTCAGCAACAGCACAGGAGCCTTTTCACTCCCAGCTCCAGCAAGTCACCATTCTTCACCCTGCTGCAGTTCTAAGCGACCGGCATGCTGCTTTTCTGTGTACTACACCGTTAAACCGCTGAGGCTCTGCTGCCTGCTCTGTTCTTTGCAGGTTGGTAGGAGGTGCTCAGTGTATGCTCTCAAGCCCATGGAGATTTTACTTTTTGGGTTTATTTTGATTTCATTCTAAACTAAAATTAATTCAGGCTGAAAGTCTGTTTTCTTGTGTCTAACTCAGTGAGCTCTGCAGACTACTGAAAATACATGGGGTCAACTTTCACTAGTGCACAATCAAGCCCTTTAAAGAGAAACCAAAGCCTGCTGCCTTCAGACTGGACAAGAACATGCCATTTGCTTCTGTAATTATAGCGGTGTCGTGCACAGACAGTAATTTGTGAATCACCAAGTTTATTAGAAACAAAATTCGCTTGGATAAGTTGTGCCCGGGCACATGGAGCTAACTTAGAGACGAGCTGGAGGGCTTGATTCTTGAGGGAAGAGGAAAAATTGTCTCTTTAGCTGAGCTACGAGATTGAGGGGGCCAGGCTAAGCCCTGATCTACACTATGAGTTCAGGTCGAATTTAGCAGTGTTAGATCGATTTAACCCTGCATCAGTCCACGCGACGAAGCCATTTTGTCGACTTAAAGGGCTCTTAACATGGATTTCTGTACTCCTCCCTGACTAGGGGATTAGCACTGAAATTGACTCTGCTGGGTCGAATTTGGGGTAGTGTGGACGCAATTCGATGGTATTGGCCTCCGGGAGCTATCCCAGAGTGCTTCATTGTGACCGCTCCGGACAGGACTCTCAGCTCAGATGCACTGACCAGGTAGACAAGAAAAGCCCTGCAAACTTTTGAATTTCATTTCCTGTTTGGCCAGCGTAACGAGCTCATCAGCACAGGTGACCATGCAGTCCCAGAATCGCAAAAGAGCTCCAGTATGGACCGAATGGGAGGTACTGCATCTGATCACTATATGGGGAGACAAATCTGTGCTATCCGAACTTGGTTCCAAAAGACGAAATGCTGGAATATTTGAAAAAATCTCCAAGGGCATGAAGGACAGAGGTTATAACAGGGACCCGCAGCAGTGCCGCGTGAAGCCTACCAAAGAACCTGAAAGGCAAACGGCAGCTCCGGGTCAGAGCCCCAGACTTGCTGCTTCTATGATGAGCTGCATGCCATTCTAGGGGGTCCTCCTACAACTACCCCACTCCTGTGCTTCCCTCCTCCCCCACCCCTCCCAGGCTACCTTGGCAGTTATCCCCCCATTTGTGTGACGAATTAATAAGGAATGCATGAATTTGAAACAACAATGACTTTATTGCCTCTGTAAGCAGAGATCAAAGGGGGGAGGGGAAAGCAGCTAGCTTACAGGGAAGTAGAGTGAACCAAGGAGGTGGGTTTTCATCAAGGAGAAACATACACAACTGTCACACCATACCCTGGCCAATCATGAAACTGGTTTTCAAAGCTTCTCTGATGCACAGAGCGCCCTGCTGTGCTCTTCTAACCGCCCTGGTGTCTGGCTGTGCATAATTAGCAGCCAGGTGATTTGCCTGAACCTCCCACCCCGCCATAAATGTCTCCCCCTTACTCTCACAGGTAGTGTGGAGCACACAGCAAGCAGTAAGAACGATGGGAATGTTGGTTTCGCTGAGGTCTAACCCAAGTCAGTAAACTGCGTCAGCGAGCTTTTAAACGTCCAAAGGCACATTCTACCACCACTATGCACTTGCTCAGCCTATAGTTGAACTGCCCCTTACTACTGTCCAGGCTTCATGAGCCATGGCAGCAAGGGGTAGGCTGGGGCAGGTGCGACCGCGCGGTGCTGCCGGCTGAGAGAGCAGCCTGAGGCAGAACTTCCAGCTCACACGATATTCCAGGCAGGACTGAATCTCCATTAGATAAAACTTAAAAAAGAATGAGCTGGAGTCACTCCCATTTATGTCCAGGCGCCCCCGACCGACCTCACTGAGACCGGCTCAGAGCACCCGTGTCTGCCCAGGCGCCCCCGACTAACCTAACCGAAGTTGGCCGGGAGCACCCACGGGATGACAACGGCTGGCAGTCGTATTGTACTGTCTGCCATCCGCAAGGCAAGGCAAGGGGATGCTGCTGTGTAGCACCGCAGTACCGTGTCTGCCAGCAGCACCCAGGAGACATGCGGTGAGCTGAGCGGACTTCATGCTTGCCATGGTATGTCGTCTGCACGAGTAACCCAGGAAAAAAGGCGAGAAATGATTTTTTGCCATTGCTTTCATGGAGGGAGGTCTGACGACATGTACCCAGAACCACCCGTGCCAATGTTTTTGCCCCATCAGGCATTGGGATCTCAACCCAGAATTCCAATGGGCGGGGGAGACTGCGGGAACTATGAGATAGCTACCACGGTGCAACGCTCCAAAAGTCGACGCTAGCCTCAGTACTGTGCACCCACACTGCCGACTTAATGGGCTTAGTGGGGACACACAATCGACTGTATCAAACCGATTTCTAAAAAACCAACTTCTATTAAATTGACCTAATTTCGTAGTGTAGACATACCCTAAACGTCTGCAAGAATGGAGAGGAATTAGTCATGGCAGAGCAAGGAGGGATGGGTTAAACCAAGGGAGACTATAGGTACAATGAGTCTGCTAAGGAGGGACCTACCATTCCCATCAACGCACTTGGGGGTAGGGGAGAGACATGGAGGCACATTCCCATCCCGGGTAAGGGAGCAAAAAGTCTGTGGAAGGCCTTGATGCAAAAAGAAACTTTGCAGTCGGGGACGTGGTGGTGGCTTGGAAGCCAGGAACAGCAGGGAGGCAAGGCGCTCGATACCCATCAGGGAGACGTGTGCAGAGCAGGCTGCAGCAGGAGCTGGGAAACCACGTGGGGAGCAGGCTGTGACTGATGGACACTGCAGCCAGGAGCAGGTTGGAGCAGGACTTATGGGGAAGCAGCAGAGCTTGGGCAGGGAGCCAGTGCAGAGAGGCCCCAGCGAGATACACTATTGATCAGTCCTGGCCTGGAACCCTGCCTACATCTAAAGTAATGGAGTGCAGAGGGCAACCCAGACATTACACCAGGAGAGCTCTAGCCCTCTCCTGGGCCTCTCCCCAGATGTCCAAATAGGAATTGTTCTTTTGACCTTGAGCTGTGACTATTTAGGCCACTGTGCACAGAGGATTTCACAATCTGTTCCTTTCTTGCCAGCCTTCATTTGGTCAAGTATCTGAGCAGTTACTGGGACCCACGAGGGTTCGCATCTATGGGGCCTAGCAATTGAAGTGCTCGTAGCACTTGCCACCAACCTGTGGTACATCTGGCCACGCTACTGGCGCCTTAGGGACTTGGTGTCCACCAGCCTTGAGCACCCGTAATAATGACAAAGGTGCTAGCAGTGGAGTCCAAGGAGAATGGCCCCCAGCGCGAAGGACAAAAAGGAAACATTCTACAAATATATTAGGTACAGAAGGAATCCTAACAGTGATATTGGCCCATTATTAGATGGAAATGGTAGAATTGTCAGTTGTAATGCAGAATAGGCAGAATGGTCAGTAAATATTTGTGTTATATTTTTGGAGGTGGGAGCAGATGATGAGGCATATTAGATGATGAGAGGGATGAAACACTTTCCACTGCAATAGTATCTCAGGTGGATGTTGAGCAGAAGTTACTGAAGTTAGACATTTTGAAATCAGCAGGTCTAGATAACATGAAACCAAGAGTTATAAAAGAACTGACTGAGGAGCTCACTGGACCATTAATGTTGATTTTTGATAAGTCTTGAAACAGTGGGGAGCTTCCAGAAGACTGGAAGAAAGCTAATAATGCACCAATATTTAAAAAGGTGAAACCTGATGACATGGGGTAATTATAGGCTTGTCATTCTGACACCTATCCCAAGTAAGGTAATGGAGTGAGTGATGTGGGACTTGATTAATAAAGAAGTAAAGGAGAATAGTATAATTAAAGCCAATTAAGATGGGTTTATGGAAAATAGATTCTGTCAAACTAATTTGATATAGTTTCAGATGAAATTACAAGTTTTGTTGATAAAGGTAATAGTGTTGATACAACAAAATTAGACTTATGTAAGATGTTTCACTTGGTACCACACAATATTTTGATCAAAAAAATAGAATACAAAATTAACATAGCACATACTAAATGAATTATAAACTGGTTAACTGAAGGGTCTCAAAGTGTAATTGGAAACAGAGACTCATCTTCCAGCAGGTGTGTTTCTAGTGGGGGTCCCACGGGGATGGATTCTTTGGCCCTTTGCTATTTAACATTTTTATCCATGACCTGGAAGGAAACAAAATCACCACTAATACGGTTTGCAGAGAACACAAAAACTGGGGAAGTGGTAAATACTAAAGAGGACAGGTCACTGATTCAGAGGGGTCTGGAACACTTGATAAGCTTGGGCATAAGCAAAAAATATGCATTTGAATATTGCTAAAAGCACACCTCTAGGAACAAAGAGTGTTGGCCATACCTATGGGATGGGGACTGCTATCCTGGGAAGAAACAACTCTGAAAATGATTTGGGGGTTGTAGTGGCCAATTACATTTTGAGACCTATCAGTTAGCCAGTGAACAGTGCCAGCTGTTGGATGTATATATGGGAATTCTAAGGGCTAGAGAGGTTATTTTACCTCTGTTTGGCTCTGTTGATGGCTGCTGGGGTACTGGGTCCAGTTCTGGTGTCCACAGTTCAAGACGGATGTTGATAAATTGGAGAGGGCTCAGAGAAGAGCCACAAGAATTATTAAAGCCTTCTAGTGATCAGGAGTGCAATCTTTAGCTCAGCAAAGAGAAGGTTAAGAGGTGACTTGGTCCCAGTCTATAAGTATCTACATGGGGAACAAAGATTTCATAATGGGCTTTTCAATCTAGCAGGGAAAGATCTAACACGACCCACCTGCTGGAAGCTGAAGCTAGAAAAAAGCAAACTGGAAATGTGTAAATTTTTAAGGATAATTAACCATTAACTTACCAAAGATTGTGGTAGAAGCTCCATCCCTGGCGATTCTAAAATCAGTATTGGATTTGTTTGAAAAGACTTTAGTTCAAATTGGAATTATTTGGGGGGAGTTCTATGGCCTGTGCTATACAGGCATTCAGATGAGATGATCACACTGGTCCCTTCTGGCCTTGGAATCTATGAATTTGGTTGGCAAGGGGTTAAGAGGCAGTTGCCTTGGGTATGAGATCTACTTAGGGAGTGGAAATGAACAATCCTGATGACTGAAATGTTCCCCTGGGCCCCAAGAGTGGAAAGTCAGTGCGGGTGGGAGATGCAGTGGCCCAACTTCTTACCCAGAGCTTATACTGGGGACGGTCAGTACTGGGCCACCTGGCTCAACAATTATGAACAAACTGCTCGAATAACTAGCTGGGAAGAGGTTTCCAAGCTGGATTTTCTTGGCCTGCTGCTCCAAATGAGCAGCCTTCAACACGAGACAAGAAAAAGGGGGAATCTGTCACCAATTTTGGCTATTTCCTCCGGCGCCTGGCCACCAAGGCGATCCTGGACTATGACAACCAAATGCAGGATTTATTGGCCAGGGACCAACTTGTGACATGCAGCTGGGGGAGAAATCCGGATAGTTCTTTGTAAGGAGAAACCGAATGGGCTGGAAGAGGCCCTCAGGATTTCTGTGGAGCTGGAACTAGCCATAGAGGCTGCAGAAGAGCAGAGCCTAGCCCCTAGGCACAGGTGTGCAAGGCTGCACTAGAAGACACTCCAGCTAGAGGAAAGACACAGGACTCAGCTCTCCAAGAACAAAGTGAGGGCAGGAGAGCGAAGCAGCGTGAAAGGGAGCCCTGTAACCCAGCAAGAACCAATAGGGATGGAGAGAGAGAGGGATGCAGGAAGCAACTGAACTTTGAAAGACCCTGAAAGTACCCATAGAAGGTACTGAGCAGACCTACAGTGCTGGAGGCTGAAACCACAGGCACATCCTGTTGGAATACTCACAGCAGGGTAAGGCCTGGAGGCAAGACGTCTCCCAAGGACAGGAGCCAAGGGCCAGGCCTCATCTGCAGGTCACAGTGAGAGACAACAGCTGCCAGTGAGATCAGGTCCAAATGCTACATCACTAGTGAGATCAATGGATACCCACTTACAATTCTGGTAGGCTCCAGAGACAGGTTTCCATTGCATGCTCACAATTATGACAAGGAGCCACCCAAGGAAACCGAGAAAGTTAAGACCTTTCAGTGTGGTACTTCAGGTTGCAAATCAAACTCAGTTTAAGATCGTAGGAATAAGGCAAACAGCTGTCACTCTACTGGCTGGCAAAGGGCTGTTGGTTCTGCATGCTGGACCCAGCCAATGACTACAGGCAAGTAGAGGTGCACCAAGATGACCAACAGAAAACGGCAAGCACCACCAACCAGGGCCTCTTTGAGTTTGAACTCTGCCTTTAGGCCTCTGTATTGTGCCTGGGCTGTTCCAAAGGCTGACGGATGTCATGCAGGGAGACTGCAGGGCATGTCCTGCTTAGTATCACTTGAATGTTGTCACTGTGAGGTGGCTTGAGGAGCATCTGCAGAAGCTGGGAGCCTACGTGAAGGCTACGTGAAGCCAGCTTAAAAGTGAAACCAGCAAAATGCATCTTTTCTGGCCTACCCAGATCCCCTGCTACGGTTTGTCCTAGACACCCATGCCACTGAAATTAGCATTGGCGCTGTTTTGGCTCAACCATATGGAGACCAGGAAGGAGTAATTGCGTGCATCAGCAGGACTCTGAACAAGGACGAACAGAATACTCCACCACTGTGAACTGCTGGCGCCAACCATTTCGAGCACTTCCCCCTGGGGAAAGCTCTTAAATCCAAATCCCCCTCACACAAGAGATTCTATCATTTCCATGAACCCCACGGAAAATTGGCCCAATAGTGCCAGCAGCTAGCTCAGTACCAGCACTGTCCATGGAAACAGCATCCGAATGCTGATGCCCTGGCCAAGAGACCAAGCCTGGGCAGGGCCAGCCACGTGGTCAGGATGGAGAAATGAACACCTGCCAGCCTAGCAGCAGCCGTGACACCAGCAGGAAGGGTCACTGCAGTGGGTTGGAGGCTCCAATGCAGACCCACAATGATGAAAGAGGAACAAGGCACAGACCCTGTAGTGTCCCAGCTAAGGTGCTGGAAGGAAGCACGGCTGTTGGCTCTGACAGAAGAGGCACTGGCAGGCCCAGGTGTACATACATGCAGGGAAGCCTGGCCTGACCTGCATCTAGTGCAGGGGTAGGCAACCTATGGCCCATGTGCCGAGCACGGCACGCGAGCTGATTTTCAGTGGCACTTACACTGCCCAGGTCCTGGCCACCAGTCTGGGGGGCTCTGCATTTTAATTTAATTTTAAATGAAGCTTCTTAAACATTTTAAAAACCTTATTTACTTTACATACAACAACAGTTTAGTTATATATTATAGACTTAGAGAGAGAGACCTTCTAGAAACCTTAAATTAGAGTGAATAAATGAAGACTCGGCACAGCACTTCTGAAAGGTTGCTGACCCCGACCTAGAGCAAGGCTGCTGGTTAGGCATTGATGGGAAGTGGAGAACATAGAACATAGAATCATAGAATATCAGAGTTAGAAGGGACCTCAGGAGGTCATCTAGTCCAACCCCCTGCTCAAAGCAGGACCAGTCCCCAACTAAATCATCACATGGTCCCCAGGGGACTGGTGCCTGAGATTTGGAAGGTGTTACATAGCAGTATGATGTGGGGAGCTTTCCCAAAAGGTTCAAAGTCAGCACCACAGGCCTGGATAGCGCAGTCTGTTAGGGGCTGAGTAAAGTTTTCCTATACCCGGGGAGCCCATAACACAGCACATCCTATACACACACTACCTATGGTTCCCACCCAGCTGAGCCAACCTCTAGGGAGGGTAACTATGGCTGTTCTGGGGCTCTGACAGTTGATACACCCTCACTATCGCAGACTACTACTCCAACCAGGCCGAGGTCCAGCCACTATCTGAGCAAGAAGCTCAGATGTTGCTGAGGTGTTTGTCTGCCAGTTCAGCACACCTCACTTCTTGCACGCTGACCAAGGGTGAAACAGGTATTATTTCCACAGCATGGCCCTTTGATCCACCAGATTGCTGAGAAGGGGCCTGATCTTGCTGCACATCCTGTTTCAATCTCTTCATGTGAGGGTTTGGCACACATCATTCTAGAAAGCTAAAATCTGGCTTTAATACCTGTGACAAAGTTCCTCCACTACCTTGGTGGGTACTGCGCTTATTGGCAGATTTGCTCACCGCACAGATTCACTCTGTGGGTCGGGAAACAGCCCAGAGACCTTCCCTTCTGGTAGAAGCCCCAGTCCAGATCAGTTCCTCCTGTGTTTGATCAGGAGTTGGGAGGAACCTGGGCCGCCCTCTATTCCGAGTTGCAGCCCAGGGCCCTGTGGACTGCAGCTCTCTAAAGTGCCTCCTGGTACACTTGCGCGACAGCTACAACTCCCTGGGCTACTTCCCCATGGCCTCCTCCCAAAACTTTCTGTATCCTCACCACAGGACCTTCCTCCTGAAGTCTTTTAACGCTTGTACTTCTCAGTCCTCCAGCGGTATGCCTACTCTCAGCTTCTTCACGCCTCTTGCTCCCAGTTCCTCCCACACTCTTCCTCTCCTTTGGCTGCTTGGTTCCCCCTTGGCCTGACTGGAGTGAGCCCTTTTATAGCATCACAGTTACTCTTAGCAACCAAACTCGTCATCTCATCTACCATCCTTTAATTCTTTACTCACTGTGTCCCGTGTCAGGCTTTCCACTACGTGAGCTTGTGTGGGGCTGGGGCCTTGGTGTCCTGTGCGCACCACGCCCAGCCCAAGAGAAATCCCTTTCCCTGATGCTGAGCAAGCCATGGCAATCTGACATATTCCCTGTTGCACGGTGACTTTGCACCAAACCCATTTGGGGCTCAGTACTCATGCCCCAGCCCAACTAGTATAAAAATCCTCCCATCTACTGGACCACCAGTACGACATAAGCAGTTCTCATTCTATGCAGCTGACGAGGGCAGTGACAACAACCCACCAACACTTAGCCAATGCGTTATCCTACTTGGCACCTCTCTCGTGCCTCACCACCGGGGCTCTCCACACCATGCTTGCAGCTGCGAAGAATGCAGAAAAAAATGCACCATAGCAAGGAAGCCGGCCGTGACTCAGAGGTTGAGATTTTGCGTGTATGACACTATGCAGCACAAAACAGAAAAAATAAATGGTTTGTAAGAGTCAGACAAGCACTAGATGCAAAGACAAAGCAGCAGCACCCAAACAAACAGGAAGTTGAATGCCAAATAGACAGTGGGGCATGTTCCAGGGAAGGCCTGGCATCAGGGCACTCACGTGGCACGTTCCAGGCCTGGCGTCAGGACGCTCACGTTCCAGGCCTGGCGTCAGGACGCTCACGTGGCACGTTCCAGGCCTGGCGTCAGGGCGCTCACGTGGCACGTTGCAGGCCTGGCGTCAGGGCGCTCACGTGGCACGTTCCAGGCCTGGGTCAGGACGCTCACGTTCTAGGCCTGGTGTCAGGACGCTCATGTGGCATGTTCCAGGCCTGGCGTCAGGGCGCTCACGTGGCACGTTCCAGGCCTGGGTCAGGACGCTCACGTTCCAGGCCTGGCGTCAGGACGCTCACGTGGCATGTTCCAGGCCTGGTGTCAGGGCGCTCACGTGGCACGTTCCAGGCCTGGCTTCAGGGCGCTCACATTCCAGGCCTGGCGTCAGGATGCTCACGTGGCACGTTCCAGGCCTGGCGTCAGGGCGCTCACATTCCAGGCCTGGCGTCAGGGCGCTCACGTGGCAAGTTCGATGCTCCCATGGCATGTTCCAGGGCAGGCCTGGCATCAGGGCACCCATGTGGCACATTCCGGGGCAAAACTGCTCAGTTTTTCATCATGTCTGTCACAAGTTAATAGAGATTGTGAGGCAGACCCCTCCTCTCAGAATCACAATTGCTCAATATGCCCGTGGGCACTCTAGCAATTATTACATGGAAAAGTGACACTAACAAAGTGCTGAGTGTATGTTAGTTCATGTTTCAATAAAACGTAGCTGAGGGAAGCAAGGAGGTGGTGGCAGAACTGCATGATTTGCAGAGAACTGGCTGGTCACTGTTGGGAACCTCGGCCCTTGTGGATTGAGCCCTGGATTTTAGATGTTCAGCTCCTAAACTCTAATCCTAACTGTGAAGCAGATGCCTCTGTCAGCCTTAGGCAAGTCATGCCACCCACTTGTGCCTCAGTTTCCTTACAGTTTAAGGGGGGATGACAGAGAATCACTTTGTGGTGGGGCAGTGAGAACTGATGAGATCATTTGTATAGCACCGTGGAAAGTTTGCTGATCATACAGAACAAAAAACATTTTATCAAACCATGATTTAATCCAAGCGAACAGCGGGGCTCGAACCATAGTGCTGTTGTGGCAAGAGTCAGTCAATAGATATCCCTGTTCTGTGTAGTCTTACTTTTAGTTCTTTTTCTTGATTTGTGAGCAAGTGATTAGTCTTTAAAAAAATGCTGCTGTGTTGTAAGTTTTGTTCTGTGGTTGACCGTTAGGAGAAATTCTGGGAGACAGCAGAGTTTGTTCTCCGCTTTGTGCTCTATATTTGGGGCAATTCTGGGTACAGAGTAGCTTAGAGGAGAGGGATAGCTCAGTGGTTTGAGCATTGGCCTGCTAAACTCAGGGTTGTGAGTTCAATCCTTGAAGGGGCCATTTAGGGAAGTGGGGTGTAAAAAAAAAAAAAGTCTGTGGATTTTGTCCTGCTTTGAGCAGGGGGTTAGACTAGATGATCTCCTGAGGTCCCTTCCAAGCCTGAGATTGTATGATTCATGGGGATTGGGCATTGATATGCAGTGTGGGATTTCTGGCAGAGGAGGTGTACAGCATGCTGTTTGGGACCATTTCTGTCCCAAGACTGGTGCATATGTATAAATGAAGCAATTTACACTAGGAATATTTCCAGACTCCATGTCCCTGATTTGTCCACCATTGGGAAGCCAACCAGCAAGGCCCCAGAGTTGTTCTACCTCTTGGCAGAGGGACACCAGTATTAATAAAAATCACTTTGCTCCTGTGGGTCACAGAAGTCAGAATCTAGCTTATGCTGTGGCTCTAGACTGTGCTCCAGCAATTCAGTTCGTTGTCTAGTAATCTATCCAGCCCAGGGGGGTATTTTCAAAGTAGCCAGCTTTGCTCTACTCTGTTCCCACTCAGTCAGTGGAATTTTTACTGGTGGCTTCACTGGGACTAGAATTAGGCTAATGCCAATGGTTTTTGGAATTCCATTCCCCAAGTGATGGGATTTTTCCCAACTCCCTTGGAGGGACTAGTTCAGTCTTTTAACTCTCACTATTTGGCCCTACTGACATCGGGAAGAAAATGGTGCTTGAGTCCCATCTCCCACTCCACTAACTCCTAACTTGGTTTATCTGGCCCTTGAGAATGGGTTAGAGGGTTATGAAATCATTTCCCAAGCTAGCCTCAGGGAGGGGTTCTGGCTGGGCATCTCCTTTTTACCATCCTGCACACAGACTAGGTGACGATCCCCTTAGGAACCAGTGTTTTAATCCAGTTCAGAGTTAGGCTAAGCAATGGATGCTCAGCATTGTTATGTGTACTCTGGGCCCTGCCCTACATGCAGAACCAGATGGTCCCAGCCTGAAAGACAAAGGATGCAAGGGGGAGAGAGATGCAGCAAAGTGAAGTGACCTGCTCACAGTTACCCAGCCGGTCATTTGACAGAGGTCTCACACCTAGTCCAGGGCCTTCTCAGGCACCTCGCTGCCTCTGAACTTCAGAAAGAGATTTTTTCTGTCCACAAAGGCAGGAGGAAACATGAGTGAGCCGCAGGAGCATCAAACGTGGTGATTCCGCCGTGTAGACAGGCCTCGTGCTGGAGCAGGTCCTAACGTTCTCACCCCAATATAAAAATCAGCCTAAAGACCACCTATACTGCTCTCCCCACCAGGGCATGGGCCGGGGTTACAGAACTGTGCACCATGGTTAAATGTTGTAGTGTAGGTGGGACCTAACCTGGTTTGGGGAACTGCGTCCACCCACGTGTGTACAGCCCCTAGCACAAGTCTGCCTCAGGCCTCACTGAGCCTTTGAGTGCTAGAGTAAAAATACAAGTAATACATGAACTCCAGTGGGACCCTTAGATGCCACCATAACATCAATGGTTAATAACGGCACCCACTGAGTGGGTCATTGTGTCTTGCAGACAGGGCCCTTCGCACGGGACAGAAACATGGGCCTATGGAGTGGAACCAGGCTGCCTTGGTTTGAGTGATCATGAGCTAATTCAGTTAAAACTAAATGGAAGGATAAACACAAATAGGTCTGCAACTAGGGGACTGGGTTTCCAAATGGCAACCATTAAAAAATTCAGGGAATTAGTTAGGGAAGTGGACTGGACTGGACTGAAGAACTCAAGGATCTGAATGTGGAGGAGGCTTGGAATTAAAGTCAAAGTGGCAGAAGCTGTCTGAAGCCTGCATCCCACGCAAGGGGGAAAACCATGTAGGGAAGGATTGAGCCCAAACTGGACAAGCAACGGCGCAAGTATTTCCAACAGGTGCTGAAGAGAAAGCAGAAAGCCTACAGGGAGTGAACGATGGGATGGATCAGCAAGGAAACCTTTCTTGGAGGTCAGAAAATGCAGGGGAAAGTGAGAACTGCCAAAAGCCAAGCAGAGTTGGACCTTGCAAAGGAAATTAAAACCAACAGTAAAAGGTTCTTTAGCCATATACATAAAAAGAAAGAAGTGGGACAGCTAAACACTGAGAATGGGGCGGAGATTAAAGATAATCTAGGCCTGGCCCAACACCTCAACAAATACTTTGCCTCAGTTTATAGTAAGGTGAATGAGGAGCTGAGGGATGGTAGCTGGGTGCTAATGGAAATGAAGACATGGCAGTAGAAATGACCACATCCGAGGTAGGAGTCAAACTCAAACATCTTCATGGGGAAAAATCAGGGTGCCCAAATAATCTCCATCCAAGAATATTAAAGGAACTGGCTCATGAAATTGCTGGCTCAATAGCAAGGATTTTTAATGAATGTGCAAATTTGGGAGTCATGTATCAGAGGGGTAGCCATGTTAGTCTGTGGCCACAGACTTGGGAGTTGTACCCTATGACTGGAGAATTGCTAATATAGAACCTGTTTTTAAGAAAGAGAAAAAAAGTGATCAGGGAAACTACAAGCCCATTAGCTTGATCTCAGTTGTATGCAAGGTCTTGGAACAAATTTTGAAAGCAGTAGTAGTTAAGGACATAGAGAGAAATGGTAATTGGGATAAAATTCAGCCTGGTTTTATAAAAGGTAGATTGTGCCAGACCAACCTGAGCTCTTTCTTTGAGAAGATAACGGATTTTTTTAGACAAAGGGAATGTCTAAAGGTCTAATCTACCTGGATTTCAAAGTAATGCAGGTAGATTAGATCTATTCCACATGGGAAATGATTAGTTAAATTGGAGAAGATGGGGATTACTATGTGAATTGAGAGGTGGATAAGGAGCTGGTTAAAAGGGAGAGGCCAGCGGGTCGTACTGACAGGTGAACTGTCAGGTGGGAGGGCTGTTACTAGTGGAGTTCCTCAGGGAGTGTTCTTGGGACCAACCTTATTTACCATTTTCATTAATGACCTTTGCACAAAAAGTGGGAATGTGCTGATAAAATTTGCAGATGACACAGAATTGGGAGGTATTGTCAATACAGAGGGGGACTGGAATATCATACCAAAAAATCTGGATGACATTGAAAACTGGAGTTTATAGAAATGGGATGATATTTAATTGTGCAAAGTCATGCACTTAGGGACTAACAAGAATTTTTGCTATAAACTGGGAACATATCAGTTGAAAGTGACCTAGAAGGAGAAAGATTTGGGTATATTGGTTGATTGCAGGATGACTGTGATGTGGCCATGAAAAGGTTAATGCAATCCTAGGATGTACCAGGCGAGGTATTTCCAGTAGCAGTAGGAAAGAGTTATTTCTATTGTACAAGCCCTTAGTGAGACCTCAGCTGGAAGACTGTGTGCAGGTCTGGTCTCCCATGTTGGAGAAGGATGAATTCAGACTGGAAAAAGTGCAGAGAAGGGCTGCTAGGATGATCCAAAGAATGGAAAACACACGCTAGGAGAGGAGACTCAAGGAGTTTGGCTTCTTTAGTCTAACCAAACAAAGGCCGAGGGCAGATCTGATCACTCTATAAATACATCAGAGGGATAAATGCCAGGGAGGGAGAGGAGTTATTTAAGTTAAGCACCAGTATTGGCACAAGAACAAAGGGCTATAAACTGCCCATTAACAAGCTTAGGCTTGAAACTAGGCGAAGGTTTCTACCCATCAGAGGAGTCAAGTTCTGAAGCAGCCTCCCAAGGGGAGCAGTGGGGGCAAAAAAATGGTTTCGAGACTGACCCTGATACATTTATGGAGGGGATGGTCTGATGAGGTTGTCTGCGTGGCATATGGCCTGTCTGCAACTTCTCATAGTAAATATCTCCAACGGCCGGTGATGAGACACTAGCTGGGGTGGGATCTGAGTTACTACAGAGAATTCTTTCCCAGGTGTCTGGCTGGTGGGTCTTGCCCGCATGCTCAGGGTTTAGCTGATCACCATATTTGGGGTCAGGAGGGAATTTCCCCTACATCAGCTTGGCAGAGACCCTGGGCGTTTTTGTTTTGTGTTTTGTTTTGCCTTCCTGTGCAGCATGGGGCACAGGTCACTTGCAGGTTTAAACTAGTGTAAATGGTGGATTCTCTGTAACTTTAAGTTATGGTTTGAGCACTTCAGTAACTCAGCCAGAGGTTAGAGTCTGCCACAGGGGTGGGTGGGAGGGTGAGGTTCTGTGGCCTGTGACATGCAGGAGGTTGGACTGGATGATCACAATGGTCCCGTCTGGCCTTACAGTCTATGTAACCAAGTCCGGAACACCTGGGTTGCACCTGGATCCTCTGACTCATTTAACTAGTCTCAATGGGACCTAAAACAATTCCTTGATATTTTTTCTGGCATGTGTGGCTAGGAAGGAGACGTGGGAGAACTCAGCTGGGTTACTTTTTATTTCAATGTAGACATGACCTTATGGTGACCAGCAAAAGGGGAATCTGCCTTGTGCCTTCTCAGGGGGACTGATGTCTGAGACCTTTGGTTCAGAGAGAGAGAGAGAAGGGTATGCTCTACGCCTCCCCCCACCCCAGTCAGCTCTTGTCTAACCTGCGTTTGCTAAATACAATTCTGCCAGTCATGCTAGGAAAGCCCGAACGATGACTCCCCCCCCCCCCCCCCCCCCCCCGCAACCCCCACCTCTGTGGACGACCAGAGCATCAGTAGTTAGCTGGGTAAGGGGGCAGGAATTGGTATTTTGATGATTTGTAACTGTAACTCACTAGCTCAGGAAAGAAGCTGGCCAGTCTGGAATGGGATTCAGGGGACAGGGTCATTTTCTGCCCTGCTACAGCCTTCCTGCGTGACCTTGGGTGAGTCACTTAGTGCTTGCTCCGAAGCCGACAGGTGGCTCTGCTGCACATGGAGATAATAGTACCGACTCCTGTCCCCGGCACGCTGAGAGGGGCTCAGCCTATAGTGCTGAGGCCATGTCAGTTCTGAGACGGAAACCCTGGGGAGAAAAGCTCCTTGGGGTTAAAGATTCCACATGCCTGCCCCTGGGCCGAAGGGTCGAGAGACCTTCCACTGTGCACGTGAATTATCCCAGGAGACCTCCCACTGAAGGAAGAGTAAGCTTGGCATTCCTGCTATTCCGAAGGGAAAAAGCAAGCCGGAAAGTGTCAGCTATACTTAAAGGCTATCTCTAGCCATCCCCCAGGGGAAGAAGTGGAGAGCCCAAACCCAACAGATGGCAAGTATCAGAGCGGTGGCCGTGTTAGTCTGATCTGTAAAGCAGCAAAGAGTCCTGTGGCACCGTATAGACTAACAGACGTATTGGAGCATGAGCTTTTGTGGGTGAATACCCACTTTGTCGGATACATGCATCCAGCGAAGTGGGTATTCACCCCCGAAAGCTCATGCTCCAATACAGGACTAATAGAGGATGTTTACTTTTCAGGTCATGTTTAAACCAGTGCAACATCCCCAGTGAGAACAAACTCCTGCCAAAGACGTAACTGCTTTAAGCTTGGGAGTGTCAGAGCCGTGCACGGTTCTTGTCCGTGGCAGGGGAATGCACGTTAAGCCACGGTCAGAACATGCTTTCTGTATACACAGGCAAGAACGAGCCATGCTCGACCACAGCCACGTTTACTCCTGGTTTGTTTTTGTCCTGCAGCCCCAGAGCCAGCTTGGCAGGAGCCCTGTTCAACCCCAGCAGGCCAATGGGGGGGTGAGAAGAGGCTCCCCGGCGGGGAAGGCCTGGCGCTATGAATGAATCACTTGAAAATCTCCACTGGGTCTGCACAAGGCGTTGGGAAGAAATTTCCCAGCAGTGAAATGAGCAAGCGAAGTTCCCAGAACCAGGGAGGGGCCAGGAGGGAGGATTAGCGAGGGCTTGACAGGGCAGCACTGCGACTGTCTCCCAGCCGGGCCTGTTACCTGCTGGGCCACTCAATTTGCCATTGTTCCCTCGGTGTCACACTGTATTACCAGCATAATGCGGAATGTTTCCGCCACCCAATGGCCCCCCAGCACAGAGCGCTGGCATTCCCTGAGACCCCGCGTAGCAACGGGCCAGTGTCCCCGGCCTGCTGGCCCCGGCCAATCCTGCCAGCCCAGCTGGGAAAGCCCTAGTGATGGCTCCCCCCAGCCCCCACTCCTAGAGCAGAATGGCTAAAGGGCGTGTGAATGGTGCAGCACTTTGAAACCACGGTAGCGCTGGGCCGTATCACTCACCCTGCTCACAGTAGGGGAGGCAGCTTAGCTCTTTCTCATCCGTCTAAGCTTATTTTACTCTCTCCCTCTCTCTTTTCTCTCCCCCTCCTCTTAAGTCTCTGGAGTTGATACTGAGATGGCCCCAGGCCCCCTGATCCCATCCTATACACCCCTGTTTAGATGCAAATGACTGCAAGTGGCATGGCTGAGAAAAGCCATGGGGTTATCGTGATGCTGTTGGCCTTTTCACAGCTTGTGTCATGGGCTCTGTGCTCCCTCTCACTCAGCCAGAAGCACCAGGATGCCCTGACTCCAGCCCCCTTCCACTGCATCTGGTCCCCTTTCTGCTCCTCGCAGCCTGGCAGTGCCTGTCGTTGCTAGCACAGGATCTGGGGCTGCCTGGGGGAAGTGGCACCCTTTGTCCAGGGGAATCACTGAGTGGGCGGGGAGCAAATCCAGCCCCTGGCAAGGGTGGCTGGGAGTCTCCCTACAGGGCAGCAGAGGTGCTGGGGACCAGGCTGGGGTGCTGAGTCTGACCTACAGTGTGTCAAATTCCGAATGCCCTCCAGCTCTGGTTTCAGCTGGTTCTAAATCCTTTGACCTTCCCTGGCACAGGCATCAGCCTCATAGAATCATAGGGTTGGAAGGGACCTCAGGAGGTCATCTAGTCCAACCCCCTGCTCAAAGCAGGATCAATCCCCAACTAAACCCCCATATGGCCCTCTTAAGGATTGAGCTCACAACCCTGGGTTTAGCAGGCCAATGCTCAAACCACTAAGCTATCCTTCCTCCCTCATCAACATTACTGAAGACTCCCAGCCTCTCTGAGGTCAGGAAACATTAACTGTCCCCATTTCACAGATGGGGAAACTGAGGCACCAAAGGGGAAATGACTTCTTCAAAGGCTGTGCAACAAATCAGTAGCAGAGCTGGAAATGGGTTGCAGGAGCTCTGACTCCTTAGTCCTCTGTTTCAGTGCCCAGAGCAGTTGTCTTCTCAGAAGCAACCGAATGAGGGGTTCTAGTCTTTGTGGGTAGGGAGGTGCCTCACATCCCTGCTATTAACAGAGGCCTGAAGGGGGCCCAGCTCAGCCCAGAGGGAGTCTTGGAACAGAGAGGGGAGATGAAAAAAGCAGCTCCCGTGAAGGGGTCCTGCAGACCTTGGGGCCTGTGGGATCTGGCAGGTGGTCCCAGGCAGCCCTTGTGTGCAGCTGGGGCGGTTCTGCCCTGGAGTACAGCACCGGGAGTCTGAGCCAGAGGGACTGAGGATCTGCACCGCTGAGCAAATTAAGGCAGCAGCTGTAGGACCCCCCCATGGCTCTGGCCAGGCTGCAGCCTCCCCTTGCTGCCACTCCAGCCTACAGGCCAGGTCTTCAGGCCTAGGGGAGGACATGGGGCGTCGGCTTTCCTCCCTCCAAGCCACTTTCACAGAGTGCTGCTGCCAAAGCCTCTGGCCAAGCCCAGCTGAGCCTCCCGCTGTCCTGTGGTGCCTGGGGCTGGAGGGCTGGGGTGACCCTGGAGCTGTGGGCCTGCATGGTGTTCACCGACTCCATTGGCAAGGCCAAGGACACCCTCCCCCAAAGACTCACACGGGGCAGGGGGAGGGGGGCAGAGGCATTTCTGCTTCTAGTTGCAATCTGCCACCAAGGCAAACTCCCTAGCGGTGGGGACTTGTCTGCTGAGAGCTGCTGTCATGAGCAGATCTTCCCTCTCCACAGCCCAGCCGGGACATTCAGCAGGGCCTGGGCAGCAAGGCCAGATCCCTGGCGTCTGCCACTGAAGACTAGCTTTGCAGGGGCTGGGTGACTGTGGGCACGTCCTGTCCCGTCTCTGTGCCTCTGTCTCCCCTCTCACCTTCGTGAGCTCCTTGGGCAGGACCTATCTCTCACTGGGTCTGTTCGGCGCCCGGCACGATGGGCCTTGATCTCAGCTTGTGCCTCGGCATGGTCCTGGAATGCAGCTAAATGGAAGAACCTCCCCCGCCCAACCCGTCAGCCTCTGCCTGGTGCCTCAGCTGCGTGGTTCCCTTACCTTTGTCCAGGACGGGCCCGAAGATGGCTAGGCTGTCCTCAATGGTGGTGCAGTTCCAGCGCCGGCCCCGGAACTGGTGCTGACATTCCTGGATCCCCAGCTTCACCCCCTCGGCCACGCTGGGCATGATTTCAAGATAGTTCCGGCAGAAGCGGAGCTGCTTGGGCACCAGCCCGGGGATGGAGCCACACAGGATGGGCTGGGACCCCAGCGAGGTGTATTGCTGGCCCAACGCGAGGGACCTAGGAGGGGAAGCAGAGACCGCGTAAGGGCACTTGGGAATTGATGCCATCACGAGGAGAAAGCCGGCTGGACTCCCCCTCCCCTGACCCTGACTGAGCCTCACCAACCTTCCACTAAACTCACTGTATGTTTTAGAGAGGTGGCAAATGTCCAGCCAGGGTTACCAAGGCAAACAGGGCAGGTGTCCTGGGTAATGGCCCTGCTCTGAGAAGTGCTGCCCAGGCTGACATGGGCTGAGTGCAATGAGTGGCCACGACGGCAGAGAAAGGTGAAGTTACTCGCACGCTGTCACAAGGGTTAGCGGGAGCAGCATGGCTCACTGGCCAGGGGGCTGGCCAAGCTTTCTCCTCCCCTGCTCTGCTCTTGCTTTGCTGTGTGACCTGGGCTGAGGCTGACACCCTCCCCCCTGCCGTGTCTCACGAGGCTCCCAGTGCAAGTGGGTTACGAGCTCGGCTGGTGGGGTTGAGGTGCTGCTGTGATGCAAGGAGAACAGATCAGTGCCAGAACTGGGACAGGCCCAGGAGCCCTCACTCCACATGCTAACAGCCTGGCCCCTTGATTTGATTCAGTCAGCTACCCAGTGAACTGTCTGTTCGCACTAACAGAGCTGGGCCTCCCGGAGAACTCCCAGTGGAGCAGCCCCCACCTGCCATCGGTTCTGTGTGTTGGGGCTCTGGGGCTGGGGGATCAGCATTGCCCTTGTTCCCTTTAGGGTTGGGGGGATAGGTCGAGAGGAACCCCTTAGAGAAAGGTGCAGCGTGAAGCAGGCACCTCCAGCTGGAATCACTTTATGGGTGGGAGTAGGGCGGGAGGGCAGCTGTCATCCCAATGTGCACACAACATCCACCCCTGGCAGGAAGGCAGCAGCCGACCCTACTAAGGATCAAATGTGTGACCATCAGTGGGTGCTGGATGGATTAAACAGGAATCGAAGGGCTGAAGGTCTAAGGAAGGGACTAGAGAGGAGAACAACTGGGGCCAGTGGGTTGAATTTTTGTGACGCAGATGGATGAGACAGGGTCTTTCTGAGCATGCTTCTAGCTGGGCATTGGCCATGGAAAAAGAGCCTAACTGACTGCTAGAACCTCCCAGACACTGGGGAAGGCCAGTGTTCTCCTGCCAGTCAGAGCCAGATGTGGAGCCCATGCGCTTCCTAGAATGCCCAGCTCCTGCCCCGCAGCTGCCTGCCTGTTGCAGACCCGGCTCACAGGGGTGGGCTGTTGCAGGGCATGGCAGAGCTGTGAGTGTCTGTGTTCGGGGCCCAGGCAGAGCTCACAGCACAAGGCTGTTGCTGCAGCAGGTAGCACCTTTTGACAAGTGCTCTGCTCTGGTGGCTTGGTACCAACAGGGCCGTGCCTTGAACACAGGCACCAGAGACTAGGGCTGATGGTCACGCAGGGCAAAGCCCCAAAGTCTACAGCTGGTGCTGCAGCCTTGGGCAGAGTGTGAGGCCAGAAACATTGGGCGGACATGTTGCACACCCCGTTCTTACATGCACAGTGCCCAGATAACGCCCACTCCCTGGAAGAACCAGCCACCCCATCCTGGGCGTTAACTGCACCCTTGGGTTCCACGAGCAGATGTGGCTGAGCCCTGCAGGGGGGGGGGGAGGGAAAGGAGCCAGTTTAATGCTCCATATTCACTCAGCAGCCAGAGTCTCTTTCTACTGCTGCTCATGTTCTAAGCCCTCACCTGCCAAAGAGAGACCAGCGAGCTGTTGCAGCTGGAGCTGCTGGGCCTATGGCATGCCACCCCCCTGGACACCAGCCATCCCAAGCATTTTACAAGCCCCGAGTCTAACAGCTGGGTGCAAATCCAGGGTCCGGGTTAGGCTGACCTGCTGACTGGTGCCCCTGTTTCTCCCCACTGTGGTTGGGACGCCCAAGGTATTGCTGGCAGCTCTCTCCTCCGGACTCCACCCCACAGCCCAGTGGTTGGAAATCATCTCTGGTCCCAGCCACAGTGTGGGGCACAAAGGGCTGCTCCAGGCGGCCCTGAGCCCCTTGGTGTCAGGCGCACTGCGTCAGAACGCATCGTTGTGGGAGGGACGAGCTGAACTTCTGATGCAGGATGAGTGAGATGCCAACCTACTGCATGCACACAATGTCCCTGCAACCACTTCCTTGGGTGACCCCCAGGCCTGGTCCCCATTGCCCCTAGAGAAGATGTTGCAATGTCTATCCATTAGAAGATGCAATAACATAGTACTTGTTACGAATGCGGCATAGGTTCCAGTGTGGGACTCATAACATGCCGCTCCGAACAGAAGGCCGAAGAAAAAGAGGGTTGACCGATTTAGTGTGGCTCACAAGAGTTGGTGGTGGTAGGAAAAGCTCAGCTGTCATTAAAAAAGCCATACGTCTCTGTGGGATGTGCTGCAGCAGTCAGAGCTGGAACTTAACCCAGCTCCTGACACCCACTGCAGCAGTGAACAAGCGAAGGAACAGCTACGGAAATGGAAAGCGGTAGCAAGAGAGGAGGATATTCACCGCACACAAAATAAAGGCAAACACAGCAGGGGGCTGCAAGGACGGGCAAGCAAAGCCTGTATTACAGGGACAACAAAAACAGGAAAAAGGCAAAGCCCAGTCCATGATGCCCCCGGAGATTATCGCAAAAAGCTAAATCGTTCTGTAAAGAGCGCTGGAAACAGCCCTGCACCGTACACTGGTGGGGAGTGACAGCGGCACAGATTGTCTGTCTGAGGCCCCACGCGCTGTGCTGGGGCTGTGCAGAGCAAAGGAAAAAAGTGTTTTTCACAACTCAATCGTCTAGCGTCACCCAGGCCCCCAGCGAAGACAGAGGCTCTGCCTTCACCAGAACGAGCTGCACCGATCACTGCAAAATTGTACCGGATAAATTCCCCAAACTGCTGAAGCGACTCCCAGCTAAAATTCAACAGTGGCCAATGAGTGCCTGGGGCACGCTGACATGTCCATGCAAGGGCAAGCACCACAAACTAGCCTTTGAAATAATTGCAACACCTCGTGCCTCTGTTCTCAGCGGATTGAGAGGAAGGCAGGCTGGGCCAGGTGGCAGATGATGCAGTGCTATACAATGCAATAGCCAGCCCCACTCATAGCCAAAGGGGCAAATACTCAAAATGTCCTTCCTAGAAAACATCGCTGGAAATCAACCTGGAGGTGACATCACCACCACAAGCACCATGCAGAGTAGCAGCTCCTTGGAAGGACAAATCACCTCCCCACTCCTGCTCACCACCCCCCTGTATATCCATCCGAGACTGGCATTAGCCATGTTCTCGCACTGGGAGCTCATGTTCAACTATTTGTGAACCCCCTGCCTGCAGAGTCCCTGCGTTCTGGGATACAGGCCCCCAGTCTGTAGGGCTGACCTGCATTGCTTCTGCTGGATTATAACTTTGCATTTGGCTGTATTAAAATGTATTTTATTTAAATGAGCCCAGCAAACCAAGCAATTGAGATAGGTCTGGGTGACTGCCCTTTTCTCACCCTTATTTACCACTGGCTCAGCCAGTCTTTGCATTATTCACAATATTTATCAGCCGTGATTTCTTTATATTTACTTCCAGGTGATTGGTAAAAATGTTGAACAGTGTTAGGCCCTTTTGATGATGATTCCCCCATGGACAACTACATTTTGAGTGCCGTCAATTAGCCAGTTCCTAAGTCACTTAGTGTGTGCTTTATTGATACTGTGTAGTGCTAGTTTTTCATCAAAATCCAATGCCTTACAAAAGTCTAATTATATTACAGCTCCTCAGTTACCTTTGTCACTCAAACCTGCAACCTCATCCGAGAATGAAGTCAGGTTTGTTTGCCAAGACCGATTTTCCGTAACACCAGCAATTGTGGGGCAAGAACTTTGAAATGAGTTCACTTTGCCACAATCCTCAGGCCTTGTTAAAGGCAATGCAAAGAACCAGCTGCCTCTAGAGTTAATTGGGTGCAATTCTCTGGCCTGGGTTATGCAGGAGCTCACACAAGAGGATCCTAATGGTCCCTTCTGGCCTTGGAATCTAGCAGCACAGAAATCTCCTGAGCCAAAGAGCAACGTGAGGAACTCAGACTAAAACTACCCAAAGCAGACACAGGAGCAAGCTGACTCAAAAGACTATTAAAAGAAACTTAATTAATGAACTTAAAAGACTATTAAATGAAATTAGTCAGTTTCCATTATAGGAAGGGAGTTGCTACAAGAGTTCCATAATGGACATGTTTGCACACATGTAAATGGGTAACAAAAAGAGCACCGTATTCAGGGGAATAGGAATATATATATATATAGCATTATCTGTTAGGCGATTCATTCAGGTTCTCGTATATATGGCTAATGGCTTCTGGTGGGCAGCTCTTCTTGTGCCTTGGTTTCCACCCTCACATCTGGGCCTATTTCCTGTGTGTTCTGCTCTACTGGGAAGAGGCAGTGGCTCGCCGTGAGCTGAAAGCAGAACCATGGGATTTTAGGGCTTTTCCAGTGTAGGCTTGTGGATAGTGTATTGGATCGGTATTCAGTGGACCTGAGTGTTAGTCCCCGTTTGGCCACGGATCTGCTGTGTTGCCTGGGGCACACCCATTCCCTCGCTGGGCCCGCTTTCATCTCCCCGTCTGTCAGACCGCGAGATCTTTGGGGCAGGCGCTGTGTGTTTTGTACAATCCCTGATGCAGAGCCTGACTCTGCTGGAGCCTGCTGGTGAAAGACAAGGTATCTAAATGTAAGAGCAATGCAGAAGCCCATGGATGAGGAGCCTCACAAGTTCAGCTCCTGCTCTTTCCAGGTCAGGATGAAAACGGCGTTGAGCTGAGAGGACTAAAGCAGTTCCAGAGCAGGTGACATTCGGAAGGAGCAGTGGGATCTGTCCGGGAGGGTCTCTGGCTGAACGAAGCTCAGGAGCCGGAATCATTTTTTCTATTTCAGAATTACACACTTTGTAAAATTAGGATCAGATTTACAGAAGGGCACAAGCAGAAATGAATGTGCCCAATTTACAGACGTATTCATCTTGATTTGCTGATGTGTGACAAGTGTGTGCATATATAACTCCAGGTTTATGTGCATCAAGAGTTGCACACCCGTACCAGGGCGCACACAGCTGTTTAAATCTGGCCCATGCTATTTTAGTGGAAGGAATGTGAAGTACCGGCTGCTTTCTCCATCAATGCACCTCAACGCGTCTCACTCCTGAACTGCTGCACCCCGATATTTCTGTCCTGGGATTCATCAGAGCAGTGATCCTCCACTGTCCTCAAGCCCATTGCATGGAAAATCTAGGGCTAGATCCACAAAGGGACATCGCCGGGCTAGAGCCATTCTTGTGCTCACTCATTTTGGCCCAATGTTTCTTTCGTTGTTTACCCTTGGGGACCCCACGTCTATGTGTCTTTGGGAATCTAGCCTTCATCTAGAGCAGCCTGCATGGGGGGGCAGGGGTGTCTCGCAAGCTCTCCTGTTGAAGCTGTTCCACTTTGTATAAAGATTTGTTGGTCTTTGATCCCCACCCCTCCAAGCCACAGAGTCCTTCTCAGCCCCTCTTTGGGTACTTAACATAGCCCAGGGCGGGGGCGCTCACCTGGACCGGCATCTGGGTCTGGTGCCTGCCGGGGCACATCCACACACCTGCCTGGGCTTCAGCCCTTACCCCGAAGCCAGCCATTCCGGCGTCCTGCACTCTCACCCCATGTGGTGTGTGGTCGGCTGTCACAGCCTCGAAATGGCACAGCCAGCTCTCATGGCTGGCTGGGGGAATCGCTTTCGCCTTGGAGTGTCTGTGTAGGGGAAGATGGGCATGCGAGGTGTGGGTGAGAGGTTAGGGCTTTGGTTGGATGGAGGTGGGCACGGGAAATGTGTGTGTATAGTGGGAGGGATAGTGAGTTCATGGGCAGGTAAGGGATGGTGGCCCAGACCAGAGGAAATCCTCGAAATCCCTTTGGAAGAGCTGATGCTCTCTGGTGAGCCAGCGACTCCCTTTGGGCCGATCCTAGCGAGCTAGTCACAGGGGCAGGAAGTCAGTCCCAGTAGTGGCTTGGGGTGACAAGGCAGGTGCCCTGCGCCGACAGGATATTCCATATCCACTTGGGGACAAGTTTCCAAAACCTCACAGGAAACCATCACTCCCAAACTCTCCTGCTCCCATCACCGCAGGAACCATTCTCCACCTGGGCAGAGGTGTTGGGGGGTCCCACCTACATCTGTTGTGGTCTCCCCATCAGTGCCCTTGCCAGGGAGTTTCAGGGCTACAGCATGAATCCACAGGCACCATCTGGCCTGCGCCTTCAGCAGAGTGGGGAAGAGAAGTCATTGCGTTGGCCTCACAGAACTGGTTTCACTGACTGGAGTCCTTCCCAAGACCTCACCCTATAAGGCAAGCCAAGTGTAGCTACAGCACCCCAGCTTGCAGTGTGGTAATGTCCTGTGTGGACACGGCTCCAGAAAGTGAATGTCCTGCAGTGCACCATGGGATGGCATGCCCAGCATTGACGTGGGATGGCAGTGCACCGCAAGATGGGGAACTGGTGAGTCTGGCTTGCCATGTAAACAAGCCCTTAGATTGGATAGGCCCAGCGTGAGGAGAAGCCTGGTTTGTGAAGTCAGGAACTGGAGGGAAAGTCAGACCCCGACCATGAGATAGGAGTATGATAAGGCTCTGAACACAGAGCCTCTTCGTGCACAGCCAGGGGGTCGGTGTGCATGACATGGGTCTTTGGTGGGTCTGGTTTAATTAATTTAGTGCATGTTTGGGAAGATAAATACCACCCGGGGAGAGATGGTTCCTCTTGTGGCAGGCTTGGCCTTCCCTGGGTGTCAGTGTACTGCACAAGACTGATGGAGGAGCACTGCCAGCTCTGGGATGTCCAGCTGGCACTTGACTGGAGCCAAAGTGTCTCCAGCAAACCCTTGATTTAAAACAATGGCTTTTCAACAAAAAGTTTGGAAGTTTTTTTAATTTTCCGTTTTTTGGATGAAAGAAACAAAAAGTGGATTTTCTGCCATGAAACTTGTTATATCCTTGGGGGCAAATGGCCACAAAACATTTTGAAAAGAAATGGAAGATTTTTGTTTCATTCCAGAAGGGTTGCTGATCATTCGTACAGGTTTCTGAACAGCTCTAGACCTGGCTCCAGAATGAAGTGAGGGAACCAGTTGGGTGAGAGCGAGGGCCAGGGCCTGTCATGGCAGCATCTGCAGGAGGTGTGTAAACCCAGACAGTTCAGCTCCGAGCACTCCGTTCCACTCCAGCGGAACTTGGGGTGGTCTCTAGGCCAGCCAGTGCAGGAGGCGGCGGATGCCAGCTCTGCACAATAGCAGCACCTTGTCCCTTGGGGCTGTCCTGCATTCCTCACATTGTTGCTTTTCCTCTCCTCCTCTGAAGAAGCTCCTTATCTAAAGGGCAAATGCAGCCATGTTACATGCCTCTTTAACTCTGCTGTGCTGTTTCCCCTACTGCCTCCTTAGAAAGCATTTATAGTCTCAGCCCAGGAGCCCCCAAGCTCAGCTCCAGCAGGGCTCAGCCAGTGTCCAATCCATCCAGGAATATGTGACTATGTGCCTCAGGCAAAGCCTGGAGAGCGCAGCCGAGTCTGGTAGGGTTAGATTTCACCTCCTCCCATTCTGGCAAGGAGGGCACACGGGTGAATTCCCAATGCTGGAAGGGCCAGGCCTATGGGCCGTCTAGTCCAGAGTCCCGTGTCTGACAGAGTTCGTGCTGAGTGCTTCAGAGGGGCAGACCTAGCCAATCAATCTGATGCCACAATGAGAAGTTTCTTCCTACCCACCAGCTAGCAATCAACTCATACCCAGAAGCACGAGGATTGATTTGCCAACAGCACTGGCCTAGGGTGTAGGAGACCGAGGTCAATTCCTGGCTCTGCCACTACCCTGGTGGGTGATCTTGGGCAAGTTGCTATGCTGCTCTTTGCCTCAGTTTCCCCATCTGTAAAATGGGGTTAATGACACCGATCTCCTTTGTACTCTGCCCATGAAAAGTGCCTGAACAGTGAAGCAAAATTAATGGCCACCTATACTAATTTGAGCCTTAATTTCTATTTCAGCTTGCTACCCTCCCCCATATAAAGTGGGGATAAAGCTACAGAAGCACTGAAATGTAGAGCTTCCTTATGTTAAAGTGCTTTGAGATCCTGTGGCTAGAAGGACAGCGTAAGAATTGCATTTATGGATGCAAAGTATTAATAGCAACAGAGCGAGTGCTGTTTTGAGCTGGGCAGAAGTTCTCAGACTGAGAGAGAAAACACACCCAGAGACTGTGCAGAATGAGAATGTTGTGTTTCAGACTGATAACAACATTTGGGTTGACCTGAAATTAAATATTTTCCAGTTTGTCATTTTACTGAGAAAACAAAAACAAAAAGTTGTTATTTTCCAAGATGGCCAAGAAATGGAAAGATCGATTCTTCACAGAACTATGGCCAAGATACCAATCTGCTTTCCTCGGGAGTTCCCAGCCTGCATTCCTCACCAGCATTGTCTTTGGACATACAGACACCGGGTAAAGTAGACAACTAATTGCATCTTTTTCTGGCCTCAAGCACTGCTGCCCAATAGAAAAACCTCAGCATTAGTGCAGTTATATATATTCTATGCTTATTAACCCTTTAGCTGAATATTACAACACGTTTAGCAAAATCTGAACTTTAAGAACAGTGACCTGTCCTCTTCGTTATTTGCTACGCCCCCAGTTGGAGCTCCCCAGAGCGAGGACAATCCTCTTAACACTTTGGAAACCCTCTTGCCCCTAGGGGGTACTACTGCAGGTAGGTAAGAAAGCTGGAATACGTCAGAGCAACCAAGTTAATTTGTCTCTGCTGTGGGAACACTGTTGCCATCTGGGACCTCTGACTGTCAATGTGCACATCTCGAGGTGGCTAGGTAGTGTGCAGAACAATTATGCGTTGAGTTAGTGAAAATGTAATAATTAGTAACCATTTGAGGCATTTGCCCTGGCACAGCATTAGGGGGTTCTGGTAATCCCGTGGCAGTTTCATAGGCCAGGAGGTTAAACTGAGGCCTGGCTATTGCTAGTTGAAAACTTAACCGGGTTATCCATGCCCGTTGAGGAGTCTGTGCCACTGGGCTTTTGGCCTGGCTGCAGGTTGCTAGAGACCATCTGGACTAGCTGTAATCTGGGGGGCAGCGGGTAGCTGTGCACATCAGGCGCCAGCCAGGGCCTCAGACGCAAAAATATCAGTTGCACATGGAAACTAATTCTGCACCTAGTGCAGTGGAAGCGTTTTTGCACATTCAGGGCCCTGATTTCAGCACCCTGGGAACTCCTTTTCAGAAGACGGTAGTGTGGCACCCTGCAGTATTGCAGGCTGGTGTTTGCCTGCCCTGGTCTGAGGCAGGATTGCACAGTTGCTGCCTGGTGCCGAAGGCTGGTTCCAAGAGCATCTTTTTGTGCCAGTTTTGCCTATTGAGCTAAATGTTTTCCATGTGTAAATCTCACATCTGAGCGTTGGCACCTGCGAGCCGCTTACAGCTGCCGTGTATTGAATATAACCTCTGGTGCACTCACACACCCAGGAGGTCCAGAGCTGGTTGGTATAACTGCTAGCAATGCTGCCAACTCCTGCGAATAAGGAGAGTTTGGCCCTT
Organism: Gopherus evgoodei; assembly: GCF_007399415.2. Taxonomy (NCBI): domain Eukaryota; kingdom Metazoa; phylum Chordata; order Testudines; family Testudinidae; genus Gopherus; species Gopherus evgoodei. The sequence continues at coordinate 12,397,280 of NC_044344.1, read as the reverse complement.
GCTACAAGCAGTGGCACCATGAAGCAAGAAGCTGCTGCCTTCAAGCAATTTTCAGATCCGCCAAGGGGAAAAAGAGCTCGTCCAACTGGCTGCCTTCTTGACCCCACCTTCTGGGGAAGAACACACAGTGAGAGCTGGGGAAGGAGGAAGGCAGAGATTCTCTCCTCGCCTCCCCCACCGCCACCTCGCCTCAGAAGCCAAAAGAAGTTTTTGGGTAGGGGGAGGGGAGGGGCAGATACCATTTTCACAAGGGAGGATGGAGCAGAAAAAGCCCAGCAGCTCAGGGTGGGCCTTCCTCCTCACCTCCTCCCTGCCCATGTAATGGCTCAGGTCCTCTTTGCTCCTCCTTCCTCCCCCTCCTCATCCATCCTGCTCCACTAGACGTGGGAAGGAGGAGAAGGAGCCCTGCTGGAGCAGCCTCCATCCACAACTGCAGGAGGAGCAGGCATGGTGGGGAACAGGGGCCAGAGGTGGAGCCTGATGTGAGGTATAGAACTAATGTGGGGTTGGGGGGCACAGAACACACTGATGAATTGGCATTCGGGGCAGAAGCTGGAAGATCTGCACCGTCAGGCTGAATCTTGGTTAGTTCTCTAGTGCCAGCTCCTGCTGCAGGGGCCAGAATGCCCTTGCCTCCCACGGCTGAGCGAGAGCTGGCATGCTAGCACTGGTGCACCCTGGGGGGCAGGGGAGATCACAACTCAGAGCAAAACCCACAATCCTTTTTCTAAAAAAAGTCATGAATGTGAGGCCGGTCTCAGGACTGTTTGGGTCTGATTCGTGCTGCTTGAGCGTAGGGGTGGTGATATGGAGCTAAGCTCACTGGGCCTTCACTGAGCTTCTCCACAGGACCCTGCACATCTCTTGGAGAATCCCTCTACTGCCGACTCGTGGACTCAGTCCAGAAGCAGGATGATCTCTTGTGGGGCTGAAGGGAAGCTGGGTCCCAAAGTCCCAGGCTGACCTGCTCAGACCCAGACATGGATGCAGCGTTTGGGGCATGGAAGGCCTTTTCTTACACAATAAGCTGTGACAAGAGATGGGGTTCCGGTTGAAGAATTGTGCCCATGGGGCTCTGGAAAGTGCTTGGTTAGATCCTGAACCACTCCCCTGCCCAGAAATTATTTCTGGATAACCACTCTTTCCCAGCTGCTGCCACTTGATTATTGGCAGGACAGGACCGTTGGCGTGGGCAGCAGGGTGAGGTGTTTTGTTCACACCTGGGGAAGGTGTGGCTCCTCAGCCAAGACAACATGTCTTCAGTGAGATCCCCTCCTTGTGGGATGTTTGCTAGCCTATTCAAATGCTTCCACAGGTCACAGGCAAGTAAGGCAGGAGACTGACTGGAGGCCAACCACAGATTTATTAACAACCCATTTACCTCTATCTCTCTTCCTAAAACCATCCCCGTTGCCACTGTGAATCCCAAGATACTACCAAGACCTGAGTGTGACCAGGAGGGTTATGATGGCCTTTCACACAGCTCTGATGGCTCTTACTCTTTGCCCGTGACAGCAGGGTACGGTGCACGTTAACCAAAGGGGCTTTGCTGCCTCAGGATGACCTGGAGCATTGATTTCTCATTGCCAAAGGTCAACATTCAGATCCTGCCAGGATGGAGAGGCCCCAGGTCCTGGATTCAAAATCTATACAAACTTTGGGGCCCTTTGGGTCTGACACACAGCTCCTGCTTTGAAAACAGGCTGAGTCAAACCATTGGTTCCAAAGACGCTGATCTTTGGGAGAGTTATAGATTTATAGATTTTAAAGCAGAAGGGATGTATCACTTCAGAGCTATTATGCAACTGACAGCCTCTGCTTGAGGGTGAGCTGGGTCCAGTGGGTCAGGACTGAAGCGAATAGCAAGAATTCTGGGATGGAGGCCTACAACTTGAATAGCAGGGAGTGAGGAGGGTCTGCAAATCAGGCATGACCCAGATGGGAACATTACCAGAATGGTGCAAGGCTTATATACTGCCTGCCTCCATCATGCATGGCTCTGGTCACTTAGTTCCCAATTCTGAGCACCTGAAATCACACTGAGTATTTCCTAAAAGATTTTCATCATCCTCTGACTTGAATTTTCAGACTAATCACCTTGGTTAATAGGAGCTGGTTGAAATAACCAAACTGTTTCCACAGGAGCCTTTAGCGGGAAGTAGGAATCAGCCTTAAACATTATGTCACAGTTTTCTCTTTTTAACGTCTTCTAATCCATGCCACCCAAATCGTCCATGGCACTGGTGCAATTGCTCCTGGAATAGTGTGTCCAGTTCTGGTGTCCACAGTTCAAGAAGGATGTTGATAAATTGGAGAGGGTTCAGAGAAAACCCCCAAGAATGATTAAAGGATTAGAAACCTGCTTATACTGATAGATTCAAGGAGCTCAATCCGTTTAGCTTAACAAAGAAAAGGTTAAGGGATGCATAAGTGATCTATAAGTCTCTCTATAAGTCACCTATATGGGGAACAAATATTTGACAATGGCCTCTTCGATCTGGCAGAGAAAGGCTATAATACGTGACCAAAGGCAGGAGGCTGAAGCTAGCCAAGTTCAGCCTGGAAATAAGTCATACATTTTTAACGCTGAGCATAATTAACCACTGGATTTATTTACCGAGGGTCATGCTGGATTCTCCACCACTGACAATTTTTAAATCCAGACTGGCTGTTTTTCTAAAAGCTCTGCTCTAGGGATAATTGTGGGACAGTTTTCTGGCCTATTTATACAGAAAGTCAGACTAGATGATCACAATGGTTCCTTCTGGCCTTGAATCCATAAATCCCAACCCCGCAATGTTATCACACACCTCAACAGCCAGACTAAGGTGGACTAGAGATGACCATTCTCTTCTGTGAGAAGCAGCCTTTCTCTTCAAGCACTGCCCCTTCCCACTCTTCATTTATGTCTACTTCTGTTTCTGGATTCACACATCAAACTTATGTCCCAACAAAGACTGGAGAAATGTTAATGGAGCTTTCCAAACAATGAAGGTTACGCAGCCATAGATATTACATCCATGGAGTCGAGCTGAACTCAGAGTTCTTGGTCCTCCAGTTCCCAGAGTGGACCATGATAGGCTGTAGGCAGAACTTAACGAAGCAAGACACTCCGTGCAGGAAGGGATTCTCTATCTCACAGCCAAATCTCACAGAGTCTCTGGGGGTCTTTTCTCACTACAGTAGCCATCACAGCACACAGGGAGTTAGGCCTCAGAAGATGTATTCACATGTTTGTAGTTGGTTAAAGTTTGGAATTCCTAATCTGTGGGCTAATAGATTGGAGAGGCATGATTTCTCTTTACAAAAACCATGTTGACTCTTCCCCAACAAATTGTGTTCATCTCTCTTGACTCCGGTTCCTGTTGTGCTAGACACAGGACACATAACTGAAGACTGTCCCTAGAGATTCAGTTTGTACATTATAGAGGGTCTGATCCTGCAGGGTGCACTTAAGTTCTCTGGAAGCTCGGAGTCCTCAGTATCTTGCAGAACTGAGCCCCTAGTTTGCAGCGTGGTTTGAGGTTCTTTGGGGTGAAAGACACTATGCTGAAGTGAAAACATTAGCAACAGTAAAAATAAATCCAGAACAAGAATACACATTGACTTAAAAGAAGTGGCTGAACAAGCCTCAAGGTAGATGGATGCCAGAAGCTAATGGAAGCTCTGCAGATTCTGGGCATCTGAGATTAAGTTGTCCTCTAAAACTCCATGGTCCAGTGTCTAGGAAACTATACTGAGCTTCAGGAAGCCCAAGTTCTACTCCCAACTCTGTCCCTGGGTGATTTTGAGCAAGTCACATCAGCTCTGTGTGCATCAGTTCCCCACATCTGTAAGAGCAGCAATAATGCTTTCTTGACTTGGTAAAGCATTTGGAGCTCCATGGGCAGCAAGCACTCTGAGTGCTAAGTATATATAGGGTGATCTTAAAAGCATGAGGAGGGAGGAGCAGATGACTAGTCTGGCTATAACTCTTCTCCAAAAAAAATCTTGGTTTGAGCTTTTAGCTCGATCGACAGAGTTCAAGTAGCATGTTGATTTTCCCCGCAATTTCTGCTACCACCTCTGCACTTCCTGCTGGTAGCAAATTACTGCCAGGGTGGTGCTATTTTCAGGCAGCAGGTATTTGGGAAGCACGGGACAGAACCCATGTGCATAAGATTTCCAGCCCATTTTTCTAGAGTCGAGGAGCAAAATTCAGATATAATCCCATTGACTCAGCACAGTAACTTATGTACCAGCTGGAATGCCAGTCAGTTAAATGTGTCCAAAAACATTTAAAAGGTTTGGAGAAGGTCTGCAGTGAACCTCGAAACTCTTCAACATTCATCCATTAGCTACCTCAACCCTGTTTCTACTAGTACAGACAAAGGAGTATCCAGTGAAGAGGAAAGATTGTTAAGGGTGCCACACATGAAGGTTACCAAGACATTCTCCGTGAGACTCTGAACCAGTGACCATGTGGGATATCTATAGGTACCCAGTTGACCTCTGTTCTTCCCTTAATAGGCCACAAGCAACACTCCGAGCACTTTAGTACCCTTGATAATTTCTTGTGTTTGAGCTCAGAGCAGGTTATCCCATTGCTGGGGCTGGGGAAGCTGAGGCAGAGGGGAAGTGATTTACCCAAAGCCACACAGTCAGTCCGTGACCGTATCAAGAACTGAACTCTGGAATCCTGACCACAATGCCTGTGTCAAACCACTAGCCAACAATCCCGCTCACTGCTCTCTGCACCCAGATATGGCTTGTCAGTTACGAGTGATGCCCAGGAGATGTGGAAACCATCTCTTCAGGGTCACATGTAAAGGAGGATGTGGCAAGCTGCTCATACTTCAGCAGTATAGCAAGTATGCCTGCTGCATGTGTAGCTGAATTGAACAGACATTGAGGCCAATTTAGACTCAACTCCAACACAAGGCTTTTAAAAAAATCTCAGCGTGAGTCTATTGTCCCTCTTTGGTGTCATTTCTTTGCAATACATGAAATATAATCTCTCTGCTCACCCCTGGAGGTGCTCCCTCGCCCCACCAGAGCTGCACATACTCTGCCTGTTTGGTGGCTGAACAGCACATTCCAGCATCCAGGGCCCCACAGCCAGCCAGAATGGAGCGAAGCTTTTCGGACTCCCCAAGTCCACCCTCCTCTCCTCACCTCCTGTACCAGTGTAGCCACCGACAACAATTGCCAGGGGGACAAATTGCCTCCACAATTATTACCAGCTGCCAAACTGGACATTTGTTAATTACGGGCAGAGAGTGAAATTCACAAATGTTAGGGGCCAAAGGTACCATTAGATCACCTAGCATAGGCCAAAGCATTTCATCCATTGAGCCCTGTATCAACTCAGTAACTTATATTTGTTGCCAAAAAGTCTTGATGTCTTGGAGATGGAGAATCCATCACATCCTTTGATGGATGTTTCCAGTGGTTAATCAGCCTCAGAGTTAAAAATCTGTGCCGGGTTTCTAAACTGAATTTATACAGCTTTTACTTCCAGCTACTGATTCCTATTACACCTTTCTTCACTAGCTCAAAGCGCCTTTGGTACCCAAGATTTTCTCCCCAGGGCGGTACTTGCACACTGTCATCAAGTCACCTCATCTTTTGTTTGCTAAGATAAATGGATTGAGCTCTTTCAGTTTCTCACCGTAAGGCATCTTCTCAAATCATCACCTCTTTTCTACACTCTCCAATTTTACAACATCCTTTTAAAAAAAGGAGACACCAGACCTTGGCTGCAGTATCTAGTACTGGTCCTGCCAATGCCACATAAAGAGGTAAAATCACCTCTCTGCTCCTACTTCACTGCTCCCAGTTTCTACGAAACATGAGTGCCAGTCCTACACAGGCTCTGTAGTTGAATGCGATGCAAGGAGAGGTTGGTAGCACTAGTTTAAGAAGGATGCGGTGGGGCCCTAGGCAAGGAACTGCCTCGGTTTGTCCATCTTTAATGCAGGAGTGCCAGGAGGTTCCATTTTTAAATCAATATCACTGTTTAAAATAGCATCGTGAACGGCAGAGTGAGAGAGCTGGTTCTGGAAGGCTCCAGCCCTGGTGCTGTGGGTTAGCGGTTGCCTTCAGCTTCCTCCAGACTGTGCTACCATCCATTCTGTGCGCGTGTGAGGGGAGGGGGAGCTGTGGCCCTACATTCAGAGAGGAGCACTGTTTTGGAAAGCAAAGCTTTCTCTCCCCCATCTCTTCCCCTTTGCTAATTACCCTCCCTGGTTGCTGTCTGAGCCAAGAGTGTTTTCTATGGTACAAAGAAAAGGAGCATAAACATTTGTCAGGAGCCCTGTCATCTCTTATCAGATCAGCCCGGAGCGCCAGGTTGGGGACTCAGAGTGCTGCAGCCCAGCAGAGTTCACATTCCACAGACTCCAGTGGAAACCTCTCCCTCCCTGCCACCTCAAAGCTATGCCGGCCTGTTCCCCTCCCGCACCCTCAACAGCTTGTCTCCTGCTTTTTCCTCCCTGCGAGGCATCACACCAGACAGTGCTCACTGTCCAGAAGGGAGCTGTCCCCTGCAACGGGAAGGAGGGTTTAGGGTTAGGGGTCTGGCGTGAGACTCAAAAAGTCTGGGCTTCATTCCCTGCTCACCCCCAGATTTCCTGTGTGCCCGTGGGCCCTCTGGCCTAGATCCACAAAGGGACTTAGCTGCTGCAATGCTCAGCGTCATGACACCGACCTTCGAGGTGCCTCGCAAATCACAGGAGCACCCTGGAACTAACAAAGCCTGAGTTGGGTGCCCACGCTCCCTGCACTACCATAGAATCATAGAATACTAGGGTTGGAAGAGACCTCAGGAGGTATCTAGTCCAAACCCCCTGCTCAAAGCAGGACCAGGACCAACCCCAACTAAATCATCCCAGACAGGGCTTTGTCAAGCCTGACCTTAAAAGCCTCTAAGGTTGGCGATTCCACCACCTCCCTAAGTAACCCATTCCAGTGCTTCACCACCCTCCTAGTGAAATAGTTCCTAACCTAAACCTCCCCCACTGCAACTTGAGACCATTACTCCTTGTTCTGTCATCAGGTACAACTGAGAACAGTCTAGATCCATCCTCTTTGGAACCCCCTTTCAGGTAGTTGAAAGCAGCTATCAAATCCCCCCTCACTCTTCTCTTCTGCAGACTAAACAATCCCAGTTCCCTCAGCCTCTCCTCATAAGTCATGTGCCCCAGCCCCCTAATCATTTTTGTTGCCCTCCGCTGGCCTCTCTCCAATTTTTCCACATCCTTCTTGTAGTGTGGGGCCCAAAACTGGACACAGTACTCCAGATGAGTCCTCACCAATGTCGAATGGAGGGGAATGATCACGTCCCTCGATCTGCTGGGGACGTGGGAGTCTGGGGAGAGGCTGCAATCTGCCAAGGGGGAGCTGTTTTAGCTGGCTAGTGAGAGATACTGATGAGGGGGGGTAGCCGGGCACCGAAGGGGACATCCACACAGCAATACAAGATCCCTGGCATGGCTGTGGCTGGCCCAGGTCATCTGGCTCTGGCTTGTGGGCTCAGGCTGCTGGCTAGAAAATTGCAGGGTGAAGCCTGGGTTCTGAAACCCTGGTAAAGAGAGGGGCTCAGAGCCCAGACTCCAGTCCAAGCCCAAACGGCTACATGGCTATTTTTAGCCCGGCAGCCCAAGCCAGCTGACCTGGGCTCTGAGCCTATGCTGTTTGCAGTGTAGACATGGGTTGGGCTGCAAGGAGGCACTTGGTGCTGCCAGTGAACAAGCTGGGAACACTTTTTGGAGCTCTGGGCTTCAGAGTGTATTTTGGAAATGGCAGCGCCCAGGCCCAGAGGCAGAGCTAGAGACACCCAGGGGACATTGTGCTGTGAACCCTCCGGCACAGAGGGAGCTGAGGGGCCTACGGGTCCAGGGGAGGTTCTGGGAATCACAGACTTAGGAGTCTAAAGCCCAGACTAAGGCACCTGGGCCCCTCTGTGAAACAGGTCTCTGGGCCTTCGTCCCTGTCTGTACAATTCAGATCACAGCTCCGCCCTTCTTCACTGTGGCAGGGGGGTAGGGTGGGGGAATATGTTAGAGACTGTGTGGAGCTCAGCTTCTGCCCTCCAGGTCACAAGAGGAACTCTTTGGGACGCACTCAGAACAGCCGTCTCCCACACCCAGCTTTCCCCTGTGGCCACGTCCCTTCCAAATGAGGCTCTTTCGCGTTGTACGTGCGAGTAGGGGGTGGGCAGAGCAGAAATTCTGTTTTCTAGCCCTGGCTCTTTAGAAAATTCTGTGTAACAACGGCCTCTTTGCTGTGTCTCCTCTGAAGGCTGGCTGCTCCCACAGCACAATGCCTCCAGCACCTGCTGGGGCACCAGCTCAGGCAAAGCCCACTGAGCAGGGCTGCTTCCCAGCCTGTTGTTCCCTGAGGGTCTCCTGTCAGGTACTGACCCAGCCCAACCCTGCACAACTGGAGAGCACAGCTCAGAAGAAGTCAGCGTGACTGCAGTAGGACACAGGAGACTAAAGCCTCCTGGGCAAACAATGCAACAACTTGCCCTAAACTCACTAGGGGGCTTGGCCTCACTCATGAACAGTTGAGAGAAGGCAGGTCGGATGTGTCTGCCCTATGACATAAGAACAAGATGACATTCAATGACTGAAAAGGCAGCAAGTGCAAAGTGAATAAAAGGAAATACTTTCCCCAGAGTGCAGCCTGAGACAGCAGAACTCGCTGCCCCAGGACGCTGCTGAGGGGAACCCCAACGGCTTGAATCCATCTGCTATTTGCTGCCCTTTGCCCAGCCTGGCCCCCTGGTGTGGTCGGAGAGGCTGAATTGCCTTGCAGCCCTTTATGGCAAGGACAGTGGATTTCCCCACACCACATTTGTTCCCCACAGCTCCTTAACAATCTAGGGTGTCAAGTTTCCATAGGGTAATTGCTGCTCGCTTCTCTGTGCCGAGGGCAGCCCTCACGTGGGTAAGCGCCATACACAATTCCAGGAGCCCGGGCTTCTGCGTCTGGGAGCCCTTTAGCTCTTGCTGCTAATCCCAAGCCACATAACAACCCGGTCCCACTGTTCGCTGACTGTTAGCCGGGCCTCAAATTGTCACTGCTCTGAGAACCGATTCGAAAGGAACGGCCTCAATCCCAGGGTTCTTCTCTGGTGAGTCCAGCCACCTGCGGGACCCTGCCCTGTACAATAGGGGCTGCTTTCCTGTCATAGCAATAGACAGGACACTGTGTTCCTCTGGCCTCATCCACCTGAAGGTCCAAAATGGTACAGCACTGCCTTCCGGGAGACAGTGAAAGGAGGATGCATGTTTGCCCCCTACTCTTGCAATTTCCTCATGCTAGTGGGTATCCCCCAGTCCATTGTGCCCATTTTGCAGAAGGCGGTGACCCTATGGGAAGCGCAAGGGACCTGGGATACCCACCCACACTGCGCCATGCTCACACCAATGACGTGTGCTGGGGTGTGCACACGTGTCAAGCACAAGAGCTCGCCTTCCGCCCCATACCTGTCCTCCCCTCATACCTGCCCCCTCACACACCATCAGCTGCCTCTTCCTGGGGGCTGCCCTCCCCACTCAGAGCTGGGCTTCCTGTGTGGCAGGGAGAGGAAGGAGCCACTGCTTCCTCCTGTGTCTGGCTCATCCTTAGGGCCCTACCAAACTCACAGCCAAAAAAAATGCATCACGGACCATGAAATCCGGTCCCCCTCGTGAAATCCAGTCTCCCTCCATGAAATCTGGTCTTTTGTGTGCTTTTACCCTATACTCTACAGATTTCACAGGGCAGACCAGCGTTTCTCAAATTGGCGGTCCTGACCCAAAAAGGAGTCGTGTGGGGGGGGTCACAAGGTTATTTTAGGGGGGAGGGTCACAGTATTGCCACCCTTATTTCTGTGCTGCCTTGAGAGCTGGGTGGCCGGTGAGTGGCAGCAGTTGGCGGGGCACCCAGCTCTGAAGGCAGCACCCCACCAGCAGCAGCGCAGAAGTGATGGTGGCAATACCATACCATGCCATGATTACTGCTACGCTGCTGCTGGCGGTGGCTCTGCCTTCAGAGCTGGGCTCCTGGCCAGCAGCCGCTGTTCTCCAGCTGCCCAGCTCTGCAGGTGCCCACAGCAGTGCAGAAGTAGGGGTAGCAGTCCCACAACCTACCCCACAACTCCTTTCTGGGTCAGGATCCCTACAACTATGACATTTCAGAGTGAAATAGCTGAAATCATGAAATTTACTATTTAAAAAATCCTATGACCATTAAATTGAGCAAAATGGACTGCAAATTTGGTAGGGCCCTACTCATCCTGGCACTGGTTGGGCAGGGGCCCAGGCAAGGAAGGAGCTGAAGGCAGACACCACATCTGCCAGCTCCCGCCTGCCCAGCTGAGAGGCAGTGCAGCCCCATTTAACTGAGGGGAGCAGCTCCTACCTAGCTGCTGAGTTTTGTGCTGCTCCCTGTGTTATTTTATGTAAATTATATAATGGGCCAATATGCATATTTACAACTACTTTACATATAACCATATCATCCAGTTTAAAGGAAGTTGTGTGGCTTCATTGCTAGCAGCAGGTATTGCCCTGACTGCCCTGGTTATATTCTCTCTTCCGGGCAGCTCCAGGGCATGTCTCCCACAGCAATGGCTGGCCAACGTGCCCCAACCCTGATGTGGGTGGGTGTGTCCTCTTAACATGGGTGAGAGGCTGTTCAGTCTCTGCGGCCCATGATATTCCTGGCCTCTCCGCTGATAACACAAATGGTGAGTTGCTCGAACTGAGGCCAAAACTCTTCTCATGTTAGTGGCCACCATATAGCCACAGATGAGAACAATTTTTAATGCCTTCTGAAATGGTCTGGATTCAAACCAGTCCAAGGACTGGAGCCAAGACCCAAGATGAACCTCTAAGATGGGATAGGCAGCCGTAGCTGATGGGCAAAGATCCACTGGTGATGGTTCACATCAGCATGAATGACGTTGCATTGTGGGCTATCTCACAGACAGCAGATGACTTCAGGGAACTTGGAACTAAGAAAGTCCAAGCAATTTTCTATGAGATCCTTCCTGTCCCATAAGCAAAGGATGACAGAACATTGTGGAAGTGACTCACTGGCTAGGTAAGTGGTGAAAGGTTTGGGTTTTGTAGAGTACTGGTCCACGTGGATGGGGAGAGGGGTCTATATAGTTTGGATGGTGTTCACGTCAGTAGAAGGGGGACCAATCTCCTTGGGGACAGGCTGGCTAGAATAGTCAGGAGTGAGTTTGATGAATAACAAAAGGGGAGCATCAAAAGAGGGATGATATGAACACTGGGCACAAAATCAAGCTGTTGAGAACAAAATGAATCAAGATACAAACGGACAGGAAGAGAAGAAATTCTTGAATTGCTTTATAGCGGGGTGGTTACCCGCTCCTGCCCTTCAGGGTGGAAAACAGCCCAGGAGAGGGTTGTGGCTGGGGCAAGAAACCTGGGCTGATTGGGGAAGGCAGGCTCAGCTGTGGCCATGCCCCAATCAGGCCCAGCTGGCCCCTATAAGAGGCAGTGTTTGTAGAGAGAGAAGGGCCCTGGCTGCAGGGAGCTAGACCCAGGGTACCTGAGTGGAGTAGGGCTGGGGAAAGGCAGAGGAGCTGGGGAGCTCTAGTCTGTAAAGCCCCAGGCTGTGGCCTAGCAGAAGGCCAACAGGTACTGGGTGTTGCAAAGGGCAGCCCAGGGGTAGGCCACAGCAGCAGGTCCAAACCCAACCTTGCCAGTGATGAGTAGGCTGATACTGCAGTCTGCCCCAGGGTGTGGGGGCTAGACAATGACTGGCAGTAGCCATATACTGAGGTGGGGGGGGTTTCCTGGGGAGGGGAGACCCTGAGAGAAAGTGATTATTGCCATGGGGAAGCACCCCAGATAAAGGGGCACTGGGTCCTGGGAGGGACACTGGGGCCAAGAGGCAGCAGATCACTGGCCAGCAGAGGGTGCTCTGGAGGCTGGAGAGCTAATTCCTGGAACAGACCAGCAGGAGGTGCTGCAGGGGTGAGTCCGTGCCTCTACACGCTGCTACACCAATGCTAATAGCCTGGGTAACAAACAACAGGAATTGGAATTGTGCATAAATATGATCTAGTTGGTATTACTGACACCTGCTGGGATGAGTCACAGGAACTGAATGTTAAAATCAATGGTTATAATACATTTAGGAAGGACTGAGTGGGCAAAAAGAGGGGGCAGTGGCATGCTGATCCATAACCATTGAAGGTATTTTTCCTCCAAGCTATCCATGACTTAGAAACTGGTAATGACATTTTTAACAATCTCCTAACAGGTAAAGCACAGGAGGAAGTATTAGGTTGTATCTATTACAAATCGCACTAGGGAATAGGATGGCTGCTTCCTTATGCACCTGTCTAAAACATGTAGGAAAAAACATATCTGATCATGGGGGACTTCCATTTGAGTGACACATGCTGGAGGTATAATGCTGCCAGGACTAAAACATCCTTGGAATTTCTAAACATAATAGATGACAATTTCCTAACTCAAAAAGTGTTGCAGCCAACATGGAGGAATGTTATGTTAGACCTTGTCCTAACAGATAAAGAGGAACTGATCACAGAACTGAAAATGAATGCAGCAGAGTCCTGTGGCACCTTATGACTAACAGATGTACTGGAGCATGACCTTTCGGGGGTGAATACCCACTTCGTCAGATGCATGGTATGAATGAATGGTAGCTTAGGTGCAACTGATCATGACTTGCTCCCATTTATAATGTGAAAGCAAAATAAAATCCAGACCAGTTATAGATATACTTTGTGCTTTAGTAGGGTCAGTTTCACACTAAAGACAATTATTAGCCAGATCAGTTGGGAGAAAGAATTTAATCAGAGAAGTGTGAATGATGATTGGGACTCATTTAAGAACACACTACTAGATGCTCCAAAAGCCACCTTCCCACAACTGAAGAAGAAGGACATGATGGTTAAAAACAGAAATAATTCAGAGGGAAAGTGAAGGCAGCTATATAATTTTTTAAAAAAAAATATAACAAATGGAATAAAGGGGAAGTTGGTAGTTATGAATGTGAATCAGAAAGTAGGAATTGTAGAAAATTGATAAGGGAAGCAAAGGGACATAAGGAGAAATCTTTGGCCAGCAGAGTTAAGGCTAGTAAGAACGAGTTTTAAAATATATTAGTATCAGAGGGGTAGCTGTGTTAGTCTGGATCTGTAAAAGCAGCAAAGAGTCCTGTGGCACCTTACAGACTAACAGACGTATTGGAGCATGAGCTTTTGTGGGTGAATACCCACTTTGTCGGATGCATGTAAAGCTTATGCTTCAATACATCTGTTAGTCTATAAGGTCCCACAGGACTCTTTGCTGCTTTTAAATATATTGGGAACAAGAAGAATCCTGACAATGGAATCGGTCCATTACTAGATGGAAATGGTAGTATTAGCAATAATAATGCAGAAAAGGAAGAAGTATTAAGTAAATATTTCTATTCTGTATTTGGGGAAAAACAGACTATATACTCTCCTTCATGATGATATCACTCTTTCCATTCCACTAGTATCTCTGGTGGATGCCAAATAGAAGTTATTAACATTTTAAAATCAGTAGGTCCAGATAACTTGCATCCAATAGTTTTAAAAAAAGAGCTGACTGGACCATTAATGTTGATTTTTCAATAAGTTTTGGAACATTGGGGAAGATCCAGAAGACTGAAGAAAGCTAGTGTTATGCCAATTTTTATAAAAGGTAAACAGGATGACTCCGATAATTATAGGCCTGTCAGTTTGACATCGATTCTGTACAGGATAATGGGAGGAGAGGATATAGGGAACAGCTGGTGCCTCACCACCCAGGCTTGGTCTCTCCTCACTGGGAGGCAGCAGTGTGCTGGCTGTTCAGCCCCTGGGTGGCAGCAGTAGCGCAGAAGTAAGGGTGGCAATGGGGTGTTAAGTCTGCTGTGAAAAGTGATATTGACAAATGTCACTCTTTACATTGCCACGCTTACTGCTGTGCTGCTGCTGGTGCAGCGCTGTCTTCAGAGCCGGCTGCCCGGCCGGCAGCCGCCGCTCTCCGCTCCGCCCTTCAGAGCAGGGTGGTGATATATGTACTGAGGGGGCGGTGGGGGGAGCATAAATGACTACAGAGACAAAGAAGGGGGCCTGATCACATACATTTGAGAACCACTGCTCTAACATACTCCTGTGACTCCAGGAGCTGTGGCTCTAAAAAAAACCAAGAAAATCACCAAATATTGCAAGACTCTCAATAAAAGCCACAAGAGCTGCAAACCCTGTGAGCTCTTTGGGCAGGCCCTGACTCTCCCTGTATCTTTGTGCAGTGCCCAGCAGCATACAGTCCTTCTTTTCTGGGGGCTAGGGACACCTCCTGCAGCAGAGGCCAAACCTGGCACTGCCTGTGAGTTGGCAACATTGTTTCACACACATATTTGAATAGAATCATAGACTATCAGGGCTGGAAGAGACCTCAGGAGGTATCTAGTCCAACCCCTGCTCAAAGCAGGACCAGTCCCAACTAAATCATCCCAGCCAGAGCTTTGTCAAGCCTGACCTTAAAAACCTCTAAGGAAAGAGGTTCCACCACCTCCCTAGGTAACCCATTCCAGTGCTTCACCACCCTCCTAGTGAAATAGTGTTTCCTAATATCCAACCTAGACCTCCCCCACTGCAACTTGAGACCGTTACTCCTTGTTCTGTTACCTGCCATCACTGACAACAGCCGAGCTCCATCCTCTTTGGAACCCCCCTTCAGGTAGTTGAAGGCAGCTATCAAATCCCCCCTCACTCTTCTGCAGACTAAGCAAGCCCCGTTCCCTCAGCGTCTCCTCATAAGTCATGTGCCTCAGACCCCTAATTATTTTCTTTGCCCTCTGCTGGACTCTCTCCAATTTGTCCACATCCTTTCTGTAGTGGGGACGCCCAAAACTGGATGCAGTACTCCAGAGGTGGCCTCACCAGTGCCAAATAGAGGAGAATGATCACATCCCTCGATCTGCTGGCAATGCCCTTACGTATACAGCTCAATATGCTGTTAGCCTTCCTGGCAACAAGGGCACACTGCTGACTCATATCCAGCTTCTCGTCCACTGTAATCTCCCGGTCCTTTTCTGCAGAACTGCTGCTTAGCCAGTCGGTCCCCAGCCTATAGCAGTGCATGGGATTCTTCTATCCTAAGTGCAGGACTCTGCACTTGTCCTTGTTGAACCTCATCAGAATTCTTTTGGCACAATCCTCCAATTTGTCTAGGTCACTCTGGACCCTATCCCAACCCTCCAGCGTATCTACCACTCCTCCCAGTTTAGTGTCATCTGCGAACTTGCTGAGGGTGCAGTCCATCCCATCATCCAGATCATTAATAAGGGATTAATTAAGGGAAAATAAAATCAGAAGACAGATCAAAAAAGCAAAATGTCATTTAAAACAATCTCATGGCTTTTTTAGGGTCAGTCTCATGCCTTTTGGACTCTTGAACCAGATCTACACTAGGAAAACAGGTGTGTTTTTAACATGTGTTAGCTAACACACCTTTTTTTCCTAGTGTCAACAAGGCCCCATTGAACTTTATGGCATCATAAAACGAGTTGTTGAATGCTGAGTGTAGCACAATACCAAACATTCATCAATTAAGGTGAGAAGGGACCACTAGATCATCTGTATTGCAGGCCATAACACTTCACCCACTTAGCCCTACGCTGAGCCCACGAACTTGTGCTTGGCTAAAGCATCTTCCAGAAAGGCTCCAGTCTAACTCTGCAGACACCAAGAGATGGAGAATCCCTCACTCCCCTGGGGAGTTAGTTCTAATGATTAATAACCCTGATATAATTTTTTATGCCTAAATCTAATTTGAATGTGTCTGGTTTCACTTCCAGCCAGGGGTGTTTGTAATGCCTGTAGTGCCTGGTGTTTTCTCCCTTTTGAGAGGCAATTTTTGACAAGCTAAACAGATTGAGCTCTTTAAGTCTCTCGCTGTAGGGCATTTTTTCCAGCTGTTGAATAATTTTTGTGGTTCTTTTCTGCACCCTCTCCAGTTTTTCCATGACACCAGCCTGGGACACAATGTTCCAGCATTGGTCCCAGCCCTGCCATGGGCAGAGGCAAAATCACCTCCCTACTCCCCTAGTTACACAGCCAAAAATCACACTAGCCCTCTTTGCCACAGCATTGCACTCATGTTCAGTTGTTTGTCCACTGTGACCCCGGAATCCTTTCCAGTACCTGCTTCTCAGGGTACAGTGCCCCCTTCTGTAGGTCTGACCTGCAGTCCTTGTTCCTTGATGGGTCACTTTGCACTTGGTTTTATTAAAGCACCTCCGTTCCTGTAGCCAAAGTGCTATTGTTGATGCACTGCCTCACGCAGAGCTGGCATGTATCCATCTACATGCACTGGGAAGCACCCTCCTGGCCGCTGGGCCAACATACCCTAAGCGTGGGATTGGCCTAACTCTCCTCCACTGAGCTTTGCACAATTCCCATCCAACCCCCAAACAGTTGAGTCACTGGGGGCCCACGCTAGACTCAGAGTCTCATGTTCTTTTGGGTTTCTTGGAGCCTGCCTCTGAGCTGTGGTTTAACACTGAGGTGGTACGGGGGCCATAGGCAGGGTGTGCCTGGCCACTGCATGTACACCAAAGCAGGCCAGATCCTGAGGTCCTGACTCAAGCTGGATCCCAGTGGCAGTTTGCCTGAGGAAAGCTCCCAATGGTTGGGCAGGATGACAGAGAACGCAGGAACATAGTCTATCGCTGTAGATGACTTCAGTGCCTCGGTGTCTGACCATGGCACAAAGCAAACACATCTGCCATTGCATCCATTACGTTACCACGTTGCCCACTCGTGAGCGGATTAGGGTTGCTGCAGCAACACCATTTTGCTAAGATGAGCCCATCTTGGAGGCTTGCTGACGTTTGGGTGACTCTATCATGGGTGTGAAGTGATTTGGCATCTGCCTGCGTCCCTTGGTCTGGGCACTGCACGTGACATATTCATCAGCTGGGGGAGGACCTGGGCTATGGCGTCTGTTTCACTTCATCATGAAAACAAGCTGAATAAAGTTACTGACAAGGATGTATGTGTGTGTGGGGAATCGGGGCTCTTTTGTGCTAATCGTATCAAAATAGAAATGTTATGTTCACATGGGCAGTTCAAAGCAATGTCACTCTGTTTAGAAAACACAACTGAGTGATTTGCTATGGGAGGGAACCTATTCTATACGGCCTGTGATAATATTATTCTCTCTGGAATTTACATAAATGCATATGATTTGCATATGTAAATCAGAGCTCCCAGGCTGTGCACATTATAAGCACAGTGAGATTTTCAGCGCAGCTGAAACTTTCTTTGGACGAGTGAGATGCTGTTTCCAAAATGCACACGGAGTCTTGCTTTCCCCACACTAGTTAGACTTGGCAGAGCTGCTAACAGGGGATTTGAATACTCACAGAGTGCAGCTGTACCCACCCCCCCCCACGGGTCAGCGCCAGCTCCCGCCCCCCACTGGCTGGCAGGCAGCTCTGCCAGCCTTTCCCAGGAATGGGAAAATTTAAAAATCACATTCTCCTCCAGCCCCCTCTCCCCAAAACAGAGCTGAAGTGGAAAGACAAAATTCCTGTGAGCAGGGAGGAGAAAGGGGACAGTGGGAACAGACCTGGCTATCATGGAAACGAAGGGAAGGGAAAGTTCTGAGGTCCAGCCCACCCTCCCCTCCTCAGTCCTTGTCTCTCTGAAAAAGGAAGAACAAGAGCTTGCTCCTGGTGAGGTCAGGAGTTCTGGGCAGGCTCCTGCTCACTTCTATAGGCCAAGGGTCTCAAGTGTGATGAGTGGCTGCCTCCATTTTGGGGTGCCCAGCTGGAGACTCCTTGAAGGTACCTAATTTCAGAAAGTGCTGAGCACCCTTTCACTGAAAATCAAGCTTCTACACGGTGTCCAATCGGGCCCCCGCAATCACTAGCCTTAGAGTGAGCCTGTGGTGAGGGGAGCATTAGATTAGACCCGGCATAAACCATCACCCGCCAGTCATTTAAAGGCAGCCTGGACAATACACCAGCAAATATACCTTCGGGAAGAACCCTTCTGCGGCCCAGGAAAGCAGTCGGAGGCCGGGTGTGTGTTATGGGCTGGCACTAAACTTCCATCTCCAACTTCAATTTCTAGGCACTATGGATCTGGATTTGTTGCACCCACATCTGTGGTATCTAAGTGAATTCATCCAGGTACCTAATTAAAGGGTCACAATTAAGTCCATGGGAAAATGGACTCATTTGAAATGCTCTAGGATTGATCTTGAGAGTTTTTTTCTGAGGGAAACATTGCTGGGCCTTAATCTTCCTCTGTCAATGGCGGGACAGGAAGGCCTTGCATTGGCTTTTACAGGTGTTTAAGGCCCAAGATGCTCCTAATCTCTATTGCTCAGTCCATGAAGGCTCTTTATCGGGCAGGACATCCTCTCCCCTCAGCTTCCAGCCTGGCAGTGACACAATTTTCCCAATGCTCATGCTATTCAGTGTCTTTTTTAAAAAATTCAGCTCTTGGAGTCTTGTGATTATGGCTCAAAAAACAGATGGAAACTAAATTGAGTTGGGTTAAATTAAACGATTATTTTTTTTGAAATCATCATTGTTGGGCCTGATTTTTGAACAGGTGGGATTGACTATACTGCGTTCACAATTGAGAGCAAAGCATCATGGTAATTTTGTGATGTGGGAGCTGTAAGTGGGAGCCACAGCTCCATTAGGTGGGAATGACTTTTAATCCCAGCTGAGCTGGGCAGGATGCAAGCTGGTGACCTACAGGTGAAAGACTGAGATGGGTGGGAAATGGTTTTCCCACCCCTTGAACATTTTCAAGATTTCAAACAATTCACACAATCTGCTTGGGAGAAAAATGGAGACAATGACATGTTTCATGAAAATGGAGAGACAGAGGCAGCGGGGGTTGGATAGAGGGCAGGGGAATCCTCAAGCCAAAAAGTTTGCCTGCCCCTGTCCCAGATGATTGGAAAAGGCTAATGTAGTTCCCATCTTTAAAAAAGGGAAGAAGGAGAATCTTGGGAACTACAGGCCAGTCAGCCTCACCACTGTCACTGGAAAAATCATGGTGCAGGTCCTCAAGGAATCCATTTGGAAGCACTTGGAGGAGAGGAAGGTGATCAGAAACAGTCAACATGGATTCACCAAGGGCAAGTCATGCCTGACCAACCTGATTGCCTTCTATGATGAGATAACTGGCACTTTGGATATGGGGAAAGTGGTGGATGTGATATACCTTGACTTTAGCAAAACTTTTGATACGGTCTCCTTCAGTATTCTTGCCAGCAAGTTAAAGAAGGATGGATTGGATGAATGGACCATAAGGTGGATAGAAAGCTGGCTAGATTGTTGGGTTCAACGGGTAGTGATCAACGTTTCTATGTCTAGTTGGCAGCTGATATCAAGCGGAGTGCCCCCGGGGTCGGTCCTGGTGCTGGTTTTGTTCAACATCTTTATTAATGATCTGGACGATGGGATGGATTGTACCCTCAGCAAGTTCACTGATGGTAGATATACTGGAGGGTAGGGAAAGGGTCCAGAGTGACCTAGACAAATTGGAGGATTAGGCCAAAAGAAATCTGATGAGGTTCAACAAGGACAAGTGCAGAATTCTGCACTTAGCATGGAAGAATCCCATGCACTGCTACAGGCTGGGGACCGACTGGCTAAGCGGCAGTTCTGCAGAAAAGAACCTGAGGATTACAGTGGACGAGAAGCCGGATATGAGTCAACCGTGCCCTTTTTGCGAAGAAGGCTAACAGCATATTGGGCTGCATTAGTAGGAGCACTGCCAGCAGATTGAGGGAAGTGATTATTTCCCTCTGTTTGGCACTGGTGAGACCACATCTGTAGTATTGCATCCAGTTTTGGGCCCCCACTACAGAAGGGATGTGGACAAATTGGAGAGAGTCCAGCAGAGGGCAAAGAAAATAATTAGGGGTCTGGGGCACATGACTTATGAGGAGAGGCTGAGGGAATTGGGATTGTTTAGTCTGCAGAAGAGAAGAATGAGGGGAGAGATTTGATAGCAGCCTTCAACTACCTGAAGGGGGGTTCCAAAGAGGATGGATCTAGACTGTTCTCAGTGGTGGCAGGTAACAAAACAAGGAGTAATGGTCTCAAGTTGCAGAGGGGGAGGTCTAGGGTGGATATTAGGAAATGCTATTTCACTAGAAAGGTGGTGAAGCACTGGAATGGGTTACCTAGGGAGGTGGTGGAATCTCCTTCCTTAGAGGTTTTTTAAGGCCTGGCTTGACAAAGCCCTGGCTGGGATGGTTTAGTTGGGGTTGGTCCTGCTCTGAGCAGAAGTTTGGACTAGAACCTCCTGAGGTCCTTTCCAGCCCTGATAGTCTATGATATTATGACTACTTGCAAAACTACAACATTTACAGCTAGCAGAGAAGAAAGGCAAGAAGTAACTAAAATTTAGATGCTGTACAATAATACTTTTTGCCTAAAAGAAATATAATCAATCAGAGGTCTACTTTGTACATCAGTTCAAAATGTTCATAGTAGTCTATTTGTTTCATAAGAACAGCCATACTGGGTCAGACCAATGGTCCCTCGAACCCAGTATCCTGTCTTCCGACAATGGCCAATGCCAGATGCCCCAGAGGGAATGAACAGAACAGGTATCATCAAGTGACCTATCCCCCTGTCACGGAGTGTGGGGGAGTCCGGCCCTGCACCCCTCTTCCTGGGACCCACAGTGACTCCTAGCCAGCCAATAAAACAGAAGGTTTATTGGACAACAGGAACACAGGTTACAGCAGAGCTTGCAGGCACAGTCAGGACCCCTCCATCAAGTCCTTCTGTGCTTTCAGGGTGCTTGGATCCTAGCTAGGATACCCTGAATTCCGCCCATCCAGCCCCAAGCCCAAACTCAAACTGCTTCCCCCCTGCCACTCCCTTCCTTTGTCCCCCTTCCCGGGCAAAGGTGTTGACCTTTCCCCTCCCTTACCTAGCTCAGGTTACAGGCTCTAGTATCGTCCATCCCCTAAAGTCCTCCCCTGCTCTCCCATTCCCCACACAGACAGTCCCTACTCCCTCACACCCCCTGTCGCCCATTCCCAGCTTCTGGCAAACAGAGGCTAGGGACACCATCCTTGCCCGTCCTGGCTAATAGCAATCGAGTAATCATATGTAATCAGGCTGCATTGTTTACCCTCATCATGCAATTCTGACACACTTGCTGACAAACCAGTTAGACACTATAATTTTAGATGCCAAATATACTGAAACTGGAGCATACACTTTGCAACAGTTATAGCTGGAACTTAATCAGGCAGTTGATATCCACTGCAGCAGTGAACAAAGGAACAGCTATGGAAATGGAAAGCAGTAGAAATAGAGGAGGATATTCACCATACACAGAATAAAGGCAAACACAGTGTGAACAAAGAAACACAGCAGCGATCCGCAAAGAAGGGCAAGCGATACCTCTATTGTGGGGAAAATAACGTGTTAGAGGGAAGCCAGGGCGTGATGTCATTGCAGATGACATTCCTAGATTCATAGCTTCCAAGGCTAGTAGGGATCATTGTGATCAAGTAGTCTGACCTGTATAAACACAAGGCAGAGTACTTCCTCCAAGTGATCCCTAGAATAGATCTTTTAGAAAACCATCCAGTCTGGATTTAAACATTGTCAGTGAATGAGACTCCACATGACCCTTGGCAAATTGTTCCAAGGTTTAATTACTCTCACTGTTAAAAACGTGTACCTTATTTCCTGTCTGAATTTGGCTAGCTTCAGTTTCCAGCCATCGAGTTGTGTTACACTTTTCCTGCTAGACAGAAGAGCCCCTTATTCCATATTTACTCACCAAGCAGATACACAGAGTGTAAACGAGTCACCCCTTCCCTTCTCTTTGCTAAGCTAATAGATCAAGCTCTTTGAGTCTGTCACTAGAGGGCAGGTTTTCTAATCCTTTAATCATTCTCATGGCTCTTCTCTGAACCTTCTTCACTTTATCAACTTATTTCCTGAATTGTGGGCACTACAACTGGACACAGGATTCCAGTGGCAGCTGTGCCAGTGCCAAATACAGAGGTCAAATAACCTCTCTCTACTCCTATCCCTGTTTAAAGCATCCAAGGATTGCATAAGCCCTTTAGGGCACAGCATTGCACTGGGAGTTCATGTTCCTCTGATTATACGTATATACACACATACATACACCTATCTCACAGAACTGGAAGGGACCCTGAAAGGTCATGGAGTCCAGCTGCCTGCCTTCACTAGTAGGATTAAGTACTGATTTTGCCCCAGGTGCATAAGTGGTCCCCCTCAAGGAGTGAGCTCACAACCCTTGTCTAGTGAGGTGGTGTGGTTCCCCTCCACCCTGGAGGAGGCAGAGCCTATCTAGAGGCCAGAGTCGGCGGAGCTAGGGAGCTCTGAGCCCGCCCCTCAGAGGGTCAGGTGGCAATCTGGAACTATAAAGGCCGGCCCTCAGAGCTCAGTAGGAGCCCAGCTGCTGGAGAGAGCAGATGTCCCTGGGGGAGCCTGAGATTGGGAAGCTCCTGCAGCGGCCACCCAGATTGGTCAGAGCTACCCCGCGCCCGCTCCCCGGAGGAGCTGTCGGAGCTACCCCACGCCGCTCCCCAAAGGAGCCGCTGGAGCTGCCCCCCGGCGCCCGCTACCCGGAGGAGCTGCTGGAGCCACCCCGCACCCGCTACCTGGAGGAGCCGCCAGAGCCGCCCCCGTGCCTGCTACCCGGAGGAGTTGCTGGACCTGCCGACCAACCCTGGCCCCGATGAACCTATGTTCCTGGACCCCCCAGAGGCCAACGCCAGGACCCAGATAGGGCCCAAGGGGGAGTGCGGAAGTAGCCCGGGGGCAGCCGACCCCAGTATGGTTGCAGCACTACCAGAGCCAATGTTGGTGTGTTGCAGCCAGGATCCTCACTGACTAAGCAGTGGATCGTCAGCCACTGCTAGGGCCCCGGGCTGGGACGCAGTGGAGTGGGAGGGCCTGCGTCCCCCCTGCCACCCAGCCCCTGCGTGGCAGACTCCCCCTCTCCCTGGCCTGAGGGGGCCAAAGCCTGTTATTACCGCTCAGCCCTGCCTGGGGGCCTGAGCCTCCTGACTCAGCGTTTGCTGCCCCGCCCTGACCTAGGGCCGGGCCCTGTGACTGTTGTTACCGCTCAGCCCTGCCTGGGGGCCTGAGCCTCCTGACTCAGTGGTTGTCGCCCCGCTGGAGCCAGGGCCAGACTAACCACATTTCAGCCGACCCCAGGCCGGACTAATCCCCCCGACCCCTCGGGGTGTAGTGAGCCGGCGTGGCTCCCCTCCACCCCGGAGAGGGTCGAGCCCCGGTGAACTCTTGTACACCTGGGTTTAAGCAGGCTAAATACTCAAACCTCTGAGCTATCCCTCCCCCCATTATCTACTATGACCCCAAAACCTTTTTCAGAGTTGCTGCTTCCCAGGATAAAGTCCCCCATCCTGTAAGGATGTCAGAAGTTCCTTGTTCCTAGATATATACATTGACATGTAGCTGTATTAAAATGGATACTGTTTGCTTGTGCCCAGTTTGCCAAGTGATCCAGATTGATCAGAATCAGTGACCTCTCCTCTTTATTACTTACCACTCCTCCAATTTGTCATATCTGCAAACTTTGTCAGTGATGATTTCATGTTTACTTCCAAGTCATTGATACAAATGTTAAATAGCATGGAGTCAAGAACTGATCTCCACGGATGCCACTGGAAACACACCAGTTTGATGATGATTCCCTATTTATAATTACATTGAGACCTATCGATTAGCCACTTTTTAATCCATTTAATATGTGCCATGTTAATTTAATGTCATTCTAAATTTTTAATTAAAATGTTCTGGAGTACTAAGTCAAATGCCTCAGAGAAGTCTATGTATATTACATCCACACTATTATCTTTATCAGTCAAACTTCTCATCAAATCAAGTTAATTTGACAAGATCTATTTTCCATAAACCCCTGTTGATTTGCATTAATTATATTGCCCTCCTTTCATTCTTTTATTAATAGACATATCAGCCACTCTGTTATATTGCCCAGGACTGATGTCATGCTGACAGGTCTATGATGAGCCATCCTCAGTAGCTTTCTCACAGTCTTCTAGAACTTCCCCAATGCTCCAAGGCTTACTGAAATCAACATTAACAGTTCAGTGAGTTCCTCAACCAACTGTTGGATGCAAGTTTTCTGGACCTGCTGATTTTACAAATATCTGACTTTAGTAACTTCTGTTTAACATCCTCCAGAAATCCCAGTAGGATGGAAAGAGTTCTGTTTTCCCCCAAATACAGAACATAAATATTTATTGAACATTCTGCCTTTTCTGCATTATTATTGATAATACTACCATTTCCATCTGGTAATGGATCAATACCATTGTCAGGATTCTTGTTATTCCTAAAGTATTTAAAATGCTCCTTATTGTCCTTAACTCTGCTGGCCATAGATTTCTCTTTGTGTCCCTTTGCTTCCTTAATCAATTTTCTACAATTCCTAACTTCTGGTTTATTTCATTACTATCAACTTCCCCTTTCTTCCATTTGTTTTATTTCTTTATAGCTGCCTTCATTCCTCTCTAAACTAGGCCAGTCTTTTAACCAGCATAGCCTTCTTTCTCAGTTGTGGAATTATGGCTCTTTGGGCATCTAGTAAGGAGTTTTTTAATGATTCCCAATTAACGTTCACATTTTTCTAATTAAATTCTTTCTCTCATCTGATTTAGCTTATAATAATTGTTAGGTTTATGAAATTGGCCCTATTAGACACCAAGTACATATATTGCTGGTCCGGACTTTATTCTGCTTGCACATTATAAATATGATCAAGTCATGATCATGTACCTAAGCTACCATTTTTAGTTCTGCAATCAGTTCCCCTTTATCTGTGAGGACAAGGTCTAATAGGGGATTCCCCTATGGTGGCAGCAACACTTTCTGAGTTAGAAAATTGCTATTTATAATGACATCTTAGTGTTTGGTTGTGGAGATGCCCATGAAGAGGCTAAAATCCTAACCTGATAGCTCTGCTCAATAAAGCACATCACATGCGGCTCAAACCAAATGAGAAATAAAGGAGACTGCATCCGTTAGCTGAGCTGCATATCACACAGAGGGTATAAAAACAGACCCTAAGCAGGTTTGAAGCAATTTTGGACATTCCTTGCCCACAATTGGGTTTTGTTAATGATCTGTTCAAGTTCCTGCCATACCTCCCCGTGTCAGTCAATGTTAGATGATTGACAGAGATGCTGGATGGTGTTGGGAAACCCAACAGCAAGATGCTTTCAAATGGATCCAAAAGTTAGTGGCTGGGCCTAATTAGCGTGAGGTAAAGAAAATTTCACTATTCAATGTGATGCCACAGAATGTGGGTTTGGTTGGCCCACATATCCCCTTCAGAAGACATCCCCAGACTGGCTTAGGGATACTGGTGTGACCTCACCTTGCAGCCCCCAAAGGAGGAATTGGAGGGACTAAATGGACAGTGCCCCTCTCTATCTGAAGCCTAGCAAGGGAGGTACGTGGATCCCACCAGAATTTAAAATGCAAAGTAAGGGAGGGGAGGCTCTACTGGACCTGGGCAGCTTTAGATACAGTACCATGCACGTAGGAGGATTTCCACTTCTGAGCCATGGAAGCAGAAGTTGACTTTTCCTTTCCAGATTTAGCTAATATTCAGAAAGGGAATCTAGCACCTGCCTTCCAGATGTGAACACCTCAAAATTCGGGAGTGCTCAAACTCAGTTTGGGCAGCTGTTACTTCATTTCTCCCAAATCAAATATACTGATCCACTGTAACTTGCTGTAGAAAAAGTAGGGTAAAATTGAGCAAGAAATGCTTCCCAGTGGTTATTAGGACTGGAATTTCTATTTTCAATTGCCATTGCCTTTTTTTATTTTTTTAGTTTTGTTTGTTTAAGAGGAAGACAGTGCTATTGCATTGGCAAATTCCCCATAGAAACAAAGAGTGGGACAAAAGAATAATAAAGGCACTTCAACTTTTCCTCATTTATGGAGGACAGTCTTATAATATGCACCCAGATATCCTCCAATCACACAAGCTGAAAGTTGTTTCACTTTACTGCAGTTCTGTAACCATATGGGAACCAATCCTGTCTGTGTTCTGTGCACATCCAAAATTCCTGCTGAATGACCCACCCTGGCAGCAAGTTACCAGTGACCCAGGGCTGGGGCGGAAGGACGGTGCAGGTGGGTGGAGGAGAGCCCAGGACTGGGGTAGCAGAGGGGGCGGGTGGAGGGGGCAGAGCCCAGGGCTCGGGTGGCAGGGGGGGGGTGTGGGTGGGGGGGGCACTGGTGGAGGGGAAGGCGGGTGCCCAGAGCTGGGTCAGCACAGGGTGTGTGGGGGGGAGAGCCTAGGGCTGAGGTGGCAGGGGGGCGCAGGTCGGGGGAGGAGAGCCCAGGACTGGGGCGGCAGGGGGTGCGGGTCAGGGGCTGCAAGGTGAGATCACACCAGTATCCCTAATCCAGTCTGGGGATGTCTGCTGAAGGGGATATCTGGGCCAGAGCTTTCTATTCCTTGGGCACACTTGTTCCCCATTTACAGTGCCCCCCTGCTCTAGCAGTGAGCTCTCCATGCACACCAAGCTGCAACATGAGGTTTCAGCTACCACACTCCCTTCCCCTCCCTTTCCTGTTGATAGCGGCCAAGGGAATGCTGGGAAATGTAGTTCTTTCCCTGCTCCAGAGCTGGCTCTATAGGCAGGGAGATAACCAAGGAACTACAGCTCCCAGGGCCCCCTGTTTGTTCCCAGCTCCCAGGCTCTATCCCTGCCGGCTGCTGCCCCTGCAAGTGGGCTGCTCCAAACACCTGCTTGTTTTGCTGGTGCCTAGAGCTGCCCTTGTCTGGCAGGATTTTATAACCCTGATAACTGGATCCCCTCCTTTCCCAGGATTCCTGAATACTCTACTTCTCAGCTAACCAACTTCGTTTCATACAAAGAGCCAATGACATTATGTTCAAAGAGCAGGTCCCTAGCATTTCCTAAACACCGCCTTATTGTAACAGACCATTACTGCAGTGCATATTTGTCAGCTATGATCCTGTTGATGGACAGGGGTTGGACTAGATACCTCCTGAGGTCCCTTCCAACCCTGATATTCTGTATTCTGTGATGTACCCTAGCAGGGTTTCATTGTAGTGTCTTGCAATATTATTACCAGACTTAGCTATTGTTACAAACCCTGGCAGCTGCAGTTCAGCATGCCCTGATGGAAGGAGAGGGCAGCATGCAGGAAGCTCTGCAAGCCTGGGACCAAGCATCAGGCTGCTTCTTCCTCTGGATCCCTGGGCTCTGAGGACAAGGGGGTGCAGGTATCTCGGCTGGGGGGGCCCTGTGGTTGGGCTCTGGGGCGGACGGGGTTCGGGTGTATTGGCTGGGGGGGAGGCTGTGATTGGGCTCTGGGGCGGAAGGGGATTCGGGTGTATTGGCTGGGGGAGGGCCCCGGAGGTGGGCTCTAGGGGGGAGGGGTTGTGAGTCTCTGGCCCCCCGGCTGGGCTCTGGGCAGGGGAGGGGGGCAGAGAAACAGGAACTAGGCTGTCAAAGGGATTTCTTTAACTCTCTGCTCCTGGAGGAATTTGTGTGTGTCTGTATTGCTACAGACCTACTTGCTGACGGGTATTTTGAAATAAATTACAAAAGAATTGAAACTGGCATGATTATATAGCGTTATTTTGACATACATTTTGCAGAATTTTAAGATATTGTGCGTGGAACTGAGGAGGAGTGAAAGGCTCTGAGCAGGGGTTTGCCCTCTTAGGTGAGCGCTTTCTCCACCGGGCTCCAGAGTGTTCTGGGTGGGGCTCCCTCAGTCTCTCCTGTTGAATCTGTTCCACTGTGAATAAATCATCGGCATGATCAGAGCAGGAGAGCAGCCCCGTGTCTCTCACCTCACAGGTGGAGAGTCTCATGCTCACACGCTGTCAATTGTTATTCACACTGGAATAGCTTCAGCAGGAGAACTGGAGGAAGCCCTGGATCAGTATATCCCATAGCTCAGTCACTAGGGCACTCATGGGAGAAGTGGCCCATACCTGTTCAAAGCCTTTCTCCCTTTCAGGCAGAGGGGGACTTGAGCCAGGGGTCTCCCACTTCCCAGGTGAGTACCTTTCATGGCCAGGTCCTAGGCAGCCAGCCCTAGCGGTCAGAGTCAGGCTGTGCAGTCACAGGACAAGAGTCAAAAGAAGGGCAACTCAAATGACAAGGGGTTGGAACGGGTCCCATATGAGAAGAGATTAAAGAGACTAGGACTTTTCAGCTTGGAAAAGAGGAGACTAAGGCGGGGATATGATAGAGGTACATAATATCATGAGTGGTGTGAAGAAAGTGAATAAGGAAAAGATATTTACTTGTTCCCATAATATAAGAACTAGGGGCCACCAAATGAAATTAATGGACAGCAAGTTTAAAACAAATAAAAGGATGTCCTTCTTTACACAGCACATAGTCAACCTGTGGAATTCCTTGCCTGAGGAGGTGGTGAAGGCTAGAACTATAACAGGGATTAAAAGAGAACTAGATAAATTCATGGAGGTTAAGTCCATTAATGGCTACTAGCCAGGATGGGTAAGGAATGGTGTCCCTAGCCTCTGTTTGTCAGCAGGTGGAGATGGATGGCAGGAGAGAGATCACTTGATCATTACCTGTGAGGTTCACTCCCTCTGGGACACCTGGCATTGGCCACTGTTGGCAGACAGGATACTGGGCTGGATGGACCTTTGGTCTGACCCAATCTAGCCATTCTTATGTTCTTAAGAGTCAGCTGGGTCAGGTTACCAGGAGATCAGGAAGGGGAGACAAACTGAGACCAGAACCACTGATAGGTGACCAGAGTCAAGCTGGGTCAGGTTACCAGGAGATCAGGAGTCAAACCAGAGATTGGAACCACAATTCAGACAGGAGGAGTCAAGCCACAGGAGCAGGGGGTCGCAGTTCCCTGGACTACTTCCTGGTGCTGTGCTGGGCTTACAGAGAAGCTGTGAACCAGGGGTCGGCAACCTTTCAGCAGTGGTGTGCCAAGTCTTCATGTATACACTCTAATGTAAGGCTTCGCGTGCCGGTAATACATTTGAATGTTTTTTAGAAGGTCTCTGTATAAGTCTATAATATATAACCAAACTACTGTTATATGTAAATAAGGTTTTCAAAATGTTTCAGAAGCTTTATTTAAAATTAAATTAAAATGCAGATCTTATTAGTTTAGTGTGATCCTTGCCCTTCCTTTTCCTTGCTGAGTTTTGCAATGTCTGGTGGCACCTATTTAGATACTTTAAGCTGCACACAGGCTTCTGAGTTATAAGTTGATAACCGGCTGGCAGGAGGTCAGCGGCTGGAACCCCAGATCGGCAGCTGAGGTGAGTGGAGCTGGTGGCTGGTAGGGCTGAGCAGGGCAGGAAGCCTGGACCCTGTCTGGCAGGGGGCCTGCCCTGGAACTCCAACAGGAAGCAAGGTGAGTGGGGCTGCGGAAACCCCAGTGGCAAGAGGCCAGCAGCCAGAACCCCAGAGCAGCGGCGGGCTGACCACCTCCGCTCTGGGGTTTCACCACCAGCTCCTGCCACCTGGGGTCTCAGCCACCGCCAGCCTGGGGTTCCTTCCCCCAGGCCAGTAGTGGGTGCTGAGTGGGACCCCAGCTGGGATTCCCATTGCTGGCCCCTTGCCAGAGTGGTGGCGGGCTGAGCAGCTCAGCACGCTGCCGCTCTGGGGTTTCCACCACTGGCTCCTTGCAAGCTGGGGTCTCAGCCCACCACCAGCCTGAGGTTCCTTCCCCCAGGCCAACAGGGAGTGCTGAGTGGGGTTTCGACTGCTGGCCCCTTACCAGCTGGGGTCCCGCCCGGTCCCACTCAGCACCCGCTCCTGGCCTGGGGGAAAGAAGCCCAGGCTGGCAGCGGGCTGAGACCCCAGCTGGCAAGGATCCAGCAGCCGAAACCCCAGAGCGGGGGCGGGCTGAGCTGCTCAGCTCACTGCTGCTCTGGGGTTTCCACCGCTGGCTCCTGCCAGCCGGGGTCCTGCCTCTGGTCCCACTTAGCGTCAGCTGCTGGCCTAGGGGAAGGAACCCCAGGCTGGCAGTGGGCTGAGACCCCAGCTGGCAAGGAGCTGGTGGTGGAAACCCCAGAGTGGTGGCGGGCTGAGCAGCTCAGCCTGCTGCCACTCTGGGGTTCCCGCTGCTGGCCCCAGTTAGCAAGGTTAGTGCCCGCTGCTGGCCCCAGTTAGCAAGGGGCCAGCAGTGGGAACCCCAGAGTGGCAGCAGGCTGAGCTGCTCAGCCCGCCACCGCTCTGGGGTTTCCACCACCAGCTCCTTGCCAGCTGGGGTCTCAGCCCACTGCCAGCCTGGGGTTCCTTCCCCTAGGCCAGCAGCTGACGCTAAGTGGGACCAGCGGCAGGACCCCGGCTGGCAGGAGCCAGCGGTGGAAACCCCAGAGCAGCAGTGAGCTGAGCAGCTCAGCCCGCCCCCGCTCTGGGGTTTCGGCTGCTGGATCCTTGCCAGCTGGGGTCTCAGCCCGCTGCCAGCCTGGGCTTCTTTCCCCCAGGCCAGGAGCGGGTGCTGAGTGGGACCGGGCGGGACCCCAGCTGGTAAGGGGCCAGCAGTAGAAACCCCAGAGCGGGGGCGGGCGCAGCAGCTCAGCCCGCCCCACGCGCCATGAAAAATGGGCTTGCGTGCCACCTTTGGCATGCGTGCTGTAGGTTGCCGACCCCTGCTGTGAACCAATTAGCCCCCCCCAACAGCAACCTGCCACTCTAGTTCCAGGACTGGAGTGCTCTGATGGGGTCCAGCTTCTGCTATAGTGACTGTTAGCAGGTCACCGGCTGGCTGGTTGGAGCTTACTAGCTCCTCAAAGCCCTGTGGATCCAGGGAAAGACCCACAGTTCCTGACATCACCCTAACCTCTGGGCTGACAGGAGGTGGGGGCCACTGCTGCAGCATGTACACTTGCCCGTGGGGGCTAAGCCAGGCAGTGAGCTCTGAGCATGTGTACTGGATCAGGCCCTGCAAGTGAGGTCGGCAGCGGAATGACTGTCTTCCCCCCACTTCAGGCATCGCTCTGGGCTTTCGGTGTCCACATGCCTGGCCTGGGGTGCCAGAGGCAGAAATAAGCCTGCAGGGAACTTTCACTGCAAAAAACCAGGCACTGAGCAAGTTTAGCCAACTACAAGATTCAGCAGCAACTGAGTGTGGGTTTTGGGAATCCCAGTAGGGCCCGATTCTGGGATTTAGATGCCTAAAGCGGCAGTTGGGTGCCCTGGGAGTGAATCAGGGCTGTGTAATGAAGGAAGCTCTTGCCTGTGGGATTCTGCCTTATGTATTGTAGAAGCTGGAAGGGGTGGGATGAATGAGGCAGGGGGTTACTGGAGGAGTAAGGAAGGTCTTGTGGTTAGGGCAGCTGACTAACACCTTGGAGAAGTGGAGCCTGTCCCTGCTGCTACCGCAGAGCCCCTATGTGGGGCTGGCCAAGTCGCGTACAGCAAACTTTTCGCCGAGGCCCCCAGCCTCTGGCTCCGGTGGCTGCACAATTAGCCACACAGATTTGCAGACATGCTGAGCACCCCAGCTGCCAGAGGCGGTCACTGAGAGCTGTGCTTTGAACCTACGAAGTGCTGGGTAATGCAAGGTGCTCTAAAAACTCAAGTCCGTCGTATCTCAAGGTTGGCCAAAGTTAGTGGACACTTGACGCTTTTGGCCTTAATCCCTGTAATTTTTAGGCAATTAGAAAATCACTGAGTCACAAAGCCTGTGTTTGCAGCCAGGCTCCCTGTAACATTAATACTGTAGGGAGTGATTCACAAAAGCCGGCAGGTATGTAGGGAGCGGCCTAAGCTAGCCAGTGGGAGGTGCCAGCATGCAGGGCATGTCCTCAGCCCTGGCCCTCTCTGCTTGGGATTCTCAGCTGTAAACCCTCCATTGGAGTTAGGCAGCTGTGCTGGTTTTGCAAGAAGCCCCCGTGTGGGAGTGGGAAGAGCCCCCCCTGCCCCAGCTTTTAGCCCAGTGCCTGGAGTATTCACCTGGAATGTGGGAAACTCCAACTCAAGTCCCTGCACCAGCTGATGGGGAGAGAGGATTTGAAGAGGGTTCTGAATGCTCCAACCACAGTCATCCACGTCTGCACTCCCTCTCGCCCCCCACCAATGGCGCTGTCAGAGACTCAGAGGCTTTAAGGGACAGTTGTGATCATCTAGTCTGACCTCCTGCACAGCGCAGGCCACCAGTTCTCCACAATGGGACAGCTTCAAAGGGGGAGATTGAGGCAGCCCCATATCAGACTATCCCATAGCCCAGGTGTCTGCTGCTGCCATATGTAAGCTTCCCTGTTGGGGCTGATCCAGCAGGTGAGCACTGAGCATGTTTACTGGATTGGTCCTGCAGGCGTGTTAGATGGAGGAACACCTGTCTTCCCCCATTTGTGCATCGCTCTGGGACTTGAGCGTCTGAATGTCTGGTGAGGAGCTGTATTGTGCATACCCAGAGGCAGCAACTTAGGTGCACAGGGAGCTTTTACTGCAAAAATATAGGCTCCGAGTGAGTTTAGATGCTCACAGGATTTGGCAGCAGCTGAGCAGGAGTTTTGGGATTCCCAGTGGGGCCTGATTCTGGGGTTTATGCACATGAAGTGACAGCTGGGTGCCTTAGTCCTTGTGTGAATCTAGCTAACTATGCCTCAGTTCCTCCTGTGCAAAGAGGACAACGGTACCATCTCACCGCTCACCAATGGGATAGTGATGGCACTACAGAAACACCCATGAGGAGTGAATGACTTTGTATGCAGAGCAGGGTTTGCATGGTGGACGTAAATAAGGCCATACACTGATTGAATGGGCTAAAAAGAAATTTTGACTAGCTGCCCAATTAGTGGGCACCTTCCCTCCTGAGAACTGACTGAGGTAGGGGTCCTGTGGGAAAAGCAGCAGGTGACCCTGTAATTAAAGGCTCTCATAGAATCATAGAATATCAGGGTTGGCAGAGACCTCAGGAAGTTCTAGTCCAACCCCCTGCACAAAGTAGGACCAATTCCCAGCTAAATTATCCCAGCCAGGGCTTTGTCAAGTCTGACCTTAAAAACCTTTAAGGAAGGAGATTCCACCAGCTCTCTAGGTAACCCATTCCAGTGCTTCACCACCCTCCTAGTGAAAAAGTTTTTCCTAATATCCAACCTAAACCTCCCCCACTGCAACTTGAGACCATTACTCCTTGTTCCGTCATCTAGTGCCACTGAGAACA
The DNA here is from genome assembly GCF_007399415.2 of Gopherus evgoodei. Classification (NCBI taxonomy): domain Eukaryota; kingdom Metazoa; phylum Chordata; order Testudines; family Testudinidae; genus Gopherus; species Gopherus evgoodei. The sequence goes on along the minus strand of NC_044344.1, from coordinate 12,364,049 downwards.
GTTTAGATCTATCCTCTTTGGAACCCCCTTTCAGGTAGCTGAAAGCAGCTATCAAATCCCCCCCCCCACACTTGTCTCTTCTGCAGAATAAACAATCCCAGTTCCCTCAGCCTCTCCTCGTAAGTCATGTGCTCCAGCCCCCTAATCATTTCTGTTGCCCTACGCTGGACTCTTTCCAGTTTTTCCACATCCTTCTTGTAGTGTGGGGCCCAAAACTGGACACAGTACTCCAGATGAGGCCTCACCAATGTCGAATAGAGGGGAATGATCATGTCCCTCGATCTGCTGGCAATGCCTCTACTTATACAGCCCAAAATGCCATTAGCCTTCTTGGCAACAAGGGCACACTGTTGACTCGTATCCAACTTCTCATCCACTGTAACCCCTAGGTCCTTTTCTGCAGAACTACTTTCTAGCCATTCGGTCCCCAGCCTGTAGCAGTGCATAGATTCATAGACTTTAGGAGTGGAATGGACCTCCAGAGGTCATCGAGTCCAGTCCCCTGCCCTCGTGGCAGGACCAAATACTGTCTAGACCATCCCTGATAGACATTTATCTAACCTACTCTTAAATATCTCTGGAGATGGAGATTCCACAGCCTCCCTAGGCAATTTATTCCAGTGTTTAACTACCCTGACAGTTAGGAACTTTTTCCTAATGTCCAACCTAAATCTCCCTTGCTGCAGTTTAAGCCCATTGCTTCTTGTTCTATCATTAGAGGCTAAGGTGAACAAGTTTTCTCCCTCCTCCTGATGACACCCTTTTAGATACCTGAAAACTGCTATCATGTCCCTCTCAGTCTTCTCTTTTCCAAACTAAATAAACCCAATTCTTTCAGCCTTCCTTCATAGGTCATGTTCTCAAGACCTTTAATCATTCTTGTCGCTCTTCTCTGGACCCTCTCCAATTTCTCCACATCTTTCTTGAAATGCGCTGCCCAGAACTGGACACAATACTCCAGTTGAGGCCTAACCAGCGCAGAGTAGAGCAGAAGAATGACTTCTCGTGTCTTGTTTACAACACACCTGTTTATGCATCCCAGAATCACGTTTGCTTTTTTTGCAACCATATCACACTGTTGACTCATATTTAGCTTGTGGTCCACTATGACCCCTAGATCTCTTTCTGCCATACTCCTTCCTAGACAGTCTCTTCCCATTCTGTATGTGTGAAACTGATTGTTCCTTCCTAAGTGGAGCACTTTGCATTTATCTTTATTGAACTTCATCCCGTTTACCTCAGTCCATTTCTCCAATTTGTCCAGATCATTTTGAATTTTGACCCTGTCCTCCAAAGCAGTTGCAATCCCTCCCAGTTTGGTATCGTCTGCAAACTTAATAAGCGTACTTTCTATGCCAACATCTAAGTCGTTGATGAAGATATTGAACAGAGCCAGTCCCAAAACAGATCCCTGCGGAACCCCACTTGTTGTACCTTTCCAGCAGGATTGGGAGCCATTAATAACTACTCTCTGAGTATGGTTATCCAGCCAGTTATACACTCACCTTATAGTAGCCCCATCTAAATTGCATTTGCCTAGTTTATCGATAAGGATTTATCATGCGAGACCGTATCAAATGCCTTACTAAAGTCTAGGTATACCACATCTACCACTTCTCCCTTATCCACAAGACTCGTTATCCTGTCAGAGAAAGCTATCAGATTGGTTTGACACAATTTGTTCTTTACAAATCCATGCTGGCTATTCCCTATCACCTTACCACCTTGCAAGTGTTTGCAGATGATTTCTTTAATTACTTGCTCCATTATCTTCCCTGGCACAGAAGTTAAACTAACTGGTCTGTAGTTTCCTGGGTTGTTTCTATTTCTCTTTTTATAGATGGGCACTATATTTGCCCTTTTCCAGTCTTCTGGAATCTCTCCCGTCTCCCATGACTTTCCAAAGATAATAGCTAGAGGCTCAGATACCTCCTCTATTAATTCCTTGAGTATTCTAGGATGCATTTCATCAGGCCCTGGTGACTTGCAGGCATCTAACTTTTCTAAGTGATTTTTAACTTGCTATTTTTTAAATTTTATCTTCTAAACCTACCCCCTTTCCGTAAGCATTCACTATGTTAGACGTTCCTTCAGATTTCTCAGTGAAGACCGAAGCAAAGAAGTCATTAAGCATCTCTGCCATTTCCAAGTTTCCTGTTACTGTTTCTCCCTCCTCACTGAGCAATGGGCCTACCCTGTCCTTGGTCTTCCTCTTGCTTCTAATGTATTGATAAAAAGTCTTCTTGCTTCCCTTTATTCCCATAGCTAGTTTGAGCTCATTTTGTGCCTTTGCCTTTCTAATCTTGCCCCTGCATTCCTGTGTTGTTTGCCTATATTCATCCTTTGTAATCTGACCTAGTATCCATTTTTTATATGACTCCTTTTATTTTGTAGGTCATGCAAGATCTCGTGGTTAAGCCAAGGTGGTCTTTTGCCACATTTTCTATCTTCCCTACCCATCGGAATATCTTGCTTTTGGGCCCTTAATAGTGTCCCTTTGAAAAACTGCCAACTCTCCTCAGTTGTTTTTCCCCTCAGTCTTGATTCCCATGGGACCTTACCTATCAGCTCTCTGAGCTTACCAAAATCCGCCTTCCTGAAATCCATTGTCTCTATTTTGCTGTACTCCCTTCTACCCTTCCTTAGAATTGCAAACTCTATGATTTCATGATCACTTTCACCCAAGCTTCCTTCTACTTTCAAATTCTCAACAAGTTCCTCCCTATTTGTTAAAATCAAGTCTAGAACAGCTTCCCCCCTAGTAGCTTTTTCAACCTTCTGAAATAAAAAGTTGTCTGCAATGCAGTCCAGGAATTTATTGGATAGTCTGTGTCCCGCGGTGTTATTTTCCCAACATATATTTGGATAGTTGAAGTCCCCCATCACCACCAAATCTTGGGCTTTGGATGATTTTGTTAGTTGTTTAAAAAAAGCCTCATCCACCTATTCCACCTGGTTAGGTGGCCTGTAGTAGGCTCCTAGCACGACATCACCCTTGTTTTTTACCCCTTTTATCCTAATCCAGAGACTCTCAACACTTCCATCTCCTATGTCCATCTCCACCTCAGTCCAAGTGTGTACCTTTTTAATATATAAGGCAACACCTCCACCCTTTTTCCCCTGTCTATTCTTCCTGAGCAAACTATGCATGGGATTCTTCCGTCCTAACTGCAGGACTCTGCACTTGTCCTTGTTGAACCGTATCAGGTTTCTTTTTACCCAATCCTCTAATATGTCTAGGTCCCTCTGTATCGTGTACCTACCCTCCAGCATATCTACCACTCCTCAGTTTAGTGTCAAAATGCATACACATGAGGGGGTTGAATTATGGTGGCATTGGGAACTGTAAATCTGGCAGTTTTGACTTCTGGGTGCTTGACTTTGCAAACTTAACATTCTTTTCAGGTCATAGTTTGTATGTTGCAATACAGCTACGGACCCTCAAGACCAATTAAGTGGTTAGCTCTGGGACGGGTCAAGGCCTGACAGCTTTGGAACCTTCTATTTAATCACAGGATGGGGACCGCACAGATGGCGGTGGTAGCAACAGCAGGGAAAATAGATTGCCAGCGTATTTCCAGTCCTGTCCACTAAATACTATCCTGCGGCCCCCTCAGTTCACCACAGCCAAGGAACTGTCACCAGTGGGAATGAATATTAGTAACTGAACTGCTTAATAAGCCATAAACCAGGGAATTAACATTGAACACAATCTAGTTGCAGCCGCTAGACTATGTTACTGGAATGTCAGTTATAAAAAGCATAGAATTTTGATAGACATTCTGCTTTTTTATATCGTCATAACCCTATAATAGGGCTTCAACCAGAGACCTTCAGAGCTAAGTGCATGTGTCTTACTTGAAATGAAGCCACTAGGGGGCACAAAGACCTGTACTAGGCGAGAGTTGATGATATAGCTATTGGAGACTCTTCCAGTCCATTAAGACAATAGTTTCACAAGTGGTGTCTGGTTTTTGGAAGCCCAACTTGAGACAACCTGGGCCTGATTTTCAGAGGGGTTGAGCATCCACAACTCCACTTGACATCGGGAGGAGCTGCTGGTGCTCAGCACCCATGAAGATCAGGCACTAGTTCAAGACACCACATGCAAGCGGAGTCATTTTCAGATCCCATTAGTCAGCTTTCAGGTTCACTGGAGTAATAACAGAAGATCTTTCATAATAGCCCCAGTCCTAAGGACTAGAAAGAGTTGTATTATGGACCTCACTATTAACCCTTTGGGAGCATTAGGAAATTCTATTCTTTACACTGCCACTAATCTGTTGTGTGACCTTGGGTAAGTCACCTTCCCTCCCACCCTTTGTCTTTCTTGGGAACCTCGGAAATCCTGCATCTTGACAGGGGATTAGACTGTATGACTCTTGTAGTTCCTTCCGACCATACAATTCTATGAATTGCCAGACTGCGTCAGATCCAAGGTCCATTTAGCCCAGTATCTTGCTCCCAACATTAAGTCTCACCCTGGTCTCTAATAGTTAGAGATTAGCTTACATAACCCTTCCACAATGTTCATTTTCATTAACTCGGGACTTTCTTGGTATCCATATAACTATTCGATCTCTCTTTGAATCTTGGCCTCAACAACTTCATGTGGCAGTGAGTTCCACATTCTAATTACAAACTGTGGAAAAAATATCTCCTTTTATTAGTTTTGAATTTTCCACCTTTTAATTTCAAAGTATGTCCCTTGTTCTCACGTTCTGAAACAAAGAGAGCAGAACTTCCTGATCTATCTTCTCTAGACACTTCAATATTTTATATGTTTTTTTATATCTTATTTGTTTCCTTTCTAAGGCAACAATACTAATTGTTTCAATCTCTCTTCATATAAAAGTCTTTCCTGGCTCTTCATCATCTCATCACTCTTCTCTGAATCCCCTCTAACTCTGCAATAGCCTTTTGGAGATCCTGGGCTGCACACAGTTCAAAGGCGAGTCTGCAACATTGCTTTATAGCATGGCATTAGAATATTATGTAGTATTCTCCATCTCATTCCTTATACATCCTAGCATCTTGTTTGTATTTTTGACCACAGTTGCGCATTGAGCAGAGGTTTCACTGAGCTGCCAACAATGATACCCAGGTCTTTTTCTTGAGTTGAAACCCTTAATTTATAACCCTGTAAAATATGTGAGTAGATTATTTTTCCCTCCAGTGTGAATTACTCTGTATTTATCAACACTGACTTTCATTTGCCAAAATGTTGCCCATTGACCAAGCATAGTCCAGTTTCTCTGAAGTTCATCACACTCCTCTCTGGTGGTGACTAACCTAAATGATTTCAAATCATCTGCAAATTTTGCCCTCTTCCAACTCAATCCTCTTTCCAGATTATTAATCAATGTATTAAACAACACAGGAACTAGTATGGAAGCTTGTGACCCCCACTGTTAACTTCTTCCATGCTGAACATTAACCATTTCATCCTACTCTTTGCTTTCTATCTTGGGCCATTTTTTGATCCCTGATAATACTTTGCTTCTCATGCTGTAAGTACTTAGCGCCTTTTGTGTAGGACCTAGTTGAATGCCTTTTGGAAGTCTAAATAAATTCAACTGGTAAACTCCAATGGGTTCTCCTTTTTCCACTATTTTATTAACATGTTCAAAGAATTCTAAGAGATTAGTGAGACACAATTTTCCTTTAAAGATCCCATCAGAACATGATCCAGGTGTTTTGTTATTCTGTTTCTAATTATTGTTTCACCCAATTTGTTTTGTCTATTTAGAATGTAAGCTTTTGGGGGCAGGACTGTCTCTTTTTTTATTAAATGGTTGTTATGAGTGGGTGGGTGGGAAGGAGACCCAGCGAGGTACTTTAGTATGTCTGTAGTCCCATTTACTTCCCATTCTCTCCAATGTTTCATGCATGCTGAAGAACCTTGGTGAATCAGGGCCTTTTCCAGAAAGGTTTATATATAAAATGTATGTTATATGCATTTGGGCTGGAACCATTTACCTCAATCCCAGAGAACTACAGAATCTCAGATAAAATGGAACCTGGATCCCAACCAACATTCAGTCTGGGTTTGACTTTGCAGACTGAAAAATCATCCCAGTTTCCCTGCCCTGTCTCACATGTTAATTTTTAGAAAGAGAGACCAACAGCCCAGTCCAGAAGCCCTTAGTGCACGAGAGTGACCGTCAACTGCAAGGGGAGATTTGCTGTGGTAAGAACTATAGGATCAAGCCTTTGAAGATTCATTCATCAGACGTGGATACCGGACTCAATTTTAGTATGTGCTGTATTGACCCAATAGACTGGTTTTGGGAATACTCCATCGTTCGACTCTTCTGATTGGTTCTTTTGTGGCTGTGATAGACTGTAACAGCTCCAGATATTGGGAGATATCTTCTACATCTAGGAATGCCATCTCTGAGGTACACAAAACAGGACAACCAGGATGATCCTGAGCCCATAAAACTAGACAGCTGGCAGTGTGTACTGACCACCCTTACAGATATCTCAGGATGGATACATTAAAAGAAGGGACAATCTTGGGAAAACCTGGACAGACCTTATCTATTATGTCTATCCAGCTGCTACCATGAGGCCTGAGTGTCACAAAACTTTGGGACGTGCGAGTCCCTCAGTGGATTTTATCTTTGTTTATTCTTATTCCTTGTTTGAAAGACATTATATTGGTTTATTTCCAGCCCGAACTGAATCCTTTAGCTGAGTTGCAGAAGAATCAGAATTGTTCTAGAGACCTTGGACTCTGCCTACTATTCACTTTGGCTCTGTTTCTTAGTGTATTTTCCTAGCCTACATTGACACATTCTGTGCATACAATAGGATCCAGTTTGGCCCCCATTTATACTGGCTCAACCCCATTGACTTCAGTGGGGTTGGCCTACTGCAGATGGAAGTGGAATGTAGTCTGAGAGGCAAATATTCCAACACGGGCTAGGGAAATGCCCCATGGGGTTGCTCTAGAATGACTACACCCACTAGGAAGTTTAGACTTGAAATTAGATGAAGGTTTCTAACCATTAGAGGAGTGAAGTTCTGGAACAGCCTTCCAAGGGGAGTAGTGGGGGCAAAAGACATATCTGGTTTCAAGAGTAATTTGATAAGTTTATGGAGGGGATGATATGATGGGATAGCCTAATTTTGGCAATTAATTGATCTTTGATTATTAGCAGGTAAATATGCCCAGTGGCCTGTGATGGGATGTTAGATGGGGTGGGGTCTGAGTTACTACAGAGAATTCTTTCCAGGGTGCTGGCTGGTGAGTCTTGCCCACATGCTCAGGGTTTAGCTGATCGCCATATTTGGGGTCGGGAAGGAATATTCCTCCAGGGCAGACTGGCAGAGGCCCTGGAGGTTTTTCACCTTCTTCTGCAGCATGGGGCATGGGTCACTTGCTGGAGGACAGTCTGCATCCTGAGGTCTTTAAACCACAATCCGAGGACTTCACTAACTCAGACATAGATTAGGGGTTTGTTACAGGAGTGGATGGGTGAGATTCTGTGGCCTGCATTGTGCAGGAGGTAAGACTAGATGATCATACTGGTCCCTTCTGATCTTGAGTCTATGAGCCTTGAGGTCTGGTGAAACCCAAATCAAGCACCTACCTAAAGGTCTAGCAATTATTCATCTCACAGAGGTTGGTGTACAGCTAAAGGTCACCGGGTACTTCGTGAGGGTATTTTAGAGGGAGTGCTTAAAAGGAGGCAGCTGCCTTTTAAAGGTGCTTCTCAGCGTAGGCACTATTGCAAAGTAAATTAGAACACAGTTCAGCAAAGCATTTAAGCACTTGACTTAAGTGAGACTTAAGGACATGCTTAAAATTAAGAGTGTGGGGAAGTGTGTTGCTGAACTGGAGCCTTAGGTCTGGAGCTCTTGTTTATTTCCTCTGCTTTGGAAGGCATGGTCTTAGCAGCAAGAATTCTCAAACTGCCAGGGAGTCCTTGCTCCAGATAATCATTGCCTGCTGCTACTCAGCCTGCAAAAAGTCTCTCAAAAGCTTTAGCCACTTTGTCTGCCCACCCCCATTTTAAGACTCGGGCACCCCATCATATCTGTGTGGCAGAGACTCCTCTAGCACTCTGAACACTGCCAGGGAACAGGGCTCTCCTAAACGATGCAAGGTACAGATTACTTGAATTGTAGGCAAGTTCCATATTGATTGATTAACTCTCTCCGCTCCCATTGTCGCTGCTTGCTGAGCCCAACATATTTGTGTGACTGACCATTGTTTGTATGATTTGTGCCTGGGGAAGCCAAGGGCCTGGGGAATGCACTCTCTGTGGTGTGTTTCTCTGCCAACAGGGAGAAGACTCATTCTAAGGAAGAAATCTCAACTTGAGAAGGAAAACAGATCTCTCTCTTCCAGGGGATTTTCATTCCTCAGTATGAAAATCTCAGCAGATGGCTCCTGACTCAATTATTTAACCCTAACTGAGTTATGTCAGAATCTCATTCAGGGTGAGAACCCAATTGGATTCTCAAACAGTTGGTTGCACACCAAAGTCCAATCATCCTGTGCAACTCCAAAGGCATTTTTTCTCTTTAGACACAGCCACCCAGCAGGCACCCCCCTCTCCAGACGCATTGCTTCACAGTCTTGATTATTGAACGAGGAGGAGAAGGGTCTAAAGGAATCTGACAAGGTCTTCATTTTGGTGGACCTCCAGCGCCAGGCATAGGCCCTCAAGTTCAGCATTCGTGATCAGGGTAGAGAATTTTATTTTGCAAAAAAAAAAAAAAAAAACCAGGCTGAGATTTTCCCGTTTTACGGGGTCTGCGTATCTTTTAAAGGATTAGAAATTATATACTCATAGTCACATTATTAGACATGCCTTGACAGCAATAATTGAAATTTTCATTCTTAATCCCCACGATAATTAACAGACTTGTTTAATGATTGTTCCCCTTCTTCTTTCCCCAGACATGGCAGCCCAGTTCCAAGTTCACTCCAACCTACTTCTCTGCATCACCAAGTCTGCATAGAAGGGATTTAATTAATTAATAAAAAAAAGCTTTTCTGGAAGGGGGAAAAATAATTCAAATATTTTGACATAACTAGTTTCTGCCTCTTGGTTCCATACATACCCAGTCCCCTACCTACATTGTATAGAGACATAAGAGACTCATCCCAATGAGAAATCATATGTGATAAACTGAGAAATTGACTGAAATATTGTACTATCTTATACATTGTACTAAACATCTTCTATCTTCAAGTGATCCATGATTGTTTTGCATTTCTGTTCTTCAAGGAGAGATCTAACCTTTGATGACATTTTGTCAATGTTTTTATTTTTAAAAGGTTGAATACTACAGGTCAATTATCAGTCACATTCTAACTGGTTTCTTTTATTTTGGGGTAAGAGAAAATAAGGGACGTATCTGCAATATAACATATCTCTCGGGTGTCATTTGTGTCCTCTGCATATTTTCTGGACTAAATTCACATGAAGGACCAAAGAAAACAAAAGGAGAAAAAGAAGACCCCAAACTGCAGCAGTCCAAAAGAAAATAGAATTTAAAAAATAATAATGGATAAAGCCATATTTAATAAGAAGCGGAGGAGAAATCTACCTACGAACAAAAGCCAGAGTCCTGTGACAGATGAATATTATATTGCACAGTGAATAAAAATACATCCCTGTATATTTATTTTAAATACCACCACAATTGCTGAAATTGGAGAATGAAGGGGGTTGGAGAAATCCCCTGTCATTCAGGGATAAACCTATACATTGTCCTTTAAAAATGACCCCGAAATGTTTAATGAATGACCAGGCAAAGCTACAGAAATTGTTTTGGAACCAAACATGCGCACACACACAAATCCCGTCGCTAATAATTAATGAACCCATCAATTAATCATAAAAACTCGGGGGGAAATCTTACCACCAAATTGGGTACCCGGCTAAGACCTTTGTGCCACTGAAGAGAAAAGATAAAATTAATCCAAGCAGGTGGTAATCCATTAGTCCAGACTGGTGCAAGGGAAAATCTCAGTGAAGTTTTCAGAAAAACATTAAGGGTGAAAATGAAGTATCCCCCCCCACCCCAAACAGTCAAACAAAGTCCCTTGAAGTGCAGAATGACTTTCTCTCTTGTCAGAAACGCACCTCTCCAAGCCTTTCCCCCTGTAGATCATCCAAAAGCTTCTATTAAAAAGTGCAGGGCTGGGGATGTCAGCAGGCAGCCAATCAGACTGCATGGCCTAAGGTAAGGGATGATTCTATAGTTCAGGGCTGTCAGTCATCCCTCCACTTCCCCCCCCCCCAACTTTGTTCCTAGCCCTCACTGGGGAAGGGCACAGAGAAACCCTTTTGCGAGAGACATTGCTGGGATAATCAGATTTCTTTTTTTTTCTTTTTCTTTTTTCTTTCTTTCTTTTTTTTTTTTAAGTTCACTTAGGAACCCGGGTGCACTGCTTCTGCACGTGGCTTGTCATGATGAGACTTCAAGGTAAGGAAGAAGGATATTTCTGATTTCTCTCAGTCTCAGAGTGGGGAAGGGAAAAATGACCTCTTTAGTTAGTGATGGAGGTAAATATAAACCCCTCGCAGGGGGGAAGCAGAACTTCAGGAAGGGAAGGTTGCAAGAATTAGTTTTGCTGCTTTGCAATCAATCTATTTTTTAAAGTTAAATAACTGCATGCCCCAAACTAGTTAAACCTTAAATCAAGGAATCAGTGCCTAGTGGTCAAAGCAGGAGGGCCTGGGAGCAAAGGCTCCTAAGTGGGAGTGCAGGGGGTGCAATGGGTGGAGCGGGGCAATTGGAACTCAGGACTTTTGGGTTCTTTGTCTGACTTTGCCACTGACCCACTGTGTGACCTTAGGAAAAGTTACTTCCTGTCTCTGTGTCCCTGTTGATCCACCTGTAAAATGGGAATAACAACACCTATCACACAGTGATGCCTAAAAGATCCTTGGATGAAAGATGCTATAGTAGGGTAAAGTCTCATTAAAGTAATAAGTTACTATCATGAGAAAACACAACTCTTCACCAGCTAGCCCACTTCCAACATAGAGAGCCCATGTTCTGAACAGACACAGTGAAAGGCCAATAAGGACACCACATTAGTGACAATGGAGGTGCTTTATTGCCAGTGACCTGTGTGTCAGCAGAATAAGGTGATTCAGAAAAAACAACACATGGGAACAGTCAGTAATATCCTCAACTCGTGTAAATCTGCATCGCTCCACTGACTTCAAATGGAGCTGTGCCAGCTTATACCAGCTGAAGATCTGGCTCCTTATAACCAGGCATCAAAACAAATGATCACGGAGAAGTGGAAATAACAGAAATATGGGGTCTGGTCTCAGGCAGCCCAATGTGTGGGCTTGCTGTTAAAAGCTGTTAGATTTCTTCCCAAAACCCAAGGCCGTTGGCGCCAAAATCATTTTTGAACATAGATAACTACTGAAATGCACTGGGCCAAATCCTGCAGCCTTTATTCATTTCCATGAGTTCAATGAGTAAGAATGCAGGCTTTGGCCCAGAGATAGGGCATCGCCCCCTGCAAACTTCATTTGGTCTAACATCTCCATGACCAACTTACTTGATCCTGATACCAAACTCCCTCTCTCTCTGGCCAATTTACCAGGCATCATGCAACAGTGAGAGGACATTCCTCCCCAGGCTAGGCACTGTACACTGGCTCTTCACCCATTTACTGCTCTGCTGCCAGGTCTGTTGTTCTGATGTTCTGCCATCCTCAGAAGGCAAAACAAAATGCATCTCTTAGCTTTTCATTAGGATTAGGATAAGGGCTCATTAATGAAGCCTTTAGTATGCCTGGAAACGTCTCTCTTGGAGACAGCCAAGCATAAGCAACCCAGCTTAAGAAAGGATATAAATGGTGGCATTAGGGGGACTTGATGCTATTCCAAAATATGCATACTATGGTGATGGGTGCATTAAGCTTAACCACATATGTAGAGCCAAATCCTGAAGACCTTGACCATTGTTTACTTAGGACAGTCTGTCACTGAACAGAGATAATAGAATATCACGGTTGGAAAGGACCTCAAGAGGTCATCTCGTCCAACCCCCTGCTCAAAGCAGGACAAATCCCCACCTAAATCATCCCAGCCAGGACTTTCTCAAGCCTGACCTTAAAAACCTCTAAGGAAGGAGATTCCACCCCTTCCCTAGGTAACCCATTCCAGTGCTTCATCACCCTCCTAGTGAAATAGTATTTCCTAATATCCAACCTAAACCTCCCCCACTGCAACTTGAGACCATTACTCCTTGATCCGTCATCTAGTGCCACTGAGAACAGTCTAGATCCATCCTCTTTGGAACCCCCTTTCAGGTAGTTGAAAGCAGCTATCAAATCTCCCCTCATTCTTCTCTTCTGCAGACTAAATAATCCCAGTTCCCTCAGCCTCTCCTCATGAGTCATGTGCTCCAGCCTCTTAATCATTTTTGTTGCCCTCCGCTGGACTCTTTCCAATTTTTTCACATCCTTCTTGTAGTGTGGCACCCAAAACTGGACACAGTACTTCAGATGAGGCTTCACCAATGTTGAATAGAGGGGAATGATCATGTCCCTCGATCTGCTGGCAATGCCTCTACTTATACAGCCCAAAATGCCAATAGCCTTCTTGGCAACAAGGGCACACTGTTGACTCACATCCAGCTTCTCATTCACTGTAACCCCTAGGTCCTTTTCTGCAGAACTGCTGCCTAGCCCTTCGGTCCCTAGTCTGTAACAGTGAATGGGATTCTTCTGTCCTAAGTGCAGGACTCTGCACTTGTCCTTGTTGAACCTCATCAGGTTTCTCTTTGCTTGATCCTCTAATTTGTCTAGGTCCCTCTGTATCCTATCCCTACCCTCCAGCATATCTACCACTCCTCCCAGTTTAGTGTTATCTGCAAACTTGCTGAGAGTGCAGTCCACGCCATCCTCCAGATCGTTAATGAAGATAATGAACAAAACCGGCCCCAAGACCGACCCTTGTAACACTCCACTTGAAACTGCCTGCCAACTAGACATGGAGCCATTGATCACTACCCGTTGAGCCCGATGATCTAGCCAGCTTTCTATCCATCCTATAGTCCATTCATCCAGCCCATACTTCTTTAACTTGCTGGCAAGAATACTGTGGAAGTCTGTATCAAAAGCTTTGCTAAAGTTAAGGATTAACACATCTGCTGCTTTCCCCTCATCCACAGACCCAGTTATCTCCTCATAGAAGGCAATTAGGTTAGTCAGGCATGACTTGCCCTTGGTGAATCCATGCTGACTGTTCCTGATCACTTTCCTCTCCTCTAAGTGCTTCAGAATTGATTCCTTGAGGACCTGCTCCATGATTTTTCCAGGGACTGAGGTGAGACTGACTGGCCTGTAGTTCCCTGGATCCTCCTTCTTCCCTTTTTTAAAGATGGGCACTACAGTAGCCTTTTTCCAGTCATCCGGGACCTCCCCCGTTTGCCACAAGTTTTCCAAGATAATGGCCAATGGCTCTGCAATCACATCTGCCAACTCCTTTAGCACCCTCGGATGCAGCACGTCTGGCCCCAGGGACTTGTGCTCGTCCGGTTTTTCTAACTAGTCCCAAACCACTTCTTTCTCCACAGAGGGCTGGTCACCTCCTCCCCGTGCTGTGCTGCCCAGTGCAGCAGTCTGGGAGCTGACCTTGTTCGTGAAGAGGGGGCAAAAAAAGCATTGAGTACATTAGCTTTTTCCACATCCTCTGTCACTGAGTTGCCTCTCTCATTCAGTAAGGGGCCCACACTTTCCTTGACTTTCTTCTTGTTGTTTACATACCTGAAGAAACCCTTCTTGTTACTCTTAACATCTCTTGCTAGCTGCAACTCTAAGTGTGATTTGGCCTTCCTGGTTTCACTCCTGCATGCCTGAGCAATATTTTTATACACCTCCCTGGTCATTTGTCCAATCTTCCACTTCTTGTAAGCTTCTTTTTTGCATTTAAGATCAGCAAAGATTTCACTGTTAAGTCAAGTTGGTCGCCTGCCATATTTACTATTCTTCCTACACATCAGGATGGTTTGTTCCTGCAACCTCAATAAGGAGTCTTTAAAATACATCTAGCTCTCCTGGACTTCTTTCCCCCTCATGTTATTTTCCCAGGGGATTCTGCCCATCAGCTCCCTGAGGGAGTAAAAGTCTGCTTTTCTGAAGTCCAGGGTCCGTATTCTGCTGCTCTCCCTTTTCCCCTGTGTCAGGATCTTGAACTCGACCATCTCATGTTCACTGCCTCCCAGGTTCTCATCCACTTTTGCTTCCCCTACTAATTCTTCTCAGTTTGTGAGCAGCAGGTCAAGAAGAGCTCTGCCCCTAGCTGGTTCCTCCAGCACGTGCACCAGGTAATTGTCCCCTACACTTTCCAAAAACTTCCTGGATTGTCTGTGCACCGCTGTATTGCTCTCCCAGCAGATATCAGGGTGACTAAAGTCTCCTATGAGAACCAGGGCCTGCGATCTAGTAACTTCTGCTTGTTGCCAGAAGAAAGTCTTGTCCACCTCACCCCCACTGGTCTATAGCAGACTCCCACCATGACATCACCCATGTTGATCACACTTCTAAACTTAATCCAGAGACTCTCAGGTTTTTCTGCAGGTTCATACCGGAGCTCTGAGCAGTCATACTGCTCTCTTACATACAATGCAACTCCCCCACCTTTTCTGCCCTGCCTGTCCTTCCTGACCAGTTTATATCCATCCATGACAGTACTCCAGTCATGTGAGTTATCCCACCAAGTCTCCGTTATTCCAATCACATCATAGTTCCTTGACTGTGCCAGGACTTCCAGTTCTCCCTGCTTGTTTCCCAGGCTTCTTGCATTTGTGTATAGGCACTTAAGATAACTCGCTGATTGTCCCGCTTTCTTGGTTTGAGACAGGAGTCCTCCCTTCTTCCACTCTCCTTCTTGTGCTTCCTCCCGGTATCCCATTTCCCCACTTACCTCAGGGCTTTGGTCTCCTTCCCCCAGTGAACCTAGTTTAAAGCCCTCCTCACTAGGTTAGCCAGCCTGATTGCGAAGATGGTCTTCCCTCTCTTTGTTAGGTGGAGCCCGTCTCTGCCTAGCACTCCTTCTTGGAACACCATCCTGTGGTCGAAGAATCCAAAGCCTTCTCTCCGACACCACCTGTGTAGCCATTCGTTGACTTCCACAATTCGACGATCCCTACCTAGGCCTTTTCCCTGCACGGGGAGGATGGACGAGAACACCACTTGTGCCTCAAACTCCTTTATTCTTCTTCCCAGAGCCACGTAGTCTGCAGTGATCCACTCAACAACCCTCCAGTTTCATTCCCAGGCTCCTTCTTAGCAATTCCTTCCCTCTCCTTCAGCTTCTTCATGACTCCCCCAAGCCTTTGCACTGCTTCTGAGAGGTGTGGGAAATATATTTCTGTATTGTAGTTTAAATGAATTATTACTCAAAGTTCTGTATTAATATGTCTAGTAAGGAATCTATTTGTCTAAAAACATTTCCTGAATACTTTTTGTTGTCTGTACTTACAGGCATAGTTGTTGACAGGTATTCTGAAATAAATGACTAAAATAATAGAAACTGGGGTGATTATATTGTGTTGTTTTGACAAATAAAATATGCAAAATTTTGCAGAATTTTAAAATTTTGTGCACAGAATTTTGAATATTTTGGTGCTCCTTCGTACCATTCTTTGGATGAGAGGTCTTGGCTGGTCTTGTGGCCAAGGCATTAATTGTTTGTTGTACTTTGTATTAAAGCAACAAGAGATTTATTTAAATATTATATTATTTTAATTTTTATGTAAGAATTATATAACACTGAAAGAAGAGCCTGCTGTGAACTGCAACCTGCCACAGTGGGACCTGCCCTCCCCAGTCTAAACGATGCCCCCTTCCACAATGAAGGTTGCCCTTTGGCCTTCGCAGCCAGACCCACATTGCTGTGCACAAACTGCAACTCAGAAGATCTGCGCTCTCTTCCTGTGCGACTCTGGGCAAGTCCCATCACATCTCTGGGCTTCTGTTCCTGGCCTGTCATTTTGGGATGATAACCTCTCCTTTGCCTGTCTTGTCTCTTCAGACTGTGAGGTCCTGGGAGATTGTCCCTGATTGTGGGTCTGTGCAGTGCCCAGCACAATGGGGTCCTGATCTCAGGCGGAGCCTCCAGGTGCTTCTGTCATACTAATAATAATAGATGTCAATCCCGCGTACTGAAGTTTCTCGTAGAACCTGGTATTGCAGCCCAGGTGTTCCTAGGGCAGACAAAATAACCAAATGATGATCAGTCCTCCAACTATTTCATCCTGGGAACCACTTTATAAGAGAGAGACCCGCATCTGGAGCTGACTCTGTAACACTCGCCCTTGATTGGCATCTCTAATCCTTGTTACATGATGGGAATACTTAGAGGCCCAGTCAGAGATCAGACCTCTGTTGTTCACAGTCATAGACTGAACAGACAATTCCTGCCCTAAGGAGCATTCAGCTGAAATTCAGGAGCTATTGATACTCCACAGATCTAATACCATCCCTGCCAATGACCTTCCATGTCTAGCCAGTCTCAGTAAAATTCCCAGGTGCTTCTGTCTCGCTTTGCATCCTGCTCCATTTCAAGCTCTTTGCTCTGAAGCCCTCTGCATCTCTTGCTGTGACAATGACCTTTGCTAGTTTGGTTTGGTGTGGAGAGGGCTGGTATCACTCTGATTCCAGACTTTTTGATCCTCTTAAACATATACATCTTGTTTTGTAGCCAGGGCCCCACTGCTCTCCTGTCATGTGAGAAGAAACCCGAATTTGATACACTGGAGGCTGCTACTACCACCAAACACCTTGCGCTCTGCCTGCCTGCTGAGCTGGGACTATCAGAACTACTGGCCAGAAGGGTCCCCAGGATGCTTGCTTCACGTCATCATCTGTATTACTTCTTTCAGAACCATCGGACCCTAGCAGTTTGAACCCAGCTTGCTTTGTGATATTCTGCTCCATCACGGAGAAGTAGAGACAGATTTTGGAGAGACCACAGGAAGTCAAACAAAGACACTAACTTTCTAAGAATTTTCCCACCGAATTAATATACATAAAGCACCAATAAGCTGCTACTCTTAGCAGACTATAGGGGCCATGATCCTCATGCTACAATAGATGTCAGATTGTCCAGTGGGGACACAAGGTGAGTGAGGAAATATCTTTTATTGGACCAGCTTGTGCTGATGAGAGACAAGCTTTTGAGCTTACACAAAGCTCTTCTTCAGGTCTAATTGTTTAATGATAACTCCTTCATTTTTTATGGCAACTTTTATCAGAAAGATCCCAAAGCACTTTTCAGAGAATGCCGGGGTCAATTCTGCCCTCACCTACACCAGTATAACCACACTGAATTCAGTGGAGTCACACCAGTGTAAGAGAAAGCAGTGTGGCATACTTTATTGTTGCAGCGGGAGTCACCAGATGGCGCTCTTACACATGGTTTTACATGTTCTTTTTCCTAGCATGAGCGCACTGCAAAGAGCACAAGTACCTAAACGACGAAAGGTACTACTCCATCTTTATGCAGGCCCTGGTCAGCCACGGGGGAAATTCATGGGTGCCAGCATGGGATGAACTGGCATTTGCATGGTGCCAGGGTGTCCTGATTATCAGGACTTTACCTTCATGGACAAGCTGGGACATTATTCCCACCGGATGACAGTGTTATAAATGGAGTCACTGTCCCCATTTTTATTCCAGAGGAACCCGTTTACCCTCCGTTGCCCTTGGTTTATGTACCCTGATTTAAGAGGACTGGCAAAAGCAGGTTCAACTACTCTTCGGTAGTTTTAGGATGGTGGTGGAATGTGTGTTTGAGAGACTGAAATCCCGTTGGCGCTGCCTTCAAAACTGTTTGGATGCCAGTCGTCAGTGCAGTCGGTATTATTGTGGCCCGCTGTGTTGTGCACAATGTCTGCGAGGCAAGTGGGAAGTTTGGAGAGGGACAGGCTGGGAAGCACAGTCCCAGAAGATTATGGGATAGTGTTGGTGGACTCTCCAGACCTAAGTCCGGTGACTCAGACTTGAGTTGCATCCACATTGCAAAATGCCTCAGCTTTGACCTGTGTCACAGTGGGACTCGGACTCTGACCCTCATCCACATCAGGGTACATGGGCCTAAGTCCAGAGGGATTCCTGGACTGATTAAGACTGATTTCTGTGTGGAGAGAAGCAGGGTTTGGGCTTAAACCTGAGTCTTAGCCCAGGCTCAGTGTGCTGTGTAGACATATCCTGCATGACCTGGGCACCTGTCCAATTGGAAATAGGCTGAGACCCATGAAACTCATTTCACATAGGCCACCAAACAGATGCCAGATGGTAATTACTTTTGGTCACTGGGCATCCCTTACTGGAGTCTTGCACCACTTATTAGGCCAGTTCTTCAGGCAGAGGTTGCAATTCCTCAGCGGTTACCCTGGCTTGCTGGGATCACCAGGCTCAGAGGGAATTATGGGAGGATGCCCCAAATGGACAGATCTGATGATAGAGTAAACCAAACTGGGATTGGATCTGTGCCCATGCTCACAGCAGCGTCACAGCAGTTGAGAAGAGCTCCTATTCAGAGATGATATGGCAGCATCTCACATTAGGGGACTGCGATGGGATCCCTGGGGTGCAGCCTGGGACTGTGGGACCACTGTGCTCCCTTAACTCTCTAGCCTGGGCTGTCTCCCTCAATGCTTTGCTAGTGACAAGCAGGAACCCTTCCAGGCACTGTTATCACTCAGCACGACAGCATGTGAGCCCCACACCCAGCTACATTGCATGAATGCTCCCAGAGTCACTCATGAGTCACAGAGAAAGGCACCAACCAAACCCCCAGCTCCCAACACTGCATCTCAGGAATATACCGTCTTGCACTGCTCAAGACGAGCAGTGCAGATTTATGAACTGATTCCTCACTTCATCAATGGAAAGTGGATATACACCAGCCTTTGCAAACCTGAGCACATTTGCCACACACTTCATACAAACTCATTGGTAAAGAGAAGCAGTTAAATTTATTGACTACAAAAGATAGATTTTAAGTGATTATAAGTGATATGCAAAAAGTCAGTGTTAGTACCAAAATAAAATAAAATATAAGCCCACAGTCTAAACTCTTAACCCTATTAGACTGGGCAACATCTAGATTAAGCAGTTTTTCTCATCCCACTTGATATTTCAGTCCTTAATATACAGGTTTGTCTCTTAAGCCTAGGCCAGTTCCCTCTGTTGGGGTCTTCAGAGTGTCCTTGTAGCTTTCAGTGTAGATGAGGGAAAGAGAAAAGCCAAGCATGTGGCCCTGTGTTCTGTTTTATACCCTCAGTCCATGTGCTTGGAGAACACAAGTCCAGGCATGTCTGGTATCATTGCTGAGTCCCCAGGCAAGGTTGAGCAATTCCCCTGGTGTGGGTTCTTGCAGGTGAGTCATTAAATTGCAGCTCCCTTGTTGGATAATAGCTGTTGGTGGCTGTTTGACTCCCCACCCAGGTGTTGGTTACTTTCCTTGCTGTTGTCTCCAGGGAGATAATATCTGACTGTTTCACCAATTTACAGCATGTTTTAATGACAACCATACAACACCATTCTCATAACTTCATATGCACTAAAGATATACATATTTAGATAGAACAGTGGGTTCAGCAGTTCATAACCTTTCTCCTGATACCTCACATGACCTGCTTTATATGCAAGATCACAGTTATATACAGATGAGGAATCTAGGGGTTACAGGATGCTGCCCCAAGTTATAGAATGTCATAGGGACAACAGCGCTGCCAGATGACCAGGAGTCACCACTGCCTCATATGGGAGCCCATGGGCAGTGACTGGGGACATGCAGCATTGGAGTCCACACGGGCAGCTCTTTATGCTTCAGTTGTGTGTGCACCTGCCTACACCAGGGCTGCACTTGGCCTGAGGACTTCAGGTTACAACACAGTGGAAAGTTACAACCAGCAGCAAAAATACCAGGACTCATTTTTTGGTTTTGTATCCTCTTCCCCTTAGGACATCCCCAGGCTGAGCCCCTAAGAGAGGAAACAAGCGAGTGCACTGGAGTGTTCCATTTGTGCTGCTTTGACGCTCCTCTCCCGCTGCAAAATGGTGAGTTCCCTTAGATCTGGGGCAGCTGGAACACTAAATAAACCCTCCGTGTGCCCTTCCTAAGAGCAAAGTCACATGCACTGCAGCCCTTCCAGTCACACCTTGTCTGTGTCTAAGATGTAGTCCCCTAAATTCATGACTGAATCACAGAAATATGACACAGGCTCTGGAAACTACTAGGACTTTGCTATCAGCAAGCCTCTCTACCTGGAAGAGTGCAGATACTGCGATGATCGATGGCAGTAAATCTTGAGAGAGAGGCAGATGTTTTCAGCTGACGCAATCAGGTATAACACTTAACAAATCTACAGCACTGGGCAACATTCTTTTCCTATCTCAGAAGCTAAGTAGTGTTAGGCCTGATCAGTAGTTGGATGGGAAAGTAAAGGGAGAGCTGAATGAAATGGTGGTGGGGTTCGCCCAAGGACGCCTTACTGAAGCAGTGTTCCAGGATGGTGCACAGGGCACTGTGCTGTCTCAGGTGTCAGCTTCCTAATGGAACCTAACTGCAAAGTTGGGACCCCTTGTGCTCTCTGAGAGTATCAAGCTTTTCCCATGAGAAATGGGTGTCGGTGCCAGAACCCTGATTAACTTAAATGGCCATGATCACTTTCAAATGTTGTTTCAGTTGGATATGGGATATGATGTGGAGAAAGTGGATAAGGAAGCGTTATTTACTTATTCCCATAATACAAGAACTAGGGGTCACCAAATGAAATTAATAGACAGCAGGTTTAAAACAAAAGGAAGTTCTTCTCCACGCAGCACACAGTTAACTTGTGGAACGCCTTGCCTGAGGAGGTTGTGAAGGCTGGGACTATAACAGGGTTTAAAAGAGAACTGGATAAATTCATGGAGGTTAAGTCCATCAATGGCTACTAGCCAGGATGGGTAAGGAATGGTGTCCCTAGCCTCTGTTTGTCAGCAGGTGGAGATGGATGGCAGGAGAGAGATCACTTGATCATTGCCTGTTAGGTTCACACCCTCTGGGGCACCTGGCATTGGCCACTGTTGGTAGACAGATACTGGGCTAGATGGACCTTTGGTCTGATCCAGTATGGCCGTTCTTATGTTCTTATGTTCTGCACTTCCTCTCCATTGCCTGTTATGTGGCACACAATGTACTGTTAAACAGCTGCAGGGCTCCACCGTAGGGGTGGCTGCAGTTCAGTGGTTGATTACATGATTTCTGTACATAATGTGGTATCGCTAGAAAATACCAGATACACCAGTCCTTGAACAGAAGTGGTCAGTTTACGGACAATTCCTTTTCCAAGAATCTCAGCCAAAACACCCTCTCTGGCTCCTATGGAGCAGCTCTGCCTCAGGAAATTACACTAGCTAGAGAGATTAAGGCAGAGAGCAACTTTGCTCATTGCTCACCTCAGCTGACCCAAAAAGAAGCATCATAAAACAAAGGCTATGTCTACACTACAAGCTAGGCGTGTGATTCCCCTGCTCATGCACACATACTCGCACTAGTTCTCATCAAGCTCGTGCATTGGCGCCAATTCCAGCCCTGGAGCACCCATGGAAAAAAATTAGTGGGTTCTTAGCACCCATGGGCAGCCAGCTCCCCACTCTCACCTACTGCCTTCAGCCCGCCGGTGGAGTGTCCGGTCAAAGAGGGTTAAAAGTCTGCTTGATAGTGCAGCCGGGGGCCCAGGGCTAAGGCAGGCTCCCTACCTGCCTTGGCTCCACGCTGCTCCTGGAAGTGGTTGCCAGGTCCCTGTGGCCCCTAGGTGCTGGGGCAGCCAGGGACTGGGCAGCTCCACATGCTACCCCCACCTGAGTACCGGCTCTGCAGGTCCCATTGGCTGGGAACCATGACCAATGGGAGATGCAGGGGGCGATGCCTGTGAGCGCAAAGGCAGCACACACAGCCTCCTGGCCACGCCTCTTCCTAGAGGTCCCAGGGACCAGGTGGTCACTTCCTCGGAGCAATGGTAAGTGCCTCCCAGACCCCACATCCCCTGCACCCCAACCCCCAGGCCCAGCCTAGAATCCCCTCCCACACCCCAAACCCCTCATCCCTGGCCCCACCCCCAGTCAGAGCCCTCACCCCCCCTTCACCCCAACCCCCTGCCCCAGCCTGGCGTCCCCACCTATGGTCCAAACCCCTATACCCCAGCCCCACCCAAGAGCCCGCACCCCAGCCACAGCCCTCACCCTCCTGTATCCCAACCACTGCCCCAGCCCAGAGCCCCCACCTGCACCCCAAAGCCCTCATCCCTGGTGTCCTGGCACTGTAGGATACAAGCAAGCTGATCACGAAGCACTAGGAACATCTGCTTCCCCATGTGAAATTTCTGGAGCCACAGTTGGTCATCCCACGTGCTGGCTGGTGAGTCTTGCCCACATGCTCAGGGTTTAACTGATTGCCATATTTGGGGTCCAGAAGGAATTTTCCTCCAGGGCAGATTGGCAGAGGCCCTGGAGGTTTTTCACCTTCCTCTGCAGCATGGGGCACGGATAACTTGCTGGAGGATTCTCTGCAGCTTGAGGTCTTCAAAACACAATTTGAGGACTTCAATAACTCAGACATAGGTTAGGAGTTTGTTATAGAAGTGGATGGGTGAGATTTTGAGGCCTGCATTGTGCAGGAGGTCAGACCAGATGATCATAATGGTCCCTTCTGACCTTAAAGTCTATGAGTCTATGAGTCTGCATGACAATGCAATCCTACCAGTTTGTGTTTGTGGTCCTGTACCAGAAGTGCTGGTTTGCACACAGGGAATCTGCAGCTAAGACCACTGACATCAGCTGGGTTGTGACTGGCATGTGAGCAACCCCTTTTGGCAGTTCACAAACTGCTGCCAAAATGTTAACCAGCATCTCCCAGATGCTACTTGTGATTCCTGGAATGGGATTGACAGCATGAATCGGAAGTCTGGATCCACTGGCTCAGGATCCACATTGATGGCTCAGGCTGCTGGGAGCGTGTGGACACAAAATGGTTCAGCTGGATTTATTGGCAGGCAAAAACCACCAAAAAACACTTCTGATCGACTCCTACGGGACAGACAGACAAGTTCACCCTCAACCCACTGTAAACTAAGCCATAGAATCATTTCAGCTGACAAGGGTAGTAGGAGTCCTGGGATATTATGATATGTGCTCATGTAATGCCGACAGACTGGGGCATTAGCGGGCAGGATTGAAACGGGGTCCTCTAGAGCTTAGTGTATGAGCCTCTACCGCATGAGCTAAAAGCTAGCTGGCTGTTAGCCAAGGCTGTAGAGCAGACTCATTTAACTCTCTCCCTAAGTGTTCTCAGTGCTACTAGATGGGACAGACACCACACCCAGGAGGTGTGTGGGTTACACTCACAGAAGCTGACGTTCTGACTCGGCTTTGTGTACTGCAGTACGGATGTGCCAGCCAGGTCATAAGGCTTGGGTTTCCCGTGCAGTGCAGACACTCAAGCATAGGCTTGGAAACACCAAATCCGCAGGTGCAGGTCACACAGTACCAGGCTCACTAGGCTGTGTAGATATATCCAAAAAGGCTTCTCACTGGCAGTCCGAGCAAGGAGGAAAAAGGACTGAAGGAGCCTGAAGACTGAATTTACCCTTCAGGTCAAGGTAGTGCCATATTGGTGAGGCAGTGAAGAAGAAGCTTGCCTTGCCACGCCTCAGGACATGCTCTTCTGGGAAATCAGGATGCTCAGCACTGCTCAGAGTTAGGCACATTTAGCCTTTACACTAACTTCTCCAGTTCGGTGGCTCCCACTAAGTGCGCTAGTGATTGTACCACGTGTAAAGGATAATGGACCAGAGACTACGCTTCCTTGCATCTTGGGTTGTCATCTACATCCATCTTGAGTGCAAATTGGTGTGAAACTGTGACCATTCTGATCCAGTAGCAATTCACCCACACACTGCACCAGTGTAGGCAATGATCCAAGCTACAAGACAGTGGGGAATCGGGCTCGCATGACCAGAATTTTCAAAAGAGCTCAGGGCTCAACATGCTGAGCTTTCTTGTAAAATTTGGCCAGGCGCAATTTTGAAATTTTGCCCTATTGGTCTGCACGAGGGGCAACAGCATGAACCATGAGTATGACTTCTAGTGACATCTCTTCTGAGAAAACACTCTGCATTTCGGTTTGGGAGTCCCAAGCGCTGGGATATGTTTGGGCTGGCCACGATAAAGCTTTTGGGCCAAATTCCAAGGTGAGTCTAAGGAAATCTAAGGGAGACAAAATTGCTGGGTTACATCCTGAGGGTCCAAGAAGAAGGTCAGTTTAGGCCCCATTAGGGTAACGCAGACTCACGACTGGCGCTGGCCCGTTATAGCGAGAGATGGTCCAGGATCACAGCTTTAAGTTGTACACATCCAAGTTTTGGGTTGGGCCCATCTGGTTATAAATGTAACAGGCTGCGCTGAGTGGCTTTTGGGGGCTTTTTGGGGGGAGCAGGATCCGTGCACACAACTTTATTCTGGGACTTTAAACGACCGGACGGCTTGAGGACAGTCTATGGGGTAGACTGAGAAAGAAGGACCCATGGGGGCTGGAAAAGACCCCCTCCCCAAAACCATCAAGTCTTTGCTTCCATCCCCATTATCCTGGGAGTGGCCACTAGAGACCTCAGCAAGGGCAGCTGCTCTGGAAAGGAACGAGCTGGGCAGGAGGCAGGCAGAAGGGCTGAGGCAGCGGCTGTGAAGCCGCTGGGTAGGGATTCAGTCCTGGCCTTTGGGGAGGGAAGTTTTAATGACACAACAACAACAACAAAAGAGGAAAGGGGGAAAGGAAGAAAAGGCTCCTGCAGGGATGGTTGCCACGGAGACCACAAGGAAGTTTGAACCAGTCCTGCTCTTTTCACAGCCGCCTTTGAGCCAAGGAGGGAATTATGGCCAGTGATAAAAGAAGACATGTGGCCCTTTACTTATAAGGACCAGCCTCTGCGTTAAAAGGCTTCAGCTCATTTTCTCTCTTGTCTCCTCCCACAATTATACATTCAGATCTCAGGCAAAAAACACCCCCAACAAATCTAGGACAAACCTCCGCATCTCTTCCCCTGGGGACCCACCTTGGCGCCCAGACAATGTCTCTTTCAGCTGATTGTTCCCCCAGTCGAAGGCCCCCGCCCCCACACACTTCCTCTATAGTTATGAAATTTTTACACGTTCAGAGCTGATAAACAGCTAGCGACGCCCGTCACCTCAGCAGCCCTTGCACACACCAGCTCAGAACCATCCCTCTCAGAGGTGGGGGCTTCTTTGAGGGATCGAAATAAACTCCTGCTTGCAGTGGCTCTAAGGTCTTCCAGAGACAAGCTCTTCTTGTTGACGTGTGGATCTGACTGGCCAGCAGCCAGAGAGAAACTCTAAAGGGCCACATTATTCCTGGCATGGTGACGTGCTCACTTCTTGGATTTCAGGGGGAGCTTCGCTCCATTAAAGGTATGCAGAACTCAAACCCTAAGGGCTGTTTTAGCCAAACAGCTGCTGTGTTGTACCCCTGGCTAATATCATTTAGAATTTGTATTATGGGAGCACCCAGAAGCCCCAATCTGGATTGGTCCCTTTTGTGCAAGGAGATGCATAAACACATTCTAACACACAGTCCCTGCCGCAAAAAAGCCTATCATCTAACCAGACAAAGGGTTGGAGGGATAGTGACTCACACCAATGGTAAAGCCGGTGCAGGGAACAGAACCTACCCCTTCTTGTACTACTACCATCAAGCGTATGGTGTAGATTTGCCTCCATGCTGTTACAAGAGGTGCTAATAGCAACCTCTTGTGCTAAGCTGCCTACCACTATCTGCAAGGGATTCTTGTGACTTTTCTCTGAGATGATCTCACTCCTCCAGGGTTTGCAGCAGGCCCCTGATATTTGCAGGGGGAATCCCCTCAGGCTACAGAAGTTCCACAAAATTCCATTCAGATTTGGCCAAGATGTCAAGTATTAAAAAATTACCATTCCACGTCTGCTAGTTGTATTGTCTGGGGAATGTTGACAGCCTGCCAAAATTACTGACTGTTCGGAGGCTGAGCTCTCATCACCCCCTAAAGCAACAGCAGCAGCATATTCTGCCCTAGAAGAGCAGGTGTAGCCAGGGAGTGGGGGTACATAGGAGAGCGAGCCTGGCACCTCCAACCCAGCACATTGTCCCAGCAGTCCACTTCCATCTCATAAGGGGCACGACATGGGCAGAAGTTCCCCCAACATTGGGGGTGGGGGAGAAAGAGAGAGTCAGGCTGGGCTCCCTGCCCCCAACCACTCCACAAACTCAGCACCCCATTCCCCACCTTGAGATAACAGACTTCTCTTAGTGCTGGCTAAAACAGCGAGTCCGGCGGCTCAACTGCTAGCAGAGGGGGCTGAAGGTTCTGGGTTCAAGCAGTGATGATGAGACAGTAGAGGGGATGTCACAGATGCACATAAATAACACTTCCTTATTTACTTTCTCCACAACACTCATTATTTCATAGACCTCTTTCATATTCCCCATTAGTCGTCTCTTTTCCAAGCTGAAAAATCCCAGTCTTATTAATCTCTCCTCATACAGAAGCTGTTCCATACCCATAAGCATTTTTGCTGCCCTTTTCTGAACCTTTTCCAATTCCAATCTATCTTTTTTGAGGCGGAGCGACCAGATCTGCACACAGTATCCAAGATGTGGGAGTGTCATGGATTTATATAGAGCCAAGATGATATTTTCAGTTTTATTATCGATCCCTTTCTTAATGATTTCCAGCATTCTATTTGTTTGTTTTTATTGCCACTGCACATTGAGTGGATGTAGTTCACAGAACTATCCACAATGACTCCAAGATCTTTCTTGAGTGGTAACAGCTAATTTAGCCCCCATCATTTTATATGTATAGGTGGGATTATGTTTTCCAATGTGCATCACTTTGCATTTATCAACAGTGAATTTCATCTGCCATTTTATTGCCCAGCCACTCAGTTTTGTGAGATCCTTTTGTAGCTCTTCGCAGTCTGCCTGGGACTTCACTATCTTGAGTAGTTTTATATCAGCTGCAAATTTTGCCACCTTACTGTTCACCCCTTTTTCCAGATCATTTATGAATATGCTGACTAGGACTGGTCCCAGTACAGACCCCTCGGGGACAGCACTGTTTACCTTTCTCCATTCTGAAAATGTACACCTTTACCGAATATTCTCATGTACTTTTCTTTCTCCCTCTCTTTTCCACCTACTAATGATCGCAGAGCACGTCTGGTTGCATTCGCAGAGGCAAACCATCTCCATATAATGAGCACGATATTTCAAAAAGAATAGCATTGGCAGTGGACATGGAAAAGCCTGGATGGAGTCACACTAAATCAGATTGATTATGTAATGACGGATACCAGAAGAATCTTCAGCGACAATAGGAGAACGAATCATTTTCACAGGGCTCAGACCAACGTATGTTGTGCTCAGAACTATGTGTTGACAATGTCTATGAAGACTGAGTTAAGAGAAGCAAAAATGGCTCTTCAATGAAGAGGCATTTGCACAGGACGCGAGTGAAATGGACCTTGAGTATAAGATCCACAAGGACATCAATGAGGACTACGAAGAGTTTATCTCGCAGATAATCTCAGCAGCTAAGAACGCAAAGACAAGAAGAGGATCAGTGAGGAAACTGAATATGATGGCGAGGAGGCTGTGCATGAAATTAGAAGGAAAAATGGGCAAAGAATACAGACCACTGTGCAAAGAAATTCGTGTGACGATCAAAGAAGACTACGAAGACTTTAGAAAGAAGAAATTGAGAGAGGCAGCTGAAAAGAACGAGAGTCTGTAGAGGGTAGAAAGTGATGTTAGGCTGAAACAGATTATCCTGGCAGCGCTGAAAGATGAAAATGGTGAAAGGACATCAGAAAGGAGCAAGATGAATGAAATATGTACAAAATTCTACAATGACCTCTACTCTTCACATGTCAATGTCCAGTGTACACTGTCAAGGCAGCAGGTTATAGAAGAAGTTCTGACGTTATGTGGGAAGAAATTCAATAAGCAGGTCGTAACATAAAGAGAGAGAAGAGTCCAGGAGTGGACGATGTTTGACTGGAATATCTCAAAGCAGGGGAAGATACTCCCTTCAAAGCATTGGCGCAATGGCTCACCATCTACATCAATAGCAAGCGTGTTCTAGATGCATGGAAGAAATCAAAAACAATACTAGTGATGAAGAAAGGTGATCCAGAAGAACTGAGCAACTACCAGCTGATCACACTTCTCTCCCAAGTGTATAAAGTCTTTAACCGTGTCATACTCAATCGGATTAAGAAGGATCTTGAAATACACGAAAGCAGAGAACAAGCTGGTTTCTGTTCAGGATATTCGACAATTGATCATATTCACTCAGTTTCGCAGTTCATAGAAAAATACAAGGAATACAAAGTACCATTGTGTATTGCATTTGTCAAGTAAAAAAAGGCATTTGACTTGGTAGAGATTAACGCTGTACTCAACACCCTCAATGAAATCAATATCGACCCGAGGTACATCAACCTGCTGGAAGAAATTAACCGCAATTGCTCGACAGATATAACATTATTCAATGTCCCCTGCATTATTACTATATGCAGAGAAGTCAGACAAGGTGACAAAATCTCACCGAAGCTGTTTGCAACAGTACTGGAGTTTCTGTTCAAGAAATTGAACTAGGAAGAAGGAATAAGAATTGACAAAGAACAGTTAATGCATCTTCTCTTCGTTGATGACTGTGTAATATTGGCAAAGGACACAGCAGAGCTGAGAACAAACTGCAGCAACTGCAAACACTTTTACATGATATCGGGTTGGAAGTGAACACAGAAGACTAAATGGATGTGGAATGAGCACTGTGCAGAAGGAATCATTACTGTAAACAGGAAAGAAATTGAGAGGTCGACAAATATATTTACCTGGGTCAGCAGCTGAGCAGAGACAACTCATGCGAAGGGGAAATGCAGTAGGAGACGAGAGGCGGGCTGGGCAAGTTTCAACAAAATAAAGACGTCTCTAACAGATGATGAACTGCCTGTGAAGAAAAGGAAAGAACTGTTTAACTCTACTGTTCTGCCAGCAATGATATATGGAGCAGAAAGCTGTCCAAAGACGAAAGCAGAGGAAGAAAAATTAGCTGTCACCCAGAGAGCAATGGAAAGGCGAATATGTAAGATATTGCACATTGCTCATATATCAAATGAGGAGATCATAAGGCGTACAGAGATGACTGACGGAGTGTGAGCAATGTATGATACAAAGTGAAGATGAGCCAGTCATGTGATCCACAGGCAAGACAATAGGTGGACAACCCGCATCAGTGACTGGATCGCCAGAGACCACAAGCGACCGCTGGGCAGACCGAAAGTGCACTGGGCCGATCCCATGATAACATTCTTTGGCCAGAAATGGAAAGCATGCGCTCACAACAAATAATATGGTGTGGCGTTGACTTGCGTTCGTGAAGGGATGGAGGAGGACAAGCCGGACAAAGGTGATTCTGAAAACTGACCATTTACTCCTACCCTTTGTTTCTTATCTTTTAACCAGTTACCAATCCATGAGAGAACCTTCCCTCTTATCCCATGACAGCTTACTTTGCTTAAGAGCCTTTGGTGAGGGACCTTGTCAAAGCCTTTCTGAAAATATAAGTACACTATATCCACTGGATCCCCCTTGTCCACATGCTTTTTGACTCTGCCTCAAAGAATTCTAGTAGATTGGTGAGGCATGATTTCCCTTTACAAAAACCATGTTGACTCTTCCCCAACAAATTATGTTCATCTGTGTGTCTGACAATTCTGTTCTTTACTATAGTTTCAACCAGTATGCCCAGTACTGAAGTCAGGCTTACTGGCCTGTAATTGTTGGGATCACCTCTGGAGCCCTTTTAAAAATTGGTGCCACATTAACTATCCTCCAGTTATTTGGTACAGAAGCTGATTTAAGTGGTAGGTTACATACCACAGTTAGTAGTTCTGCAATTTCACATTTAAGTTTCTTCAGAACTCTTGGGTGACACCATCTGGTCCTGGGGACTTATTACTGTTTACTTTACCGATTTGTTCCAAAACCTCCTCTAATGACACCTCAATCTGGGACAGTTCCTCAGATTTGTCACCTTAAAAGAATGGCTCAGGTTTGGGAATCTCCCTCACATCCTCAGCTGTGAAGACCGATGCAAAGAATTCATTTAGTTTCTCTGCAATGGCCTTGTCATCCTTTAGTGCTCCTTTAGCATCTCGATAGTCGCCCCACTGATTGTTTAGCAGGCTTCCTGCTTCTGATGTACTTTTTTGCTAATTCTTTTTGAGTCTTTAGCTAGCTGTTCATCAAATTCTTTTTTGGCCTTCCTAATTATACCTTGAACAAGGGCAGAGAGGCTAGAGGCGTGGCTTGTCGGTGACCGGGCACAGACCTTTGGAGTTCTGCACCCCCCGGTAGGGGTTTTGGAGTCGGCACCCAGAATCTCCACAGCACCAGTACTACTCCAGGGACAGGTCGAGGGACTGACAGTGCTGTTCCCCAGACCATTGCCTATCCCCCAGGCAGGGCCGGCTCCAGGCACCCGAGCAGCAAGCAGGTGCTTAGGGCAGCCAACGGAGAGGGGCGGCACGTCTGGCTTTTCAGCAGCAATTCAGTGGGAAGGACCGAATTACTGCCGAAGAAAGACGTGGCGGTGGTAGAGATGCCACCGAAGTGCCACTGATCACGGTTTTTCTTTTTTTGCGCTGCTTGGGGCTGCAAAAACGCTGGAGCCAGCCCTGCCCCCAGAGTGGCATCACCATGTGTGGCTGCATCTTCATGACGCCGCGCCTGCTCTGGTTCCCGGTCCTGCTCCATATCCCGGTACTGTTCATTAAGTGTGAGGCATAGTTTACTGACCCAGGGTTGTCGCAGATCCGCCGAGTGCTGCCAGTCGCCGAGGCCCCGATCCAGGCGCTTGTCTAGGTCAGCCAGATCCAACTCCAGGAGGAGCGACTGATACTGACTGGGACAGAGCCACCAGTAAGCCCCGTCTTGGTCATAGGGGAGCGACCCTCGGGCTCTAGCTCAGATTCAGAGTGAGGTTCCCTAGTTGTGGGACAAGCTCCAGTTCTGTGCAGTACAGGAACAAGGGGTTCTGTTCCCGATACTTTTTAATCCCCAAAGCCAAGCGTGGTCAGCAGCCCATATTAGACCTATGGGGCTTAAACCGCTACTTAGCAAAACTGAAGTTCCGCATGGTCTCCTGGCCTCCATTATCCCCTCCCTGGATCCGGGAGACTGGTACACCGCCTTTGATCTGAAAGATGCATACTTCTACATCGCCATCTTTGAGGGACACAGATGCTTCCCGACCACTATCAGTTCGTGGTCCTCCTGTTTGGGCTAGTGACAGCACCATGGCTATTTACCAAGTGCATGTTGGTGGTGGCGGCTTACCTCAGACGTCGGGGTATCCAGATCTACCAGTACCTCGACAACTGGCTCGTCAAAGGAAACTCCAGGTCCAAGGGGATGTCATGGTGCTGCTGGCCACGTGCCGTTGCCTCGGCCTGTTGGTGAACAACAAAAATTCCACATTAGTTCCAGTACAAAAGATAGAGTTCATTGGAGCAGTGCTCAGCTCGACCTGCACCAGGATGCTCCTGCCGCTGGAGAGATTCAGGGCACTAATGGACCTCATCACAGAAATCTCTGCATTTCCCTTGACCACGGCCAGGGTTTACCTTCACCTCCTAGGTCACATAGCAGCGTGCACATATGTGGTGTGCCATGTCAGACCCCGGATGTGACCCTTGCATCAATGGCTGGCGACATGAGTGGCTTTGGGTGCCTTCATACAACAGGGCTGCCCGGGGGGGGCAAGAGGGGTAATTTGCCCCAGGCCTCGCAGGGGCCCCCATGAGAGTTTTTCGGGGTCCTTCACTCGCTCTGGCGGCCCCGAAAACTCTTGCGGGGCCCGGGCCCCCGGAGCTTCCTCTTCTCTCAGTCTTCGCCGGCGGAGGGTCCTTCCGCTCCGGGACCTGCCACCAAAGTGCCCCGGAGACCCTCGGCGGTGACCCCCCGCTGCCGAATTACCACCAAAGACCCGGCTGCACTTTGGTGGCGGGTCCCGCTTCAGTGGTAATTCGGCAGCGGGGGGGCCCCCGCCACGGGTCTCCGGGGCACTTCAGCGGCGGGTCCCAGAGCGGAAGGGCCCTTCACGGCCGAATTATTGCCGAAGTGGAGGCCCCCGCCGCTGAAGACCCCAGGCCCCTGAAATCCTCTGGGTGGCCCTGTCATACAATCTAGCTGGGACTGGGACTCCACCTGTTGTTGTGATGAGTGACAAAAGCACCTGGAGGGGGTTGCGCTTGTTATTAGCAAGCATTGTGCAACACAGCCCAGGCTGGAGAGTTAAGGGAACACAGCGGTACCCCAGTTGCAGGTGGTACCCTGGGGATCCCGTCGCTTCCAGATGCACTGGATTTTTGCACTTACTGGAAGGTTATGAAGGGATGAGTGGCTAGGTTATAAAAGGATAAGTAGCAGAAGTTGCCCTACCTTACATCTTCTTCCCTGTCAGCATTTTAGACACAGAGAGAAGCTTTAGTAAAAAAATAAAATTCTACCTACAGACAAGAGAGAATCACTTTCTGAGGAAAACACTAAAAGGCTAACTGTATTATACCACAATGGAAATGTCTGCCAGAATGGCAAAAAGAATGACATTTACATTTGTCAATTTGTGATGCTTCTCAGCAATAAACGATTGGTTTGATAGTTTGAAATTATTGAACCAAATTTGAAATCAATGTAAGCATTCCTTCAAAATATGAGCAGCTTGAAGTGCTGAGTTTAATTTAAAATGGCACCAATGACAGCTGCAATGGTGAATTATTTTATGTTTAGTGCATTTTTAAATTTTTTTTATTATTCAAGTATGAGTTCAGTTAGATTGACACCAGAAGAGGCTCTTACTGCTCAGGACTTCCTGTTACACTGTTCAACAAAGTCAGTTTGGTCATATTCCAGAGTGCTACTTTAAAAAGTAATTTTGAATGTGTGACTTTTACTGCACACTGTATATCTGCAGGACGTTTTCCTTAAATTGTAGGATTTGTTTGTAAAATCAGTTTTCCCCATTGCAACCCAATTCTGAACATTTTCTATGCATTTATAGTAAGGCTACTTAATTGTTGTAAATGTATCAAATAATTTGGATTAAAAAACCATAAAGGCAGAATTATTATTTTTAATGGAAAAGAACAAAATCAGAAAATAATAAATCCTAAAATTCACAATAATAAAATGGATTTCATAGGGCCCTACCATATATTTTGTACCCTGGTATTACCATGTCCCACTGATTATCATCGTTCCACCAAGTTCCTGTGATGCCTGTTATATCAATATCCTAACTGAATACCAAGCACTCACGTTCACCCATCTTAGTATTTAGACTTCTTGCATTTGTATAGAAGCACTTATAAAATTTGTCAATATTTAGTTGTCTGCCTTCACGTGATGTAATTGAATGGGACTCTTTTTCATGTTTCTTTCCAGTTCCTACCTGTACTTCACCAACTTCTAGCCTCTCCTCTTTTCTAGGATGTAGAGCAGAGGTGGGCAAACTATGGCCCCCGGGGCACATCTGGGCTGGGGGACTATCCTGCCCAGCCCCGAGCTCCTGGCCCAGGAGGCTCGCCCCAGCCCCTCCCCTGCTGTCCCCCCTCGCCCGCAGCCTCAGCTCACTTGCTCCACCGCTGAAGCAATGCTCTATGTGGCAGGGCTGTGAGCTCCTGGGGCTGCAGAGCCCAGCCTGACCCAGTCTCTGTGCTGTGCGGCAGCGTGACCCAGCTCCAGCCGGGCAGCACAGTTGTAGCGCCACCAGCAACCAGTGCTCCAGGCAGTGCGGTAAGGGGGCAGGGAGTGGAGGAGGGGTTGGATAGAGGGCAGGGGAGTTCAGGGTGGTGTTCAGGGGCTGGGGGTGTGGATAGGGTTGGGGCGGTCGGGGGGGGAACAGGGGGTTGAATGGGGGCAGGAGGCCTGGCGAGGCAGTCAGGAAGGAGGGGGGGTTGGATGGGACAGCAGGGGGCAGTCAGAGGACAGAGAGAAGAGGTGGTTGGATGTGGCCAGGGTCCCGGGGGGGCCATCACAATGAGAGGAGGGGTTGGATGGAGCGGCAAGGGTCTGGGAGTGGTCAGGGGACAGGGAGCGGGGCTGTGTGGATGTGTGTCCTGGCGGGGGAGGGCAGATAGGAGGTGGGGGCCGGGTCACAACCCCCTCTCCTAACTGGCCCTGCATACAATTTACGAAACCGGATGCAGCCCTCAGGCCAAAAATTTTGCCCATCCCTGATGTAGAGTATCCCCTTTAATAAATCCTCCCTTAAGGGATGTCTCTGTCGGAACCATGTGCTCCTCCTCACCTGTCAGCTTTTCCTCAGTTTAAAAACTTCTCTACAACTTTTTCAGTTTTACAGGCCAGCAGACAAAGCCCATCCTTCCTGTATAAACTCCTTCCTCAAAAGGTCCGCCAGTTCCTAATAAACCTTAATCCCTCCTCTGAACATCATCATCTCATCCATGCTTTGAGACCCTGCAGTTCTGCTTGTCTAACTGGTCCTGCGCATGAAATTGGGAACATTTCGGAGACTACTACTATGGAGTCCTGGACTTTAATCTCTTACCTAGCAGCCTAAATTTGGCCTCCAGGACACCTCTCCTACCTTTCCCTATGTCACTGGTACCTACATGTACCACAACAACTGACTCCTCCCCAACACTGCAAATAAATCGGTCTAGGTATCTCAAGTTGTCTGCAACCTTAGTACCCAGCACGCAAGTCACCACATGGTTCTCCCAGTCATCACAAACCCAACTATCTGAATTTTTAATAATAAAATGCCCCATCACTGGGACCTGTCCCTTCCTAATAACTGGGGTATCCACCCCTGGAGATGTATCCTCAGTATGAGAAGATACCATGACATCATCTGGAAGGAGGGTCCCAGTTGGAACAATTGTTTCCTTCTGCTCCATCTTGATGTTCTCCTTCCCCAAGACTTTCATCTTCCTCAACAGCACAGAGGCTGTCAGATGTGGGGTGGGGCCTCTCTGCTGTGTTCCAGAAAGTCTCGCCTATGGACCCGTCTGCCTCCCTTAGCTCCTCCAGTTCAGCCACTCTGGTCTCCAAAGCCTGGACTTGGTCTCTGAGGGCCATGAGCTGCTTACACCGAATGTGCACCTATGTCACCTGCCACAAGGTACATGCTGCTTTCAGTGCAACAGACTGGAGAGCCCCCGCTCTGCTGCTGGACGTCTACCTGAATTGTTTTTACTTTTGCAGGGTTTGTTTGTTCTTTGTGTTTGTGTTTTGGGGGGAGTCATTTTTTTTGACAGGGAAGTGTTATTGGCCTAAGTTTATGATGGGGATGATATGATGGGATAGCCTGATTTTGGCAATTAATTGATCTTTGACTATTAGCAGTAAATATGCCCAATGGCTTGTGATGGGATGTTTAATGGGGTGGGATCTGAGTTACTAAAGAGAATTCTTTCCTGGTGAGTCTTGCTCACATGTTCACGGTTTAGCTGATCACCATATTTGGGGTTGGGAAGAAATTTTCCTCCAGGGCAGATTAACAGAGGCCCTGGAGGTTTTCGCCTTCCTCTGCAGCGTGGGGCATGGGTCACTTGCTGGAGGATTCTCTGCAGCTTGAGGTCTTTAAAGAATGTTTATTGGGTGTATCTGGCTGCCATGCTCCCTCTTTAAACTCCCTTGCAAAACTCCCTGATCGCTAGTTACCCTGGTCATTATAACCCTCTTCTCCATGAGTTAGCCCCACCCTCTTGTCAAATGACCCTAAAGGAATTAGGATCAAAGGATGGCAGGCTACAGCCACCTTGTCTAGCAGGCTGCTAGGCTCAGCACACAGCCCCCTCACAGATCGCACTATAAACTTCAATCAAGGAAGCATATGACACGCAAGTAAGCATGTAGCTCACAACAACAAACAAACTCACTCACCACAAGGTCCATCTTCTGTTCTTATGACCTGTTCTGAAAGGAAGAGCTTCCATTAACCAACTACAGATCATGAAAACCCAACAGACACTAGCACCACCACCTAGCTCACTTCTCAACACCCTGCTTTGCAATACGGGATAATTCCAAGTCATTCCAGGGACACTGTGTGACCCACACACCTCCTGGGGGTGGGGCTCTGTCCCATCTAGTTGCAAGAGCGATTAATGAGTCTGCTCTACAGCCTTAGCGAAGAGGCCCTTGGCTTTTAGCTCATAATGTGGAAGCTAATGAACTAAGCTCCAGAGATCCTAGGTTCAATTCTGCCTGCCGACGACCGCGGTCTGTCTGCAGGGGCAGCTCTAGGCACCAGCAAAGCAAGCAGGTGCTTGGGGCGGCCTGTTTGCAGGGGCGGCAGCTGGCAGCGATCCAGCCTGGGAGCTGAGAATCAACAGGGATCCCTGGGAGCTGTAGTTCTTTGGTTAGCTCCCTGCCTATAAAGCCAGCTCTGGCCAGGGAAAGAACTACATTTCCCAGCATTCCCTTGGCCGCTATCAACAGGAAAGGGAGAGGAAGGGAGTGTGGTAGCTGAAACCTCATGCTGCAGCTTGGTGTGCATGCAGATCTCACTGCTACAGCAGGGTGGCACTGTGAATGGGGAACAAGTGTGCCCAAGGAGTAGAAAGCTTTGGCCCAGATATCCCCTTCAGAAGACATCCCCAGACTGGATTAGGGATACTGATGTGATCTCACCTTGCAGCCCCTGACTCGCACCCCCTGCCGCCCCAGTCCTGGGCTCTCCTCCCCCGACCTGTAAGGGAGGGGAGGCTCTACTGGACCTGGGCAGCTTTATATACAGTACCAGGCATGTAGGAGGATTTCCACTTCTGAGCCATGGAAGCAGAAATTGACTTTTCCTTTCCAGAGTTAGCTAATATTCAGAAAGGGAATCTAGCACCTGCCTTCCAGATGTGAACACCTCAAAATTCAGGAGTGCTCAAACTCAGTTTGGGCAGCTGTTACTTCATTTCTCCCAAATCAAATATAATGATCCACTGTAACTTGCTGTAGAAAAAATAGGATAAAATTGAGCAAGAAATGCTTCCCAGTGGTTATTAGGACTGGAATTGCTATTTTCAACAGCCATTGCCTTTTTTTTTTTTTTTTTTAGTTTTGTTTGTTTAAGAGGAAGACAGTGCTATTTTTGCATTGGCAAATTCCCCATAGAAACAAAGAGTGAGACAAAAGATTAATAAAGGCACCTCAACTTTTCCTCATTTTTGGAGGACAGTCTTATAATATGCACACAGATATCCTCCAATCACATAAGCTGAACAGTGTTCCACTTTACTGCAGTTCTGTAACCATATGGAAACCAATCCTGTCTGTGTTCTGTGCACATCCAAAATTCCTGCTGAATGACCCACCCTGGGAGCAAGTTACCAGTGACCCAGGGCTGGGGCGGAAGGAGGGTGCAAGTGTAGGGGGGACCCAGGGCTGGGGCATCAGAGGGTGCAGGTGGAGGGGGGCAGAGCCCAGGGCTGTGTGTGGGTGGGGGGGGCACTGGTGGAGGGTAAGGGGGGAGCCCAGAGCTAGGGCAGCATGCTGTGTGTGTGGTGGGGAGAGCCCAGGGCTGGATCAGGGGAGGAGAGCCCAGAACTGGGGCAGCAGGGGGGTGCAGGTGGTGGGGAGGCCCAGAGCTGGGACAGCAGGGGGTGCAGGTGTGGGGGGGGAGCCCAGGACTGGGGCAGCAGGGGTGAACCCAGGGCTGGGGTGGGGGCAGCCAAAATGTTTTTTTGCTTGGGGCAGCAAAAAACCTAGAGCCGGCCCTGTCTGTCAGTGTTACAATTTTTATACCTAGATGGAGATTGTTTCACTGTCACATGGCTCATCGGATGGGTTTGAACACTCAGGCCTTGAAATCCACAGCACAGACTTTGTCTTCTCTGTAAGTGGCAGAACGAAAGCCGACTGTTTTCCTTGGCAGTTTGTTACCAGCTGGCCTACTTTTAAAAGGCTGAGGCAACGAAAATCTTGAATCGGCAACAGGCGACTTTTGGGGCTACAAATTTTTTTCTTTTGGGGAAATATGGGCGAATTTAAGGAGTCCTCAGTCTCTGTCACTTTGCTGCCATCTGGTGGCTTTTTGAATGCGCAGCCACATCAGCTGCTGCACATGTTGCCAACGTTGGGGATTTCTTTTGAAACGGTGAGGATTCAGACTTTTAGAAATAAACTATTGTTTGGTCAGCTGTGGGCTACTTTTCACAAGTGACTGGTGAAAACCTGAGCTTTCATGTTTCCCCGTACTGTAAGAAACAGCATATCCCTGGCCAGTAGGCTACAAAACCGTATTTGTGGGACAGAGCTGGGATGTAGGGCATGAGGCTACCTGGTTTCTATTCCTGGCTCTGGGAGGTGTATTGTGGCTTAGTGGTTACAGAAAGCACAGCCACATGTAACACTGTCCCTGTTTGGGTCATCTGGGAGGACTGAACATGGGACTTCTGTATGTAAAAGAATAAGCCTTGAGCTGAAGAACCAGGCCTTATTACAGGCAAGCAATAGCACAGACAAAAACAATATGTGGTTTAGCTGCTCCGTTTTCCATAAGGATGATGATGTAAAACATGGGAACAAAGGCGAATGAGACTGAGCATAGAATGGGAATGAGCATAGAAGTGGAAGTCACTATATCTGAGGAGGAAGCAAAACTCGTCGTGCCCAATGCAGGAGAATTGGGTAATCGTCACAGAAAACTGAAAGAACTGGCACCCGAGACTGCAAGTCCGGTAGCGAGGAATTTTAATAAATCTATCAAACTGGAGGGTGGTATTCATAGACTTTAAGGTCAGAAGGGACCGTCATGATCATCTAGTCTGGCCTCCTGCACAGAACCTTACCCGCCCACTCCTCAGATTACCTCTCATTTTTGTTATGATAAATTAGCCAGATTGAGCTTAAGTCTCTTACTGTAAAGCCCTTTCCCACTGTATGACTAGAGAATATTTAAGAAAGGGCAAAAAAGTGATCCAGGCTACTATAGATCTATTAGTCTGATTTCAGTAGTATGCAAGGTGTAGCAGGGTGGTCACCCAGCTCCTGCCCTGAAGAGGGCTGTGGCTGTGAAGAGCTAAACTGATTGGGGGAAGCAGCCACAACTGGGGCCATGCCCCAATCAGGCCACAGCTGGCCCTAGAAGAGGGCTGAGGGCAAGAGGCTGAAAGGGAACCCTCTCTCTGCAGCTGTAGAGAGAGGAGGACTGGACTGCCTAGGAGCTGAGAAGGGTCCCTCAGGTGGAGCAGGGCTGGGAAGGGCAGACAGAGCTGGGGAGCTCCAGCCTAGTCAAACCACAGGCTGCAGGCCTTGCTAAAAGGCCAAAAGGATACTGGGGCTGCAGAGGGCAGGCCAGAAATAGGCAAAGGCAGCAGGTCCTAACCCCCTTGCTGATGAAGAACAGTTTACAGACTGCAGTCTGCCCCAGTGAGCAGGGGCTAGACGATGACTGGCAGTTGCCATTAAGGCAAGGTGAGGATAGAGGGTTGGGGGTTCCCCTGGGAGGGGAGACCCCGATTGTGGGTTGTTTCTGGGGGCAGAACCCAGACACAGAGGGGCACCAGGGTCTGGGAGGGACACGGGGGCCAGCAGCAGGCGAGACACCAGCCTGCAGAGGACACTCCGGGATGGAAGAACTAATTCCCAGGATGACCAGCAGGAGGCCCCGCGCCACTGAGTCTAAAAGGTACTAAAGCTCATTAAAAGGGTTGGACAAATATTTTCCATCAAAACTTTTTTTGGATCGAAAACTAGGGGTTTTTAAAAGCAGAAAAAATCATGGACAATGTCTGCTTTCCTTCAAAATTTGCTGTGGTTTTTTATAATTGAAAAACTGAAATTTGTCTGCCAAAACCTGACCATGATTTGGGGTTTCAGAAGTGTGTGGCCAAATATTTGCTGCTTGCTGTATTTGATTGTTTAAAGAAACAATACAAAAATTCTGCTTAAAAAAAATGCAAAATTTTTTAAACCACCTCAGCTTGTGACCAAATGCCTGAGCCCATCCAGTCAGAGAGTTTTCCAGGTTCTGATATTCTTCTGGCTTCCTTGACTCATATCTGTCTCCATAACTTTGGGTTCATTTAGGTTAGAACATAAGAACATCCATACTGGGTCAGACCAAAAGTCCATCCAGCCCAGTATCCTGTCTACCGACAATGGCCAATGCCAACTGCCCCAGAGGGAGTGAACCTAACAGGTGATGATCAAGTGATCTCTCTCCTGCCATCCATCTCCACCCTCTGACAAACAGAGGCTAGGGACACCATTCCTTACCCATTCTGGCTAATAGCCATTAATAGACTTAATCTCCATGAATTTATCTGTTTCCTAGAGACTGGATTGATGGGGTCCTTCACAAACTGGAGATGGTTACTGTGGGTTTTTTCTTTAGTATAACTTATGTACATATTCCACTAACTGAGCATTTGAGCTTGTTCCAGAATCTGGGATGAGCCTATGTTGTGAAAACGGAAATGCTCAAAATAGCACATGCATGTGAATGGACATAGGGTGCTAAAATTAAATTAACCCAGGAGGTCTCACACTGGGGGTCGGGACCCCTTATAGGGTCATGAGGTTATTACTGGGGGTTGCGAGCTGTTAGTCTCCACTTCAAACCCCTCTTTGCCTCCAGCATTTATAATAGTGTTAAATATATAAAAAAGTGTTTTTAATTTATAAGTGAGGGGTCGCACTCAGAGGTTTGCTATATGAAGGGGGTCATCAGTACAAAAGTTTGAGAACAACTGAATTAACCCCTCTGGAGCCTTAGGGAATGCAGGGGAGTTGGGGGGTGTCCCTTGGTAGGGTTGGGAAGGAGGTAGGTGGTGTAGGATATTGCTCTTCTCATGTGATCCATCCCCCATGGCTTTCTTGGCTCTATCACTGTTAATCTAAAGTGGCTAATTTTAATGAAGCTACCCTCCCCGACATGAATCTCCCTATGGCACTGAAATTAAATGTAGACTATAATTTGGCATTTGAGAAGTGAAAAGGATGGTAGCCTTAAGGGAAAAGATAACAGCTTGGCTCTGTGTTAAATAGCTGTCTGCAAGCCTCAAACTGTTGAATGAGTTCTAGGGTAGGGAAGGCTGAGCCTTCCCAAACAGCTTGGCCCTGCCCCGTATCCGACCCTCACCAACTTCCTGCCCACCAACTGCCCCCCCTCAGAATCCCCAACCCCTCCTGCTCCTTGTCTCCTCACCACCACCTCCGAGATGCCCCCCAACCACCACCCCGGGATCCCATCCCCCACCAACCCCCCCGCTCCCTGTCCCCTGACTGCCCCAACCCCTATCTACACACTTCCACCGAGTCCTGACAGACCCCCAGAATGCCCATGATCCAACCCCCCGTTCCCCATTCCCTGACTGCCCCCCCAAACCTCTGCCCCCTCCCTGTCCCCTGACTTTTCCCGGGACTCCCTGCCCCTTATCCAACCCCCCTGGCCTCAGCCCCCTTATCATGCCACTTACCCCCGCCTGCCCCCTTTCCCAGAGCCTCAGCGCGCCGCATTCAGGAGTGGCCCTGGACAGTGCCGCAGTGGCATGGCCCCAGCAGAACCTGAGCTCCCGCCGCTTGGCTGCAGCTCGCCGCCCTGCCCCCTTACCACGCAGCTCTGAGCAGGAGGAGCTCAGGCCCCACTGGAGCCACACTGCTTTAGCTCTGTCCAGGGCCGCTCCTGGACATGGCGCACTGAGGCACCTGGGGATGGGGGAAGGCGGGGAGCCTCAGACATTCTCATGGGGGCCCCTGCAAGGCCTGGGGCAAATTGCCCCACTTGCTCTTCCCCACTCTCCCCCAGGGTGGCCCTGTCTGGTCATGGTGCAAGGTCAGGAAGAATACCTTGTGAATCCAATCTTTGGTTCCAAGATCCTCTGAGAGAAGCTCCTGTACCTCCTAGACTGGGAAGATGGAGTGCCGTGCCCCCATCAACCTCCGCTCCAACCACCAGGCCTGACAGAGGAGCTGGACACTGCAGGGGGATACTGGGAGCAGTGGCGGATTACTGCACGGGCCAACAGGGCCCATGCTCAGGGGCCCTGGCCAATTTGGGGCCCCCCACAGGATCCCAGAACTCCTGCCCTGCTCCTCCTCTTCCCTCTCTGAGGCCTCACCTCCTGGCCAGGCCAGAAGCCGGAGGCCGGCTGTAGTAGGGTAAGTATATTCCCGCCACCCCGACCTGCCTGAGCCACTCACCCAAACCCCTCTCCTCAGTCCCCACTCCCACACTAGAGTTGCCAACCCTCCAGGATTGGCCTGCAGTCTCCAGGAATTACAGATGAATCTTTCATTAAAGATTATGCCATGTGATGACATGTCCAGGAATACATCCAACCAAAATTGGCAGCCCCTCCACTCCCTGCACATGGACCTGGCCTGAGCCTCTCTCCCCCACCCAGGACCGGCCTTAGGGAAAATGCAAACTTTCATTTTGGTGCCCTTGGCCCCCTGGGGCTCCTAAGTGTCCCTGCGCCTGTAACTCCTGCATGCTGCCCCCTCCTGTGCCCCTAATTTCTACACTGTGCTCCTAACCTGTACACCAC
The DNA here is from genome assembly GCF_007399415.2 of Gopherus evgoodei. Classification (NCBI taxonomy): domain Eukaryota; kingdom Metazoa; phylum Chordata; order Testudines; family Testudinidae; genus Gopherus; species Gopherus evgoodei. Next base: position 12,321,436 of record NC_044344.1, on the reverse strand, counting down.
TTCCTATGGCTCTAATCCCTGCAGCACCTTCTGCACCCCTAACCTATGCACCCCCTCCTGCATCCAACCTCTGCACCGCACCCCCTCCTGCACCCCAACCCCTGAAATCCCTTCTGTGCCCCTCACTCCTACACAAGTACAGCCCTTGGGGTGGGGTGGCTTTAACAGTCTAACACAGACTTCTGCCACCTAGGACTCCCAGACCCAATTGCTCAGGTTCTCACTCATCTGCCTGCAGCTCCTGAACTGCGAAGAGTTACTATGGGACTGTGGCTCTGGGAAAAGGCGCGGCTGCTCATGGTGTGAGGTAAGAGTGACACCTTGTGGTGAGATAGAATCATAGGCCTGGAAGGGACCTCGAGAGGTCATCTAGTCCAGTCCTCTGCCCTCATGGAAGGACTAAGTATTATCTAGACCATCCCTGACAGGGATTTGTTCAACCTGCTCTTAAAAATCTCCAATGATGGAGATTCCACAACCTCCCTAGGCAATTTATTCCAGTGCTTAACCACCCTGACAGTTAGGAAGGTTTTCCTAATGTCCAACCTAAACCTCCCTTGCTGCAGTTTAAGCCCATTGCTTCTTGTTCTATCCTTAGAGGGGAAGATGAACAAGTTTTTTCCCTCCTCCTTCTGACACCCTTTTAGATACCTGAAAACTGCTATCATGTCCCCTCTCAGTCTTCTCTTTTCCAAACTAAACAAACCCAATTCCTTCAGCCTTCCTTCATAGGTCATGTTTTCTAGACCTTTAATCATTGTTGTTGCTCTTCTCTAGACTTTCTCCAATTTGTCCACATCTTTCCTGAAATGTGGCACCCACAACTGGACATAATACTCCAGTTGAGACCTAATCAGCATGGAGCAGAGCAGAAGAATTACTTAAATAATAATTGGAGATATATTGATCTCCTAGAACTGGAAGGGACCTTGAAAGGTCATTGAGTCCAGCCCCCTGCCTTCACTAGCAGGACCAATTTTTGCCCCAAATCCCTAAGTGGCCCTTTCAAGGATTGAACTCACAACCCTGGATTTAGCAGGCCAATGCTCAAACCACTGAGCTATCCCGCCCTCTCCTGTCTCATTTGCAACACTCCTGCTAATACATCCCAGAATGATGAGACAGTATCAAAAGTCAAGATATACCACGTCTACTGCTTCCCTCCTATCCACAAGAGTTGTTACCCTGTCAAAGGAACCTATCAAGTTGGTTTGACATGATTTGTTCTTGACAAATCCATGCTGACTGTTACTTATCACCTTATTATCTTCTAGATGTTTGCAAATTTATTAATTATTTGCTCCATTATTTTCCGGGTACAGAAGTTAAGCTGACTGGTCTGTAATTCCCCTGGTTGTCCTTATTTCTCTTTTTAGAGATGGGCACTGTATTTGCCCTTTTCCAGTCTTCTGGAATCTTTCCATGACTTTTCAGAAAAATCACTAATGGCTCAGATATCTCCTCAGTCAGCTCCCTGAGTATTCTAGGATGCATTTCATCAGGCCTTGATCACTTGAAGACATCTAACTTGTCTAAGTAATTTTTAACTTGTTCTTTTCCTATTTTAGCCTCTGATCCTACCTCATTTTCACTGACATTTACTATGTTAGACGTCCAATCACCACTGACCTTCTTGGTGAAAACCGAAACAAAGTCAGTAAGCACCTCTGCCATTTCCACATTTTCTGTTATTTTCCACCTCTCATTGAGTAATGAGCCTATCCTGTCCTTGGTCTTCCTTGTGCTTCTAATGTATTTGTAGAATGTTTTCTTGTTCTCCACTGTGTTTTTAGCTAGTTTGATCTTGTTTTATGCCTTGGCCTTTATAATTTTGTCCTTTCATACTTGTGTTATTTGCTTATATTCATCCTTTGTAATTTGACCTATTTTTCACTTCTTGTAGGACTCTTTTTTGAGTTTCAGATCATTGAAGATCTCCTGGTTAAGCCAGGGTGGTCTCTTGCCAGACTTCCTGTCTTTCCTATGCAGTGGGATAGTTTGATCTTGTGTCCTTAGTAATGTTTCTTTGAAAAACTGCCACTGTCTTCAATTGTTTTTCCCTTAGACTTGCTTCCCATGGGATCTTATTTACCAACTCCCCGAGTTTGCTAAAGTCTGCCATCTTGAAATCCATTGTCTTTATTGTGCTGTTGTCTCTCCTACCATTCCTTATAATCATGAACTCGTATCCTTTCATGATCACTGTCACCCAAGCTGCCTTCCACTTTCAAATTCTCAACCAGTTCCTCCCTATATGTCAAAATCAAATCTAGAACAGCCTCTCTCCTAGTAGCTTTCTCCACATTCTGAAATAAAAAAATTGTCCCCAATACATTCCAAGAAATTGTATGATAATTTGTGCCCTGCTGCGTTATTTTCCCAACAGATGTCTGGGTAGTTGAAGTCCCCCATCACCACCAAGTCCTGTGCTTTGGATGATTTTGTTAGTTGTTTAAAAAACGCCTCATCCACCTCTTCTTCCTGGTTAGGTGGTCTGTTGTAGACCCCTACCATGACATCACCCTAGTTTTTACCCTTTTATCCTTACCCAGAAACTTTCAAAAAGTCTGGCTCCTATTTCCATCTCAACCTCCGTCCAAGTGTATATATTTTTAATATATAAGCAACACCTCCTCCCATTGCTCCCTGCCTGTCCTTCCTGAGCAAGCTGTACCCTTCTATACCAATATTCCAGTCATGTGTATTATCCCACAAAGCCGGTGATGCCAACTATCTCATAGTTGTGTTTATTTACTAGCATTTCGATTTCTTACTGCTTATTCCCCATACTTCTCGCATTAGTATACAGACATCTAAGATACTGGTTTGATTCCCTCCCCACAAGTTCTGCCTTGTCTCTCCCTTATCCCTGCTATAACAGCCCTTGCTTCCCCCAAATTCCGACCCTTCTCCCAGGTCTCCATGTTTTTGACTTACCTGTGGGCTTGGTCACCCTTTAAAGCCCTCCTCACTAGGTTAGCCAATCTGTATCCAAATATGCCCTTCCCCTTCCTCAGTAGGTGGACCCCATCTTTGCTTAGCAGTTCTTCCTGGAATAGCACCCCATGGTCAAGGAAGCCAAAGCTTTCCTGGTGACATCTTCGCAGGCAGGCATTCACCTCCAGGATGCATCTGTCTCTGCCTGGGCCCCTATCCTTGTCCAGTAGGATTGAAGAGAACACCACCTGTGCTCCCAGCTCCTTCACCCTTATCCCCAGAGCCTTATAGTCACTGATGATCTGCTGAGGGTCATACCTCGCAGTATCATTAGTGCCCACATGGATGAGTAGCATGGGGTAATAGTCAGAGGGCCAGATGATCCTCAACAATCCCACCGTAATGTCTCGGATACGGGGCCCTGGAAGACAGAATACTTCCCGGGATGCCATGTCCAGGCAACAGATGGGTGCCTCTGTCTCCTTCAGAAGAGAGTCACCCACCACCACTTACTCTACGTTTCCTCCTGAGAGTGGTGGCGGCGATACTCCCAGCCTTGGAGATACATGGCTTCTCCTCCTCCACCTTTGGGGGTGATTCCTCCTCGCTCGTTGCCAGGGCAGCATAACGGTTTTTCATCACCATGGTGAGGGGGTTGAGAGTAGAGGTGGAGCACTGCCTGCTGCCAGAAATAACCAGAAGCTAAAGCAGCAAAGAATCCTGTGGCACCTTATAGACTAACAGACGTTTTGGAGCATGAGCTTTCGTGGGTGAATACCCACTTCGTCAGATGCATGTAGTCCTCCCTACATACATCTGAAGCTAGTGTCCTCCCTGTGACAAAGCCATATCCTCCTTCCCTGGCAGCGTGAGAGCATTCCTCTAGCTGGATAGCTTCCTCAGCCTTGGATGTCTCTATATGAATACTCTCAAGGAATTCCTCCTGGGCACGGATGCTCCTCAGCCTAGCCACCTCCTGTAGCTCTCCCACCTGCTTCCTGAGAGATTCTACCAGCAGGCATCTCTCACACTGGATGGTCCCCCCAGCCTGGCTTTCTTTGAGTGGGAAATGAAGACCACAGTCTTTGCAAGTCCACACCAGGATCTGGGTAGAAGCATCCATGGTTAGGTTCTCTGTCTTGATACAGGTGCAGGTAGAGGAGACATGGGCAGTGTTGGCACTGGCAATGTGGCCCTTCCTCCCTCTCAAACTCCCCTGTTTCCTAGCGCCACTTGGTCGCTTAGCCTCTGACTTTTAAGTTCTTCTCTCCTAGGTCAGCCCTACCCCCTCGTTAATCACATGCGGGAGGGTGATCACAAGGCTGATTGAGGATGAAGAGAACAAAGGCTCATACAGTCCCTAGACACACAATCCCAACTGACCCAATAACTGAAATAACCTGAAAGAGAGAGAGAACCACAATCAGCAAAACAAATTCACTCACCCCAAAGTTAGTGCTCGCACCTTGTTCATTCAGGAGGGGGATCTCCTTCAGCCCCTCTCAGATTCCCCTGGTGGTGGTCCCCTGTTTGCTAGCTCCCCTTGGTCAAGAGAGGGACATTTAACTTCTTAACAGTTGAGCCTCAGTTTTTGAGCGTCTGGGGCAGCAAAGGTGCTGTGCCGATGCTCATGGCTCGCCCAGAGGAGCTGCAGTGAGACAGCCTGAATGGTGGTCAGGCCTTAAAAAAAAATGTCATGAGTTAAGGCTGCTCTACTTTACCGTAATATGATTTTCCTCCCGTGCTGAAAAGCTAGGAACTAAACACCTCAGATCACAGCCACACTGGCCTGGCTTTACCTGCAGCAGTATAGAACCGCGGCACTCTTCCCCGCTGCCAGCCTCCTTCCAGAACACGTTATTACCATCCACAGCTTTCTGAGCTATGCACCGGGCAGCCTCCCTCTGACTCCTACACAGAAGGAGATGTAGTTTAAGAGTTGTTCTTTATTTCTAAGGAATGTGGAGAGAACTATTTCCTCAAAGGGGCCACGCTGTCAATAGCTGTCTCCTTCTTGTCTCAGTGTCAGAGTTAAGGTCTGGGGGCTAGATCCACACAGGGATGTAGACATGCCGAAGTCTAACATTTAGGAGCAGGGCCAGCTCCAGGCACCAGCCGAGCAAGCTCGTGCTTGGGGCGGCAGATTCCAAGGGGCGGCATTCCGCCTGCCCTTTTTTCTTATTTTTCGTTTTGGTTCGCTGCTCTGGCCGCCTTGTAGAAGGCAGTGGGGTGGAGAAGAGGAGCACCCTGCAGCAAACTCAGCAGGGCAGCCCATGTCCTTCCCTCCCAGCCGACCGGAGCAGCACAGAGCCCTCCTGGCAGGCGGCGCAGCAGGAGGGGCTGCAAGGTGAGTGCCCTGCTGAAGCCCTGGCCACCCCTCTTCTCTCTCTCCCCCCGCTCCCTCCCCCTCCCCCCGCTAGACCGGGCGCGCACTCTGCTGCACATCTGCAGCACAGGGAGTCCCCCTGCACCCTGGCTCCAGCCGTCCTGCAGGGTTATTTTTTTTCTGCTTTGCTGCTCCCGCCGCCCCACAGGTGTTTGTTTGTTTGTTTGTTTGTTTGTTTTTTGCTTCATCGCTCTGTCCCCCCCCCCCGAATGTTTTTATTTTTATTTTTGCTTGGGGTGGCAAAAATGCCAGAGCCAGGAGCTACTGATATTCTCAAAACCACCGTTCAGCCGCTGCCCAACCCTGCCAGCACCTACAGTCCCCTGGGCACAGAGGCTTCTGCTGGGTGGCAGGTGCAAAGCCGGCTAAGTGCTGCTGATGCCCTCCAGCTAAGGAGTTGTGCTCGTTGTCCTCACTAGCCCAAAGCCCCAGCAGGATTCTCAGCCTTGGCATCCCTACCTGCCTCCCTGCCAGGGCCCAGGCCCTGTGTGGATCTAGCCCTGTGTGAATTTCCCTAGTATTTAAAGCAACGGTGTAAACTGAAGCTGTAAAATAAGAGGCAGATAATCCATGGCCTCACAGAACGTGACAATATACTGACCTCCCAGCTGCAGAGAGCATTCAGCTTTGGAGCAATGTCGACATTCGATCACATGTGGCCAATGGGCTGCCATGTGTGTCAGTTTCTGGGCACAAGCTAGCAAAGCGGATCGTTAGTCAGCATGGTGCTTTGAGGCTGGTGCCTCTGGAGTCAATAGGCACAACAGGGCTATCGGGCTACAGGACTGTGATGAATCTGCTGCCGTGTACAGCTATAGGTGGCTGCTTTGCAAACAATGTTATCATATCGTTAATGCGGCAATTTCAAAGTAGCTCAGCTCAAATCAGTTCTGAAACGAAATCATAAAATAGCATAGTGTGAACGCTTGCTGCCCACTAATCTCCAGCAGAAGCTGAGAATAAAATCTCCATATATAATCTTTGCAAAAGGCTTGCAAAAAGCAGCCAGACACTAGAGATCCATTTTCAAAACCCATCTGTTTTTCTTCCCCAATATTTGTAGTGCCACCACTTCCCTCTGAATTGAAGTGCACAGAAAATCCATAGCCCTGATGCTCCATTGTGTGATTCCATTTTTTTTCCAGTAAAATTTCTCCCTCCTGCCCCCCAGGCTTTATTCTTACTCACAGCTCTTCCCATTCTATTCCCCATTAGGCTCTGGTGCAGATTTAACCAGGGCTTTGCTCCCGCTCCCCACCCCAGGAGGAACAGTGAGAGATTCCCCTTCCTTCTGGTGCCAGACCTAAGAGTACCAGGCGGTGGGGCTTGGCAGAGACAGAAGCGGCAGTGAGAGAGTTCTCAGGGCCAGTGTTACTGCACAGACCCGGCCTTACCCACCCCCATTGGACAACTCCCACTTTACACCCCACTCCCCTCAGAAGCACCAATCTCCTCCCCTCCCTTTTCTATGCCAGTTTGCCAGCTATTTTGGAGGCCATAGGGTGCTAGATGTCTTGTGGGAAGCAAACTCTCCTTCTGTGGCCCTCTGCCTCCCACGCTGGCCTTCTGAGGCTTGCTGCTCCTGGGAGCAGTAGCCATGCCTTGCGTGCTGTGCATAGGCAGCTTCTGCCAAACCATGCTGCTAGCAGCGCAGCTGCAGCAATCTGAGGTCTTCTCTGAGGCACCCCAAAACAGGGCTAACATTTGCCCTAGTGCAGGGCAGTGGTGGATGCACAGAGTACCCAGCACCTTAGGTCCAGCGCTGCCTGCTTTGATCAGCAGGGAAACAGTGAACCATGTTGACATTTAGTCTGTCATCATGAGGCTTCAGAGTCAACACTGCATTGAGATGAATGGGAAGAACTCCCACCCCCAGAGCTATTGTTTCAGGTGTCTGCAGACACAGGCAGACATCACTGAATTGGTTTTTAGTTGGTTCATGTTTCAATGGTTACATCTGCAACTGAGGACTAAGCTTAGAGTCTGATTCTCACCAGGAGAAATATACCAAAGAAATATACTACGGCCCCTTTATACACTTGAGTGGTGTACAGGAACCTTACAGATACACCCACTTTAAAACCCCTTTTCATTGCCAGAGCACAGTTTAAATGACAATTGGCCAGAACATCTTTTTATAATGAAAGCTTCGATTGTGAACTACAAGTGTCAGGGAAAAATACCAGGTCACTGACCCACCACAAACTGGCCCTGTAAAACTCCCGGACAAAATCTTCAATAATATGCTACAGAACACTGCCCCAGGAAGGCTCTAAAAGACCATTTCAATCTCTGGTTTCTGTAAGTCACTTGCTTGTCCTCCGCTGTGTCCGTTTCTTCCTTTGCCTCCTTCCACTGAAGCTGTTTTTTCTCTGATGATGCCTTAACAAATGACAGGGGGGCAAATTTTCAACAGAACTTGGGGGAGATTTTTGAATGTTGAGCCCCCAGCATAATGCGCTCTTGGCTATCTGGGTTGCGATTGGAGGTGGGGAGCTGGTTGGGAAAGTCTGGCTTTAAGGTCACAAGCAGGGTGGGTGGATAGTGGAAATAAACGGATTCAGGAACAATTGTTGGATTTGTTGAATCTAGAATCCGTGGCCGGGTCCATGCACTTACCACTGACTCAGAGAAAGCACCTGTACAAACCCTATGCACGGCAGAATTTCACTTGGCAATGCGAACATCACTAAGGGCTCATGTCCCATCTATCCTGTCTCCTCCCATCATCTGTCCTGCTTGGTGAACAATCCCCTTGATCCCTGAACCCCTCATTCGCCATCTGAAAATGGCAGCCGGCTCCTGGCACAAGCCACAGCCCCCACCTCCATCCCATGACAGATTTGAATAATGAAGCAGCAAAGAATCCTGTGGCACCTTATAGACTAACAGACGTTTTGGAGCATGAGCTTTCGTGGGTGAATACCCACTTTGTCAGATGCATATTAGTCTAGCATCTGACGAAGTGGGATTCACCCACGAAAGCTCATGCTCCAAAACGTCTGTTAGTCTATAAGGTGCCACAGGATTCTTTGCTGCTTCTACAGATCCCGACTAACACGGCTACCCCTCTGATACTTGAATAATGAAAATGTTCACTTGGGCAAAATTCACCAGCTTATTGAGACAGTAGTTCCAGGACAAGTAGCCTGGTTAGTGTTCTCAGTTGACATGAGGTAGACATGGACAATACATGCCTGTAAAGATACAAATTGACTGCTCCCTGCAGAGGTAGACATCCCTATAACATGGATTCTTACAGGAAAAGCACTGGCCATCATTGCAGAACCTGGTCTATTTTTTCCTGCATTTTCACCATGTCTGCAGGCAGATAAAACAGAACTTAACCCAGGGCCGCCCGGGGGGGTGGGAGCAACTGGCACAATTTGCCCTGGGCCATGCAGGGGCCCCCATGAGAATATAGTATTCTATAGTATTGCAAAAAAAAATTTATGGAAGGGGCCCCTGAAATTGCTTTGCCCCAGGCCCCCTGAATCTTCTGGGTGGCCCTGACTTAAGGCTGAGAAATTGCTCCATTTTTGTCCGGCTGTGATGGGGATAGCCACACAGTGATTCCCCCCAATACAGCTTGCAATGCCCTTTGTCTCCTGCAGCACTTCTCGGGGACCATCTTACAGTCAGAGAGTTTAAGGCCAGATCACTGACTCTGACCCCCTGTATGTCACAGGCCACCAGCCCCACCCAGCACCTGCCTACTAACCCAAATAGTAACTTCCCAGTGTATCTCACTGGTCGTTGTCTTTGCCTAGTCCTCTTAGGCACTCACCTCAGCATAACATCACTGAGAGCCAGGTGAGCTGAAAGGGGATGGAGACGGATTACTAGCCAGCTCGCCTCCAATGCCCCCAGCGTAATTCCTTCGACCGAGAACATAATTCCACCTCTGTGACCCTCCAATGCACTGCAGCAAGGTCAAACCATATAAACCGCACAGACAAAAATCCCAGTGCATCCAGCACCCTCTCCACACACACACATACCACTTACCAGCTCTGCGTTTCCCCCAAGACTGGTGAGAATCTCAGGGAGCTAAAGGCACAGATGTACATAAACAAATACTACCATGGTCTGCCTGGAATATGAACAGTATCTGACTGTTTTTTTCATACTCCCTCAGCCATGGCACCTGCAACGGCCACACCCTCAAGGACAGGGCCTCTTTCAACTGCAGAGCAGCTCACCCATGGAGGGGGTAAAAATGGAGAACTCTCAGTGAGATGTTTGTGCAGCTCACTGCAGAGCCCCACAGGAAAACCAAACTAGCTGAGAGTGGAAGTCATATTTGCGGACCCAGAGCGAAAGGAAATGGACTCTCCAAGGAGACTGTGGCAGTTGCCAAAGAGAACATGAACAAAGACAGGAAGATGCAAAAGCAACTCATGGAGGCAATCCTAAGCCAACATTGCAGGCTGCTGAGAGGGCAGCAGGCATGCCAGGGCTGTACACCAAGCACCTGCCATGTTCTTCAGCCCCCGGACAATACAGGTTTCTGGGAACGCCAGCAACTCCACCTTTCTGTGCCACTGGAACCGTGTGTCCAGAGGCCATTCCACTCCCAAAGCCAACCTTCGGCTGCCCCCGTTAGCCCAGCTCTTCTGAACTCTCCAGCACCCTGGATAAATGTGAGCTGTGTCACTCAACCCCAGAAGCCCTGTGAAAATGACGTGGCAGAGCCGAGGTGTGAGTTGACGACCTCCCCGCCAACTTTCTTCTGCTCTGCACTGTTACACTTTCAGTTTGGCTTCAATGTTGTTTTACTTCAAGGATTCTTTCCAGTGTAACAGATTATTTCAAAATGCATTTCGCCAGTATTAAAACACGGTTGTGTTATTATTGGTCCAAGTAAAACTTTATGTTTGTTTTCCTGCTGAATTGATTGTTGGTTTATGATAAAAAACCATTTAAAATTCAAGCATAATGGCTTGTCCCTGCATTTAATGCAGAAAACCCTTAAAATAAAACTGAAAGAATCTACGGGTTTTACAGAAGTATATGGCCAACCTCCCACCCTATGCTCAATACTGCACTGCTCACAATCTGCCCCAGGTACCTTTCCAGGCATCCCTGATAATATTACCTCTGCTGTTTCTGTTTTCTATGGGTTGCCACGGCAGCTGCTCAAACTGCTGGTTTAGTCTGAGATGGCACTTCATCCTCCCACCCATCTCTCCCTTACGCTCCCAAACACTGAGCAGAATACAACGTGCTGCTGTAACAGTCGGAATGGTTTCTCTTGCTGCTTCCAACCTAGTCCACAAGAAGTGCCACCTGCCTGTCAAATGGCCAAACGCACACTCCACTGCCACTCTGCAGCTACAGTTCCTTCCTTCCTTCCATCCCAGCGGCTTGTGAATGGCTTCATTAACCAGGGAAGTGAAGGATAAGCAGGGTCTCACAGGATAACCAGAGCAATGTCATGCAGACAACTGTCTTTTCTCCTTTAATGTGAACTGAGCTGAGTTCTGACAGACCTTAGCATTGTGGACTCCTCCAGGGCACCCAGCATTTATGTCTCGGAGCCTGCCATGGTGGGGAAATACCTGCACCCTGACTGGGGGGCAAACGCTAGGTAGGTGAGTTCCAATCAGCTGCCCCAAGCTCGTTTGGGAATCCAGTCCCTACCAAGCCATCAATAATCTCTTGAGCATGGACTGGGTTTAGGATGCAGTGACAGCTCCCAGTCCATGGCATGACACACCTGCAGTCAATCTCCCCGTGCCAAGTTGGTTGGCTCCACACCAGTGGCCAGCTTCCAGATGGCAATGGCGAGCTGTTTCTCCACAAGCATGAGACCCCACATGCTGCTACCCTGCCACTTCAGCTCCAGGCTCCGCTCCGCACATATCTCCAAGGGGGCCCTCCCCAACCAGAAATTCTCTTCCACTGCTGCTCACCCAGGTCTGCAGAACAGCCCTTTCCACACTGGCAGTGCACGGCGTAAAGTGCTCGTGTGCCAGCTGGGGGATGTCCTCCTTTTCTTCATTGCGCTTGGCCCATTTCCTCCGCCACTGAAGACCGTCCTGCTGCTGGAGGAACTGCTGTCGCTGACACATTATCTGCTCAAGGATGGGACAGGTGAAGCCATAACTGAATTAATCCAACTCTGAGTCCTGGAATACTGTCCAATCAGCCTCTGTGTTTGCTACCATAGTGCAGAGGATCATTGTTGGGTCCATGCCGGCCAACAGCAATTGGAAAATGACGCTGCCCCTCCCCAAGAGGAAGTAGGAGTCAGAAACATGGGATTTTAAAAAAAGTTTAAACCCTCAATGTGCAGCCAGAGAAATCCCTCACCATGCCCAGCACAGAACCAGCTGGTGACAAGCTTAACTATTGTTCTCTCCTGTCTTTCCTTTCTCTGTGCCCTTCCTCCCCAGCTATAACCCCACTTAACAGAATATACATGGATAGAGCCTGGCACGGCTACAAAGTTTGTATCCGCATCCGATCAGCCACCTGCAAACATAGGCTGCGGATATCCACGGATTGCAGGGCTCTATATGTGGAAATAACCAAGCCGGCCAATTCTTCCCCAGGGTCGTTTGCTTGTTGGCTGTAGCCATCTCCTTGTGATTCAGACTGTTCCCCCTGCCAGCAGGGAGTGTTTCTTTTGTGTACAGCCCCAGGCACAATGGGGCCCATTCTGAACGGCGCCTCAGGGTGCTACCATCATACCAGTGTTTCCTACCACAATTACTGCCACTAGATCCGCTAAGCAAACCCCGTCTTTGGCTTTAACTGCCTTTCTCTCTGCTCCTAATAAACCGGCTTTGCATTAGATTACTGCTGCCTGGGTGATTTCACACAGACCTCCCCCCAGAGAAGAGGGCTCCACGGTTCATGACTAACACTTTTAGGCACTAGAACAATACAATTAAATAATTGTGATCACTAAGGGAAGGTTCTGAAGGATAAAGCCAGCCTGGAACCTCCATCCCCAAGGGGCATGGCCAGAAGGGTCCTGTCACCAGGGACCGAGGCCGTGTACCGAGCAGGAGCCTAGTGCTGCGGGGAGCAGTGGGCAGGTAAACAAGGCCTAAGTATTTCCAGCCTCCCTCATCCAGCCATCTGCAGGCGCCACGGCAGGGTTTGTGAAGATTACAGATTGGCCTCGGCACTATTGCCTTTGTGCCTTCCTTAAACATTGTGATGACGGGCTGCAGTTTAATGGCTTGTCCACGTGTTTGCTCTCGATGTTTGCAAAGCAACCTGGATCAGAGGCACAAGCAGATAGAGACGTGTATGTGAAACAGAACAGTACACACATCACCTCGGCAGAGTGGCCACTTCTTGTGTATTGACTGGTAAGGGTTTTCTTTATACACATGTGTGCGCACAGGCACGTGTGCGCGTGTCTTTGCATATGCCCATATGTGAGCGTGCCCGTGTGCATGTGTATGTGTGGTGTACAGAGCTCTCTGCTTGTGTACTGTGACATTAGGGGCCAGCTCTTCCAGAAAGCTCAGGACACTGGGTGTTGAGCCCTGTTAAAAGCTGGTCGTCGGGGGAGCTGCTGGGAGCTGGGTGCTGTTGGAAATTTGGCCCTAGGATTTCTGTATTTGGTGACACTTGTCTGTGTGTGTGTGTATGTGTGTGCACACGTGCACCTCTCTACATGGGTGTGGCTACATAAATGTGTGTATATGGGTGCTTGCCTGTGAGTGAGTATAAGTGTGACTTTGTATATCTGCACTAGTGTGTGTGTCTCTCAGAGTGTGAATGTGCATGTGTACACGTGTGAGTCTAAGTGTGCTCAGGGGGTGTATGTGCATTGACTCTCCCGGAAGGTGTTTGTATGATCATGGACACATCCACAGGTGCAGACTTTCCAGTGTGCCGGGGCGGGGGAGGGCTCAACCCAGGCTCTGCCTCCACTCTACCCCTTCCCCCAAGTCCCCACCCTGCCTCTTCCCCCCCCCAAATATGCTGCATCCTCACTCCTGCCCCCTCCCCACCCCAGAGCCTCCTGCATGCCACAAAACAGCTGATCATGACAGACGGGAGGCATGGGGAAGGAGGGGGAGGAGCTGATCGGTGGGCCACAGGGGGGAGGGAGCAGGGGCTGATCGGAGGCGCTGCCGGTGAATGCTCAGCACCCACCATTTTTTCCCCATGGGTGCTTCAGCCCCGGAGCGTGCACAGAGTCAGTGCCTATGGACACACCGTACATCTCCTTACCTAGTTTTACCTTGGTCTGAGATCTTCCTCTATCAGTTTCCTGCTATATAAAACCAGCAGTCAGTCGTGCTGCTGCACAGCCAGTGACAGTGCAAAGTGGGGCTCTTCTGAGCTGCACCCATCACTACAAGGTACTTTTGGAAGTGTTCTTAGTCCCATAAAAGGCCTGCTGGCCCTGCGGTAGCTGCATTTCAGCGCTGTTATGTGTAAATACTACTCACATTGTGACTGTGCTGACGGACTGTACAAATGTCAAGCACATAGCTGCCACCTCACCTGTTTCTTCCTTAATTCCTGCGCATTTATAGATGAAATTGTAAATGAGCAGGCCTTGTGCCTTCGGTAACAGACATGACAATATTCTGCAACCTCCTGGACAAACCTTGTTGAATTAAGGGTACGTATTTTAGGAGTCTGTTGTCTGAGAAAAGCAAGTGTTTCTGTACTCTTGAGGGGTTGGACGGAACCCCATGGAGGAGGGGGAATCTCGGCCCTCCAGGAATGAAGAACAGTGGGCGGTTGTTAAGACATTTCACTCTGGTCCTATCAACTCCAGAGAGCTCTCACCACCTGGAAAAAGGCTCACACTTACTGGTTCAAATGGGGTTTTCCAGGAACCAACAGACAAAGTAAGGACTTCTGGTTAAACAGCCTGAGTTCCTACTGACTTGGGGCCTGCTTTCTGATCCAGCAGAGGAGGGGCGGTCCTTAGGGAAAGGTTGGCAGGCCTTTGGCCCACTGAGTTCCCATAACATTCAGCAGCTTTGATGAACTTGTGACCACGGGAAGAACCCCTTGAAAGCCTGATCACCAACCAGAGCCCTTCCTGGAATTGGGGGTGATCTCTGGTAAGTTTTTTAGCATGTATAAATGTTCCTTTGTGGTTTTTAATGTTTTCCTGTGATGCTTTTACCTATAGAACAAATGTGCTTGCTTAGAAACAGCTGTGCAGTTAGGTAACTGTACTGTCTCTGAGGAGAGAAGCAAAGCAGGCCTGCTTAGGCAGTCTGGCTTGCTGGAGATATCACACTATGGTCAGGGGACTGTGCAGTCTGGAAATATCCCAGTCAGGAGGAAGAGAGATGCGGTTTCCACCGAAGAGAGGTGACGGCTGAGGAACCAGGAGCCCTTGCTGGGCCATAAAGGGGGAACATAAGTACAAGTGCCCTCAACTGTGACACCTTCCTCTCCCTGTTTTTATTGGTAGGCTTCTTCCATGATCCAGTCCCCTGAATGCCTCACATACATTAATAGTTTTGCAATGTCCTATGCCAGATGGTACTATTATTATCCCCATTTTACAGATGGGGAAGCTGAGGCAGTGCCAAAGAGATGAAGTGATTGCCCAAAGTCACACAGGGAGTCAGTGGCAGAGTTGGGAAGAAAGCCCAGATTGCCCAGCCAGTGCCCTAGCACAGAATTCATAGATTCATAGACTTAAGGTCAGAAGGGACCATTATGATCATCTAGTCTGACCTCCTGCACAGTGCAGGCCACAGAATCTCACCCATCCACTTCAATAACAAACCCCTAACCTATGTCTGAGTTATTGAAGTCCTCAAATTGTGGTTTAAACACCTCAAGGTGCAGAGAATCCTCCAGCAAGTGACCTGTGCCCCTGCTGCAGAGGAAGGCGAAAAACCTCCAAGGCCTCTGCCAATCTGCCCTGGAGGAAAATTCCTTCCTGACCCCAAATATGGCGATCAGCTAAACCCTGAGCATGTGGGCAAGACTCACCAGCCAGAACCCAGGAAAGAATTCTCTGTAGTAACTCAGATCCTTCCTCTCCCTCCTGTTCATACAGTGCTGAGTGCCCCATGGGCACCCCAGAAACACTAACAGAATGGAAGGATCAAAAGCTGATTACAGGCGGCCTGCTGGACAGAACGGCAGCAGCTCTGCACATCAGAGAGGTCGGCAGCACTCGGATGGACTTTGGGGTGGGTTGTGTGGCTGGGCAGAGATGGGGGGAAAGATGGTGGTTATGGCAGCCACTGCCCGGTTAGAGTCTGCAGAATTAGGGAGCAGGTGCAGAAAGGGGGCTAGGAGGCCCATGCGGCGGGTATGTCTACACTACAGACATTACAGAGGCACAGCTCTGGGGCTATAGTGTAGATACTTGCTAGGAGAGGGTTTTCCCTTGCTGTCCTTAATCCATCCCCTCTGGAGGCAGGATCTAAGTTGATGGAAACGTCCTTCCATGCACAGCGAGGTGGCTACACCGGGGCCTAGATCAGCTGAAGGGCCTCGGGGGTGGGAGCTGGTCACTGCCCTGAGCCCGGTAGCTAGGCTGACCTGAGGTGTAGGTGGTGGCCCAGGGACCTGTCACTGGCTCCTTCTGCTCACCCCAAGGTCTCCTCTGGCCTGCTCAGAACCCCCCCGCTTGCCAGGTGAAGGGCAGAGCCTCCCCCTCTGCCAGGCAAGGGAAGCAGGCGGGGGCTGTCGGAGCCGAGCCCCTCTCCTGGGACCCGCTGACCCTCTAGGAGCAGAGCAAGGGACCCCTGGGGGGAACTTGGCCCCCGTGAGCAGACTGAGGAGCTGCTCCCCCGGCTCGGGGCCGCACTGGGCGCTCAGCTGCTGGGAGCCCCGACGGGCCGGGGCCAGGGAGCGGGACATGTCCCGGCGGCTCCCGGCGGGGCGGGGTGGGGCGGGGCACGGGCGGCAGGTAAACAGCCGCCCCCGGGAACACCCGGCTCCCGCCCCGCCCCGCCGGTTTAAAGAGCCGCGGGAGTCCCCGCCGCCGGCCGCGCAGCGCAGCTCAGCGCCGCGCCATGAAGAGCAGCGCCCGGCCGGCACCATGCGCTCCCGGACCCTGCTGGCCGCCCTGTGCCTCTGGCTGCTGCCCGGCTCCGCCGCCTACTTCGGGTCAGCGCCGCCCGCGGTCCCGTCCCGTCCCGCTCCCTGCGCCCGCGGTGGGGTCCGGCTCCCTGGGTGGGGCGGGCCGGGGGCGGTGCGCTCCGCGGGGCTCCGGCGGGGAGGTGGCACCGCCGCGCAGCCTGGGGCTCCGGAGCGCTTGCGGGGAGGCAGCCGGCGGGGCTCTGGGTGCCCCTTCCTCGGGCTTGTCCGCTCCTTGAGCGGAGCCTGGCCGCCTGCGCCTGCTCAGCGCCGAGCACCGGGCAGCCCCGAGTCCCCCGCGCTGAACTGGTCAGTGAGATCCCTGGGCTGGTGTCGGTCGCTGTGGGAAACCACGAAGCGGTGACAGTTCCTTGGCGTGGGGTTAAATCCAGGAACAGGCGTTCAAGGGCTCTGGGGCTCTGCTCTCCCTTTCCTCCGGGATGGGGAGGCTGTTGGCGGGGCGGGAAGGAATTTGTCTCTGTGGGGGAGGCAAAGGCTGTTGTCTGGGTCTCTAGCAGAGGGGAGAGTGAAAGGGAAATTGTTGTATGTTGTGTTTTTTCTTGGGAAGTCCCTTGTTCGGAGCTGGTGTTTAAAAGGGGTGTGAATCATTGTCGCTGTTGAAACCCAAAAGGCAGCAGCTCAGACCTCTGCCCAGATGGACAAAGTGTCCCCAAAGTAGGGTGACCAGACAGCAAGTGTGAAAAATTGGGATAGGGGGTGGGGAGTAATAGGAGCCTATATAAGAGAGAGACCCAAAAATCAGGACTGTCCCTATAAAATCGGGACATCTGGTCACCCTATCCCAAAGCACAGTCAGGTTCTTAACTAAGGCAGCGGAGGGAAGTGGAGGGAATCTGGATGCCCTTGACCTCTGACTTTGCTGGTGGGTGACATCCACGGAGGTTTGTCTAGTCTGAGTAGGGTGACCATAGCGGGTGGCTGGCTTTGCAGATCTGCCACAGGGGAATGCAAAGGGAATGGCTGCCTCAGCCCAAGTCGCGCTATCCAGGACAATATCAGAGCTGTATGTGTATGTCAGCCCCCGAACTGAGCACCCTGAATCATCACACACCCCCAAATAAAGACCTTTTTTATAGGCTGATTTTTAAAGATGCCTATGTTCGTTTTGGAACATGCTAGAAAAACAGAATTTCTCCAATAGAAAAAAAGTGGATTTTCTTAGAAATTGGCTCTGCTTGCTTCTGGGAAAACCCTTTACAAATGACTTTGTCAATAAGATATTCCTTTCTATGGCCTTGATCTTGCAAAAACCTATGCCTATTACCTCTGACTGAGCAGCCCTACTGACTGGGTAGGGCTGCTTCCAGTGTATCTAGTTACTTCTGCACATAAGTCTCTGCAACATCTTTTATTTGTGGATAGGAGATTCCAGTGTGCACATGTCTATTGTTTTACAGTACGTAGCGCTCTTAGTGCATGTGGTTGCATTATAAATGTTTGAGAGATGCAGGAAGATGAATACACTTGAACACTGCGATAACTGTCCATAAAATCCTGAGCCAGATCCTCAGCTGGTGAAGTCAGGGTAGCTCTATTGACGTCAATGGAGCTACTCTGACTTGCATCACCTGAAGATCTGGTTCACTGTCTGGGCTCTGATCCTGCAAACACAGTCATGAGTAGTCACAATAAAGAGAATACTTGCATGCGTAAAGTTACGTGTGGATTGGGGCCTAGGTCACTCATTTAACACTTCTTAAAACACTGATTTGGCTACAATTCTTTCTTTAAAGAGTTTAAAGGATTCTTTAAGTCAGATGGATTTTTAAGTTTCTATTTATGTTTAAAGATGTGATCTACGTGATCGTTTCACTTTGCTTATTTATTGTAGTCAAAGGGAATATCCCATATATACTAACACTTGGAGACCGAAAATACATCTAAGCACATACCTCGTACAGAGCTAGGAAGTGGTAGGTGCTGTTTGGATTTCTCGTTACAGGAACTATGTATTGCCGATTATACAAAGCAAAATTAAATATTCTCATATTTCCTTAACACAAAACAAATATTGAATATTACTCTAGGTGGCTTCAGTTGTTTAAGCAACATGAATGATCCCTGATCTCTTAACAATGATCCTTTCCTTAGTGGAATGCCTTTCTAACCTGCCTTGTATTTCCCTGAAATGACAAATCAGGGGCTGATATTAGCCAGTCTCTCTGTTCCATGGGTTTCAGAGTTTCAGGCTGGAATTTTCCTGCTTTGTTACGTTTTGTCCTTGAGGCATAAGCTTTTTTGCAGTGGCATGTGCAGTGCAAGAGTTCTTGCTCCTTAATTTTCAGCATTTAATTGAAAAGAACTTTAAAAGGAATAAACAAAAATAAACTGAAGGCTCAATAACAACTGCATTGTTTTGGGCAGTTGAAGAAAGCAATAATTTGTAAGAATGGAATGATATTTCCAGGTGCTGGTTGGGGAAATGGATTATTAGGGAACTGTAATATTTTAGTGGTATAGGCAGGAAATGTTAAAATGAGATTGTATCTGTCACAGCTGAATCTAATCTGCGAAGTGGCTAAAGGGGTTGAGGGGGTCTTTAACCATCAGTTTCAGCATTTTGCTGAATAGGGATGGACTTAAGCAGTGTGGTAGCTGGGTGGGAAATTTGTTTGTGCACTTTTGACCTCACACACTGTATGTGCGAGGTCATGCCTCACGGAGGATGCCATTTTAAACAGAAATGCTCTGTGAGGGGGTCATGGGGGGTGGGTGGAGTACTGGCATTTAAAATCAGGACTACATCTTTGCTTAAATGATTTGTTGAAATGGGGGCTTGGAAAAGGATAATGCAGAGGGAGACCCGATGAACAGCAAATGAGGCGTTTGCATAGTGACGCTTCATTGAAAAGGGCCCTTGTAGCTTTGGACTGCATACCTAGAAGCCTCCAGTCTGAAGGCCGTGTTAGGCTGTGTCTACACTACAAACTTACATCGGCATAACTATGTCACTCACCACACCTTGAGCGATGCAGTTCTACCGACCTAACCCCGGTGGAGCCAGCGCTACGTCAGCAGGAGGGCTTCTCCCATCAACCTAGCTACCATCTGTCTCCGAGATGGACTCACTACGCTGAAGGGAGAAGCTCGCCTGGCAGTGCAGGAGAGTCCTCACTAAAGCGCTACAGCGGTGCAGCTGGAGCAGTGTATGTGTAGACTGATACTCGGAGGAGCTCTCTAGTGTTGAGATGACAGCACCTCTAATGCCGTTTCTGGTTCTGGCTCTGTCAATATCAGTGATGGAAGGTGTTCTTCAGACAAGCACAAAAGTGACTAAGACTAGGGAAAGATGACGATTGTCTACAAGTATTAAGGTGGCCAGGTGCTCTTTGGAAATCACGCAGTTGGGTCTACTTGGGTGGAGCAGTTTGTAGGGCTGGGGCCGGAGAATAAACTGACTTGCATTCAACAAAGGAAAGAGGAGCACATACTCATATGCAGCGTGGCTAAGCGAACACTCCTAGTGCATGTTGGAATTTCCTGACTCATTAAATACCTGATCTTGCAACCTTAATTATACATTAGTGCTAGGTTTTTTTGCAGGAAATTTCCTAGAGTTTGTAGGAAAAGAGAATGAGCTGTGAGGCACAGAATATGTGGCCATCAGAAATGGGTGCAGGGCATCTGTGGGAGCATGACTTCTGCAGCAGGGAGCACTGTGTTGAAACTCTCCAAAGGAAACCTGTGCTGGGAGGTGGCTCCCCTGTGTCTCTAAGGAAGCTGGCTGCTGCTCAGAGCAGCACTGCTGTGAACCTCCCAGTGATGCTTGGAGAGCTCAGCTGACCCCACTTTCCCAAAGCCTGAATGCTACCCCCTGATCACACTGTCTGGCCACTAATTCTTCCAGCAGCACCTGTTTTCCCCCAATATGTGCAGCATGCACTTGACAGCCCTCTCCTTGTCCTCCATCCACACCCCCTTTCCTCTGCGATAGCTGCCCTCCTCAGGCGCTTCTCACCTTCCCCTGCCTCCTCCCTTCAGCCACTGATCCTTCCCTTCTCTGCTGTGTCGCTGAAACCCCTTCTCCCATGACTGCTGCATTGGTGGGGTGCTGGTGCTGAGATACATCTCTTCTGGTCCTGGCTAGTGAGGGCACTCAGCCACCCAGCTCCTCCTCTGGCACACACGCAGCAGCACTAGGGTGCAGGAGGCACTGGGAAGCTGGGCTCCCTCCAGGGCTAAGAGGGTGGTGGCAGGGAGGCTCTGAAGGGCTTACTGGAGCCAGGACTTGCTCACCAGGTAGTGGTGTGAGGGGACTGTACAGGGCTAGGGGAAGGAGCCTCAGAATAGCTGGGTTGGAGGAGGGGCTCAGAGATGGTGGATGGGTTGATAATTGGATTTGGGGGGGAGGGGGTGTCTTAGTTTCTTTGGAAGGGGAGGGAGTGGGGTGAGAACTGAACTGAGGCCATGTCCCCATGGGGCGGAGGGGAGTGGTTTGGAATTCTGTTGACTTGGGGGCAGGCTATTGGGGCTTGACTTTTGGAGGGAACAGAATTGCTGCAATGAGTGGCCAGAGCAGGGGAGTACAGATTGAACTGATGGGGAGGACGGGGGGCATAGATCAGAGGTGTAATGGTCTGTGCGTGGTCAGAGATTGGGGGGGGGGGGAGGACTGCAAAAGGGGGCTGGGGAAATGATGAGTGGGTGCTTAGGAAGCAATTTGCGCTCAGGGGCTTTGCGGGGAAGGAGGAGGATCTGGAGGAAGGGAAGGTAATGGGGGAGTGATAATGAGAAGGAGAGCAATGGGGTAGGCATGTTTGTAGATCTCACTCCCTGGAAGTACAAGCAGGTATTTGGGGCTTGTGTGTGCACTGTGTCGGTAAGTCAATATAATTTGCCAGTGGCAAATTACTCTGCTGTGGAATTCCAGAGAAACACCGACTGGAATTGCTGCTTTGAAACGCTTCACAATCTCCTGAAATGTGGGAATTGCACCTGGCACTCCAGAATGTCCTGCAGCGCAGGCCCCTGGGCCTCTCCCCTCTCACTCTTCATTTCATGTTTTTGGGTGACTCTGCAGTTTTCTGAAAGCTCCCCCTTTTTGTCTGGCTTGTTCCAGACGTGGGCAAACTCCGAGCCTGAGTAACTCACAAATAGGAGTAGTTGAGAGAGCTGAAAGCATTGGGGTCTCCTTGCCATGCATTATTCAGATGCCAGCTACAATCTCTGCTGTGCAAGGAGCAATTGGCTTTTTAGCCTCCATATTCATCTTGACGATCAAAATTTCCAGTGCCTCTTGGCACCCAGTAATTCTGCAGTGAATGGGCCACTGCAAATGCAGACTATGGGCCCGTTTGTTGATCTTGCCCCTCAAATATGCATCACGAACTGCTTCAGCGCTTCTCTGTAACCTCTCCCAAGATAAAAATCCTGACTCATGCAGAGAGCACTGAGGCATCCTGGAGTTTCTCTCTCTCTCTCTCTGGTCCTTCTCACTCAGCCTCTGGAGACGTTGGACCTTTTGTATGGCAAAGCTCCAGCCGTGTTCCCCTGAAACTAATGGGACTTATTTCAACAGGAGCAGAATTTGGCCCTTCACTTGGTGTGTGCTTGTCTGTCTTGTTGGAAATGTCTGAGTCACATGATGAAGGCTGTCTCCTAGCCCAAGCTGGCCTAAGGCTTTGTGGGGTCTTGTTTGCCTTACAGCACACAGGGACTTGGGAATGTTTGCACATTGGAGGAGGTAGGTCTTGGGGTGGGGGTGAGTGAGAATAGCAGTCCCCTTTCAAGCTTTGCCTTCCTTATAGATTAAGGCCAGAAAGGACTATCATGATCATCTAGTCTGCCCTCCTGCACATCTTAGGCCACAAACTCATCCACCCGCTCCTGTAATAGGCCCTTAACCTCTGGCTGAGTTACTGAAGTCCTCAAATCATGACTTCAAGTTACAGAGAATCCACCATTTACACTTGTTTAAACCTGCAAGTGACCCATGTCCCGTGCTGCCGAGGAAGGTGAAACACCCCCAGGGTCTCTGCCAGTCTGACACGGGAAGGAATTTCCCCCAACTCCAAATATGGCGATTAGTTAGATCCTGACCCTTTTGGCAAGACCCACCAGCCAGACACCTGGGAAAGAATGCACTGTGGTGACTCAGAGCCCTCCCCATCTGGTGTCCCATCTCTGGCCATTGAGGATATTTGCTACTAGCACTTGCAAATCAGCTGCATTACATTGTCAGCAGTCTCATCACATCCTCCCCTCCATAAACTTGCCAAACTCAGTCTTGAAGCCAGTTAGATTTTTTTGCCCCCCATTGCTCCCCTTAGGTCATTCCAGAACTTCACTCCTCTAATGGTTAGTAACCTTCATCTTTTGCCTCCCTAGTATTTATCCCTCTGATGTATTTAGAATATCAGGGTTGGAAGGGAACTCAGAAGATCTAGTCCAACCCCCTGCTCAAAGCAGGACCAACTCCAACTAAATCATTTATGGAGAGCATTCAGCTCCCCTCAGCCTTCTTTTGGTTAGTCTAAACAAGCAAAGTTCTTTGTCTTGTCTCATAAGGTGGGCTTTCCATTCCTCTGCTCATCCTAGCAGCCCTTCTCTGCACCTGTTCCAGTTTGAATTCATCTTTCTTGAACATGGGAGACCAAAACTGCACACAGTGTTCCAGATGAGGTCTCATCAGTGTCTTGTCTCATGGTACTAATACTTTTTTTTTCTGTCCTGGGAATACCTCGGCTGATGCATCCTAGGATTGCATTCGCCTCTTTTGTGGCCATACTGGCAGCTCATAGTCATCCTGTGATCAGCCAAAGTACCCAGGTCTTTCTCCTCCTGGGTCACTTCCAACTAAGTCCCTAGCTTGTAGTAAAAATTCTTGTTGGTTCCTAAGTGCATGACTTTGCACTATTACATTTCATCCCATTTCTATTACTCCAGTTTACAAGGTTGTGCAGATTTTGTATGATATCCTGGTCCTCCTCCTTATTGACAATACCTCCCAACTTTGTCATCTGCAAATTTTATTAGCACACTCCCACTTTTTGTGCCAAGGTCTTGAATAAAAATGTTGAATAAGATTGGTCCCATGACCAAACCCAGAGAATCCACTAGTAACCTTCCTCCAGCCTGACAGTTCATCTTTCAGTATGACCTGCCGTAGTCTCCCCTTTTAACCAGTTCCTTAGCCACCTTTCAATTCTCAATTAATCCCCATCTTTTCCAATTTAACTCATAATTTCCTATGTGGAACTGTATCAAATGCCTTACTGAAATCCAGGTAGACTAGATCTACTGCATTTCCTCCATCTTAAAAAAAGTTATCTATTCAAAAGAAGTGCACCAGACCAACCTGATCTATCTACCTTTTGTAAAACTATATTGTATTTTATCCCAATTGCCATTTATCTCTGTCCTTAACTACTTTTGCTTTTAAAATTTGTTCCAAGACCTTGCATACAATTGAGGTCAAACTAATTGTAGTGTGACCTCAATTGTATGTATGCCTGTAGTTTCCTTGATCACTTCTCCCCCACCCTTTCTTAAAAATAGGTACTATATTAGCAATTATCCAGTCATAGGGTATGCCCCTGGAGTTTATGGATTCATTAAAAATCCTTGCTATTGGGCTTGCAATTTCATGTGACCATTGGGAGCATAAGAAGGACCGTACTGGATGAAACCAAAGGTCCATCTAGCCCAGTATCCTGTCTTCCGACAGTGCCCAATGCCAGGTGCCCCAGAGCAAACAAAGAGAACAGGGAATCAAGTGATCCATCACCTGTCGCCCATTCCCAGCCTCTGGCAAACAGAGGCTAGGGACACCATCACTGCCCAGCCTTGCTAACAGTCATTGATAGACTGATCTGCCATGTACTTATCTAGTTCCTTAATATTTTGGAATGGAGATTTTGCCTCTGCCCCACCCCCTGCATTTAGTCCCATGGAGCTGTCTGAGTTTGACTTCCACCTCCAATGTAGTAATTTCTACTTCCATGTCCTCACTTCCATTAGCCACCCTGCTACTATCCATAAGCTCCTCATTGCCTTTATTAAAAACTGAAGCAAAGTATTTAAGGTGTTGGGCCAGGCCTAGATTATCTTTAATCTCCACCTCATCCTCAGTGCTTAGCCACTCCATGTTTTCTTTCCTTGATTTCCTTTTTATGTATATGGCTAAAAAACCTTTTACTGTTGGCTTTAATTCCCTTTGCAAGGCCCAGCTCTGCTTGGCTTTTTACACTGCACTTTCTGACCTCCAAGAGGTAGCTTTCCTTGCTGATCCATCCCATCTTCCATTCCTTGTAGGCTTTCTGCTTTCTCTTCAGCACCTGTGTGAGATGCTTGCTCATCCACCTTGGTCTGCAGACCTTCCCTGTGAGTTTTTTCCTCTTGCTTGGGATGCAGGCTTCAGACAGAATCTGCTACTTTGGCTTAATAATTCCAAGCCGCCTCCACATTCAGATTCTTGAGTTCTTTGATCCAGTCCACTTCCCTAACTAATTCCCTTAACTTTTTAGAGTTTGCCCTTTTTAAAATCAAGGACCCTCACTACAGATCTCCCTTCTTTCTTTTTTTTTATCCATCCATTTAGTTTACACTGAATTAGCTCGTGGTCACTCTAACCACGGTTGTCCCCTCAGATCAGCTCTTTTATGAGGTCCTCACTACTCACCAATACCAAATCTACAATCACGTCACCCTGTGTTGGCTTGGTAAAGAAATCTGTCAGCGATCACATCCTGGAAAATCTGGGCCCTACCATTATTAGTAGCACTTGTCCTCCAATCTATATTAGCAGATTAGTCTCCCATAATCACACAATTCCCAGTAGTATTTATTTAATTAAAAACATTAAAGGTCTCTATCATATCCAAATCAGATCCTGGGGTCTATAGCACACCTCAAGCACTATTCCAGAGGAGACTCTGGTAGCTTTCTTCCCCAAAGTGATTTTGACCCAAACAGACTCTGGAATGGATAAATCATTGTTGGACTTTTTTTCTTCTATGTTTATATTGACTATCCACAGCCATTTAGGAGAGTCATGGTGGTTGCTACATAGGTAGTACCCAGATTTTCCTGCTGCAAAAGCTTGGGCCTTTGCCAAATAAGAATCTCCATGAGCAGTGAGGGGTCTAAGACATGTGGTTCTGTGCCCAATGGGTGGCATCAGTGGTACACTACCACAATGGCAGTTCTATATAGCCTGTCCATATAGCGTCCGCTTACTGATTCATGTAAAACATCTGGAAGATCATAATCTGATAGGGTCTAACCAGCACAGATTTTGCAAAGGGAAATTGTATTGCTAATCTCAATTTTTTGTGTCAATATAGTAGTAGGTCAACCAGTTCTCCTTTGTCCATCTTATTTAGACTTTCAGATGGTCTTCTGAAAAATTCCTGTATGAGAGGCAGTAACAGCCGTCATTGTCATGGATCAAAAATTGGCTGAGAGGTGAGAAACAGTACAATTAAATGGGCAATTTTTATCAGTATCAGAACAGAGGGACACTGGAAATAACTGAAAGATGGCAAGTTCCAAACAGATGAAAGGAAATCTCCACGCAATGTGTAATTAGACTGTGGAACTTCCTGCCACAGGAAGTAATTGAGGCCAAGCCAAGGATGTAGCAAGATTCAAAAAAGATTAGACACTTATATGGGTAACAAGAATATTCAGAATTACAATAATTAATACTAACAAGTTTTTGGAGAGCTATTAAACTTAATGTTTTCCAGTCCTGAAGCAATCTCTAACTGTAGGGGTTAGGAGGAGACCTCATATGGGCAGATGGGAGTAGATTATCCCATATCTGCCTAATAAGGATTTCTTGTACTTTCCTCTGAAGCATCTGGTGCTTTCCATTGTCAGAGATGGGATACTGGGCTAGATGGGCCATAAGTCTGAGCCAGGCTGACAATTCCTGTTTTCACTGGCTCCTACAAAGATAGTGCTAGTTGAGTTCAGTATCTACGACGGCCTAAGTCTGTGTATAAACTGATGCTACTCAAATTTCCTGTTGCAACATTGACACATGAATACCCTTCATGACATGCTCTCCTCCTATAAAATCTGCAAAATCATACCTTTTGAAAACTGGACCAGTCTTAATCCAGGTCAGGGAAATGGAGCCAGTAGCTTGACTTTGCATGTAGCTGTGCAGAAGTGGCCTTGGGACTCAAACTCCTCTGCATGTAGAAATCGTCATGAGAAAAAGGGGTCCTAGTGGGAGGTGGGGGTTTTCCCCCTAGAAAACTGAAATTTGGAGACTTCTCTAAAGCTCTCTTTAAGCTTTTTTTTGTAGCTGGCCAGACCCTAGGACCTAAGGGTTGGTCCCATAAGTTACTACACATTCTTCCATCCTGCTGATGTGAGCAAGGATGGAGATTACTTGGGATCTCACAAAATCAGGCCCTCATTTAAAAAAACAACAAAAAAACTCTTGACTAGCTAGAATGTGCCTGGAAAGAAATTAAAGCAAATTGATGCATTTAGCGAAGTGCTCAGACAGAAAAGCAGAGAAACAGAGTTGAGATCTTTTTTCAAAATTAATAGGTGTGAATTAATGTGAACATCTTTGCTTTTTGCTGTATAATCTGGTTTTAGATGATAAAAAAGTGCCAAGCCATTAAAAAAATTTTGCACAGTAATAGAATACTATTTAAATATTTTTGGATGTTTTCTACATTCTCAAATATGTTGCTTTCAATTGCAATACCGATTACAAAGTGTGCAGTACTCACTGCAAATATTTGTAATAAATATAAACTGTAAAAAACAAAAGATAATATTTTTCAATTCACCTCATAAAAGTACCGTAGTGCAATCTCTTTATCATGAAAGTTGAACTTACAAATGTAGAATAATGTACAAAAAAACTGCATTCAAAAATAAAACAATGTAACACTTCAGAGCCTACAAATCCACTCAGTCCTACTTCTTGCTCAGCTAATTGCTAAGAGAAGCAAGTTTTACATTTATAGGAGATAGTGCTGCCCTCTCATTTACAATGTCACCTGAAAGTGAGAATAAGCATTCTCGTGGCACTGTTGCAGCCGGTGGTGCAAGATATTTATGTGCCAGATGAGCTCAAGATTTGCATGTCCTTTCATGCTTCAACCACTATTCCAGAGGACATGCGTCCATGCTGATGACCGGTTCTGTTTGATAACCCAAAGCAGTGTGGACCAACATATGTTCATTTTCATTATCTGAGTCAGATGCCACCAGCAGACGGTTAGTTTTTTTTTTTCTTTCTTTCTTTTTTGGTGGTTTGGGTTCTATTTCTGCATTGGAGTGTTTCTCTTCTCTTTAAAGACATCTGAACACATGCTCCACACCTCATCCCTCTCAGATTTTGGAGGCACCTCAGTCTTAAACCTTGGGTCGTGTTCTATAGCTATCTTTAGAAATCTCACATTGGTACCTTCTTTGCGTTTTGTTAAATCTGCAGTGAAAGTTGTCTTAAAATGAACAACGTGCTGGGTCATCAGAGATTGCTATAATATGAAATATATAGTAGAATGCAAGTGAAACGGAGCATGGGGCATACAATTCTCCCTCAAGGAGTTCAGTCACAAAGTTAATTAACCCCTTTTTTTAAAATGAGCATCATCAGCATGGAAGCATGTCCTCTACAATGGTGGCCAAAGCATGAAGGGGCATATGAATCTTTACCGCATCTGGCACATAAATATCTTGTGATACCAGCTACAACAGTGCCATGTGAACACCTGTTCTCACTTTCAGGTGACATTGTAAATAAGTAGAGGGCAGCATTATCTCCTGTAAATGTAAAACTTGATTGCCTTAGCAATTGGCTGAACAAGAAGTAGGGCTGAGTGGACTTGTAAAACTTCAGAGCCTACATTGTTTTGTTTTTGAGTGCAGTTCTGTAGCGCAAAAAATCCACATTTGTAAATTGCACTTTCACAGCAGAGATTGCACAACAGAACTTGTATAAGGTGAACTGAAAAATACTATATCATTTTTACATTTCAAACATTTGTAATAAATATACACTTTGATTTCAATTACAACACAGAATACAATATAAATAAAAATGTAGAAAAACCTTCCATATTTAATAAATCTCAATTGCTATTGTTTAACAGTGTGATTAAAATGACAATCACGGTTTAATTTTTTTGAGTTAATTTTGTGTGAGTTAACTGCAATTAATTGACAGCTCTAATTATAAAACTTCATAGCTAACGTGACTCCTGCAGTTTGCCTGGATGCAAATATCTGCGTGTTTTTATGTTGGGGGTATGAGAATGTGGATTTACTGTGATCTTGATCTTTCATTTTAGTTTTACCTGATGGAATAAAACTACATTTACTACAGGTCAGCTCCTGCAAACTGTTATTCCCACAAGTGGCTGTACTGCTTCCTGAGTTATTTTGTTGAGGCAGTGGATAGGGAGTTAGATTAGGAGTCAGGAGACTGTTCCCTGCTCTACTCTGGACCAACACTGGGCAAGTCGCTACTTCTCTGCCTTTGCATCCGCTCTCAACATTACACTGTAAGATGTCTGGAGCAGGGATTCTCTTGCCATGTGTATGCAAGCACAGGGAGATTCCTGTCTCAGCTGGGGCCTTCTGGTACCCCTGTAACAAAACCAATAGCCTGATGTAAATGGGACTACTTGCATGAATAAGATTTCTCAGAATAAGGTACCAGTATTGAGTGTCTTTTGATTAGCAAACGAACTGTGTAATCTATTTTTTGTGTCTGTCCCCAATCCTACTTGGTGCAGGCAGGCACTTACATGTATTGCTCACAAAAACTTATTAAAACATCAAGGTTGTAACCTTTGAATGTTTGACTTCACAAAATGCAAAGACTAAAGATGCCTGCGCAACCATAAATCAGACCCATTGTGCATCTGCATTATGAGATGGCCTTCAATGATGTGATCACATTTGGGTGGTTTTGTTTGGCTTTTTTTTCCTGCAAGAGCCCTGCCTCATTCAAGGCACAGAACGGATGGTGCTCACTGAATGACCAGCTGCTCAACATGAGGCCCCAGGCCTTTCTTGCTGCACACTATTGAAACCCTGAAGACAGAATTCTTAGTTTCTTCATGGACTCTTCTGTGCCACTCACCACCATCATGTCTGAGTGTTTGTTTCACAACATCCCTGTGAGGTGAGGAGGGAGGGTAGGATTGTCCGCATTTTACAGATGGGAGAAATGAGAGGCAGTAATTTCTAGGTCATAAGGCTGGAAGGGACAATTGTGTTCATCTGGTCTGACCTCTTATAGAATAGTGTGACCCAGGAACCTCTTAATGCTAACTGACAAGGGGATGCATAGGGGTTACAGGAATCTCCCATCTTTAGTATTTATGGTCTTGCTGACCAAAAGAGTCCATGTGAGAACTCGAATAAAAGCTTGTCACATTAGTATCCTTGTGAAATGTATGTATCCGTACTATGGCAGGAGTTATGTATATTTAGTGAAAATAGGTTCTGAAAGTCTGTGTGGCAGGACTGGTCATCAGAACAGGTGGAAGACAGGCTTTCTGCCAGAGGAGATGTTTATCCATCTGTCTGTTTACATGTAAACTGAGTATTGGCTCATTTGCCATGGGTCTCCCATCATCTGTCTGAACTGAATGCAAATGAAGGATTGTGGAGACTTCAGGA
Organism: Gopherus evgoodei; assembly: GCF_007399415.2. NCBI lineage: Eukaryota > Metazoa > Chordata > Testudines > Testudinidae > Gopherus > Gopherus evgoodei. Next base: position 12,291,456 of record NC_044344.1, on the reverse strand, counting down.
AGGGAAAAACAGCACAGGGAGAGAACCCTACCTGGAGGTGTGGAGGAAGTCCTCGATGTACTATAATTGGAGGCAAGAAAGACCCCCTACCACCATTTGAGTAAGTAAAAGGACAGTGACTTTCCTTCATGGAAAAAGGGGTCTCAGTCACGCTTGGCTGAAAATGCTGGTGTGGACTTAGGGTGAGATCCTTCTTTAGACAGAAGGATAACATTAGTTAAGTTTAGTCCCTAGAAAGCAAATTATGATTTTGTTTTACATGTAACCATTTGTTTATAAGATCATTACTCACCATCTTTTGAATCTCTGTTCTTTGATCATCTTTCCTATATTCATAGTGACAATAGGAGTCAGTGCTGTGGCATGAAGCAAAGTGGTACTGAATCGACCCTTACAAGCTGGTGTGTACTGTCCTTCGGGACAGCATGCCTGGGAATTCTGGGAGTGTTCAGTGGCTCTGGGGCTGAACACACAGGGAATGCTTCAGAGCAGGGGTGGGCAAATGTTTACCTTAAAAATAAACCTGCTTGCTTAGAAAGGGCTTTGTGGTAACTTCTAACTGGGGGCAGGTTATTGCCTCTGAGGGGAAGGCAAAGCTGCCTGGTTAAGTCATCTGGTTTAGAACCACAGGGTTAGTGGGACCGCAAGGGTCATCTAGTCTAAGCCCCAGCCAAGATGCTAGATTTGTGTGACTTGCTGGGAAACTCAGTGTAGGCTGGGAATTGTGCAGTCTTGAAAACTCCTAGTCAGGAAGGAGAGTGATACGGCTCTCGGCCAAAACCTTTTGTTTGCCAGAAGCTGGGACTGGGTGAGACAGGATGGGTCACTTGATGACCTGTTTTGTTCATTCCCTCTGAAGAATCTCTGGCATTTGCCACTGTTGGAAGACCAGATCTTGGTCTAGACAGACCCTTGATATGACCCAGTGTGGCTGTTCTTATGTTTTTGATGAAGGTTGAGGAGCAGGTGTCCTAGAGTGAGTGCCCTTGCTGCTCCACGGTCCATCCATCCCTGTGCATCTGGATCCCTGCATACCCAGACTTCCCACACCTGAACCCCTGTGCTGCTGAACCTTATCTCTTGTAGTTGGGGGGGCCTCCCACAAACTCCAACTCTGACCATGACAAGCCCCCTACACCCAGATCCCCACCAACATCTGGACCTGGACTCCCAAGCTAAGCACCCCCCATACCCAGACCCCCCCTGTTAAGCCATATCCCACCTCACCAAGTTTCCTCTACTGAGCCCCAAACAACAGGGGAACTACAGGCCAGTCAGCATCACCTCAGTCCCTGGAAAAATCATGGAGCAGGTCCTTAAGGAATCAATTCTGATCCTCTTAGAGGAGAGGAAAGTAATCAGGAACAGTCAGCATGGATTCACCAAGGGCAAGTCATGCCTGACTAACCTAATTGCCTTCTATGAGGAGATAACTGGGTCTGTGGATGAGGGGAAAGCAGTGGATGTGATATATCTTGACTTTAGCAAAGCTTTTGATACGGTCTCCCACAGTATTCTTGCCAGAAAGTTAAAGAAGTATGGGCTGGATGATTGGACTATAAGGTGGCTAGAAAGCTGGCTAGATTGTCGGGCTCAATGGGTAGTGACCAATGGCTCCATGTCTAGTTGGTAGCTGGTATCAAGCAGAGTGCCCAAAGGTCGATCCTGGGGCTGGTTTTGTTCAATATCTTCATGAATGATCTGGGAGGATGGTGTGGACTGCACCCTCAGCAAGTTTGCAGATGACTCTAAACTGGGAGGAGTGGTAGATATGCTGGAGGGTAGGAATAGGATACAGAGGGACCTAGACCAATTAGAGGATTGTGCCAAAACAAACCTGATGAGGTTCAGCAAGGACAAGTGCAGAGTCCTGCACTTAGGATGGAAGAATCCCATTCACTCTTACAGACTAGGGACCGAATGGCTAGGTAGCAGTTTTGCAGAGAAGGACCTAGGGGTTACAGTGGATGAGAAGCTGGATATGAGTCAACAGTGTGCCCTTGTTGCCAAGAAGGATAACAGCATTTTGGGCTGTATAAGCTGGAGCATTGCCAGCAGATCGAGGGACATGATCTATTCGACACTGATAAGGCCTCATCTGGAGTACTGTGTCCAGTTTTAGGCCCCACACTGCAAGAAGGATGTGGAAAAAGTTGGAAAGAGCCCAGCGGAGGGCAAGAAAAATGATTAGGGGGCTGGGGCACATGACTTATGAGGAGAGGCTGAGGGAGCTGGGATTATATAGCTGCTTTCTCTTCTGCAGGCTATCAAACTCCCCCCCCCCTTAATTCTTCAACTACCTGAAAGGGGGTTCCAAAGAGGATAGATTTAGACTGTTCTCAGTGGTAGTAGATGACAGAACAAGGAGTAATGGCCTCAAGTTGAAGTGGGGGAGGTTTAGGTTGAATATTAGGGAAAACTTTTTTTCACTAAGATGAATGGAAAGGAGCATAAACAGTGCCAAATTAAGTGCAAGAGTGCAATAAGAAAAGCCAAAGAGGAATTTGAAGAACAGCTAGCCAAAAATTCCAAAGGTAATAACAAAATGTTTAAGTACATCAGAAGCAGGAAGCCTGCTAAACAACCAGTGGGGCCCGTTGACGATAGAGATACAAAAGGAGCGCTTAAAGACAATAAGTCATTGCGGAGAAACTAAATGGATTCTTTGCTTTAGTCTTCACAGCTGAGGATGTTAGGGAGATTCCCAAACTTGAGCTGGCTTTTGTAGGTGACAAATCTGAGGAACTGTCACAGATTGAAGTGTCGGTAGAGGAGGTTTTGGAATTAATTGATAATCTCAACATTAACAAGTCACCGGGACCCGATGGCATTCACCCAAGAGTTCTGAAAGAACTCAAATGTGAAGTTGCAGAACTATTAACTAAGGTTTGTAACCTGTCCTTTAAATTGGCTTTGGTACCAAATGACTGGAATTTAGCTGATGTAACACCAATATTTAAAAAGGGCTCTAGAGGTGATTCTGGCAATTACAGACCGGTAAGTCTAACGTCTGTACCGGGCAAATTAGTCGAAATAATAGTTAAGAATAAAATAGAAAAACAAACTGTTGAGCAATAGTCAACATGGTTTCTGTAAAGGGAAATTGTCTCTTACTAATCTATAGAGTTCTTTGAAGGGGTCAACAGACATGTGGACAAAGGGGATCCAGTGGACATAGTGTACTTAGATTTTCAGAAAGCCTTTGACAAGGTCCCTCACCAAAGGCTCTTATGTAAATTAAGTTGTCATGGGATAAAAGGGAAGGTCCTTTCATAGATTGAGAACTGGTCAAAAGACAGGGAACAAAGGGTAGGAATTAATGGTAAATTCTCAGAATGGAGAGGGGTAACTAGTAGTGTTCCCCAACAGTCAGTCCTAGGACCAATCTTATTCAATTTATTCATAAATGATCTGGAGAAAGGGGTAAACAGTGAGGTGGCAAAGCTTGTAGATGATACTAAACTGCTCAAGATAGTTAAGACCAAAGCAGACTGAAGAACTTCAAAAAGATCTCACAAAACTAAGTGATTGGGCAACAAAATGGCAAACGAAATTTAATGTGGATAAATGTAAAGTAATGCACACTGGAAAAAATAACCCCAACTATACATACAATATGATTAGGGGCTAATTTAGCTACAAATCAGGAAAAAGGTCTTGGAGTCATTGTGGACAGTTATCTGAAGATGTCCATGCAGTGTGCAGAGGCGGTCAAAAAAGCAAACAGGATGTTAGGAATCATTAAAAAGGGGATAGAGAATAAGACTGAGAATATCTTATTGCCCTTATATAAATCCATGGTACGCCCACATCTCGAATACTGTGTACAGATGTGGTCTCCTCACCTCAAAAGATATTCTAGCACTAGAAAAGGTTCAGAAAAGGGCAACTAAAATGATTAGGGGTTTGGAGAGGGTCCCATGTGAGGAAAGATTAAAGAGGCTTGGAAAAGAGGAGACTAAGGGGGGATATGATAGAGGTATATAAAATCATGAGTGATGTGGAGAACGTGGGTTAAGGAAAAGTTATTTACTTATTCCTGTAATACAAGAATTAGAGGTCACCAAATGAAATTAATAGGCAGCAGGTTTAAAACAAAAAAGTTCTTCACGCAGCACACAGTCAACTTGTGGAACTCCTTACCTGAAGCAGATGTGAAGGCTAGGACTATAACAGGGTTTAAAAGAGAACTGGATACATTCATGGTGGTGAAGTCCATAAATAGCTATTAGCCAGGATGGTAAGGAATGGTGTCCCTAGCCTCTGTTTGTCAGCAGGTGGAGATCACTTGATCATCACCTGTTAGGTTCGCTCCCTCTGGGGCACCTGGCATTGGCCACTGTTGGTAGACAGATATTGGGCTAGATGGACCTTTGATCTGACCCGGTATGCCATCCTTATGTAGGATGGCAGTGAAGCACTGGAATGGGTGACCTAGGGATGTGATGGAATCTCCTTCCTTAGAGGTTTTTAAGGTCAGGCTTGACAAAGCCCTGGCTGGGATGATTTAGTTGGGGATTGGTCCTGCTTTGAGCAGGGGGCTGGACTAGATACCTCCTGAGGTTCCTTCCAACCCTGATATTCTATGAACTTCTTCTGGACCCTCCATTGCCCCACAACAATCCCCTGGGCATCCAGATTGCCCCACACAGAACCCTCTCACCCGACACCTGGATTTCCACCCCCCCTCACACTTGGATCCTGCTGGGCTGAGCCTGCCTGGCTGTGCCTGGCGTGGAGGGGCAGGACCCCGGGGTTTTTCTGGGGCAGGTCAAGCCCTTGTGCTGTGTCAGGGTTGGGTGCAGCCTCACCATCAAGTCTCTGTCCTGGGAGGGGCAGAGGAGAACAGCTGGAGGGTGCTCTCCCACCTCTGTGCAGCCAGTGGCCTGTGCTCCCCACTGCCATGCTGGAGTCTCCACATGTATTTATTGACAAACTTTATAGAATTTTAAAATATTGTGTGCAGAACTTCTAATTTTTTGGTGCTGAATGCCCTCAGGAGTGATAATTTCAGGTGGCAGGGGCTCCAGACAAAGCCCGCACCTGCTGAATAAGAACAACCCTTTGCCAACAAAGCCAAACTCCAGGAAGAGGCTAACTCAGAAGATAACCGAATAGATGCCTGTCGCTGCCCTGTGTGCGGTTTTTCTTTGTGGTAAAGCTCACCAAGAAGTTTGTGTTGCTCGTACTCTTCCAGTATCTGGATGCCTCTTGCCAATCTGGTGTTGGTGCAGGTACAGTGCAGAGACTGCTGTGATGGCAGCAGGGCTGGCGCTATCATTTAGGCAGCCTAGGCAATTGCCTAGGGTGCCAGGATTATTTGGGGGCGGCATTTTGCCAGGGGGGAGGCAGGTGGCTCCGGTTGACCTGCCGCAGGAACCACGGACCAACGGACCCGCCGCAGGAATGACTGTGGCAGCTCCCACCGGAGCTGCAGGATCAGGGCAGGGGGCGGCGAAATGGCCGTGCGCCTAGCACGCGAGAAACCCTAGCACCAGTCCTGGATGGCAGGTGATCTCCTGGCAACAGGCCCAACTATACCAGTAGAGATTCTTTATCTATCAGCTGCCTCTGCAACACCACTGATCATGGCACAAAAGGCACATCTTGGACACCTGCTGATTTCCTACAGACCCCTGCAATAGCTGGTGGTGCTGTTTAAGTGGTTTCGCTCTTGTCCTCTGGGATCTCTTGAGATACAAGGATTCTGTAGGATTTTGCCTTGTCCTCCATGTTTTATATAAGGCTATTGCTAAAGGCTGATGAGAGAGCATGGATTGTGGCATCTCCAGTATGCTAGTGACCTACATATTTCTACCTCTTCTGAACCAGACACTGAGTCTGAGTGACCTTCCCAGTGTCTGACCGAGACTAGAGCATTGGTAAGAATGACCTTGCGGGAGCTCAACACTGGTAAACCAGGTATCAGAGGGTAGCCGTGTTAGTCTGGATCTGTAAAAGCAGCAAAGAATCCTGTGGCACCTTATAGACTAACAGACATTTTGGAGCATGAGCTTTCGTGGGTGAATACCCACTTCCTCAGATGCATGTCATCTGAGGAAGTGGGTATTCACCCACGAAAGCTCATGCTCCAAAACGTCTGTTAGTCTATAAGGTGCCACGGGATTCTTTGCTGCTTTTACTGGTAAACCAGATGATGGGCTGGGGAATGCAATTGGAAGATGCAGGTAATGAATTAGGTCTGTCCTTGTAACTGAGGATGCAGCTCAATTACTTCTGTGGGCCATTCACATTATCCTCTCAGGAGTCTGGTAAGATTCCCACCTATCGCTGGGTTAGAGGCCTTAGTCAAGGGGAAAGCATGGCTCCGTGATGCAGGCTATTGTACAAACACATAGGAGGAGAGTCTTCTCCCAAGGAGTTCACAACTTAAATAGAGAAAAATGGGCAAAGGAAGGACTGCTGTTCCCATATCACAGCTGAGGCACAGGGTGCGGAAGGGACTTGCCCAAGGTCACAGAGGGAGTCCGTGGCAGAGTCAGGACTTAAACCTAATTCTCCTAACTCTCAGAACAATCTTGGCCGTAAGGCACAGGTCCTCTCTAAGGGCCTTCTCTTTCTGATGGAGGCCTGCACCAGAAGCCATGCTTTTGTCATGTCAGGGCAAGGTAACCATAAGGTGCCTGTTTTGGGGGTGGACGAGAGGGGAGGTACATTGGAGCATGCAGAAACTGGAGCTGCTCACTTAAGTGGTATATCCCATACCCCCTCTGCATATTACACAGGTGCTCCAGTCTGCCTGTGGGTTTCTGGCTGGTTATAGGTGGTGGTGTCAGGGTTGGGTGCAGCATCCCCATCAAGTCCGTGTCCTGGGAGGGGCAGATGGGGACAGCTGTGAAGATGGATGCAAAATTTCATTTAGTTTCTCTGCAATGGCCTTATCCTTGAGTGCTCCTTTAGCATCCTGATTGAAAGGTGAACTGTCAGGCTGGAAGGAGGTTACTAGTGGAGTTCCTCAGGGATCAGTTTTGGGACCAATCTTATTTAATCTTTTTATTACTGACCTTGGCACAAAAAGCGGGAATGTGATAATAAAGTTTGCAGATGACACAAAGCTGGGAGGTATCGCTAACACAGAGAAGGACCGGGATATCCCACAGGAAGATCTGGATGACCTTGTAAACTGGACTAATAGTAATAGGATGAAATTTAATAGTGAAAAGTGCAAGGTCATGCATTTAGGGATTAATAACAAGAATTTCAGTTATAAATTGGGGACACATCAGTTGGAAGTAACAGAGGAGGAGAAGGACCTCGGAGTATTGGTTGATCACAGGATGACTGAGCCACCAATGTGATATGGCCGTTAAAAAAGCTAATGCAGTTTTAAGATGCATCAGGTGAGGTATTTCCAGTAAAGATAAGGAGGTGTTAGTACCGTTGTACAAGGCACTGGTGAGACCTCATCTGGAATACTGTGTGCAGTTCTGGTCTCCCATGTTTAAGAAGGATGAATTCAAACTGGAACAGGTTCAAAGACGGGCTACTAGGATGATCCGAGGAATGGAAAACCTATCTTATGAAAGGAGACACAAAGAGCTTGGCTTGTTTAGCCTAACCAAAAGAAGGTTGAGGGGGGATATGACTTCTCTTTATAAATATATCAGAGGGGTAAATATCAGGGAGGGAGAGGAATTATTTAAGCTTAGTACCAATGTGGACACAAGAACAAATGGATATAAACTGGAGACTAGGAAGTTAGACTTGAAATTAGATGAAGGTTTCTAACCATTAGAGGAGTGAATTCTGGAACAGCCTTCCAAGGGGAGTAGTGGGGGCAAAAGACATATCTGGCTTAAGACTAAGCTTGATAAGTTTATGGAGGGGATGGTAAAATGGGATAGCCCAATTTTGGCAATTAATTTAGCAATTGATCTTTGCTTATCAGCAGGTAAGTATGCGCAGTGATCTGTGATGGGATGTTAGATGGGGTGGGATCTGAGTTACTACAGAGAATTCTTTCTTGGATGCTGGTTGGTGAGTCTTGCCCACATGCTCAGGGTTTAGCTGATCGCCATATTTGGGGTCAAGAAGGAATCTTCCTCCAGGGCAGATTGGCAGAGGCTCTGGAGGTTTTTCACCTTCCTCTGCAGCATGGGGCATGGGTCACTTGCTGGTGGATTCTCTGCAGCTTGAGGTCTTCAAACCACAATCTGAGGACTTCAATAACTCAGACATAGGTTAGGGGTTTGTTATAGAAGTGGGTGGATGAGATTCTGTGGCCTGCATTGTGCAGGAGGTCAGACTAGATGATCATAATGGTCCCTTCTGACCTTAAAGTCTGAGTCTGATTGTCCAGTGGCCCCACTGGTTGTTTAGCAGGCTTCCTGCTTCTGATGTACATAGCACATTTTTATTACTTTTTGAGTCTTTGGCTAGCTGTTCTTCAAAAAAATTGTTGGCCTTTCTAATTCTTTTTACACTTGTCAGTGTTTACACTCGTTTATACCTTCCTCCCTAGGATTTAACTTCCACTTTTTAAAGAATGCCTTTTTGTCTCACTGCTTCTTTTACTTTGTTTTTTAGGCAGGGTTTCCCATTTTTGTTTTTTGTTTATTTTTATTTAAAAGAAAAGTAAATGTGGGGTATGCATTTAAGTTGAGCCTCTATTATGGTGTCTTTAAAAAGTTTTCATGCAGCTTGCAGGGATTTCACTTTTTGTGCTGTGCCTTTTTAATTTGTTTCACTAACATCCTCATTTTTGTGTAGTTCTCCTTTCTGAAATTAAATGCTACCGTGTTTGACTGCTGTGGTGTTTTCTCTGCCACAGGGATGTTAAATGTAATTATATTATGGCCACTATTACCAAGCGGTCCAGCTATAGTCACCTCTTGGACCTGATCCTGTGCTCCACTTAGGACCAAATCAAGATTTGTCTCCTCTTGTGGGTTGCAGGACTATCTGTTCCAAGAAGCAGTCATTTAAGGTGTCAAAAAAACTTATCCCTGCATCCCTTCCTGAGGTGACATGTACCCGGTCAACACCAGGATAGCTGAAATCTCCTCATTATTACTGAGTGGGGTATGGGGTTTTTGTTTTTAATTGTAATCTCCCTAAGCATTTAACAGTCACTATCACCGTCCTGGTCAGGTGGTTGGTAATATATCCCTACTGCTATAATCTTATTAGAGCATGAAATTACTATCCATAGAGATTCTGTGGTACTGTTTTGCTCATTTAAGATTTTTACTTCAATTGAATCTATGCTTTGTTTCACATATAGTGCCACTCCCCCACCAGCACGACCTGTTCTGTCCTTCCGGTATATTTTGTACCCTGGTATTACGGTGTCCCATTGATTATCCTCATTCCATCAAGTTTCTGTGATGTCTATTATATCAATATCCTCATTTAATACGAGGTGCTCTAGTTTATCCATCTTATTATTAAGACTTCTAGTATTGGCATGTAAGCACTTCAAACTTGTCACTTTTTAGCTGTCTGCCGTTACCTGATGTAATTGAATGGGACTTTTTTTTTATTTTGACTGTTTCTCATCAGATCCTACCTGTATCTTATCTTCCATCCTCTCCTCCTTACTAGGACATAGGGAAGGATCTATGAATGGAGATTCTCTAAGTGATGTCGCTGTCTGAACCATGTGCTCCTCCATACTTGTTGACTTTCCCCCAGGCCTTAGTTTAAAAACTGCTCTGACCTTTATTAATTTTAAGTGCCAGCAATCTGGTTCCATTTTGGTTTAGGTGGAGCCCATCCTTCCTCTATAGGCTCCCACTTTCCCAAAAGTTTCCCCAGTTACAAATAAATCTAAACCCCTTCTTCCCTACCCCATCATCTCATCCACACATGGAGACCCTGCAGTTCTGCTGTTAGGAACTGGAAGGATTTTGGAGAATGCTACCATGGAGGTCTTGGACTTCAATCTCTTACCTAGCAGCCTAACTTTGGCCTCCCGGACCTCTCTTCTACCCTTCCCTATGTCCCATGACCACTGGCTCTTCTCCAGCACTACACATAAGTCTATCTAGATGTCTCAAGACATCTGCAACCTTTACACCAGGCCAGCAAGTCACCACGCGGTTCTCCCGGTTATCGCAAACCAAGCTATCTATGTTTCTAATGATCGAATCACCTGTTACTAATGCCAGTCTCTTCCTAATAGCTGGAGTTCCCTTGCCAGAGAGAGATCCTCAGTGCAAGAGGATACCATGACATCTGGGAGGAGGGTCCCAACTATGGGATCATTTTCCTCTGCTCCAATTGGATGTTCTCCTTCCCTGAGGCTTTCATCCTCTCAACAGCACAGAGGCTGTCAGACCAGGGGTGGGACCATTCTACTGTGTCCCGGAAATTCTAATCTATGTGTATCTCTATCTCCCTTAGCTCCTCCAGCTCAGCCACTCTGGCCTCCAAAGCCCATACACAGTATCTGAGTGCCAGGAGCCCCTTGCAATGAATTCACACATTTGCCACCTGCCCATAGGGCAGGTAATCATACATGCTGCATTGGGTGCAATAACCTGGGTAGCCCCGACTCTGTTGCTGGACTTCTGCCTGCATTATCTGTTTACTCTTGAAGCTCATTCCTTGGTTTTGTTTTTATGATGTGCTTTTGGCTTTAAGTTTAAAGATTCATAAGCATATCCAGCCCCCACTCACACTGCCTGTATAATACTTCAGTGGTTGTTGGGTCACGGAGAGAATGAGTGATTTGATGCTACAGTCTGGGGATAGAGTTCTTGCCTGGGAGGTGGAGGCCACCTGGCTTCTGGTCCCTGCTCCAATGAATGTGCTCTGGAGTAGGGATTCAAGTTGAGGTCCCTTCTCAGGTAAGTACTTAAACCATTGCTTTAAAGGCTATAAGGGGGGCACCCCATCCTCTTCTGTGAATGGTGCCTAAATCCCCTTGCCAGTTCAGCCTGAATAAGCAAATGCTTGTTTGCAGTGGTGTTGTAGCTGTGTTGGTCTGGACAGAAGATCTAGACCCCCTCATAGATTTCTACAACTTCTAGAGTTTCATGGATGGGTAGTGGTTGTTGAACACTCTTACCAGCATCAACTTCCTGGACACCATGATCAGCTTCAAGAATAGAACCTTACAGACAATTTATGTACCTGAAACCCACCGATCACTACACTTACCTCCGCAGATCCAGCAAGTACCTGGAAAAAAAGTTTGTCTACAGTCAAGCACTCAGATATCCTGGAACTTGCTCCAAAAATAAAGTCCAGGACACACACCTTAACGCACTTAAAACCACCTTCACCAAACAAGGACACTCCACCAGAGAAGTAGATCACATCATGGGAAAGGCTACCCAGCTATCCCTGGAGAATCTGCTTCAATACATGAAAAAGAAACCCAGTGACCACACACCTCCTGTTGTCACTTGCCACACTGCACTGGATCCCATATAGGGTATAATCAAACAATTCACATCCCATATTTGATGGGGACCACATCCTGAAAGAAATCCTTCCCAACCCCCCTCATCTGCTCCTCAAACAACCTGACCCAAGCTCCCCTTATACCAAGAACCACCAACTCAGGGGCACCAGGCCCTGCCAGAACAACATATGCAAAACCTGCAGACACATCTCTACTGCTACAATGACCAACACTCCCCACAATACACACTTCAAGATTCCTAGGTTCTAGATTTGCTTATGTATGGTGTATCTCATCTAGTGCACTAAATGCCCCATAACTATGTGGATGAAACCAGACAATCACTATGCTCTCAAATGAAGTTACACAGAAAAATGCGAGAACTTCATTTTACCAGTGGGCAATCACTCCATATATGATCTTTAATATTTGTCCTCCAGGGAAACCTGTGAAACACCTTCAAAAGGAGCTCCACAGGGCTTGCCGTGCTCTGGCCAGGGTTGTGGGGCCGTGAGGCTGCCACGCTCCAGTTGGAGCTCCGGCTGGGGTTGTGGGGCTGCGGGGCTTGCCGCACTCCGGCTGGCACTCTGGCTGGGAAAGTAGGGCTGCTGAAGACCCCGGCGGAGCTGACCGTCCCCAGGATGATTTAAAAAAAAAATTTAAAAAGGCACCTAAGGTGCAGGGCCCGATTCCGGGGAATCGGGCTAAAGCCGTCGCTGTCACCAGGAATGCTAGTATAGCTGTAAAGTGTACCTACCCACAATGCAATACCCCACTGTGCAACTGCCACCATCCAGTGAAGGGTGTCTTGAGTAACTTTTTGCAATACCTTATGGGGCCAAAATGAGTTGCTTATGGTGACTAGGCACATCAGGTCAAGTTCCCATAGTGCAGTGTTCTCTAGCTGAATTTCATCTCCATCAGATAATATTTTGGGCCTTCTTTTCAAAATCCCCTGCAAACCCACATGTCCCACCTCACTGTCCACCATCTCTGATAGTGCAGAGCTCTGCAGGCTCCATGCTTCTGTTGTCACGAGTGTTGCAAGTACAGGGTCCATGATTCTGTTGTATTTGCTACTCCTGGGGGAATTCTGTGCCAAAAAAAATTCTGCGCACAATGTTTTAAAATTCTGCAAATATTGTTTGTCAAAATAACACTACATAATCACTCCAGTTTCAATTATATTGACTTTTTTTTCAAAATACCTGTCAGCAAGTATGTTTATTTGTAACAATACAGGCAAACACAAATTCCCCCAGGAGTGGAGAGTTAGAGCCCCTATGACAACCCAGTTCCTCCTTCTCTGCCCTGCCCTCTCCCTTGCAGGGCCCAGCCATGGGGCCTCCCCCAGCCAATACACCTGCCCCTCCCCCTGCCCCAGCCAAGTCCAGTGGCTGGGCCTCTCCTTAGCCCAGACACCTGCCCACCTACCCCTCAGTCCAAGGCTCCAAAGGGAGAAACAGCCTGATGCTTGATCCCAGGCTTATGCAGTGTTTCCTACATGCTGCCATCTCCCTCCCTCTGGCATGCTGGGAACTGCAGCTGTCAGGAACCCTCCTGCTCCCTCCTCCTCCTTCCCCAGCAGTGTCTTTTATAGTCTCTGCTGGGTCCAGCAGCCCCTGATGGTGGCCAGCAGCATTGCAGCCCATTTCTGTAGTGGAAAGGAAATTCTGCATTGCCCAGGGGTAATTTGCAGAACCACAAGAGGAGCTGCAGAGAACACGAAGATTCCTTGATGTCAGTTTGCTGTGGGAACTAGAAAGAAATTCAAGCTTGCCGGTGGCATTGACAGAGCAGCTGGAGGTGGTGAAGTGCCCTTTCTGGAGCAGAGAAATAAACACTGACTGGTGGAATCACATCGTAACGCAGGTTCAGGATGAGCAATGTCTGCAGAACTTTGGATGCATGAGGCCACATTCCTGGATCCGTGGGCTGAAACTCCCCTCACTCTTGTGGTGCAGGAACACCAGAATGAGAGCTATGCTAACAGTTGAGAAGCACATGGCAATTGCACTATGAAAACTTGCAATGCCAGATAACTAGTGGTCAGTCAGGAGTCAATTTGGAGTTGGGAAGTCCACCACGGGGGCTGTTGTGATTAATGGCCATGCACACTTGCTTGACCTCCTGCTATGCAGGACTGTGACTCTGGGCAATGCACGGGACATAGTGGATGGTTTTGCAGCAGTAGACTTCCTGAACTGAAATGGGATGGTACCTGGCATGCACATCCCTATTGTAACAGCCTTTGCAGAGTACATCAATGGAAAGGGCTACTTTTCTATGGTAATACAAGGAGTGGTTGATGTCAGTAAAGCACACCTGGTGATCCATGCGGGCTGGTCAAAGAAGGTGCATGAGTGTGAATTTTGAAGAACACAGGGCTGTTCAGAAAGCAGCAAGCAGGGGCTTTCTTTCCTGACCAGCAGATTACCAGTGAGAATGCTGAAATGCCAATAGTGATCCTGGGAGACCAGCCTATCCCTTGCTCCCCTGGCTCATGAAATCATAAACTGGCCACCTCAACAGCACGAAGGAGTTTTTTGCCTTCGGGCTCAGCAGGTGCAGGCTGACAGTTGAATGTGCCTTTAGTGGTTTGAAGGGTTGCTGGTATTTTTTACTTATGAGATTGGACCTCAGTGGGGGGATGGGGGGGAATCCCAATGGTTATAGCTGCCGGCTGTGTCTTGCATAATATCTGTGAAGCAAAGGGGGAAAACTTGCTGGAAGGGTGGAGGTGGAGTGGATCTCTGCTGAATTTGAATAGCCAAATACAAGGGCTATTAGAGTTTAGCACGGAATGTGATGGTTCAGTGAAGCTTTGAAAGAACATTTTAATCGTGAGCCAGAGGGGTGTGGTGGTGGTAGTGTGTGTTACATGGCCTTACTCTTTTGCAGCCTGGTATGATCCTTGTAGAGATTGCTGTGTATGTAGAAATAAAACATTGCCAATGTGCCTATTAATACTGGCTGTGCACAGTGTTATGGGTTCTCTGACAAAACGAAGTAACAGGAAATTTGTGCATGTCGGATCCGCTCAGCATGAGGCAGCATATGTTGTGAACTAACAATGATGAATCTTGACCCAAAAATAGAATTTTATTCAGTAACATGAACCAGGCCATTTAAAAAAAAACATTTAAAACTTAATTTATTAAGGGAACAGAATTTATGAACGGGAAAGAACAAACATTTCTATTTCAGGTACACATACACTGACCTGTGAAAGATGCTGTTGGTGTATGTGAAACTGTGATTGTTCTTAATGTTGTCCCTCAGGGCAGAGTCGTAGAGGTAGTCCAGTGAGCTCTGATGCCATGTGGAATGTGTGTGTGTGTGTGTCCCTATATTGACATCTGTGTGCTGCAGAGAGAGGCAAGTACATGATGATTGAACCTGCAGGTCTACCAAAGTCTACAGCATCTGTCTGAGAAGCCCCATTATGTCCTGGTGCATCTCCCTGTCCTTTCTTCCTGCTTGGACTCCTGGGTCTTTCTCCTCTCCACTCTTTCCTTCTCCATGCTGTCTGCCAGGATGATCTTCCAGCTGTGGTCTCATCCCCTGATGCGGCATAGGTTTGTAGGATCTCCTGGAACAGGACATCCTGAGTCCCCTTTTCTCCTCATATTTAAGTTCAGGCATTCCACGGGTGTGACGGGGGAGACCCTGAAGACCACAATGGCAGCAGCCATAGATACAACACAAAAAGGTACCATTGTCAGCGTAGTCTTGATGGAAATAGAAAATTAGGATTCTGAACTCACTCCTCTTGATCCCCAAAAGTTGTAGGCACTACATTCTGACTTTTCCTTAGGATTAATACAGCACCAGCCATTGTTTTCACCATGAGGAGTCCTTGTGGCACCTTAGACTAGCAAATTTATTTGGGCATAAGCTTTCATGGGCTAGAACCCACTTCATCAGATGCATGGGGTGGAAAATATGGTGGTGTGTGTGTGTACTTGCTACTGTATTTTCCACTCCATGCATCTGATAAAGTGGGTTCTAGCCCATGAAAGCTTATGCCCAAATAAATTTGTTAGTCTTTAAGGTGCCAAAAGGACTCCTCATTTTTTTTGCTGATACAGACTAACAGGTTTCAGAGTAGTAGCCATGGTGAGTTTGGCCCTTGGGTGGATGGGGGGACGTGTGTATGGAGAGGACGTGGGGGGAGTGGCACTGAATACTAGCACCATTTCCCACAGACAGTGGTGACTTTAGCTGATACCCCCAGGAGTGAGAACAGGCAGAGAGCACAGCTGCTCCTGGTGTCCTGATGCTGCCCTGGCCCATATGCTGCTAGCCTGCTAAAATAAATAAGCACTGAATTGTGTGAGAGTGCCCTCCTGCAGCAGAAGAAATAAGGCAATCTGTGATGCTGTGATATTGAATGTCCATCTACACTGTTGATATTGCCACTGTCATACAATTGCAACAAATCTTCTACAGAGCATGTCATGGACATAAACTAGGGAAATGCATCCTAGAGTACGTCCACACTACCTGCCAGATCGGTGGGTAGCAATCAATCTATCGTGTCTTGTCTAGACACAATAAATCGATCCCTGAACACACTCCTGTCGACTCGAACTCCGCCAGAGTGAGGACAGGAGGTAAGTTGATCTAAGATACGTGAACTTCAGCTACGCTATTCTCGTAGCTGAAGTTACGTATCTTAGATTGATTGATTTTTTTTTTCCGCCCCCCGCACCGCCCCAGTGTAGACCAGGCCCTAGATGGAGCTTCTATAAGGTGGTTGCAAAACTGGTTGGAAAACTGTTCCAAGAGAGTAGCTATCAGTGGTTCACAGTCATGCTGGAAGGGCATAAGTAGTGTCCTGAAGGGATCAGTTCTGGGTCTGGTTCTGTTCAATATCTTCAACAATGATTTAGATAATGGCATAGAGAATACACTTATAAAGTTTGTGGATGATACCAAGCTGGGAGGGGTTGCAAGTGCTTTGGAGGACGGGATTAAAATTCAAAATGATCTGGACAAACTAGAGAAATGGCCTGTAAATGGGATGAAATTCAATAAGGACAAATGCAAAGTACTCCACTTAGGAAGGAACAATCAGTGGCACCCATATAAAATGGGGAATGACTGCAAAGGAAGGAGTACAGCAGAAAGGGATCTGGGGTCCTAGTGGACCACAAGCTAAATATGAGTCAACAGTGTAACACTCTTGCAAAAGAAGCGAACATCATTCTGGGATGTATTAGCAGGAGTGTTGTGAGCAAGACATGAGAAGTAATTATTCTGCTCTACTCTACTCTACATTGATTAGGCCTCAACTGGAGTATTGTGTCCAGTTGTGGGGGCCGCATATCCGGAAGGATGTGGACAAATTGGAGAGAGTCAGAGTGACAAATGATTAAAGGTCTAGAAAACATGACCTCTGAGGGAAAATTTTAAATGGAGTTTCTTTAGTCTGGAAAAGAGAAGACTGAGAGGGGACAGAACAGTTTTCAAGTACATAAAAGGTTGTTACAAGGAGAAGGGAGAAAAATTATTATTGTTAACCTCTGAGGATAAGACAAGAAGCAATGGGCTTAAATTGCAGCAAGGGAGGTTTAGGTTGGACATTGGGAAAAACTTCCTGTCAGGGTGGTTAAGCACTGGAATAAATTGCCTAGGGAGGTTGTGGAATCTCCATCATTGGAGATTTTTAAGAGCAGGTTGGACAAACACCTGTCAGAAATGGTCTAGATGATCCTTAATCCTGCCATGAGTGCAGGGGACTGGCCTAGACGACCCCTCAAGGTCCTTTCCAGTTCAATGATTCTATTAAAGGTGCAAATGGAAAAGTTATGACTTATTAAGTATGATTATCCAGTTTATATGCCTATATCATCTTTGTATCTGAAGTTTATGAATATTGGCATGTACTGGTATCATACCTGGGTTGTATTCCTGGCTAATGCCCACCAAGTAAAATTTACATTAAGACTCGACAGCTGTGTGTTGATGGACCATCCAGGACACTTAGTTCTCACAACGGGCCATAGAAGAAACTCATTCCGCCCAGATAGCTCTTCCTGTGAACACCTCAGCAAGAACATGGGTAATGGCTGCCCATATGAGTCAAACTGTGTAAGAACACGTGCTATGCTCATGTGACCTAGGATTCCATCTTGAGCCAGTAACTTTCTACAGGCTGAACTGTGAGCTTTGTTTGAAACAGTAAATTTCCACGAACATGGCAAAGGATATAAGACACCTGAGATCACCATTTTGCCTCTTTCCTGCCCTGAGATCTGGTCTGTGGATCTACAACCAAAAAGAGCATTTTGAACTATGGACTGAGGTGCTTCCAATCTTTTGGAAGCAACCAGAGAGACTTTACTGTCCAGCAATCTATACCATCACTGTTACAAACCTGAAATAAGGACTGCAATTATTTGTATGTATAATCTATTAACTGTTAAATCTTTTTTCTTTATTAAATCTTAAGAAAAACTACATGATTGGCAACAGTGTGATTATTGGGTAAGATCTGAATTCTATATTGACTTGACTAAGTGGCTAATCTCTTGGGATTAGAAGAGCTCTGTTTGATTACATTGGTTTTCAGTAACAACTCATCAGAGTCTAGGGTCATAGAATCATAGGGTTGGAAGGGACCTCAGAAGGTCATCTAGTTCAACCCCCTGCTCAAAGCAGGACCAATCCCCAGACAGATTTTTTTACCCTAGTACCCTAAATGGCCCCCTCAAGGGCTGAACTCACAACCCTGGGTTTAGTAGGCCAATGTTCAAACCACTGAGCTATCCCTCCTCTTAGTGGTGAGACAGGCTGGAAAACCTAAGGAGGCTGCTGCATCTTTGGCTGCCTATTACCCAGTGTGGTGAGACAGAAGTTTACTTTTGTTAGTGGTTTGGTATAATCTAATGAGAGAATAACCCCCCATTTGGGGTGAGCTTGTCCTATTTTTCAACAGTTTGTCCTGAATTTGGCATCTTCGGCTGTGATCCACTAAGGCACAACCCTTCTCAGAAACCTTCAGCAGAGGATTGCAGAGCACCTCCATGTAAGTTTCATCAAGATCTCTATTGTGGATTCACAGGACATCCTGCTGCACTAACTCTAGTGTGGAATGGAAAGCCGATAGCAACTCCACCTCATGCTCGTTTCACTACCCCTTCTAGCACAAATCTAAAAGAGTAAATCAACAGATGTCCTGCTACTTTGTGAGTTCTAACCTTGTAACATCAAAGCAAACTGCATACTCACCGGAGGCACCTTCCCTTGCATCAGGCTTGCTAGGCTCAACTGGCCAAAAACATGGAGTCAAAAACATGTCCTGGCTTGCTGCGCTACTGGATCCCTGCTTATTTGTCCCCCATACTCCACCTCCTTCCTTCCTCCTCCTCCTCCTCGCTGTTCACAGCAGGGGCCTGTGACTCTAGTTCCCCTGAAGTATTCACAAGGTTCTTGGGAGTGATGGTGGGGTCTCTCCAAAGATGGCTTGCAGCTCTTTTGTAAAATCAGCAGGATTGTGGCTCTGCACCCGATTGGTTGTTGGCCTTCCTGGCTTTCTGGTCCACCTACTGCAGCTCATTGACTTTCACGTGGTGCTGCTGCTGCTCCCTGGGGGAGCCTTTCTCCGGCATCCCCTGAGCAGTCTGATCATAGATGTCCATGTTTCTACAGCTGGGTCTGCACAGCCTCTTCTCCCTGCAGACTGGGAGATCCAATACTTCCTGTGTACTCCAGGTAGGAGCATGTCTGCCGTGTGTAGCAGGCATGGTCAGCTAGGCAGTTACAGACACACACACACACTCCACACACAAAATGAAGAGGTGCTAGGTGTGCTCACCAAGCCAGGCAACCAAGAAAAGGAATTCCAAAAATTCTCAGAGCTCTAAAGGGGCAGAGCAGTTCCTGCCCACATGACTCCTGGGCAGTGGAGTTCACAACAGTGACCAGAACCATCAGGGTGGGACATGAGGGACATTTCCCAAAGGCTAGTAACAGTCGACATAAGTAATGCCGTGTCTATGCTATCACTGTCATTTTAACTACATAGACCATGACAATCTGCCGCATGGGGAGGTGGTGGTGGTATGCCCATGTAGTGGGGCATTGATACTGGCAGGAGTGAAATTTTAAGTGTAGACACATCCACAGCTTGGTTGACGTAAACTGCCTTGCATTAACCTAACTGTGTAGTGTAAACCAGGCCCTAGCTAGCCTTCCACTGCCGGAAGTAGCGACTACACTGAAGCATTATAGCAGTTTTGTAATGCAGACAAACCCTCTGTTTCTTTCCCTAGACCTGGAGAAAAGTGTGTGTCCCTTCCACCAGCAGAAGTTGGTCCAGTAAAAGATATTACCTGACCCACCTTATCTCTAATCAAAATGTGCCTGTTTGATAATGTTGTAAACTCTTCTTCCTTTTTTTCCAAATTAAAAAAAAATCATTTTGGCTGCAACAATTTGGCAAAATTAACCCAAATGTGTTGACCCAAATCAGCATTTTTAGGCAAAAAAGTTTACACTGAGCGATGTAATCAGCTGTATTAGTGGTTTGGTTTGGTTTAGTTCTCTCTATAAGGCCTGTATTTGCCCTGATAACCTTGGCTGTGAAGTCCATAGAACCATGTTGTAGGATTGTAATATACTCCTTTCATGTGGCTGGGCCCGTGCATAGAAACAGCTGGGGGCTAGCCAGGATCTGGGGAGATCTAGGGTCAGTTTCCTACTCTGCCACAGGCTTCGTGTGTGACTTTTTTAAAAAGGAGGAGCTTGGGAACTATAGACCAGTCAGCCTGACCTTGATACCTGGGAAGCTCCTAGAGCAATGTCTAAAACATTCAGTTTACAAATAGCTGGTTGAGAGAGTCCTCATGTATTTACTGAGAACAAATCATGCTAAAGCAGCTTGATTTCTTTCTTTACAAGGTAACTGGTTTGGTGGATGGGGGAATGCGGTAGATACATGTCACGGTATAATTCCCCACTTTGAACCTTAGCGTCCAACAGATGGGGTACCAGCATGAATTCCTCTAAGCTCAATTACCAGCTTAGAACCTGTAGCGCTGCCACCAACCAGGAATTCCAGTGCCTGGTACACTCTGGTCCCCTCCAAAACCTGGCCCGGGACCCCCAAGACCCAGACCCTCTGGATCTTAACACAAAGAAAGTAAACCCTTTCCCCCACCGTTGCCTCTCCCAGGCTTCCCCTCCTTGGGTTACCTTGGAAGATCACTGTGATTCAAACTCCTTGAATCTTAAAACAGAGAGGAAAATGCACCTTCCCCCCTCCTTCTCTCTCCCCCTCCCAGACTCTCCCTGAGAGAGACAGTAATCCTAACACACAGAGAAAATTAACCTTTCTCTCCCCCTTCCCTCCTTTCTCCCCACCAATTCCCTGGTGGATCCAGACCCCTGGGATCTCACCAGAATAAAAAAACAATCAGGTTCTTAAACAAAAAAAGCTTTTTAATTAAAGAAAGAAAAAACAGTAAAATTTATCTTTGTAAATTTAAGATGGAATATGTTACAGGGTCTTTCAGCTATAGACACTGGGAACACCCTCCCAGCCTAAGTATACAAGTACAAATTAAAATCCTTTTCAGCAAAATACAAATTTGAACTCCTTCCAGCCAAATACACATTTGCAAATAAAGAAACCAACCATAAGCCTAACTCGCTTTATCTGTCTCGTACTCACTATTCTGAACTTATAAGAGCCTGTATCAGAGAGAAACCTGGTTGCACATCTGGTCCCTCTGAGCCCCTAGAGAGAACAACCAAAAACTCACAGCACACACACAAACTTCCCTCCCTCAAGATTTGAAAGTATCCTGTCCCCTGATTGGTTCTCTGGTCAGGTGACAGCCAGGCTCACTGATCTTGTTAACCCTTTACAGGCAAAAGAGATATGAAGTACTTCTGTTCTATTAACTTTTACTTATCTGTTTATGACAACATAATATACCTGGACTTTAGCAAGGCTTTTGACGCCGTCTCACATGATTCTCATAAGCAAGCTGGAGAAATTCGAGCTTGGTAGGACTATCATTAATGGGATATATAATTGGTTAAACAAACACAGAATAACTATTAATGGAATGATGTCAGATTGGAGGGAGGTCTCAAGTGGGGTTCCACAGAGTTTGGTTCTGGGTCTGGTGTTATTGAACATCTTTTTATTAATTACCTGGATGTGGAAATAGAGAACATACTGATCAAATTTGCAGATGACACAAAGCTAGGGGGAGTTGCCAATGCTTTAGAGGATAGAGCAAAAATTCAAAAGTATCTTGATAAATTGGAGAACTGAGCTATAGATGACAAAATGAAATTCAACAAAGATAAATGTAAGGTACTACACTTAAGGAAGAGAAACCCAATGCACAAAGACAGACTGGGGGATAACTGGCTTGGCAGCAGCACTGCTGAGAAGTATCTGGCAGTTTTGGTGGATCACATTCTCAGCATAAGTCACCAATGCGATGCTGTTGCCAAAAGAGTAAATGCATGCTCTGCCTCTGTTAATGCAGCCTAAAATTGCATGGCCTGGGAGGGGATAGTACTGCTCTGCTTTGTGTTGGTTAGGCCCCAGCTGAGCACTGCGTCCAATTTTGGTTATAAACGTATAAAAAGGATGTAGAGAAACTGGAAAGGATCTAGAGGTGAGTGACAATGATCAGAGGAATGGAATGCAGCCATATGAGCAAAGGCTGAAGGAACTGGGTATGTTTTATTTGGAAACAAGGAGGTTGGGGGGACATGATAGCCATCTTCAGATATTAGGTGCCATAAAAAGATGAAGAAAAGTTGTTCTCTGTTGCCACAGAGGCAGGACAAGAGGTTCAAACTCCAGCACAGCAGATTTAGATTGAATCTCAGGAAAAAATTTCTTCCTGTAAGAACTACAGGACAATGGACCAGGCTGCCTAGGGAGGTCGTGGAAGTTCCTTCACTGGAGCTTTTCAGGAGGAGGCTGGAGCCATCTGCTTTGGATGATTTAGACATAACACCTAGGCGGTGAGTTCCATACCCACGTAGTGCTCGGGCACCAGCAATAGTCAGAGCCTAGGGGCCCAGCTCCAGCAATATGTGGGGGTGGGTGCCCCCCCACACCTGTCCCACAGCCCTGACTTGCTGCCCCCGCCCACCCTTTCCCAGGCCCGGAGCAGAGAGTCACTGACTGTCTCTTCCCTGTGCAGCTCCATGTTGCCTCCCTGCAGCAACTGCTGCTGCAGGATCCTAGGGCCCCTCCCATCTCCACTGCCAAGGCAGACTGACTGAGCCTGCCCTTCCCCCTCAAACCCTTCCCTTTTCTGGCAGGACCCTCCAGCAGTACAGCCCCCCCCCCACCTGCAGTCGCTGCTCCTGCCACATGCAAGGAGGCAGCCCCATTCCTCACCCCCAGTGAGGCTACAGTGACTGTGTTGCTGGGGGGGCAGGAAAGGGGGGTCCTCCCCTAGAGCTTGCTGCTGTCAGCACGGAAAGGGTTGGGGGGGGGTCCTCCTCTCTGGCCCCTGTCCCGGAGCAGCCTGCCTGCATCCCAAACTCATCCCCCAGCCCTGCCCCACCCCAGAGCCCACACCCCCAGTCAGAACTTTCACCCCCCACCACACCCTCAAACCTCTGCCTGAGCCCCTCCAGCACCCCACACCTTATCCCCAGGCCCAGCCAGAGCCCTCACCCCCTACACCTCTACTCTCCCCCGAGCCCCTCCCACACTCCAAACCTCTCATTTGCAGCCGCACCCCCACAGCCCTCACCCCTGCACCCCATCCTGCTCCCATCCCCAAACTCCCTCCCAGAACCTGCACCCTCTCCTAGCCTAGGGCCTGCACCCCAGACCTCCTCCCAGAACCTGCACCCTACCCTGGCCTAGGGCCTGCACCCCAGACCTCCTCTCTCACCCAACTCCCTCCCAGAGCCTTCGGCAGGTGGGGGGCGAAGTTTGAGCCAGGGCGGGTTCTGCGCACCACCAAAATTTCTACAAACATGCCACCCCTGACGCAACAAATCCTGCATCTTGGCAGGGGTTAGACTAGAAGACCCTTGTGGTCCCTTCTAACCCTGTGGTTTTATGCCCTTGAGCAAGTTGCTTACCCTCTCTGCCTCCATTTCCCATATGAAAATGGCGAGAACAGCACTGCCTTGCCTCACAGGGGGTTGGGCGGATAAATCCATTAACGCATGGGCTATGTGTACAACTTAGGTCTGTCTGGCTCTATTGCTCAGGGCTGTGGGAAATGTCATGCCCTGTGTGATGTGGTTAGGTCGACTTAGCCCACATCGTAGAAGCTGCTAGGTCAGGGGTGGATTTACAATGGAAAGCCCCTTTCTGACGCTGTTATGTGTACAGTGCTGTAGCTGATGTACCCAGAGACTCTGAGGCACACAGGTCCTATGGGAATAGAGGCCGGGTAAGCACCATAGTCAGTCAGACCAATGGTCCTTGTAGCCTCTCAGATGCTTCAGAGGAAGATGTAAAAGCTGAACTAATGGATAATGATGCAGTAACATGTCCATGGGGGAAGCTTGATCTGAACCCCCGGCTTGTGCCCTAAATCATGAGACTTTCTATTCGTCTACTATGTCCATCCTAACTGTGATCATTCAGGAAGATATTCCTATAGATCTAATCATTTTTTAAAAAAAACCTTAATGAGATCTTTGACTTGACGTTGTGGCAATGAGTTCCACAGGTTAACACAGCTCTCTGTGCTTATGCTTGAGCCAGAATTTGATGATGGGGGTGTGGGGTGGATACCCATAGTGCTCACTGTTCTGGAATTTCCACGGTTTGTTTCAGTAATCGGGGAGTATATGCAGGCTCTCCTCTGTCAGAAAATGGGTGCACCTGGCCCAATAGTCTGCCTGGCAAAGGCACGGCTCGCTGAAGGACCCCGCTGCAGGAAGAAGTACCGTGGGTGACCGTGTAAAGATGAGAGTGCTCTCCCCAGGCTGCTGCTGTGAAAAGAGCTTTGGGTTTGATAGACTGGAAACTTACCAGTTTCCCAGCCCAGTTTAATGATTAACTGGTGTCTCCCTCTGGCTGCAGGGGAGAGCTCTGGGCCATGTTGAGAAGGAGTGTTCCATGCTTACTCCTGAAACTCCTCATCCATGAACAGATGCTATCATTTCCCCCGCCTGAGTCCCAGCTGCTGAGGCTGCCGCATGGCTTGCTAGTTTCTGTGGACACACCTCATGGATCACAGATCCTGCTGTGCAGCCGCCAAGGGTGAGCCCAGCAGCTGGTCGCTTGGCGGATGTTGAGTGACCTTGCCAAGGCTTGGTCCGGGGTTGGTGAGATATGGCAGGGTGTGCGCTCTGGAGGCGGAGAGGGACGCTCAGGCTGACGGGCTGTGGATTTTGGAATCTCCAAGGATTAATGCGGGCTGGGGATGCTTGTTGGGACTCTAGTTATTTATAAAGCACTCGCTGCCCTTATTGGCAGACTCTGTGTGAGCCTGGAACTCGTCCCTGAGATCATTAGCAGGGTCCAGACTGCCCATAGCTATTAGTGTCTCTTCTTTCGTGCTGGCCGTATGCTACAGCAGCGCTGGAGAGGTTTACGAATGGCCTCGGTCAATGTGATCACTATACCTATGAGTAAATTCAGTCACATGAATTGTGACGTAGCAACCTGCCGTATCCTCATGCAGTAACTGGTCTACGAGCATGGAGACAAACAGCGTGTGATTGTGAAAAGGCTGGCAATGCCAAACATGGGTACTTGAGCTAGGGTTGCCAACCCTCTAGGATTGTCCTGGAGTATCCAGGAATTAAAGATTAATCTTTAAAGATTAATAACGTGTGATGAAATCTCCAGGAATACGTCCAACCAAAATTGGCAACTCTAACTTGAGATTCAGGCTTGATGTACAACCTGCTCGGTTAGAAGCCTGCGAGGAAGTTTCCCTGTTGGTGCTCTGCAGTGGGTGATGGTGGGTGTGTTATGGGGGGGTGTATCTTCTGTTTACTGTGCAGCATCAGGCCATTGGCCCATCAGGCTCTGTACCTGGCCTTAGTCAGTTCAGGAGATGGCAGACCAGATCTGATGGGCCAGTGGCTTGAGCTGCAGTGGCCTGTGGAGCTGGGTGAATCATTTATTACCTGAAAAAGGAACTTTCAGTGGACTCAGAACAATTTGTGAATGTGACATGTTTGCCAAAAAGTGTTGGTGGAAAATGTCAGGGAAGTGGGCCCCATTCTCAAACTGGAGAAGGAAGTCGGTGCTGCCACCTAACTTACAAGCCATACCCTAGTGCTGGGGCACTCACCCGGGATGGAAAAGACCTAGATTCAATTTGCCTCCTGCCTGATGCGGAGATGGCATCCGAACTTGTTTCCCACATTGCAGGAAAGTGCCCAAGCCCCTGGGCTGTCGACTGTTCTGGGGCAGGTTCTCTGTCTCTCCTGCTGACGCTGTATAAAATACTTGACTGGCCTCTGGGCCAGAGTGGAGCTGACTCTTTGGTTAGGGCACACGCCTGGGAGTGGGGAGACCCATGTTCATATCCCTGCTCCAATGGCCCTTGCGTTATTTATCTGCAGTGGAACTGCTTCAACAGGAGTGTGTGAGACGTACACACCAATGTGCTTCTTAGCCCCGTAGATAGGGCACTTTCATACAACGTGCGAGACTTAAGTCCAAATTCCTCCTCCATGCCAGACATGGAGGGAATTGAACCTAGGTCTTCCCTGGTCCAGGTGAGTGCTTAAACCATTGGGCTCAAGACTGTCACTTCCTCCTCTTGGCTGTTTTGTGACTCCAGCTCTTTGCTTTTATGTGAATACGTGCCCAGAAATTAAATGCAACTGTTGAATTTTTGGTTGAACAAAACGTTTTGTTCAACCCAAATGAAATCTTTGTCAACCATTTTGATTTGCCAGGGTTGCATTCGGTTCCATCCAATCAATTATTTTTAATTATTATTTTTAGTTTTTGGAACTGCCAGCAAACCAAAAAATCCGTTCTTCACCAGCTGTACTGGCCAGTCCTCGAGCTGGTAACTGGGCCATGTTCTAACTAGCACTTTTCTGAAGCTCCCTCCCATCAGCCCTTTGGCCACGGTGTCTCTCTGGATTCATCTCTCTCCCTGCTCTCTCCCCTCTCAGCCTGACCGGGAAGGAAGGTCTGACCCATCTTCCCTCACTGGGCCCCTCTGCGAACCCTGCCCAAGGGAAGGCACACCTGAAGCAGTGTGACTTGCTCAAGCTGTCCCGTAAGCAGAAGAGGCTCTGCCAGCGGGAGCCGGGGCTGGCGGAGACCCTGCGGGATGCCATCCGGCTCAGCATCATGGAGTGCCAGTACCAGTTCCGCTATGAGCGCTGGAACTGCAGCCTGGATGGACGGACCAGCCTGCTGAAGAGAGGTATGCAGCAGCCGCTGGCCTGTGGTACAGTAGCTGGGCCTCACCAGAGCAGGGAACGAGGCTTGATTTTGGAGAACATGAGTCTTTCCCGGGAGGACTCATGCTCTTTGCTCACAGAACAGGCAGGGACCAGACCGGTGCTCTGCCCTTGCCCCCGGGTTTCAGCCTACTCTCTAGGCCCATTTCATCCTTGGCCTCTCTGCTGAGGACAGCTATTGTAATGTAGATTTCTGGCCCCTGGGAGCAGGACTGAGACTAGACTCTTTTCATGCAGGCAACTGAACAGGCCACCTGAAAGGAGCCGTCAAGAGTGGCTACTCACCTGGCTGGCTTTGAATCAGTCACCAAGGGGTGAAAGGTCCCTTAAATTCTGAGATCTGGCCCTGAATCTTTACCTTAAGAAAGGGGGGTGGGGGTGGGTGTGCGCATGCACATGTGCATTACCTACACAAATGGTGACTTGATCATACACCACAGGTACCTACATGAGAAGATTCCTGACAGCCAAAGGGCAGAACAAAATCCAGCGTCTGAAAGCTAAAGCTGGGAAAATTCAGACTAGCACTAAGGTGCCAGTTGTTTGTTACAGGGGGAGGAATTAACCACTGGATTTGTGTACCTGGAGATGTGGTGGTTTCGGTCACTTGGAGTCTTTAAATCAGGCCTGGATGCCTTTTTCAGAAAGATCTGCTTGAGCTCAACCAGAAACGGAGCATGCTGTGGGAATTAGTGGGGCAGGTCTCCGGCCTGTGTTCTGCAGAAGGTCCGACTAGGTGATCATAATGGCCGCTGCTGGCCTTAGAACTGAAGAGGGATTCTCCTTCCTGC
The DNA here is from genome assembly GCF_007399415.2 of Gopherus evgoodei. NCBI lineage: Eukaryota > Metazoa > Chordata > Testudines > Testudinidae > Gopherus > Gopherus evgoodei. The sequence continues at coordinate 12,263,907 of NC_044344.1, read as the reverse complement.
TGTGGCAGCATAATGGATTTCTGTCCTCCCACCCCCCAGAATGCAAGAACCGAGTAACACCAGCGCATGCTGTCATGTGATGCCCTCTCTGAAAGGGGAGTGTGCCCACCTGAGACAGGGGCGGGGCCTTAGCAGATGCCTTGACAATAATTCTATCTAGTGCTGCTGCCTGCAGGTCACTTGGCTTGGGTTGCCTAGCTTCCCCAGGATCACGTAGACCTAGAATTGGAAAACCGCAACGGCGGCTTAAAATCACATTGGCCCCCCCGTCCCTGGGCTCTGAGGGCTGAGCCGCTGCTCTAAGACAGAACGTCAGCTCAATCTATGAACATACAGGACCACACCTGGCCTTGGCGTAAGTGGGTGCAAGCAGTGACAGTTTGTCTGCTTGCTCTAGCCCAGAGCTTGCTGCCTGGTTTGTAAATGTGCATCATGTGGCATATGGGATGTTTAATCACGCCAAGCTGGATTGCTGGGCGCACACACATCCTTGATTATAGATCATTTTATTCCTTGAAAAAGTTTTAATCACAGAAGCATTCTACAAACACACATCAGCTTGATCGTTGCTGAAATGCAACCAACTCCGGGGCAAAGCATGGCAGAAATGTAACAGCTGCACAGTCATGCTATGGAATAATTTAGGATTCTCCCACTCTTCCAGTCCTGTCTCCAAGTGAAACTACCAAGGGCCTTTAGGAGGCACTATAATTAAGGGAAATGGGAATTGGACACCAGGGTGAGCACTCAGACTCTACTGCAAGTGCCATGCAAGCATTAGTGATCCTGAATAGTTAGGACTGTGGGTAAATTTAATCTGCAAAGTAACACTTCTGGCAACGCCGTCCTCTTGAGCACCCTCTGAGGTTCTGTGCACGATTCATAGTCTTAGTGCCAGAAGGAAGCACTGGGATCATCTAGGTTGACCTCCCGCGCAGCACCGGCCAGAACACTTAAGCCTGGGATTCCTGCCTCAAACCCGTCGCTGCTGGTCAAGCTAAAGCAGCTTTAGAAAGACATGCAGTCCTGATGTAAGACCCCAAGCCAATGGAAATCCACTACATCCCAAGGCAAGTTGCTACAATAATTTTATCCTCATTTACAAATTTGAGCCTTATTTATAGTTAGAATGGTTTCAGCTTCCAACCATTTGACCTTGTTCTGCCTTTTGTCTGCTAGGAGGGTTGCCAACTTTCCAGTGGCACAGAATCAAACACCCCCACCCCTTCTCCAAGGCCCCATACGTGCTCACTCCATCCCCTCTCCCTCTGTCGCTTGCTCTCCCCCACCCTCATTTTCACTGGCTGGGGCAGTGGTTGGCGTATGGGAGGGGGGTGAGGGCTCTGGCTGGGGGTGTGGGCTCTAGATGGGGACAGGGATGAGGGATTTGGGGTATGGGAGGGGGCTCTAGGGCAAGGGGTTGGGTGGAGGGTGGTGGCTAGGGGTGCAGGCTCTGGGGTAGGGCTTGGGATGAGGGGTTTGGGGTGTGGTCTGTGGCCAGGGGTGGGTGGGTGCAGGCTTAGGGAGGGAGTTTGGGTGTGGGAGGGGACTCTGGGCTGGGGCAGGAGGTTGGGGCATGGGGTCCCGGTGGTGCTTACTGCAGCTCCCAGGAATCAGTCATGCGCATGGGCAGCCAGGGCGGCTCCACGCACTGCCCCCATGCCTACAGGCACAGCCCCTGCAGCTCCCATTGTTCACGGTTCCTGGCTAATGGGAACTGCAGAGCCGATACCAGGCCTAGGGACCTCTAGGACCTGGCGGCAGCTTGCCACTGCACCACTGACCGGACTTTTAACAGCCCGGTCGATGGTGCTGACTGGAGCTGCCAGGGACCCTTTCCGACTGGACGTTGCAGTCAAAAACTGGACGTCTGGCAACCCTATCTGCTAGATTAAAGAGCCTTCTGCTATCCGAAATCTTTTCCCAGGTAGGTAAATGACTGCAATCAAATTATTGCTTTACCTTCTCTTGGCTATACTGAATACACCAGTACTGGGGTTTGAGCGCGGGGCTCTCTTAGGGGTGGGGCCTGATTCAGGGGAATTGGTTGAATTGGCCTAAAGCTGGCCCAAGCTAGAAGGCAGGTTTTTCAGACCTTGACTCATTCGTGTAGCTATTTTCTGATCCCATTCCAGTTCGTTAACATTGTTTTTGCAGCATGGACACCAGAACAGGACAGACCATTCCAGTAACAGTCTCATTAATGCCGTAAGCCATGGTGGTAAAGCCTTCCTCCTATTCAGTATTCCCATGCCTATGTTAAACATCCAAAGTTTGCATTCTCCCTAAGTCACAGCTTGTATTAGGTGGGCTATCCACAATGACCCCCTCATCCTCTTCAGAGTCGCCTCTTCTCAGGATCTCATGAGGATGACTTACATTCTTGGATCCAAGATGCCTGACCTTGCATTTTGGCTGTATTAGAACACATTGCTCACAAATAAAGGGTGCACTCTCTGAGACAGTGAATATATTGTGGCTTTGTTTTCTGTCTTACTAACCTTTGCTAATGGTTCCTAACATTCTATTAGCTTTTTTGACCACTGCTTCACATGGACTAGATCTTTTCAGGGAATGATCAGTGATGACCCCAAGACTATTCTTGAGTGGTAACAGCTAATTTAGACGGTATCATTTTGTGTGCATAACTTGGATTATGTTGTTTCCAATGTGCATTGCTTTGCACTTATCAACACTGAATTTCACCTACCATTTTGTTGCCCAGTCACCCAGTTTTGAGAGTTTCCTTTGTAATGCTTTGCAGTTTGCTTGGAATTTATCTTGAGTAACTTTATATTGTCTGCAGGGTTTGCCACCTCACTGGTCACCCTGTTTTCCAGATCATTAATGAATATGTTGAAAACCAGAGGTCCCAGTACAGATCATTGGGGGACCCTGCTATTTAGCTCTCTCCACTGTGAAAATTGACCATTTATTCCTACCCTTTGTTTCCTATCTTTTAACTAGTTAGTGATCCATGATAACTTTCCCTCTTACCCCATGACAGCTTACCTTGGTTGAGAACCTTTGGTGTGGGATCTTGGCAAAGGTTTTCTGAGAATCTAAAGGCACTTATCAGTTCAATCACTACTGTCCACATGCTTGTTGACCCCCCTGCTGTAATTCTAATAGATTGCTGAGGCATGATTTTTCTTTACAAAAGTTGACCCTTTCCCAATAAATCGTATTCATCTGTGTGTCTGATAATTCTGTCCTTTACTGTAGTTTCAACCAGTTTGCCTAGTACTGAAGTTAGGCTTACCAGCCTGGAGCCATTTTATTAAAAATAATGTTGCATTAGCTATCCTCCACCCATCCGCTACAGAAACTGGTTACATGATACCACAGTTAATAGTTCTGCAATTTCACATTTGAGTTCCTTCAGAACTCTTGGGTGACACCATCTGGTCCTGGTGATTTATTACTATTTAATGTATCAATTTGTTCTAAAACCTCCTCTAACACTTCAATCTAGGACAAAGTCTCAGATTTGTCACCTAAAAGGAATGGCTCAGGTTTGGGAATCTCCCTCATCTTCTGAAATGCAAACTGATGCAAATAATTAATTTAATTTCTCTAACTGTCCTGTCTGCCTTCAGAGCTCTTTTAGCACATTAATTGTCCGGTGGCCCCACTGATTGGCAGACTTCCTGCTTTTGATATACTTTTGCTATTTCATTTTTGTGTCTTTTGCTATTGGCTTTTCAAATACTGTTTTGGTCTGCCTAATTATCCTTGACTAGCTCAAGTTTATGGTCCTGTCTATATTTTTCTCACTAGGATTTGGCTTCTAATTTTTAAAGGATTCCTTTTTACCTCTAACTGCCTTGTTTACTCTGTTTAGCCAGGGTAGCAGTTAATTCTGGGGTGGGGAGGTCCTATTTGTTTATTTGTTTTGTTTTTTTTTATACTTGGGGAGATACATTTAGCATATTAATAGTAAGATATAGAAGTGACTAACTATATCACTATTACGGAGGTTTTTAAAGTTTCCATGCAGCTTGCAGGCATTTCAGTCTTGTGACTGTTTCTCTTGATTTCTATTTAACTAATCACATTTCTGTGTAGTTCCCCTTTTTGAAGTTCATTGCTACTATGGTGGATTTCTTTGGTGTTTTACCCCCTACAAGGATATTTAAATTTAATTGCATTAAGGTCACTATTACTGAGCAGTTGAGCTATATTCACCTCTTGGACCAGATCCTATGTGCCGCTTAGAACTAAATCAAGAATTGACTCTCCCCTTGTGGGCTCTAGGACTAGTTTGCTCCAAGAAGCAGTTGTTAATAGTATCTAGAAATTTTCTCTCTGCATCCCGTCCAGAGGTGACACACATCCAGTCCATATCGAGATAGTTGAAATCCCCATTATTATTTGGTTTTTGCTTTTGTAATCTACCTGAACACTTCAGAATCACCTGGTCAGGTGGTCGGTAGTATATTTCTATTGCTGTAATCTTATTATTCAAGCATGGAATTTCTGGCCTTAGAGATTCTATGGTACAGTTTGATTCATTTAAGATTTATACTGTATTTCACTCTGTGTTCTTGCATATACCGTGCCACTTCCCCCACAGCGCAACCTACTAAATCATTCCTATATATTTTGCATCCTGGAATTACCATATCCCAATCATCATTTCACCAAATTTCTAGGAGGCCTATTATATCAATATCCTTATTTAATACCAGGCACTCAAGTCCACCGATCTGAGTATTTAAACTTCTAGCATTTGTATAGAGACACTTATAAAATTTGTCAGTATTTAGTTGTCTGCCTTCACGTGATGTAATTGAATTTGACTTTTTGGCTGAATGTTTCTCTTCAGTTCCTACGTGTGCTTTATCAACTTCTATGCTATCCTCTTTACTTGAATATAAGGCATCCCTTCTAATAAATCCTCCACTAATGGATATGTCTGTCTGTCTGAACTGTGTGTTCGTCAGCATCTGCGGCTTTCTCCAAGCCCTTCAGTGTAAAAACTCCTCTTTGACCTTTTTAATTTTACATACCAGCAATCTGGTTCTGTACTGGTTGAGGAAACGGGAATCTGGAGTAGGGAGCAGAGGTTCTCTTTGTACCTTGCTCTAATGTGACTGCAGCCAGTATATTGCGTGCAGTTCTGGTGTCCACAATTAAAGAAGGAATTTGATACATTGGACAGGGCTCAGAGAAGAGCCACGAGAATGAGTAAAGGATTAGAAAATCTGCCTCCTAGTGATTGAGCTCTTTGAGACTATCTATTGAGCTTAACAAATAAGGTTAAAGGGTGACTAAATTACAATCAGTACCTACACAGGGAACAATGATTAAATAAATGGGCTGTTCAGTCTAGCAGAGAAAGGTCTAAACTGATCCAATAGCTGGAAGTTAACGCTAGCCAAATTCAGATGGGGAATTTTAATAGAGTAATTTACAGAGGATCACAGTGGATTTTCTATCACTGACCATTTATAAATCAAGATTGGATGATTTTCCTAAATATCTGCTCTGGAGAACTTCGCCAGCTGGGGTTACACAGGGGGGCAGACTAGATGATCACAGTGGTCCCTTCTGGCCTTGGATTCTGTGCATCTTCTAACCCAGCGTGTCTAGTGACTAACATTTCACTCAGGTTTCAGGAATACCAGTGATGTCTAACTTCCTTTTTATAAATGGGTGTCTGGGATTTCTCGTATCCCCCAGGTTCTAGAATCCCTGTCCGGGCAATTGAGAAACCTCTTTCCTTTCCGGCCCTTGACACCTTGGTTCTTTACATTTGTGATACCCAGTGTCAGAGTTATGATTGTGCTGTTCACCCCATTAGCTCAACGACCAACAGGAAGGGAGGGTGCTAGATTAGTCAGGAGCATGATGGTCTGTCACACAGAAGATTGAGATGTAGGTCATCCAAACCGTACCATCCCTTCTCCCTATAGACTAGGGCCCAGTATTTCTTTGTGTGGATACAGCCGAGAGTCCAGTTATGTGGGTGAATGCCTGTTCCTCATTCCCAGCCTCTCTTAACCTCTCTATCTTGTTCAGGTTTTAAGGAAACTGCCTTCCTGTATGCAGTGTCCTCTGCGGCGCTTACCCACTCCCTGGCCCGGGCGTGCAGCGCTGGACGCATGGAGCGCTGCACCTGCGATGACTCTCCGGACCTGGAGAATCGTAAGGCCTGGCAGTGGGGAGTATGTGGTGACAACCTCAAATACAGCACCAAGTTCCTTAAAAACTTCCTGGGCCAGAAGAAGATCAGCAAAGACCTGAGGGCTAAAGTGGATATCCACAACACTAACGTGGGCATCAAGGTGAGGCGGCAGGACACCAGGCCCAGAAGGTGTTCAGGGATCAGATGCAAACATCTTGACTTCTCCTCTGCCATCATGTCTTCTACAGGGGAACTGGTGCGGTGAGGGAGAGAGGCCACTGCCCCTCTACTGACTAGTCAGAACTGTTTACCTGTAACATAGGCCTTGTGCTACTGAGAGCTAACCAAAAATTCTCCTTTTGCTCGGGTAGCAGGGGCCTGGGCTGATCGAGAGGAGTGATTTTCTATATGTCCAGTGCTGTGAAACTGAGTGCCCGCTGTCAGCAGCATAGTGACGCTGTGAAGTCTGCGTATGGCTATGCACTCGGTAATTCCTTCCGTGTTCACCTGGCCATTCGGGTTTTGAGTATGGCTAGAGATGCAGGGCTGGCAGATGGTTAGCGAAAGGGGCTGGGAGCCAGCCAGGACTCCTGGCTTCAACCCAGTGGCAGATTGAGAGTTAGTGAGGCCCTGTGCGCAGCTTCATTTTCGGGACCCCATCAAGAAAAAGAAAATTCTCTCTTCTCTCCCATCTGTTTTTCATTCTTTTTTTTTCTTCCTCTTCCTCCTATATTATAAGGAATAGGAAGGAAATGAAAATCAAGTGAGGTACCTTGATTGGGGCGGGAGGGGGTGCAGGGGTCAGGCTCTGGGAGGGAATTTGAATGCTGGGTACAGGCTCTGGGCTGGGGCAGGGGGTTGGGGTGTGGGCAGTCGGGCTCTGGGAGGGAGTTTGGGTGCTGGGTGCGGGCTCTGGGCTGGGGCAGGGGGTTGGGGTGTGGGAAGGATCGGGGGGTGATGCTTACCGTGGGAGGTGTGGCTCCCAAAGCGACTGGCACACTCCTCTGGCAGTGGCTCCTAGATGGGAGCCCACAGTTCCCGGCCAATGGGAGCTGCAGAGTTGGCGCTTGGGGTAGAGGCAGTGCGCAGAGCCACCTCCCCCTCCACCCCGCCCTGCCAGGGCCACACAGAGACGTGCCAGCAGCCAGCTGCTTCGGGGAACGGCCTGGGGCCACCGGCCAGCGAATGTAGGCAGCCTGCCTGAGCCCTGCTGCGCTGCTGGCCGGCACTCAGGGCAAGTTGTCCGGTGACATTTGTCCTGCATTTTGGGGGCCTCCCCTGTCATTGGGGGCCCTGTGCCACTGCACTGTTTGTTTCATAGTAAATCCACCTCTGCTGCTTTGTGACCTTGGGCAAGGCTTGTCATAGATTCATAATTTAAGGCCAGATGAGACCATTAGATCATCCAGCTATCGCAGGCCCTTAAATGTCACCCCTATGCTGAGCCATCCCCGACCACTCCCCTTGGTAGTTCATTCCAGTGTTAATCACGCTCCCCGTTCAGTTGGGGCTTAACTTCTAGTTTGGATTTGTCTGGTTTCAGCCTCCAGCCACTGGTTCTTGTTCTGCTTTTCTCCGCTGGATTCCAGTTTCCTTTAATACCCTATGTTTTCTCCCTGTGAAGATCCCTAGCTGCTGAATCGAGCCACTTCTCCCTCTTCTTCTGATTGAGCTCTGTCAGTTTCTCACTGTAAGGCACTTTTCCACCCTTCGAACCATTTTTATGACGACTTCTCTTGGCGTGCCTTCGTTTCCCTATCTGTAACGCAGGCCTGGCATCCCGCATGGAAATGCTTTGAGATGCTCTCTGGAGGTGCGGCGTGCAGTGTTTGTCTATACCGAGAGCTAGGCCCATGATCCTTGCAAATACTAACTGGCGTTTCTTCCTTCTCAGGCCGTGAAGAATGGTCTCAAAACCACGTGCAAGTGCCATGGTGTCTCGGGCTCCTGTGCTGTGAGGACCTGCTGGAAGCAGCTCTCCCCTTTCCATGAGACTGGCAAGATTCTCAAGCTGCGTTTTGACGATGCTGTCAAGATCTTCAGCGTCACGAATGATGCTGTGGGGCACTCTGAGCTGGTGGGCATGCAGAGACGCAGCCACTCCCCCAAAAGCCCAGCTACTCCACGCTCTACAGATCTTGTGTACATGGAGGACTCTCCCAGCTTCTGCCGGCCCAGCAAATACTCGCTGGGCACTGCTGGAAGGACATGCTCCCGGGAGGCCAGCTGTGACAGCCTGTGCTGTGGGCGTGGCTACAATACGCAGAGCCGGATGGTCACCTTCTCTTGCCACTGCCAAGTGCAGTGGTGCTGCTATGTGGAATGCCAGCAATGCATGCAGGAGGAGGTGATCTACAGCTGCAAGCAGTAGGGCTCGTGTCAGGAAAGGAATCCATGCAAGGCGTAGGAGTGAGCCAGGGCCCCTTTTTGGGGTGAGGTAGAGGCAGGCACTGCTTGCTGCAGGGCGCTCAGCTCCTTCTCCCTCTGCTTGCAGAGGGGCCATGGCACAGGATACACTGGATAGTCCCATGAACGAGGGGTGCGAACAATGTGCATTTTAATATGGCTAAGTGTTTGTCTATAGCTAGGAACAAAGAATATAGGCCATGAATACAGCCTGGGGGACTGTGTCCTGTGACTCTGAAAAAGAGTTGGGGCTCATGGTGGACAATCAGCTGAACATGAGCTCCCAGAGTGATTCTGTGGCCAAAAGAGCTCATGCAATTCTTGAGTAGGAATAGTTTATTTTTCCTCTGTATTTAGCACTTGTGTGCCCACTGCTGCAATACTGTGTCCACTTCTGGTAGCAACACATCAAGAAAGGTGTTGATAGATTGGAGCGGGTTCAGCGAAGAGCCACAAAAATGATTCACGGATTAGAAAACATGACAGACTCAAGGAGCGCAATCTGCTTAACTTAACAGAGAAGGTTAAGGGGTGACTTGATCTTTCAATCCAGCAGCGAAAGATGCAACACGATCCAATGGCTGGAAGTTGAAGCTGGCCCAATTCAGGCTGGAAATAAAGTATACATTTTTAACAGTGAGTAATTAGTGGAACAATTTACCAAGGGTTGTGGTGGAGTCTCTATCATTGACCATTTTAAAATCCAGACTGGATGTTTCTCTAAAATCTGCTCTAGGTCTCTGGCCTGTGTTAGTCTAGTCTGATCTCCTGTCTATCTCAGTGGTCCCTCCTGGCCTTGGAATCTATGCAGAACCAGAGGCTGGGTCAGGGACAGATCCCACACAAAGGGCAGAGAGAAGTTGGGGAGAGGGAAAGATGCAGAAACACGAATGCAAAAGGAGCGTCTTTCTTGAGTGAAACCTCGTTCTTGATGGGAGTAAAAACAACTAGCTGCAGAGAAATATGTTAGGGAGGGAACACAAACCCTGAGGGCCTCTGTCCCAGATTCCACAGGGAAGAAGAGGAAAGGATAATGGGGTTACCTTGTGCTGGAGACTGTAGATGGATTGAGTAAAACTTTAAAAAGTATCTAAGTCACTTAAGCAATTTCAAAATGTTAACCACAGCAAGACACAACATCCCTGCCCTGAAGTGCTCAGACCCTGATGCACCAAGGCAGGCCAAGGAGGGGTGGGAACACAGGTTTAGAGAAGGGAAGGGACTTGCTCACCCAGCAGAGCTGAGACTAGAACCCGGTCGCTTCACTCCTAGTCCACGGCTCTACCCCTCAGTTCTGCTGGGTGACTCTTAGGGGTTAGAAAGATGCTGCTGTGGGGAGCTCCCCAGGCTGCAGGTGTTTAAATCTTCCACTTGAGAGAAATCAAAACTGCGGCCTCAAATCCAAATCCCTGAGAACTTGGAGGATCGGGGGAGAAAGAAAGTGGGTTTGAATTCTCCAATCTGAACTGGCCCCTGTGCACTGGGGCTGCAAGTAAGCTTTCCAGGACAGAGTTTGGGTGCAGCTGAATTCTCCCAAGAGGCTGGCACCATTCTGGTGCTGTTCAGTAGGCATGCGAGCCAGGGATAGACCTCGAGCCCAATCATCTAGTTTCTAATCTTGGTGTGCATCCAAGTTGTAACACATTCGTGCTGTGACATGTGAGGACACTCAAAGAGCTTGGCTTGTTTAGCCTAACCAAGCGAAGGCTGAGGGGAGATCTGATCGCTCTCTGTAAATACATCAGAGGGATAAATATCAGGGAGGGAGAGAAGTTATTTAAGTGCCAATGTGCGCACAAGAACAAAGGCCTGTAAACTGGCCATCAACAAGTTTAGGCTTGAAACTAGGCGAAAGTTTCTACCCAGCAGAGGATGAAGTTCTGGAGCAGCCTCCGAAGAAGAGCCAGCGGGGTAAAAAACCTAACTGGTTTCAGGACGGAGCTTGGTAAGGTTATGGAGAGGATGGTCTGATAGGGGACTGCCAACAATGGCATATAGCCACTGTGACTGCTAGCAGCAAATATCTCATATGGCCAGTTGTGGGACACAAGATGGAGAGAGCACGGAGTTGTTACTACAGAGAATTCTCTCCCAGATGTCTGGCTGGTGGGTCTTGCGCACATGCTCAGGGTCTAACTGATCACCATATTTGAGGTTGGGAAGGAATTTTTCCCTGGCTCAGCTTGGCGGAGACCCTGGGGGGAGGTTGCCTTCCACTGTAGTGTGGATTCTCTGTAACTTGAAGTCTTTAAAACATGGTTTGAGAACTTCAGTAACCCAGCCAGAGGTTAGGGATCTGATACTGGAAGGGGAAGGTGAGGGTCTGTGGCCTGTGCTGTGCAGAAGGGCTGACTAGATGATCATGAGGGCCCTTCTGACCTTTAAAGTCTGAGTCTCAGACACAGTTCATTAGCACCCTTCCACACAGTATTAAAAATGGCTTTGAGACAGTAAATTAATGCCTGTGCCTCTATTCCTGTTTGATCTTGTGACCATTCAGTTTAAACCAAACCAGCGTGTTCTCTTTTCTGAAAGTTGACTAGCTCAGAGCAAAGCAACTTCTTAACTGAGAGTTGGAGGCCACTAAAATGGTCCTTTGGCTAGCAGTGAGTTTATCCCTTACTCTAAGTCAACATTAGCCAGAGCAGGGAAAATCCTGCCAAAGTGCTTATCATGTCTATTAGTGCCAATGGGGATAATCTACCTTCATTTTTTACCACCCTAAATATCTTAGGAATTAATAACGAACAGATTGTTATTTACCTGTTCCTGCTAATCCTTAGCAGTTTTCCATGAAGGGCTAAAATCCCTGGGGATGGGACTGGGGCCTGGCAGAGAGGGGGGGTTGTGAACTGTCCTCTGTGCTATGATCTACCTCCCCCCTGCCACCAGAGCCTGGATCGGACCCAGGCACTTGGTGCAGAGGTTCAGGGTTGTTCTAGGAGGGACCAGACCACTGCCATTTTGCCATCTTCCCTGCATTGATCATGAGTCCTGTGATTCCCCACCCCAGCAGGCAGTTTGGGGATAGTGACAAGCTGCAACTTTTGGGAAGTAAAACCACAGGGGGAGGCCCCCTAGTAGGAGGTGCAATAACCTGAGTGACCAGGAGCTCCAGGCCCAGCTCTTCCACAGCCTGCTGTCTAATATTTCTGTGCCCTTCGTGACCCTTGGCTACCCCCAAGGTAGGAGACCTTGGCTTGAAATAGGATTCACCCATTTCACAGATCAACATCACTGCAGGCAGAGCTGGGCACAGACCCCAGTTGCTAATAGAAATAAAGCCTAGTCTCTTCCATTTTGCCACAAAGCCTTCCAGAAGGAAAATTTGCTTCTGTAACCCACCACAACATATTGTGCCTCTGGTATCCTCCAGCTAGCAGCTGGACCACGGAGAGAGTGTGACAACTCTGCTACTATTGCCATGCCAAGATCTGGCTCTTACTCTCCCGTCTGGTCACCACAAGAGAAGAGGTCAGGCTGGGGAGTCTGGCCCATAGAGGACAGTGGGGACATGAGGAACCACCCCTGCATTTCTGAATGGGAAGATCTGGGGGGGTTGACTTTTGCCACAAAGTTGAAATTTTTCAAGAGAATCCCATTTTCCGATGAGCTCTCAACAGGGTCTCGGGTGCCCTGCCAGCAGGTCATGCTAAAGGAGGCTTAGTCTGGTTATCAGCATTGAAGCAAGAACTGGAGCAGAGGCACCATGGGCTGTTTCCTTAGTGTCTGCAGAAGCACCTGCCCATAGTCAAGATTCAGATTGCTCAGGAAGAGGTTCCTTGGCCAACCCAAGGAACTAAAAACTGTCCTGCTTTTGCATTGCAGTAGCTCCTGGATGCTCCAGCGAGGAATCCATGGTCCATCACACTAGGCATTGTGCACACGATGAAAAGATGGTCCCTGCCCTGACATTCCATTAGACAGGTGACAAGGCCAGCACAGGCTGAAGGGGAGACTCATGAGAAGGGTAATAAGTGGCAACCTCGTTCTGACTAATCACCTGAGCTCTGGTTCACATCACAAGCAGAGGGGAGGAGTTTGGAACTATGAGTGTAATGAACTAAGGGTGCAAAATGAAATCTTGCTTTGTGCTCTATAGGAAATAAAGTAGTTCTCTACCTCAAAATGTACAGCATTTAGGGCAAGGAAAGAGATTTCTTATTTATATTCTTTGTCGAGCTCCCTGAAAGAAATAAGCTTGTGTGTTTTTTAAATTGCATTCCAGTCCTTGTACATTTTCCCAAATTGTACAGAAGTCTCTTATAACTTTTAATTTATGTATTTTGTATGGCTGTCGGTTTCTGAGAAGTGTTGCACTAATGTCCAGTCTACTTTGGTGGTCCATAAATATCAATTATTTCTAAAAACACACACATCTTTTTGCTTTTTATTGGGAATATTTTCAAAATTTCAAATATTTTTTGCAAACTCTATGGTAGAAACTTCACCAGTATCACATCCAACTATTTCCTGATCCCTCCCCTTCCTCCCCCCCAAAACAAAGGGAAGTTGCAGCTATTTTGACATTCAGAAGCTGGTGAACAGTGCCATTGGCTAGACTCTGCTCTTACCCTATGTCTGCAAGGTAGCTGGGGGTAGGCTTCCCCCGAGCAGGTCGGCAGATACACACTAGTTCTGCAGCTGCAGCGTGGCTGCTGCATACAATCCTGCCTGACCGCTGGTGCTACCGGGGCAGCTAGCTCAAGCTGCCACCCTGGCAACACCCCTAGTTCTAGGGTGCAAGCTCATGCAGAGATCACTTAGATCTGTCTACCTGCACTTAGCCACAGGCTTCCCCTTGCAGTGCTAAAGGCTGCATCTACACTGGAGCTACAGGGTTGACTCCCAGCTGCTGTACATGTGCTCCAGCTATTCTCATTGAACTAACATGGCTAGAAATAGCAGCAGAGTCCAGCCACCTACATCCCCACTGGTTTCAGGGGCAGCAGATCCTCAGAGGTGCCACCACTCCCTTCCCGTGCTCCTAGAGCTCTGCTGCCAAGAGTCCTGCTGGGTCCCTGAGTGCCAGGTGAGTGTGGGTACCTGAGCAGGGGAGTCCTACCCCAGCTTGCCATCTAGACAGAGCCCCCTCTTACTGCAGAGGCAGGAGTAATGGAGTGAGTGATCCTGGGTCACCTCAGGGGTCAGGTTCGGAAGGAGAGGTTTGGGAACTTCACCCCCAAGTGTGGTGAAAAGCCCAGGTGCCAGGAGATGATCAAGAACTTCAAGGAAGCCAGTGTGTATGTGTTCTAAGTTACAGAGCACCCTGAGCCATGGCACAGAATCAAGCTGCCTTCAGCAAGCAACTGGGGCTCCTGGTGGAGCTATTCTGGGCAGTGGGAAAGTGTCTCCCTGCACCAGTGGAGATGAGGCTGGGTTCAGTTCCCCCTTCCTCAGGGATTAGACTAACAGTGGCAGGGATGCATGTTATCATGGGCGAGCTGGGATGGAGGAGACTGGGCTCTTTACTTGCTCTGGGAGAAGGGAGAATTCTGCTGCCCAGCCAGAGGGGGGTCTAGGGCAAAGGGAGAAGCTACCTTTTGATTACGGGGGAGAGGGGTGTAGAGCTGGAGGGGAGGGGAGGGGAGGGGAGTGGGGGGATGCTGTTCCAGTCGCTCCATAAAGGGCACTGGAGATGAATGCACTCAATGAGCAGAGTGAAGCTGATATTTGGGTGCACAGAGGCTCTGTTGAGGACAATGGGCCACAAACCAGCCCGGAATCATGTGGGTAGGGGGCGCTGGGTTCTTCCTATTTCCTCTAACCAATCCATAATCTTCTGGGCAAAGAGCTGGCCTGGGTGTCCCTAGATAGCACAGACCCCATCCCTCCTCTGGGTGGGTCTCCGTGTTGTTATCATAGTGTTGCTCACAGCCTGCACTCACTACTGTCTCCTGCCCAGACCTCAGACAATGGACCCTCCCAGAAGAGCCCAAAGCATCCCCATTGCCTCGGCAACCGGAAGTTCTCCCCATCACTCCCTCCCCAGCACGTTTGGCTGGCCAGGGGTGGGAAGAGAGAGGTTTGCCCAGGCCAAGGTCAATACAACCCACTCTGATTTGTGTTGCCATAGTACCGGGAACCCCAACAGCGACCACAGCTCAGTTGGGCTGGGTGCTGCATATGTCCACAGAGCAAGCCAGGCCCTGCCCCAGTGGGTTACAGTCTAAATAAAGAAGGCAGATGGATGGTTATTAGCCTTGTTTCACAGGTGGGGAACTGAGAGATTGAGTGAGCGTCCCAGGGGAATCCATTGCAGGCCCAAACATAGAACTGGGATTATCAGACTCCCGCTCTAATATCTGGTCCACAAGGTTGGTCTTCCTCAGAGACTGGAGCCCTGCTCCAGATCCCAGGCAGAAGGTTTCAGCTGCTTCCTGCTGCAGCTTAGAGCAGTGCCAGCTCGCCAAGCCCTCAGCACCCACACGCATTCAGTGCCCCAGTCGGCCTGCCCATTTCTTTAGCTGCCTAAGCGGGAGCTGAGCTCTCTCAAAAATTTTGGCTTTGTAGCTGCTCCATGGAGTCTTTAGCTCCAGTAAACCCAGCACTGGGCAGCTAGGGGAGCCCTAGGTAGGTCCCTGGGGAAGATTTATGCTCCATCCCAATAGCAGTGAACTGCTGAGGCAGCTTTGGGGAGCCCATTTTCAGCACTTCTGGAAGTGAAGGAAGGGACTGATTAGCCCCAGATACTGATGTGGGCAAATAGCTCTTGTGGGCTCAGTCGGGCCCAGCAGGCTCCATTCACTTTGGATCTAAAGCTCATTTGAAGCTAGGTGTGCAGAGGTGCGAGGCCGGAGGGTGTCCCCTCTCTGCTGGCATGAACTGCACCAGGCATGGCAGCAATATGACGGGACATGTGTAGCCACTTCTTGAGTTCAGACATGTGCTGCCTTGAATGGAAACTGCTAGGGTCCCACTCCTTTTTCTAGTCTCAGACAAAACCGATGTTAAAATAGAGCTAATGTACAGTTCAGCAACAGACAGTACAGTTCATTGCAGAGAAGTTGTAATTATTCCCAACCAAGCATTACAAACCCAGGAAATTCAGCAGTAAGGTTAAACTTAAAAAGAAATCCAGGCATGGTAAGGTGTGGAAATGAACAGCTAAGGTTCCCTAACAACCCTTAACTCTGCCCTGTAGTGACACCAAGCAATACAGTAGGTTAAGGACCAGGTTAAGCAGACACCAAGCAGGTGAGGTGTGGAAATGAACAGCTAAGGCTCCCTTACAACCCTTAACTCTGCCCTGTAGTGACACCAAGCAATACAGCAGGTTAAGGACCAGGTTAAGCAGACACCAAGCAGGTGAAGGACTATTTAGAAAAGCTGGACATGCACAAGTCCAGATCAAATGCATCCAAGGGTGCTGAGGGAATTGGCTGGTGTGATTGCAGAGCCATTGGCCATTATCTTTGAAAACTCGTGGCGACTGGGGGAGGTCCCAGATGATTGGAAAAAGGCAAATATAATCCCCATCTTTAAAAAAGGGAAGAAGGAGAACCTGCAGAACTACAGACCAGTCAGACTCACCTCAGTCCCTGGAAAAATCATGGAGCGGGTCCTCAAGGAATCCATTTTGAAGAACCTGGAGGAGAGGAAGGTGATCAGAAACAGTCAACATGGATCCACCAAGGGCAAGACATGCCTGACCAACCTGATTGCCTTCTATGATGAGATAACTGGCTCTGTGGATATGGGGGAAGCAATGGACATGATATATCTTGACTTTAACAAAGCTTTTGATATGGTCTCTACAGTATCTTGCCAGCAAGTTAAAAAAGTATGGATTGGATGAATGGACTATAAGGTGGATAGAAAGCTGAGTAGATTGTTGGACTCAACGAGTAGTGATCAACAGCTTGATGTCTAGTTGGCAGCCGGTATCAAGCGGAGTGCCCCATGGGCTGGTCCTGGAGATGGTTTTGTTCAACATCTTTACTAATGATTTGGATGATGGGATGGATTGCACCCTCAGCAAGTTTGCAGATGACACTAAGCTGAGGGGTGTGATAGATACACTGGAAGGTAGGGATAGGATACAGAGGGACCTAGACAAATTAGAGGATTGGGCCAAAAGAAATCTGATGAAGTTCAACAAGGACAAGTGCAGAGTCCTGCACTTAGCATGGAAGAATCCCATGCACTGCTACAGGCTGGGGACTGTCTGGCTAAGCAGCAGTTCTGCAGAAAAGGACCTGGGATTACAGTGGATGAGAAGCTGGATATGAGTCAGCAGTGTGTCCTTGTTACCAACAAGGGTAATGGGCATATTGGGCTACATTAGTAGGAGCATTGCCAGCAAATCGAGGGAAGTGATTATTACCCTCTATTCAGCACTGGTGAGGTCACATCTGGAGTACTGTGTCCAGTTTTGGGCCCCCTACTGCAGAAAGGATGTGGACAAATTGGAGAGAGTCGGAGGGCAACGGAAATGATTAGGGGTCTGAGGCACATGATTTACGAGGAGAGGCTGAGGGAACTGGACTTGCTTAGTCTGCAGAAGAGAAGAATGAAGGGGGATTTGATAGCAGCCTTCAACTACCTGAAAGGGGGTTTCCAAAGTGGATGGATCTAGACTGTTCTCAGTGGTAGCAGATGACAGAACAAGGAGTAATGGTCTTAAGTTGCAGTGGGGGAGGTCTAGGTTGGATATTAGGAAACACTATTTCACTAGGAGGGTGGTGAAGCACTGGAATGGGTTACCTAGGGAGGTGGTGGAATCTCCTTCCTTAGAGGTTTTTAAGGTCAGGCTTGAAAAGCCCTGGCTGGAATGATTGAGTTGGAGATTGATCCTGCTTTGAGCAGAGGGTTTGACTAGATGACCTCCTGAGGTCTCTTCCAACCCTGATCTTCTATGATTCTATGATAACCATTAGACTGTCCTTAAGCCATTTTAGTGATTGTGGAACCAGATTACATTAAACTAAGTTTTAAAGACACATTGATTTTTTTCCCCCTCCTGGTGTCACTATAGGGCAGAGTCAAGCTTGTTGGGTGCCCTAGCTGTATTTTCATAACTTACATGTGTGAATTATATAGTAGACTGTCTTACATAGTTGACCATCGCTCTGAATTGCCTGAGGTTTCCATGCTTGCTTTTGGGTTTATCACAACATCTCTGGCACATATTTAATCCTAAATTACTAATATGTAGATCTGGTCAAAAGCTGCATAAAGACAATTTTCCCACTGAAAAATGCAGTTTCATCCAGCATGACAGTTTTCATGGGAAAATGGCAATTCTGATGAAAAGATTCAATTTTTCTGCAAGAAATGTCAAAATGAAGATTAGAAACCAAAATTAACACTTCCAATTGAAATACCAATCTTTATTTTGTTTCAACATAAAGAATGAAACATTTTCTGCGGAAATGTCAGTTCAAGATGACAATTTTTATATAGTTTTGTTTGAAGCTATGGACGTTTTTGTTTCAACATTTCTGATTCAAAATTTTTGGAACTCATAATCCCAAATCATAAAAATCACAGAAATCATAGAAATGTAGAACTGGAAGGGACCTCAGTAGATCACTTATTCCAGTAGCCCACTCTGAATCAGGACTAAGTATTATCTAGACCATCTCTGACAGGTGTTTGTCTAACCTGCTCTTAAAAATCTCCAATGATGGAGATTCCACAACTTCCCTGGGTAATTTATTCCAGTGCTTAACCACCCTGACAGTTAGGAAGTTTTTCCTAATGTCTAACTTAAATCTTCCTTTCTGTGATCTAAGCCCATTACTTCTTGTCCTGTCTTCAGTGGTTAAGAAGAACTATTTTTTCTCTTTTTATAACCTTTCACATATTTGAAGCCCATTTTCATGTCCCCTCTCAGTCCTCTCTTCTCTAGACTAAACAAACCAATTTTTTTCAATCTTCCCTCATAGCTCATGCTTTCTAGACCTTTAATCATTTGTGTTGCTCTTCTCCGCACTTTCTCCAATTTGTCTCTCTCTCTCTCTCCTGAAATGTGGTGCCCAGAACTGGACTCCAGTTGAGGCCGAATCTGTGCTGAGTAGACCAGAAGAATTACTTCTCACCTCTTGCTTCCAGCACTCCTGCTAATACATCCTAGAGTGATTTGCTTTTTTTGCAGCACTGTTGTGCTGTTGACTCATATCTAAGTTTGTGACCCACTATTACCCCCAGATCCCTTTCCTCAGTGCTCCTTCCTAGGCAGTTGTTTCCCATTTTGTGTGTGTGCAGCTGGTTGTTCCTTCCTAAGTGGAGAACTTTGCATTTGTGCTTCTCAAATGTCATCTTGTGTTGCTATTTCAATATTCCATCCCAACTTGAAACAGAGACTCATTTTTAAATGTCAACATTTCCAGTGGGATAAAAATGTTACATTCCAAACCTCTTTTCTGCTGCATGATTTCAACCTTAACTCCAGCTCCGTGGGCTTCTGGGAAAACTTTCAGAAAGTGCTTAAGTGACATAGGAGCTGCCATCTCAAGTGAGCTTCAGAAGTCACAAGAGGGACTCAGTCCAATGTTAGGTGCTGCTGCCATTCACAAAACCCCTGCCCAGCTGCCATCTAACATTAGAGGTGCCCCACAGTGCCTCAGCTTCCACCGTTAAAGTCTCCACAGCTGGGCTAAGTACTGGTTCTTCTGAGTGCCAGTGAGAGTCACAAAGAAAGTGTCTCCCTGCCTTTCTTGGCTTCAGGGCCCAATTTGTGCGTGCCTGCGTGGAGGAGACAGGGTGCCTTCGCTTATAACCTTTAGCCCAGTAGTTGAGCACTCCCCAAGGACATGGGTGATCAAGGTTCAGTTTCCCCCTCTGTCGGATGTGGAGCAGGGATGTGAATGTGGCCCTCCCCACCCCTACGTGTTGTAGGGTGGCGCCACAACCCCCTCCTTTCTTTGTGAAAAACCCACTAAGTTCCAAGGCCGGGTTCACAGCTGTGAATCCAGAACACAGGGGGGTGCCTCTCATTGGCCTGGAATTAAGGGCCTAACTCGTTTTGAGGGGTGAGGGATAGGCCACACCGCTCTCCCTAGCATGTCCTAGTGGCTAGCCAAGGTGGCTTCCCCCTTAGGCTCTGTACTGCTGAGCACCCTGCCACCTAGTGGAACCCGCAGCCCCGAGGTAGGCGCTGGAAGGGAGCAGAAAGGAGTTTTTGCCCATCTTGCAATTGGGAGTGAGGGGAATTCCATGCCTGTGAAGGACAAGCTACTGTGGGGCCGGATACATTCTTTGCAGCTGACCCAGTGTGAGGTGCAGGATCAGTGTATGATGCAGGATGCCACTTACGGCCCATTCATGTTGTTATCAGGCTCCAGGTGGGGAGGCAGAGTGGTCTAGTGGGTAGCAGATTGGGCTAGGACACAAACCACTTGGGTGCTATGTTCAGCTCTGCCACTGACCTCCAGTGTGACTGTGGACAAATCACTTTCCTTTTCTGTGCCTCGGTTTCCCTTCCTCCTCTTTGTCTGTGTAGCTGGTGAGCTCTTTGTGGAAGTCTCTCAGAGTCTGTGCAGTGCCCTGGCCAAGATGGCAGATGAAGCCTCTGGGTGCTACCGGACTGCAAATAACAGTTAGCAGATTTAATGCTGCTGAAGGCGGCAGATGAGCAGAATTCACTGGCTCAAGGGACTGGGAGTTGGTGCCTGGGTTTCGCAGGGGTGCTTGGGGTGGACCCTGCTGCCCAGCTCAGGGGAGAAGAGACACAGGACAGACAAGCGGCAGCCTGGTGGTCAGCTATGACAAGGAGCATTCGTCCAGTTTCTGAGCGGGCCCAGAACCCCGGCTGGCCTTGCTCTGTCTATGCAGGGAGGGGGATTTTCAGCATGGCTGCCCAGATAAGCAGGCATCCTGTGCGCCTCACTTGCCAGAAGCCATGTCCCATGACATGTCAATCCCATTGTGCCTGGCTCAGGTGGCACTAGGGAGGGTCAGCGCAGCCCCCACCTCAGCCCCCGTGCACATCCTTAGGGTGAGTGAGCAGGTGCCCCAGCTAGGGGAAGAGATCACCCCAGCCAAGGCTGGCCGGGGCACAGGGTTTGTGTGAAAACAGGAGGCCCTACAAAGAGCTTGGTTTGCTCATCTTCTGGGCAGATCCTTGAGCTAAAAAACACCGTGGGCTGTTGGACAAACAGCTTGACCGACAGCTGGCTCCCACCCACCCATGCTCTCGTGCCCTCGTTGCTCCTCCCCGCTTTGCTCTTCCTTCTGGGCTCCTGGGTTAGATCCGGGAGCTACTTTGCTCGCTCTCATGCTCTCTCACCTGGCTGCAGCCCTGCTCATGCTCACAACAGGTCTTGGCCCCTGCTTGGTGCCCATCCCACCCCATCCCCCAAGGCCCTGAGTGCACGAGGCAGCTGACTGACAAAACAGCCGCTAAAGTCGTGTTCGGGCTCAGGCAGCTCCAAATGGGCTGAGGCAAAGCCTGCCCCACCCACGCTGTGAAGCCCTACTGCCGCCCAAAGGCCAGGCCTGGCTTCTTCTGCAGCCCTGGCAAGCTCGACAAATGACTCTCCTCCCCTCCCGCCCCCTGCCACATTTGTCCAGCCCTAGAGCAGTGCCAAAACACACAGGGTACAAGGGGATCATTGTCTAGCCACAGTACAGAGAGGGAGGCAATGCTTTGCCTCAGGTTCCATCTCTGGGTGGCCAGTTGGGGTTGGGGGTATTCCTGGAGGTTTCATCATGTGGCATCGTCCCAGGGCAAGCCTGGAGGGCTGGCTGCGCCGTCCCCTCTCCCATGCCCTGGGAGCTATGGCCAAAGTGCCCTGGCAGCATTTCCCTGACACACTCCAGGCCTGGGTGCGGATCCTTTAGGGAAGGGTGGAATGGTTTCTCTGACTCACTGAGGCAAGGCCAGTGGCTCCCTGGGTCAGAGGCTCTGGGCAGCCGGCTAGGGTGACCAGGTGTCCGTTTTTGAGTGGAACACCTAGTCAAAAAGGGATCCTGGTGGCTCCGGTCAGCACCATTGGCCTGGCCGTTGACTGGCTGGCTGGCAGTGCCACACAGAGGAACTCAGAGCAGCCAAGTCTAGGGCGCTTTGAGCTGGTCTTTAAATTATCTTATTGTTAATTTCTGCCTTAACAAAGCCAAATCTTAAGCAAGGGGGTGAAGCTGAAGGCCACGCTGTGCACACCTGCTGGCCGCCTTCCTAGCTGACACTGAAGATTGCAGCAGGGCTTGAGCTAGAATGCCAGCTCTGCATTAGGCTCCCACACGCTCTGGTTCGGGCATGGAGCGGGACGCTCACCACACACCGACCCAGAGATTACAGGTTCCCTCCTGACACACAAAGCTCATCCTGAGCATCTGCGAGCCACAGGCCAGATCTGTGCTGGTTTCTGGGATTACACCCAGGCTGGATGACAGCAGGCATTTCCCATGTGAACTGCACAAATCTCTAGTCTAGACTTCAGCTACTGAGCCAGCTTTGTCGCAGGGGTGGACTGGGCACTGGGCAGGGGGGACGTGACAACATGGGAAGGTTTATTTACCCCGAAGAAATATGTGGCCCCTTCATTCCCATGGCCAGCTCTGTTTATTATAAATTCAGTGCAAGCCCCACATGTGGAACCGCTCCTCTGCAATGAAGAACATGTCATTTCTGGGTGGAATATGGCAGAGTTCACGACTGATGGGTGTAAATAACTAGCTCACCACTGAAAATACTCTGCTTGTGAAACCGAGAAATGAGGAAACATTGTTCGGGCTAAAGTTTTTTTACTTCACTGGGCCAGGGGGGATTTGAGTGAGGGGCTCATGAGGTCTGGTGGCTGGGGCCCTGGATTAGGGCTCAGGACATATGGGTTCTGTTCCTGCCTGGAGCCAATGGCTTCCAGTCTCGCTATCTCCGTTTCCCTCTCTATAAAATGGAGCTAGTGCTTGTAAAAAGGTTTTGAAATCTGTGACTGAGAAACGATTGGGTTTTAGTGCAAGTCCTTCACCACACTCTTCTTTGTATCCCTCGTTTTGTTTCTTTTCCTGCCATCCTCACGTCCCACGTTTGAGCGCCAGCAAGCCCAGGGCACATGACCCCGTCGCTTCCGTTCTTCCAGCCAGCTGGCCTGAGTCTGCAGAGGCACGTGGCTCCCTGCAATGTACAGCCTGAGGCTGAAGTGCCCCAGCAGTATCGCCTGTTCGGGTCCCACTGAAAGCAGTGCACACACACTGCTGACAGGGAGAGCAGGGTCCCAAACACTGCACTCCCAGCATGCCCCACCAATGCAGCTCACTGACTTCTCCTCCAGCCGCTGGGGCTAGACCCTGCTTTGAGGCCGACATGCAAATTCAGCTCAGGTTCTTCTCCGCTCAGCTACTGGGCCTCCCATCCACTTGAGGCCTGGCCATTCAGTTTGGTTCTTCCACTTCCAAGTGCTGAACCCAGAGCCTGTTACTGGTGGCTGTAGACGCCCAGTTTAAATCCTGTATAACAATGAACACCTTCCCCAGCAGCTTTCCTTTGAAGGTCTCCAAGTACTTGAAAAACATGAAGGAATTTGCCCACCCAACAAGGTGCAGATGGGGAACAAAGGCAGCGGGCATTTAAGTGACATGCTCGAGGTCACGGAGGGAGTCAGTGACGGCGCTGGGGAACGAAGCCAGGCCTGTTGATTCCACATGCTGCACGCAAGCCACAAGGCCACATTGCTAATGTCTGAGGAAGTCCTTTGGCTGCCTGACACTGCTATGTCCGTGTTTTGGCTGGAGCAGCCCATCTCTGCTCGCAATGCCCGGGGAGAGTCTTTGCGACAACCTGCTAGTGGCTCCTAGGCCCAGCTCAGCATGGCACGTGCTAGACCACATGTTGGTTAGACCCAGGTGCAGCCACGGAGGTACATGTGTTTCACGCTGTTCTCATGTTTCAGTATGTCCCACCCTAATAGACCCCTGGCTACACGGCAGCTGCTGAAGCCCTTTCCAAAGCATTACCTAACAAAAATGCTACATTCCACCCTGCTCATAATTACCTGGCTCAGGACTCTGCGCCTCCCAGCACTCGCACGTGTGTGGCCTTGGGAGTTTTCCGGGACGCCTCTTGTGGCTCTAGAAAGGGCAGGCGATTTTAACACTATGTGCAGAGGCTGCCCGTGCAACGTGCTACGCAGCTGGCCCTTCATGGGTTAAATTCTCACCTGTTCAACACACTTAGCATTGCCCAGGCCATTGGGTGCTCCCAAGAGGGGCTGGTGTAATGGCAACAGACCCCCGCAGCTGTCGGGATTGAACCTGGGATCTCTAGAGCTTAATGCACAAGCCTCTACTGCGCGAGCTAAAGGCCACATGGCCCTTAACTTAGGCTGTAGCAGACTCATAAATCGCTCTTGCTAAGTGGTCTCAATACCACTAGATGGGACAGAACCCCACCCCCAGGAGGTGTGTGGGTTACCCTGGCAGCCTGGCTCCTTCTGCTGTGCGTCAGAGAGCCGTGAGCTGGTGGATTGCGATAGCCTCCATGCCACATCCCTGATAATTGTCACCTTCCTTTCTCTTCCTCAGCTCTTCCCCTTCCCCTAACTCACACCCCCCCTCCCTTCCCTCTGCCTCGGTCTATCCCCCGACCTTTCCTCTCTGGCCCTTGCTCTGGGTTTCATCCTGGCCTCTTTGTGCTGCTCTGGCCTAGAGATCAGCCAGCTCATCCGACTGCAGCTTTCCCCTGAAAGGAGGACATTTGGGTGGCCGAGTCCTGAAACTGGCATGGTGCATACTGAAGGCATGGCTGGGGGGAGGGGGGTTAGAAGCTGCACCAGAGGCAGGCATGGGTGGGTGGGCTCAGGGCCGTTCAGAGGATTCAGGGGACCTGGGGCGCTTGTACTCACCCGGCGGCACTCTGGGTCTTTGGCAGCGGGGGGGCCCTTCAGTTGCTCCGCGTTGTCGGCGGCACTGAAGGGCCCCCCACTGCCAACATGCTGCCGAAGACCCAGATTGCTGCTGAGCCAGGGCTCGCGGGGCCCCTGCAGGGCCTGAGGCCTGGGGCAAATTGCCCCACTTGCCTCCCCCTGCGGGCAGCCCTGGGTGGGCTTTTCTGGAGTGCTGCAACCAGCGTGTGAGCTTGAGTAGCCGCTGCAACTGCTCCTGTTTACGCCGGGAACTGAACTAGCGGCTGCATCCAGGAGGTGCAGAAATGGCCCAGGCCCTGTAGTGTGCCACAGCCAGGTCATTTGTTCGCCCTCTCCCCCTTTCTTCGGTGGGAGCTCATTTCTTCCCTTACACCCCTTGCAAGCTCACTGAAAGCGGCAGGGTTACATGGGTGTTGGGTGGGAGGAGGATGGATTTTGCTCCCTCCCTGAAGACAAGTATAAAGAGCATTTCTGACAGTCAGGGGTTTGGCCAGACTAACAGGGAAGCCAGAAAGCAAGGAGATGGGCAGAGAAATAACATTCCCTTGGACCTCATTTGCCAGCAAATTCCTGCCCGTTTGCCTGGACAGGCCCAGGGGCACTGGAGATGGATAGTTCATAGCACCAGCTTGCTTCATTCCAGCTTCCTGGGGCTCAACCTTGCAACTGACATGCTCTAATCTTGGAGTGAGAATAAGAAAACCCCAGGGTCACCTGAAAGTAACATTTTTATTTCAATTCTTTCCTTAAACTCTTTTTCACCTTCTCTGGGCTGTGTGGTTTCCAGCCTCGCTTTGCCAGAGGCACCAAAGGCAGCAGCCTGTGCAGGTGTTGCAGGGGCCAGAGCGAGTCTCTCCCACCTTCCCTGCGGAGAGGAGAGGCTCAGGGAATTGCTGAAGGGGGAGGGTGACACATTAGCAGCCAGAGCTGCCAGCTTTAGTTCTCACATTTCCTCCCGCTCAGGCTGGGGAAAAGCTGAGTCAGGTTTGAACATGAGGCTGAGAATCCTTCAAGACGAACGGTGGCACATCATAGCAGCACCAGCCATCTGCTCTCGGCTCCACGTTTGCCGGGGGAGGTTTTCACCAGCGCACAGGGGATCTGGCCACCTGCCTCTCTGGGGCAGTGTAATCTTGCGGACGGGGCACTGGGGTGGGATTCAGGAGACTTGAGTTCTTCACTTGGCTCTGCCATTGACCTATTATGTGATTCTGGGCCAGTCACTTCCTTTCCCCCTTTGTCTATCTCACCTAGACTGTGAGTGCTTGGGAGCAGGGCCTGTCTCTCACTGTGTATGTGCAGCACCTGGCACGATAGGGCCCAATTTCAGCTGAGGCCTCTGTATGCTACTGTAATGCCAATAATCCTATTCATTGTAATAGGGCTTGGGCAGCCAAATCCCTCAGGTGGTTTCGAAAATCTCAGCCTCCATGTCAGAAGATGCTATGGCCCCATCCAAGGCTGGAAATTGGGGGCATAAGTTTGTGCAGAATTCCCATTCGGTAGCTCCTGTTAAGAACCTCGAGCTGCTGCAGTCAGACGCACTCGTCATTGGCTAAATTGTGCTCTGACTGGGGTTTACCATCAACTTCAACCAGAACAAATTAGGCCTGTGCTGAGAGCCCACCCAAGTCCCACCCAAACTGTCTCCACAGAGCAGAAGTGTTTGCCTCAAGCCCTTGTCTCTTAACATCAGCCTGCTTCTCCCACAGGCCAGGGAAGCTATTCATTAGTCATAGTACTGCCATAGCACCGAGGTGTGACTGGGCTTACATGACATGTCGTGAACAGGCCCTGCCCCTCAACGGTCACAATCTAAGTTGACCAGCCGTCGGGTGGGAGGGGAAACAGAGGCACAGGGAGGGTAAGTGACTTATCTAAGATCATGGAGCAGGCCTCTTAACACCCTGCGGGAAGCATTAGCCACTAGACGCCTTGAGCCAGAGTGCAGTGAGCCTTCCTGTCAGGGAGTGCCTACACCTCCGCTGGACAGGGTAGCAAGCTAGCCACAGCAGTGCAAGCCAGCCCAAATACAGTCCCACCTGGGACCCTGCCTGTGTACTCAGGACGCCTAGCCCATCCCACTGCAGCTACAATTCTATTTTTAGTGCACTACCTTGATCAGAGCTTGTGTGTGTACATACACCCAAGCTGGAATTACACCTCACTTATCCTTGGAGTGCCTATTCAAAATACTGCTCAGTTCAGGGCCCGAGAAGCAGCCCATTCTCGATGGGAGCTGGGGCTCTCGTCTCTATGACAGCAGCACACTGCTGAGTGCTACCTTGTGCATAATGTGGCAGGGCTCATGCTTGCGTGGCAGGTCACTGTAGTGGGGTGACCACCGGCTCCAGCCTGGAGAGATTGGAAAAGCCCTGCAGAGGGCTCGGGTTGGGCAAGGTAAAACCCTGGCTGATTGGGGGAAGTGGCTGCAGCTGGGGCCACGCCCCAAACTGAGCAACAGGGCCTTATAAGAAGGCCAGGGAAGCCAGAAGCAGTAGTCTCCCTTTGCCTATAGAGGGAGAAGGGCCTGTCTGCCAGGTGTTAGAAACAGGGTACCTGAGTGAAGCAGGGCTAGGGAAAGGCAGAGGAGCTGGGGAGCTCCAGCCTGGATAGTGGGTTGGGGGGTTCCCCAGGGAGGGGAGACCCAGATCAGTGGGGGCAACACTCCAGTTAAAGGGGCACTGGGTCCTGTGAGGGACATGGGGGCCAGAGGACAGGTGGATCACTGGCCTGCAGAGGGCGCTCCTGGGTCGAAGAGCTAATTCCCAAGGATGACCAGCAGGAGGCGCCGCAGGGGTGAGTCTGCACATCTACAGTCACTCAACGCAGTATGTTCAGGGCCATGTATAGATTCTGCAGACTGCTCCTTGAGTAGATCCAGTCTGCCTCAACCTGCCAAACATTCATTGGTAAAATCACAATGGGCCAAATTCGTACCCCTTGTCATAGCACTGTCCCCCAGAGAGGAATTTTATGCTTTGAGTTTAAAACATGTTGAGAAGAAGAATGGCTTAGCACCTAAAGCCTAGGACATAGGGGTAAGGCTTTTTGGAGTCTATGCCCACCTGTTGCTTCCCTCCTCCTCCACCCCTCCTGGGCTACCAGGGCAGTGTCCCCCTATTTGTGTGATGAAGTAATAAAGAATGCAGGCATAAGAAACACTGACTTTTTAGTGAGATAAAACAAGGGGGAGGCAGCCTCCAGCTGCCATGATAGTCCAGGCAGGACAGAATCTCCAGCAGACAAAGCTTAAGGAAGGAAATGACCTGGAGTCATTCCCATTTTTGCCCACGCGCACCCAGCCAACCTCGCTGTGGCCAGCCAGGAGCACTCATAGGATGATGACAATGGTTTATCAGTCCTATTGCACCATCTGCCATCAGAGAGGGAAGGGGAGAGGATGCTACTGTTCAGTGCCACAGCACCACGTCTACTAGCAGCATCCAGTAGACATATGGTGACACTGAAAAAAGGCAAGAAACAATTTTTTTCCGTTTTCTTTCATGGGCGGGGAGGGAAGGGAAATTGACGACATATACCCTGAGCCACCCGTGACAATGTTTTTGACCCTTCAGGCATTGGGAGCTCAGCCAAGAATGCAAATATTTTTTTGGAGACTGAGGGAACTGTGGGATAGTTCGAGTCCTCAGTCCCCCCTCCATGAGCGTCCATTTGATTCTTTGGCTTTCCATTATGCTTGTCACGCAGCACTGTGTTGAGTCCCTGCTGTAGCCTCTGTCTATCATAGCCTTGGAGATTTTTTCAAATGCTTTGGCATTTCGTCTTCTGGAACAGAGCTCTGATAGAACAGATTTGTCTCCCCATACAGCGATCAGATCCAGTATCTCCTGTTCGGTCCATGCTGGAGCTCTTTTTGGATTTGGGACTGCATGGTAACCCGTGCTGATCGTTGCTCCATGTTGGGCAAACAGGAAATGAAATTAAAAAGTTCGCAGGGCTTTTCCTGTCTACCTGGCCAGTGCATCCAAGTTCATATTGCTGTCCAGGGCGGTCACAATGGTGGACTGTGGGATAGTGCCTGGAGGCAATACCATCGAATTGCGGCCACACTAACCCTAATCCGACATGGCAATACCAATTTCAGCGCTACTCCCCTCATCGGGGAGGATTACAGATACTGGTGTTAAGAGCCCTTTATATCGATATAAAGGGCTTCGTTGTGTGGATGGGGGCAGGGTTAATTTGGTTTAACGCTGCTAAATTCAGTATAAACACGTAGTGTAGATCAGGCCTTAGTTTCTCACTATATGGTTTTCCAGCCCTCAAATTATTCATTAGACTTAGCACTGCAAGACATTCTGACTAAAAATTAGCATTATTGAAACTCAATGTCATCATTGTGACAGCAAATCCCAGTGGAATGCAGCCGGTTTGCGGTCGCATTTCATCCAGTTCCATCTTTAGCTAGGTCCTTAAGGCCGTGTATTCAGTCTGTGTCCATCCCAGGGGATCTTTTAGCACCACTGACGCTTTTGGTACCTACGTGGTCACTGACCATGTAGCTGCATTCCTTGGTAAAACCAGTGCAGCCCATATTTAACTGATTAAAAGCTGGCTATTTGTAGCTACAAAAAGTAATTGAAAATGAGAATCCTTATCCCAGGGGAGGAGGGGTGTTTCTAGTGGAGTCCCACAGGGATCGGTTCTTGGCACAATACTATTCAATATCTTTATCAATGATCTGGCAGAAAACATGAAATCATTGCAGTAAAATTTGCAGATGATTAAAAAATTGGTGGCGTTGCAAATACTTATAAGGCCAGAGTGATCTGGATTGCTCAGTAATTGGGGTCTTTGGGACATACATCTCAACGCAAAGAATGTAAGTCGCCCTTACAGAATGCGGGATTGGCTTATGGAAAGCAGCGAGTTTGACTGGGAATGGCAGATAAACAGCTGGTTATGAGATTCCCATGCAACGCTGTAGCTAGAAAGGCCAAAACTATCTTTGGATGCATAAGCAAGGAAATACCAGGGAGGAATAGGGAGGTGATATTACCTTCATATACTGCTGTGACACAGAGTCTGTGTCCAGCATTCATAGAGAAGATCAAAAATGCATAGGGAGTTTAACAAGAGGTCTTTTCTAAAACCAGACAGGA
Organism: Gopherus evgoodei; assembly: GCF_007399415.2. Taxonomy (NCBI): domain Eukaryota; kingdom Metazoa; phylum Chordata; order Testudines; family Testudinidae; genus Gopherus; species Gopherus evgoodei. The sequence goes on along the minus strand of NC_044344.1, from coordinate 12,234,439 downwards.
TGGCCTGTGGAAAGCCATAGGTAAAGTTGGTTGTTAAAAACCTTTTAAAAAGCTGGTTTTAATCTTCATTAAAGAGTCTGTGTATCCCTGATGGTCCATGTCTTAGAGAATTCAGGGTGTTCCCAAACTCTACTCTGTGCATGTATAGAAATGGAGTACCGTGGTTTGGAAACTGGGTGCAGTTGGTTTGGATTGGTGGGACTTTAATAGAAGGACCAGGGAAGGAGTCAGATCTCTCTCTAGACAGCAAGTGATGCGGACAGAGGCTGTGTCTACACTAGAGAGGTTACAGTGGTGCAGCAATTTTGGCTTTCTTTCCTCTGTAACTCAGCTGAGAATGTTGTATCTACTTTACTTTCAGAGAAGTATAAATCTAGAAATGTGCAGCAAACTGATTCTTTTGTTTGCCTCCATTTTCTGTTTTTAATACATTTTTTTCGTAAAGATTGCTGCTGTCCAGGTGATTTCATGTACACATCCTCAAGAGGTCCCCATGACCTGCTAGGAGACATGTCAAAGGAAAGGTAGAGAGTTTCTGAAACCTGTAGCCCACACAGACAAAAGGATTGAACAAAGGTATTCACTTCCGGTAATTTGTGTTGTCATCATGCCATGGTTGGAAAATATAAGGAGAGAGACCAAGGCCAACCAAAAGACAACAGCTGGTGTTGGTACTGGTCACAATGGCATTGGTGAGACCATTCCTCGGTATTGTGTCCAGTTCTGGTGTCCATATTTCAAAAAGGAGGTTGGCGAAGTGTTCAGAAAAAAACTATAGGAATTATCTGAGGACTGAAAACCTGCCTTATAGCTAAGAAGCTCAATCTGTTAAGCTTAACTGTAAGAAAGTTGTGAGGAGACTTGACCCTGGCCTACAAGTACCTACATATGAAGATGATTTTTTATATTCTTTAAACTAGCAGGAAATGGTGTAACAAGAGCTAATGTCTGGAAGTTAAAGCTAGACACATTCAGACTGGAAATAATGCACAATATTTTAACAGGGAGGGTAATTGAAAAAACTTCACTGGCATGGACGTGGCAGATTCTCCATCACATGAAGCTTCTAAGTTAAGATTAGCTGTCTTTTTTAAAACACGCACTTACGCAGCCAGAAGTTGTGGGGTTGAGGCAGGAATCCCTGAGTGAAGCTCTATGGCCTGTGCTGTGCAGAAGGTCTGGCTAGACGATCATAATTGTCTCTTCTGGCCTTAAAATCTATGAATATACAATCCGTTCCTCTAAGGAAGCATTGCACCTACATGATGCTACCAAACCCAAGCTAAGGAGTAAGATGGAAGTTGGCTGACACCTGAATTTAACCACTCTGACGGTCATGGTGCTTAGAGATGTAATGTTCCTTGTGGTACAGAAGAATCTAGTTTTGGCTCTAATGAACACAGAGGGTACGTCCACGCTACCAGCGGGTAGCAATCGATCTATCAGGGATCGATTTATCGCATCTCGTCTCGCCCCAGCCCCAAATTTTGGTGAAAGTGGGCCCCTGGCTCTGAATATTGCTGGTGTCCTAGCACCACGTGGGTATGGAACTCGCCACCTATGGGCAAAGGATGTGGAAATTACAATGTTTTATATGAGCTGGTGGCACGGGTCAATTCAGGAGGAACTTTAACCCAGAGAGGCAGTGTTGTCTAGTGGCTGGAGCACTCAGATGGGAACCATAAGAGCTAAGGTGTATTCCTGGCTCTGTCAATGACCTGCTGTGTGACCGAGGGCAAGTCAGATCTTGTCTCTGTTTTGCCTCGGACGGTTTGTCTATTTGGCCAAAGGCAGGAACTGTCTCCCATCATCTGCCCGTTCAGCTCCTAGCCCCTGATTTCACTGGGCCTTCTAGGTGTCTGTGATACAGATAATAACAACAATTCCAGGTGGAGCAAAAGGGAACGAACGCTCCTTTGGACTTACATAATTTCCCTCCTAGTACCCTGTTTGTCATCTGAGCTGGATGGGTGGGATGGATGGGAGACTTAGCGAGATAATTGTAACTCCTTCTGCCAGATGCCGTCAGTAGCCACAAGGGCCAGGTTCAAGTGCCTATGGGTCCTGCTGCAAACTAACACACACCATCAGCACAAGTTCACCCATCCCCACACCCAGAATTCCTGGGATCACTAAATACATTTCCTGAGCGCTTTTAAGGGCAATTCTGCCCCACTTGCAAGCACCGAGTCTCTGTATGAAATAAGGAAAACTCTTAGGGGGCAAGGGAACACAGCACGAGGGTGGGAAAACACAGCACCAAAACATCAGAATGAATAAGGGCAGATTACGCTTAAATGCTACACCAGAGCAGCTGCTCCACTGTAGCGCTTCAGTGGGGCCGCTAAGGGCTTCTTCCATCAGCGTAGGGACTCCACCTCCCCGAGAGGCAGTCGCTATGTCAACAGGAGAAGTGCTCCCCCCACATCGACTTAGCGCTGTTCTCCACCAGGAGCTAGGGCGATATCACTGCGTCATTTGGGGGTGGGGTTGATTTGTTACACCCTGAGCAATGTAGCTACGTGGACTTAATTTGCTAGTGTTGACCTAGCCAAGGTAAAACTCTGCCCCACAGTAACATTGGCAGTACTCTGTTCGCTCCGTTCCCCACCCACGTTCGGGGTGAACGTCCAATAGACAATCTCCCTTTAACACATCCCAACTCCATCTGCTAAATCCCACTCACAGCTTAGGCCACAGGTCTTATACTGTATATCAGGGGTGATGATGTTCGTCTGTCGTTGTCGATGAAGACCTCAATAACTCACTCGTTTGATGACTGGGCTCTGTGCGTCCGAAGATGACTGACGGGCGTGGAACGTCCTGTCACATGTCGGGCAGACATGTGATGGCACTGTCGATGATGTGCGGGTAGCTCTGGACTTGTGCAGCTCACGCTTTCTTTCAGGCTCAGCAGTATGCCTCGCCCCAGAGGTATTACTGCCTGTGTGAATGAGGCTGTGCCATGCTGGACGGTTCAGTGTGAGGGTTTCCCATGTGGCGGTGTTGATCTCGAGAGACTTCAGAGAGGTCTTCAGTGTGTCCTTGAACTGCTTCTTTTAGAAGAGCTGTTTAGGAATGCGCTCGTCTGACATTCTCACAACATGTCCGGCCCATCTCGTCTGGACTCTTATCAGCAGTGTGTGAACTGACGGCAGACTGGCTCTGGTAAGGACTTCAGTATCGGGCACTTTGTCCTGCCATCTGATTTTTAGAAGATTTCGCAGACAGGAAATGTGGAAGTGATTGAGCCTTCGTGCATGACTCTGATAGACAGTCCACGTCTTGCGGGCGTACAGCAGAGTTGAAAGCACCACTGCTCGGTAGACCTTCAGCTTCGTTGGTAGGCTGATCCCTCGACGTTCCCAGACGTTGGAGTGCAATCGGCCAAATACAGAGCTGGCTTTAGAGGTGCACGATGGATGTGTCTCTAAATTCCTGTGGAATGGATCCCTGCTTCCAGAAGGACTGAAACAGCTCAGTGAGTTTCCGTAGTAGCACAGGTCCACTGACTTTGTACACCTCTGCTGGTATGGCATCTGACCCTGGGGCTTTGCCACTTGACAGCTGGTTGATCGCTTTCTTCACTTCGTCCTCTTCTGGTGAAGCATCCATGGAGTCATTGACTGCAACCTGGGGCATCTTATCAACGGCCTCATCATTGATGACTGAGGGGCAGTTGAGAACTGCTTTAAAATGTTCAGCCCATCTCTGCAGAATCTGCGTCTTCTCTGTAAGGAGCACAGTGCCATCAGAGTTCAGGAAGGGAGAACTTCCAGAAGACTGTGGACCATAGTGTGTTGAGGGCTTCATAGAACTGCTTGAAGATAAAACAAGTGAATTTATGAATGTAATGACACTAATCCTGGGACAAATGATTCATACAATAGACACACAAGCAAAACAAGAAACATAACCAGAGCAGACAATACACTGTAGCAACCCAGCAGCAAAGCTTGTTCAAAGATTATCATGGTGGTTTTGAATGAGTGGGATGTCATGTTATACCTGGAAATAGATGAAATGATTCAGCCAGGACAGGACCTGCCTCACAGAGCACTGGTGTGATAATTGGCCTACAAATTTACGCCAGTTGTGAGCTCACGTGTCAAAGGTATTGAAAGTTCATAAGATGTCACAATAACTTATAACAACAAATGCTTATGGGAAACAATGAAGAAAAAAAGAGACAGACTAAATTAGTCTAAACAAAAGAGCCTACTGATACGGTTCAAAGTCTATGTTAAAATCATGCTTGGTAAAAAAATAGATGTGGAAACAAAAATTAATGAACCAAAATTTTTGTGTCAGATATTGGGCCTAATTGGTGGACAGATAGTGAGGGAAGGGGTTATTCCACCCACCACTCAAAGAGACTTCGTGGGGGGCAGGGAAGCGGGTATGGAAAAACAGGCAGAAGCTACTGGAGCGTGCTGCCACTTCCACCATCTCCTAGAATCCCTGGCCTACATCATCCTGATCCTGAGAGATATTCTGACCTGACCAGGCCAGAGAGAGAGGGAGCCAGACGAAATCGTCACCCCGACTAGCTCCAGCTGAATGATTGGACTTTAACAGCAGCAACAACAGTTCCAGCTCCTCTGAACTAACTTCTCTTCTCCCCCTGCCCCCCAGGACAGTTATCAGTCTCTGATACCATCCAAGAGACTGTCAGACAAAGGGGGTTTCCTTCTACAACTCTCTGCAGGGATGTTGTTGTTAATGACAGCCTCACATAATACTTGACATTTCAAAGGCTTTCACTGTGTTTCATCTTTTGCGTATCTTTAATAGAAGGTTAAAAGGATTTTTAATGTGGTGTTTGCCATGACACTAGGGAAGCTGAGATCTCTAGATACCAAAACCGGGACCTAGTTTACCCCTGGTTAATGTGGGACAGTGACTAGGTTATGTTAATACCTTTGGCCCTTTTTTTCCATCTCAGTTAATACAATAGTCCCCATTGCATTAAGAGAAAAAATATGAGCGCAATAAAGCAAATGGAAAATGAAGGTATCATTGCTAAAATCACAGAGCCCACAAGCTGCATAAGCATCATGGCAGTCATAGAGAAGGCAGGCTAGCTCTGCATTTGCAGTTGAAACACAGCACTAAAAAACACTCACTACCAAATATCTACACCTGAAAAAACATGATCTGATTTGGCGAAAGGAAAAATATTCTTAGTACTTGATTCCAAAGGTGACTATTGCCAATTGCTGTTGGATAAGAAAGAGCAGCTGCTTAATCACATTCTAGATACCAGTAGATAGATACAGATGGCTAAGAATGACCATTAGGATCAAACCTACAGTGGAAGACTATCAACGCTGCCAGCAAGATGTACCAACAGGACATTATAATTTTCTGCTCTATACTTGGAGGAAAAAAACAGATGACATAGTCATGTCATATACATTTCCATTCTACTCGTATCTCAGCAGGATGTTAAAGAGCAGCTACTAAAGTCAGATGTTTTAAAATCATCAGGTCCAAATAACTTGCACCCAAGAATTTTAAAAGAGCTGGCTGAGGAGCTTATTGGACTGTCAGTGCTGATTTTCAATAAGTCTTGGAACACTGGGGAAGTTCCAGAAGACTCAAAGAAAACTAATGTGCCAATATTTAAAAAGGGTAAATGGGATGACCTAGATAATTATAGGCCTGTCAGTTTGATATTGATCCTGGGAAAGATAATAGATTGCCTTATATGGGACTTGATTAATAAAGGAGGTTAACATAATTAATGCAAATCAACATGGGTTATAGAAAACAGATCCTATCAAATTAACTTGATGGTTTTTTGATGAGATTATGTAGTTTGGTGATAAATGGTAGTAATGTTGATGTAATCTACTTAGACATCTGTAAGGCATTTCACTTGGTACCACATGAAATTTTGATTAAACATCTAGAATGATATAAAACTTATATGGCACACATTAAATGGATTAAAAGCTGGCTAACTGATAGATCTCAAAATGTAATAAACAGGGAATCCTCATAGAACAGATGTATTTCTAGTGGGGTACTGTAGGGCTTGGGTCTTGGCCCCTTGCTATTTACATTTTTATCACTGACTTGAAATAAAACATAAAATCATCATTTATAAAATTTGAAGATGACACAAAAATCATGAGTGGTAAATAATGAAGAGAACAAATCACTAGTACAAAGCAATCTAGATTGTTTGGTAAACTGGGTGCAAGCAAACAAAAGGTATTTTAATATGGCTAAATGTAAATGTCTATATTTAGGAACAAAGAATGTCGGCCATACTTGCACAATGGGGGACTGTATCCTTGGAAGCAGTGATTCTTAAAAAGGTTTGAAGGTCATGCTGGATAATCAACTGAACATGAGCTTCCTGTGCAACACTGTTACCAACAGGACTGATGCCATCCTTGGATGCATAAACAGGGGACTCTCGAGTGGGTTTAGAGAGGTGATTTTACGTCGGTATTTGGCACGGGTACAACCCCTGCTGGAATACTGTGTCCAGTTCTGGTGTCCGCAGTTCAAGAAGGATGTTGATAAATTGGAGAAGGTTCAGAGAAGAGCTCTGAGAATGAATAAATGATTAGAATACATGCCTTATGGTAATAGACTCAAGGAGCTCAACCTAATTAGCTTAACAAAGAGAAGGTTAAGGGATGACTTGATTGTAGTCTGTGAGACACAGATCAGCATTCACATTGCACTCCTCTTCAATACCCAGGCTGGGGAAGCTAATGATCTAACCAGCAGACCAGATTCAGTGATGAACCCTGGTCATGTGCCACCAGAGGCATGTTGTGCATACACTAAGAAGTAGTACCTACATCCACAAATTCAAACTGGAGATCGGGTGTTAATCTGTAACAGTGAAAGTAATTAACCATTGGAACAATTTATCAAGTGTCATGGTGAATTCTCCATCACAGACAATTTTTAAATCAGGATTGAATGTTTTTCTAAAATCTGCTCTAGGGATGACTTTGGGGCGGTTCTTTAGCCTCTGCTATACTGGAGGGCAGACCAGATGATCACAGTGGTCCCTTCTGGCCTTGCAATCTATGAATCTAGGACTCAGATCAGCATGATATCTAACGACACTGTGGTGTACAGACATCATCCTCGCCTTCAGGGATAGCCGAGGTTGATGATCTCTGCCGCGGATTTACATGGAAACATGTTATTTCCCGTGGTAGAAGCCTGTGTGTGATTTCTTTTAATGTGGGGAAATTGGTGCTCCTACAGCAACCACACGATCATGACAAGCTGGAAGTCTGAGGCCCAGTGTCAGGGAAAGTCTGAGACAAATGGAGATCTACAACCTGCTGCAGCCTTCATCCACTTTCACAGCCATTGAGATCTGAAGATTCTCTTCTGCCTAATCCACCATTGAGGACTTGGGAGGACTGGGCCATGCTTTGTCCAGGACCTCCCCTCAAACCTGTTCTTCTTGGGAGACCCTACCAGGAACATGAAGATCCCAACACCATAGTTCTGAAGGTCATTGGAACACACAAGCCCCTTCACCACATCAAGGTGACAGTCCCCGAAGAGGTGTCCAGACAGAGAGGCAGGATGATGGAAGGTGTGGAAGATCCCAGCCACAACCTCATTTGTCTGCTAGAAATGCCAGGGAAGTAAATCTAAAACTGAATAAAACCACAATGAAATGGTGAGTGACTGCAATACCATACCCAGGATACTTGCTGATCCCTAAAGGCTACGACTTGACCCTGAAAAAGTAAAAAGCAATGCAGCAAATCATAGAATCTCAGGGTTGGAAAGGATCTCAGGAAGTCAATTAGTCCAACCCCGTGCTCAAAGGAGGACCAACCCAACTAAATCATCCCAGCCAGGGCTTTGTCAAGCCTGACCTTAAAAACTTCTAAGGAAGGAGATTCCACCATCTCCCTAGGTAACCCATTCCATCAGGGTCGGCTTTAGGCCGATTTGCCCGATTCCCCAGAATCGGGCCCCATGCCTAAGAGGGCCCTGCGCCTTAGGCACCTTTTTAATTTTTTTTTTTACTCACCCTGGCAGCGATCAGCTACGCCGGGGTCTTCAGCAGCCCTGCTCCCCTGGCCAGAGCACCGGCCAGAGCACGGCAAGCCCCACAGCCCTGCTCTCCTGGCCGGAGCTCCAGCTGGAGCGTGGCAGCCCCACGGACCCACTCTCCCAGCCGGAGCTCTGGCTGGAGCACAGCACCGCACGGCCATGCGACCCTGGCTGGAGCGTGGCAAGCCCTGTGGCCCTGCTCTCCTGGCTGGAGCTTCAGCCGGAGCGTGGCAGCCCTGCGACCCCAGCCGGAGCACGGCAAGCCCCACGGCCCCGCTCTCCTGGCCAGCAATCTGAAGTGCTGCCGAAGACTGGGAGTGCTCCCCAGTGAGTACAAGCCCCGCCCCCCCAGGAATCGGGCCCTGCACTTGCTAAAGCCAGCCCTGCATTCCAGTGCTTCACCACCCTTCTAGTGAGAGGTTTTTTTCCCAATATCCAACCTAAACCTCCCCCACTGCAACTCGAGACCTTGTTCTATCATAAATGCCAACACTTAAAGCTATTAAATCAGTTCAGAGACTATTAGGATTTAAAAACTATGTGATAAAATTTCTTCCAAGCATGTTTCTTCCAAACCCTTGAGGTGACTACCGGACAGTGATGCAGTATGGATATGGTCACCTTAACGTAATATAGCCATCACATGTATCAAAGAGCTGGTGACGAACTATCCCATCCCGCAGTAGTATTATGTGACTGATGAGGTAACCACACAATATGGTTCAACTGAGACAGGGCTTGGGCATCATTCCTACAAAAGGGACTAGCTGTGTTGTCTTCATTTAGGCTGCTCACAGGAATGAAGATCGACCACTTGCATATCGCAGGCCACAGAACCTGACTCGCCCACTCCTGTAATAGACCCCTAATGTCTGGCCGAGTGACTGAAGTCCTCAAATCATGATTTAAAGACTTCAAGTTACAGAGAATCCACCATTTACACTAGTTTAAATCTGCCAGTGACTCATGCCCCATGCTGCAGAGAAGGCAAAAAAATAAAAAATAAAACCACCTTGGGGTCTCTGCCAATCTGATCTGGGGGGAAATTCCTTCCCAACCCCAAATATGGTAACCAGTTATACCCTGAGCATGTGGGTGAGACTCACCAGCCAGATGCCTGGGAAAGAATTCTCTGCAGCAGCTCAGAGCCCTCCTCATCCAGTGTCCCAGCTCTGGCCTTTGGACATATTTGCTGCTAGCAGTCACAGATGGGCCATGTGGCATTGTAGACACTCCCATCAACCGATGAATTTATCAAGCTCAGTCTCAAAACCAGTTAAGTTGCCTCCGACCTGCCTCCCTAAAAATACTAGAATATGGAGACAAGCTGAGTGTCCAAGATAGCATCATATATGAAGGTAGTCGAATCACAACACCCTGATTGCTGAGAGCAGAAATTCTTTCAGGAATACATCAGAGCCATTCTGGAACAGAGGCCTGCCTCAGGAAAACCAGAGATGCTGCATATTGGCCAGACATGACCTGGTGAGCAGCTGTGATATATGTAGGGAAAAGCAGACTGTGTTGCACAAAGAGACAATGAAAATACACAGCATCCCCAATAGATCTTGGAGCAAAGTGGAATGGACCTTTTTACCACAAACCACACAAATAGGTGACTATTCAGACTGCTGGGAACTAGACAAAGTGTTGAACACTATTGCAGTGACCATTGTAGACAAAGCAATGAAGCATTTCAGCTGGCTTGATATTCCAAGCTACGTAGTTTCAGGCAACTGACCCCAGTTCACTTACAGTGAATTTGTGCAATTGATCTGACACTGGAAACTCAGTCACGTCACACCACCACCATACCCAGCCAGTCAAATGGCAAAATTTAAATCAGCCGTGAACATTGCTAATATTCTATTAAAGAGAGCTGCAAAAGGCAAGAAATTATATAGCAAGCCATTTCTGAATGGAGAAACACTCCCACTGAAGGCCTTCATAGTAGCCCGGTACAACACTTGAAGTCAAGAGGCACTAATACTCAGCATTATGACAACCAGCAGTATGGACACAGTAACAGACTAAAAGGAAGAGAGATACCCAAAGGCCAAACCCTACTACGGCTGACAAGCTAAAGACATCCCAGAACTACAACCTATCAGGATCATGCTGTTTCCTCATGACAAATCATGTATTTGGAAGCAAGCAATGTGTGTTGAACAGATAAATCCTCAGTCATATAGCAGTGGATGAGCATATATTTCACCAAACCACAAATCCATACACACACTACGAACACGAGATATAAACATGCATATGAAGGACAGCGAAATACGCCCTCTGCTGAAACTTGACCATCGAGACTCAGAAGAGAGACAGGCCAATGCGTAGAGCGGGGTAACATTTTCATGTGAAATCTTTTTTTCACCAGAAAAATGCAGGTTCAAGTCAACTGAGCCAATTGGCAAATTCAGGTCAATTTTGGCAAATTGTCCAAAAAAACAAAAGAAAGAAAAGAGAGAGAAATTCAGAAATATCAAATTGCTCCATTTGGCATTAGTGAAATGTAATTTTTGATGTTTTGTTTCAGAATTTCCCTCAATTTTATTTAAATTTTTTTTAAAAATTTTTAAAACCTCAAACTTGAAATAAAACTATTTTTGATATTTCATTTTGCCAAAAAATTCAAAGACATTTTCATTTTGGGTTGACCTGAAATAATTTTTGTTTGTTTTACAGACCTGAGCCCTAACCTGAGAGCTATTTAGACCCACGGACCGATGAGCAATTGATAGATACCAGATCAGACTCTCCATACCCAACCCCACCAAATGCAAAGCAGTCTCCTGTTGTCACAAGAAATTCACACTCACTCCAACATCAAACTTCCTGCAAAGGATACATAAGACTTTGTGCAACACAAAGGAGTCAAAGCACAACCCTCGCGCACACAGCAGAAAATACTGAGGTTCCCAAGCAAGTTAAGAGTGAGTTAATATTTTTTCAAAAGCTGGTGTTGTGATCTAAATATTTCAGATTTTTACTGTGTTTCACCCTATGCATTCTTTCACATACAGTGCCACTCCCCCACCAGCACAACCTACTAAATAATTCCTGTACATTTTGATCTATACATTAGATCTAAACATTTGATCTATACATTTCCTGTATATTTTTGCTATACATTTTGGTCTAAATGTTATAGCGAGTATAATAGAAAGTAGGTTGTAGAATTCATGTTTAATTTTAAACATGACACACACTGAATCTATTTCCCCATGTTAAGTATCCTCACAGCTTCTTGTCAAACTGTCTGAAATGGGCAATCTTGATTATCACTACAAAAGTTTTTTCTCTCCTGCTAATAGCTCATCTTAATTAATTAGCCTCTTAGAGTTGGTAGGGTAACTCCCACCTTTTCATGTTCTCTGTATGTGTATATATATCTCCTCACTGTATGTTCCATTCTATGCATCCGATGAAGTGGGCTGTAGCCCATGAAAGCTTATGCTCATATAAATTTGTTAGTCTCTAAGGTGCCACAAGTAATCCTGTTCTTTTTGCGGATACAGACTAATACAGCTGCTACTCCGAAACCTGTTTTATTTTACTATCTCTGTCATAAACAGATAGTTAAGGGTTAATGCCTCTTTTACCTGTGAAGAGTTAAGAAGTTCAGTGAACCTGGCTGACACCTGACCAGAGGACCAATAAGGGGAGAAGATACTTTCAAATCTTGGTGGAGGGAAGTCTTTATTTGTGCTCTTTGTTTTTGTTGTTGTTCGCTCTTGGGACTAAGAGGGACCAGACGTCCATCCAGGCTTCCAAATCTTTCTGAATCAGTTTCTCATGTTTCAAAATTGTAAGTAATAGCCAGGCAAGGTGGATTAGTCTTATTTTTGTTTTCTCAACCTGTAAATGTCCTTTTATTTGCTGAGAGGATTTTACCTCTGCTTGCTGTAACTTTGAACCTAAGGCTAGAGGGGGTTCCTCTGGGCTATACGAATTTGATTACCCTGTAAAGTATTTTCCATCCTGATTTTACAGAGATGATTTTTACCTTTCTTCTTTAATTAAAAGCTTTCTTTTTAAGAACCTGATGGATCTTAAAACAAGGAAAAATCAAAGGGGTTTGGATCTGTGTTCACCAGGGAATTGATGAAGTCCCTCAAGGCCACCCAGGGAGAGGAGAGTTTTGGGGGAACAGGAAGTGCTCCAGACACTGAAATTCTAGATGGTGGCAGTGTTACCAGATCTAAGCTAGTAATTAAGCTTAGAAGTGTCCATGCGGGTCCCCACATTTGTACCTACAGTTCAGAGTGGGGAAGGAACCTTGACAATCTCAAATAAATGTAACAGAAGGGATGTTACAACAAATAGCTCCCCAACAGGGGGTGACATAGCATGATTTTGTCTAGGAATTCAGAGAACACGTCTGTCCAAACGTGCTTGACGGGAGAAGACAGCACATGTGCAGGAAGGAATAAAGCATCACTGCTGCACGGAGTTGGCTCACTCTTTGGAGGCCTGAACGCTAAGCAGTGAGTTCTGTGATGGGAAATATAAACTGGTCTGAGACGAGTCCAGCTTGTGTCACATGTTCCCCCAAATATTCAGTGAAGCCACAATTTCCAAGCCGATTGGGTGCATGTTCCGGGCTGAGTTCCGGTGAAAATCTGACCTCGTGTGAGTCCTAAGCACTGAAAAGCCTGGCCCTGAGCCCTTTGGAAAATGTGCTTTCCGCGTGGCTCTGAATGTCCCCGGGCTTTGAGAACAAGTGTGTCCTTCAGAACCAGGTGGTCCTATCTGACCCACTTTCTGCTAACATCTTTTGATGGCTATTGACCGGGTGATCTGAAGGTGAGAGGCTCTGTATCTTCCCCCCGCCTACAACCAAGCAGTTCCCTCTCCCAACACTGGGCTGGTTTTTGGCTCTGGGAGCAATCTGCTCTCTGCAGCCTTCTCTCCTCACTGATTAATAATGTTGCTGTCAGTTTGGATTACAGACCGCTACTTTCTTCATCTCAGCTTAAAATACTTGTGGTTTCAGATTCTGTCAGAAGAGTTACATAAGAAGAGTTTTGCCCAGAGTGAGGATGATGCGGGGAGAAGGAATGCTTTGCTGTGAATTCCTGCAGGAGTCTTTATTGGATTCCTCATGGATTATCAAAGGGCAAGGACGTGGGGAGGGAGGGGATGGGAAGCTAGACAAATTCAGACTGGAAATAAGGCATAAATGTTTAACAGTGAGGGTAATTAACGACTGGAACAACTTATCAAGGGTTGTGGTGGATTCTCCATCACTGACAATTTTTAAATCAAGATGGGATGGTTTTCTAACAGATCTGCTCTAGTTCAAAATGAATTCTTGTGGGGGCGGGGCAGTTCTGTGGCCTGTGTTATCCAGGAGATCAGACTAAATCACAATGGTCCCTTCTGGAGTTGATGCTACCACATAGGACCTTAGTTCTCCTCTTTCACACACATGTCCCTGCCCTGCAGTTCTTGTCAGTGTGAATAGGTGCTGGCTGCACACTGACCGGCTGTCCTAGCCGGAGTTGAGGGAGCTTTTCAGGTGCTTTCTTGCAGTAGTATTTGACTCGCTGTCACTGCAGTTTAATTTGTTCAGCCCCTTTTTCCACTACTCCTGGCTGCAAAATTATATTTGCTGTAGGCAGTGGAGTGTGTGCAGTGACACCTACTGCCCATGCCCTCAGGTGATATATTTCTCCAGGCCAGTAATGCTGTCCAGGGGTCCCACTATGGCTTTCTAAAAGAGTTTCTTGGCAATCTTGACAGCTGCTCCTACTTCACCATTAGACTGGCCGTGATGGGGGGATGATGCCATGTGTGCTCAAATTCTGCTGCAGCTGAAAATTGGGCAAATTGCTGACAGCCAAACTGAAGTAATAACAGTGTCTGGCATTCCATGCCAGAGAACTGAGCATAGCAGTATTCAGTGAGAGAGGCTGCTCCTGCTGTCTCTATGATCTCCATTTCCCAACAATCTAAATACCAATTAACATCACAAAGGATACTGGGATTTGTTATAGATGCTTCATTGGCTTATGGCGTCTTTTGACCGTAGTCTTCACCTTTGGGCCTATAGAGAACATCTTGGATATTTAAAAGAAGCAGAAGGTGCGTTGTGTGAAGAAAAACTTCCATCAACCTGGGGAACTTGCTGCCGGGGGATGTTGTGAAGGCCAAAAGTATAACTGGGTTCAAAAAAGAATTAGCTTCGTTCCTGGAGGGCCGGTCCATCAATGGCTATTAGCCAAGAAGGTCAGAGACATAACCTCATGCTCTAGGCATCCCTAAACCTCTAACTGCTAGAAGCTTGGAGTGGACAAACTGGGATGGATCACTGAATAAATGGCCCTGATCTGTTCATTCTCTCTGAATCATCTGGCATTGGCCACTGTCAGAAGACAGGATACTGGGCTAGATGCACCATTGGTCTGACCCAGTCTGGCCGTTCTGATGTATTTATCTTGTGTAGAATAGCTATAGCACCAATATGGCTTGAGTGCTCATAAATTAGTAGTTCAGGATGCTTGTCTTTAGGTCTTATAACCCTACAGTTTTTAGACAAACCATTTTGTACTGTTAGTTCTTCTTTATATGTGGCTCCTCTTCTTCCTGCCTGGTTATGATAATGTAATGACTGGAAGAGCAGTTTCTGTTTGGGTAAGTCTCTGTGTCTGCAGATACCACCTATCTGATCAGGGTCCTGTTTTAAGCCCTCTGCTGTTCAGAGGTGTCTAATACATAGCACATCTAACAGATGCAGCCTCCTTTATTTTCCATTCAATTTGAGAGTTGTGTGTGGCTGGCTGTCCTGTATCCGAAACGAGAACACAACCGATTAATGTTCATTTTCCACCTGCGGTCTTACATACTTTCAGTATGCATTACACTGCCAGCGCCCGATTGCCTGAATAGCCTCTGCTTCCCTATCTATCTGCGCTGCTGCCATAGCCACTCTTATTCTGAGGGCTTAGCTACACTGGAGAGTTGCAGCGCTGGTGGTGGGTTTACAGCGCTGCAACTTACTCACCGTCCACACTTGCAAGGCACATACAGCACTGCATCTCCCTGGCTGCAGCGCTGGCTGTACTCCAGCTCTGCCTGGGGTATAAGGATTGCAGTGCTGGTGATGCAGCGCTGCTCCGCAAGTGTGGCCACCAAAAGTGCTGTAATTGGCCTCCGAGGTATTTGGAGGTATCCCAGAATGCCTGTTCAGCCGCTCTGCTGTTTTGTTGTGAACTCCGGGCTCCCAGAGCTGCTTATCTAAAAAACAAACACAGCTCGTTTGCGCGAGCAGAGGCAGGCAGGGGGTTTCCTTTGGAATGTTCACAGTTTGCTTGAGAGAAGCAACATTTTGGAGCAGCTGCTTATCTGGTCTGAAGGCTATTTGCATTTAGTGAATAAGAGAGGGGTGGGGGAAGGGGTTGAAACTTTTAAAATGATTGAAGGTTGGTGCTGTGTATCTTCCAGTCCTTAGAACTTGCAAGGCATGGAGCTGACAGTGTCAGCTCCAAAAATCCACTCTCTGTCTCCCCCACACTTCCTGTCACACTCCACCCCAGTCCTCTCTTTTGAAAAGCACGTTGCAGCCACTTGAATGCTGGGATAGCTGCCCATAATGCACCATTCCCAACAGTGCTGCAAATGCTGCAAATGTGGCCACACTGCAGCGCTGGTAGCTGTCAGTGTGGCCACACTGCAGCGCTTTCCCTACACGGCTGTACGAAGACAGCTGTAACTCCCAGTGCTGTACAGCTGTAAATGTAGCCATACCCTGAATGAGTGGGAACCAAATTCATGGGCTGGCAGCCCCAACCTCATTAGCCCCCATCTTAACATGGCTGTGAAGGGACTCCTGTCTCCATGTACAAGAAGGGGGTCTTCTCCCTTCCATCGTATTGCCATGTAGGCCCTCAATGCCTGAACGGGCAGACCCCATAGGGTAATGAATGCACCCCAGCCTATCCGGTTATGATCATGATCATGGGAGTCTCCACAATCAACCACTGAGATTCATCTGCAATAGCATCAATCCTTGGAGTGCCTCTAGCACTGCATGGCGACTCTCTGCAGTTCTCTGTCACCAAAATGGTATTCACAGCTGTCTATACCTATCAATGTCTATATCTGCCAAATGGAGTGCAGAGGGTCATCAAAGCTGCTTTCTTCATCTATTGTTTCCTGCCAAAAACCATCTTAAAGAGACAAGGTGGGTGAAGGAATATCTTTTATTGGACCAGCTTCTGCTGATGAGAGAGACAAACTCTCAAGCTACACAGAGCTCTTCTTCAGGTCTGAATACAAGTTGGTCCGCTACAAGATATTACCTCACCCAATATTCTGGGACCAGCACAGCTACAACAGCACTGCAGAAGCTATCTGTGCCATTGAAGAAAAGGCTTTTCTGATAGGAGCCCTTCAATTGTTAATAAAGGATAATGGGAACATTTTAGTGCTTTACTGAGATAGAAGGGATCTCATGGCCCTCAGTACTGAGGGGCTCACAGAGATTGAGTATGGGCTTTTGACACCAGAATGGTTGTACTGGAGGAGCTATGAGAGAGAGAGAGGTACATAGACAAGTCTTTCCGAGACATGGTAGAGAGGTCCCAACCCCAGTCTGACATCATCTGTGCTGTTGATGAGGATGAAAGTCTTGGGAAAGGAGAACATCAATCTGGAATGGAGGGAAATGATCCCATCATTGGGACCCTCCTTCCAGATGATGTCATGGTATCCTCTCGCTCTGAGGATACCCTCCAGGGGAGGAGACCCAAGTTATTAGGAAGAGAGAGGTCACAGTCATGGGCGATTCGACTATTAGAAATATCGATAGCTGGGTTTGTGATGACGGGAGAACTGCTTGGTGAATTGCCTGCTGGGTGCAAAGGTTGTGGATCTCTCAAGACATCTAGACAGACTTATGTGCAGTGCTCAGGAAGAGCTGGTGGTTATGATACAAGGAGGTACCAATGACACAGGGAAAGGTAGGAGAGAGGTACTGGAGGTCATATTTAGGCTGCTAAGTAAAAAATTAAAGTCCAGGACTCCTTGATAGCATTCTCTGAAATGCTCCCAGTTCCATATGCAGGACCAATTAGACACAGAGAATTGCAGAATCTCAATGTGTGGAAGAAACAATGTTGTTTAGAGGAGGGATTTAGATTTATTAGGACCTGGGGATCAATTTGGGAAAGGAGATGCTTATACAGGAAGGATGGGCTCCACCTATACCAAAATGAAACCAGATCGCAGGCCTGTAAAACTAAAAAGGTTTAAACTAAGGGCTGGGGGAAAGCTGACAGGAGCGCATGGTTCAGACAGAGACATCCCTTATGGGAGTATTTATTAAAGGAAATTCACTTGACTAGCCTATGAAAGAGGAGAGGATCAAAGGTGATAAAGTACAGGCAGAAATTGAGGCGAAACAGTCAAATGAAAAAGAGTCTCGTTCAATCACATGAAGGCAGATAACTTAATATTGACATTTTATAAATGCTTGTATAAAAATGCTAGAAATCTAAATACTAAGATGGGTGAACTTGAGTGTATGGTCATTAAATGAGAATATTGATATAATAGGCCTCATAGAAACTTGGTGGAATCATGATGAGTGGGACACAGTAATACCAGGGTGCAAAATGTATAGGAATGATTTAGTAGGTTGTGCTGGTGAAGGGGTGGCACTGTATGTGAAAGAACGCAAAGAGAGAAATACAGTAAAAATCTGAAATTAATCAAGTTGATTTCTATAGATAGCAATTCCATGTTTGAATAATAAGCATATAGCAGCAGGAATATAACACCGGCCACCTGATCAGGATTGTGAAATGCTCAGGGAGATTAGAGAGGCTACAAAAATAGAAAACTCTGTAATAATGAGGGATTTCATCTATCCCCATACTGAGTGGGTACATGTCACCTCAGGACAGGATGCAGAGATAAAACTGCTAGATACCATGAATGACAGTGTGACGTTACATTCTATATTCTTCGTAGAAATATCATTATGATATGAATATGGCATAACTAAGATACGTTCTATGTAAGATGGGTCATGGGAGATATCATTAGAAAGGTTATGATTTTCTGAATGTGTTTATTCAATTTGTAAGCATGTATCATTTCTGTATCTTGAGTTACGAATATTATTTATGTAAAAATTACAACTGTGTTGTACAACTCCCACTAGACAGTAGGCAAAGAGCCTGGACGAGCCATTAAGGAGAACAGTAGAACTTTGAAAATGCTAATCTCACTCCTTCCTGAAAAGTTTCCTGGGATGCTGCATTGACACTGCGTGGTCAGGTGACTGTGTCACCTGGTACTAGACAATGTCTTAACTTGCTGGTACTTTTCCACCGTGGGGGGATGGGGATCAAACAAAGGATTCCTGCCTTAGGTAAATCCTTTTTAAGGAGGGAGAGAGGGTTAATCTTGGCTCTCCCTCATTGCCTGCCCAGGAAGGAAGACTGCTAAAAACACCTAGAGGGAACGGCAGGGTTGAGTCCAGGCTGAGACGGGGTCCAGTCTGTAAAGAGAAATAGTTGGAACTCTGAGCTACAGAAACTCTGCAACTTGCCTAAAACAACATTGAGGGTGAGAAATTACATTTTGTAACTTGTTTCTTGAGTGTTTTAAGCCTAGTTTGCGTGTTTTGTTATATTTGCTCAGTAATCTGCTGGGGTCTGTTTGCTGTCCCTTATAATCACATACAATTTACCTTTTGTAGTTAATAAACGTATTTCTTGTTCATTTCAAAACCCCGTTTGTGCAATTCACATCTTGGGGAGCAGCACAAAAAGTCACGCATCTCTCGCTCCACATTGAGGGAGAGGGTGAATTTTTATGAGCTTGCGTTGTGCAGATCTTTCTCTACAGTATAAGACAATATTATTTTGGGTTTAACCCCCAAAGGAGGTGTGCACATGGGTGCTGGGTGAACCCCCGAGCTAATTCCTCTCACACACAGCTGATCTCAGTGTCTGTGTCTTTCTGCAGCTGGGCGAATCCCTACCTGTGTGTGTGCCAGAGAAGGCTTGAGGGCCTGGCACAGCTAAGACAGGGTGAGGAAACCCAGGCTGGTGGAACGGGAAGAACCAGTGGGACCCCAGCACATCAGATGGCATCTGGGATGGCGGGGGTCTTGAAGCAGCTAATCCTGGAATCCACAGGGGGGAGAGGCAATTCTTGATTTAGTCGTAAGTGGTGCACAGGATCTGGTCCAAAAGGTACATATAGCTGAGCCACTCAGTAATAGTAACTATAATGTCATTAAATTTAACATCCTTGTAGAATGGAAAATACCAAAGAAACCCACCAAAGTAACATTTAACTTGAAAAAGGGGAACTACACAAAAATGAGGAAACTAGTTAAGTGAAAATTAAAAGGAACAGTCATGAGTGAAATCATGGAATCATATGATTAGAAGGGACCACAAGGGTCATCTAGTCTAACTCCTCGCCAAAATGCAGGGTTCATTGTGTCTAAAGCAGCTAAGACAGATGGCTATTCAGCCTCCTTTTGATAACCTCCAGCGAAGGAGCTTCTACAACCTCCCTAGGCATCTGTTCCACTGTCGTCCTGTTCTTACACTTAGGAAGTTTTTTCTGAGATTTAATCTAAATCTGCTATGCTGGAGTTTGAAGCATGAGATTAGATTATAGTCACTGTCTTAATGCAGAGCTGCAAGTGCTATGAACATGTTGGGCAATCCTGTTCTCTCCATGGTTCGTGAAGAAAGAGGATGAGCAGGGGGATTCATGGACTCACAGATTCCAAGGCAAGATGGGACCCCCTTGACCATCCAGCCTGATCCACCGTACTCACAAGCTGTAGAATTTCTCTCATAAACTGGATTAAAACATCTTTCAGACAGAGATCTAATCTTCTTGTAATGACTTCAAGCAATGGTGACTTCCTGTAAGCTGTTCCAGCATTTAACCACCCTCCCTGCAAGGAAAGTGAGACGTATTTCAGGACTGAATTTGTCCAACTTCAGCTTCCGGTCATGAACTCTTGCTATGGTCTTTATCGGCATGACTGAAAAACCTCCCTTCCTCCATCAGATGTTTGTTTCCATGTGTAAGTACCTACTGATGCCACCTCTCAACCTTCTCTTCGATAGGTTGCACGCCTTCACTCTCACATCATATGGCTTGTTTTCCAGCTCCTGGATTGTTTTAGTGGGCCTCATTGGAACGCTTTTCAATATTTCCACATCCTCTTGAGATAGTCATGAGAACTGGATGCAGTATTCTAGCAGTGCTCTGACCAATGCCATGTGCAAAAGCAAGATTACTTCCCTACCTCTTGATATTCCCTTTTTATACATCCAAGGATCGCATTAGCCTCTTTTGCCTCTGCCATGGCTTGAGAGCCCATGCTGAAGGGGTTATCTATGATGACCTCCAGGTCCTTCTGAGTCACTGCTTTCCAAGACAGTCTCCGACCCTGTATCTATATCCCGCACGTTTTATTCCCAGGTGAGTTACCTTGCATTTGGCTGTGTTAAAACATATCTGGTTAGATTGTGACTGCCAAGGACCCACAGCTGAGCCCAGACACATTGTCCTCAGCTGATTCAGCTAGCCATGTGATTGGCTGAAGACTCCAGTGGGCACATTCTTAAAACCTGCAGGCAGCCCTGGGTCTCTCGCTGCTCTATTGCATTCCAAGCCCACAGCTGTGTTTCTGATCCTGCTCTCAGCTCCTTGTTTGCTCCTAGCCCTTGCTGCTGACCCCTTCTGCTGTCTCCTGCTCCTTGGGGCGGCAAGCCGCGGGGGGCCCTCTGCCAGTGCCACGAGGGCGGCAGGCAGGCTGCCCTCAGCGACTTGCCTGCGGAGGGTCCGCTGGTCCCGCGGCTTCGGCGGACCTCCCGCAGGCGTGCCTGCGGAGGGTCCACTGGTCCCGCGGCTTCGGCGGACCTCCCGCAGGCGTGCCTGTGGAGGGTCCGCTGGTCCCGCGGCTTCGGCGGACCTCCTGCAGGCGTGCCTGTGGGAGGTCTTCCGAAGCTGCGGGACCAGTGGACCCTCCGCAGGCAAGCTGTGGAAGGCAGCCTGCCTGCAGTGCTTGGAGTGGCAAAATGCCTAGAGCCACCCCTGATGGTCCTGGATCCTGGTTTTCTCCCTCTGCCTCCTGGTTTCCACTCTTGGCTTCTGCACCTGCTCCAGATCATACTCTGACTCTGATCCTTGGCTCCTGATTCCTGGCTATCAGCCCCAGCTCACTGCCTGGACTTGATATTCAACTTCTGACCATGGCTCTGACCCTTGACTCCTGATTCCAAGCCCCAGTTCACACTCTGGATTTGGTAACTCACCTCCTGATTCAGGCTCTGGTTACTAGTTCTGGTCACCTCTGCCCCAACCACTAAACCAGCCTCCTGCCCTGACCTTTAAGTCAGACCACCCACAGCCTGGCCCTTAACAGAGACCATTTAGCCAGGCAATTTAGATCATTAGTTAGTCACTACCCCACCAACCTCTCTGTCATCTGCAAATGTCACCAGCAACAATTTAATATCATCATCTAGGTCATTGATAAAAATATTAACTAGCCTTGGACCAAGAACCAATCCCTGGCAGACCCAGCTAGAAACAGCCCCATTCATGGGTATTTCCTCATTAACAACATTTTGTGATCTATTTGTAAACCAGCTTTTAATCCATCTCCTGGAGGTCCTGTTCATTCCATATAATACAAAATTTTTAATCAAAATGGTAGTATTAAGTCAAATGCCTTGGAGAAATCCAAGTAAGCTATATCAACACAATGATCTTTATAAATCAGATCTGTAATCCTGTCAAAAAAAGACAACGTGGTCATGTAGCAGCAGCATCTTCACATAACTTTCTATCATCTCTGGTTGGCTAGGAGATTCCGCCCCTTCTTGGTGGACAATGACCCAGCCTTGGTTTTTTCCCACCTTTATCATCTCTTGGTTGGACTCAGCAATGAGATATACCTGGCCATGAAACCTTCAGCACTTTGGAAACTCCAGCTAGTACAAACACTTCAGTGTGTCTCTTCAGCAACACAGCCTGCCACAAGCACATGAGACCCATCTTCTGTTCTCTACACTGGCTTCCCATGGAACAGCAAATACATCAAAAGCTTTGCTAAAGTCAAGGAATAACACGTCCACTTCTTTCCCCTCATCCACAGACCCAGTTATCTCATCCTAGAAGGCAGTTAGGTTAGTCAGGCATGACTTGCCCTTGGTGAATCCATGCTGATTGGTCCTGATCACATTCCTCTCCTCTTAAGTGCTTCAGAATGGATTCCTTGAGGACCTGCTTCATGATTTTTCCAGGGACTGAGGTGAGGACTCCACTGGCCATCACATACAGTCCCCAGCTAAAACCCCTCCAACGCATCATCAGGGATCTACAACCCATCCTGGACAACGATCCCACACTTTCACAGGCCTTGGGTGGCAGGCCAGTCCTCGCCCACAGGCAACCTGCCAACCTGAAACATATTCTCACCAGTAACTTCACACCGCATCATAGTAACTCTAGCTCAGGAACCAATTCTTTCAACAAACCTCGATGCCAACTCTGCCCACATATCTACACCAGCGACACCATCACAGGACCTAACCAGATCAGCCATACCATCACCGGTTCATTCACCTGCACGTCCACCAATGTAATGTACGCCATCATATGCCAGCAATGCCCCTCTGCTATGTACGTCGGCCAAACTGGACAGTCTCTACGGAAAAGGATAAATGGACACAAATCAGATATTAGGAATGGCAATATACAAAAACCTGTAGGAGAACACTTCAACCTTCCTGGCCACACTATAGCAGACCTTAAGGTGGCCATCCTGCAGCAAAAAAACTTCAGGATCAGACTTCAAAGAGAAACTGCTGAGCTTCAGTTCATCTGCAAATTTGACACCATCAGCTCAGGAATAAACAAAGACTGTGAATGGCTTGCCAACTACAAAACCAGTTTCTCCTCCCTTGGTTTTCACACTTCAACTGCTAGAACAGGGCCTCATGCTCCCTGATTGAACTAACCTTGTTATCTCTAGCCTGCTTCTTGCTTGCATATATATACCTGCCCCTGGCAATTTCCACTACATGCATCCGATGAAGTGGGTATTCACCCACGAAAGCTCATGCTCCAAAACGTCTGTTAGTCTATAAGGTGCCACAGGACTCTATGCTGCTTTTACAAATCCAGACTAACACGGCTACCCCTCTGATACAAAAAAAAATGTAAATTGTATTCTATTATTGTTTAACAGTGCAATTAATCATGCGATTAATCACGATTAATTTTTTTAATCATTAATTTTTGAATCACTTGTAAGCCCTGATTTTTATTAATGATCTTTGCCAAAAACTGGGAGTGTGCTAATAAAATTTGTGGATGATCCAAAGTTGGGAGGTATTGCCAATACAGAAGAGGACCAGAATAAGAAGATCTGGAAGACTGTGAAAACTGGACTAATATAAATGGGATTAAATTTAATAGTGCAAGGTCATGGATTTAGGGATTAACAACAAGAATTTTTGCTGTACGCTGGGCATTTATCAGCTGGACATGACCTAGGAGGAGAAAGACTTGGGTGTATTGGTGGATGACTATGAGCCACCAATGTTATGTGGACATGAAAAAGGCTAATGCAATCCTAGGATGCATCAGGCAAGGTATTTCCAGGAAGGAGAAGGAAGTGTTAGTAAAATTATACAAGGCACTGGTAAGACCTCATCTGGAACATTCTGCAGTTCTGGTCTCCCATGTTTAAGAAAGATGAATTCAAACTGGAACAGGTACAGAGAAGGTCTACTAGGATGATCCAAGGAATGGAGAACCTACCTTATGAGACAAGACTTAAATATCTTGACTTTTTAGCCTAACCAAAAAAAGGCTGAGGGGAGCTATGTATGCTCTCCATAAATACATCAGAGAGATAAATACCAGGGAAGCAGAAGATAAAGGTTACTAACCATTAGAGGAGTGAAGCTCTGGAACAGGTGACAGCTAAGGCCACGCCAGCCAAAGCAATGTCGTGGACAAAGGCGGACTCTTGCATAGCTGTGAAGAGACAGGATTTCTGTTTGCCAGAAGCTGGGAATGGGGGACAGGGGATGGATGATCACTTGATGATTACCTGTTCATTCCCTGCGGGGCAACTGGTATTGGCCACTGTCAGAAGACAGGACACTGGGCTAGATGGACCTTTGTTCTGACCCAGTATGGCTGTTCTTATGTCCTAAGGATAAGAGTAATTAACTGCTGGAACAATTTACCAAGGGTCATGGTGGATTCTCCATCACTGACAATTTTTAAATCCAGATTGGATGTTTTTCTAAAAGCTCTGCTCCAGGAATTATTTTGGGACAGTTCTCTAGCCTGTGTTATACAGGAGGTCAGACTAGATGATCACAATGGTCCCTCTGGCCTTGGAGTCTATGAATCTAAGAAAGTGTCCCATTCATCTCAATGGACTGTGCTCAGCTGAATGAGAACATCCCATGATGATGAACACAGCATGAAACAAGAGCCCTGAGAAGTGTGAATTCAGCTAACTTCTCCTGATCTTAGTGCTGTGTGCCTGTGTCATGTTCCCAGCATGCCTGTTTCCATCCCTTCGCCCTGGTCTCAGCATATTGAGGATCCCAGTTCTCAGTTCCTGGCACAGCCCCAGTCCATTGTGCCAAGAGCCCAGAATCATGTCATCATGGCTGGGACTTTTGCACTTGCCCCTCCGGTGTCATTTTAATGTGTCAGCTAGTCCCTCCCATGTGAGCCCTGCATCACACCAGGCTTCATAGCCCGCTCACAGAACTGCCACCAGACTGTCCCAAGATGGGACATGGACAGAGAGGAATATGGCATTTGGGATACACTTGCAGTGTGGTGAACTTCCCCAAAATTGCTTTTCCATAGCCAGCCCTACAACACCTTTGTGTTTCAAAACCACTTTCTGTTTAGCCTCAAGAAGGAAATCCAGTGAGTCCTGGCACCAGGTTTGTATGTGGGCTGTGGGACATACAGGCCAGCGGGACTACCTGCACTCTTCTAACAAGCTTCCTCTAGCATTCACCTGCTTCTTGGGCCAGGTTTTCCTGCTGCTCAGCCTCCTTGATCTGAGCCTGTACGTCCGTCCTTTGTTCTCTAGTTTCTTCCAAAACTCTGGACAGAGGGACGGCTTTTCTTCAATATGGCCCCACTCCTCTGCATGCTGGACAGAGCAGTTCTCCTCTGCCAGGAGCTGCTCCAACGGCTGCCTTTCCCAGGCAAAGATCCCAGCTACTGATGATCTACACCAACTACTCAATCAACCAACTCTGGCTGAGATGAGGTCCCAATTCCCATCTCCTGTAGATCTTGAGCCTCCCAAACATTGATGAAGTTGATATGCAGACCAATTGGCTGGGGATTGGGCCCATCTGTTGTTAGCCCTTGTTCATTCCCAGACATGTGTTTAGTTCGAGAGGCACCAATCACCAGAACAGCCCCTAGGTTTTGTTAGGCTCTATAGGAAGTAAGACGTGTGGGCCCCAGGCAGACTGATGTGGGAAGGTTTTGTAGCTGAAAAGGGATCAGTCCCTGTGGGGAGGTAGGGGAGGTTTTGGTGGATGGGAGGGGGCTTGGAACTAGGGTGGGTCCCCGGAGGGTTGGGTCCCCATCTCACCCTTCAGACGGGGCAGCAAGGAGAAGTCTAGGTGTGAGCAGGCAGGGGACAGACACATTTCGCTCAGGTCTATCTCCTGCTTTCAAAGGTACTTCCAAGGGGACACCAGAGTCCCGGTGGCAGGGAAACTGGGGAGGAGGCACCTGGCAGAAACAAGCAGGTCAGATCTGCTGCACCTGTGGCTTTTTTATGTGCCTTTGACCAGGAGAATGAGACAAACAGCACGCCCCTCCAGTGCGAGCTGCCACTAATGACCCCTGCTGCCCTCAGGGGCATGGCTGGGGATCGGTGAAGGGTTGGCCATTAGACGTACATTTCCCAGTCGCCAGCATAGCACAGAGGGGTGGGGAGCTAATCATCATTTCTATCAAGCTGCCTCGCTGAAGTGTCCAGCCTAGGGCAATTGGAGCTGCATGAAAGATTAAACAAGACGGTGGGGGGCCTGCATGAATGTGCTGGAGCAGTTCCATGGCCCAGACAAGCCATTTCTGTGGCAGCGGCCCCCCCCTTAGATCTCTCAGCCGAACGAACCATCAGGGCTCTCCTGAGACAAAAAGCGCCTCCAGCTAAAATTCCACTATCTGACCTCAAAAATGATCCAGCTGCTTCCGCCAGCAGTAGTGCCGCCAGGAAAGAGGCTGCTAAGAGGCAGGTTACTCAGAAGTGTAAACCTCGCAGGATGAAGCCCCCTCCTTCCCTCCCTCCTAATTCACCCCATTCAGCAGGGGCTTTGGAGCCCGCATGGCTGGCGAGTTGACCAAGAGGAACTCCAGGCTTCCCATCTGCTCAGCTCTTCTCTCTGCTCTGGTTCCAAAGGCAGCTGCGTCACTGTGTCCCTGATTAGGAAGGAGGGGTTCAACTTTCCTCAGTCCTCCTCCTTCCCCGCCCCTCCCACCATTACACTAAAATCTTCCTGTAGCAAAGCCTGGCCTCATTGAAGTCAATAGCAAAATGTCCATTGATTTCCATGGGCCTAGGACTTGGCCTGTTATGAGACACCTTCCATCCAGGGAGCTCAAGGATTTGATTCATGAACAGCTCTTTGTGGCCCCTCTGGGAGGTAGGCGCCATTGTGCAGCTAAAAAGAGAGAACCACAGAGACTTGCTTAAGGTCACACACAGAACCAGAGGCCCAGCCAGAAGCTGAACCCAGGAGTCCTGGCTTTCAGTTTTCTTGGCAACCATGATACATAGTGCATTCCAGAGCAAGGAACAGAACCTCTGAGTCTGAACTCCCAGTCTCGCCTGGTCTGACCACTAGACCGCATGGTTTGCTTGTTGGCATTTTCAATAGCACCTAAGTGACTCGTGAGCCTAAATCCCAGTTGCAGATGTAATTTAGTCACTTTTGAAAATGGGACTTACATTCCTGAGTCACTGGGGGCTACTGAAAATTTCACCCTAGAACAACTCTATTCCAAGTCTACTCTTCCGATAGACGAGATTTGTTACAGAGGCTGCCACTGCTGCTTTATGAACTATGCATTATGTAGTTTGCATTGGTGCGTGGAAAATGTTATTCATTGACCAGGATTATCCCTTTATCAGGTCAGTTTCCTGCTGCATTTCACCCTTCGCTGCACGGGCACTTTATTCTTTTAACTAGGCTGGATCCATTCTTGAGTGTTAATTGAAGAGGGTCTCATAATTTTACGCTGAAATACATACACCGTTTCCTCTCTTTTTGAGAATACACACTGGCTTCAGGATTCTGAACCAGAACTCCAGATCCAAAGAGCCTGGAAGCTGCAGATATTGGATCAACATCTGCTTCTGAATGTTGCTTTTGGACCCCTCTCTAGTGTTCAGTTTGTCCTACTCTCACTAGCAGGGCCAGGCACAATGCAGGCTGGTGTAAGTTTTCTTTTATGCAGATCCTCCAAGGCATTTCGTTCTTGATCCCCACGACGCCTTCTTTCCCAGGTCTATTTCTTTTGAGCAGAGGCTGCCACCTTGATGGCTTTTGTGATGTGGTCAACTGTCTGCTCTAGACAAAGCTGATTTGAGCGTAATGCAGGGCAGTGGGGTGCACAGCAACTGTATGCAAAGATTTCCTGGGTTCTCATCGCAGTAAGAGAGTCAGGGGGTTGGTAATGGGATTCAGAACCATCTAATCCAGCTCTGGTCTCCACCCAATTCCAAAAGCTGCCACCATCGCTGGTCCCAAGGGACACTTTCCTTGGTTATCCCTAGAGAGGCAAAACACTGATGGAGCCATGGCATCTGGAGATAGTGCCTCCTGATCTGGGATGAGGCATGTTGGCAGGGGGTAGCCGTGTTGCAGGAAGCTTGCACTGCTGCTGTCTGTGGTATTGACAGAGGACTTCAATCACAAGGGAACTTCCATCAAAGCTAAAGTCATGAAAAATAAAAGCAATTGTGGGTTCTCTTCTTCTTGTTGTTGTTATTTAACATTTATATTGCACTAGTATCAGAGTCTCAGCCAGTAACAGACTATCCAATAAGATAAACCCAAATAAAGTTACCGTGGGATTTATGACTGTGAACAGGAGCTGGTCAAAATCTTTTATTAAAAACAACTTTTTTGGACAAAATGTTGCCACTTTTCAGCAATGTTTTATTTCCTAAAAAGGTTCCACAAACCCAGTTTTTGGTTTTTTGGGTTGGTTTATTGTCCTGTATTTGTTTTCAATCTTCTTTCCTGCGTCCAGTTTCACTCTTCTCCTTAGTCCTAATTTCGAATGGTCATTTTAGTCACACAGTGGGATTCTTTTATGACAGATTCATTTAAAAAATAAAATAGATTTTGAAATGTAAAATGTTCATTTTTGAGAACGTACTGGTTTAGCGAATGAAAACAGAATGAGGGACATGTTGACAAATGAAAAGTCAGCTATTCTGAAACACAGCAGAATGAAAGTGTTTGACATTTTGAAGTTTGAACAAAATTATTTGCTGTTTGAAGTTGCTTTAATATGAGCTTTTAACATCTGCTATATCCCTTATTAGAGAACTAAATACTGCCTTTGCATTTTTCACAGGCCTTATCAATCGCAAATTACTCACCTCATGTGAACAAGATGGACCTGTGTTTAAAGAAGTGGCTGGAGACTCAGGAGTCTCTGGGTACAGCTACACCACCCCTGGGAGGTTTAATATCCAGATTAGGTATAGGTGCATGCACTAACTCTGCTCAAGGTAGCTGCGTGGCTGCAGCAGCATGGGCAGTAGCTTGGATTAACCATCTGAGGACGTACCTAAGATCTCAGATGAGGTTGCACTTGGGAAACGAGTCCAAGCTGCTGCCTGTGCCACTGTGGCTACCCTGCTATTTTTAGCATCCTGGCTGGATCAGAGGTCTCACATGCTGTGAATCACAACTCCTAGCTGCAGCATAGACATAGCCATGGTCTGATTCCTTGCTCAGCCAAAGACTCCCTGGTTACCTTTGGCAAATCGCTTTTCAAAATTGCTTAACACATTGGTTGTTGAAAATCTGGCTTTTCTGTAGATATTTAAATGGGTGCAACTTCTCTTGAAATATCTCACCCTAATTGTGGGTGCCAATCACATGAATAATCTGGTCCAAAGCACTATTGTAAATATGGTCCCACAACCTCCACTGCCCCAGCTCCACAGGTGCATCCTTTGGCTGCGGAGTCTCTTTCTTACTATATCTATCTCATACTGTTTACACAGAGAGCCCCTAGCCCAATGGGGACATGATTTCAATGGGCCTAGGGGGAGCTCCTGTGATACAAAGAATGATAGAGAAGTTTTGACCAATGGTTTTGAAGAAGCTATGAAGGTGGTAGGTGCCTGTGAAGGTTAACAAGACAAGAGCGGAGGTGCATCTTACCAGAAACAACCGAGCACTTCTCTCCCTTGTCTCTGGACTTCATTGCATCCTTGTCTCCTATGAAGAAGAAATCAGACCTTAGGAGAACAGCACATCACCTGCTTCATGTACAAGTAGGGGCGGCTCCAGGCACCATCATGCCAAGTGCGTGCTTGGGGCGGCAAGCCATGGGGGGTGCTCTGCCAGCGGCTTGCCTGCAGATGGTCCTCTGGTCCTGTGGCTTCAGCGGACCTCCTGCAGGCGTGCCGCTGAATCCGTGGGACCGGGGAGCTCCCGCAGGCAAGCCGCCGAAGGCAGCCTGCCTGCCGTGCTTGGGGCGGCAAAATACTTAGCGCCGCCCCTGTGTACAAGGGCCAGATAGTGTCTCAGGTTGTGAACTTACAAACATCTCTTGGACATGATTCCTGGCCAAGCCTGAAATGCCAGGGACCTGTGAAGCAGCGTGATAAGTGCCGTGTAAATAGATAGATAGATAGATGATAGAAAGTCGTGCTGGTGGGGGGAGTGTTACTCTATGTGAAACAAAGCATAGAGTCAAATGAAGTAAAAAATTAAAATGAACCCAATTGTACCACAGAATCTATCTGGATAGAAATTCAATTAATAATAAGCCCATAACAGTAGGGATATACTACTGACCTCCTGGCCAGGATGGTGATAGTGACTGTGAAAGGCTCAGGGAGATTAGATAGGCTATAAAAATAATAAACTCAATAATAATGAGGGATTTCAACTATCCCAATATTGACCGGATACATGTCACCTCAGGATGAGATGCAGAGATAAAGTTTTTGGACACATTCAATGACAGCTTCTTGGAGCAGCTAGTCCTGGAACACACAAGGAAGAGGCAATTCTTGATTTAGTCCTAAAAGGGACATAGGATCTAGTCCAAGGGTGAATATAGCTGGACTGCTTGGTAATAGGTATCAGAGGGGTAGCCGTGTTAGTCTGGATCTGTAAAAGCAGCAAAGAATCCTGTGGCACCTTATAGACTAACAGACGTTTTGGAGCATGAGCTTTCGTGGGTGAATACCCACTTCCTCAGATGCATGTCATCTGAGGAAGTGGGTATTCACCCACGAAAGCTCATGCTCCAAAACGTCTGTTAGTCTATAAGGTGCCACAGGATTCTTTGCTGCTTGGTAATAGTGATCATAACAGTAAATTTCCACATCCCTGTGGCGGGGGAAATGCCGCAGCAGAAAGGGGAACTACACAAAAATAAGGAGGTTCGTTAAACAGAAATTAAAAGGTACAGCGCCAAAATCCCTGCAAACTGCATGGAAACTTTTTAAAGACATCATTATGGAGGCTCAACTTAAATCTATACCTCAAATTAAAAAACATAGTAAGAGAACCAAAAATGCCACCGTGGCTAAACAACAAAGTAAAAGAAGCAGTTGGAGGCAAAAAGGCATCCTTTAAAAAGTGGAAATTAAATCCTATTGAGGAAAATAGAAAGGAGCATAAACACTGGCAAATGAAGTGTAAAAATATAATTAGAAAGAACAAAAAGAATTTGAAGAACCACTCAAAAAGTAACAGCATTTTTTTTTAATTATATCAGAGGCAGGAAGCCTGCTAAACAACCAGTGGGGCCACTGGACAATCGAGAGGCTGAAGGAGCACGCAGGGAAGATAAGGCCATTGCAGAGAAACTAAAAGAATTCTTTGCATCAGTCTTCACAGCTGAGGTAGGATGTGAGGAAGATTCCCACACCTGAGCCATTCCTTTTAGGGGACAAATCTGAGGAATTATCTCAGATTGAGGTGTCAGTAGAAGGAGGTTTTGGAATAAATTGATAAACTAAACAGTAATAAGTCACCAGGACCAGATGGTGTCACCCAAGAGCTCTGAAGGAACTTAAATATGAAAATACAGAACTACTAACTGATATGTAACCCATCATTTAAATCAACTTTTGAACCAAATGACTGGAGATAGCTAATGTGACACCTGTTTTTTAAAAAGACCCCCGAGGCAATCCCGGCAGTTACAGGCAAATTGGTTGAAGCTATAGAAAAGAACAGACTTATCAGACATATAGGTGAACATGATTTGTTGCGGAAGAGTCAACATGTTTTTTGTTAAGGGAAATCATGCCTCATCAATCTACTAGAATTCTTTGAGGGAGTCAACAAGGGGGATCCAGTGGATACAGTGTACTTGGATTTTCAGAAAGCCTTCGACAAGCTCCCTCACCAAAGTCTCTTAAGCAAAGTAAGCTGTCATGGGCTAAGAGGGAAGGCCCTTTCAGAGATCAGTAACTGGTTAAAAAGATAGAAAACAAAGGGTAGGAATAAAAGTCAGTTTTCAGAATCGTGAGAGGTAAATAGTGGTGTCCCTCAGGGGGCTCTCCTGGGACCAGAGTTATTCAACATAGTCATAAATGCTCTGGGAAAAGGGGTAAATAGTGAGGTGGAAAAATTTGCAGATGATACAAAACTACTCAAGATAGTTAAGTCCCAGGCAGACTGTGATGAGCTACAAAAGGATCTCTCAAAACTGGGTGACAGGGCAACAAAATGGCAGATGAAATTCAGTGTTGATAAATGCAAAGTAATGCATAGTGGAAAATATAGTCCCAACTATACATATGTAAGCAGAGTCAGGATGAGCTCTACCCTGACATCTGGTGGTGAATTATGGTGAGTATGGAAAAGAATTTCAGAGGCCGATCGTGTTCGTGTTTGCATAGGCACACCCACCCCTCCTAGCATAGCCTATGGCAGCCTAAAATGGTTACTTTCACAGCTATGTGATCCCCAATTTCTTTGCTATTGGGGCAGGAGGAATAAAGTGTTGTCACCCTGATTATGTACATGAGGAACTATGAAATGGTTTTATGACAGAAAGTCTCACCATCAACTAAGTAGCACTTGCTAGACAAGGGACATGGTTCCAAAACCCAGTGAATTGAGACAGGTTGGGGGTAGGCATCCTTATCTGGTGTTGTGGGCTGCTTGTGTGAGCCAGAAGCACCAATTGTTCCTCATCTCCTCTGTTGAATATCAAAGCTGATTATTCATTCTTGTAAAAATCTAGTCACAGGTTACTGAACTGAACTGACTTTGGGCTGATGGTGCACTAGCACTGGGGCTCAGCTACTAAGAGCTGAAATCACTAAAGAGCTAAAATTACTGAGCTGAGAGTGCTGTGCTAACTAGAGGGAGAGCCTGAAGCTATATTGCAGAGGAGAGCAATTTTTGGGGACAGTTGGAGTGCCCATGGAGTGAGTGGAGCCAAGCAGTTTGTGGGGACAGCTGGAGGAAATCATAGGATGGCTGGTGGAGCAGAGCAGCTGGAGGAGCGGAGCGGAGTGGAGCTGAGCAGTTTGTGGGGACAGCTGAAGCAGAACCCCACAGAGAGGCAGGGCAGTTGGCCCCGGACTACGTAAGGTGCCTCTTTCTACCCAGGCTGGGGGTGGGGGGAAACCCTGCAGATAGATTCTTGAACTCTGGGGCTGCACTGACCTGGGACAGAGACTTTTGGGTTGCGGGACTTTTGGAACTGTGGGTGATCTTTGGGTTGCTGGACTCAAGGGACATTTGGGGTATTGGACTTTGGCGTCTTGGGGTGATTTGGGGGTTGCTGGACTCAAGAGCCCAGGGAAAAGGACACATCCCAATTTCCTGGAGTGGGTCTTTGCTCATGGTTTGGTCTATGAACTCTAGTCAAGGTGTTTTCCCAATTTAATGCTTGTTGTTTATCTCATGTTATTAAACATTTTTTGCTACACCAAAACTCTGTGCTTGAGAGAGAGGAAGTATTGCTTCTTCGAGGCGCCCAGGGGTGTGTGTAAGATTTTCCCAGGTCACTGGGTGGGGGCTCGAGCTGGTTTTGCATTACGTTGTAGGGAAGGGACCCCTAAGTATTGAACCCGACCCTTGCTATCAATTCAGCCTGGCAGAAGGGTTACACATATAAAATGATGGGGTCTATATTAGTTGCTACCACTCAAGAAAGATCTTGGAGTAATTGTGGATAGTTCTCTGAAAACATCCACTCAATGCACAGCGGCAGTCAAAAAAGCAAACAGAACATTGGGAATCATTAAGAAAGGGATAGATAAGAAGACAGAAAATATTACATTGCCTGTATATAAATTCAAGGTACACCTACATCTTGAATACTGCATGCAGATCTGGTTGCCCCATCTCAAGAAAGATAGATTGGAATTGGAAAAGGTACAGAAAATGGCAACAAAAATGATTAGGGGTATGGAACGGCTGCTATATGAGGAGAGATTAATAAGACTTGGACTTTTCAGCTTGGAAGAGAGATGACAAAGCAGGGATATGATAGAGGTCTATAAAATCATGACTGATGTGGATAAATTAAATAAGGAAGTGTTATTTACTACTTCTCATAACACAAGAACTAGGGGTCACCAAATGAAATTAATAGGCAGCAGGTTTTAAACAAAGAAAAGGAAGTATTTCTTCACAACGCACAGTCAACCTGTGGAATTCTTTGCCAGAGGATGTTGTGAAGGCCAAGACTATAATAAGGTTAAAAAAAGAATAGATAAATTCATGGATGATGGATCCATCAACGGCTATTAGTCAGGATGCAGGGATGCAAAACCATGCTCTGAAGTGTCCCTGACCTTTGTTTGCCAGAAGCTGGGAATGGGCAACAGGGGATGGATCACTTGATGATTCCCTGTTCTGTTCATTCCCTCTGGGTCACCTGGCATTGGCCACTGTCAGAAGACAAAGTGGGTATTCACCCATGAAAGCTCATGCTCCAAAACGTCTGTTAGTCTATAAGGTGCCACAGGACTCTTTGCTGCTTTGTCAGAAGACAGGACACTGGGTTAGATGGACCATTGGTCTGACCCAGTCTGGCTGTTCTTATGTTCTTATGTTTTGATCCTGCCATCATATGCATCACCGAGGGGCCCACAGATACTGCAATGAGCTGAGAGATCATTACACTGTTGAGTGTTGTGGTAACACTACTGAAGACAATTTCAGTCTCCCACCCTCCTTTGAAAAGCTGGACATGGCAGCATTGCCTCTAGTGTGGCCCATAGGAACCTAAAACATACCCTTGACTATAACTGCAGGGTTGCAACAAAGCTCACCAATGGCAGCTGATCATCAATGTTGAATTGTCAACAATTGGCCATTTCTATTAATTGCTCAAGGAAGCTGCTAGGGTAGGAACACATTGCATGGCTTTGTCCAGCCTTGGAGTTCTGGCGAGGTGCCAGTGTAGCACTCAGGTCTCAGAGTCTGCTCTGACACACTGTGGCGTGAGTAGGATTCGCAGGGACTAGGTTAGGATAAGCATGAGGACAGCCTAGCTCTGCTTCCCCATGTAATGTGCACGCATAGAGGGGCACATGTGCAATCTCCTCTGTGGACTCCACAGATGTCTGGACTCTGGCTGGAGGTTCCCCCTGTGACAGACTGTCCATCAAGCCCCTGTGCAGCTTCCAGAACAGCAGCTGTTATGACGCCTACAATGTAAATCCTTCTAATGTACCATTGCCCAGCGTCACATGGAGAGCCATGGACCACATTCTGCTTCTAAGGTACCCATTCATTTCAGTGAGGATACCCGGATGGTATGAAGGTCAGAATTTACCCCATCCCTGCTTTTGTCTCAAATCTAAGGGAGGTGGGTTGTTCCCATTACTACCCGTTTTCCATACATCATCACTTCCTTTTTAAAAACCAGCTTTTACATTAATTTTGTGCTGGTTGCCAGGTTGCCAGCCCTGGAGACTGAGGTCTCATCAGTCCTCACAGAAGGTCTCATCAGTCCTCACAGAAGAACCAGAATAAGCACCACCACTCTGCCATCTAGGAGGGTAAAGAAGCACTGGAATGGGTTCCCTAGGGAGGTGGTGGAATCTCCTTCCTTAGAGGTTTTTAAGGCCTATCTTGACAAAGCCCTGGCTGGGATGATTTAGTTGGAGTTGGATCTGCTTTGAGCAGAGGGTTGGACTAGTTACCTCCTGCGATCTCTTCCAACCTTCATCTTCTATGATTCTATGACCTTGGGATGGGAATGGATCTATCTTTGCGCAATCTGGTGTGTATAGCAGCTTACTAAAATGACCGTGGATTATCAGTCTGAAAAAAACTGCAATAATAAGACCCTACAGTTAGTTGTACAGTTCCTTCTCTTCATGTATCTGGAGAAGGTTCAGGTATTGACCAAGACCAGGGCTGGAACTCAATGCCTTTGAGATTTCAGAAGAAGCCATTTCTCCCTGCCTCACCTTGCAATTCAAGGACATTTTAAATGTACCTCTTTCCTTACCAGCATGGTTTTCCAGCTCATTTTGTCTCTGGGTAGAACAAATCAGCCCCAAATGCCAGGTGCCATTGCTTTAACCCCATTCAGATCTGCTGAGTAACGGATTGGACAGGTTGGAGAGGTCGCTGATGCACTACACAGAAGGCTTTTTTTTCTTTTTTTTTCTTTTAGCAGCACAACCCTTGTAAAATCCCCTTAAAACCATTGACTGGGCCCCTGCCCAAGGAGCTGAGTCTTAGCACTGCCCTGAGCACTGAAGTGAGCAGCTGAGCCTAATGTGTGGTCACTGATTACTGAGCCCTTGGCTGGTCAGCAGCAACATTAACACAGGTCAAAGGTCTCTACAAACATTTAACATCCATTAAAAGCTAACTCTTTGTGTGTGTATGTTTGGGCTTTGAGTTCTTGAATAGCTTCAGGCTGCACATAAGACTCAAAGAATGTCTGAGTCTATTACATAAGGGCCTAAGGTCTGGCCTTTATAGACTCATGAGCAGCATCCCTGAGCAGCGCTTTCCCTCCCTGCCTCCCCTTCATCCCTCCTCTGGCCCTCTCACTGCAATGACTGACTGACAGATGGACAAGCTCCGCCACCCCCATTTATATGGATCACACCAAGGAGGGAAATAGTTTTCCCCAACCTGAGAGAATGGCCAAGATTAAAAAAAAAAAAAGAAAAATCCTGTCATGGACTGAGACAAAAAGTTGAAATCTCAAAAATGTTCAAAAGCTGACAAAAAAGATTTAGACTGGGTTCATCCAAACGTGTCATTTTGATCATTTTGAAATGCTCTGTTTCACCTTTGCCCTTTAATTTATTTATTTATTTATTGTTAATTTTTTTTTAGTAAAATTAACTGAAATTTTTAAACAAGAAGTTGTTTTGAAATGAAAAATGAAATTTTTTTGTTTTTAAAATGTTAAATTTCAACAATTTCCAAACTCTTTTTTCAAAAAATTTCAAACCTGGGAAAGTCGTAGAAATTGACCCTTCCCCACAAACAGGTTTGGTTTCGATGAATCAGCATTTCCCAACATAAAAACATTTTGTTGGAAAATTCCACACCAGCTCCATGAGACCTGCTAGGCCCTGTTTTCCCTGCAGTGCCACTCATGTGGTGTGTGTTGTTCTGCAGGGGGGGCGCAGCAGCACCTGAGTGCATTGCCTGCCTCATTGGAAGATTGCACGGTCCCAGCTTCTATCATTTTAGTTTCCTGTTTTGTTCAGCTTGGATCAGGTCTTTAAAACCCGGAGTCCAAAAGCTCATGGTCAGGTCCTGTGGCACCCCCAGTCTCCAGCAGTGTTCCCCAAGTCCCCTTCCCACTCCTATTCTGACATTCTCATTAAATTATGTCTCACCCACCATAGATTTCTGAAGTGGCCCCTGAAATCAGTGGCAGTTAGACACCTAAATGCCTTTGAGGATCTAGGCCTAAGTGTTTGGGCTCATTTCTTAGGCCCTAACTCATTCTTTACTCAGGCCAAAATGTTCAAACCTGTGGGGCTAAACTTAAGCACCAAAATCTATACTGAGGCACCTAAGTAACCTGATTTTCAAAGATGCTGAGCAACTGCTGTTCCCACTAGCTTCCTTGGGAGTTTTGCCTTTTTAAGGACCGAGTAAAATCTAATCCAGGACCTTAGGATTTGGCCATTAGAGAGATCTGGTGTATACACAAAGTCAGACCAGCAGAAATCAGCAGTCAGATTCCAGGGACAACCAAGGCAGCCACAGCGTTAAACCAACCTCACAGACGAAGCAGAACCTCACTCAGTCTTTAATATGTACTATCTCATAATGTCCAGGGCAAAGCCTGATTATCTGCTTCCCAGACACTTGAGAATTTCCTTTGTCTATTTAATTTCATGCTTGTCATCAAACTAGTCATTAAATGGCTGAGTATTAAGGGAAAAATTCAAAGCTTTCTGCTCTGTCTTGTTTAATCTCTCAATTCTCCACCCCTCCTTCTCCATTCTAATAACAGGCTGCAGAGAAAGAAACTGGGGCACCGCTGAGGACAACACAGTGAAACCTCTGCTCAACGTGCTGCGGCAGTCAAAGCAGCTAACAAGATATAGGATGGGTAAGCAATGGGATGGAGACTAAAACGGAGACTATTCTAATGCCTTTATATAACGCAAAGGTGCAGCCTCATCTGGATGCTGTGTGCAGCATGGGTCACCCCCATCTAAAAAAGGATATTGCAGAGTGTGAGGGGTTCAGAGTAGGCTGATGAGAAATATCAATGGCCTGGAAAAGTTCTCATATGAAGAGAGAGAGACTAGATTGGGAGTGTTACCTTAGAGAGGAGACAAGTAAGAGCGGATATGATAAAAATACATAAAGCAGTGAATGATCGTGAGCTTCTGATCTCTCTGTTTCATAACTAAGGCTAAGATTTTGTCATGGATATTTTTACTAAAAGTCACAGACAGGTCACAGGCAATAAAGAAAAATTCATGGAAAAAGTCCATGACTTTTACTAAAAATATCCATGAAAAAATGGGGAGCTCAGCTGCGGGATCCCCACACCGCCTGCAGTGGCTGGGCAGCTGCAGGGCCTGCTTGGAGCTCCAGGGTCTCCCACCACCCCACTGCCTGCAGCTTGAAGCTTTGGGGTCCTCCCACCACCCACAGCAGCTCGGAGCTCCTGGGGCACCACAGCTCTCAGCCACCGGCCATGGCGGTGGGACCCTGCATCTCCCCGCCATCGTGGGCTGAAGCCACGGAGGTCTCTGGAAATCACGGATTCCATGACTTCCACGATCTCTGTGATAAAATCATCACCTTACTCATGATAAAGGGGGTACTCAATTTGAGAGGTGATAAATTCAAAACCAATCAAAGCAAACATTTTTACACACTGTGTGAAATGAGACAGTGGAACTCACTACCACAGGATATTGTTGAGGCCAAGAATTTAGCAAGATTCAAAGAGAAATTGGACATGGCTATTGAGAATAACGAGCATTAGAATAGTTCATTCAAACATTTTGGAAGGGATATAAATCTTTGTGCTACAACCCCTAACCATTAAGGATTTGAATGAGTCCTTCAGAGCAACAGATTATCCCACATCTCCTTAGTGTGGGGTTTCTTGCATCTTCCGCTGAGGCATCTTGTGCTGGCCAGAGTTGCAGACAAGATTCCTAGATTCCAAGGCCAGAAGGGACCATTGTGATCACCTAGTCTGACCTCCTGTATAACACAGGCTGGAGAACTGCCCCCAAAATAATTCTTAGAGCAGAGCTTTTAGAAAAACATCTTGTCTTGATATAAAATTGCCAGTGATGGAGACTCCACTACGACCCTTGGTAAATTGTACCAGTGATTAACTACCCTCTCTGTTAAAAATTGATGGCTTATTTCCAGCGTGAATTTGTCTAGTTTCAACTTCCAGCCATTGGATCGTGTTGTGGCTTTCTCTGCTCGACTGAAGAGCCGATTACTTACATGCTGTTCCCCATGTAAATATTTATACGCTATACTCAGGTCACCTTTCAACCTTTTCTTTGTTAAGATACATAGATTGAGCTCCCTGAGTCTACCACTGTAAGGCAGGTTTTCTATTTCTTTAATCCTTCTCGCGGCTCTTCTCTGAACCCTCTCCAATTTATCAACCTCCTTCTTGAATTGTGGACACCAGAATTGGACACAGTATTCCAGTAGTGAT
Organism: Gopherus evgoodei; assembly: GCF_007399415.2. Lineage (NCBI taxonomy): Eukaryota > Metazoa > Chordata > Testudines > Testudinidae > Gopherus > Gopherus evgoodei. The sequence goes on along the minus strand of NC_044344.1, from coordinate 12,194,980 downwards.
CACACTAGGGCCAAATACAGAGTTAAAATAATCTCACTGCTCCTACTCAGGATTCCCGTTTATCCACCCCAGGATCGCATTAGCTCTTTTGGCCACAGAGTCACACTGGGAGCTCATGGTCAGCTGATTATCCACCATGACCCCCAAAACTTTTTCAAAGTCACTGCTTCCCAGGATATAGTGCCCCAACCTGTGTTTGTTCCTAGACATCTACGTTTACATTTAGCCATATTAAACACCTACTGTTTGCTTATAGCTAGTTTACCAAGCGATCCAGATTACTTGGAATCAGTGACATGTTCTCTTCATTATTTACCACTGCCCAGATTTTTTGTCTCATCTTCAAATTTTATCAGTAATGATTTTATGTTTTCTTTCAAGTCATTAATAAAATGTTAAACAGCACCAGGGCAAGAACCAATCTCTTCAGGCACCCACTAGTAACATACCAGTTCAATGACAATTCCCTAGTTATAATTACATTTTGAGACCACCAGATCATTAATAAAAATGAAACATCCTTTGGAACCCCACTAGAAACATACTGTTTGATGATGAGTCCCAGTTTACAATTACCTGTTGAGACCTATCAGTTTGCAATCTATTTAATGTGTCCCATGTTTATTTTATATCTTTCAAGTTTTGTAATCAAAATGTCATGTGGTACCAAGCCAAATCTAAGTGTATTACATAAATATTATTAGATTTATCAAAATGTCAAACTGGAAATCTCATCAAAAAAGATATAATATTAGACTAACAGGCTCTATTTTCCATAAACCCGTGTTGATTGCCATTAATTATAGTTCCCTTCTTTAGTTCTTTATTAATCAAGTTGCGGGAGCTCCTCAGCCAGCTATTTTAAAACTATTGGATGCAAATTATCCATACCTGCTAATTTAAAAATGGCTAGTAGTTGCTGTTTAACATCCTCCTGAGATACCAGTGGGATGGCAAGAGTGTTATCTCCTGCTCCAACTACTTAATCTGTTTTCCCCAAACACATAACAGAAATATGTATTGAATACTTCTGCATTATTATTATTAATTCCACCATTGCCATTGTTGGGATGCTTTTTGTTCCTAACATACTTTTAAAAACATTACTTCATAATGTCCTTAACTTTACTGGCCATAGATTGCTTCTTTGCTTCCTTTATCAATTTTCTACAATTTATAACCTCTGATTATATTCATTACTGTCAACTTCTCCTTTCTTCCATTTGTTATATATTATATTTTTATTATTTTAATAGCTGCCTTCAGTCTCTAAGCCAAGTTTGTTTTTAACCAATATGTCCTGCTTCCTTGATTGTTAGGTTGTGGCTTTTGGGGGGATCTAGTGAAGTGTACTTAAACAATTCCCATTTATTATTCACATTTTTATGATTAAAGTCTTCTTCCTAGCTGATTTGGCTCATAATTGGTTTCAGCTTTGTGAAATTGGCCCATTTAAAGCATCAAGTATGTTTATCACTGGTCTGGACTTCATTCTGCTGGCACATTATAAATATGATCAAGTCATGATCACTTGTACTAAACTGCCATTCATTTTCAGTTCTGTCATCATTTCCTCTTTATCTGTCAGGACGAGGCCTAATATAGAATTCCTTTGAGTTGAATGCAATGTTTTTTCAGTTAGGAAATTTTCATCTGCAATATTTAGAAATTGCAAGGATGTTTTAGTACTTGCAGTATGACACCTCCAGCACATGCCACTCAAAGTGAAGTCCCCCATGATCATGCCTTTGTTCCTACACATTATAGATAGGTGTGTAAGGAGATTGTCATCCTATTCCCTAGTATCATTTGGTGGTCTGAAGCAGACATTGACTAATACCCCATCTTGTTCTTTGCCTGTTAGGAACTTTATCCATAAGCGTTCAAGATTCCTTTCCAAGTTATCAGTGACTTGGAAACAGGTAATGCCATTTTTGAAATAGAGTGCCACTTCCCTTCCCCTTTTGTTTGTCTGAGCAATTGGCTGAACAAGAAGTAGGACTGAATGGACTTTCTAGGCTCTAAAGTTTTACATTGCTTTATTTTTGAGTGCAGTTATTTTTTGTACATAATTCTACATTTGTAAGTTCAACTTTCATGACAAAAAGATTGCACCACACTACTTGTATTAGATGAATTGAAAAATACTATTTCTTTTGTTTCTGTTTTACAGGGCAAATATTTGTAATAAAAATAAATAAAAAGTGAGCAATGTACACTCAGTAATCAGTGTTGTAATGGAAAGCAATAGATATGAAAATGTGGAAAACATCCAAAAAATATTCCATAAATGGTATTCTATTATTGTTAGTGCGATTAATCATGATTTTTTTAATCGCTTGACAGTCCTAATTTTCACATTCCAAGCATGCTAATCATTCCCCAGCATTCTGTAATGCCAACTAGATCGAATGTATGCTCAGAAATGAACAATTCCAACTCCCTTCGTTTGTTACCCAGCTCCTAGCATTGGTGTATCGGCAATTCAAGAATTTCTTCTCTTCACATCCTTTGGTTCCTTAATGAATTTTGTTCTCAACCTCTCAATTTTGTACTGAGTGCTCAGATCTTACTGCTTTTTGCACTCCCCATTTGTTATTAGAGGACACCAGGGTTGGGCTGCACTGGCAGAGCTGGGGGGTACAGAGGGTAAAGGTGCTGGGTGGTCAGGGTACACTGGCAGGGTTGAGACTGCAGGGTGGTTGAGCTGCAGGAAGCTTGGGACCCAAAGTGGTTGGGGTGCACTGGCAGAGTGCAGGCATGAGGAGTGCAGGAGGCTGGGACACTGGAAGAGCTGGGTGGTACTATGTCTTCCTCCCCTGAATCCCCAATCTTTCTCCCTTCCCCTCCCACCCATCCCCCCTCCCCACAATCTCCTCTCCCCTCACTGCTGCCCCACACCACTCTCCCTCTATTTCTCCACTCCTCTGACTCCATACTGCTCCCTGCCCAGGAAGCATTCACATGCCTAATTCCACCCGTCACCCCACAAAGACTTTGATAACATTGTCATCAAAATCAAATTGCCACCCAAGACTCACAAATTATAGCACCCTCCAGACACTTATTCCAAAACTCCTTTTGTCTAATGTCGGGGATTGTGATTGATTTATCCTTAGTTATGTTAACTGATGGGTGTGTTCACAACGTTAGGAACGTGATGGGGAGCTGAGTGAAAGTCATGAGTCCTGCAGGTCTACTGATTGACAACATAGGATCATAGAAGATTAGGACTGGAAGAGACGTCAGGAGGTTCTAGTCCAATCCCCTGCTCAAAGCAGGACCAATCCCCAACTAAATCATCCCAGCCAGGGCTTCATCAAGCCTGACCTTAAAAACCTCTAAGGAAGGAGATTCCATCACCTCCCTAGGTAACCCCATTCCAGTGCTTCACCATCCTCCTAGTGAAATACTGTTTCCTAATATCCAACCTAGACCTCCCCCACTGCAACTTAAGAGCATTGCTCCTTGTTCTGTCATCTGCCACCACTGAGAACAGCCGAGCTCCATCCTGTTTGGAACCCCCCTTCAGGTAGTGGAAAGCTGCAAACAGAGCAGCAAAAAGCTAGTGTGGTGGTTCTCAACTTGCAGGGTGGCCTTTCAGAAAGTGCTGAGCAACTCCCTCTAACAATCATCTTCTTCAAGGTATCTCCAATGGAGTCCCCCAAAACACTCCTCAGTTCTGACAGAAGCGGCCCTGGTTTCTAGTCCTCACTCTGTTATCGCTTTATTGTGTGGGCAGCTCAGCCTCTCTCTGGTCAGTTTCCTCCTCTGTATCATGGGGATAATAGTTACACACTTTTGCAGAGCAGCCTCAGGTCCCCAGAAGAAAGGCACCAGGTAAGTGTTACATTATTATTGGGACAAAAATTCCACCTGAGGAACACATCTGCAAATCTGCTGGTAGAGCAGGGTTGGGCTGCTCATGAGAGGAACTAGTCAGGGTAATGGAAATGTGGGGTCACATTTTCAAGTGCTGAGCGCTATAACCGAGAACAGATTTTTCCGGAACCTTGGTCCCAGCAGTTCCCACTGTGACACTTTTCCTCAGATTGTTCTTTGGGAAATCTGACCACTTGTCCTATTGCCTACAAAGGTGCTGTGACGGGGTGTACCAGTCTCACAACAGGTGCTGAGCTGTTTGAAAATCTAGCTCCAACTGTGGGTGCTGAGCACTTTTGAAAATTCTGCCCTTTGGTGCAAACAAACCCAGACTAACCAGGTTTAACACTGGCTGCACTGCAAAGCATCTCCATAGCCCCTGAAATGCCTTTTGTCTGTTTGATCCACTCCTAGCTCTGCTGAGTAACACCACCATCATGGGGAGGCTCCATCTCACAGAGGTAGGTCACAAAAGCTCATAACAAGGGCTGGATCCTGCCCAAATGGGAGCAGAGTGCTGCACTCACAGGCAGGGTTCAAATCGCTCACCCTGCTATCTCCAGCTCTGGAGAGCAGCAGAACTGCCTAACAGCTTCCCTCCTCTGGCAGGGGTGACTGCTGAGGTTACTTTAACCGCTGCTTCTAAGAGCAAGGTGAGCAGTGATTAGTGGGACAGCCTGGACACAAGGTACCTTGATCCTGCCTTACTGAACACTGCTGCATGGCTGCCATATTACTCTGGGCTAGTGGCAGGAGGGAGGTTGAAGAGGGGAGCATTTAGCTAAGCATCTTGTTGGCCTAAAGAGGATGGTGCACGAGCCCATTTCTCCTTAGACATACCAATCCCCACCTATGCCCCACCCCTTTGCCCTGCACACTTGTGAGTGAAGAAATTGCTGAGGGCCTTGAGACTGGGGATGTCTACACTGAGGTGTGATTGCTGCCTGTGCTGACATACTCAAACCAGCTTTGATTTAGCTGGCAGCATGGGTGGGACATGTATCCAGGGTCCTGGCGGTGCAGGGCAAGCCCCTGTTGCTTGTTTCACTGCTATTGTTTACTCAAGCTACCTTTGATCTAGCTGGGGTGTGTCTACACCAGAGTTGGGGGTGCAATTTCCAGCTTAAGGAGACATAGCAGCACTAGCTCTGACTGAGCTACCGCACTAAAAATAGAGCGTAGGTGTAGCAGCAAGTGTGGTGGACGGGGCTAGCCACATTGAGTGCAATCCCGGCCAGGACCCTAGGTAGGTATGGGGTGGCTAGCATGGCATGCACTTGAGCTGCTGTGGCTACCTTCCACTTGGAGCACACTAGCTCAGTCTGGGCTAGTGCAGGGATGTCTCCCCCAGCTGAAATTTAGACCTTCCAGCTCCGGTGCAGACGTTTCCTAGATCAAAGCCAGGTCGGACATGTCTGCAATCACATCTCCCGGTTGCAGTGTCGACATACCACTCACCACCTGCAGGGTGGAAGATATGCCCAGCCCTTAACCCTCCTTGCCCCCACAAATAGTTGCTGCTTGCATTTGTGCTGGAGCGTCCCTGCTGTGCCGTGCACAAGGGCTTACAGGGTCAAGGCCTAAGTGACCAGCTTCCACATGGATTTTAGAGTGTAGCTGTGAAAATATTCGCTTTTCGGGTTTTCCATCTCATGCTGTTTCTTGCACGATGGCAAACTGCCTACAACCTGATGGGCACTGCAGCCCGAGCTGGCAGCCAATCTTACTGCCACCTCCCAGATATGGTATTGGGGAAATGTGCTTCATCCAGCGAAGGGAGGAGGTGCCATGCACCTTTACGAAGGTCAGTGCTCAGGCAGGTTTGAGATCAGCATGCCGCCCAGCATTTGAAGGATCTTGATGGATAAGCCTCTGACTTTCTTGTCATGTTTTCTTTTTCTGACCCCCTCTCTCCCCCAGTGCTCCCAAAGTGCTGTGAGGCGCTCTGTGAGGTCTGGCTTATGTAAAAGAGAGCCTGTCAAAGTTCGGACATGTAGGTCCCATAGCCTGGAGCCGGATTGAGCGATGAGTCTCTATCAAGCACTCATCTACATTTCTCGTTCCTTAGCATGCCCCGAGGTTCGGCATTCCTTGCTTTCAAAGCTCCACGGTTATTAGTATTAAAGAGGCACGCTCATCTCCTAGAAAGCCCAGGACCAGTGAGAGTGCAAGAGACTGCCTGTGTGGGTGTGCGCACATACGTGTCTCTCTGTCAAGGTGTTGGGGACTGGGGTTAGAAAAACAGCCCTATTTTTGGGGTCTGAGCCTAACACAGTCGCAAGGTCTTCTCTTCAGAAAGATTCCTATGGGGTGAGGCAGGGCAGGGCAAGAACAAATCTCTTCTGCCCCTGCCATGCTCTGCTGACTGTGGATTGGGGTCACATCCTTAAAGAGTAGCCAGATGAAGGTGACTTTGCCAAAAGCTGGATTTCCTTATGGGTGCAATTTGTGACTTTAGCCACAGCTCTGAGTAGGGGGCAGTGCAGAGCTGTGCTAAGGTAGGGTTTGAGCTGCTCTACTCAAGGCATGTTACGGATGCTGGTTGCTCAACAATCAAAAAATCCCAACCTTTGGCCTTGGAGTTAACAAGACCTGTTAACATGAAATCCTTTTCCTCCACCAGGAGCTAGCACAGGAATGACCTGGGGATGTATTAGACAGTGATAAGTGGTTCTTTCCATCCCCTTTTATCCTGTTTACAATACAGGGGCTTTCCTGGAACAAAACTCCTCTTTACCCTCCATGCACCTGGCTGTTGTGGCTAAATGAGCCGATTTGCTGACAGGCTCTCCTGGGAAGGACTCAAAGTCTAACCTCCAGAGACCTTAAAAAGAGCTCTGTGTATCTCAAACACTTGTCTCTTTAACCAACAGAAGTTGCACCAATAAAGATATTAGTTCACCTACCTTGTCTTTCTAAATCTAACAAACATAGCAGCTGGACTTCAGAAAAAACAGTTTCTCCACAGAAGAAAAGCAGAAATACATTATAGTGCTGCCAACATATCTGGCGATTTTCTTAAAGCCACAGCTCCCGGAGGCATGTGACTATAGGAGAATCTCAGGGTTGGTTTTTTATTTTTTTTGGTTGGGGGTGGGGGTTTTTGTTTGTTCGGTTTGTATGGTTTTTTTTGTTTGATTGCTTGGCTTGTATGGGTTTTTTTGTTTCTTTGTATTTTGAAAGTAAGTTTCTAGCTCTTGTGGTTTTCAGAGAAAAGCTTTAAAATGTGACTTGAGTGTGACCTAAAGGCTCAGACACTGGAAGGCAAGTAAAAAGAACTCAACATTTTTGTTAATTTTTTGTTTTGTTTTTGTTTATCTCATGCATTTTGAGCCAGTATCTTGATTCTTGATTCATGATTTTAGAACACTCAGGATTGGGTCTTTTTCCAAAGAACTGCACCTGGTCTGTTGTGTTACTGTGCAGAATTGGATGGCTCAGCTAGGGACAGAAAATATGGATCCATGAGGAGACTGCATTTGACTTAAGCAGGTTTAACTTCACTTATTAGTTAGCAGTTCAGGATAATGACCATCTGTAAAAATGATGCCGTTTTAAAGCAAACCTGAGCTTTCTGACTCCTGCTGTTAGTACCTGAAATTCCAAAGTGAATCCTGCTTGCTTCTTACATCAATGTTTCCTATAAAAATCCTGGATTTAGCACTTAACTGGGAGTTCTGTTGATGATACATATCAGAGAATGGAACAGTTGGGATATTAGTAACTAAATGGATTCTGCACACTGGAAACAGCCCTTTATTTAGAGAAATGCCATTGAGTTGCGTGTAGGGTCTTGTTTCACTGCAGCATGGGGCCTGGGTCACTTGCTGGAGGATTCTCTGCAGCTTGAGGTCTTCAAACCACAATTTGAGGACTTAAATAACTTAGACATAGGTTAGGGGTTTGTTATAGAAATGGATGGGTGAGATTTTGTGGCCTGCATTGTGCAGGAGGTCAGACTAGATGATCATAGTGGTTCCTTCTGACCTTAAATCTGTGAGTCTATGAGCCAGAAACATGGACTGTAAATCAGGACATGCATAGGCACCGACACTGTGCTGGAGCACCTTGGAAAAAAAATATTTGGTGCTTAGCACCCACCAGCGTGCCCCTCCTACTCCTTCCCCCCAGCGCCACTCCATCCCTCCCACCGAGGATCAGCTGGAGGCAATGTGCAGGAGGCGCCGGGGGGGGGGAAGGGAGGAGCAGGGGCAGGAAGAGGCAGAACGAAGGAAGGGCTGGGCGACACATCGGGAGGGGGTACTCCCTAGAGCATTGGTCCCCAACCTTTTTTGTCTGGCGGGTGCCAGACGATGAGCCACGGAGGACCATAGCGGCGGACAAGCATCTGTCGAAATGCTGCCGACAAATGGCAACGTCAATAGGCATCGCTGCTGAAATACTGCCGACAAGCAGCGTCATCCAGAGGTATCGTCGCCAAAATGCCACCGATTTTGACAGCATTTTGGCAGCGATGCCTCTGGATGATGCTGCTTGTAGGTGGCATTTCAGCAGATGCTCCTCCACCAGTCAGTACGCGGGCGGACTTAGACATCCCGGCGGGCACCATGGTGCCCTCGGGCACTGCATTGGGGACCCCTGCCCTAGATGCTGAGAAGTGGGCCAGGGGGCCAGGAAGGAAGGGGTAGGACCAGCCCTTCCAGCTGCTGGGACGCTGCTGGAGAGCAGTGGAGCATTCTGGGGGAGGAGGGCTGGCACAGTGGAAGAACAGAGTGCCTTCCCCTGCAGGTAACGTGGGGCAGGGAGAGCGTAGTGGCTCCGGTCTGGGTGCGGGTACATGTGACCAGTCATGTGAACCTCCCCTCTCCCTTGGGAGGCACCAGTCCCCTGTGGGGAAGCATGCTCAGGGAAGGGGCAGAACGGGACAGGAAGAGGTAACTAACAAGGAGCGGGATGGGAAGAGGCAGGACAGGGGTGGGGCCTTAGGGGAAGGGATGGAGTGGCTACAGGGCCTGAGATGGAGTGGCGGAGGCAACCCCGGGGAATCAGAAAGTCAGCATCTGTGAGGACAGATATCATCTCATTTACTTACTCTTATTATGTTTTGGCATCATTAACTTCAGCTGAGGTTTGGGGCTGTTTCTGGAAGCTTTGAGAACATCTGGGGAGGATACAGACTAGATTGGGATGGATCCACAGCTGGCACATGATGAGTTTAGCTCCCTTCAGGTCAGATTAGCTGTGACAACATACACCAGCTAAGGAGCCAACCTGCAATTTAACTTCAGTTGATTTTTTTAGATGTAAGAAATCCCATAAACTAATCAAACCACTAACTCTTTAAACCTTAACTTCACTGTGTGACATAGAGGCTCCTTGGCAAAGGGTCCCCTGTTCTTTTCAAATAACTCTCACCTCAGACTGACAAACTCACCATACCAAACACGTCTTACAGGATATTTATCCATAAAGAATAACAATGTAAGGCATCTACAGAAAGCTCGTAACTTTTCATGATTCAGAGCATTGTGAGATGTATGTATGGGTAATATTTAAAAAATAATGTAATTATATTAAAAATATGCTGTTAGTCACCAGGGGATAATATGTCTCAGTGGTGACAGAGGGAGTTGTCACCCTGCCTGATTTTGCCTTGCTCAATACCAAGACTTTCCGTGGAAAACCATCAGAGGCAAATGCAAACAGTCAAACCCATTTGAAGGTAAAAAAGGAACTTTACAACAGACAGGTTCTCCCCATCTATGAATAGAAACAAAAGGCTGTTTTCAGTATAACGCAGAGGAGGGAGAAGCGCTGGGTATCCATTCATTAGTATTTGGTATAAAAAGTCATTTGCTAAGCAAATTTAAGAGCTGCTAAGGGGAGTTTCAGAGGCAGTAGCTGCAGACTGTGCATGGAGGTAGCAGGATGTGGTGCAGATTGGTTGACTCTTTGTACCCTGTGTTCAGGCTGAGTAAGCAGGATGCCTTGCTAAAGACCACGAGGTTCTAACTCTTGGAGTTCTGATCAGCCCAGCTGTTTGAGTTTCTGAGTGGTTAATCGCTCCCTGGTGGTGAGGGGCAGAACTGAGCTGCATGACATGGGGAAGAATTGGTATAAAAAGTCACTTGCTAGGCAAATTCAAAAGCTGCGAGCAGAGGCAGCCAACAGGCAAGTTTTGGAGGGACTTGAGATAGAGAACACAAGAGGCTTTCCTTCCAGGCTCAGCACTGTGTGTGATATCAAGGTGGACAGTCGTGGTGAGCTCCAATGGATGAACCATGTTCTCTTTCCTGCCTGAAGACAGGATGTCATATGCATGAAGTGCAAATTGGTGGCTGTGCTTAAGGAGAAGATTCTTGGATTCAAGTGGCAAGTAGAGACACTGATGAGAAACAAAGAAACTTTAGGAAGTCCTAGACAGACAGGTTCAGGAAACAACAGTACCCCAGGTTTGAGTAAGAATGGAACTGGCCACCAGGGAATCAGAGAGAGTGGAAATCAGAGAGGAGGTCTGGTGGTTTGTAAGCACCAGAGGCAAGAGGTCACGATGCCATTCTGCATGACTGGAGACAGATGATGATGGGCAGGCTCTGGGCAGCAAAGAGAAGAAGACTGGAAGGAATTCTACACAGCTAGAAGTTTCCAATCAATACCAGGTCCTCAATGTGGAAACTTTAGAAAATACCTGTCGGTATCCAGCAGGTCCAAAGGAACAGAGAGATGTATGGGAAATACACATGGATGGCATTTTTTCCCAACCTCTAAGAAAATCAAGCTTCCTTGCAAAAAATTCTCCAACCATCCTAGGAAAACAGACAATCCTTGTTGGAGACTCAATACTCAGAAGAATTGAAAGAATATTCTACAAGGGCCAGACAGACAACGGTATGATGTGCTGGAGCTAAAACATGAGACATCACTCCATGATTGCACAAGCTTCTGAAGTCGACGGGCAAGAATCCATTGATGATGGTTATCAGCCCTAATGACACTGCATTGTGAGATACCCTACTGAAATTAGATGACTTCATGGAACTTGGAAACATACTGAAAAAAAAAGAAAGTCAACAAAATCTTCTCTGAGATCCTTCCTGGACCATGAGCAAAGGAAAACATAGGCAGACAATTCTGGAAGTGAACAGTTGGTTAAGTAGTGTACAGAGGAGGGTTTTGATTTTGTGGTTTGTCCACCTTCTATGGGGAGAGGGTGCTGTATAGTTTGCATGGAGTCCGCCTCAGTAGAAGGGTGGCTAAAATGGACAGGAGAGAATTAAACTAATTGCAAAATGGGAGGGTAAAAAGAGGGAAGATATGAGCACTGAGCACAAGATTAAGATGTTGAGAACAAAATTAAGCAAGGACGCAAAGGACTTGATGAGAAGAAATTATTTAATTGACTATATACCAATGCTAGGAGACTGGGTAACATACGAGATGATTTGGAATTGCTCATGTATGAGCATAAATTCGACCTAGTTGATATTACTTGGTGGGATGATTCGCACAACTGGAATCTTAAACATTGATCATTATAATCTATTTAGGAATGACAGAATGGGCAAAAGGGGAGGGCAAGGTTCACTCTCTGTCAAAAATGGCATTACCGGTTTCCAAGTCACTGATTACTTGGAAGAATATGCTCTTGAATGCTTATAGATTTAGATTCTAACAGATAAAGCACAAGATGGGGTATTAGTTGGGGTCTACTACAGACAACCAAATCACACTAGGGAACGGGACAACGGGCTCCTTATGCACCTACCTATGTGTAGGAAAAAATGCTGCATGAGCACGGGGAACTTCAATTTAAGTGACATATAGTGGAGGCGTCATACTGCCAATATTAAAACATTCTTAGAATTATCAAATATTACAGATAACAAATGCCTAACTCAAAACGCACTAAAGCCAACATGTGGGAATTCTTTATTAGAATAACAGATAAAGAGAAAATGATCACAGAACTAAAAATCGTAGCTTAGGTACAAGTGATCGTGACTTGATCAAATGTATAACGTGCAAGCAAAACTAAGTCCAGACCTGTAATATATATACTTGGTGCTTTAATAGGGCCAATTCATAAAGCTAAAACCAATTATGAGCCAAATCAGCTGGGAGGAAGAATTTAACCAGAAAAAAATGTGAATAAGTGAGAATAACTTAAGAACATCTTACTAGATGCCCCCAAAGCCACAAAGCCACAGCTAAGGAAGAGGGCCATGCTGGTTAAAAAACTGACCTGGTTTAGAGGTGAAATGAAGGCAGCTATAAAAAAATAAAAAGATATATACAATAAATGGAAGAAAGGGGAAGTTTATAGCAATGAATATAAATCAGAAGTTAGGAAATGTGGAAAATTGATAAGGGGAGCCAAGGGACACAAAGAGAAATCTATAGCCAGCAGAGTTAAAGACAGTTAAGAAGAATTTTTTAACTATACAAGTAACACAAATAATCCTGACATGGTATTTGTACATTGCTAAATGGAAATGGTAGAATTATCAATAATAATTTAGAAAAGGCAGAAGGATTTAATAAATATTGTTCTATATTTGTGGGAGAAATGATACAGTCTCATCATATGGTAATGTTCATAGTTTCCATTCCCCTAGTATCTCTGGAGGATGTTTGTGACAGGTGGTATCCCTGATGCATTAGGATTTGTGACTTTCATTTCATTCCCCACCTGCAGAGACTTAAGCAGACCCATAAATGGAAGAGCCTCCCTTGCAAAGAGTAAGGAAATGGGGTCTATGTTGCAACCACCCAGTCTAGATAACTGGGTTTGATCAAGTTCTCCCACCAAGGACTCTGCTAGAATGTTAAACAGAAGCTAGGAAAGTTAGACATTTTTAAATCAGCAGGTCCAGATAACTTGCATTCAAGAGTTTGAAAAGAGTAGGATGAAGAGGTGGCTGGACCATTAATCACAGAATCATAGAAATGTAGGACTGGAAGGGACCTTGATAGGTCATTTATTCCAGTCCCCCACACGACAGCAGAACTAAGTATTATCTAAACCATCACTGACAGGTGTTTGTCTAATCTGTTCTTTAAAAACCTCCCCAGAAAAATTTTCCAGTGCTTAACTACCCTTTGTGACAGGGCGCACTTGCCCTTGGTACCGTGAGGGATAACTCTACTCTCTGGGCTGAGGAGCTGGGCATGCTCGGGCTGGAGACTAGATACAAAAGGGAGCAGCTCAGCTCATTCAGAGCTGACCACCGAAGAGGGAGGATGCACACACACACACGCGCAGCAAGCTCCAGCCCGGGAACCACGGAAGCCCCAGATGGCAGAAGCCAGGGACACTGAGACTCAAGAGGATGCCCAAGGAGCTTTGGAGCTGCACTGACCAAGGAGCCCAGAGACCCCGGGGACACGGCATCAGGAACATGGTAGGAAGTAGCTCATGGGGACTAGTTATTGTGCCTTGTGGCCAGTGTGTTTCATTATCCCCACCTCGTCCCAAGAAGGGACAGGGTGCACTTGCCCCGCAACAACTTGGTGGAGAACACGGGCAATGTCCAGTGCCTGCTGAGAGGTCCACTGCGGGGGATGGGCTGTGACAGCCCTCTTTTCTTTTGTGCTGTGGGTTTTTGGGTTTTTTTTTGACAGTTTCTTTGTAACCTAGGAAGATGGAAGCTGAGAAGGGCCTAAAATGGCTGCTGGAGAGCCAGCAACAACAGGTGGCCCAGCAGCAGCAGCAGCTGCAGTTACTACAGCAGTTGGTGGTTCAGCAACAGCAGGGATATGTTGGCCGTGCACCAGGTCCACCAAGAGTGCCTGACGCAACCAATGGCAACACTACTGCAGCCCGCTCCCTAGCGGACCCTAATGTCAGTGGAGCCGTGAGCGGCCTCAGAGGGTTCCCAATCTGACTAAGATGGAACCTGCTGATGACCCAGAGGCCTTTCTAATAACATTTGAGAAGGTTGCCACTGCTGCTAGGCCACATACTACTGCTAGGCCACACAGCCCTGCTGAACAGGGCAGCCCTACAGGCTCTGACTGCTAGGCGAAACAGCCCTGAGAGAGGGCAACCATATCGACTTTTACTCCTAGGCCAAGCTATCCCGAGACAAGTGACGGTTGTATAGACTCAACTGCGGAGCCATCATTACTTCCATCCCAAGAAAGGACAGGACGCACTTGCCCTGCAACACCCTTATAGTCAGGAAGTTTTTCCTAATGTCTAACCTAAATCTCCCTTGCTGCAATTCAAGCCCATTACTTCTTGTCCTCTCCTTATTGGTTAAAGAGAACAATTTCTCACCCTCTGTTTATAACAATCTTTTATGTACTTGAGAAGACTGAGGTGGGACATAAGAGTCTTCTTCTCCAGACAAAACAAACCCAATTTTTTCAGTCTTTCTTCATATGTCATGTTTTCTAGACCTTTAATCATTTCTGTTGCTCTCCTCTGGACTTTCTCCAATTTATCCATATCTTTCCTGAAGTGTGGTGCCCAGAACTTGATGCAATACTCCAGCTGAAGCCTTTTCAGTACTGAGTAGAGCTGAAGAATTACTTCTCACGTCTTGCTTCCAGCACTCCTGCTAATACACCCCAGAATTATATTTGCTTTTATTGGAAACGTATTACATCGTTGACTCATATTTAGTTTGTGATCCACTATAACCCCCTGATCCTTTACTGCAATACTCTTTCATAGCAGTCACTTCCCATTTTATATTTGTGCAGCTGATTGTTCCTTCCTAAGCATAGTACTTTGCATTTGTCCTTATTGAATTTCATCATATTTATTTCTCCAGTTTGTCAAGATTATTTTGAATTCTATTCCTGTCCTCCAAAGTGCTTGCAATCCCTCCCATCTTGGTATTGGCTGCAAACTTTACAAGTGTACTCTCTATGTCATTATCCAAACATTTTATGAAGATGTTGAATAAAACTGGACCCAAGACAGATCCCTGCAGGAACCCATTCGATGTGCCCTTCTAGCTTGACTGTGAAACATTGATAACTACTCTCTGAATACAGAACCCATCTTATAATAGGTTTGCCTAGGCTATATTTCTCTAGTTTGCTTATGAGGTCATGTGAGAATGTCAAAACCCTTACTAGAGTTGATAAATAGCACATCTACTGCTTCCCCCCACCCACAAAGCTTGTTACACTGTCAAAGAAGGATATTAGGTTGGATTAACATGATTTGTTCTTGACAAATCCATGTTGACTGTTACTTATCACATTATTATCTGCTAAGTGCTTACAAATTAATTATTTGGTTATTTGCTCCATTGTCTTTCTGGGAAACCAAGTTAACCTGACAGTCCACAATTCCTTGGGTTGTCCTTATTCCCCTTTGAAAATAAAAAAATGCAGGGAAAAGCACAGCCAGAATCTTAACAAGAGGTTCTGGAGGAGGAAGAAAAGGGGCAGCAACCAGGTAAACTGCTGATAAATATGCACCAGGATCTTCCTCTTGACAAAGAAGGAACAAGTGTCAGGGGAATTCTGTAAACTATATCAGGAACCTACCTCTGCTCATGGCTCTGTGAAGAAGCTGCCAATTTATGTCCCCCAGTGGGCCATGGAACAAAGGAGGCCCACTGGGGCTCCTTGCCCTCAATGAGTGGTAAAAGGTCCCGCCATTTAATATCGGGGTAGGACACGAGGATGAGGAAATGAATAATGTGGAGCACAAATGTGTACAGCTTCTTTTGTGATGCAGTTCTGCGGCAGAGTGCCTAGCCCTCAGTAAGCTGGGTTGGATGGAAAATTCAAAGTGAACAGGGTGGGTATTAAAGGGCAGCGGCCTGACATCAGGTCAGAGGGCAGCCCTGACACATTCTCTGACCAAAGCTGACAGATCGAGTAAGGTCCTAGCCTGCCTAGTAACAGGAGAACATAAAAGCCCAGCACACCCTCTGAAGCGTGTTGTTCCTCCCGGAGGCAGCCCAGTGTCTGCAAAATAACATCAAGAAAGAAGATCAACTCATCGGTTTCAAGTGTGGTCCTGATCCTAACTGTCCAGTCCATGGTGTTACTGGTTGTTGTCCTCCTCTCTTCCTTTTCCAGGTGCGGTCCCAATCCTGTTGTGGCGTTCCTGTTCCCCTCCTGATATCCCTGTGAAATGGTGATATACAGTTTTACCTGTTTATCTTGTTAACCCACTTATAGTGTTGGAGTCCTGGCTTTATGTCAATTTCTGTGTTAACGATTAAGTTATTTTTAATAAATCTTATTGTTTGCACTCCAGTAATTGCCCAGTGCTCTTCCTTTGGCAGGAAGGTCTGGGGGTGAGGAAGAGGATTGCTACCGGTGACCAGATACGGACCAAGGGGTACCCATCGTAATGCTTTTTCCTAATCAAGACACAGGAAGGCAAGAGACAGACCAACTCTACATCCCAGAGAAGGTCCCAGATAGGATAAAGGTCGGCAAAAATAGTCAAGCCCAGGAGAGTGTACATCTGGTTGGGGTGGAACATATCTGCCTCAAGAGACTTCAGCTGCAGCAAGATGGCTTTAGCTACAACCTTATAATCTGTGCTGGAGAGTGATACTGGGTGCCAATTCCTCAAGATTGGACAAATGACCAGGGAGGAGTATAAAAATATTGCTCAGGCATGCAGGAGTGAAATCAGGAAGGCCAAATCACACTTGGAGTTACAGCTAGCAAGAGATGTTAAGAGTAACAAGAAGGGTTTCTTCAGGAATGTTAGCAACAAGAAGAAAGTCAAGGAAAGCGTGGGCCCCTTACTGAGGGCTGGTCCACACTACGGGGGGAAATTGATCTTAGATACGCAACTTCAGCTACGTGAATAACGTAGCTGAAGTCGAATATCTAAGATCGGATTACTCACCCGTCCACACCGCGCGGGATCGATGTTCGCGGCTCTCCCTGTCGATTCTGGAACTCCGTTGGGGTTGATGGAGTTCCGGAATCGATATAAGCGCGCTCGGGGATCGATATATCGCGTCTAATCGACGCAATCGATTTTAACCCGCCGATACAGCGGGTAGTCTGGACATAGCCTGCATGAGGGAGGCAAACTAGTGACAGAGGATGTGGAAAAAGCTGACGTACTCGATGCTTTTTTTGCCTCTGTCTTCACAGGCAAGGTCAGCTCCCAGACTGCTGAACTGGGCGGCACAGCATGGGGAGGAGGTGAGCAGCCCTGTGCAGAGAAAGAAGTGGTTCAGGACTACTTAGAAAAATGATGACTGGAAAGAGGCTAATGTAGTGCCCGTCTTTAAGAAAGGAAGAAGGAGGATTTAGAAAAATGCCCCCCAATCATTGTTGTTGCCCTCCGCTGGACTCGCTCCGATTTGCCCACATCAGTTCTGTAGTGGGGGCCCAAACGGGCCGCAGCTCTTCTCAGGTGTATCTGTGTCTGGGTGCGATGGGGCGGGTGGCCCAGAGCTTGTATCTACAGGGACCGGATCACTCCCCTGCTGCAACTTGGGGGGGCGGGGGGGTGTCGCATCTCCCCACCCGGGCCAGTCCCTGTGCCCACGGCTCCCCCAGTGCCTGCACCTGCCCTGCCCTGCGGGGGAGGCGGGGCCGGGCCGGGAAAGGGCCGCAGGGTTGTGTGTGTGCCACAGAGGGGAGGCCAAGGCCCGGGCCCGGGGTCCCTCAGCAGCTCTGCGGGGCCCGTCAACTGAGACCGGCCCGGGCCCAGGCCGCAGCCCCGCGGCGCCCCCCAGTGGCGCAGGACGCTCCCCGCGCGGCCGGGCCCCGAAGGCCCCCGCCGGGCTGGCCGCAGCGCGCGCGCAGCCTCCCGCCGTCAGGCAGCAGCGCGGGCAGCCTCTCGCGCCGGAAGCGGGCCGGGCCTGGCGCGCGCGGAAGCCGGAAGCGGCGGGCGCTGACGTGTCGCGCGGCGCCGGGAGGGAGCCGGGCCGGGCCGGGCCGGGCTGTGAGAGCGGGATGGAGGCGCTTTACCACCAGACCAACAAGTGAGGGCGGGGCCGGGCCGGTTCCGCGGCGGTTGAGGGGGAGCCCGGGGCCGGAGCCCCAGTCCCGTCTGGGCAGCCACCTCTGGCGCGGAGCCTGGCGCGGCTCAGCCCCGTCCGATGGGAGCTCCCGAGGCTGGGGCTGGCAGCGGGCGAAGTACAATTGCCCAGACCGGTGTGTGGGGGGGGGTGCCCAGCAATATTAGGGCTCTGGAAAGTGCCCTGGTCTCTCTGGTGTCCGGAACCTCAATTTTTTTTACGGTTCCTCCGAATTTCTGTCTCCTGGTTTGCAGCAGGGGGCGAATGAACTCGCGCAGGAAGCGTTAAAAGGATGTCAGGCTCGGTATTGGAGTGACTCCACCGCACGTCCAGGGTGCAGCTTTTCAGCTGACGTGCTGTAGGGGTTGGTGTTTATGGCATAAGTGGTATCAGCACAATGACTCTGGAACACTGAAAAATGGTGTCCTGTGAGTAAGTGCCAACAAACGAATAGTTTGTCTTGGAATTGGCATAATTAATAAAAGTTTAGGGGGAAGAGGACAACACAGGGATTACCTGAAGTCTATGTATTCTGGTATCTGTCTCCCAAGGGAGACCAGCACCAGATGCTTCAGAGGAAGATGCAAGAAACCTGGCAGTGGGCAGATGTGAGCTAATTTGCTCTCCATGGTTTTGCATTAGTGTTTTTAGTATCAATACATTTGTTGCAATAATAATGTAATCATAGTGTCAAAATGTAAATAGTAGTTTTACAGTAATATTGTCTTTCTCTTTGTAAAATGTATGGCTTTCTTGTTCCATTACTATATTTCTTTTGGAAATGGGAGCAAGGGTAGCTAAGAAAGATTGGTTTTAATCTTGGGTACCCTCTTGCCCTTATCAACCAGTATCCATGTCCTTGAAATACACAGGACTTGCTGATATTTATGTAGCACCACATTGTAAGCTCTTTTAAGGAAGGAACAGTGTCTATTTATAATCTGTACGGCATCTAGCACAAAGGAACCCCCTTCCCAACTTGGACCTCTGGATGATACCATAATGTGTAGAGTATATGAGCATCTCTCTCAAGATTTTACTGTTGAAAAGCACTAGTGGCTACAACACAAAACAGAGTGGAGTTATTACCAAAGCAGTTTACAAAAAACAGGTGGATGTTCGGAAGTATTTTGGATGAGGAATGTGGATAAAAATTGGTTATTCTGATTAATCAAAAATTGTGTTTTTATTTAAATACAGGTTTGTTTGTTTTATAAAATAATTTAAGACTGGCCTTACTGGCTTAGACCAGCTGTCCATCTAGACCAGTATCTTCTTACAGTGGCTACTGCTAGATACTTCAGAGGGAATTAATAGAATAGGGTATTTATCAAAAGATCCATCCCATTGTCCAGTCCCAACTTTTGGCAGTCAGGTTTAGGGATATACAGAACATTGTTTGCATCCCTGGCCATCTTGGCTAATAGCCATTGGTGGACTTTTATCCTCCATGAACGTATCTAATTCTTTTTTTTTGACACAGTTATACTTTTAGCCTTCACATCATCCCCTGGCAGCAAGTTCCCCGGGTTGACTGTGCATTGTGTGAAGAGTACTTCCTTATACACCTTTCCCGCGATGTAATGCTGTCCTCGGAGCCAAAAAACCTTATCGCGTTATAGGTGAAACCGCATCATATTGAACTTGCTTTGATTCGCTGGAGTTGTTATACCAATTATATTAGACCAGTAAAAACCAGCAGGATCTTATTAAAGGGGACAAGATAAAGATGCCACATTTATTATGATAATTTATGACTAATAACTAATATCTTAATTCTTATACACACACATTATACCTATTACCTATATATACACACACACACACATTCACATTATAATACCTATACACACACACATTCACACACACACACACCCACATTCATCAGGTGTTCTGCACCTGCTGCATAGTTACCAGTCCTGAAGATAGCTTAAGTTCATGGCGTAATTTTGCAGCTTGGGTTCGTAGCTTGTGGCAGCTAACTGGCCAGGAAAGCTGGGCACAAGGCTGAGCTGGATCTCTGTTGGGCAGGCACCGATGTTCTTCCATGTTGGCAGCAGAATGTTACCCAGAGTCTCTCATCTCACCCTTCTTTTTTATAGGCTTTTAGTTTGGATTCAAAGTCTATAGGTCTTGCTGTGTCACGCTGCCTCTGGGTTTAGATTGATCACCCATCAATTGCAGGCGTGACTTTCAGCCTTGAACCTGGCTTTGATCTTCCTTCTGTTGTTCTGTTGTCCTTTTCTTTTTAGGGTGGATGCTTCTTACTTTGTTTAGGGCTGTTGTCTAGGTCTTCAGCCATTGGTATTTGAACTTTATGTCATCAGGACAGGCTGGGGCTGGAGGTTGATTCCATCATTCATACATACCTCATTCACACATCTAAACTAAACTAATAAGATTACAGCAGGGTTTGCAGAAATGAAGGTTTGAGGAAACTTTTACAAAATGGAGTGAGTGTTTTAAAATGGGGTTTGAATTACAGTATGGAACAGAAGTTACAGTATAGGCAAGTGTAGTGAATGGTGAACAGAAGTTACATTAATAAATGAAAAATTGAAAACAATTTCATTTATCAGTTCTACAGAGTGCGCGGCCCCGCCCCCCGGGAGCACTGCTTTACCGCTTTATATTCGAATTCATGTTTATATTGAGTCGCGTTACATCGGGATAGAGGTATATTTGTTTTAAACCTGTTGGCTATTAATTTCATTGGATGACCCCTGGTTCTTGTGTTATGTGAAAGGGTAAATAACACTTCCTTGTTCAACTTTGTTCACACCACTTATGATTTTATAGACCTTTGTCATATCCTCTCTTAGTTGTCTCTTTTCTAAACTGAACAATCCCAGTCTTTTTAATCTGTCCTCATATGGAATCTGTTCTATATCCCTAATCAATTTTGTTGCCCTTCTTTGTACTTTTTCCTATTCAAATTTTATCTGTTTTTAGATGGCGTGACCAGAACTGCATGTAGTATTCCAGATGTGGGCATATCATGGATTTATAGTGTCATTATGCTATATTCCCTCTCCTAATGGCTCATAATATTTTCTTAGCTTTTTTGACTGCCGCTGCACATTGAGCAGATGCTTTCAGGAAACTATCTACAATGACTCCAAGATCTCTTTCCTGAGTGTAATCAGGGCCGGCTCCAGGGTTTTTGCTGCCCCAAGTGGCTGAGGGGAAAAAAAAAAGTCGCAATTGGCAGCAGCTCCTCTGCGACACTTTCTTCTTCGATGGCAATTCGGCGGCAGGTCCTTCCCTCCGAGAGGGACCCGCCATCGAAGAGCCCAACTTGCCGTCCCTTCCCTTTGGCTGCCTCAAGCATCTGTTTGCTGAGCTGGTGGTGCCTGGAGCCGACCCTGAGTGTAATCAGCTAATTTAGACATATCATTTTGTATGTATAGTTAGGATTTTGTTTTCCAATGTGCGTTAATAGTAATGCACATTTATCAGCGCTGAATTTCACCTGTCATTTTGTTGCTCAGTCACCCAGTTTTATGAAATCCCTTTGTAACTCTTTGCAGTCAGCTTTGGACTTAACGTCTTGAGTAATTTTGAATTGTCTGCAAATTTTGCAAAATTTCAAATTAAATTTGAATAAATTTATGACAATTTATGTTAAGGCCTAAATTTACTATAATCTATTAAAATAAAATCATATAAGAAGTAATATGTTTGCTGATGAAGTTTTAAAGAAAGTGAAACAACTGAACTGCAGAGTTTGTGCTAAAGAGGCTTTTGTCATCCAGTTGCCTCTTCTGCAGATGCAGAGAGAGGATTCTTCATTTCACTTTCCTCAGTTCATTTCAATTACTAGTTTATTCAAAATTGAGAAAACATTTGGAAAATGAAAAAAGCAGGAAAACTAGTTTTTCTTTTCCAATGTATTAATAAAAATGAGGCGTGAGAGAATGAGGTCTGCTTCTAAAATCTTGAAGCACGTGGTAGTCAGAAGTAATCAGTTCAGGTCACTAACTACTGATAATACTTTCTTTGTTTAATCATTGGTTTTAAATTCAAAACATGTTATGATAAACTTACATTTTTATATATTCAGCACATTTAAGGTAGTTTTATTTAACTAATAAAAACAGTTATTGGGCCCTTTAGAACAAGGTGTTTTAAGGAGGGACTTGAAGAAGCTCTGATGTTGTGTGGAGTCTTAACTGCCTTAGACCAGTTACTATGTCCAATATCCCTTAGGCAAAATTTTCATATATTCTGAGGCCAGAAGGTGACAGAGGGATCATTTAGGGTATGTCTACACTATCCACTGGATCGACAGTGGGGATCGATTTAGTGCCTCTAATCTAGACATGATAAATCGACCCCCGAGCACTCTCCCGTCAATTTCTGTACTCCAGTGCTGTGAGAAGAGCAAGCAGAGTCGACAGGGGAGTGGCAGTAGTCAACTCACAACGGTGAAGACACTATTGTAAGTCGATCTAAGTACGTTGACTTCAGCTACATTATTCACGTAGCAGAAGTTGCGTAACTTAGATCGATTTTCTCCCTCCCCTCCTACCCCCAGTATTTTAAAATAGCCAGTGATGGAGAATCCATCACAATTATAGGTGAATTATTTCAATAGTTAATTACTCTCATTGTTAATTACGCCTTATTTCCAGAATTTGGCTAGCTTCAACTTCAAGCCATTGGATTGTGTTATACCTTTCTTTGTTAGATTGAAGAGCCTGTGACAAAAGTTTTGTTCCACATGTTGGTGCTTATACATTGTGATCAAGTCATCCCTTAACCTTCTGGTTTTTAAGCTAAATAGGTGGGAGGGACTGAATCACTATAAGGCCTGCTTTCTAATCCTTTAATCGTTCTCGTGGCTCTTTTCTGAACCCTCTCTAGCTGAACTGTGGATACCAGAACTGTACACGGTATTCCAGTAGCAGTTGCACCTATGCAGTGGTGTAATCTCCATACTTAATTTTACTGCTAATAAATGTCTAATCTGTCTATCCCTGGAGGCTAAGCTACTAAAAGACGCATTGACCTTTGGCATCATATTATATATTCTTCCATATGCCTGAAATAGCTGATCCGTGATGCTCCTAGCTGGTTCCATAAGCAAGCTAGGACTTTGGACACAGCTACTGTGAGTGACATTGGAATTTAGGGATGTAAAATAGTAAACGATTAACTGGTAAGCATTAGTTTTACCAGTTAACCCAGCCTAACCGTTAACCTCCAGCCCATGGAACTCAGTATTCCAGATAATCTCTTCTTCCCCTAGATCCAGAGTGTTCCCATTAAATCAACAGCTGAACGAGGACTAGATCTACCGATTCAATTCTACGATTGTTTAAGAACACTTTCCAGTGTCCATAAAGCCACAGTCCACAACCAAGGAAGAAGGTCTTATTTGTTAAAAAAAGACCTGGTTTAGAGAGGAAGGGAAGGAAGCAATGAAAAGAATACATAATAAATGGAAGATCGGGAATGTTGATAGTAACAAATATAAATCAAGACTGGATGTTTTTCTAAAACCTCTCCTCTAGGAACTATTTTGAGGCAGTTCTCTGGCCTGTGTTATACAGGAGGTCAGATGGTCACAATAGGACACTTTCTTAGATTCATAGATTCCAAGGCTGGAGGGGACCATTATGATCATCTAGTCTCACCTCCTGTATAACACAGGCCAGAAAACATCCAATCTTGACTTGAAAATTTGTTTTCCTCTTGGTGGGTACAATGTGGGCTCCATTATGTATGGTTTTCACAGCAGTGCTGAAGGGCAGAGCAGCAGTTCTCTCCTTTGACAGCTAGAGGACAGGACAGCTTGTCCTGTTTTTGCCCTTTGTGACCCTCTGGCCTAATAGTCTGAGTCTTTCCAAAACTGGTCTTGCTGCTGGCAGAATTAGTGGTTCCCACCATACCACTCACATTGTTTGTTTTGGATGTGGTTCTTGACACATACAAGGTAACTGTATTGGCTCACTTTATGGAATATATAAAGTGAGTGGAATCTGAATGGGGTCTCGTGTTACTCTGTTACAGGGATCGGCAACCTTTGGCCCGCCAGGGTAAGCCCCCTGGCAGGCCGGGCCGGGCCAATTTGTTTACCTGCCACGTCTGCAGGTTTGGCCGATTGTAGCTCCCACTGACCGTGGTTCGCCGTCGCAGGCCAATGGGGGCTGCAGGGAGCAGCGTGGGCCAAGGAGTATGCTGGCCACTGCTTCCTGCAGGCCCCATTGGCCTGGGACAGCGAACCACGTCCAGTGGGAGCTGCGATCAGCTGAACCTGCAGACGCGGCAGATAAACAAACCGGCCCAGGCCGCATGCCAAAGGTTGCTGATCCCTGCTCTATTAACTTTGAGAAAACATTCAGAAAAACCTTTGTCAATTCAATTGAATTTTTACTCTGGTCTTTACACCTTAAATACTGCAATGGCAGGTACATATTGAGAGGGAACTTTGGCTTCTTGACACTTAAGGTCTTCTTTGTGCCCTCACATTCTTAGGAAATGCTGTATGGTGTTTGCATTAGAATATGGAAACATGGTTCCCTTTCTGAATGGTTACTAGTTCTGAATGTTACATTACGCTATATGTTTAGTATTTCAAGTCTGCCACTTGTTTGTACTGAAAAAAAAAATCTTTCCTGATTCAATAGCTGTTGATTGACTCTAATTCCCATTTCTTCCCTCTCTTCCTCTGATAAGGCAAGTCCATGAGGTTCAGTCTTACATGGGGCATCTGGAGACCTCCGACAAGCAGTCAGTACACTGTAAGTTAACAACTAAATCCGGCAACTCAACTGTTGGTGTGATCTAATGGTCTTGGGTCGTTTTCCTATTAGCATTTAAACTCAGATGTTTAGGATTCCATTAGCTGTTCTTTATGAAAGGAGTTCAGTCTTTGCCTTCTGGGAATGAAACAACGGTTCACATCACAAAACTCAAATCTAATTACCCAGTTCATTTTAATGTTGGATTTAAATAAAGCCAAGGCTTTCCGAAGGGTGGGTCAGAAAAAGACACAGTCCCTGTGTGGCCTCTGCCCTAGTCTGTCCCTCCCAGTAGCCCTTCTGAACTCCAGTCTGTGTGACCCTCCCCCAGCAACCCTGTGTGCCCCACTCTGTCTGGCCTCCCGCCGGCAGGGCGCAGTGAGGAACAGGTAGCTGTTTGCTGTGGCTGGTGAGCTGGCTGCCCTCTGTTCTGGCACCACAGCACTCTCTGGTGGTCAGAAAGTGTAACTGCAATGTCTCTGACAATGTATTTTCTGTGGAGAGAAAAACATCTGCGGGAGAAGTGAATTCTGTGCATGTGCAGTGGCACAGAATTCCCTCAGGAGATCATCCATACTGAAATCATCTCTACTGTCTTTTTAAAATATAGGTACAATGTTTGCTACCCTCCAATCCTCTACTATATGAGTACCTATTTTTGGTAGCAGCTCAACCACATCATACTAGGACTCCTTTAAAACACTTGGATGTACCTTCTGGGCCTGGTAATTTATTGCTTTTTAAATTACCAGATTTTTCCAGCCCTCTTGTTATTACATCTCAGTCTCTCATAGTACTTCATCTTTATTACCAGAAAAGATCCAGGTGTATCTCCCTAATGTGTGCTGGTAAGATTGATGCAAAGAAATAACTTAGTTTCTCAGTACTGTCTTACCTTCCTCAATTGGTAAAGGTTGTATATGACACAGAGTAAAGAGCACAGAGTGATCTGAATCACCAGCTTAAATGGTCACAATCTATCACAGTGCATTTGAACATAGTCAAACCCGAGGCTGTATACCTGGGAACAAAGAATGTAGGTTATACTTACAAGTTGGGAGAAGCAGACTCAGAGAAGGGCTTGGGGGTCATTAGACAGTCACCTCAGCAGGAGCTCTCAGTGCAGTGCTATGGCAAAAAGTGCTGAGATGATCCTTGGATGTATTCAAAAGAGGAATATCAAGTAGAAATAGGAAAGTGATTCTGCCCCTCTACACAGCTTTAGTAAAACCGCTACTGGAATACTCTGTCCAGGTCTGGTGTCCACGTTGCAAGAAGGATGTGGAAATGTTAGAGAGTTCAGAGCAGCCCCACAAAAGTGATCCAGATGCTGGAAAATGAGCCTTACAATGTGAGGTTTAAGGAACTCAACTTACTCAGTTTATCAAAAAGGAGGTTGAGAGACGACTTGCTCGTTATGTTTAGGCACTGACACATGGACAAAAGCAATGACTTGGCGGTAATTGCGGGAGGGGTGTTCAGCCTTGCAGGCAAAGGCAGAACAAGAAACAATGGCTGGAAGTTGAAAGTTAGACAAATTCAGCCTTGAACTAAGATGCAGTTTCCTAGCTGTGAGGAAGGTTAAACATGAGAACAGCTTACCAGTGGAGGTGGTGAACTCACCATCACTTCTGAAGTCCTTAAAATGAGATCAGATATCTTTCAAAAATATGTTGCAATCCATTTTACTGGAAAAATTCTATTGCCTGAAAAGGGGAGAGGGGAGGGTTGGATGGTCATGATGGTCCCTTCTGGCCTTGGAATCAGTAAATCTATTAATTCATTCCCTGCCTCCATGGGCTATGGAAGGAACAGGAAGCTCTGCATGGCCCTGAGCATCCTCAGAAGACTTGTAGCTCTCCCGGGTTTCATAGTATCCCATTGATTTTTGTAGTTCCACAAGGCTTCCATAACGTCAGAGTCCTTATCTGCTGTGAGGCATTGCCTGCCTTTGGTTTTAAGCGGCTCTCATTTCTATAAGGAACATTTATAGTTCTTGTTGCCCAAGTGCCTCTTTTTATTAATCTGTGACATCAGTGGGTTTCAGAAGTTTGTGTTCTTTTGCTGCCCCTGCTCTAGGTCAGTTTTGTTTTTTGTGTCCGACCCTTTATTAGATTCACAATTAACCCTATCCTAGACGGATGTCTGTCTGACATGTGTGCTCCTTGGCCCCTGTCAGCTTTCCTCTGGCCGCTAGTTTAAACCTCAGTCAACAGGGTCTTTATTTTGTGTGCCACTGTCTGCTTCCATTTTGATTAAAGGAGGGGCCCCATTCCTAAATGTATAGTCGTCTCCTTTCCCCAGAAGCATCCTCAGCCTAGGAAATTGAAACCCCTTTTCTCTACATCATCGTCTCAATCGTGCATTGAGATCTGTAATTCCCTTTGCCTAGCTGAACCCACATGTGAATTGGAAGCATTTCAGAGAGATCTACCACAGAAGCCCTGGACCTAAGCCTTCTTCCTAGTAGTCTCAATTTAGGAATTAATTCAAGGAATTCCTATGTCCTGTGTTATACAAGAGGTCAGGCTAGATGATCACATATGTCTCTTCTGGCATTATAAGTTGTAAACTTAGCTGCCAAAAGCCTCTTCCCTTACATCTTGATGATGGAGGTGAATTTCCTGACTATTACACTGGTGTTACAGATTCCAAAAATAAATATATAGAGTCGATTTTTGCCTCTGCAGGTGAGCGCGCACAAACATACAAGCTTGTACTTGAGAACTTGTTCTCAGGAGAAGTTACGCAAATTCAGGTCCCTGTTTGCTTTTCAGAATTTAATCTGTTCTAAGTTTGTGGAGGAGGGGAAAATCCAGGGTTTGTTGCTATTTTTTTTAAATGATAGTTGTATCATCATTACACCAGCAATTATATAATTAAATTAGATTGTGGGGCCAGGATTTTTGTATTTGTAAAACAGTAAATACACTGCTCCATAAATCCAGTGAGGCATACAGCACACATTCTTGTGAACCTGAGGAATTCGTAAGGGCAGTGCTGGTCTTTTGGCTGAAGAGCAGGTCTGGATGCTGAAAGATCTGGGTCTTATTCTCCACTCTCTCTGTGTACTCTTTGGCAGGTCTCCCTTTCCTGC
The DNA here is from genome assembly GCF_007399415.2 of Gopherus evgoodei. Taxonomy (NCBI): domain Eukaryota; kingdom Metazoa; phylum Chordata; order Testudines; family Testudinidae; genus Gopherus; species Gopherus evgoodei. The sequence goes on along the minus strand of NC_044344.1, from coordinate 12,167,333 downwards.
TTTTGTAAAATTTGATATTAGGTTAACTAATCTATCTTGCAGGAGTGGTCTGAGTCTTTAAGATCCTTGGGGGGGAAGTGCCACAGAAGTGCACATTTTATTGAACAATTGACACAGGGTTCACTGAGCCAAACATGCAGGCTCATTTTCTTTGCCTTAGCATGCTGTTTAATTTTGGCTGTTTTGAGGCTGTAGTATACAATGGACCAGATTTTTAAAGTTATCTAGATGTTGAACTCTGATTGTTTTCAGTGAGTTAGGGTTAGGGAGTTAGGCACCTAAATATCTTTCAAAATCTGGACTAATGTGTCTCCAGTTCCTTAAGAGACAGTGCATTGTATATTTAGTCTCTTCCAACAACTTGTTTCTCTTTTTTTCTTACAGTGGTAGAAAATGAGATTCAGGCAAGAATAGACAGGATATTCAGCAACCTGGAACGCCTGGAGATCCTGTCCAGCAAAGAACCTGCCAACAAACGGCAGAATGCCAAACTGTAAGTGTGGGCTTTCCTTTGCCTTCCCTAGCATCTTTCAGTAGAGGATCTCAACTTTGCATTATTGAGCCTCCTTATCTCTATCTTATAGTGCCCATTATGCCTCTGGCGTTTAGGGCAGCAATGAAGCTCGCCCACTCCTGTCTGTTTCTGGCAAGCCTTTCAATAGTTCACCAGCTGTGCCCCAGGTTTTTCAGCTCAGCTTCTACAGCTCTTCACCACATTGTTTTAGGTGGCCTCATTTTCACTTGCCTTCAGGTATCCATCTGGTTCCTGTTCTGGTGGTAGAATCAGTTTCCATCCAAAGTACACGGCCAATCCATCTCCAGTGCCTTCTGGTACCGATGGTGCTCAGATCTACTTGGCTGCACTGTGTGAATGGTCGTGGTTTGAGATTGTTCTGAGCCAGAAGATACGGAGGATTTTTCTGAGGCAGGTTGTATGGAATGAAGACAGTTTGGACATGTCATATTTCGTCATTCTCCAATATTCCGCACTATAAAGTAATGTTGAAAGTAAGCAGTTCTGATAAATCTTAAGTTTGGTTTTGGTGTTGTATTTTGATCATTTCCAGGCTGCATTTAAGCCCCTAAAGATGTTCCTGGCTTTATTGATTCTGTGTCTGATGTCCTAGTTTGTTCCACCATCCTGGCTGCTGCTGCTGCCTATGTGAATGTTTGTTTCTACATGGAATCATAGATTATTAGGGTTGGAAGGGACCTCAAGAGATCATCTAGTCCAACCCTCTGCTCAAAGCAGGACCAATCCCCAAATGGCCTCCTCAAAGATTGAACTCACAACCCTGGGTTTAGCAGGCCAATGCTCAAACCACTGAGTTATCCCTCCCCACTCAAGCTATCCCTCCTCCCTGGGTGAGAACGTGATCCTCTGTCTGTACTGGTGATGGTACATGGTTGATTTTCAGTCCGATTTGCTGGCTGAATGTGTTGGGTGGTTTTTTCTTATATATGATGTTGATTAGGTGGTTTTGCTGTGATTTGTAGTCTCTCAAGTTTTTAATTTGAAAGAGTAGCTCTTGTTCTCAATTTTCTGCTCATACAGTGGTAATGAGAAGCATATCTCATGTCTGATTCTAGTCAGAAAATTTGTTCTATAAACCTTGCCTCACACTTCACTCCAGTGCTGCTCTTCAACCTGTAGGGAACTTTGAAAATCCTGACCTTAGGCAGAGGGCTTTAATAAAAGGCATTTTCAGAACCCTGTTCCATTTCACTAATGGTGAAATGATGCATCTGGAATCATGGGCCAAGAAGTAAACAAGAAAGACTGTTCAATTCCTGCCTTCAAAAATCTATCTGAAATTAGGTTTTAACTGCTAGTCTGGAGGCAGTCTAGTCAGGGAGCATGCCTGAGGCAGTCAGGAGTCTACTTCTGATTTTGCCACTGACCATGTCTAAATCACTTCTCTGTTTTGCTGAACAACTGAGGCACCGCAGGTATTATAATTCTTGGGTGTTGAGACTTCATTAATTTGTTCTATAATGTTCTGGATAAGTACAAAATACTGTTTTTAACCCTGATCATAGTGAATTTTTAATATCCATTCACAAATTGAAGACCAAGAAAGGTTTCCTGGTTGCTTCCTTTTGCATTATAGTGGAGTGTCTGCTCTGCTATAGTTAAGGTTGAGAACTCCTTTCTGTTTAAAGGTTGACTCTTAAGTGTTATAAAATCCACATACTTACTCATAGTGCGCTGAAATTTGGTGTGCCTCACTGAGGAGCAGGGTAGGATAAGTGACCCAAATTTGAGGGGGTTTGAGCAAGAGGTTCCCAAGATACAGCTCCAGGACAAAATAGGATTTCTTAAGGCTGACGGCATCTACTAACTTTTTTGCACAGCCACAGGGATCACACAGAGGTTCTGATTGGGGCTGAAATGGTCTCAGTTGGTTGACATTTACCCCAGCTAGTGTATAGCACCCACTCCAACTTTGAGGGGACAAAACTGAAAATTGCATTAAAAAGTTAAGTTGTCTAGATAGGTGCATTCCTAATGCTTGTGAGCCAGATGAATTATGCTGTGCATTTGCAGACAGAATACCCACAAGGTTTGCTAGCCAGCCAGGACTTATAGGACCTGAGGGCTTCAAGGGGGCACGTTACAGCTGTTGAATCTTAGCAACATCCAGGCATAGTAATTTGAACCCAACCCTTGGCAGAAAGCTGAAAATGAAATATAGCTACACATATGCTGACCGGTGGGAGCGACAGCTGATGTGTTTGAAGCTGTGGTTGTCCAGGATTTCCCCTGGGGTGGAGAGGCAGGGATTGGTGTGCTGGCCCTGAGGCCATGTAGGATGCTGAGGGTGGATGTAGGGAGGCGCAATGCTGCAGTTTGACACGACTGCAATGGCATTCGAGCCCAGGGTTGTTGAACCTGGAGATCCATAAGAATCTGCAGCATCCGAGTTTGCTGATGGAGAAGCTCCATTATGTTCTAGTGCATCTCACTCTCCTTTTCCTGAGCCTTTCTTCTGCCTGGTCTTTCCTTCTCTGTACGGTCTGCCATATTCACCCTCCAGGCCTTCTGTCAAGATCTGATACAGCACCAGTTGGGAGGGTCTTGCAGAACATGTCCTCTCACCATCCTCCTTTTTTCTCCTTATCTAGGTCAGTCATTCCACTTATATGAAGAGAGTTCTCTGGTTTTACACTGGACTTCTGCCCTCGCCTTGGCATGGGCTTCTATATTTATATTACAATTTATGTCATTCTGCCAAGCACGAAATGCTGTTCTCTTCTCATTAATGCATTGCTCAATTTCAGCATCATTCTCATCAAACCAGTCCTGATGTTTTCTGGTTTGGTAGCCTATGGTTTCCTGACAGGCATTGATGATTACTGCTCTCAACTGGCTCCAGTGTTCCTCAATTTCTTGCAGAAACTCTGATGGGAGCTTTTCTTCTAAGACTGCTTGGAAGTGGTCACGCTTAATAGGGTCCTTTGAATTTTCAACTTACGCCTGACCTGCTTGTTTTGCAGCCTCCGTTTGGGAGCAATCTTAATTTTCATTGTGGATCGAATAAGGCTATGATCAGTCCAACAGTCATCAGCACTTGTCATTGCTCTTGTGAGAAGTACGTCACTATGATCTCAGGCACGAACTATAACGTAGTCGAGGAGATGCCAGTGCTTTGACCGTGGGCGTCACCAAGATGTTTTGAACTTTTCCTTTTGTCGGAAGAGAGTGTTCGTAAATAAGTTCATGTCAGCACACTTGGTCAGGAGCAGAATTACATTTGAATTGTTTTTTCCAGCTCCTTCTTTCCCGATTGTTCCCTTCCACAGGTCTGAGTCTCGTCCCACACGTGCATTGAAATCCCCCAGAAGGATGATCTTGTCTTCTGTAGGTCTCCGATAAAATGGTTTCCAACTGAGAATAAAAATCTTCCTTTACATTCTCATCGGCATCCAGTGTTGGTGCACAGGTGCTAACAATAGTTGCCTGTTGGTTTTTGGCGAGCTCAATCTGCATGTCATAAACCGCTCATTGAGGCCAACTGGTACCTCGAAGAGGCACCTTACAAGCTTGTGCTTTATAGCAAAGCCCACTCCATGCAATCAGGGTTCATCTATAGATTTTTCCCCTTCAGAATTAGGTGTATCCTCCTTTCTCCTCCCTCACCTGTCCTTCATCAGCTCTTCTCGTTTCGGAAAAAACAGCAATATCAATGTTAAACCGACTCAATTCACGAGCAATAATGGCTGTATGTCACTCTATTTGAGTTGTCCATGGGGGGGGGGGGGGATAGCTCAGTGGTTTGAGCATTGGCCTGCTAAACCCAGGGTTGTGAGCTCAATCCTTGAGGGGGCTACTTATGGGCCTAGGGCAAAATCAGTACTTGATCCTGCTAGTGAAGACAGGGTGCTGGACTCAATGACCTTTCAGGGTCCCTTCCAGTTCTATGAGATAAGTATAACTCCATATATTATATTACATACATTCCAAGTTCCAAAGTTGAAGAGTTTCTTACATTTTTCGACTGCTGAGGTGGTGGTCCCGCTGGATGCGGCTATTCAGCCAGGAAAAACAGAGGCAAGACTATTTTCAGGGTACCTTTTCTAATCCCCTTCCCATGTAAGGTGAACAGGGTGGATCCTAAAAAGGACTGCTCCGTCATGGGTGCAGCTGCCGAGATGCTCAGCCCGTCTCAATGCTTGAGCAAGATGACTGTATCATACCCACCACCTGTGTGTTGGTCTGTAACTAGGAACTTCTGGATGTCACTGTCCTGTTCCCATCACCACTTGCCGATTGCCCCCTGGTCTTTTGACTTGTGCAATGTTATTTTTTCCAAAAACTGGAAGATGCCTGTGCGGGACTTCTTTTAAAATGGGGAGACTGGTGCACAACAGTCACCACACTACCCTTGACAGATAGAGGACTTGAAACCAATGGCACGGGCACCATGGCTATTGGAGATCCTCTATTTGCTGCAGCCTTCATCCACCTTCACAGCCGTTGTAACATTACACAACAGTATCACCTCCATTGTGCAGTTATCCTCCATCTGCTCTGCTGTTAGGGTCTTCTTGGATCACACTTCGTCTGGAACCTCATCCTTGACCGTTCTGCCATGGGTATCCCTAAGGAAGTACATGACTCCAGGCAGCATGGCTCTCAGGGTCATTGAGACATGCAAGCCTCTCCACCACTATAAAGTGGTGATCCATGGAGAGGGAACAACTCAACAAATGGTGGACTGAGAAAGCGCAAGAACTCCAACATCTCGTGGACATCCACAATACATGTGGTTTCTTTAGTGCCACCAAGGCTGTTTATGGGCCAATTTGCCATGGTATGAATCCTCTTTGCTCTAAGGATGGAACCGCACTTCTGAAGGGCAACGAAGCCATCAATTCTTGCTGAAAAGAACATTTTGAAGATCTCCTTAACTGTAATTCTGTGGTTGCAGATGAAGTTCTTGAGCAAATCCCTCAACGACCATTTCGGGATGACCTCCGAGACCCTCGGAGGTCATCCCGAGGGTATGAGGTACACAGTGCCACCAAGCAGATGAAGAACAACAAGACAGCAGGTCTAGATGGGATCCCCACTGAAATCTTTAAAGACTGTGGACCAGAGCTAATTCGGCAGCTTTACTTGCTTATCCTTAAAATCTGGATAAAGGAGGAGATACCCAGTGAAAGGAGGGATGCCCTGATTGTCACCATGATAATTTCCACAATTCGCTTTATCCCCTTTCTTGAAGAGGGTATCTCCCTCCTAGCCGTTGCAGGCAAAGTTCTGGCACGGATCCTTGCAACTTGCCTTCTGCCCCTGTCAGAAGAAATTTTACTGGAGTGGCACATGATTTCCAACCATGTCATGGAACTGTGGATATGATTTTCACAGCACAGCAGCTGCAAGAAAAGTTTTGGGAGCAAAATCAACCGCCATACATGACTTTTATTGATCTAACTGAAGCCTTTGATTCAGTGAATTGCTGTGCCCTCTGGACTGTACTCTCTATGATTGGATGTCCTGAGAAATACATGGAAGCGACTGTTCTAAGCAGCACTGGTTCTCAGAGTGAACCTTTCAAAGTACAAACAGGAGTCAAACAAGGCTGTATCATCGCTCCAACCATGTTTTCAATTTTTATTACTGTCGTTCTTTACCTAGTTGCTAGGAAGTTTACAGCTGGCATGGAAGTCATTTACAGAATGGACGGAAGGCTGTTCAGGCTTAGCAGGCTGAAAGCCAAGAGTAAGAACTCCACAACATCTATTGTGGAACTTCAGTATGCTGATGACAACGCAACCTTTGCCCACTCTGAGAAAGATCTTCAGACTGTCTTGAATGTGTTTGCCAATGCTTACGCATGTCTTGGTCTCACTCTTAATATCAAGAAGACTACAGTGCTTTATCAGCCCTCCCCAAATGAGGTATTACATGCCCTATCTATCAAAATCAATGGAGTGGCACTGGAGAACGTCGATCATTTCCTCTACCTTGGAAGTCATCTTTCATCCAAGGCAGATATCGATGCAGAAATTCAACATTACCTGAGCTGTGCCAGTGTATATTTTTCTCGTTTACGGCTCAGGGTTTTTGAAGATGACAACATTTGAACAGACATCAAGCTTCTTGTTTATCAACCATTATTCTCCCAACTCTGTTGTATGGGTCTGAAACTTGGACAACCTATAGACACCACTTCAAAGTCCTTGAGAGGCACCATGAATGCTGCCTTCGTAAGATCCTGAAGATCAAATGGGAAGTCAGGCGCACCAATGTTAATGTTCTGGAAGAGGCAAAGACCACCAGGATCGAGGCAATGATCATCCATCAGCAGTTCTGCTGAACTCGTCATGTTGTCTGGATGCCAGATCATCGTCTCTCAAAACAGGTCCTGTTCTCTCAGCTGAAAGAAGGGTACCGTAACATGGGTGGGCGACAGAAGCATTATAAGGACTTAGGGAAGGACAACCTAAAAAAGTGTAATATTGACATTGACACTTGGGAGACACTTGCCCAGTATTGCTTAAAATGAAATGTCCTACGTGATGGTCCCCTGTATTTTGAACTTGCTCACCAACAAGCTGAAGAGGACAAGAGGTGCAGGAGGAAGGAGAGACTGGCTTCAGTCATAGTCATCAGCCTCCTGCTAAGCCTGAAAACATCTGCTCTCATTGCAATAGAACTTGTGGTTCAAGGATTGGCCTTATTAGCCATCTGAGGACCCATAACTCCCTTGGAAGATGATCATACTTGGTAATGAGTGATCACCCATCATTAAGAGAGTCCTCTTCAAGGCTGCAGGATTTTCTTGCCATGCTGTATTAGGAGGAGAACATCACCAGACAGGTGTAGTCTGTATACACAAAGGGAATAGTCAGGATAGCAGGAATGGAAGATTCAGAAATCCCCCCCCTTCACTTGCTCCCCAAAAGTATAAAACAAGACTAAAATATTGACACTTCTGCTTTGGACCCACTCTCAACTCAAGTTATGATGAGTATGATCTGCCAGGGGTGTGGGAACAGAGGAGGAAATTGCTCGGTTGCATGAATGTAGAGCAATGGTACTGAATACTGGCACCATGTTCCACAGGCGCTGGTGATTTTAGCTGATATCTCGCTCCTAAGAGTAACCAAGGTAGAGGCAGCACAGTTGCTGCTGGCATCCTGAAGCTGCCTAGGCTTGTATGACGCTAGTTTGTTTATAGCAATGGTGCCTGCCGAAGTTCTCGCCGCCTGGCGTAGAAAGTGTCCTATTGCGGAAGAAGAAATAAGGTAGCCCTCCCTTCAATCCTCTCCTAAAAGGTTTCTAGAGTACCTCCAGGGAAATTTCATTGAGATCATAGAATATCAGGGTTGGAAGGGACCTCAGGAGGTCATCTAGTCCAACCCCCTGCTCAAAGCAGGGCCAATCCCCAGACAGATTTTTGTCCCAAATCCCTAAATGGCGCCCTCAAGGATTGAACTCACAATCCTGGGTTTAGCAGGCCAATGTTCAAACCACTGAACTATCCCTCCCCCTCTCAGGAGGATTCAAAGGGACATCCCTGTGTCCATAAACAAAGCGTTCTGCGTGGGTTCCTGCTGCCGAACTCTGCAGGGGAATGAAAAGCAGTTGGCAACACTCCCTCTGTTTGTTGTACCGCTACCTCTGCTGGTGTAAGTAAATTAATGAAAAGTTGAAAACTGTGTCCTGCTAATTTGGGAGTGCCATCCCTGCAATGGAAATTTTATTTACGAACTTACCTGACGTTTCTTCCCCTGCATTGGGCTTGCCTGTGCTTGATTGGCTTGACTGCCATGGAGTCAAAAACAGGTCCTGGCTCGCTCTCCAGCTGGATCTCCTGGTTACTTGTCTCCCATACTCCTCTTCTTTGTCCACCTCCTTGCTGTTTGCAGCTGGGGCCTGTGACTTGAACTCCTTGGAGATAGCCATGGTGGTTTGTGGGGTTGTTGTGGGGGTCTCTGCCAAGTATGGTATGCAGCATCTTGTAAAAGTGGCATGTCTGTGGCTCTGCACTCGATTGTTGGCCTCCCGGTACGCCCACATCTTGAATACTGCTTGCAAATGTGATTGCCCCATCTCAAAAAAGATATATTGGAATTGGAAAAGGTTCAGAAAAAAGCAACAAAAATTATTAGGGATATGGAACAGTTTTGGTATGAGGAGAGATTAATAAGACTGGAACTTTTCAGCTTGGAAAAGAGACAACTAAGGGGGGCTAGGAGGGGTAGGATAGAGGTCTATAAACTCATGACTTGTGTGGAGAAATTAAATAAGGAAGTGTTATTTACTCTTTTTCATAAGACAAGAACTAGGAATCACCAAATGAAATTAATGGGCAGCAGGTTTAAAACAAACAAAAGGAAGTTTTTCTTCACACAACACACAGTCAACCTGTGGAACTCCTTGCCAGAGGATGCTGTGAAGGCCAAGAGTACAATAGGGTTCAAACAAGAACTAGATAAATTCATGGAGGATAGGTCCATCAATGGCTATTAGCCAGGATGGGCAGGGATGGTGTCCCTAGCCTCTGTTTGCCAGAAGCTGGGAATGGGCGATGGGGGATGGATCACTTGGTGTTTGCCTGTTCTGTTCATTCCCACTGGGGCACCTGGCATTGGCCACTGTCGGAAGACAGGACACTGGGATAGATGGACCTTTGGTCTGACCCAGTGTGGCCATTCTTATGGGTGTCAGTAGCAGGGCAGGGGGTAGTCTTGCTATTGAGATGGGAGATGAGTGTGGTCTGGAGTTCTAGTGAAGGGCAAGTGAAAGTATCTATCAGGTTAGATGGTGTCATGCACATAAAAATGAAGAGATTGTAAAAGGGTTGGAAGTGTAAAATTTAGCAGTGTGTAGAGCAGGTGTAGGCAGCTCCTGTTTAATACAGTGCAGAGGCAGCGTCCAAGTATGTGTTAGGAGCATATTGAAGCATTGCTCAAAGAGGGCAGAGCGTAGGTTGGGTGGGTGTGTCACTTAAGCAGACTGTATTTCTTGGTTTTCACGTTTGCTGAGTTTGATATTCTGGAAGGGCATGAGACACCACTGGGTAACTTTTACTCTGCATTAACAATGTTTTTTGTCAGTGAATTTTCCTTGGGGTTATTGTCTTTCTCTCATTGATTCTTTCTAGCCGAGTTGACCAGCTGAAATATGATGTCCAGCACCTGCAGTCAGCACTGAGGAACTTCCAGCATCGTCGTTACAGTCGGGAGCAGCAGGAGAAACAGCGAGAGGAGCTCCTGGCACGCACTTTCACTGCTAACGTAAATATCCCTTGCTCTACAACTGGGGGCAGCCAAACATTAAGCCTCCTTTATATCAAGGTTTGAGGAGGAGATGGAATGGAGGATACGGGATTAGACCATAAAGCAAACTATAGCCCACAGACCGTTTTAATCCGGCCCCCGAGCACCCACTGGGGAGCAGGGTATGGGGTTTGCCCCGCTGTGGCGCTTCAGCCGAGGAGCAGGGTCAGGGGCCATTTCACGCGGCTCCCAGAAGCAACAGCATGGTCCTGCTCCGGCGCTCCAGCCAAGAAGCAGGGTCAGGGGCCATTCCATGCAGCTCCCAGAAGCAGCGGCAAGGCCCCCCTCTGGCTCCTACACATACGGGCAGACGGGGGCTCTGCTCTGCACACTGCCCCCACCACAAGCGTGGCCCCCACAGCTCCCATTTCCCGGGAGCTGCAGGGCCAGTGCCTGCAGATGAGGCAGCATGCAGAGCTGTCTGGCTGCGCCTCCACATAGGTAGGAGCTGGAGACGGGACATGCCGCTGCTTCCGGGAGCCGCTTGAGGTAAGTGCCGCCTGGAGCCTGCGCCCCCAAGCCTTTCCTCGCACCCCAACCACCTGCCCCAGTCCTGATCCCCCCGCTCCCGCCCTCAAAACCCCTCGATCCCAGCCCGGAGCACCCTCCTGCACCCCAAACACCTCAGCGCCACCCTAGAGCCCGCCCCCCCAGCCAGGGCCCCCCCAGCCACCCACCCCTGCACCGCACTCCCCACCCGGAGCCCTCTCCGCACCCTGAACTCCTCGTTTCTGAACCCATCCCAGAGCCCACACCCCCAACCAGAGCCTGCACCCTCTCCCGCACCCCAACCCCAATTTTGTGAGCATTCATGACCCACCATACAATTTTTATTCCCAGATGTGCCCTAGAGCCAAAAAGTTTGCCCACCCCTGCCTAAAGTGTCTGCTGCGAGATGACACAAATGTTTGTGAAGGTAGAAAAGGAAAACTCTGGGTTTGGATGTAGGGCAATATTTTAAAAGCAAAGCGAAAAGTGTTAAACGGCAAGCACAAAAGAAAGAGAATTTCTCTAGAAAGAAGCACCCCTGTTATGCTTTTTGTAGTGGGGATCACTGTGATCTAACTTGGCCTCTTGCATAACATGAGCCATAGAGCTTTCCCAAAATAATTCGTATCTGAACTAGAGCAAATCGTTTAGAAAATTGTCCAGTCTTCGTTTAAAAGTTTCCAATGATGGAGAACTCACCATAAACCTTGGTAAATTGTTCCCATGATTAATAACCCTGCCTGTTAAAAACGTACAGGTTATTTCCAGCTCAGGAATATGAGAGTTTACGTTAGCCCTCCACAGCAACCACGCAGATAGGCTTCGGAATGTCCTTTTAAGAACAGCGTTAGAGTTGCAGTGTGGTTGGCAAGTGGTATCATTTAACAGCATTTTACTCACCTCTATGCCAGGGACTGCCAGTTATTGCTCATCTGTCTGGGGTAAGATGGTGCAGTTGCAAGAGCCTTTCTGTGTAGCTTCAGTGCAGAAGCTTTTCTGATTCAAACAAGAATTAGGTGGAAACAGACTTAAGTTTGACTCTGGGGTCCCCTACCTCCCTCTGCCATAAGCGTAACTTTCTTACAAGATAGCAGCTGCCCTTTAGAATCTCAAATGCTGCATTTAAACGTTAAATACAGTTTAGTTCTTCGCTGCTACATGGGGAGACTCTACCACCATGTCAACACAGAGAAATTCTGCTCTGAGCAACATAGGTCAAGCTTCCAGTTTTCTGCTCCTTCTAGCCCAGGGCCAGTAACCTTTTTCAGACAAATAAAATACAGTTGGTTTTCTTGTCCTCATTCACTGTTGAAAGGGAGGTCAAGCAAAACCTAGGCCAGCCGTTAAATTTTCATGACAGTTGTGCCAAGGCCAATGTAAATGCACCTCTCGAGGATTTAGCGTTTTGATTGGCCACCCCAACATTATAGATGGTTGTCCCATTGAAGAATGCCAACGTGTAATGTAGTCTGTTTTTAAAAGTGACAGTTTTGGGGGCTATGAGTTCCATTGAGTTCCCCTGCAAATTCTTGTATCTTTACAATTGCATTTTCCTAACACTGATTTTTCTCTCCCTGGTTTTGTGAAAAATCCACAGAAGCGAAAACTGACAAAGAGTAACATAACACTATCTGTACAAAGGGCTGTCAGATGCAAAATGTAAACTGGAATATGGAGAGGTCATTTTCCTCTAAACTTTTTCAGTTACATGTTCAGTGAGACTTTTAACAACACATTTTAAAAAAGAAAATTCAAGGTGTCACTTTTAAAGCTCTGGCCTGTCTCTTTAATTCACAAATAGATACAATTTTTGCTTCAGCTGCTGCCATAGCACTTACCCTTTGGGACTCTAAAGTCCCTGGAAATTTGATAGCTTATGATCTATATAATTTTGCATTTTTCTGTTACCCATAGTATCTTATGCAGTTGTGTTAAGCAAAAATGTGTGAGATAAGTACACCTCTACCCCAATTTAACGTGACCCAATATAACACGAATTTGGATACAACGCGGTAAAGCAGTGCTCTGGGTGTGCAGGGCTCACACTGTGGTGGATCAAAGCAAGTTCGATATAACGCGGTTTCACCTATAACGCGGTAAAATTTTTTGGCTCCTGGGGACAGCATTATATAGGGTAGAGGTGTATATAACCAAACTGAATCAAGCTCTTTAGGATGGAAGATGGTACTATTAAAAACTATAATATTGTTTGGGACCTTTTGTTTGATTCACAGATATTTAAATTTCATCTTTATGTTAAAGCTTCTACTGTGCCATCCTGTAGAAATAACATGATTTTATAGTATTAGCAGTATGCTGTTGTCCTAATGAAAGAAGAAAAAATTAGGCTTATGCCCTCTTCTTGGTGATTTGTGATGTATAAAAGTGGCCTGAAAATTTTCTTGCATTGGAAATTGAGGTCATTTTGCTCTGAAGTGTTATGGACTCATGGAATAATGACAATCCATGAGACTGATCACTGAGCGATTTGCAGTTGGACTCTTTCTTCAAAGCCATGAACAGTTCATTGAAGTCCAGTGTCTAATAAAACCTTGGTATAAGGGATGCCTTTGCTACCAACGGCCCTGCTTTTCAAATATTCTGAACTCCCAAATTCCCTCTCCATTGACTGAAAGGAACCTCAGTTGAAATTAAACTCCCTTTTTCTGGATATTGGGTTTTTTTAATAGCCAGAAGAAAGGTGTGGTCAGATGATAAACATGTTTAAAGCACCCTCAGCACCATATCAATGTATCACTGTGATAATCATCAGAATCCACTCTGGACAAGTGCGATGCCACAAGCCTATGGCATTCTCAGGGGTCCATGTTGTTATTTAATTCTCACATGTTACATTTCCCATTAGAGTAAAAAGGGGTGATGCTGTTGCCATTCAGAGGACAAGGAAGCAGCTGAAACAGTCTTCCCTTACCCACTTTTTACTGTGCCTAGGGTGACCAGATGTCCCGATTTTATAGGGACAAACCCGATTTTTGGGTCTTTTTCTTATATAGGCTCCTATTACCCCCCATCCCGATTTTTCACACTTGCTGTCTGGTCACCCTAACTGTGATGAGGGATACTGTTTATAAAACAGGATGAGAGTGCATGATCTCTCTCATGGCTCACTGCCTATTTCCTGGCTTGTTTTTAATCTGCCCTATGTCCAGAGAAGATAGGATTCATAGATTTTTTTTTTTAATGTATTTTTTAAGGGTCAGAAGGAACCGTTGTGATCACCTACTCTGACCTTTCCCACCACAGGCCCTATAATTTCACCAGGATATTCTTGTGTCAAGCCCAGAACTTTCTGGTTGGATGTTTCTTGCTGAAAAAGATGTTCTAGCTCAGACTTAATTGATGAGTCCTAGAGCAGTGTGTTCCAATGGTTAATTATCGTTGCTGTTAAAAAAAATTGTGCCTTTGTTCTAGACCAGGGGTAGACAAACCTTTTGGCCCAAGGACCACATCTGGGTTCAGAAAGTGTATGGTGGACCATGAATGCTCATGAAATTGGGGTTGGGGTGTGGGAAGGAAGTGAGGGCTCTAGCTGGGGGTGCAGGCTCTGGGGTGGGGCCAAAAATGAGGAATTCAGAGTGCAGGAGGGGATTGGGGGTGGTGAGAGCTCCGGCTGGGGGTGTAGACTGGGGTAGAGCTGGGGATGAGGGGTTTGGGGTGTGTAGGAGGGTGCTCTGGGCTGGGACTGTGGGGTTCGGAGGGTGGGAGGGGGATCAGGCCTGGGGTGGGGCATGGGGGTTGTCTCGGGTGCAGGCTCCAGGCAGTGCTTACCTCAAGCAGCTTGCAGAAGCAGCAGCATGTTCCCTCTCCGGCTCCTACATGGAGGTGTGGCCAGGCAGCTTTGCTATGCACTGTCCTGTCTAAAGGCGCCACCCCTGCAGCTCCCATTGGCTGCGGTTCCTGGGCAATGGGAGCTGCAGGGGCGGTGTTTGAGGCGGGGCAATGTGTGAAGCCGCTCTGAGCAGTCCCTGATCCTGCTCCCCAGCTGAAGCACCGGAGTGGGGCAAGCCCCAGAGTCGGCTCTCCAGCAGGAACGCAAGGGCCAGATTAAAATGGCTAGCAGGCCAGATGTAGCCTGTGGGCCATAGTTTGCCCACCCCTGTTCTAGACGGAATGTCAGCTTCAGTTTTCAGCCCTTACATCTTTTGCCTTTGTTTTTTTTAAAGAGCCCTCTGCTATCAGAAATCCTCCCCCTGTGGATACTTACAGACCATGATAAAGTGACTCCCTTGTAAATCCCCTTTCTGCTCTTAGTGGTAAATTCAGTGCTCCTTATTGTAGTGTCCTACTCTACATGGCCTTAAAGTGGAGGTTTCAAAAGCACTGCTTTAGCCTGGTTCTGCTCCCTTTTGGTCAGAGAGCAGAGTTAGACCGACTCTGATCTCTTTGGACAACGCTTCCCTCAAGCATTGTCAGCTAAGGCTTATCTGAACCAGTTTCCTAGTGTTGATGCCATCGTATTTGTATAGTTCATTCTCTTCAAAACAAAACAACTTCCCCCAAGATTTCCCCCCACACCCTGCTCATTTTTTGCCTGTCCATTCTGGTTCAAACAGTCGCCTGGGGTTGGGGAGGGGGAGCGTGACTCAGCAAGCTGGAGAGGTAACCAAGAAACTGCATTTCCCCACAGGACTCTGACACCACTATACCGATCGACGAAACATTACAGTTTAATGAATCCCTCCAGAATGCCCATCGTGGCATGGATGATCTTATTGGCAGTGGGACCAGCATCCTGCATGGGCTGAGGGACCAGAGAATGACACTAAAGGTGGGGCATCCCTTTTACCAAAAAGACCCCAAGTTTCTTCATGTATGGTGACCAGGCCTAATAGACACCCCTTGGTTTGTTTAAACCCAGCACTTCAGGTTCAAAATGTGGGGCAACAGCAGTCCTGCACTTCAACTAACCTGCAAGTTCAAATCCTCGAAATTTGTTTTAGGTGGTAACAGACAATAACTTAAAACAACTTTTTGAGCTAGGATGCCTTAGCAGGATAGGACACTGGGAATCAGGCCCCTGGGTGCTATTCTGAAGCTGTGCTGTTGACTCACTATGGGGCATTGATCAAGTCACTTTCTCTTTCTATCTTGTCTACCCATTTGTAAAATGGGGGAAATAATGCATATCTTATAGATGGATTCTGAGACTAAGGCCTTGTCTATACCAGAAAAGTTTTGCTGGTATAGCTACAGCAGTAAACCCTTCTAGTATAGATGCAGTTTATTTGCCCGTGTAGCTTTTATACCAGTTCCCTGAGAGACATAAGCTATATCAGCAAAAGCACTTTTATGCCAATACACCTCTACCCCAATATAACGAGACCCAATATAACACGAATTCGGATATAACGCAGTAAAGCAGTGCTCCAGGGAGGCGGGGCTGCGCACTCCAGCAGATCAAAGCAAGTTCGATATAACGCGGTTTCACCTATAACACGGTAAGACATTTTGGCACCCGAGGACAGCGTTATATTGGGGTAGAGGTGCATAAGTGCGTCTGTTATAACTTATTCTGGCATAGCTATGTTTGGTGGTTTAAAAAACAAAAACCAAAAAAACACCCCCCTCCCCCCCATCAACATAGCTAATCTGGTATATGTTTTAAGTGTAGACCAGGCCTTGATGTCTGGAAAGATCTTTGAGCTACTTATATTAAGGTTTCTGTAAAGTAATTGTCTTTTTTTTTTTTTTGAGTTATCTGATAAAGATGCTGTCTCAAAGAGCCAGCACATTTAAACAGTCTATTCCTGTCTGAATTTCTGTATTGAAAGGGGCCATATCTCTTGATGTCCCTTGATCAGTAGGGCATTTTGCTCTTATTTTAAAGATTGTTTCAGGCTCTGTTCAAATGTGACAGCAGCTCAAAAATACAGAATTAACTCTTTCATGGGACATGAGAGAGAATGGGTTACCTAGGGAGGTGGTGGAATCTCCTTCCTTAGGAGTTTTTTAAGGTCAGGCTTGACAAAGCCCTGGCTGGGATGATTTAGTTGGGAATTGATCCTGCTTTGAGCAGGGGGTTGGACTAGATGACCCCCTGAGGTCCCTTCCAATCATGATATTCTATGAATGACCAGAGGAACCTGGGCTAGTGCAGAGTGGGGGACGCTCAAATGTCATTTGAATCCAGAAGGCATCAACATGGGTTAACTCAGCATTTCTGGGTTAACAATTTAAGCTTTTACACTTACAAACTTGTTATATTGTGACAGCTTTCAAAAGTCCCAGCTGAATGTGGGGAGAATTGCTTAATTGCCTTCTTAAATGTTTTGACATTGCTTCCTTTTGGGGGACTGTGTGCCTCAGGCTGTCTATTGAATTACCATTCACCTGTACATCACTGAGTTACATCCAGCCCAGGTCAGTAAGAACCTAAAACTGTTACCATCTCATGGCTGTGCAGTGCTCAGGGTCTGTCTGATTTCCAGGAAACAAGTGTTCACATCACCAAAAACACCATCAGACTTTATCATGAATTGTCCCTCTTGCTGGCATTCTGCTCAGATAAACCAAGGACTAGAGTAACCAGACAGCAAGTGTGAAAAATCGAGATGGGTGGGGGGTAATAGGAACCTATATAAGAGAGACCCAAAAATCGGGATTGTTCCTATAATCTGGTCACCCTACCAAGAACTGAATGAGCCATGGTGATATAGCTTTCTCACCCTGAGAGATGTGCTCTCTCCAGGACTGAGGCCTATTGACACAGAAACATGTTGGGAAGGCTCACGTTGCTGCTAGCTATATTAGACTTTTTCTCTGGCAGACGAAAGGACTCAGGGTATCGGTACTAAACTTTTTTTATTAGTCCTGAATTCTTGCACTCTCACCTGTAAATAAGACTGGTTTCGTGGCCAAACCTTGAAAGTTCCCATCCTGGCTTTGAAGGAGTCTAGCCATAATGTGCTTACCAGCTGAGGAAGTGCCACATCTCAAATTTGCAAAGGGTGAAAGTGCTTGGGAGCAGTTTACAGTAACTCCCCACTTAACGTTGTAGTTATGTTCCTGAAAAATACGACTTTAAGCAAAACGATGTTAAACGAATCCAATTTCCCCATAAGAATTAATGTAAATGAGGGGGTTAGGTTCTGGAATTTTTTTTTCAACACACACACACACACACACACACACACACACACACACACACACACACACACACACACACACACACACACACACACACACACACACACACACACACACACACACACAGTTTTAAACAAACAATACTGGTACATAGTGATGATGATTGTGAAGCTTGGTTGAGGTGGAGGAGTCAGAGGGTGGGATATTTCCCTTACTGCTAAATGATGAACTAGCAATTGGCTGAGCCCTCAAGGGTTAATTCTCTCACTCTGCAAGGCAGCAGGAATGGAGGGAGATATGCGCATCTCCCTTAAATACACTGCCTTGTTAATTAGATCAGCTTGCTGAGACCAACCCCCTTTAGCAGCAAGAGGGAGTCCATGGGACATGCCAGGCATGGGGCACCAGGTTGCAGGCCCTCTTCTGTCTCCTCCAGATCCTCTTATTGAGATTCTGGGTGCATTTCTCACAAAACCTTTTCATTTTTACACTCCTTATCAATGGCCCCACAAGTCTTGAGACCTTGTCAGCCTCCTGGCGTTGGCCATCCATCAGTCTAGGAGGAAGAAGCTGGATGAGAGAGGCATATCTGACTGTAAAATCTTGCGTATATTTGTTAGATCGTGTATCTGGGTCACCCCCCAAGAAGTTCCCTGACATGGTTCCCTTAACATCTTCTTGTAGTAGCAGACACTGTCTGAGATCTTGTGTGATGTCCCCTTCTGGATCCTTCATTCTGGACCTTTGATCTCACTCCTGTTCTTGATTTTTGTGTGTTTTCTATCTCAGTTGATTCCCAGGTATCCTACTCCCTCTTGAGTGGTGAGAATTGTTGGTCAGTGGGGAGCTCCATCTCCTGTGTGGAGATCAAATAGGCCAGCATGTCTCCAGAGCTAAAACATCCTTAACGTGGTATGAGAAGTGCTGGGACACAAAGCTAATGGTTTGGCTTTTTTTTTAACTCCTTGTCACTCTCAGGGCACGCACAAAAAAATCCTAGATGTTGCCAACATGCTGGGCTTATCGAACACAGTGATGCGACTGATTGAGAAGCGGGCTTTCCAGGACAAATACTTCATGATCGGGGGAATGCTCTTGAGCTGCGTGATCATGTTCCTTGTGGTGCAGTACCTGACGTGAGCTGATAATTCGAGCTAGAGGAGAGAACCATTTGGATGAAGACAGACTGCCCTCCCCAAATGTACTGCTTAGTTCATTGTGACCTTTGGGTTAGTCCTGCTCTGTAAACTGCAGTGTGTGCCAAGTGACACTGAGATGTAATCACATATGGGCCATGCAGAGGGGAGCAAATGTGGCTGAGGATGCCATAATTGGAACTAGGAGCCCAGCCTTTAATGTGGTTAGCCTGTTGCCTGTATACTGCAGACTCTAGTTACACAGGAGCCAGGCGCAATGAATATTTTTGATCAGCTCTACTAGGAATGGTTGTGATAACCTCGTTTTTTTTATTGGGGGGGGGAGTGGAGAGGGGATGGAGGAGTTAAGAACTGTAAGGAAAAATGTGATGTGCCTTCCCTGTGCTGGGGGTTTCTCTGTGTTATTTTCCACATGCAGAAGCCTTGTGAGGAAAGTAATAAAACCCTACAGGGGCCTGCCCTGCAGAGCATACACGCATGGAGAGGGGTGCAGTGTGAATTCAGTGGTCCCCAAATGGAAACTGACCCCTCTGCAGAGGTGGGGCGTAGCTCTCACGGGGAAGGGCACGATCACCGCAGCTGCTGCCAAGTTCCTTTGTTAGGGTAAAGACAGTTTTAACCCAATGTGGCTCTTACTGCCTCAGGCTCAGCGGCTGCTGCTGCTGATCCCTAGTTTCTGAGTCTATTCCCACACCTCCTGCATGTCTTTGAAAGGCCTTTCCCAGGCTGACTTTTCCCAGTGAATGCTGAGTGCTTCACCCCAGAAGCAGAGATATACTGTTCAGCAGAATGCTTTCAAAGGTCTAGTTTAACCTCCACTTTTGTTCCTCTTCCTACCACCTTTTAGGAACTGCTCTCTCATCCCTTTGCTTTCAGCTGGGGAGCAGGGATATACCTCAGTAGATTTGTATCTGTAGAAGAAGTTCTGTGCTTCATCCGAGTCGTCTCTCTGACAGGTCCAACCTCAAAAAACCATAAGACTTTGTTTGCTTGCACGGCCAGTCTGTCCTGGCAAGCTGGTTTGTCTCCCTCCCTGTTGGGGCTCTGTAGCTGGTACTTTGACAAGGTTTCCAGAAGGAAATTGAAATGCAGCCTGGCCAGTTCCTGTGTGGGACAGGTGTTTTTAGCATTGGGATAAGAACAGCCATATTGGGTCAGAAAGGTCCATCTAGCCCAGTATCCTGTCTTCCAACAGTGGCCAGTACCAGGTACTGCAGAGGGAGTGAACAGAACAGGGAATCACCAAGTGATCCATCCCCTGTCGCCCATTCCCAGCTTCTGGCAAACAGAGGCTACAGATACCATCCCTGTCCATCCTGGCTAATAACATGCACCTCACACAACACATCACAGAGATGGATGGATGGAACCAGCGCAGCGCACCTCAAACTTACAGCCACCTGGGTGGAGAAGAGGGGAAAAGTGATGTTCCTAAAGCTTTCTGCCCAGAAATTAAAGGAATTTCCTGTCCCGCAGCCTTGGAGGAAGAGTTATCCTTTATACACGCCTGCTGCCTGTCAACTCTGAAAAGTATCTTTGCACCTGAAGGAGAGTTAGAGGAAACAGCTGAATGAGACATGATGACTTCTTAGGCACAGAACTTTACCTGCTTTTAAATGTGGAGTAAGGAAAACTGTCTCATTGTAACATCACCATTTTTTTCCCTCCAGTGGACAGGTTTCTATCACAGAATAGAGTTTTATCTGGAACTTGGGAGAAGTCCACTTTAAACAACCTTCACTGGCGTTCCTGCCCCCAGCTTCCTGTAGAAGTCTAACGCATTCCTGGATTTCCAGGTGTCTGGTCATCATGGTGCTGAGCTATCATAATGTACACACGTTTTGTGTCTTTCTGGGAACCAGTTCAGTGTTCTGTAACTGGTGCAACGGTATCTTGTTAAAAAAACCAAAACAAATCACCAATAAGCACAACATTCCTGTCCCCCAATGCAGTGGGTGTATTTCTGTGCATTGCGTTCTGTACACTGCAGCAGCAGGTAACCTGTTGAAAATTGGAGAAGAGGGATACATTTTTCATCTAAACTTAAATGTCTAGTTACTGTGGGCAAGAAAATGGGCTGAACTAAAGTACGAACTACCCCAGCAGGGATCTAGTCTGACCTGCTGTATTTCACAGGCTATTAGATTTCATCCTGTATTGAGCTTAATGAGTTGACTAAATGATTTCAGTGGGGAGAGACTGAACCATTGCGTGCTCCAGGCGGAAAACCGAAGAAACTGAGGTGCCACCGATGCCCCTGCAATGGCAGGGAATTGATAGGTGAGACGTGCCCAGATGATCCCATTAGGCTATCCATCCCGCAGAGGAAGGTGAAAAAAACCCACAGTCCCGGAGCTGTATATGTCGGAAGGCTCCATGCTTCTCAAGCGTTGTTGATGCTTGTGAGCACTCTAGATTTCTAGTCCTCTCTTTCATCTGCTCTAGCAGATAAAATTGTGCCTGAAAAATGTTATCAAATCAGGAAAACTTCCGTGCAGCCGAGAAAATGAAAAATAGGTTCAGCCCTTCCCGGTGTGTCCTTGAGCCTTAGAGGAAAGAGGAGCCAAGTGGCTGCAGCAGAGCTAGCCTGGCCAGATCTATAGAATCACAGGGGAGGTTTCTGCCAGCGTATGAGCTGAAGTTCTGTGGGGCTGCTGGGATCTGAGTGCTGGCAGAACCAGGTCTGTTGCTGAGAAGAAAGTGTCCATAGAAAGAGAACTACAGCCTTGAGTGTGCATGGTCTTTATGCTTGTATGGCACCATTTGGCCATGGAATTTGCAGTGCTGCACCTTAAATGGCAGCGTTCTTCATGTAACGAGGCAGGACCCTTCCCCAGCAAGCTACATATTTGCTCTCATTTAGATCATTACTGTACATTCAGACACACTGGCTTGCTCCGTTTTCTGTTTTTAGTCCAACTGCATATACAACGGCCATCCAGCCCTTTGGGATGGAAGCTGCGAGTGGAAATGGATAAGGATGCCATTTTTACTTTAGTTTTAATCTGTTCTGTTCTATTTTGGGTTGAAGCAGCAGCTGTGGAAATAAATCCTGTGGAACAGAAGTTCTCTGACCTCAAAATATGCTTAGTTAAGAGTCCTCCTATTTCTCTCAAGAGACCTTCCTTTTTTTGGGAGTGGGGGAGGCAAGAATCCCTGCAATAAATCCCCATCGTGGTCTGGGTGCTAATGCCCTTCTAGGCATAACCTGGAGTGTGCTCTCTGCAAGTCAACAGGTAGCTGTTTATTTTAAAAACAAAACTGGACTGTAGGCTCCTCTTACTGCCTACCTCCTTGTCAATCTCCTTTTTTCTCCTGCAGGGAGTGGGGGTTCAAATACTGTTCTGTTCCCTTAGTCACTTCTCTTTCAGCAGTCACCTGTGGAACCTCCTAGGGCTTGTTTAAGCAGTCACTAAAGGAGGAGAATGACAGCGAAAGCTTTTTCTTTCCTGTATTGTGTTTGAACAGTGTTACCTAGCCAGCTTTAGTGATGTTGGCTGCTCTAGAGCTGGCAGTTTCAGTTCTGTTTCATAGATTTTGCCCTAAGTTGCTAAATGGCCCCCTCAAGGATTGAACTCACAACCCTGGGCTTAGCAGGCCAATGCTCTAACCACTGAGCTACTTGGCCCTCTTACCAACCATCTCCTGTGCCCTTCTCAGAACATAAACCAGGATTGGCCTGAAACACCGGTTATCGTACACGTGCTGTGTGCAAAATTCCCCTGCTCCTTGCCCAGGATTCAGTCTAATCAGAAATGTCGTCTTGCTTCTGAGCCAGTTCCACGGACTTGCTAATGTTCCAGTTGTTATGAAAGTTTTATTGCTTTTGAAGAAAGTCCTGCTGCCCCCCTTTCTGACCAGCGCTGGCCGCTCAGCAAAAGGAAAGGTAGCCATCCCGCTTGTTCACGTGACTCGTGTGTGAATAATGTAGGTTTTGCAAAGCAATACAATGTGGAGGATTGGATGGTTATTTTTAGGGCTGTCGATTAATCTAAAAAAATTTAATGGTGATTTAATCACAGTTTTAATCACACTGCTAAACAATAGAATCCCAATTGAAATTTTGTAAATATGGATGTTTTTCTACATTTTCAAATATATTGATTTCAATTACAACATAGAATACAAAGTGTACACCGCTCACTCTGTTTTATTGCAAATAGTATTTTTCAAATCACCTCATACAAGTACCATAGTGCAATCTTTTTATCGTGAAAGTGCAATTTACAAATGTAGATTTTTTTTGTTATATAACTTCGCTCAAAAACAAGGCATTCCCATGGTATTTATGTGCCAGATATGCTAAACATTTGTATGCTCCTTCATGCTTCAGCCACCATTCCAGAGGACATGCTTCCACGCTGACGCTCGTTTAAAAAATGTTAATTAAATTCATGACACCTTAGGTGAGAATTATTTGTCTCCGGCTGTGTTTTACCCCCATTCTGCTATGTTCTGTTAGTCTCAGCTGATGACTCAGCACGTGTTCATTTTAAGAACACTTTCGCTGCAGATTTGACAAAAGGCAAAAAAGGTACCAATGTGAGATTTCTAAAGATAGCTACGGCACTCGACCAAAGGTTTAAGAATCTGAAGGGCCTTTCAAAATCTGAGAGGGACGAGGTGTGGAGCACTCTTTCAGAAGTCCTAAAAGAGCAACACTCCTATGCAGAAACTACACACCCTGAACCACCAAAAAAGAAAATCAGCCTTCTGCTGTTGGCATCTGACTCAGATGATGAAAATGAACATGCGTCAGTCCACGCTGCTTTGGATTGTTATCGAGCAGAACCCGTCGTCAGCATGTCCTCTGGAACGGTGGTTGAAGCATGAAGGGACATATGAATCTTTAGCGCATCTGGCATATAAATATCTTGCAACGCCGGCTACAACTGTGCCATGCAAATTCCTGTTCTCACTTTCAGGTGACATTGTGAACAAGAAACGGGCAGCATTATCTCCTGCAAATGTAAACAAACTTGTTTGTCTGAGCATTGGACTGAACAAGAAGTAGGACTGAGTGGACTTGTAGGCTGTAAGTTTTACATTGTTTTGTTTTTGAATGCAGTTATTTTTTTTTACATAATTCTACATTTGTAAGATCAACTTTCGTTGTGCAGAGATTGCACCACAGTACTTGTATGAGGTGAATTGAAAAATACTATTTTGTTTTTACAGTGCAAATATTTGTAATAAATTTAAAGCGAGCAGTGTACACTTTGTATTGTGTTGTAATTGAAATCAATATCTAGTATGAGCTGCAGACTCTTCAAAAGACATTTGAAAAGCTATACATTTAATGTTTTCATTATATTATTTTTTTCAGCAAGAATCCGAAAAGACTGAATGTAACAGGGTGCTGGCCAAAAGGCACTAACTCAGCCCCTTAGCTCAGAGCCTGCTAGCTCAGCTCCCAGTAAGGGGAAGAGATTGGAGCTGACAGGTGGTGGCTGATTAAAGCCCTACAGGAGAGACACTTGTGAGATTGATGGGGGAAGGCCTATAAAGCTAGCAGGAAGGAAGGAGGAGGGGAGGAACAGGAAAGTGAGGAGTCAGGGCCTGTGGCTCCCAGCTGGTGTTTGAAAGAGTGGTGTCCTGCAAATTAGTGCTGTAGAGCAATGAAGAGCTCGTCTCCACTGAATATCTTGGAAAATATAGACGATACACTAGGACTGAAGTTCAAATTAGTCCAACCTGGGAAAACTCTCTGACTTTCTCATTAGCGATCCTTGGCTGTTGTCTTAAAATTACTCCACCCATTATTACTGGCTTTGGAAAGTATCTACCCGGTGCGGGATGTCCTGGCACCGAGGAAGGACTCTGCCAGGGAGCACCGGCACCACACCCTGGCTCGCAAGGCCAGTGCCACCAGGCGGCACCATTCACAGTCCCCGATGCCACATAAGAAAAAAAAAAACCGGAACGTTCCCCTGTCAAGCTGCCGGGGGATTCCAGTAGGGTGTGTCCTCCAGCGGGAAACCCTCGGTCTGGTGCTTACTTTGAGGTACACGGTGTCACAGAATCATTTCAGATACCGCAAAAGCCACAATCAAGGAAGGAGGCTGTGCTGGTTAAAAAAATGACCTGGTTTAGAGAGCAAGTGAAGGCCGCTTTAAAAAACTTAAAAAAATATATAACAAATGGAAGAAGGGGAAATTGATAGTAAATAATATAAATCAGAATTTAGGAAAAGGTATAAAATGAATATGGGAAACAAAGAACACAAGGAGAAATGTATGGCCACAATAAGGATTTTAAAATATAATTGGAAGAAAAAGAATCCCCTGACAATGGTATTGGTCTGTTACTGGATGGAGATGGTAGAATTATGACTAGTAATGCAGAAATGGCAGGCATATTCCCTAAATACAGAACAGAAATATTTATGGAACACAGATATAGTCTCATCATATAGTAATAACACACTTTCCATTCTACTAGTGTCACTGGAGAACAGAAACAACTGAAGTTAGACATTTTTATGATTTATTTTTCTAAGGTCCAGATAACTTGTATCCAAGAGTTTTAAAAGGAGCTTACAGGACCATTAAAATTGATTTTCAGTAAGTCTTCCAGCACAGGGTAAGTCCCAGATGACTAGAAGAAAGCTAACATTGTCCCAATTTTTAAAAATAATAAACCCAGGTAATTACAGGCTTGTCAATCTAACATCAATCCTGGGCAAGATAATGGAGTGGCTGCTCTTGGACTGAATTAATAAAGAATTAAAGGAGAGTAATGTAACTAATGCAAATCAATATGGATTTATGGAAATAGAGCCTGTCAGAATAACTTGGTATCACTTTTAGGAGATTACAAATTTGCTTGATAAAGGTAATGGCATTGATGCAATTCACTTAGACTTCTGAAAGTTGTTGGACTTAGTACCACTCAACATTTTGATTCAAAAACTAAAATAATATAAAATTAACATGGCACACGTTAAATAGATTGAAAATTGGCTAACTGATAGATCTCAAAATGTAATTGTAAGCAAAGACTCATTGTCAAGTGGGTCCGTTTCTGTGGGGTCCCGCAGGAATTGGTTCTTGGCCCTAGGCATATGCTATTTAACATTTTTATCAATGACCTGGAAGAAAACATAAAAGTATCACTGATAAAGTTTGCAGATGACACAAAAATTGGAGGAGTGGTAAATAATGGAGAGGGCAGGTTACTGTTGGATGTGGCGGGGGGGGGTGTTCTAGCCTGGGAAGCAATGATTCTGAAAAAGATTTGGGGGTTATGGTAGATAATCAGCAGAACATGGGCTTCCAATGTGATGCTGTGGCCAAAAAAGCTAATGTGATCCTGGGAGACATAAATAGGGGAATCTTGAGTAAGAGCAGAGAGGTTATTTTACCTCTATTTGAGAATGGTGCAATCGCTGCTGGAATCCTGTGTCCCTTTCTGGTGCCCATAATACAAGAAGGCTGTTGATAAATTGGAGAGGGCTTAGAGAAGAACCATGAGGCTGGATACAGGATTAGAAAACACCTTGTAGTGATAGACATGGAGAGCTCAATCTACTTAGATTAACAAAGGTCAAGTTATGGGGTGATTCGATCACAGTCTGTAAGTATCTATATGGGGAACAAATATTTACTAATGGGCTCTTTGCTGTAGCAGAGACAGGTGTGACTCGATCCAGTGGCTGGAAGTTGAAGCTAGACGAATCCAGATGGGAACAAGGCGCATTGCTAACGGGGAGGAGAATTAGCTACTGGACCGATTTACCAAGGAGGGTGGTGAAGGCTCAGCTGCTGGCCGTTTGTAAATCAGTATTGGCTGTTTTCCTAACAGATCCCTAGGAATTACTGGGGGGACGTGCTTGGCTTGTGTTGTGCAGGGGGGTCAGACTCGCTGAGCAGCGCGGCGCTTCCTGCCCCGGGATCCGGGACTCTGCTTCTTGCTTCGGTTTCTCACCTACAATCCCGGCTGGAGCCCAGGGCGGCCGCTCGCTGGGGCTGAGCCTTCCGCAGGCGCTGAGCTCCCGCCGCCGCCGAACCCTCCTGTAGCCGCTCCTCGGGCTCTGCTCCGCGTTCCCCGGGCACCCCTCTCGGGAGCTGGAGGCACCGAGCGTCACGAACCCCCCTGCGCGGGCCCCACCCGCCGCCCGGCCAATCCGGGGCGGCCCCGCCCCGCCCCCCGCAGCCCTTTGTCCGGCCGAGGAGCCATGGCCGGGGCAGGGGGCTCAGCGCGGCGGCTGCTCCGGCCCCGCCGGCAGCGGGGCGGCGTGGTGGGCGGGGCCGCGCGGCCGGGGGGCCCGTGGGGGATGCGGGGCGGGCGCGGCGGGAGGGGCCGGGGACAGGCCGGGGTCACTGGGCGCGGGGTGAGCGGGCAGCGCGTGTGACATCGGGAGGCGGCTGGGGGGTCGTAGGCGCCTGGACAAGACAAAGCCCCAAATATCGGGACTGTCCCTATAAAACCGGGAGCCCTGGTCACCCCACCTGGGGGGCTCCAGGGACACCCGCAGCCGGCAACGCGCAGGGGTGTCGGGGGCCCTGGGGAAGGGCCGGGGAGTGAGCCACAAATCCCCCCCTGCCGGGATGGAAACCCGCCTGCACCCGCACCCCAGACGCTGCAGATCAGGCTGGTGAGCGGATCTTAGCCAGGATAGTCAGGGACTCGCTTGACTTTAGCGAAGCTTTTGATAAGGTCTCCCACAGTATGGTACCAGCAAGTTAAAGCACGATCAGCTGGATGATTGGACTATAAGGTGGATAGAAAGGTGGCTGGATTGTCCGGCTCGACGGGTAGTGACCAATGGCTCGATGTTTAGTTGGCAGCCAGTACCAAGCAAAGTGCCCCGAGGATCAGTCCTGGGGCTGGTTTTGTTCAATATCTTCATTAATGATCTGGAGGATGGCGTGAACTGCACTCTCAGCAAATTCCCTGATGACACTAAGCTGGGGGGGGGTGTGGTATATATGCTGGATGGTGGAAACACGATGCAGAGGGACCTAGACAAATTAGAGGATTGAGTCAAAGAAATCTGATGAGGTTCAACAAGGACAAGTGCAGAGTCCTGCACTTAGGACAGAAGAATCCCATGCACTGCTACAGACTAGGGACCGAAGTTTGGGCAGCAGGTCTGCAGAAAAGATCTTGGGGATGAGAAACTGGATATGAGTCAACAGTGTGCCCTTGTTGCCAAGAGGCTAACGGGATATTTGGCTGCATTAGTAGGAGCATTGTCCGCAGATCAAGGGAAGTGATAATTCCCTTCTATTTGGCGCTGGTGAGGCCTCATCTGGAGTACTGTGTCCAGTTTTGGGCCCCACACTACAAGAAGGATGTGGAGAAATTGGAAAGAGTCCAGTGAAGGGCAATGAAAATGATTAGGGGGGCTGGAGCACATGACTTATGAGGAGAGGCTGAGGGAACTGGGCTTGTTTAGTCTGCAGAAGAGAAGAGTGAGGGGGGATTTGACAGCAGCCTTCAACTACCTGAAGGGGGGTTCCAAAGAGGATGGAGCTCAGTTGTTCTCAGTGGTACCAGATGGCCGAACAAGGAGCAATGGTCTCAGGTTGCAATGGGGGAAGTTAGGAAACACTATTTCACTAGGAGGGTGAAGCACTGGAATGGGTTCCCTAGGGAGGTGGTGGAATCTCCTTCCTTAGACGTTTAAAAGGCCCAGCTTGACAAAGCCCTGGCTGGGATGATTTAGTTGGTGTTGGTCCTGCTTTGAGCAGGGGGTTGGACTGGAACATGCATCTGACGAAGTGGGTATTCACCCAGGAAAGCTCATGCTCCAAAACGTCTGTTAGTCTATAAGGTGCCACAGGATTCTTTGCTGCTTTTCCAACCCTAATATTCTATGAGTCTATGACACCCCTTCCTTCCTCTCCCTCCCGCCCCCCACCAGCTCCAAGTGTCCCTAAACTGTGCCAGAAGCTGGGACTGGATAACAGGGAGTGGATCTTGCCACAATTGGCCTGTAAATTCCCTGTGAAGAATCTGATACTGGCTACTGTCAGAGGCAGGACACTGGGCTAGGTGGACCATTGGTCTGACCCAGTATGGCTGTTCTAATGTTCTTATGTGGGAGAAACAGCAGGAGCTGGGGATCGTGGGGCTGCTTGGAGCTGGGCTCTGGGGTGTGTCAGTGGGGGGGTCAGAGCCAGACTTTGGGATGTGTTGGTGTGAGGGGTCTGTAGATGTGGGGGAGGTTCAAAGCTGGGCCTTGGGGATGTGCCGGTGTGTGTGCAGGGATAAGAGCTGGGGTATTGAGGGGGGCGGTTTGGGGGGATATTGGGTTTGAGGGGGTCCGTGTTCAGATCTGGCACTTTGGGTATGTTGGGGTTGGAGCTGGGGAAGTTGGGGGAATGTCTGAAGTTGGTTGGTTGGGATGTGGATGGGGCTGGAGAATGTTTGGGGCTGAGGTTTGGGCTGCAGCCCTGTCACTTCACCAGGGTGTCCTGTGTCTTCCTGGGAAAACCTGGTTCCGCTCTCACTGCCCCCCTGAGATCTTCCTCGCTGAGGCTGAACTGTATCTGGCAAGAAAGTCAGTCCCAGGGGCTCTGCGCAGGCATGTGCAGGGCAGGATTGGGCCCTGAAATATGGAAGTTGTGAGGTCCTTTGGAGCTGTTTGTAAACACCCTCCTCCCCCTTCTTGCAGGAGGCACCGGGAGAGCATCTGGCCTGTCTGCAAAAAGCTGAGGAGGAGCGGCAAAGTGCAGAGCTGCTGGTAGGTGCCCAGAGCCCCCTGCCCCTCAGGTTTGCCTGGGATCAGAGTGCCCTGAGTGACACCTGATGATGTTCGACAAGGAGAAATGCAGAGTCCTGCACTTAGGAAGGAAGAATCCCATGCACTGCTACAGGCTGGGGACGGACTGGCTAAGTGGCAGTTCTGCAGAAAAGAACCTGGGGGTTACAGTGAATGAGAAGCTGGATATGAGTCAGCGGTGTGCCCTTGTTGCCAAGAAGGCTAACGGCATATTGGGCTGCATTAATAGGAGTATTACCAGCAGATCGAGGGACATGATAACTCCCCTCTATTCGGTGAGGCCACATCTGGAGTATTGCATCCAGTTTTGGGCCCCCCACTACAGAAAGGATGTGAACAAATAGCAGAGGCTGAGGGAACTGGGATTATTTAGTCTGCAGAAGAGAAGAATGAGGGGGGATTTGATAGCTGCTTTCAACTACCTGAAAGGGGGTTCCAAAGAGGATGGAGCTGAGCTGTTCTCAGTGGTGTCAGATGACAGAACAAGTTGGTCCTACTTTGAGAAGGAGGTTGGAGTAGATGGCCTCCTGAGGTCTCTTCCAACCCTAATATTCTATGACACAGCAAACACAGGCCCCGTGCTGCCAGCCTCAGCCAGGAAAGCATCCCCACTGGAGCCCAGGGAGAGTGCAAGGTCAGACGTCGGAGCAACATGATGTGTTTAGGGTCCAAGAGGCTGTTGCACAGGAGAATGTCAGTCTGTGGCCTGGAGAGGCCCTGCCCAAGGGCTGCTCAGATATTATAGTGACCAGGTTTCTTTCTCACCCCTAGGGGAGACGGGGGGAAGGAGAGGAAATGTGGGTGGGCAGATGAAGAGTTTGGTTCAGTGCAATTTGATGAGGTTTGGGGAGAAAAGCCCCCCCGTTAGCCATGAGCAGCTCACCCCACCCTCCTTCCTCTACCCTTCCTGGCCTAACTGAGCTCCCATCCCCTGCCGCATCAACCCTGTGTTCTGGTAAATAACTCCCCCATCTGCTGGGGGCACAGGTCTGATTCTCCCGTTACCGAGCTGCCCTCTCCCTGGGTTGCAGAAACAGACTGAAGCCGAGAGGCAGAAGATCGTTGCGGAGTGGAAGGAGCTGCGAGAGTTTCTGGAGGAGCAGGAGCAGCTCCTGCTGTCCCAGCTGGAGGAGCTAGCCAGAGCCATTGTCAGGAGAAGGGACGAGGGCGTCTCCAGACCGTCCGGGGAGATTTCCCTGATCGGAGAGGAGGGGCAGCAGCAGTCGAGGAGCCAATCCCCGCAGGTCAGACTGGCTTATGGCAGCGCTAATATGCTGCTTCTCAGCCCTAGCCTCCAACGCGCCTCACAAGGAGGGGTCAGGGACATTATCCCTATTGTGCAAAGGGGAAAGTGAGGCACAGGACAGGGCAGAGTCCAGCCCACAGTCACACAATGAGTCTGTGGCAGAGCCAGGGCTGGGACCTGGGGGTCCTGGGTGCTGTAACCCGAAGACCGTCTCTCCTGCCCTGTAAACGTCTCTCTGCACTTTGAGGGTGAAATTCCCAGCCCACCCTCGCCCCCCGCCAGGCCCAAGGTCCCATGTCGTCCCAGGCTAGTGGGTTCAGTGGTGTGAGGGGGCTTAGGGGGGCTCTCAGCACTAGGGGGAATGTTCTCTTCCTGTAAAGTGCCTGAGAAGAGACTTTCCTTGATGGCGACCTCCTAGCAGGGTCCCCTGGGGTTGCTGAGGGCAGATGTCCCTGCTGGGCTTAGCAGTGGGCGGGAGAGATGGGTTCACATTCAGAGAACAGCTGCCAAGTGTCTGAAATTCCCCAAATACCCGTGGCTCCAGTGGTGACTCCCCTGCAGAGCAGGAGGCCACCCCAGCCTGGGCCAGGCCCACTGACTGCCTCTTCTTTCTTCCCCTGTGCAGGGTGCTGGACACACTGAGAGCAGGTACGTCCTGGGCTCCATTTCAGCGTTCACGTGGAAAGCAATGGTTTAGAATTGTAATTCCACTGACTGTGGCATTTCCCACGCTATGACACGCTGGCTGAATGCCTGAGATCACGTCTTTCCTTAGTGGCTGCTTCAGGAAGGAAAGAGCCTCTTACTACCTGACAGCTAATGGGGGCTGTCAAACACAGGGCCTGTGGGCCAGACCCAGCCTGGCTGATGGGTTTACGTGGCCACATCACGTGTTCACAGTGTGCAGAATCTCAGCTTTTGTCTTTTAAAAATAGGTTTCTAGCCTTCATGCTGGCAAAGAAACCTTCTGAAGTGCAAAGGGAGGCGATGGTGCCTTCCTGAGGGCCTGTCTAAGGCGTTTCAATGTAGACGCTCCCTATGGCGACGGGAGGGGTTGTCCCACTGGCGTAGGTGATCCGCCTGCCCAGAGACAGGAGCTAGGTCGATGGAAGACCCTCGTTTGGCCCAGCACTGTCTGCTGGGGCACTCAAGTTGGCTTATCTACGCTGCTCAGAGGTGTGGATTTTTCGCACTCCTGAGCAATGTAGTTAAGACAACCTAATATTCTAGTGCAGACCAGCCCTGAGTCTGTGAAACGGCCTGAAACCCGGCTCAGAGATGTGTGAACTCCTCTGGGAATCTCATTGGTGTGTCAGCTGAAATGATGTCACTTGAATGTCCATTGCTGGTCTCTGTAGCAGGTGGGATTGGGAGGGGATGGGAGTGAAGCCCTTGAGAGGTAGGAATAGGGAGTTGCTGTAGGGAGGGAAGAACAGAGAAGAGAGACACAGTCAAGGATGAGGGGACTGGGGGGAGGCAGGGAAACAGGGTAGAAATAGCAGAAGTGGCTGTTTTCCCTTTGAGTGAAAAAAGTTGTGACAATGAGTTACTTTATAAATAACAGTAATTAAAAGCTTTCTATGTAAAGGGCAGATTCCCCCCCTGGATCTTTGTGCCTAGGTGTCCCCAGTTTATGCCCCAGCCTAAGGACAATGATAAGTGGGATACAGCGTTCTCCACCAGTGGGGCTGACACCCTGGGGGTCACTGCTTTAGCTGAAGTTCTCCGGGCTTTGGGCATTAAATGGTCCAGGTTCAATCCCTGGGGAAGACCTGAGCTCTGTCTGTGGCCCCTGTGAGCACATGGGACACGCCCACTCTCTAGTCTCTGTGTCCTCCCTTTCCACATATCCCAATGCTGGTGCCCCTTGGTACTGGAATAACACAGGGTGGAGGGTGGCTCAGCACCCCAATGTGTCCCAGCGTGGGCACCAGAACCTGGCTCCATTCTGGGCCCCAATGGCTCCCCACATCCCATCTCTCTGGGCCCATGGAGCGCACCGGGCTGTGGGCAGGTGACATCTCAGACGATAAAGCTCAGATGCAGGTTTTCTGGAGTTTGGGGGTTTCTGGGATTGGGAATTGGACCCATGTCTCACCCTTCCTGCTTTCCCCAGCAGGGAGGATGGGCCGTTTCAGAAGCCAGAGCCGGGGTTTGCGTAGAGCTGGAGAAGGAGACTCAGCGATTTCTCTCTGAAAAGTGCCATCCTGCAGGAGGTGCTGCTGGGATTCAAAGGTGAAGTGGAGTTTGGCAGCAGCTCCCTTCTGGTTAGAGGGACCCTCGCCCTGGGGAGGAGTCAGGGGCTATAGTGTGTCGCTGACCCTGGGCTCCGTCTCAGCCCCAGCTCAGGGAGTTCTCCTTCCCCATGGGAGTAGCCCTGTGGGGCCGGCTCTGCCTGAGTTACCAGCCTCGCTCTGGGTCCCCATCTCATCATGAAAAGCAAATACGTTAGTAGCCAATAGGAATACGCCCATGAGCGCGAGGGCCTGAATTCTCACCTCTGCCTTCCTCTCCTTCCCCAGAGACTCTGCGGCTGGAGCTGGAGCACCACACAGGTACGTTTCTGTCTCTCCTGGGGGGGTTCAGGACCGAGACCATGTTAGCGGCTGGGGATTGCTGCCCCCAGCCCGAGATAAACCTGAAAGCGGTGGAGCAGTGACTGCCCAGGTCACTCCTGCAGTGAGGTCTGGGGGGGTCAGAGTGAATCCTGAGCTGACGGGTGCATTTCCCTTTGAGAAAGGAACAAGAACCTGAGTGGTGTGAAATGGTGAGACGAGGCTGAAACACCCACACAGGATGCAGTCTGCAGCTGTAATGAGCGGCTGAAAAAGGCCACAGGGCGGCAGCAGAGTTTCAGGAGTGAGGGGTTGGAACCCTTGTCTAGACTGATCCTGAATGCAAAATAGGGCTGCTATAGTGTGTACAGACTGGCTGTGAAGGGAAGAGGGCACTGAGCTGTGTGGGGCTCGTTCTGAAGGAGGAGGGGGCTTCGCTAGTGGAGACCAGTGTTTCTCTCACTTCACACTGGGGAGCCTTTAGGTGACGTAAAGAATTTTTGCAACTTTCTTACATTTACTCTAAAAGTAAGACCAGACCTTAAGCCTTCACAGTGTGTGTTTCAAGAGGCCGACAGAGAATCCCTGACCTTGAGGGATAAGAGTGTGCAGGGCCTGGGGCAATGAGGTTTTCCTATTTAGCCCCTAATAAAGCTTCCAGTATTTCCCAGCCCCCACAACTGCCTCTCCTGAGCCCCCTGGGGGCCATGACCCATCAGTTGAGAAACACCGGATCAGATTTTGTATCGCTGTTGGCTATGAATAGGAAGAGAGCACTGCATTGTATATGGACCAAGGTTAGATGAGCAGCTGGCTACTATAGCATATGTGGACTGACCCTGGGAACTATTAATTCCAATCAAACCCACATTTCATAATCTTTTCCTTACTTCTGAAACCCGACTGTGAACTCAGGCAGGTTGCAGCTGTTCACAGTAACCATTTCACTGCTGTGTCCTATCACCGCCAGAGAACCTGAAACCACCACAATGGTTAGTAGAGACGGGGACGAGGCAGAAAATTTGGAGCCAAAATGGCATTCGCTGCTGTTCGCATTTGCAGGCGAGTGAAGGAACCCAGGAATAGATGGTGGTCCAGTCACCCAGCCAGAGGAAGGGGAGAAGGCGAAGGAGATAGAAAGGGCCACAGGAGAGTGACACTGAAGGGGAAATTAAATGAAAAAAAAATCAGTAATGCAGAGGCCTGGTGACAGCACCTGCCCCTCCAGAATGCTGAATTCAGCAAAATTCAAACTTCTGCAGCCCAGGAAAGGGAGAGTTGGGGTGAATGTCCACACAACTCATCTCTGTGCCCTGGAGCAGGCAGGTCCTTTGTAATAGTCAGCCTGTACTCCAGCTGCATTCATTGCATTAGAACTAGCTGTACTTGTGACCCAGTGTGCCTGGGGCAGCCCTCACTGGAAGTGCCAAGGTCAGGGCAGGCTGCAAAAAGAAGAGCAGATTGTCCCAAAACTGGTGGTTCACACTGAAGTTAGACTCACTGATCGGTTGTAAACTGCTCCTGAACCCCTGGGCTGGTTATCTAGAAGCTAAAAAAGAAATCGCACAGGCCCCTTTACTGCATTCTGATTCTCTGGCTCCCAATCAGCACCTAGGTCCAGTGCAGTGAGAAGTCAATTAAAACCTCTGCTCGCTATAAAAAATGTTCTTCTGACCCCAAAGGGTCACCCACGCCACCAGGCCAATATTAGTTTGGATCTTACCCAAAATACCACACTGCCAGCCAGTCCGTTAGTGTTTGAAACAGAAGGTTTATTATAAAAAGAAGAAGAGGAGAGTTGTTAAATGGTAAAGGAATCGGACACATACAAGACTACAAGGGCCGTATATCAGGTTCCTACCAATATTGGTGAGTTTGCTGCCTTGAAAGTCCCCCTAGAACAGATCCCCAGCTTGGATGGGCCGTTCAGTCCTTTGTTCAGAGCTTCGTTTGTAGAAAAGTTGCTCCAGAGGAAAGAAGCAGGAACGGAGACAAAATGGAGAGGATGCCGCTGCTCTTTATATTCCTTTTGCCATGCGGCTGGTACTTCCTTTGTCCCAAACACAAGCTGCCCAGCACGTGGCATGGAAAAGCCTTAGAGTTCTCTGTCCACCAGCCTGCCCCTACATGCCTTGCTGGCTCCTAAGGTGTAGTCCTTGGCTTTTTTAATGGGTTCATTGTACAGCTGATGGCCCATCATGAAGGCTTAGTGCTGATGCCAATCTGTCTGGGGGTGTCACCCAGAACCACGGCATTAGTTTTGAAATACAGATGTACCACACCTACCTAGAACTCACAGTATACAAAGGTAATACAAACATATAAACAACATTATTGTACCTGGCAAATCACTGACACCTTACATGGCATATCTGGCACGATTCATTGCAACTTATTAATACCAATATTATAAATAATCTAAAGTATCTCACAGTTCCATGCAGTGTCTCAGTACTGAGTGGGGGGGGGGTGTTGGAGGAGGTCGGCAGCACAGTGATTGTGCTATGAGGTGATCTGGGAAGCTGTGGCTCTCTGGGGTCGAGGGGAGGGTGAGTCCCTCTCCACAGCCCGTGGGATGTGAGGAAGGAGGTATGTGTGGACCTTGAGAGATCCAGCATGCCTGATTTCAGCACTGCACTGTCACTAGCAGGGCACAGGGGCCATCTTGTCATGGGGTGTGTCAGCAGAATGCATGATGGGTGCACGGGGCCGTCACTCAAAGAGTACAGAGTTTGGCTGTGTGGGCAGGTACCATAACTCTGTATTTGCTGGTTTTCGCGAGTTGGGCTTGGCTGAACTCGATGTTCTGGAAGGGGCCGGGGCCAGGCACGGGTAGGCTGGGGAGGGGAAGGTTTGGAGGAAGAGCTCCTGAGAGCTGGAAGGACTGTGGGCAAGGGGTTACCGTAGAGCAGGTGCTCTGGAGAGTCGTGGTGTCCAGGAGGGCTGGACCATGGGAGGCATTCAGGCCAGGTGCTCTGAGGAGCTGGCAGGCTGGTACTGGTATGAGCAAAGGGAGTGTGGGTACTGCAGGCAGTGCTGGTGCTGCTGGGAAGTGGGAGTGGGGAAGGCTTGGAACAGTGGGAGGGTGGGATGGAAAGCAGTTGAGGACCTGGAAGCGAAGGGGGTTAGGGCCGGGAGAGAAGAACACAAGGAGTAGGTACTGTGGTCCCAGGATGTGAGGAGGGCGGGGGGGGGGAGTGTGGAGGAAGAAGACTAATGACCATCAGGGAGGGAGAGCAGGTTGGGGGGATCTGATGCTGGGGGGTCCCAGCCCTTGAACACAGAATCTCTGCCCAGGCCCCGTTGCCTTTGTGCCTGCCCTCCATTTTCTTTAGTCCACTTGCACATTCTTTGATATATTTTTTATATTGTTTTAACCCTTGTCCTTCCTCCACTGCTCGGTCCCCCCCCTGCCCACCTTGTCCCTACCCACTGAAACCCTGGACTCTGTTCCTGCATTTCGTCCCTGCCACGGGACAACCCCTTCCCTGGCAGAAAGGGGCACTCTCTTGGTGATGGCACAGGATGGTAGCGAGACTTCTAGGAACTCAGAGGATCTTGCTTCCCCCTCCCTGTCTGCAGCAGCCACAATTTCTCTTCCCGGCAGGCTCCTTGGATCTTTGAGCTGGTCCTTCTTTAGGTCACATGACCTGAATCTTATTTCTCGCATTCTCCTTTTCCAGAAGAATTACAGTCGGTTTCTCCCAAATTCTAATTCCCTCGTCCTCTCTCCACCCTGGGGGACTTTCATACTCTCTCCCATTACACATAACTTGATAGAGTCTGTTATTCCCCCAAATGCACTTTCTTGACATCTGATAACTCTGAGGTGCTGTATTTGGTGCTGACAACATTCCTCACGTGAGCTGAACCCAGCCAGCTTGTGCTCAGTGGTCCCTGTTTCCTGTGGCCTCTCCTTGGCACTGGACAGCTCTGTTGGTGAGAAGAGCAGTCAGGGCCATTCCTCCTCTCTCTGCAGTGTCCTCTTTCTGGGACATACAGTTGCCTTCTCTGTGTTTTAGGATCCCCTTGAAGATGAGTCTCTGGCTGTGTGTGTTCCCAGCAGAGATGCAGATGGTTACATTCCCCCATTAGCAGTGTCCTGCAGCTTTGGGCACTTAGAATTTCACTGGTTTATAATGAGCTACGGTTAAAACCACACAACACTGTATGTGACAAATGTCCCACAGGTTCACCTGCCCTCCCTTGTTTTCTTTCCCCTGAGCAGGGTTTCCAGTTTCCAAACCTGCTGATGTCTCCCAGCTGGAACAAGGGGAAGATCCATGGGTCCTGGGTCTCCAGGGCTCAGAGGAAAGAGAGGTCCAGGGAGGTGCCTGCCAGGGTAGGAATCAGTTCAACAAACTCAAAACTTCTTGGTGTCTGAAGAAAAGAGCTGGGATTCCCTCCAAAGACCTTGTGAACTCTAAGTTCAGGGTTGTCCCCAGCATGTGATATGTACTCATGAAGGAGGTCACAGCTTCCCACCCGTCCTCACTGACACCTGGCAGTAGCTCCCTCCCCAGTCTCCCTTCCCCATGAGTGTTTGCATGGGATGTGGAGGCAGAACAGGTCTCCTCTCTCTTCTCTGGGGAAAGATGGGAGGGGTTCAGCTCCTGTGGGGGTTTTCCCCCCATCTCTCCAGCAATTACTGTCGTTTGTTTCCCCCTTTTCCCATCCCCTGAGGCTTCCTTTCTGCCCAGCACCTGCAGTAACTCATGCCTGGATTCCCTCTCTCTGTCCCAGCAGGTGAAGGGGCAGTAAGTAAGAGCAAGGAGGAGAATCCTCAGCAGAAAGATCACGAGCTAGTGGAACCACCCGGGATGTTTTCAGAAAGATTTAAAGGGAACGTTCACTGGAGTCGTGAGCGGAGGAAAAGTCATGAGAGTCAGCAGAGAAATCAGCCAGGGGATTGTCGGGGAAGTGGCAAGGATCTCCAGGAAACCACAACCCAGCAGAGAATCCCCCCAGGAGAGAGAAAAAACACCTGCACCGAAT
This sequence comes from Gopherus evgoodei, assembly GCF_007399415.2. Lineage (NCBI taxonomy): Eukaryota > Metazoa > Chordata > Testudines > Testudinidae > Gopherus > Gopherus evgoodei. Next base: position 12,129,263 of record NC_044344.1, on the reverse strand, counting down.
GTGAGAAAACCTTTAGTAGTCGCTCCAACCTTATTACACACTGGAGAATCCACACAGGAAATAGACCCTATAAATGCTCAGAGTGCGGGAAAAGCTTCAATCAGCGTTCAAACCTTATTAAACATTGGAGGATCCACACGGGAAATAGACCCTTTAAATGCCACGACTGTGGGAAAAGTTTCACTGACAGCTCGAACCTTACTCAGCATCAGAGAACCCACGTGGGGGAGAGACCCTATAGATGCTCAGAGTGCGGGAAAAGCTTCACTCGGAGCTCAGACCTTATCAGACACGAGACAATCCACACAGGAGACAGACCTTTTAAATGCTCCAAGTGTGGGAAAAGTTTCAACGACCGCTCCAACCTTATTACACATCAGAGAACCCACATGGGCGAGAGACCTTATAGATGCTCCGAGTGCGGGAAAAGCTTCAGTGTGAGCTCCAGCCTGATTACACATTGGAGAATCCATACGGGAGAGCGACCCTATGAATGCTGCGAGTGCGGGAAAAGCTTCACTCGGAGCTCAGATCTGATCAGACACGAGACAATCCATACAGGAGACAGACCCTTTAAATGCTCCAAGTGTGGGAAAAGCTTCAATGACCGATCAAACCTTATTAGGCATCAGAGGATCCACAAAGGACAGTAAACTCATTGACTAGGGCTGGCCAAAGATGCTTTTGCTAATTCCCACAGAGACCTTTAAGGCTGTTTGCACCACCTGTGTCACCGCGTGCTCTGAGCTGTCCCACTTCTGCAGCTCTCACCCTTCTTTGGGGTGAATCCTGGGGCCCCTTCTATCAGTTCCTTTGTCCTGGTAGTGGAGGGGATGATGTCCCCCATCTGCCAGGAAGGTCCATCAGCCCCAGGTGGGGAGATAGCGGTGACCTCGACTAGCTACGTTGAGATGTAGTCTGCCTAGGCCATGTCTCCACTAGGATTTTCCATGGAGATCTGAGAATCGCTGCCACTTTGTTTTCTGTGCAGTGTAGACATATCCATAGAGTTTATTCTGCCTGCATTTTACCGCTCCACCTCCCAAAGCGTCATGTGATGCAACGTTCTCGGCTCTCTAATTCAGGATCACATTGTGATACCTACGTGCAGACGCGTTAGGGTGGGAACTGAAAGAGTCACAGACCTGGAGCAGGAATTTGAATGAATCCCAAACACTGAGTAATTGTTCTGTGCTTTCATCTGCGTTTCCCTCAACTGGCAAAGCTGCTTCTGGGCTTTTTCCTGCTCAGCTGGGATTGTTGCTGAGGGCAAGTTTGGCTGTTTTTCTCCATTACGACGATGCTAAAACGTTTTTAAATAACCTGATTCAAAAATAATGAGATGGCGCTGAGTGAAGCACATTTGAATGGATCAGAGGACAACACAATGGGAGAATCTGCTGTCCTGATTCTGAGTCATCAAATGTAGCCTGCTCTGCAATTTCAGTTTATATGAAACTGAAAGGGTCTTATACCCCTCGGTATGGTTGGTTTCTCTCTCTTTCCTGAAGGCCAGTTAATCACATAACTGGATAGCAGTTTTGTTAAACACAATGTAGCTTGGATTTAGTGGGGACTTTGAGACAAATGACCATTTGCTAAAATAGTCATTTCTTTTTTTTTGTTTTTTCCTTGCCCCTCCACGATGATGTGGCCCATGGGGGAAGTTCACGTGCAGTTCAGTCATCGGGAGAGGTCATGCTTCAGCCCTTTGGACGTGCTACCATGGAAACAGTAGAGTCTGAAAATCTCCACTCCGAGATGGTAAACAACAGCACACCCCAATCTGTGCAACTAACTGAAGAAACTGACTACAATCACACCCACGTTCAGCTGGGTAAGGCAGTGTCATTTGCAATTGTCTGGGAAGAGAATTCCAGAGTAAGTAACTGAGAACTAGGGAAAATAACCGTATATTTAGTTCCCGAAGTAGCTGAGGTCCAGGCCCTTCGCATTAGGAAGATATTTCCTTCCTAATCAGGTGCATGTTGCCTGTGTTTGGGGAAACAATGTCCCCATCTGTGTAGATGTGGAGGAAATGGAAGTGGCATTTTTGCTGAACTTACCCTTTGTACATGTTGCAGATGGGTATAAAATGAACTCCGTGTTGAATGTGGGGTAGTTGCGGAATAGTGATTTTTGAATAGATACCCCACTTTTGGTGGCTTGCAGGGATTCTGATGCAGTCCCTAATTTAGACCTGTGCCACCAGATTAAAGAAACAAATTGTAATGCTGCTGAGATTTTGGGTGGTTTGGTAAAGGATTCTACTCCAGAGAAGTGTAAATTTAACCTGACCAAGATCAAGGATTTGGCAAGCACTCAGTAATAGCAGGTACCGCTGGTTGGTTTTCACCCCAGAAAAGGACTCTGTGGTGGCCCAGGTAAAACTGTGTTTAGAACACCCCTGCCTAGGTTAATGGCATTGAGTAAGGTCCCTGAGGATGCCGTAGATAAACTGGGAACAATTGTCCTTTACCAAAAGGCAAAGAAAGAAGCAGTTAATGCCTTCAAAGGACATTCCTTCCCCATGGATCCCAGTCTGGCTCCATTGGTGGACAAGAAGGACTTTCATGCTGTGTAAGTGATGATAACCACTGAGGGAATGGATGTGTTAGATTCCAAGTGCAGACAGCCAGATGCTTTTGTTTCTTAGTTTTGCCCTTGTACTTTATGCATTTGCGTCACTTCTCCTTCACATCCTGCTAATTTGTAAGATTAGAAAATGTGAAAATAAAGTAGAGGTGCTTGTTCTCATGATGCAGACCTTCCCACGTAATGTGAGACCCCTTTCACCAACATTTATAGCAGAAGACCAAGAGATAAATGAATTCAAAGAAGTGGAAGACACCTATGTTGACACAGAATGCAACTTTACATGAGACTCACTTGATAGAACTGGGAATTAAGAGAAAACTAACACATACAAGATTTTGCAATCTTGGAATATGTTATTGTTGCCAATGGAAATGAAATTAAACATGAAGTTAATTATTGGTTAAAGAATAAGACACTAATTTTGTGATAACATGAGTTACACTGGAACACTGCGATTTTACACTGGTTCTCGTTTAGTATAGGAAATGGTGACTAATCTTTTCAAGTATATTTGATGTAACATGCATCCTTTGGACTAACGAGTTTTGAAGAAAAACTTCACTTCAAAGGTTGGAGTGGGGGGGATACGAGAGAGAAATAGTGTATATGAGAGTACTGACCCAGTGTTTAACTTCAGACTATAACAGCGTTTAAAAGAGAACTAGATACATTCATGGAGGTTAAGTCCATTAATGGCTATTAGCCAGGATGGGTAAGGGAGAATGTCCCTAGCCTCTGTTTGTCAGAGGATGGAGATGGATGGCAGGAGAGAGATCATTTGATCATTACCTGTTAGGTTCACTCCCTCTGGGGCACCTGGCATTGGCCACTGTCGGTAAGCAGGATACTGGGCTAGATAGACCTTTGGTCTGACCCGGTATGGCTGTTCTTATGTTCTTTATTTCGACAAACTCTAAAGCAAATTTTCTGTTAAGTGGAAATTGCTTAAGGAGACAAGTAGTGTAATCTTTTACCCAGTTAGTCTGCAAGGGTCATTGATTTCCCTACTTCTCTTGTTTGCAAAGCAAAGGCATGACATCTGTCATGAGATATGATGCTTTCTCAGGGTGTCCAGAACTGTAAGTCACCCCTCTGCGTCTGGTGGTGCTAACCAAAGTGACAACTCCTTGCCACTCCAGTTCATTAGATTCCACAGGATGCCACCAGTCCTAATTGTGCCTGGCAGGTTAACCCTTGTTGTACTTCAGTCCCCAAACTCTCCAGAAGCATCTCCCTGCAGCCTCCAACCCCTGATCACTGTCACAATTACCAAGTTCGCTGTCTCTAGAGAGAGTGTACCACCAGTCTGCATGATTTAACCAGGAATTCATACTGTGTTTAATATAATAGCACTGACATGCTTATGATAAAACAAAGAAGATTATTAACCAAGGACAGAAATTTAAGGGATATTGAGCAAGAATAATAGAAACAGAAATGGTTACAAATCAAACAAAAGCATAACATGCTTCTAAGTGACTAAAACTTAACAAGCTAAAATCCTTGACTAAAATAAGTTTCTAACTAAAGAAACCTTTTAGCATTACCCACTGGGATGGAATACACCCCTACATGCTATAGTAATAATCCTTGTACAAGATGAACACTCATAACTTGCTGCTCAGGAATATCGTGGTAAAGTGCATATAATGTTGTTATATGTAAAGTTATGAACATAAAAATCGTGACTGACATGCATTTCCCAGGTAAGTCTGGGGAGTGGTTAAATCAGTTTCTCAAAGACAGGGCAAGCCATGTGTCAACAAAGCTGATGGACAATCACCTACCAAGTGATTAGTCTTTGGCAAGGAAGAGAGGCAGGGAGAGAGGTCTGCGTATTAACAGAGAAACAGCCTAGAGTCTCCTTCCTCCAGCAGACTGCCTGTTTCCTCGGTCTCAGATGGAAATGCTTTACAAAAAGGGACTGAAAAAACAAAAACAGAGAGGAAGATACCCCAAGACCCTCTTTTCTCTCTCTCTCTCCTTGCCCGCCTCATTCTCTGCACCTTAGAAGTCAAAGGAAACCACCATTGGGCTCTGCAGGAGGGGTCCTGACCTGAAGAGTTTGGTCAGTAATGCTGCTAGAAACGTGGTAAGAAACTGCTTGAATCTAATATACAGGTAGTTTGGTAAGCTACGCACAAGAAAACATTTTATCTTTATTTTTCTTGTAACCACTTATGACTTTTGTGCCTCATTACTTGTACTCATTTAATCTATCTGGTTGTAGTTAATAAACTTGTTTCGTTGTTTTATCTAATCCAGTGTGTATTTAAAAAGCGTGTGGGTAACTATTTAAGGTAATAAGCTTTGTGTATTTATTCCCTTAAAGGAATAACAGACTTAATATATTTGGACTGTCCAGGAGAAGGCTGGGCAGCACAAGACTACATTTCAAAGGGGAAATCCTGGACTGGAGTGTGTTGGGGGTCTCCCTGCAGTATAACGCAGGCTGGTAAAAGCCAGAGTTTAATCCAAGTGAACTAACAGCCTGCAGGTACACAAACACATCTGGGAATGACCTGCATGCGGGCAGGCTGTTTGGAGCAGACTAGGTTGGAGGCTACAGCAGCAAGGCCCCCCAGGTATAGAGCAGGAGTGACATAGTCCTGCACTGGTCTGGATTGTATCCTGGTATGTCACACCCACCCACATGGCAGGGTATCCACCGTGCTTACAGACATCCAGTGGGTTGTGAAGGGAGGGTTAGCACTGTTCTAAGAATTGAGTTACTGGGCAGGCATTGACCCTATAAGATGAGCTAAATTACCAGGTATTGACAGAAACTCTGTCCTTGCTTCTCAGCAGTTTCTGTCTTTTCTGCTGGCTGAATTTTAACTCCTTCCTGATAATTCCCTCCTTTTGACAAATTGAACTTTTAAGTGAGATAAAGTTAATACTTTAAATACTTTGATATGCATGATCTATTTTAGGGTTGCCTGAGGAAGGTGGGAGAGGGGAATTGGGGGAAGAGGGTAAACATAGTAAGATTTTTAAGCGTGTGTTTAAAGTACCCACACATGACGAGAGGTTAGTAACACAAATATAGAAGCAGCAGCAGCTGTTGTTTGGACAATTGCCACCAGGAGATGGGGCTGTAAGATGAATTATGAGTAAAATCTTCCAGTTGGGTGATGGTTTGATTGGAGAGCTGGACTTGAATGCGACTTTTGGTGACATGGTTATGAACGGTGGTAAACGCAGACGCAGCAGGCAGGACCACTATGAGAAGTAGCTCCTTGGCCAGTTGAACCGGTGCATTGTCCAGGTATAGACTGTTATATTACAGAGGAGCTGTTGTCATTCCAGTGAACACATGGCCGGGGAGCTGCACGTCACCTAGGGTAAATGAGTCAGTAATCTGCAGGCACATGGAAACGTTTGCCTGGCACTGCAATGGTTTGTACCTGTAATAAGATGCAGTGTTGATGAAACACCACTGGGTAGAGGATACTTGTACAGCAGCTTCACCATCTGCAAGAGGAAGGACGTCCACAACAACAGAAGAGGACGAGGTCAAAGGGTGAAGGGTAGAACAGGAATACACGATGTAATTGTCTGTTTCTGTGCAACGGGCCGAGGTTGTCATCAGTGTAGCATTGTCAGGGGATGGTGTCAGGTATCCATACAGCCCTACTTTTACCCCATATTATTAGCCACATATTCAATAGACTTGAAACGGGAAAAAAGAAGGAAACGAGTAGGAATGGCAGAAGGATACACAAGAAGGAAATTGAAGGAGGAGGGTGAGTCTGGAGGAATTACTGGGGCTACTATTAGTTGTGTAGCAATGCCTGCAATGTGAGCAAGAGTGGGGGAGGAAAGTGTATGGGTCAACCCAGGCATACAGCTAACATGGATTTTTGTTGTTGGGGTTTTTTTGCAATGTTAAATAGCGTGTGAGCCAGCATATCACAAGCATGACCTTTAACCTGTGACTTGGCCAGGTTGACTATAGCATTTGAGGTTTTTGCAATGATTTTGTAAAAATCCTCTATGGCTACATCAATTGCAGTCAATGCATAAGATAACCTGGTGTTGGTATGTCTAGGGGCTTGGGTCGTTTGGCCTTTGACCCGTCATTTTGTGATCTTGCATTCCGAAATTGGGGGTTCTACCTGCGTGTGCCCACATCCCCTGAAGCTAAATACCCAGTTACAGTCCAGATGGGGTGAGATGCAGGAAGGGAGCCAAAGACGGCTCCCGCGCTGTGGTAGTCGGATTGAGACCTTGGAGCGATCTGTAACTACGATAGGTCCCGGGTGGTCTGGTCTGGGGGCAAGGCAAATGTCTGGTTTCTTTACCTATTCGCCGCTGCCTCCTGTAGGGAGTTGCACATACTGGCCAGCTTTGAAACAGGTATCTTGTGTAACATGTACCAAGGGCAGATCCCAGGAGGCTGCATCAGGTATGTTTGCCAGGAGGATTAAGGTGGGGAGTCACATTTGTTACCTAAAAGGATACAATATAAATGAATTTATTTATACATTTGAATTCTGGTTTTATGAACCCATGTTGGAATTCCTTGCACTTTCACAGAGGTATTTATATGGGCCAATACCATGGCCTGATTTCCCTCCTGTACCCTTCTGCCCAAGAGGGGATTTCTGGAGGGTCCTGGGCTTAAGAGGGTGCACTTCATCAAGGCATACTGGTCCCTTGTAGAAGTAAAGAGTAAATAATATTACCTTCCATGTCCATGGCCTCAGATTTGAGGGGGTATTCCTTGGGAGGTGAAGGAAGTTGACTGGTAACCTGGATGGGTGGGCAAAGATGAGCAGGCATCGAACTGGAATAGAGCTTATTTTCTGCCCAAACAGAGGGGACCTGGAACATAATTCTTGAAAAAGGGTTAGATGTAGCCCAGGTAAGAGCCGTAGATTTGGCAGTGCAACAGAAGAAAGAAGTGTGTCATTGCGGAGGGGGATGGTATGAGTACGCATACATTTATCAGTAACTGCTCTGAGCAAGGTCGTAGAGGGCATCCGTGCCCAGAATAGTCCCCTCTGCATTTGGAGCTACATAAGAAGAGACTGAGTGCAGAAGAAGAGATTAGGTTTTACAAGAAGAGAGGAGTTCTTGTAAGCTGTGAGTTGTGCACCTCCCACCCCCCAAATTGTAACGTACCGTTTAGTAGTGGGAAGAGGGAGGTCAGTAATGGAAACAGACGCTTTCGTGTCCACAAGAATTGTGCATGGCCGGCCCATTAGCCATGTTTGTAAGTGTGGCCTTGAGGGATCTATATCTGCATCAGCAAGGGGGTAGGGGGATCCTAGCGAGCCATGGAATTTAAACGCCTGGCATTTCCTCTTTACTCCAGTGTGAGTAAGGGTTGGCAGTCGGTTGAGACACCGGGTGGGGCTGGTGTTGGTTACCCAGGGTTACTTGTCTTGGACACCCGGCTGCCCAATGTCCGGTCTCTCTGCACACAAAATCCTGGGAGGTGGAGGGGTGGGGGCAGTGGGGGGCAGGACCCAGACCAGGCCGGAAAGGCAGTGAAGCAGGGATTCGACTGGCCGTGATTCTGTCCCTGACTAGGCTTTGGGGGTTTGCGCCTGCAGTTCTTTTGGGTATGCCCGAGACACCCACAATGACGATATATTACATTATCTTCTGCTGTTACCACAGCAACGCGAGTAGACTTGCTCCTTATCTCTTTGGTCTGTCTGGTTCGCATTCCGAGGTCCACATACAGATGGATTCATAATCAGAGCCTTCGTTCACTCCCACATTAAGGGCTGTTTGCAGGTAGGAGTTAAAACCTTCCTTTAGCATTTTTTAAAATGCCTGATTAGGTGTTTTTGGGGGGTCTGTAATGCCTGCGTTGCAGGAATACATCTCCCACTTTCTCTCACAGTACTGAGAGGCCGGCTCGTCCTTGCCTTGTACGCAGCCCACGATCAGTCCCCAGTGAGCTGCTTCATTCCCCAAGGCTTCTTGGACTGCTTCCTTAAACCCAGGGCAGGCACGGGTCATATCATTTTCAGATTCAAATTTAACCGAGGCCCAAATACCTTTTTGGTGCCCTTCTGTTGGGATCTTGGCCCATGATAGCTCGGGATTTAGCTTCTGTTAAGATATAAAGATCCCTGGGATGTAACGTATGGGTGGTAACCATCTGGCTTACTCTTTTCCAGAATATCAAATTTGGGTCTTTGGCCTTTATATCAGGGAGATCTTTCAGCCCCTTATTTCCTCTGTGCTCAGAGGAGTGTACTTCTAAATATTATGAGCCATTCTGTTTTCACATGTCCCTGACCACTAAGTGGTCACTTGGAGAGGGGCCAAGGGGACACTGGCACTAAATTCCGGGTTAAAGGGGGGGAGGGAAGAGGAGGAGGAGGAGGGGGCCAATTATCTCGATCGTGCCAGGTTCCAATTTTGAATTTGTTTCTCAAGGTGCTTCCAATTCATTTCGTTTTGGTCTTTATCGGTATTGCTGCTTGAGTCACGGTCAGTAAAATTGCACATTGTATTGTTGCTAGCATACAACAGAAGGGTAGAGAAGGTGGGTTTTTTAGTTTTGCTTTTAGAGCCTTGTTTTCTGCTTCAAGCTGAGTTAGCTTAGGTTGAAATCTACCTTTTGATTTAGCTCTGATGTAAGAGCTTTTTGGAGTGTTTCCAACTCTTGTAATTTTCTTTCATATCCGCAATACATTATTACGATCCCTAATCTTTCTTTTGTCTGACCAGCCCACCACAACACACTATCCATCGTACTCATACCCTCATTCCAGCCATCTTTTGCCATTATCTTTTGAACCTTCTCATGTTTCCCTTTCATAAAATCAATGAGTCTCCCTCCCATGAAGGGCATCTCAGATGTTCCTAGGAGCCAGTCAATGAGTCCCTCTCATGTAGAGGGTATTATTTGTGCACCCTGGGGCACACCACCGAGTCCCCCCCGCCCGATGCAGGGTATCACTGACGCATTCTGGGGCAATTCATAAGACATTGTACCCTGAACAAAGATAAAAATAAAAACAGTAGGTACCTATAGAGGTCATCTTAATTGCATCAAACATCTATGGCTACCTTGCAGGGGAAGGAGGCAGGGTGGTGGTGGGGGCAGTGATGGGCTGCCAAAATTTTAACAACCAGTTCCCTATAAAAAGTTCTGATTTAAGGGACATGCCACAGTATGTATATTTTGTACCAATAGGGTTACCAGACGTCCCTTATTTTCCCGGATGGCGATTTAAGAACCAAAAGCCTGACATGTCCAGGAAAATACGGCTGTATGTTAACCCTACCTACAGTTCCAATTTCTGGGTCTTTTTCTTATATAAGCTCCTATTACCCCCCACCCCTGTCCTACTTTTTCACACTTACTGTCTGGTCACCCTAGGGTGTGCACATATGTGGGTCCGAGCTGCTCCCTGCCCCCCTCACTGAAGCAGGTGTGCAGGGTTACTGCCCTGGGAACTGCAGGGCACCAGTGGACGTGGGGCCGGCTGCAGACAGGAGCTGGAGGCAGGGAGTGCGGGGCTGGCTGGAGACAGGAGGTTGCGGGGTTGGCTTGAGGCAAGGGGATGCAGGGTTGGCTGGAGATGGGGGGTGTGGGGCTGGCTGGAGGCAGGGTGGGGGGTGTGGAGCTGCGTGTGGGCAGGGGGTGTGGCAGGGGTTGGCTGCAGGAAGGAGGTGCGGGGCTGGTGCAGGCAAGGCAGGGCAGGGCAGGGGGGTACAGCAGGGGCTGGCTGTGGGCAGGGGGTGCGGGGCTGGCTGGAGACAGGGGTGTGTGGGGCTGGTTAGCTTCGGGCAGGGCCATAGGGGGGATGTGGCAGGGGTTGGCAGGGCTAAAGGCAGGGGGTGCAGGGCTGGTGTGGGCAGTGCAGGGGGTGTGGCAGGGGCTGGCTGCAGGCAGGGCAGGGGATGTGACAGGGTCTGGAGGCAGGGTCTGGCTGTGAGCAGGGGGTGTGGCAGGGGCTGGAGACCGGGGCTGGCTGCAGGCAGGGGGTGCGGGGCTGGCTGGGGGCAGGACAGGGGATGCGGTAGTGGCTGGTGCGGGCAGGGCAGGGGATGTGGCAGGGGCTGGCTGTGGGCAGGGCGGAGGTGCGGGGCTGACTGTGGAAAGGGCAGGGGGTGTGGGGCTGGCTGCAGGCAGGCAGGGCAGGGAGTGCGGGGCTGGCTGGAGACGGGCTGGCTGCGGGCAGGTCAGGGGCTGCGGGCAGCGGGTGTGGGGCTGGTTGGAGCTGGGGGCTGGCTGCGGGCAGGACAGGGGGTGCGGGAGGGGCTGGCTGCGGGCAGGGCAAGGGGTGTGGGGCTGGTGCAGGCAGGGCAGGGGATGCGCGCCTGGCTGGAGATGGGCTGGCTGCGGGCAGATCAGGGGGTGCGGGCAGGAGGTGTGGGGCTGGTTGGAGCCGGGGGCTGGTTGTGGGCAGGGCTGGGGATGCAGCAGGGCTGGCTGTCGGCAGGGTGGCGGGTACTCAAAGGGAAAGCGGCTTGGAGCAGCCCAAGCAGCAGGACGCAGTCCAGGCCCAGCAGAGCAGCCGGGGACCCACCAGGCAGCAGACGGAGCCCCAGGGCCAGGGGTCAGGGGAGCAGCAGCAGCAACAGGGCCAGGCGGCGACCCACATGGCTCCCGCAGCGCCCCCCGGTGGCCAGAGGAATAATGACATCACTTCCCGGCCGGCGCCCATCAAAGCCGCAGCACCCCCTTCTCGCAGGGAAGCGGGTTAACAACCGGTTCTAAAACTGCTTCAGAATTTAACAACCGCTTCACGTGAACCGGCTCCAGCTCACCACTGGGTAGGGCATAGGGATGAGTGCTTACAGACATCCGATGAGTGGTGAAAGGAGGGTTAGTATTGTTCTAAGAAGAACAGGAGTACTTGTGGCACCTTAGAGACTAACAAATTTATCTGAGCATAAGCTTTCGTGGGTTAAAATCCACTTCATCAGATGCATGCAATGGAAAAGACAGTAGGAAGATATTGTGTGTATGTGTATATATATACACAGAGAGAACATTAGCCCACGAAAGCTTGTGCTCAAATAAATTTGTTAGTCTCTAAGGTGCCACAAGTCCTCCTGTTCTTTTTGCGGATACAGACTAACACGGCTGCTACTCTGAGACCTGTCATTGTTCTAGGAACTAAGTTACCGGGCAGGCATTGACCATATAAGCTGTGCTAAATTGTCAGGTATTGAAAGAAACTGTGTCCTTGCTTCTCAGCAGTTTCTGTCTTTTCTGCTGGCTGAATTTTAACTCCTTCCTGACACTATGCTCGGTTTAAATAGGGGCTGTGGACCGATCAGGGCCCCCAGTGTTCTGCCAATCAGCTCCCAGGACTGAGGCCCTCCTGTTGAGTTCAGATCCTATTCTGACAGTAGCTAGGAGGTCCTGGGGTGACAGGTTAAACCCTGCTAGTGTCAAAGAGCCCTGAGGCCCAGGCCTCAAGATCCATAGCCCCTGACCATTGAACTCTTTAAGTCTACCACTACGAGGCAGGTTTTCTAATCCTTTCATCATTCTTGTGCTCTTCTCTGAACCCTCTCCAATTTATCAGCATCCTTCTTGAATTGTGGGCACCAGAGCTGGACACAGGATTCCAGCAGCAGTTGCACCAGTGCCAAATACAGAGACAAAATAATCTCTCTGCTCCTATGCCAGGTTCCCCTATTTATACATCCCAGACTCGCATTGGCTCTTTTGGCCACAGCATCACACTGAGAATTTGTGTTCAGCTGATTGTCCACCATGACCCCCAACTGTTTTTCAGAGCTGCTGCTTCCCAGGATATAGTCCCCCATCCAGTAAGTATGGCCGACATTCCTTGTTCCTAGATGTAGACATTCACATTTAGCCGTATTGAAACAAAGAATTGTTTTTTTGCACACAGTTTACCAAGCGATCCAAATCACAGAATCTGTGACATGTCCTCCTCATTGTTTACCACTCCTTGGATTTTTGTATCATCTGCAAACTTTATTGCTGATGACTTTATGTTTTCTTCCAGGTCATTGATAAAAATGTTAAATAGTGTAGGGCCAAGAACTGATTCCTGTAGAACCCCCACTGGCAACATCCGTTTAATGACGAGTGTCCATTTACAATTACATTTTGATACCTAGCAGTTAGCCAGTGTTTAATCCATTTATTGCTTACACGGTTAATTTTATATCATTCTAGTTTTTTAATCAAAGTGTCATGCAGAACCAAGTCAAATACCTTAGAGCACTCCAAGGATAGTACATCGACACTATGACCTTTATCAATCCAACTTGTAATCTAATCAATAAAGATATCAAGGTGATTTGACAGGATCTATTTACCATAAATCCAAGTTAATTTGGATTAATTTACTCTCCTTTAATTCTTTATTAATTGTGTCCTGTATCAGCTATTCCATTATGTTGCCTGGGATCAATGTCAGGCTGACAGATCATAAAAATGTCCACACTAGATCAGACCAATGGTCTATCTAGCCATTATTTTGCCTTTGGACAGTGGACAGAGCCAATGCTACCAACTTTAGAGTATCTGTTTAACACCCTTCAGAGATACTAGTGCAGGAGTCCCCAACATGGTGCCTAATGCATCCTGGCCGGCGGTTGAGCATCCGCCGAAATGCTGCCAAAATTCGGCGGGGACACCTCTGGATGACGCCACGTGCCACCGACAAGTGACATCATTGAGAAGCGTCGCCGCTGAAATGCTGTCAAAATTTGGCGGCATTTTGGCAGATGCTCGACCGCCGCCATGGTCCTTTGTCTGGCACCCACCAGACAAAAAGATTGGTGATCACTGTACTAGTGGAATGGAAAGTGTTATCACCCCTAGAGGATGAAATTACATCATCTGTTTTTTCCCCAAATACAGAAGAGAAATATTTATTGATCACTTCTGCCTTATTAGTGACAATTCTACCATTTCCATTGAGTAATGGACCAATATCAATGTCAAGACTTTTTTTGTTCCTAATATATTTAAAAATCTTTTTCACTTGCATTTATTGAATTTCATCTTCTTGATATCAAGGTCATTTTGTAGAGTTGTGATATGGACAATTTGGAGGAGAGAGGGGGCAGTCTAGGGATGTGTCCAAGGAGGTGCTTGTGATGGGTTGTCACCCCCAGGGTGCAGTCTGGGAGCTGTGGGAACCGCTGCCCCCCTCTACAACACACAGTTGGCTTGGAGACCCAGCCAGCCTTACAGCAGGTGGTGCCACTCACCCAGACTGAGCTACCAGAGTGCAAACAGCAGGCACTAGCCAGCTTCCCAGGCATGCACCCCCCTCTGGAGTGTAAGCAGTGATGAGCTGCCAAAATCTTAACTCATTCCCTCCTCACCCCATAAGGGGGTCGTGGCCCACCCCTGCCCCCTGGTACTCCTGCCCCATCAACCCTCCACGTTTCTTGATGCCCCCCTGGAGCCCCTGCCTCATCCACCCTCCTTCCCTATCCCTTGACTGCCCCTCACCGCCCCATCCAACCCTTCCTCTCATTCCCGATGGCCCCCCGGGACCCCTGCCCCATTCAACCACCCCTTCTCCCTGTCCCCTGACCGCCCCTGGAACGCCTGCCCCTGACTGCCTCCCACCACTCCATCCAATCCCTCCTCCTTCTTGACTGCTCCCCCGGGACCCCCCTTGACCAAGATCTGGACCCCATTGTGCCAGGCACTCCACAGACCCTAACCAAGACCAGGGCCCCGTTGTGCCTGGCACTGCACTGACCCCAACTGAAAGCCGCACCTGATCATGACCAGTCATCGAACATATGCACAGTAAGAGACGGTTCATACCCTGAATCTGACTACCTAAATAGCCAGAGGCTATTTTAACCCATTTGACAGGTGGGTAAACTGAGGCATCCAGAGACACTCACGCATCACTTCTCCCCATCTCTTGGGTCCCCTTCCAGAACACCCATCAGTCTTCTTATAAATCCTTCTGCTGGGGCTAGGGAGGGGAAAGGGTTGTTTTGAGAGAGGTCCTCTTATGCCAGAAATAAGATGGCAAGGGAGGTGATCCTCACAGGAGGTACACGTGCTGGGGAATCAAACAGAAAGGCATCACAAAAGCACGTGCCACCTGCCCTGGGTTGGAGAATGCTTCCCATTGTGGGTTTAGGGTGAAAAAGGCTCCAAGCTCGGTGGGTCCTGATCTGTTTGTGTTGCCGTCACTCACACAATGCTCTTAATTCGCCTGCCCACTGGCTGGGGCCAGCAGAGGCATTGTTCCCTGCAGAAGCAGCAACCTGCTGCCCAGACCAGAAGGAAGATTTATCAGCCCAACTGTGGGAGAGGTGGGTGGGAGTCAGGATTCCTGGGTTCTCTCCCTGGCTCTGGGAGAGGAGTGATGTCCAGTGGTTAGAGCAGGGGACTGGGAGCCAGGATTCCTGAGTTCTCTCCCTGACTCTAGGAGGGAAGTGGGGTCCAGTGGTTAGTGCAGGGAGGGAGGCTGGGAGCCAGGACTGCTGGGTTCTGTGCCTCAGAGCAAGTCCCACCCCCTTCTGTGATACCTCAGTTTCCCCCTGTGTGAAGCTACTGGGGGGGCAAGGTGGGGGGACGGGAGAGCCGCTATGGTGAGACCCTGGATGAGCGGATGGGGGGACCCAAGTGATCCAGGGTGAGCTCAGACAGGGCCTGGTGGCAGCAGGTCTCTTGCAGCCAAAGTGGGGCCTGGGGGGGGGGCGTGGGCTGGGGGGGCTCAGTGGCCATGTTCAGGGGGGCTGGCACAATGTGTATTGGGGGGGTGCTGACTGAGAGCCCTGGGACCAAACTGTGACCCCAGACTGAAGCTGCCCCAAGCCAGGGGGTGCTGCTGCGATGGGGGAGGCCACGGGCTGGGGCACGCGCCGCTGGGGCGTGGGGGAGGGGCGCCTTCCCCCCTCCGGAGCCTGGCAACCAAGGGCCATTTTCGCGCCGTATTTCATACCCGGGGGGGCGGGGCGCTTGAAGGGGCTGGGTGAGGCATGACGCTCAAGGGGGCGGGGCTGGCGGGGGGCGAGAGTGCGCGCCAAGGGGGGACGCGACGCATGCGCAGAGGGCGGTGTCGGGGCGCGCGAGCGAGCGAGCGGGGTCCGGCGGGTTGGGCAGAGGCCGCGAGCCAGCGCTGAGGAGCCGCCCGGCAGCGATGGCGCAGAAGAGGCGCAGCAAGGGGCCCGGCCCCTCCCAGGTAGGGAGCGAGCCCGGGGGCCCTCCCCCCCCGCCCCGGGCCCCACCCCTCCCCCCCCAATGCCGCTCTGACGCGCCTCCCGCCCGCGCAGGGGGAGTTGCTGGCCGCCGAGGAGGACTTGGCGCCGACGCAGAGCGCCAGCCAGGCGCCGCGGAGCCTGGAGAGACTCTCGCCGGCCCAGGTGGATCAGAAGGTGGGTGTGGGGGGGGCGCGATGTGTGGGGGGGAGCGATGGCGGCGGGGGGGGCGCGATGTGTGTGGGGGGGCGGGGGGAGCGATGGCGGCGGGGGGGCGCGGTGTGTGTGGGGGGGCGGGGGGAGCGATGGCGGCGGGGGGGCGCGGTGTGTGTGGGGGGGCGGGGGGGAGCGATGTGTGTGTGTGTGGGGGGGGGGTTGGCAGCCCCTCCGGGTTGCCCCGCCGCCTCCAGGACTTACAGATTAATCTCGAATTAACGGTCAGGGCCTGGGCTGAAGCCCCAGCCATGCAGCCAACCGACACTGGCAAAGCTGTGGGGGAGGGGGGGGTTGCTCCTCCCCCGGGAGCCCCCTCCCTTTGGGTAATGCCCCTTGCCCTCCACCCGCAGGTGAGCGAATTGGTGCAGTACCTGCTGGTCAAGGATCAGAAGAAAATCCCCATCAAACGGGCAGGTAAGAGGCCTGCTGGATGGTCATGGGCTTTGGGGGCAGGGGGGTCTGCAGTCCCCTTCGCATGAGCAGAGGGGCTGCCTGCAGCCACTTCTCTTCCCCACTCAGTCTGAATCCAGATCTCTGTGGCAGCAGAGCCAGGACTCAGCCATCTGGCCACAGGGACTTCAGTCTCCCCCTTCTGTGCTGCGTCTGCATGTTTTGATTAGCCTTTTCCTGCGAGGGGACCCCCTTGCCCCCCGCTTCCCAGAGCTGGTGATAGGACCCAGGAGTCCTGACTCTCAGCCTCCTCTGCTCCAACCCATTAGACCCCACTCCCTTCTCAGAGATGGGGATGGAAACCAGGAGTCTTGGCTTCCAGTGGTCCCTGCTCTAACCACTGGACCCCACTCCTCTCACAGGTGGGGACAGAACCCAGGAGTTCTCATTCCCCACTCCACTTCATATGGCTCACCAATAATGTTTGAAACTTTCAGAGACTCAACTTAGATCCGTATGGTGCAGACTGTGGGATCCCCAGGAGGAGTATCTGATGAGGAGAGGAATCTAGCTGAAACAGTCATTAAAAAGTTACAACTGCAGACCTTTTGATTCTACTTTTGGTTTAAGTTGCAGTGGGAGAGGTTTAGGTTGGATAGTAGGAAAAACTTATTCACTAGGAGGGTGGTGAAGCACTGGAATGGGTTACCTAGGGAGGTGGTAGAATCTCCTTCTTTAGAGGTTTTTAAGGTCAGGCTTGACAAAGCCTTGGCTGGCATGATTTAGTTGGGGATTGGTCTTGTTTTGAGCAGGGGATTGCACTGGATGACTGCCTGAGGTCCCTTCCAACTCCAATATTCTATGATTCTGCTACTGGCCCTGCTGAGTTAGAGGGTTACCACTGCAGGGGCACTGTCTTGCCAGCAGGAGTGTTAGGAGCCATGAGAATAGCTGTAACATGTCTCCCTCTCTTCCCCTTTATAGATATCCTGAAAAATGTCATCAAAGACTACAGAGGCATCTATTCTGAGATCATTAAGCGAGCCGGCAGGACCCTCCAGCAGGTCACCATGATGTGGGGGGGTAGAACGGGGGGCTTGGCTGGGGACACACTCCATGGGCAGGCTCAGCAGAGATTTGCCAATCAGTGCGGGGCACTATGGAGTACTATGCTGCAGGGAGCTTGGCAGAGGGCACTCTCCCCTGCCAGTCAGTGCTGGGTGCTAGGGGGCACTATGTTGCATAAGGGACTATCTTTCAGCTGAGTGATCTCTAAAAATCTTTTAAAGCTGTTGTGTTTGTCTTGGGCTTTGTCTGCACTATGACTTTTGTCGGCCAGGGGTATGAAAAAACACACCCCTGCTCGACATAAGTTTCACCAGCAAAAGTGATGATGGTGGAAACTTATGTCAGCAGGAGAGTGTTCTCCAGCCGGTGTAGAGTGACTACACAGGATACACACTACCTGCCAGCATAGAGCGGCTGCATTATGTCTGTAGTGTAGACATAGCCTTGATGTTCTTGGTCGGTATTATCTTGGCTTCTTGCAGCTCTTGCCTCTTACCACTCGCCTCCCAGTGTCAGGGATAGAACTCAGGAGTCTGGGCTCCTCCCATCATGCCCTGCTCTAACCACAGGACCCCACTCCCCATCCCATGCCTCTCTGAAATTAACCTCACCTCCTCCCTTCCCCTCCCAGGTTTTTGGGCTGCAGCTGGTGGAGATAGACCCCAGGAATCACGTCTACATCCTGGTCAGCAACCTGCCACGCCTAGCAGTGGAGAACCTGAAGCAGTAAGGGACGGAGGGGGCTGGCTGGCCGGGGTGGGAGGCAGCATGACAGATTCCTTCACCCTCACCCACTTCCCCCCATCAAGAGGCTTCCAAGCCTTTAAGAGTTAATCTTTGTCATTAGGCTCCACCCACCCACCAAACCCCATCCCACATAAAACTGCCATGGCTGATCCCTGCATGCCCCCATCCTGGCATTGTGTTCCTCTGCCCCTTAGTGACCACAAGGCTGCCTTGCAGTGTCCATGTGGCTGAGGTCTGCTGAGAGGTCTATAGGCTGTCCTTGGCTCTAGTAGTTAGAGTGGGGGAGGCAGGGAGCCAGGATGCCAGGGTTCTTTTTCCAGGTCTGGAAGGTTTGAGAGGAGTCTTTGCTCTGCCATTAAGCCTTCTACTTCCTTGTCCAGATCCCCAGTCCTCTGCAGAGTTCCCTGGGTGAGTGACACCCCCTCTTGTGTGTTGCAGGGATGATTGCACAGCAAAGCTGGGCCTCCTCACTGTTATCCTCAGCTTCCTGTTCATGAAGGGCAATGCTGCAAAAGAATGTAAGCCCCGCCCTTTCCCTGCGGGCTTTGCCCTTTCCCTGCAGGCTCCACCTCCTGACTGACATTGTCACTTTGCCCTTTCAGCTGCTGTGTGGGAGATGTTGAGGAGACTGCGAGTTGACCCAGGGTATGTGCGGGGTCTGGGGTGCCAGGGGTTAATGCTGTCCCCTGCCAGTTGCAGGCTTCTCCCTCTCTGGGCACTAGCTAATCAATGAAGGGGCTTGCAGAGTTGGGGTGGAGCAGCAGGGGCCTGTGCCCTGAGGCCATGATCTTTAACACATTCCTATCCACAACCCCTCCAGAGTAAGACACGAGGTCTTTGGGGATGTCAAGAAGTTGGTGACTGAGGAGTTTGTCCGCCAAAAGTAAGTTTGGGCTTGTTGGGATGCCTGGATTCTATGTCTGGGAGGGGAGTGGGGTCTAATGGTTAGAGCAGGGTGGGTTGGGAGCCAGGACTCCTGGGTTCTGTGCCTGGCTGTGGGAGGGGAGTGAGGTCTGACTGGATCCCTGGGGTGCAGCCTTGGACTGTGGGACCACTGTGCCCCTTTAACCCTCCATCCTGGGCTGTCTCTGTTTTGCTAGTGACAAGCAGCAGCCCCCTCCAGGTGCTTTGATCACTCAGCACAACCACATGTGGATACCCACACCCAGCTAGATTGACTGACTGCTCCCAGAGCCAATCATGAAGCGCACAGAAAAAAGCACCAGAGCCAAATTCTCTCCTCCTCTCCCACCCTCGCACTCCCGGTCTTGTACCTCAGGAATATACCATTGTGCACTGCTCAAGACAAGTAGTGCAAATTTATTAATTGGTTCACCACTTCATCAATGGAAAGTGGATCTACACCAGCCTTTGCAAACCTGAGCAGATTTAGCACACATTTCAAGCAAACTCACTGGTAAAGATAAGCAGTAAAATAAGTTTATTGACTACAAAAGATAGATTGTAAGTGATTATAAGTGATAGTTATCAAAAAATAATATAAGCACCCAGTCTAAACACTCAACCCTATTAGACTGGGCAACATCTAGGTAAAGCAGTTTTTCTCACCCCACTGGATATTGCAGTCCTTAATATACAGGTTTGTCCCTTCAACCTGGGCCAGTTCCCTATGTTGAAGT
This sequence comes from Gopherus evgoodei, assembly GCF_007399415.2. Classification (NCBI taxonomy): domain Eukaryota; kingdom Metazoa; phylum Chordata; order Testudines; family Testudinidae; genus Gopherus; species Gopherus evgoodei. The sequence goes on along the minus strand of NC_044344.1, from coordinate 12,109,467 downwards.
CTTCTGAATGTCCTTGTTGCTTGCAGCAGGAGAAAGGCCCAGCATGTGGCCCTGTGTTCTGTCTTATACCCTTAGTCCATGTGCTTGGAGAACACAAGTCCAGACATGTCTGGTGGGCATTGCTGAGTCACAAGGTGAAGTAATACCCCAGTGTCTCTTGTGAGTAAGTCATTGAATTGTAACTGGGTTGCTGGACAATAGCAGTTAATAGTGGCTTGACACCTGCCTGGATGTTGGTTACTTTCCTTGGCATTGTCTCTGAAGAGCTAGTATCTGAGTGCTTCCCAAAGCATATTTTAGTGACAACCATACAACTAGTTTCAGCCAGCTCCTGATTGGCTTCAGGTGTCCCAATCAATCTAGCATCCTCCTGCCTTCTGGAAAGTTCTTAATTGGCCCCAGGTGTGTCAATTGACCTGGAGCAGCTGCCATTTACTTATCTTAGTACCAGGGATTTGTTTAACCTGGGACTAATATATCAATCTCTCATTACTTTTCTATAGCCATCTGGCCGTGCCCTGTCACAATATTTAGCTACAAAAGTGACATTCAGTTGATCATAACCTTTCCCTGATACCTCACATGACCTGTTTGATATGCAATATCACAGTTGTATCTTGAAATGAGGAATACGTATGTATAGAATGTCACAGTGTCTAGTAGGATGGGGAGGTGAAGAGTTAGCTCCCAGCCCCCCTGCTCTAACCAGTAGGCACCACTCCCCTCCCAGAGCCAGGCACAGAACCCAGGAGTCATTCTGTCACTCACCCTCCTTACGCATTAGTAGATTTGGGCCCTGTCTGAGGTGCTGCAATGGCCCAGCAGGTTGGGTGGCTGCTCTCTCTGCAAGCCTGGGGGCAGGCAGTTCAAATCCCATGTGGCCGGCGTGTTCAGAGCAGCCATGGCGGAGCCTACAGCCTTGCTGTTTATACCATGCCACAGATTATCTCGTTGCCCCTTCACGCAGTCAACCTGGAGGCCAGTTCCCTGTGCCGGAGGGCATCGGACACGCACACAGCCTGAGCTGGCCTTTTTACCTTCTCTGTGGGCTGGGAAGAGCCACCAACCCATTTTCTCTCTGGCAACAGGAAGGAGGGCTGGTCCCAGGGGCTCTGGAGAATGGAGAGCACAAAGGGGAGGGGCATGGAGTCCACACCCCAACGGGCTGTGAGGACAGGAGTAACAGGCAAGCTAGAACACAGGTGTCCTGAGCCCACTGCTCTACCTACTCGGTCCTGCTGGGAGCAGGTTACTGGGGTCATCTGGCTGCTCTTTGGGAGGAAGTGGGGCTCAGGGGGGCAGGGATTGATGTGGCCTCAGTGACAGTGGAGGGGGGGCAGGGATTTGATGGGTTGGAGAAGTGGGTATGGTTGCTGATTGCTGTGCTCTTGCCCCCTCAGGTACCTCGAATACAACCGCGTGCCCCACACAGATCCACCTGAGTTTGAGTTCCTGTGGGGGGCACGGGCTGTCAAGGAGACCTCCAAGATGCAGGTCCTGCGCTTCATCGCCAAGGTACCTGCCTGCTGGGGGGGACTCAAGGGACGGGAGCGCTCTGATTTAGGGGGAGCAGAGCCTGAGCCCCCAAGGGGGCCTAAGCTTGGGTGCCTGGAGATGGGAGTCACTAAGCGGGGGCTGTGGGGAAATGAAGACTAAAACCCTACAGGGCAGGTCTTGGGGAAATGGGGGGACAGTCCCTGGGCAACCAAGGGGACTGAGGTTTGGGGATATCCCAGGGTGCCTGGGCAAGGGGGTCCTCCACAGGGGGAGTAGACCCATGTGCCTTAAGGGCTGCTGCTGCCCAGGCAGGCCCTGGGGGAGATCACAGCCCAGCTGTCTCAATCCCCCCTTCCTGCCTCTTTTCATCAGATCCAAAATAAGGATCCCAGGGCCTGGAGCACCCAGTATACTGAGGCAGCAGCTGAGGAGGCAGCTGTGGGGGGCCTGTTCGAAGATGTGAGCACCCCTGGTGGGGCCAGCCAGGGGGCACGGAGGAGGACCTGGTGAGCCTTATCCACTTCACCCCCAGGTGGTCTGCCCCATGATCCTTGTGAACCAGCAGACCTGCAAAGTAGGGGACCTGTGCCTCTGCCCAGGCTGAGCCTGATCCAGCACCCAAGGGTTCGCTGTGGCAGCTGCCTCTGCCCTCCTGATCTCAGCCCACCTGAGACATGGCCCATGGACAAATGGGTTGTAAAATGCAGTTTTGATTATTGTATATTGATTAGTTGAGCTGCAGAGACCCCTCCTCACCTTTCTGGAGGGGGGCATAGGCAGCTTGTGTGAACCCCTCCCTCCTGAGTTGCATTGGAGTGGGTTTCCTCTGCACGCAGGGGCTGGGTCAGAGCTGGGCACTGGCATGACCTCTGATCCTTGTGTTGGTGGGAGGCACTCTCCTGACAATACAGTTTCCGCCTCTCGTTGTGGTGGGTACTTATGCTGATGGGAGAGCGCTCTCCTATCTGCATAGCATGTCTTCACCAGACACGCTGCAGCAATGCAGCTGCACCGATGTAGTGTGGTAGCGTAGACTAACCCTAAGTGCATTAAAAAAACTAAGTAAGTTCATGGGGGATCAGTCCATCAAAGGCTATTAGCCAAGATGGTCAGGGATGCAACCCCATGTTTGGGTGTCCCTAAACTACTGACTAGTGCTCTATCTTCAATTCTCAGATGTCTGTGTGTGAAGAGAGAGAGAGTCTCTCTCACACACACAAATTTGCATTTATAATCACTGGAATCTTGGCACAATGCCCAGCTAACTGATTACACTTAAAAAGCAAAAAACAAACCAAAAAAAACCCGTTAAATCTTTTGCAAAATAAGAGTTGGTCTGGTTCACATAGTCCTTGCACACACTGATTTCAAAGAGTAAAGTCAGAAGGATCGGGCCCAGCAGTAATGCCTTCTCCACCCAGGCCATAAAAATATGATTGAAAAATTGTTTGGCTGTAACAATTTATTTGAGAATTGAACAAACCAATTTAGTTTAATACACCAGGTGCATGTTGTGTTCTGAAGCATTCTATAAAAAAGAACATTAGGTTTGTTTAAAAAAAAGTAACCAAGTGATCAAACGGCTAGGTAAAAACGGAGAATTGTGGTTAACAAAAAAACCTAAACAAACAAAACATGATAAAATATATTAAACATACATGTTTTCTTCCAGTACATGAAACAGGCAGCACAGCACACGGTATAATGCTTTTTTACACTCAGTGGAGCTAATTTTTATTCTTGTATTCAAATTCTGTTTGTTCTTTCTAATACTCAAAATACACAATGCTACTGTATAAGTTAGCATAAGACACAATCATTTCATTTGCAGTGGTGCGTCTGTATTTTCTGCTGAGAAAGCTCTAACTAACGATCATCATCATAAATGAAGACGTTCTCATATTTACATATGGTGTATCACATGCTCTGTCTAGTTTAAGAAAGGTGGGGAGGGGCCCCCCAAGATTCTTTAATCTGGACCTGCCTGGGCCACAGCTGTTTTGGGAACCAAATATTTTGCCTAGTTCCAACTCACTTCCTGTGAAATTCTCTCCCAATCTGACACGATATTGACCCAACCAACTGAACAACAGTGTGAACATATCCAATTACTTCAGCTAGCTGCACCATTTGTGGGGTACTATTGTCCACCATTTCAGTATGGAGATTTAAAATACTTAAGTATTCCCTCCTGGTGACTGAAATAACTTCCTCTGTTACCATGGAGAGAGGTGAAAAAAATCACAAGACTATTTTAGCAAATGGTAATCTGTTTCAAAGTCCCTAATGAATCTGATCCACGTTCTGTCCAACAAAATACCCAGTTACGTGACCAAACGGCATTCAGGAAAGAGAGAAAAATCCCTAATGCAGAGAAATTTGATAATTACCATGTAATACACTATGAAATTCCAGAGGAGGTTATATTTAATGATTCAAAAGGCAGGAGGACAAATTCTCCCACTGTGTTCTATGATCCATTCAAACGTGCTTCACTCAACACCACCTCATTATTATTTTTCAGAAGTTTTAGCATCATTAAAACGGGGGAAAACAGCAGCCTTTCCATCTGCTCAGCAGTAAAAAGCCCCAAAGTCACTTTTTCAATCGATAGAAACTGGGATTTAAGATCAGAATGATCACACTGGCTTTGGGATCCATTCAAATTTCCCCTCCAGGTCTGTGAGACTTTCCAGTGCTAACAAGTCTTTGATTTTGAAACAGAGAGAGCTGAGAACAGTGTCTCACATGACACTTTGAGAGGCGGAGGGATAAATTCTAAAGCCGTAGTGGTGATGGGGCAGAGAAGAATTCCCTCCAGTTCACCCCAAGGTACAAAAATAACTTTTGAGCACTACCTGGAGAAAGTGAGAATAACAAGGAGTGAGACAATCTGTCCACAAAAGGTGAACTCAGTTACTCTGACAATCACTCTGCTAGTGGGGGAACAATAATACTCCTGGGGGAATTCTGTGCCACTACGCAATGCAGAATTTTGCAGAAATTAGTAGTTTTTTTGCATAATTTCCTTTCCCTCACAGAAATGGACTGCAATCCTGCTGGCCACCAGCAAGGGCCGCTGGACCCAGCTGAGCCCTGCTTGCACACAGAAGACACTGCAGCAGTGAGGAGAACCAGGGAAGAGTCGAGAGTTCCTGGCAATTGCAGTTCCCTGCATGCCCCGAGGGAAGAAGGCGGCATGCAGGAAACTCCACACAAGCCTGGGACCCAGCAACAGGCTGTTTCTCCCTCTGGATCCCTGGCCAGTAGGGGGCTGGTGTCTGGGCTGGGAGGGCCACTGCTGGGCTCTGGGTGGTAGTGGGATGGGTGCCTGGGCTGGGGGGCTATGGCTGGGCTCTGCACAAGAGGGGAGTTGCTGTCTGGCCCAAGGGGGCACAGCTGGTCTTGGGAGGGGCCTGGGGTTGGGTCACAGCTGGGCTTGATTGGGGGAGGGGAGCTGGTGTCTGGGCGCAGGGCTGGGATCGGCGGCGGGGGGGGGGGGGCGCGGGGCAGAGAAACAGGAACTGGGCTGTCAAAGGGGTTTCTTTAGCTCTCTGCTCCTGGGGGAAATTTTGTGTGTGTCGGTATTGTTACAGTCATATTTGCTGACAAATAATTTGAAATAAATTACCAAAATAACTGAAACGGGCATGATTATGTAGTGTTATTTTGACAAATAACATTGGCAGAATGTTAAAATATGTGCAGAATTTTTATTTTTTCTGCGCAGAATTCCCGCAGGAGTAAATATAAATGCGATCCTTAGGGTTGTTTGAACTAGGAAGAGTGATGCAAGTTCGGTCAGCTTAAGGAGAAAAATGCTAGCTAACGCCAACCACTTTCCCAGGGCTATGTCTTTACTGCAAAAATAGCTTAGCATTTAAATCAAGATCGTAACTCAAGCTTGCTAACTCCATGGAAAACCCGAGTGGAGACAAGGTCCAGGTAGATTTTACCTCAGTGTAGCTAGCTGAGGTCACCCCATCTCCCTATCTGGGACTGACAGACATTCCTGTCAGGAGGGGCACACGCTCCCATGACTTACAGGAGGATATCAAGGAACTGAGAGAACAGACGATGGGCTTCACCCCAAAGAAGGGTGAGCGGCAAAAGCAGGCAACTCAGCTGGGGGAGCTGAGGGACCAGAGTGAAGCAAATGGTGCAAACAGCTTTGAAGGTCACTATGTGGGAAATAGCAAATGTATTATAAAAAAAACCCAAACTCCGGCCAGCCCTAGTCAAGCTATTTACGGGGTTACTCTCCCTTGTGGATTCTTTGATGGGTAACAAGGTGTGAGTTCTGATTGAAACTTTTCCCGCACTTGGAGCATTTAAAAGGTCTGTCTCCTGTGTGGATTGTCTCGTGTCTGATAAGGTCTGAGCTCCGAGTGAAGCTTTTCCCGCACTCTGAGCATCTATAGGGTCTCTCCCCCACGTGGGTTCTCTGATGCTGAGTAAGGTTTGAGCTGTCAGTGAAGCTTTTCCCACAGTCAGCACATGTGAACGGTCTGCTTCCCGTGTGGATTCTAAAATGTGTAATGAGGTTTGAGTTCCGATTGAAGCTTTTCCCGCACTCAGAGCACGTAAAGGGCCTGTTTCCTGTGTGGATTGTCTGATGTGCAATGAGGTTTGAGCTCACACTGAAACTTTTCCCGCACTCGGAGCATTTAAAGGGTCTCAGTCCCGTGTGGAGCCTCCGATGTCTACTAAGGTGCGAGTTCCGATTGAAGCTTTTCCCGCACTCGCAGCATCTATAGGGTGTCTTGCCAATGTGGATTCTCTGATGTGTAATAAGAGCTGAGCAGCTACTGAAGGTTTTCCCACACTCACTGCAGGTGTTTTTTCTCTCTCCTGGGGGGATTCTCTGCTGGGTTGTGGTTTCCTGGAGACCCTTGCCACTTCCCCAACGATCCCCTGGCTGTTTCCTCTGCTGCTTCTCTGGCCAGTGATGACTCTCGTAACCTTTTCTCTGCTCACGACTCCAGTGAATAGTCTTTTCAGATCTTTCTGATAACATCCCGGGTGGTTCCATGTGCTGAGTATCTCCCTGCTGTGGAATCTCCTCTTCGTTCTCACTCACTGCCCCATCACCTGCTGCAAGAGAGAGAATCCAGTCATGAGTCATTCCCTGCTCTGGGGAAAGGGGGAAACATACCAAAATAATTGCTGGAGAGATGGAGAAAACCAGGAGCTGACTCCTCCCAAAACTTTTCCCAGAGGAAAGCAAGGATAGGATGGGTCTGCTTCCACTCCGGGGGAAGGGGCGCAAGGGAGGAAGCTATGCCAGATGTCAGTGAAGGTGGGTGGGAAACTGACGTCCTTCATAAGGAAGCATCACATGCTGGGGACAGTTGGTGCCTATGAAAGTAAATGAAGGCAGTCTCCAAAGCAATGGAGCCTGGGCAGAGATTCTGTGTTAACGGGCTGGGATCCCCTGCAGCTCCAGATCCCCCAAATCTCCCCTTCCCTGTGTAGCCCACAGTGTCACCTGGCAGAGGACACACCATACCACGACTCTCCTCAGGCTGACACCCTTTGTCCCAACACACTGCTGTCATTATCAGTACTAAACGTTGTTATGTAAAGTATCCTATGCAAACAGGTACCATGCCTGGCATTAATAGTACTGTGTGCTACGTGTACTGCTCATGTGCAAGGAATTATAGGCATGTGCTGAAAAGGTTTCTAAATGTGTTTTATAAGCAGTGCATATGCCCAGCCTGCCCCAGACAAAGAAATGCTGTTTTCCTGTGTCTCCAATGGAAATTGAACCAGGCAGTTCGTGAGAGGACAAAGAAAAGCCATCTACATATAACATAAACCAAACCCTCAAGCTAAACCAAGTGTGGGGTGGGGGTGGGAGGAGAGACCATTTAGCACTCATGATGGAATGCAGCCTGCACACCAAGGAAGCCTTCCTGGCTCTTGGCACAGAGACAGACTCTGGCTGTCTGCCTTTGGGTATATGACCCATTCTGGCATCCATTACCTAGGGGACTAAGGGGGAGAAGCGCCCTTTGAGCTCGTGCAAAGTGGATCTTTTTGGCCTGAAAACCTGGGGTAGCTGGAACTGACTACAGATGATCAATTGGTGACTTCAGCCCTCATATAGATTGCGCTGATCACAGTAAGTCTTCCATTCTTCTCTTATCCTGGCCTTCCTTCTCCAGGTGCAGCCGTGCCTTTGCATGATAAAATCTTCCCATCTCTTTGGAGGTCAGCAGAGTAGTTGTTTCAGTTCCTGTGGATATCACTCAGCGACAGCTGCAGCCATCGATTGTCAGTGAACCTAGCTATATGCCCGGCCCATCGCATTTTACTGTACCTGCTTTCAACAATGACGTCCTGCACTCAACTCTGCTGTCTGATCATGTCATTGGGGACTCGATCGCTGACTGAAATCCCCAGAATTCTTCTTTCCGCCGCCCTCTCCATGACAGACAAGCTGTTGCTCCTCTATCTTCGTAAGCGCCCATGTTTCACTGCTGTATAACACTGCCGGCAGTAGAGGTTGGCGTGTGTTGCCTTGCTGATTTTTCCTTGGAGGACACCCCTGGTAGAACTGAATGCACGCCAGCCAGCTTCCTTTCTTTGCGATAGTTCGCCTTCCTGACCGTGGCGCGTGTTGATTTCTTGACCCAAACAGATGTATTGCTCAACAACTTCTATTTGTTCCCCCTTGACTATTATTTGGGCTTTTGGCAAGGCCTCAAACCGCATAAAATTCATTTTAGAGCGGTTCATTTTCAGTCCCACTTGGCTGTTTTTTGTGTCGAGTTCTCACAGCATTTTCTGTTGTTTGATAATGTTTTTGGCAATCAGCACAATATCATCCATGAATCTGAGATTGTTTAACTGCTCTCCGTTAACGCTGGTTCCACCCTTCCAGTTCATCCGCCTCATTACCATTCTGAGGCAGGCTGTATACAATGTTATTGTCTATAAATATACGTCAAGTGATGTATCTTATGAAAGCCCGTAATGCTCTGAATGTTATGGTCAGTAGGGTGTGTACACAGAGTCTGTTTATGGCTGCTGCTGGAGTGACCCTGGAGCCAGTTGCTGCTGCTGCCAGTGTGGCTGGCCCTGGGACTTGCCCGAGCACTTGTATGGGGGCCAATGGAGCTGTGGCCTGGGGGCAGACAGAGCAGCCGCTGCTCAGCGGTGCCCAGCTGCTGGCTCCCCGAGGGCTCCCAGCTAAGATTTAATCGGGCGTTTATAGTAAAGGTCACAGACAGGTCACAAGCCATGAATTTTTGTTTATTGCCCATGACTCGTCCATGACTTGGACTAAAAATACCCTGTGACTAAATCATAGCCTTAGTCATGGTGCCCAGGGGGCTCAGGAGAGGCAGTCGTGGGGGGCAGGAAATACTGGAAGCTTTATTAGGACCTAAATAAGGAAAACCTCATTGCCCCAGGCCCTGCACACCTTTATCCCTCAAGGCCAGGAATTCTCTGTCGGCCTCTTAAAACACACACTGCGAAGGCTTAACACCCTTCCATTGGTCTGGTCTTACTTTTAGAGTTAATGTAAGAAAGTTGCAAAAATTCTTTACATCACCTAAAGGCTCCCCAGTGTGAAGTGAGAGAAACACTGGTCTCCACTAGCAAAGCCCCCTCCTCCTTCAGAACGAGCCCCACACAGCTCATTGCCCTCTTCCCTTCACAGCCAGTCTGTATACACTATAGCAGCCCTATTTTGCATTCAGGATCAGTCTAGACAAGGGTTCCAACCCCTCACTCCTGAAACTCTGCTGCCGCCCTGTGGCCTTTTTCAGCCGCTCATTACAGCTGCAGACTGCATCCTGTGTGGCTGTTTCAGCCTCGTCTCACCATTTCACACCACTCAGGTTCTTGTTCCTTTCTCAAAGGGAAATGCACCCGTCAGCTCAGGATTCACTCTGACCCCCCCAGACCTCACTGCAGGAGTGACCTGGGCAGTCACTGCTCCACCGCTTTCAGGTTTATCTCGGGCTGGGGGCAGCAATCCCCAGCCGCTAACATGGTTCTCGGTCTGAACCCCCCCAGGAGAGACAGAAACGTACCTGTGTGGTGCTCCAGCTCCAGCCGCAGAGTCTCTGGGGAAGGAGAGGAAGGCAGAGGTGAGAATTCAGGCCCTCGCGCTCATGGGCGTATTCCTATTGGTTACTAACGTATTTGCTTTTCATGATGAGATGGGGACCCAGAGTGAGGCTGGTAACTCAGGCAGAGCCGGCCCCACAGGGCTACTCCCATGGGGAAGGAGAACTCCCTGAGCGGGGGCTGAGACGGAGCCCAGGGTCAGCGACACACTATAGCCCCTGACTCCTCCCCAGGGTGAGGGTCCCTCTAACCAGAAGGGAGCTGCTGCCAAACTCCAATTCACCTTTGAATCCCAGCAGCACCTCCTGCAGGATGGCACTTTTCAGAGAGAAATCGCTGAGTCTCTTCTCCAGCTCCGCAAACCCCGGCTCTGGCTTCTGAAACGGCCCATCCTCCCTGCTGGGGAAAGCAGGAAGGGTGAGACATGGGTCCAATTCCCAATCCCAGAAACCCCCAAACTCCAGAAAACCTGCATCTGAGCTTTATCATCTGAGATGTCACCTGCCCACAGCCCGGTGCGCTCCATGGGCCCAGAGAGATGGGATGTGGGGAGCCACTGGGGCCCGGAATGGAGACAGGTTCTGGTGACCTCGCTGGGACCAGCATTGGGATATGTGGAAAGGGAGGAGACTGAGACCAGAAAGTGGGCGTGTCCCATGTGCTCACAGGGGCCACAGATAGAGCTCAGGTCTTCCTCAGGGATTGAACCTGGACCATTTAATGCCCAAAGCCCAGAGAACTTCAGCTAAAGCAGTGACCCCCAGGGTGTCAGCCCCATTGGTGGAGATGTCTGTATCCCACTTATCATTGTCCTTAGGCAAGGGAATAAACTGGGGACACCTAGGCACAAGGATCCAGGGAGGGAATCTGCCCTTTACATAGAAAGCTTTTAATTACTGTTATTTATAAAGTACTTCATTGTCACAACTTTTTTCACTCAAAGGGAAAACAGCCACTTTTGCTATTTCTACCCCGTTTCCCTGCCTTCTTCCCCCCTCCCCCTGTCCTTGTCTACACTATATAGCTTTTGGAGACACAGCCGTGCCACTGAATGTCACGCAGTGTAGCAGTTGTCAGCTCTCCTCCCGACAAAAATTGCCCCCCCCCCCCCAATGAGCGGTGTTTGCGTTGTCGGCAGGAGAGTGCTCCTGCCAAGAACATGCTGTTCACACTGGCACTTGCTGCAGCAAAACTTTTTTAAAAAAAAAAAAAAACAAAAACCCTGAAAGGCAAAACACCACTTGCCAGTGTAGACATAGCCCATATCTCTCCTCTGTTCTTCCCTCCCTACAGCAACTCCCTATTCCTACCTCTCAAGGACTTTGTGATGGAGTAGCAACTGTCTGCACAGTGAATGGGAGGGCAGGGGATGACTTTAGGTGATGGACAGTACCTGGGCCTGTAACCTGAGCGAGGCATGGGGGAGAGGAGGTCAACACCTTTGCCCGGGAAGCCGGACAAAGGAAGGGGCCGGCTGGAGGGGGTTAGTTCAGTTTCGGTTTTGGGCTGGGTGGTTGGAATTCAGGGAACCCCAAGCTGGGGACTAAGCTTCCTGAACCCCAGAAGGACTTGATTGAGGGGTCCTGGTTGTGCCTATAAGCTCTGCTATAGCCTGCGTTCCTGTTGTCCAATAAACCTTCTGTTTTACTGGCTAGCTGAGAGTCACTGTGAGTCCCAGGAAGAGGGGTGCAGGCCTGGACTCCCCCATACTCCGTGACAGGCTTCACTCCCATCCCCTCCCAATCCCACCTGCTACAGAGATCAGCAATGGACATTCAAGCGACATCATTTCAGCTGACACACCAATGAGATTCTCAGGGGAGTTCACACATCTCTGAGCCGGGTTTCAGGCCGTTTCACAGACTCAGGTCTGGTCTGCACTAGAATATTAGGTTGTCTTAACTACATTGCTCAGGGGTGCGAAAGATCCACACCTCTGAGCAGCGTAGATAAGCCAACTTGAGTGCCCCAGCAGACAGTGCTGGGCCAAACGAGGGTCTTCCATCAACCTAGCTCCTGTCTCTGGGGAGGCAGATCACCTACACCAGTGAGACAACCCTTCCCGTCGCCATAGGGAGCGTCTACATTGAAACGCTGTAGACAGGCCCTCAGGAAGGCACCATCGCCTCCCTTTGCATTTCAGAAGGTTTCTTTGCCAGCGTGAAGGCTAGAAACCTATTTTTAAAAGACAAAAGCTGAGATTCTGCACACTGTGAACACGTGATGTGGCCACGTAAACCCATCAGCCAGGCTGGGTCTGACCCACAGGCTCTGTGTTTGACAGCCCCCATTAGCTGTCAGGTAGTAAGAGGCTCTTTCCTTCCTGAAGCAGCCACTAAGGAAAGACGTGATCTCAGGCATTCAGCCAGCGTGTCATAGCGTGGGAAATGCCACAGTCAGTGGAATTACAATTCTAAACCATTGCTTTCCACGTGAACGCTGAAATGGAGCCCAGGACGTACCTGCTCTCAGTGTGTCCAGCACCCTGCACAGGGGGAGAAAGAAGAGGCAGTCAGTGGGCCTAGCCCAGGCTGGGGTGGCCTCCTGCTCTGCAGGGGAGTCAGCACTGGAGCCACGGGTATTTGGGGAATTTCAGACACTTGGGTTCACATTCAGAGAACAGCTGCCATCTCCCTCCCTCACTGCTACGCCCAGCTGGGACATCTCCCTCAGCAACCCCAGGGGTCCCTGCTAGGAGGTCGCCATCAGGGAAAAGTCTCTTCTCAGGCACTTTACAGGAACAGAACATTCCCCCTAATGCTGAGAGCCCCCCTAAGCCCCCTCACACCACTGAACCCATTAGCCTGGGATGACATGGGACCTTGGGCCTGGCGCGGGGGGGGAGGGTGGGCTGGGAATTTCACCCTCAAAGTGCAGAGAGACATTTACAGGGCAGGAGAGACGGTCTTCGGGTTACAGCACCCAGGACCCCCAGGTCGCAGCTCTGGCTCTGCCACAGACTCACTGTGTGACTGTGGGCTGGACTCTGCCCTGTCCTGTGCCTCACTTTCCCCTTTGCACAATAGGGATAATGTCCCTGACCCCACCTTGTGAGGTACGTCAGGGGCTAGGGCTGAGAAGCAGCGTATTAGCGCTGCCATAAGCCAGTCTGACCTGCAGGGATTGGCTCCTCGACTGCTGCTGCCCCTCCTCTCCGATCAGGGAAATCTCCCCGGACGGTCTGAAGACGCCCTTGTCCCTTCTCCTGACAATGGCTCTGGCTAGCTCCTCCAGCTGGGACAGCAGGAGCTGCTCCTGCTCCTCCAGAAACTCTCGCAGCTCCTTCCACTCCGCAACGATCTTCTGCCTCTCGGCTTCAGTCTGTTTCTGCAACCCAGGGAGAGGGCAGCTCGGTAACGGGAGAATCAGACCTGTGCCCCCAGCAGATGGGGGAGTTATTTACCAGAACACAGGGTTGATGCGGCTGGTGATGGGAGCTCAGTTAGGCCAGGAAGGGCGGAGGAAGGAGGGTGGGATGAGCTGCACATGGCTAACAGGGGGGGCTTTTTTCCCTAAACCTCATCAAATTGCACTGAACCAAACTCTTCATCTGCCCACCCACATTTCCTCTCCTTCTCCCCATCTCCCTTAGGGGCGAGAAAGGAACCTGGTCACTATAACATCTGAGCAGCCCTTGGGCAGGGCCTCTCCAGGCCACAGACTGACACTCTCCTGCGCAGCAGCCTCTTGGACCCTAAACACATCATGTTGCTCCGACGTCTGATCTTGCCCTCTCCCTGGGCTCCAGTGGGGAGGCTTTCCTGGCTGAGGCTGGCAGCACGGGCCCTGTGTTTGGTGTCACTCAGGGCACTCTGATCCCAGGCAAACCCGAGGGGCAGGGGGCTCTGGGCACCTACCAGCAGCTCTGCACTTTGCTGCTCCTCCTCGGCTTTTCGCTGACAGGCCAGATGCTCTCCCGGTACCTCCTGGAAGAAGTGGGGGGAGAAATGTTACTCGAAAGAGCCTCACAGCTTCCAGATATCAGGGCCCAATCCTGCCCTGCACATGCCTGTGCAGAGCCCCCAGGACTGACTTTCTTTCCAGATACAGTTCAGCCTCAGTGAGGAAGATCTCACGGGGGCAGTGAAAGCAGGACTAGGTTTTCCAAGGAAGACACAGGACACCCTGGTGAAATGACAGGGCTGCAGCCCAAACTCAGCCCCAAACATTACCCAGCCCCATCCACATCCCAAACAACCATAAGAACGGCCATACTAGGACACACCAAGGGCCCATCTAGCCCAGTATCCTTTCTTCCAACAGTGGCCAATGCCAGGTGCCCCAGAGGGAATCAACAGAACAGGTAATCATCGATTTATCATAGACTCATAGAATATCAGGGTTGGAAGGGACCCCAGGAGGTATCTAGTCCAACCCCCTGCTCAAAGCAGGCCCAATTGCCAACTAAATCATCCTCTGTCGCCCATTCTCAGCTTCTGGCAAACAGAGGCTAGGGACACCATCCCTGCCCATCCTGGCTAATAGCCATTGATGGACCTGTCCTCCATGAATGTATCTAGTTCTTTTTTGAACCCTGTTATAATCTTGGCCTTCACAACATCCTCTGGCAAAGAGTTCCACAGGTTGACTGTGTGTTATGTGAAAAAAAACAAAAACCTGCCATCTATTAATTTCATTTGGTGACCCCTAGTTCTTGTGTTACGAGAAGGAGTAAATAACACTTCCTTATTTACTTTCTTCACACCTGTCATGAGTTTATAGACCTCTGTCATATACTTTTTCAAGATTAAAAGTCCCAGTTCTATTAATCTCTCCTCATACGAAAGCATTTCCATATTCCTAATCATTGCTTTGCCCTTTTCTGAACCTTTTCCAATATATCTTTTTTGAGACGGGCCGACCACATCTGCACGCAGTATTCAAGATGTGGCCATACCATGGATTTCTAGAGAGGCAATATGATATTTTTTGTCTTATCTATCCCTCTCTTAATGATTCCCAACATTCTGTTCACTTTTTTTAACTGCTGCTGCACATTGAGTGGATGTTTTCAGAAAACTATCTACATCATTATCCTCCATTATTTTATACATATAGTTAGGATTATGTTTTCCAATGTGCATTACTTTGCATTTATCAACATTAAATTTCATCTGCCATTTTGTTGTCCAGTCATCCAGTTTTGTGAAAGATCCTTTTGCAGCTTAGTTTTGTATCATCTGCAAATTTTGCCACCTCACTGTTTATCCCTTTTTCCAGATCATTTATGAATATGTTGAATAGATCTGGTCCAATTACAGACCCCTGGGGGACACCATTATTTACCTTTCTCCATTCTGAAAACTGACCATTTATTCCTACCCTTTGTTTCCCATCTTTTAACCAGTTACTAATCCATGAGAGGACTTTCCCTCTTATCCCAGGACAGGTTACTTTGCTTAAGAGCCTTTGGTGAGGGACCTTGTCAAAGGCTTTCTGAAAATATAAGTACACTATATCCACTGGGTCATCCTTGTCCACATGCTTGTTGACCCCCTCAAAAAATTCTAGTAGATTGGTGAGGCATGATTTCCCTTTACAAAAACCAGGCTGACTTTTCCTCAACAAATTCTGTTCATCTATGTGTCTGACAATTCTGTTCTTTACTATAATTTCAACCAGTACGCCCAGTACTGAAATCAGGCTTATCAGCCTGTAATTGCCGGGATCACCTTGGAGCCCTTTTTAAAATTTGGCATCACATTAACTATCCTCCAGTCATTTGTTCGGAAGCTGAGGTAAATGATAGGGTACAGACTATAGTTAGTAATTCCTTCAGAACTCCTGGGTAAATACCTAGTTCCTTCAGAATTCCTGGGTAAATACCATCTGGTCCTGGTGATTATTAACTGTTTAGTTATCAGTTTGTTCCGAAACCTCCTCTAATGATGGGTTTGGGAATCTCTCTCACATCCACAGCTGTGAAGACTGATGCAAAGAATCATTTAGTTCTCTGCAATGGCCTCATCGCTTGAGTGCTCCTTTAGCATCTCGATAGTCCAGTGGCCTCACTGGTTGTTTAGCAGGCTTCCTGCTTCACATATGTATATATTTTTAGAATTGCTATTTCTTTTTGAGTCTTTGGCTAGTTGTTCTTCAAATTCTTTTTTGGCTTTCCTAGTTATATTTTCACACTTCATTGGCCAGAGTTTATGCTCCTATTTTCCTCACCAACTTCCTCAGTTCCAACCACAATGTATGCAAAATGCCAGATCTGAACATGGACCCCTCAAACCAAATATCCCCCCAAACCACACACACCCAATACCCTAGCTCTGACCCTTGCACACACACTGGCACGCCCCCAAGGCCCAGCTTTAAATATCCTCCACATCTACAGACCCCTCACACCAACACATGCCAAAGTCTGGCTCTGACTCCCCCACGTCCACGTCCCCGAGCCCAACTCCAAACAACCCCCCAAACTCAAGCAGCCCCACGATCCCTAGCTCCAGCCATTCCACCCACATAAGAGCATTAGAAGGGCCATATTGGATCACACCAATGGTCACCTAGCCCAGTGGCCGGTGTCAGATGCTTTGGAGGGAACGAACAGAACAGAGTGATTAGCATGAGATCTGCTCCCTGTTATTCAGTCCCAGCTTCTGGCAGAGTTTAGGGACATCTGGCACTTTTGGGTGGCGGGGGGAGCATGTCCCTGAATATCTTGGCTACCAGCCTGTCCTCCCTGAATTTATCTAATTTCTTTTGGAACCCAGTTGTACTTTTGGCCTTCGCAACATCCCATGGCAAGGACCCCAGGCTGATTGTGCCTTGTGTGAAGAAGTACTTCCTTGTGTTCTTTTTAAACCTGCTGCCTGTTAATTTCATCGGGCGACTCCTGGTTCTTGTGTTACCTGGAGAGGTAAATAGCACTTCCCTCGTCACTTTCCCCAAACCATCCATGATTTGATAGACCTCGATCGTACCCGCCCCCTGCCAGTGGTCTCTTTTCCAAGCTGAAAGTCCCAGGGATATTTCAATCTCTCCTCGGGGGGAAGCTGTTCCATGCCCCTTCTCCTTGGCGCTGCCCTTCTCGGTACCTTTTCCAATTCCCCAGCACCGTTTTGGAGACGGGGTGACCTGATCTGCGCGCAGCGTTCGCCAGGGCCAGCCACGCGGCCGGACACGGACACAAGGACCCGGGGTACACATGTTGAGGTCCGTGGTCATTTTCCAAGAAACGCTGAATGACCCGAATGACACGACCCCCCCCCAGGTCCGGCACCCAGCAGCTGATTGTGTCAAGTGCCCGTCAGGCAACAGGGCGGTGCCGGCCCCTGGTCCTCCCGGTGCGGATGCAGGCGGGTTTCCATCCCGGCAGGGGGGATTTGTGGCTCATTCCCCGGCCCTTCCCCAGGGCCCCCGACACCCCTGCGCGTTGCCGGCTGCGGGTGTCCCCGGAGCCCCCCAGGTGGGGTGACCAGAGCTCCCGGTTTTATAGGGACAGTCCCGATATTTGGGGCTTTGTCTTGTCCAGGCGCCTACGACCCCCCAGCCCCGTCCCGATGTCACACGCGCTGCCCGCTCACCCCGCGCCCAGTGACCCCCGGCCTGTCCCCGGCCCCTCCCGCCGCGCCCGCCCCGCACCCCCCCACGGGCCCCCCCGGCGCGCGGCCCCGCCCACCTCACCGCCCCGCTGCCGGCGGGGCCGGAGCAGCCGCCGCGCTGAGCCCCCTGCCCCGGCCATGGCTCCTCGGCCGGACAAAGGGCTGCGGGCGGGGCGGGGCCGCCCCGGATTGGCCGGGCGGCGGGTGGGGCCCGCGCAGGGGGGTTCGTGACGCTCGGTGCCTCCAGCTCCCGAGAGAGGAGCCGGAGCCCAGGCTCCGCGGGGGGTGCCCGGGCTGTGCGGGGGGAACGCGGAGCAGAGCCCGAGGAGCGGCTACAGGAGGCAGCGGGTTGCGGGGGCTCCAGGAAAGCGTTGGGTCCGGGCGGGCAGCAAAGTGCCGCTGTCCCCGGACACCTGCTTCCCCGCCCCGGGCAGCGGATTAACCCCGCGATCAGCCCCGCGCTCCCGCTGCGGCCAGGACCTGCTCCGGGGGCAGAACCCGGGAGTCGGGTAGCAATGGGGGGAGCTGCTCAGAGCGGCCCACTCCGGGACCACGGAGCAGCCACACGCTCGTGCTCTGGCCCAATCCCTGGGAGGCCCCTTCCGTGAGCCCGGCTCCCTTAGGGGCTCGCTCGGTCCCCAGGGCGAGCCCCGGCCCCCTTGGCCCTCACCGCCCTCCTTCAGCCAAACCCTGGAGCCGCCAGCACCCCTGCCTGGCACCGTGAGCCCCCTGCCTTGGACACAACCCACCTTCAGCAGGGGAGTGACTCAGCCTGTGGGGTAACAGCACTGGGGTTTATGAGCTGTCTGCAGCCCGGGGTAGACAGCCCTCGATTAGCACAGAGAGCAGCTGGGAGCGCTACAGGAGGTGGCTCGGGTGAGGAGCAGCCGAGCCCACGAGGAATTCCCGAGACTGGAGTATTCGTATAGAGACAGCCAAGGCTGAGGAAGCTATCCAGCTAGAGGACTGCTCTCACACCGCTGCGGGAGGAGGATATGGCTCTGTCCCAGGTGAGGACACTGGCAGCAGGTTACTTCAGTTAATCAGGGCAGGGCTAGGAGCCCCTGGGAGCAGAGGACCCAGAGATGCCCAAGGTCCCACGGGAAGTGTGGTAGCACATCTGGCACCGAACCCTGGTCTCACAAGGCCTAGTGCACTAACCACTGGACAAGCTGCCTTTCTGTCTAGTAGGCCAGGAGCTTTGGAAAATTCCACCAAGTGCATCTTCAGTGCCTGGTACTTTTACAAATCTGACCCTCCTTTGCTGCTAGGAGGTTGTGGTCCCTGGAACACAGCGGGAGGTGAGCAATTGTTCTTGCTTTAATCTGAGTCAGCTGCTTGAAATCTTTCTTTTCGGTCACTTTTCGAGTTTGCTGATACGTGGCCTGGCTTTTTGAGTTGTTCTCCACCAAAGCTCAGGGTGACAGGCACCATTGCTGGTGCGTGGCTAACCCTGTGGGCGCCGAGGGATGTTGCACCCGGAGCCACAATGGAACCACTGCCTCATACTGGTGAGTGTTTCCTTGCATTAGGATCATCTCCGGCCCCTAGCAGGATGCTGGGGTTACATGCTTGTGCCCTCTAAGGCTAAGAATGCAGAGTGAAGGCTGCATGCACACCCTTAACTCTGCCCCCCATGTGTGCCTGTTTCATTTCAGTGCATGGGTTCTACAGAGCCAGAGCCTGTGTCTCTGGAGACACAATCACTGGGAGAGCCCTGCTGAGATGCCTTCTCTGCCTCTGGAGCGGGTTTTGTTTACACACGGCATCTATAGCAACGAGCTGTGCTTGGCTGCTACTGCTTTCCTGCTCCCTGGAGGGGTTGCTCCCATCCAAGGCCTCCCTGGCAAGCTCCTTCCGGACGGGTGGCTGTGCCTTCACCATGAATTTGGGGGCAGCTGAGGCCAGGGGGGAGACTCCCCCATGGATGCAGATCATCCAACAGCCGGTAGGTAAATCCTGGAGACCAATCTGCAGATTAAGGTCTTGCTGAGTTGCTCATGCGTGGGCAGCTATGGGGCAGCCAGGTCCTGATTGCTCAGGCTGGGCTTCCCTTTCCCCCAGTGAGACATTCAGGACACTGTGTTTCTAGCTGTTCCTCCACTCCTCTGCCAGGACTGCTCATGACGGTGTCCGTCCTCAGAAGACTTTGTGTCCTGGGCTCTCTGATGGGGCCAGGGCTGGGGAGGAGACTAGGGTGAGCCAAGGGGGGCCGAGTGTGGGGTAATCAGGGGAGGGACTGGGATGAGGTGGGGGGGGTTGGTGACTTGGGGTGGGAGTGAGCGGGCTGGGGGAGACCAGGCCAGGAGTGGGGGGCAGTGGAATGAGGTGAGGGTGGGAGTAGGGTACCACCTTTGAAATGCAAAAACACCGGCACCCACCCACACAAGGCAAACCCGCCACAACCCCAACCCAGCCTCAAGGCAACTCCGCAGCCTCCCCGCAGCGGCCACTTCATAGTGTCTAGAGAGAGAACACATGTAGAGAAGACAGACGACATCCCAGGTCCCCTCGCTCTTGTGTGTTGGTGGGCAGATGGGCTGTGTTTTCGGTAGTTTTGATCTGTTACCACGTAAACTGCGGCAGTGGGAACGCTGCAGTGTCTCTGACAGGACACAGACACTTTGAACATTAGCTAGCCCAGTGCAGTGTGACAAACGCAAATCTTTAGACACACGTGAAAAAACCTCAAGAGATTAAATTACTTTTCTGGCAACAGCAAATCCATAAAAAAACGGCCAGGCCGGTCAAATATCAGCCAGGTGGTAACCATAGGTTGAAGTGGGGGGGTTGGGATGAGGTCAGGCTGGGTTTGGGGTGAGTTGGATGAGGAGTGGGTTGGATTGGGGTGAGGTGAGGCTGGGAGTCAGGTGAGATTGGGGTGAGGGGGGAGTTGGGGTGAGGGAGGATGAGGGGCTAGTGGGATTGGGGTGAGGGAAGACAAGGGGCGGGTGCGATTGGGGTGAGGGGTTGGGTGAGGTGGGATAAGGGGTGGTTGGGATTGGGGTGAGGGAGGATGAGGGGCAGTTGGGAGTGGGGTGAGGTGGAAGTGACGGGTTGGGGTGAGATGAGGTTGGGAGTTGGGTGGGATTGAGGTAAAGGGGGATTGGGGTGAGGTGGGATGAGGAGCAGTTAGGGGGGAGGTTTGGGCTGGGACTAGGCCTCCTTGTGAGATTTCCCCCATGACAGCTCCTGGCTCTGCAGGATGCAAGGCCCTGTCCAGAGGCAGAGGGTCATCGAGATTGCCCTGTACTGAGACCTTGCAGACATGCATGTGCTGGCGGGCTGCAGCAGGCCAGCTCCATGCTCAGTGGGGTGGGGTGCAGCCCGCCCAGACCCAGTCCTGGCTCACCTCAATTCCACCCTCGCATCCCAGCTCTGCCTCCCCCCAATGTTTCCCCTGCTTCCAGCCCTTCCTCTCTCCAATCGTTTCCTCCACCCTGCAGCCCTCTCACATTAGTTGCTCTCTGCATTGTTTTCTAGATTCCCCAACAGCCGATGACAATATTTCAGCAGATCCCTGGGATCCTGTCTCCGTTCGCTCAGCCTGTAAGGCCAGGACACGTCCGAGAAGGTAGGAGACTAAAACATAAAAGCTTCCCTGCAAGTTCAGCAACACTAACAAATACTCAGGCAGAAATTCTCATGCTAAAAACCCACCAGAACAATGGTTTAAACAGACATCTTTATCCATCCGAAAGAAACCAAACAGTGCACATCATCCCCTTCTAAGCAGGTACTCGTGACCCAAAGCCTGCTTGGTGCCAACTTGTAGCTGGCATAGAGGGTGCCCAGGGGTTTATCCTTGGGTCTAATGCTTACACAACAGTGCTACAAAGCATGGCACTGACGTCTCTACCAACAGCCAGTAAAGCACTGGTCGTCCTAGTCACTGGGAGATGTATGTACGGGTGATATTTAAGGAGTTATATAGCCATACTGAAAACTATGCTTGAAGGTGTGTAAGTTCAGATAGGTCTTTTGAAGGTGACAAACAGATTCAATTCAGGCAGCAGGTAGGAGAGGCTTCTCACTCCCTGGCTGACCGTTGGGTGTCTTCTGCATAAGTCAATCTGCATATGGCGCCATGAGCTGATCAAGATTGTCTTGTCAAGGAGAGTTCATGAAATCTGCAGGAAGGAACACACAGGAGGGGATTGTCCTGTTTATGACTGGGATCAAAGAATTCAGCCTGATCTACACTAGACAATTAAGTTGCTTTAGCTCTGTCACTCAGGGGTGTGAAAACTCCACACCCCTGAGCAGTGTAGGTAAGCCAACCTAACTCCCCAGTGTAGGCAGTTCTACTCAGAACAAGGAACAGTGGTCTCAAGTTACAGTTGGGTAGGTCTAGGTTGGATATTAGGAAACACTATTTCACTAGGCAGGTGGTGAAGCACTGGAATGGGTTACCTGGGGAGGTGGTGGAATCTCCTTCCTTAGAGGCTTTTAAGGTCAGGCTTGACAAAGCCCTGGCTGGGATGATTTAGTTGGGGATTGGTCCTGCTTTGAGCAGGGAGCTGGACTAGATGACCTCCTGAGGTCCCTTCCAACCCTGATATTCTATGATTCTTATATGTAGGCCTTGTCTAAACTACACTGTTTTGTCAACAAAAGCCGTTTCATTGACAAAACAGTGGAGGTGTACACACTGCAATGCTCCTTCTGACAAAACTCTCCTGCTTTGCCGACAAAATAAAACCACCTAGACGAGAAGCATGGAGGTTTTTGCAGCACAAAGTGTTAGTGTAGACACCACTCTTGGTTATGTCACTGTACATGGCCTCCAGGAGGTGTCCCACAATGCCCATCCTGACCGCTCTGGTCAGCAGTTCAAACTCCACTGCCCTGCACTCAAATAGCAGGCATTCACCTCTCCCCATTTAAAGACCCAGGAATTTTTGAAATTCCGCCTCCTGTTTGCTTGGCGTGGACACAGCTCACCTCGCATCTTCCCAGCGAGTAGGTGGCGAGTAGCACAGTGGGATAGCTACCCACAATGCACTGCTCTCACTGTTGATGCCAGAGCACCAACTGTGGACATGCTCTGCTGACAGAAGGAGCATCATGGGAACATGCACAAGCCATGTCATTATACCAGTTTTTGATTGTCGGCGTAACTTGCGTCGATGAAACTGTGTAGTGTAGACAAGGCCCTAGCGACCATTTCTGGGGGAGGCGGCTCCCCTACGCCAACAGGAGGACCCCTCCCATTGCTGCAGGTCGTGTCTATACCGGAGCACTAGAGGCGCAGCTGCGCCACTGTAGCATTTAAAGTGTAGACAAGCCCTTAGTCTGGTATCTCAGGAGAATGAAGAGAGACACCCGGTACCTACCTAGCAGACAAGCATCCAGCATGCTTGTCTTCAGAATGGAAGGCCCGGGCCAGCCTGTCTGTTACTCTGGGAGGAGGAATTTGGTTGAGCTAACCTGTACGAGACATTGGAATGGCTTGTTAGGTAAGTCTAAGCTCTAGAAGGCGTGGTATGACTTCTTTTTAAAGATGGAACCAGTTGTTTCCAACACTTTTACCCATGTGCTATTACTTGAATCTCTGTTAAATAAGCTTACATTTGGCTTTCCCCTGAACCAGTGCTGTGAGCTGAGTGGAGTGGTGGTCCCGTGGTGTCTCTGGTAATCTGGGGTGCTGGTCCTTTGGGAACAGTGGATCTGGGAATTGTGCAAGTGGTCAATGAGGAGAGAAAAGGAGAGAAAGCAGAACTGTTTCTGCATGTCGCTAACCAGCAGAATGGGCAGGCCGAGAGATAGGGCTGCCCAGAGGATTCAGTGGGCCTGGGGCAAAGCCATTTTGGGGGCCCTTTCCATAAAAAGAAGTTGCAATACTCTAGAATACTATATTCTCATGGGGGCCCCTGCGGGGCCTGGGGCAAATTGCCCCACTTACCTCCCCCTCCCCCCACTGGGTGGCCTTGCTGACAGACAACGGCTTGTGTTGCCAGTTGCCAGTGGAGGTGGGGAGCTGACCCCTGGCAGGCACAGACAAGCCTCACACTAGGAGCAGGTGGTAGCAAGGTGCCTCCCAACCTTGGGCATCCCTGGGAAGCATAACACAGGTGGGTTAACTGTTTCCAAGCATCTTGCTTCATGCTCTTACCAGATCACAGCTGACACCAGCTCAGACTGCTGCAATTCCTGAAACCAGTGACAGGAATTCCTGACACAGCAAAGCAATGGCCGTGTCCCCTAAGATACGATTAACAGCCTCTTATCGATGTTCCAGGCGCTCCGTGCACAATAGTCAGCAAATAGCTTGGCGTTAGTCAATCTAACTGACTGTTGCTTCAAACTGAATGGCTTTGCTCTCTCATTCTCACCCAGCTCTATAGTGAGGGGTTGTTCTCTTCTCCTTGGCAGATCTGATAGAGTTAATGATGATACAAAACGCCCAGATGCATCAGGTGATCATGAACAACATGACCATGGCCGCACTGGCATCCTTTGGATTCAGCCCAGCTCCCGCTGCTGCCCAGGTAGGTGTGTCCGACTGGGATGAGATTGTCACGCTGTCCGGAGTAGTCCACCACCGTGAGCGCCTGCCTCGGGGCAGACTGTGACAAACCAGGGCAGATGCCTCCAGCTGGTGGTGTGGTCTCTAATTAGATTTCATCAAGCTAGCAACAAATGTGAACTCCTGGGTCACTATCCCAGTCTCACCATGGAGTCACAGACAGTCTCCTTGGGCTCTCTAATCTATCTTGCCACCCGGCAAACTGGACTTTGGGATAAATGGTCACTTACACCAAAAATCACACCATGTTCAGGTTGCTTCTAGTGTCTAGAGCGCAGTCACTTACCCCAGATCAGTTGGTACTCTAGATCTTACACCAAAGACAACCCCTGTAGCCAATTCTATAGTAAAACTAAGTAAAGGTTTATTAGCTAAGAAAAAGGAATGAGAGTTATTGAAAGGTTCGAAGCAGACTGTGAAGAACTTCAAAAATCTCACAAAACTAAGTGATTGGGCAACTAAATGGCAAATGAAATTTAATATGGATAAATGTAAAGTAATATGATGGGGGCTAATTTACCTACAGCTAATCAGGAAAGAGATCTTGGAGTCATCATGGATAGTTCTCTGAAGACGTCCACGCAATGTGCAGCAGCAGTCAAAAAAGCAAACAGGATGTTAGGAATGGCTGAAAAAGGGATAGAGAATAAGACAGAATATCTTATTGCCCTTATATAAATCCATGGTATGCCCACATCTTGAATACTGCGGTATCCTCATCTCAGAAAAAATATCTCAGAAAAAATATACTGGAATTAGAAAAGGTTCAGAGAAGGGCAACTAAAATGATTAGGGGTTTCGAACGGGTCCCATATGAGGAGAGATTAAAGAGGCTAGGACTTTTCAGCTTGGAAAAGGGGACTAAGGGAGGTATGATAGAGGTATATAAAATCATAAGTGGTGTGGAGAAAGCGAATAAGGAAAAGTTGTTTTCTTGTTCCCATATTACAAGAACTAGGGGCCACCAAATGAAATTAATAGGCAACAGGTTTAAAACAAATAAAAGGAAGTTCTTTTTCACGCAGCGCACAGTCAACCTGTGGAACTCCTTGCCTGAGGAGGTTGTGAAGGCTGGGACTATAACAAGGTTTAAAAGAGAACTGGATAAATTCATGGAGGTTAAGTCCATTAATGGCTGTTAGCCAGGATGGATAAGGAATGGTGTCCCTAGCCTCTCTTTGTCAGAGGATGGAGATGGATGGCAGGAGAGAGATCACTTGATCATTACCTGTTAGCTTCGCTCCCTCTGGGGCACCTGGTGTTGGCCACTGTCGGTAGACAGGATACTGGGCTGGATGGACCTTTGGTCTTACCTAGTCTGGCTGTTCTTATGTAAAGCAGGTACAATATATGTACCGGTGTGTCACAGTCTGTAATTCCAAATGGTAGCAGAGATGTAGTAGTTGGCTAGTTTCCCAAAACTCTCTCAAGGCTACCCAGAATAACTCTGGGGATAGCCATCTTCTCGTTCAGTTATTCCGCCCTGTTAGGATCCAAAAAGTCCAGAGATGAAGGATTCCTCTGAATCTACACTTATAGCTTCTTCTCACAGAAAGCAGGCTGCCAGGGTCACTACCCAGGTGGGTTCTTCCGTTGAGGACGGAGCGTGAGGAATGCATTTAGAGTCTTTCACCTCCAGTCATCACACACGCAATGACCACTTGCTTTGAAATTAGCACTTTCCTGTTAAAGGTCATCATTTGCCACGAGGCTTCTTTCTCGTTTGGTGGGTTATTTAGTTGCAGAGCTAACACAATGTGAATGTTTGCTACATTATAACAGGCTACAGAGTAGTAAAAACCATGCATGTAACTTCCCATTACTTGTCATGAAGTTTAAACGCTCTTATACATTTAACAATCTCTTTGATCTGTACTAATACACAAGGGAATTGGTCTGGCTTCCAGCCACACATTTGTGAGCATTCAATGAGGCCTGGGGCTCTGGCAAGAGCTGGCCCCTAGTCTGTCAGCGTCACAGAAACATTGACTAGAGCTTGACCTGAGTTCACTGCCTGAGCCACTGAGCTGGATGCAGACGGTGAGTAAGCCCCTGTCCTAGCAGGGGAACGTAACTAAGGTTTTAAAATTCTTTCCCTGGAATAATCTACACCAATGGTCCCCAACCTTTTTTGTCTGGTGGGCGCCAGACGATGAGCCACAGAGGACCGTGGCAGCGGACGAGCATCCACCGAAATTCCACTGACAAGTGGCAATGTCAATAGGCGTCGCCGCTGAAATGCTGCCAAGTAGCGTCATCCAGAGGTGTCAAATACCACCAAAAATCGGCGGTATTTCAGCGACAACACCTCTGGATGACACAGCTTGTCGGCGGCATTTCGGCAGATGCTCGTCCGCCGGCCAGTAAACGGGCACACTTAGATGCCCTGGCAGGCACCAAGGCACCCATGGGCACCGCGTTGGGAACCCCTGATCTAAGCCTTGTCTACACACAGAGGTTGTACTGCTCTAATTATACCAGTGGAGTTAAAGCTGTGCAATCCTCTCCCCCCATAGCATGGATCCAGCTATAGCTATATTGCGGGCAGGGCTATGCTTAAAAAGCTGCAGTGGTGCAGCTGTAGTGCGTTAGTGAAGACACTGCTACGAGCTTCTCCTATCGGCATAGTGAATTGACCTCCCTGAGAGGCGGTAGCTCAGTCGACAGGAGATGCTCTCCCGCCGACACAGCGCTGTCTACCCCCGGGGTTTGGTCAGTGTCACTACGTCGCTCACAGGTGTGGATGTTTCACACCCTGAGCAATGCAGTTACACCAATGCACGTTTGTAGTGCAGTCCTGGCCCCAGATAATCACCTGTATACAGGCAGAACTGCGTCTGCACTGGCGGGATTGTGTCCCTTCAACTCTGCCAGGTTAGTTAAAGGAGAACAACTTTCTCGTGTGGACAAGGCCTGGTTCTCTGTTTTTCTGCACTCTGTGTGTTCATTTATTGAGTGCAAAGTGGGGATGAGATGCTGCCATTCTGAGACAGGAGCATTTGACACCCTCTTTGCCTTGGTATTAATGGTGACGCATGGCACAGGGATATGGAGAATCAGGCCCTGTGGAGTCAAATTCTAATCTCATGTTACACCCCCTGCAACAGCCCTGAGGTCAGTGGAGCTGTCATGAAGGGCTTGGCCATGGTGGGTTAGTCCGCACTAGAGGGGCTGAATCTAGTGCACACTAGTGTATTGCACACTAATGGGCCCTTGTGAGTGCTGCTGGTGCACATTGAAAGGTCACTAGTGCAATATCATTTGAAACAGGCCATCAGCATGCACTAAGGACCTTTTAGTGCACGCTAGCAGACTCTGCACAGGTCAGAGGGTGCACCACACACTAGTGCAGACTAGAATTGACACCCCTCTGGTGTGGGCGAGCACACAAGCCGACAAGCCTGAAGGGTTGTGTCTACACGGCCATCACGAGGGCTGATGGCAGCTTGTGTAGACATTCCTGAGCTTGCTTTAATTCACGCGCTGGGCAACTGGAGCAGCGACACCATGGCAGCTGCCCATGTAATGAGCTAGGATCTACATACATATTTACATTTTATTTATATAAAATTAACAAGTTTATTCTACTCTCACTACCATAGGTGCCGACTCCGTGGGTACTCTGGGGCTGGAGCACCCATGGAAAAAAAATGGTGGGTGCTTAGCACCCACTGGTAAGCCCCCCAATCAATACCTCTCCCTTCCCCCAGTGACTCCTGCCCACTGGCGGGTCCCGCCTATCAGCACCTCCCCCTCCCTCCTACCGCCTGCCTTGGATCAACTATTTTGTGGCACTGGGTAGGGAAAGATGTCTGACGCCCTCCGTGCTGGGGAGATGATTGTTCCCTTTACAGCCCACAAACCCGAGCGGGTTGGGCAATCCCTGCTCTCTGCAGGCCTTGGTCGTTACAGAGATGTTGCAGGTAGTCCAGGGCAGGCAGCGGCAGCTTCCTTTCCAGGGGCCTGCCGGACCTCCTCCTCATTGAGCCAAGGAGCTGTGGCTATGAGCCCAGCACTAGTTGTCATGAGTGAGGCTGGAGGATGCTTTCCAGGGCTTATCCCCTCTGATCTGCAGGCAGTGGGATGCCATCGACCAGGGGAGCCCACCTTGGCTCTGGATCCTCGTGGCTCTAGATTGTGGCCCTTGAGGGCAGTGGCGTGTGTGAAAATGTGTCCCCCTGAGCCGGGCCCCGTGGGTGCCTTCCCCACAGCCTCCCCTGCAGCCCCCGGGGCAGCGCTGGCTGAGCCAGGAGTGCTGCGAGCTGCTCCTCAGCAGCTTCCCCGCTGCCCACCTGTGCATGGCAGGGGATGGAGGGGGAGCAGCTCTGTCTGACTGAGACGTTGCCTGTTGGGGGGATGCCTAGCACAGGGTCGCTCCCTCCTCACACAGCCCTGTGGGGCCGACTGGGAAAGGGGAAGAAGGGGGAAGGGATATCTCAGTGGTTAGAGCATTGGCCTGCTAAACCCAGGGTTGTGAGTTCAATCCTTAAGAGGGCTATTTGGGGAACTGGGGTAAAAATCTGGGGTTTGGTCCTGCTTTGAGCAGGGGGTTGAACTAGATGACCTCCTGAGGTCCTTTCCACCCCTGATATTCTATGATTCTAAGAAGCTGAGCCCCAACAACTAGTCATGGCTCCTGGTTCTCTGCCCTAGCCCCAGTGGGTGGTGAGTGTGGTGCCCAGCTGGGGGCACTGTGTGCTCCAGCTGCTCCCCTGTGCCAGGGTCATGGGGCACCGAGTGTCAGACCTGGCTCTGCTGGAGCCGTGCTGCTAGCGGGTGGTTTCCTTTGCGCTGGGAGCAGGACAACACAGGGACTCTGTCTGAATGTTTGGATTGGGGCCCCTTGGCCCTTCAGAAAAAGGCTGTCTGCCCTCCGACTGAGGGGGCCCAGAGTGTGTGATGGGGGAATCACCTGAACTCCTCCCTCGCTGTGTCTGTCTCACTGCACTGTGGAGCAGTCTGTGATCCCAGGCCCCGTCCCTCCGGTGGCCCCCTGGCTGGCTGGGCGTGCAGGGGATGAGGCTGGGCTCCTGAGTTTCCATCTCAGTGTTGCTCTGGGCCACGTTCTGGTCCCAGTTATAACAATGTTATCCCCGTTCCTGTGAATGGCCCACGCAGAGCTGCAGTCAGGTGCGTAGAGCTCTGTGCACCCATTGATCAGCGGGTGCTGCGTGTCCCCCTAGGCAGGGCCGGCTCCAGGCCCCAGCGCGCCAAGCACATGCTTGGGGCGGCATGATGCAGGGGGCGCTGTGTCGGTTGCTGGGAGAGCAGCAGGCGGCTCCGGTGGACGTCCCTGCGGAGGGTCCGCTGGTCCTGCAGCTCCTGTGGAGCATCCGCAGGGACGCCTGCGGGAGGTCCACCGGAGCTGCGGGACCGGCAAGCGGCAGAGCGCCCCCCGTGGCGTGCCGCCATGCTTAGGGCGGCGAAATGGCTAGAGCCGGGCCTGCCCCTAGGACGGGGTTCACTCGCCGCTGCAGCTGTCCCGGGGATTAGCTTTACTAGCCAGTGCACTCTTTTCTGGGGGTGTCTCACTCATAGGTGCCGACTCCGAGAGTGCTTTGAGGCTGGAGCGCCCACGGGGAAAAATTGATGGGTGCGCTGCACTCATCGGCAGCTGCCCACCCCAGCTTACCTCCGCCTTTCCCCTGAGTGCACCGTGGCTCCGCTTCTCCCCCTAGCTCCCAGCGCTTGCCACTGCGAAACAGCTGTTTTGAGGCTGCCACCATAACCCCTGCTTCAGGACCCACTTCACTCCCAGGACCATACAGTCCTCTGTCCATGTCCTGCTCTTTTCTCCCCCATTCCCTCCCCTTGACTCTAACAGGGTTCAAAAAAGAACTAGATAAATTCATGGAGGATCAGTCCATCAATGGCTATTAGCCAGGATGGGCAGGGATGGTGTCCTTAGCCTCTGTTTGTTAGAAGCTTGGAGTAGGCAACAGGGGACGGATCACTTGATGATTCCCTGTTCTGTTCATTCCCTCTGAGGCACCTGCCATTGGCTGCTGTTGGAAGACAGGACACTGGGCTAGATGGACCTTTGGTCTGACCCAGTCTGGCTGCTCTTACATTCTTCCGGGGGAACTGTAGTCTGCTGTCCAGCCACTTCCCTCAGTGGCAACAGCAGCCAAATGTCTGGCCATTTCCTCAGTGGTGTTGGGGACCCGGGCCCACCCACTACTCCAGCTCCCAGCCCAGGGACCCTGTAGATGGCAGCCACGTGGTTGCATCCTCTCCAGCTCCTCAGTACCTTTCCCTGGGTCACTTCCCTGCAGCTCCAGCACCCTTTTTGCCCTTGCCTCAGCCTGAAAATCCCAGCAGCCCCCTCTAGCTCCCCTGGTCCCTGCTGGCAGCACCGCTCTGTCCAGGATGCCGGCTGCCTCCAGGCTCCCAGTTCTCCCTCCTTGAGTTCCAGGGTGTAACTGACCCTGCTGTGCTCTGCAGCTCTTCTTATATGGGCCTACCAGGCCCTGATTGGCTGCTCCTCTCAGCCCTTCTCTGATTGGCTGCCTCCTGCATAGTCTCCCTAGGGCTCTATTAGCCCCATAGAACTCAGTGGCGGGCAGGTGCCACATCACACCCCTCTGCCCCAATCCACAGTGCTTGTGAGTCTGCTGCATCCCACCGACCCAGCCTTGCTCCTTAGCCCCAGCCATACAGGCTCATGTTTTAGCTCTGAAGTCTTGGATTCAACCCCTGCTGTGCCAGCCAAGGTGGCGGCTGGGACACGCAGGCAGTTTGACTGCAGACTGGAGCTTTGGCTGAGCCAGCTCCATAATGCCAGTCGACGTAGGCGTAAGCGCGGCCCTTGGTGCATAGGCTGGCTGTGCACAGGGCTGTGTGTTCACTGAACAGCGGGGATAGAAGCAATTTGTTGAACATAACAGCCCTGAAAAGGATTTAATTTAATAGTTGATTCAAAACACATTGATTAAATATTTCATTCCCACAGGGACAACAAACAAATGCTGTTTCCGTTTTGGTGGATGCAGCAGTTGTGGCCAGTGTTTGTTGCTAAATAACTGTCATATCCCTGATTCCTTCCCACCCCTCTGTGGCCTGGACGAGGCAGGGTCTGGTGTGAGTGTGTGATCACTGAGTTGAAGGCTGACTCGGGAGGCATACGTGCCAGGGGGCCAGATTAGAGGGCTGCTGTGTTCTGAAAAGTGACCAAATGGCTCCAGGAGGGTAGTTTCTGATTCCAGATCTGATGTGAGCGAGTAGATCAAACATGATCAAACAAACAGATGTTTCACTAGCTTATAGACTGATAGACCCATAGGGCTAGAAGGGGCTGCAAGATGCAGGATTCCCACCTGCAAACTCCTTTGGTCTCCAAGAGTCAAGCTGGGTCCTTTCCATCACCAGTTTTAATGACAAATCAGGCCCTCTAGGGCACCTGTACAGCCCCATTGTTTTCAGTGGATCTTGCTGTGATGGAAGAGGCTGGAACTTAGCTACCATTTCTGTGGGTGATGCACCAGAAGGAGCAGACTCCAGCTCCCTTTCCCTTAGCCTCCGTTGGCGGATGGGAGGGAAGACCTGGGTTTTGTCCCTGTAGATCTGACTTTGTGCTACAGGAGCAGCTGAGTTTGAAGGGCCCGTACTTGCAAAGGATGCTGGGATGTTGTCATAAACAGATAGTTAAGGGTTAATGTCTCTTTTACCTGTAAAGGGTTAAGCTCAGTAAACCTGGCTGACACCTGACCAGAGGACCAATGGGGGGACAAGATACTTTCAAATCTTGGTGGAGGGAAGTCTTTGTTTGTGCTCTTTATTTTGGGGGCTGTTTGTTCTTGGGACTAAGAGGGACCAGACGTCAATCCAGGCTCTCCAAATCTTTCTAAACCAGTCTCTCATGTTTCAAAATTGTAAGGAACAGCTAGGCAAGGCGGATTAGTTTTATTTTTGTTTTCTCAACGTATAAATGTTCCTTTTTTTGCTGAGAGGATTTTACTTCTGTTTGCTGTAACTTTGAACCTAAGGCTAGAGGGGGTTCCTTTGGGCTATATGAATCTGATTACCCTGTAAAGTATTTTCCATCCTGATTTTTACAAAGATGATTTTTACTTTTTCTTTCCTTAATTAAAAGCTTTCTTTTTAAGAACCTGATTGATTTTTCCTTGTTTTAAGATCTAAGGGGATTAGATCTGGACTCGCCAGGGATTGGTGGGGGGAAAGGAGGGAGGGTGGTTAATTTCTCCTTGTTTTAAGATCCAAGGGATTTGGGTCTGTGTTCACCAGGGAATTGGTGAAGTCCCTCAAGGCTACCCAGGGAGGGGAGAGTTTTGGGGGGACAAAGTGCTCCAGACACTGAAATTCTGGATGCTGGCAGTGTACCAGATCTAAGCTAGTAATTAAGCTTAGAAGTGTCAATGTGGCTCCCCACATTTCTACCCTAAAGTTCAGAGTGGGGAAGGAACCTTGACAGATGTCTTTGGTGAACTCGCCTGCATAGAAAACATACATTGCTCTTGATTAAAACTTGAGGTAACCCCACTAATCGCTCCACCTAGAAAACTTCCAGGGGACCTGAGAGACCAGACTCAGCTGAATTTAGAAATTACAGTATAGGAAAGCCAGGGCTCTGACTGGGTACATCCAATGGAGTTGGTAGAAAAAACCAATAAGGTTCTGCGGACATGCCTAGAACCAAAAGAACATAATGCAGCTGTCTGCTCTCCGGGAAGGTATTTATAGACTGTTCAAGTCATCTGTTAACCTTCGCTTAGGTACCCTAGACTGAACTTCTGTAGCTCTCAGCATGAGGCAGGTTTGCCAGAGCCCAAATCCTTCTTGTGCCTCTTTCCCAGTTTGTCAACATCCTTTTTAAAATGTGGACGCCAGAACCGGGCCCAGGAGCCAGTAATGGTCTCCCAAGCGTTGTCTACAGAGGTAACACCACCGCCCTGCTCCCACTCTGTATGATCCTGTTCACATAGCCCAGGATCGCATTAGCTTTAAGCTGTATTGTGCCCTGGCCCCAAAGTCCCATTCAGAGTCACTGCTTTCCAATGTAGCCCCCTACCCAGTAAGTGGGACCTACATTCCTTGTCCCTAGATGTTTGACCTGACACTTGGCTGCATTAAAGCACACGTCATTCAAGTGAGCCCAGCTCACCAGGCGATGCAGCCTGCTCTGGAGAATTGCCCTGGCCTGATGGCTGTTTACCTCCCCACCTAGGCTGGTGTCATCTGCAGATTTCACCAGCATTGTGTTTTGCATGGTGGGGCGACCCATTTGGGCAAGACTCAGTTACGCTGAGGGTTGCGGGTGGAGAAATAGTTCCACAAGTCCCCATCACAATGCTAACTCTGAGATGGGCCTGGTAAGGGGAACCACAGGCTGAAATACTGCGTGGCGTGACTGGAGCATGGGCAGAACTGCAAGGGGAGGCTCACTGTAACAAGGTGGTGTTGGTAACCCTGAGCCCAGCCCCAGGAACCCTGCCTACCACAGGCCTAGTCCTAGCGTGGAGTGGCCTCCCTTTAGGAACCATCACTACGCCGGGGAGTCCTACTGGCCCTAGGCCTAAACTTAACCCAGAGAAGCCTCCCCTTAGGAAACTTAACCTGAGCCTGGGGACCCCTATCCTTAGTCACCCTAACTCTAGCCTGAGGATCCATACAGGCCCAACCATGCCCTGGATACCCCCACCCTGGGTAGCCCTAGGCCAGGGAGACCTAGTGACTCCCTGTGGTCAACCGTGTTTGGTCAGCCCCGACCTGTGCCATAATCAGTTGCCTCCCAGCTTAAGGGGCAGGATTACTTGGGGTCAGGTGACAGCTGGAAACATCTGGCCCTCAGGACTATGAGACAGAGCTCAGTTTGCAGGGGGGCTCATGAGGAGCAGGCCGGGCTCTTGGGAGAGGCCCTGAAGGAGGGTTGGGAAGGACTCCAGGGAAGCAGCCGGGTGGCCAGGGCTGTATCCCAGAGCAGGGAAGATGGAAAGAGAGCCCCAAGGATGGGCTGAGGAGGAGCCCAAGTGAGGCAGGGAGAACCTCTTGTTTGGACTTTTGTTACCCCAGAAGGGGATTGACCAGTGGGGTGACTCAGCCAGCCAGCTAACCTATGGGAATCCCCAGGAGAGACAAAGCCCTGGTGAGGGAAATTGAGGCAGAGAGCACCTACAGTGCCGTGCTTGGCCAGCAGAGGGTGCTAGAAGGCAGGCCTGCCTTGTGACACTCAGGATGTGCCAGCTGGCAGGATGCCTAGCTTATAAACACTGAATTGCTCAATTTAAAACCAATCAATCAATCAAATCGCAATCTTCTCCCCTTCCCCCAGCAACACAGAACTCAACTGGGAACATGCGAGATATTCTCCGCTCCCTCCCCCACCTGCATGGCTGGGAAGGGGCAAACGCCAGCCCCACATCCTAGCCCCAGGGGCTGCAAGGAAAGCTGCTCTCCGCATGGAGCTACCCCCCAGGCCCACTGCTTGGCTGAAGGCACCTGCTCCCCTGGCCCACCCCGAACACCTGAAACCACCGCTGGCTGCAGAGCAGAGCTATCAAAAGTCAGGAAACGCCCAGGTAAAGGCAGCTGCCTCTTCCACTGCCCGAGCTGTGTGGTGAGTGGAGCCTGGCCCCATCCCTACCACATACCCCGCCTCCGGCACTGCGCAGTGCACAAGATGGGCCATTGGCACGTGGCATTTCATGATGTTTAAGGGCTTCCCTCTGCAGCGTGAGCGTTCACGCACCATAGCGCTTTGCATGGAATACCGCTGCTAGCCAGCCATGGACCCCAGCCCCAATACAGGAGCCTGCTGTACGGCTGAGCTCCCCGGTCAGCTCAGACCCTCCATCTCCAAAGGCCTGCGGAGCTCAGCCCCTCACCAGGGGAGCCAAGGGGATGCCCAGGGCCTAGCGGGCTGAAACGTGACCCTCATGGCAGACCAGGGATGGACTCAGCTGTGCTGAACGCCATCGGAACGACTTACCGGGGCTGGGGTGGATTCTCCATCCCTGGCCATTTTAAAATCAAGATGGGATGTTTTTCTGAAAGCTCTGCTCTAGTTCAAGTAGGGATGAATTCATCCCTAGGGCTCACAGTGTACAGGTCAGACTGGGTGATCACTGGGATATCTGCCGGCCTGACATTCTCTGAAATAAAAAGGGGATTTTCTACCGATGCTGCTGGACTCAGACAGACCCTGCGGTTCCCTCTGGCTCTCCAGCTTCTAGCCCATGCTGCCCAGTGTCACCGCACAGGGTGTCCTTAAGGCCTGGCATGGGCTCCTGGAAGGTACTGCTGGCCCCATGACAGTCTCATGCTACAGCACGAGAGCACATGACTTCTGAGAAGAGGCTGAGGGAACTGGGCTTATTTAGTCTGCAGAAGAGAAGAGTGAGGGAGGATTTGATAGCAGCCTTCAACTACTTAAAGGGAAGTTCCAAAGAGGATGGAGCTTGGCTGTTCTAGGTGGTGACAGATGACAGAACAAGGAGCAATGGTTTCAGGTTGCAGCGGGGGAGGTCTAGATTGGATATTAGGAAACACTATTTCACTAGGAGAGTGGTGAAGCACTGGAATGAGTTCCCTAGGGAGGCGGTGGAATCTCCTTCCTTAGAGGTTTTTAAGGCCCGGCTTGACAAAGCCCTGGCTGGGATGATTTAGTTGGTGTTGGTCCTGCTCTGAGCAGGGGATTGGGCTAGAACCTCCTAAGGTCTTTTCCAACCCTAATCTTCTATGATTCTATGATCAGGTCACCAGGCGTAAGCTGTAAGAGTGGCCGGCAAGCCCAGCTGGGAGCTGCAGAGCCTGTGAGTGTGGGGGCGTCTTGCTGGGCTTAGGAATCAATTCGCTAAACACAGTTACCGAGAGTCAGGTAAAGCTCCAGGGGTAGCGATCGTGGCCAAGGGCAAGGAGACACCCCAAGATGCCTTTTATTCCTTCCCTGTAGGTGAACCTGGTCCCTCTGCACACTGAAGATGAAGAAGCAGATTTGGTATTCCACCATCACTACGCACCATACCCCACTGCCACTCCCGCCCCCCCATGGCAGCCCCTGGCGCAGCCTCCAGCTTGGGCACAGGAGCCCCCTAGCATACGCCACGTCAGCCTGGACCCACACCCAGCCCCAGCAAGGAGGACTCAGGATGAGTGAGTAATGAGAATGCACCGTCAGTGGGGAGCCAGCCATAGAAGGCGTACGGAGCCAGAAGCTGAGTGCTGGGGAGGTGGGCCCAGGCCAGCAGAGGGAGGAGAGGCTGGTGCCATGGGCAGGGAAGGTGGGAAACGTCCACTGCATCAGAGTGGGAGATGGGCAGAGCCGGCTGCAGGATCCAAGAATTCCAGTAAATTCTCCCATTTAATTAACTTCATCCCCTGCTATCGGGTTAGAATCCCATCACCGCACTCACCAGCTCCTCCAGCTCCTGGGCCCTGCCTCCACCCACTCAGACCACAGGCCAGTCCCTTCCGTGGAGACAGGGAGGGATACAGGTAGGGGGCAGGCTGCTGCCAGTGGGGTGGGGGGGGCATTCCAAGGTACATAGTAAAATCTCAGTCTGGGCACTAGTGGGGGCCTGTCTAGAGAGAGGGGTGTGTGAGGCCCCCCATCCATTGTGGGAGATGTAGCCTGGCCCATAGAAGCGAATTGGGGGCATGTGGAAACTGAACTGCATCTCCCATGAGGCATTGCAGTGGGACTGACAAGGAGAAACGTTTGGTTTGGGGGACATTTAGGTTTTTAAACAAAAACGTGAAGTTTCCCAGGGAGCACCGTGAATACTGTCACTGGGGCAGAAACCCAGGTTTTGGGCATCCTGTTTATATGAACAGTGACGA
Organism: Gopherus evgoodei; assembly: GCF_007399415.2. NCBI lineage: Eukaryota > Metazoa > Chordata > Testudines > Testudinidae > Gopherus > Gopherus evgoodei. Next base: position 12,073,011 of record NC_044344.1, on the reverse strand, counting down.
AAAGCAGCCGGGGAAACCGAACAGTGGGACCTGGGGCCTTAGGGGGCAGCTAATTTAATAAGACGTAACTAATCAGACCCGCACCTTCTACATTCATGTCCTTGTGGCTAGGCACTGGGCTGGGACTCAGGAGATCCAGGTTCTGGCCATGACACAGACTCCCTGGGAGACGCGGGGATAGTCACTTCATCTTTGTGCCTCAGTTCCCCAGCTGTAATGTAGAGATGGAACATTCCTCTCTCCTGCCCTTTGCCTTCTCTGTTCACACTCTGAGCTCCTGGGGGTGGGGAGTGGCTCTCACTCTGTGTGTGCACGTGTGCGTGCGCACAACGGTGTGTGTGTATGTGTGTGTGCAGCACTTGGCACAACTCTGTGCGTGTGTGCGCGCGCAGCACCTGGCGCAACGGTGTGTGTGTGTGTGTGTGCAGCACCAGGTACAACAAGGCTCCTCGCCTGGCTGAGGCCCCTGGGTACTACTGCAGTAACTAGCACTCTGGGTGACAGGTGAAGCATCACTGAGAGATGGGCTATGCCGTGTGTGGAGGGAGGAGATTTAGGAGCGGGTGGGAGTGCCGGATTCAGCCTTCCTACTGTCTGAGCCCGAGGGTCTTCTCTTCCTGGGGTCTGTGCCTCCAGGACTCCTGAATCTGTTCCCTCCACTAGCCCTTGCAGGCTGTGTTGATTTGGCTTGTTTGGGGGATGGGGAGCTCCCTCCCTCCCCCCATCGCTGCTGACCCCCTGCCCTCGCTTTCTTTCCCCAGCAAAGTGGTCCCTCCGCCCCCGCCGCCCAGCGCCACGGGGACAGTGGGAGCCGACGTCCCGCCGGCTGCAGGTAAGGACACCCTTCTCTGCCCAAGCCTACCCTTGGCACAGCTCCTGCCTGCAGAGGTGGCCGTTTCTCCCCTCCAGCTGCAGACAGACCCCTTCTCCTTGTGGTTCCCCCCTGCCTGACGGGGACTGTGAGGGGCCCAGCCCCGCTACTCCTTCAGCCTCTGCAGCAGTGTCAGTGCCACCTCCCCGGCTGCTAGCACAGGCCTTAAACCTCCCACGTCCCATGGGCCCTGCCCATGTACACAGCGCTCGCCTTCCCCTGTCAAAGGCCCAAGCCCGAAGTGAGGGATCCAGACAGCAACAGCCCCAAGGCCCAGGCCTCGGGTCAGGGATCCGGACAGTGACAGCCCCAAGGCCCAGGCACGGGGTCAGTAAATGCATATTAGCTCCAGCCTGCAGCACAGCGTTGTAGAGCAAGAGCCTTCCTGCTGCTGTCCCTGCCTGCTCCCCTTGGGCCCTGTTCCCACGGCTCACACGGCCAGGCCAAATCCCTCCCAGCCCTCGCTGGGCGGCTCCGGGCCTGGCGTTGGGGTTCCTCTGGCCTCGCATCCCTCTGACATCGGGCAGGGCAGAGCCACGGGCCGCCCCCTCGCTGCACTGCCACTACCTCCCCTTTCTCTCCGCAGAGTATTATGACTACACCCAGGGCAAGCTGTGAGCCTGGCTCTGTGCGTCCTGGGAGCTCTTCTTCTCCTGCACCCCCTGTCCCTGCCTGGCTCGGGGATCCCTGCTGCAGCAGGCGTCCCCCCCTGGCCCAGCGAAGCTGGTGCATCGGGCCCTGACAGACCGCTCTGTCCTTCGTCCGCGCTTGTTAACTGGACTAGCTGTGGAAGCGACGGGCAACCTCCTGCTGCGTCCTCTCCCACCCCGCGCCTCGCCCTGCCTCACCCCATGGAGCCGGAAGGGAAGCTTGCCTGGACTCGCCTCTCAGCTTGCCTGGACTCCTCTGTCAGATATTAAGAAGGTGCTTCATGGTCTAGCTGTTTCCATGACGTGGCTGTCCCCTGACGTGGCAGCTTCTCCTGCCCCAGGCAGGAAGAGGTGCTATTAGGTGCAGCTACGGGCAGGGGGAAGGGTGTGTCTTTCCTCCACCACATTCCCGCCCCCCTTTTTCTGTCTGCTGGCATCCCCTCGCCGTAGCCTCAGGACTAATGCATGTCTTCACCACCCCTTATTTCATGTGTTTGCACCTCTACTCTGGTGACACGTCAGCCGGAGCTCCCTTCTGCTGCTGCCATGGAAGGGACCTCGAGGTTCCCGGGGAAGTGGAAGACCCTAGGCATCTCCAGCACGGAGGACAGTGCTGATGTCCTGGGCCCAGGTCTCCCAGGACAGGCAGGGCTGGTGCCTGGTTGTCAGCCATGTCTGGGCGCCACCTCGGCCTGCACCGTCCTTATGTGACAGCTACACTCTTGGCTCACACACCGGGGATTGAATCGGCGCCCTCCTGAGCTAGCCGTGAGCACCTGGAGCTGGGGGCTGTGACAGCTGTGGATGGGCCTGATGGGGAGCTGACAGACCCATCCACCAGTGGGTTACATGTGCGCCACTGGTGTCTCCAGGGTATGAGGGAACAAGCCAGCTGCCTGCCCTCTTCATCGCATTGAGATGAGCAGGAGGATGCAGGGCAGCATCTGGCGAGCAGACGGGCAGGTGTCATGGACTCTCAGGATTCGTGCTCTCTCCCAGCTCTGTATGGTCCCTGAGAGAAACCCACTTCGGTGTGACAACCCTTCTAGAGGGTCTGCTCTGTCGAGGTCAAGCCACAGCCCCCTCCGCCTCCTGGAACCGCACCTCTCTGAACCTTAGCGCGCCTGTCTCTTGCCGTGGGCCCCCTCAGGGAGTCCACTCGCTCTGGACCCCCGGGACCTCCACACCCAGAGGGAATTATACAACCCTGTTCTCTTGACTGGAGGAACTCTCAGCCAGCGTAAAACAGGAGGGTTTATTGAGTGTCTGAACACAGCACAGGAAACTCTCAGGGCCTCAGGCCTGGCCTCTCTTAGCACAGGACATCTAGGTCTGTCCAGCTTCCAGGTGGGCTCTGGCTGCTCTCCCCTCCGAGCCTAGAGACCCCCTCCTTCCAGCTGGGCATCCTATCACCGTCTCCCAAGTCCCGCCTGCATCCTTTGTGTTCTGTCCCAGGTAAGCAGGCTGCCTGGGCCTCCTCTCTTCCCAGCCTCTCCTCTCATCAGTCCTTTGTTTCCCCTCTGGCTGGAACCGGCTGGTCAGGTCACCAGGGTCCTCCCTCCGCAGCCCATTGTCCTCCCACTGGCAAGGACCAGCTGTGACTTCTGAGCTGGGCCTCCCAGTCACCAGGTCACCAGTTGCTGGGGTATCCATTCTCCAGGCCATTCGCTGGCCCTCTGTAACAACAAACTCCCTCTCGCATCACCTCGTTAAACCAGTAACGCACAGGGAAACTGAGTCTCCCCTCCTCTGCATGCAAACCATTGAAAACAACAAGAAATCCCCTGCTTCGTCACAGCAGGCTGTGACCCAGAGCGAGCAGCAGGAGGCAGGAAGGATTGGGCAGGGTAGAGGCAGTGTCTGGCTGAGCCCAGCAGAGCGGTGGCCAGGAGGAGCAGCCCTGTGGGGTTGGGGGCAGAAGCAGAGGAGGCTGAGCAGCCTGCTGAGGATGGGGCGGTGCTGCTGGGAGAGTCCTAGGGGAGCAGGCACAACGACCCACAGCACTGGGGGAGACAGAGGGGCCTAAGAGACGGGCCTGGGGGAGTGGTCTGAGCAGAGGCCAGGGCTAACTGGCCCTTGAAGGGCAGGGGCTCTGAGGCCAGCTGGTGGGGGGTCCCCAGTGGAGAGAGGGCTGGTCCAGCCCTCTAGGCCCAAGGGGCCATGTGGGGAGATCTGTCTGCAGGGAGGGGACATGGGATCCCTGCCTGGGTGCTATGGGGCAAGAGATCCACCCTGGGGCCATGCCAGCCTAGACACTGGCAGCAGAGCTGAGCCCAGGTCTAAGACACACCTAAGAGAGGATGGGCATGAGGGACAAGGATAACCAGGAACCTTCCTATCGAACCATCCCTAGGGCCTTGGGGAGGAATTCCCCTCTCCTGGGCTAGTTACACCCCCGTTCTGCCAGCCCGAGGGGTGGCTCCGCCTTCGTGGTGAGCCATGGCTTTATGGCAGCTGGCCCATGGTCTGAACCATGCAGAGGGCTGGCCTGTGGGTCCGTGCAGTGCCAGGCTGCTCTTTGCCCTGGGGTGTTGTGTGGTAGTGCCAGGCACAAAATGGGACACGGCAGCAGGGTGAGGGCTGGGGGACGGTAGGTGAGGCACGTGGGGCAGCCCAGGCCAGAGGTCTGCCAGGCTGCATGGTCCATGCAGGGCGGCTGAGGGCCGGGCTGCCCATATCATTCTGTCCTGGGCACGTCTCTTGCAGGGACCCTGCTGGCCACCACAGCAGGAAACTCTTATGTGGTAAAAGTCTCAGCCAAAGGAGAGAAGCAGGGTCACTACTGACCCTGTCCTGTCCCGCCGCTCACTGGGGCCTCTCCAAACAGCCTAGCCACTGTAGGAACTGGGCTGCTGACCGAGATCGCCCTGAGAGGGGGGCCCTGGAAAGGGGAAGGAGCCTTTCCTCCTGCACCTGACAGCCAGCTCTGCTCCCAGAGGCTGGGGCATGGGGTTGGGAATGGCCATCAGAGAGAGGGTTTGGGATGATCACATCCCCACCACCCCCAACTGGGGGGCAGGGAGTGGGGAGCAAAGTGATGGCCTCAGCTGGAGAGTTAATCCATCCAGGCCCTCCGCGATGGATCAAAGGATGGGCCACAACAGCGACTAAACTCTGTGCTAAGCCCCTAGCTCCCACCTGGCAGACTTGGAGCAGGAGAGCTGGGTTTCTTTAAAGTGAAGAACACGGAGCTTAGCATGTGAGGAACCCAAACAGACCCCCAAATAATCCCCAGCCCACTGACCCTTGTGACAGCCCATCTGGAGGAAGGGCTCCCAGGACTGGCAAGTTATCATCTTAACTGGGACAGTCTGGAGGTCACAAGGTGGCAAACAAATGAGGCTTTCACCTCCCACACCTTGTCTAGCCTGAAAGTTCCTCCCTGTCTCTAGCTGCCAGGGGATCTCCATTGCATGCCGTGAGCGTGCTCCTTCTCCTGAGCCCGCCACATCCCTTCCCTACAGCTCCACAGGTCACCTCAGCCTTAGGTTGCCCGCTATGGAAAGGTCACCTGATCGGCGGGGGCCCTGTGCCATTCCCTCGTGCTCTGGGATTCTCCAGCGCCTGGGTCAGCTCTCCATAGACTTGCATGTGCATTTGCATACCTGATTTGTACATGCAGTCACAGCAACGGGGCACATGCAGGCAGCTGGTCACCAATGCACATGGTCCCTCTGTGCTTGGTTGCCCTCCAGGACAACAGGGGGGAATATAAGAATGACCACACTGGGTCAGATCAGTGGTCCATCCAGCCCAGTATCCTGTCTGCCGACAGTGGCCAATGCCAGGTGCCCCAGAGAGAATGAACAGAACAGGCAAACACCAAGTGATCCATCGCCCATTCCCAGCTTCTGGCAAACAGAGGCTAGGGACACTCAGAGCATGGGGTTGCAGCCCTGCCCATCCTGGCTAATAGCCATTGATGACCTATCTTCCATGAACTTATCTAGTTATTTTTTGAACTCTGTTATAGTCTTGGTCTTCACAACATCCTCTGGCAAAGAGTTCTGCAGGTTGACTGTGTTGTGTGAAAAAATACTTCCTTTTGTTTGTTTTAAACCTGATGCCTATTAACTTCATTGGGTGACCCCTATTTCTTGTATGATGTGAAGGAGTAAATAATGCTTCCTTATTCACTTTCTCCACACCAGTCAAGATTTGATAGCCCTCTAGCATATCTCCTCAGTCATCGATTTTCCAAGCTGAAAAGTCCCAGTCTTTTTAATCTCTCCTGATATAGAAGCTAATCATTTTTGTTGTCTTTCTCTATACCTTTCCCAATTCTAATGTAAGTAGAGTCAGAATGCGCTCTACCTTGACATCTGGTGGTGAGCTGTTTGCATGGGCACACCCACCCTGCCTAGCATGATGGGACTGCCTGCCCAAATGGTCACTTTGGCTGTGGTGGGATCCCCAGTCTCTTTGTTATTGGGGCAGGAGTAATAAAGGGTTGTTATCTGGTTATGTGAATCAAGGACAGTAGAACTTGCCCTCAACTGAGCAGCACTCCCTAGGCAAGGGACATGGGTGACCTGCCTATGAATAAGGCCAGTAAACTAAAAGAGAGAGGGGATAGGTATGTGTTTGGGGTAGTATGGGCCCCTTCTGGGGTTTGTGAGCACCCCCTTGATCCCTCCTCTCTCCACAGTGTAATAACAGAGCTAATTTTGACTCCATTAGGAGTCTTGTTCTATGCTGTTGAGCTAAAATCAGAATACCTACATCTAAGCATTAGAGTCTTAGACCTACTGTGGCCTAGTGGTTCTGAGTGCACTAGCACTGAAGTTCCCGTACCAACAGCTGAAGTTACTAAGAGCTGAAATCATTGGGGGGGGGGGGGAGGCAAGCAGGACAGCTGGTGGAGAGGAGAGGCTGGTGGTGAAGTCTGCAGCAGAACCCCATGGAGAGGTGTGGCAAGCAGCTGTTGACCCCAGCAGTGGAGCATGCAGGTGTGATGAAGTGGGAATGTTCTTGATGTATGTGAATGCTGAGTGGGGAGTATTAACCTGGGACGGTTGCAGGGGAGTTGGGACGGCAGGCATTGGGGAAGGGAACATACCTGAGCATGTAACCTGAGAACCCAGGAGGGGGGTTGGAGACCAGGTAACACCTCTGCCCAGGAAACTGGGCAAAGGACACAAAGGCTGGGGAAGGAGCCGGGGGGAGGCTGAGTGAGAGGCTGGAGGGAGTTTCAGTTTGGAGCTGGCAGGGAAATGGAGAGGGGCACCCTGATGGGGCTTGGGCTTCCCAATGGGGCTGTGGCCTCCCTGGGGCCCCCAGATGGACTTAACTAAAGGAGGGTCCTGTTGTCCGTGCCAGCAAGGCCTGTCTTGGACTATGTTCCTGTCGTCTAAATAAACCTTCTGTTTTACTGGCTGGCTGAGAGTCATGGTGAATGGCAGGAAGCTGGGGGTACCAGGCCTAGTCTCCCTCCACACTCTATGACAATAAGGTGCCTCCATACCTCCACCCTTCCACCCAGGCTGGGAGGTAAACTCTGCTGGGGGTGGGTCTTCTGGTTCATGGTTTGTGTTTATGAATCCTAGTTGTGGTGTTTTCCAAAGTTAATGCTGATGTTGCTTACTTCATGTTATTAAAGATTTTTGCTACACTGAGACTCTGTGCTTGCGAGAGGGGAAGTATTGTGTTTTGAGGCACCCGGGGTGTGGGTGTAATTTTCCCAGGTCACGGGGTCGAGGCTTGAGCTGGTTTTGCATTGTACTGTTGATAGGGAACCCCTATTTACTGAACCCAGCCCTTGCTGCTGTTAACTCTGTCCGACAGAAGGGTTACAGTATTATACCTTTTTGAAATGGGGTGACCACATCTGCGTGCAGTAAACAAGATGTGGGCATACCATGAATTTATATAGAGGAATGATGATATTTGTCTTATTTTCTATGTCTTTCCTAATGGTTCCTAACATTGTTAGCTTTTTTGACTGCTGCTGTACATTGATGTTTTCTGAGAGTGGATGTTTTATGAGAACTATCCATGATGACTCCAAGATCTGTTTATTGAGTGGGAGCAGATAATTTAGTCCCCACCATTTTGTATGTATAGTTGGGATTATGTTTTCCAAAGTGCATCACTCTGCATTTATCAATACTGAATTTCATCTGCCATTTTGTTGCCCAGTCACCCAGTTTGGTGAGATCCTTTTGTAGCTCTTCGCAGTCTGCTTTGGATTTAACTATCTTGAGTAGTTTTGTATCATCTGCAAATTTTACCACTTCACTGTTTAGCCCTTTTTCCAGATCATTTATGCACTGGTCCCAGTTCAGACTTCGGGGAGACACCACTATTTACCTCTCTCAATTCTGAAAACTGACCATTTATTCCTACCTTTTATTTCCTATCTGGTAACCAGTTACTGATCCATGAGCGCACCTTCCCTCTTGTCCCACGATTGCTTATTTTGCTTAAGAGCCTTTGTTGAGGGACCTTGTCAAAGGCTTTCTGAAAGTCTAAGTACACTATATCCACAGGAACACGCTTGTCCACATGTTGTTTGACCCCTGTCAACGAATTCTAATAGATTAATGAGGCATAATTTCCCTTTACAAAAACCAAGTTGACTCTTCCCTAACAAATCGTGTTCATCTATATGTCTGATAATTCTATTCTTTGCTATAGATTTTTTTTTTACCAATTTGCCTGGTACTGAAGTTGGGCTTACCGGCCTGTAATTGCCGAGATCATCTCTGGAGCCTTTGAAACAAACAAACAAAAAGGTATTGTATTAGTTCCCCTCCAGTCATCTGGTGCAGAAGCTGGTTTAAATGATAGGTTACAAACTACAGTTATAGTTCACCAATTTCATATCTGTGTTCCTTCAGAACTCTTGGGTGAATTCCATCTGAGCCTAGTGATTTATTACTGTTTAGTTTATCAGTTTGTTCCCAAAACCTCCTCTGGGGGCTGAGTGGTGTGCGGAGTTGCTTCCACAGGGACCTGCCTGAGGCCCCTCCCCAGGGTTTTCTGTCTCAGGTCAAAATGACTCTGTAGTCTGATGGTCAGAGTGGTTATCTTCGTGCATATTTCATCCCAGCTTCATAGAGAGGCAGGGAAGCCCACATTTGCTACCCTGTTTAGTGTGGTCCTGGATTGCACTCAAGGGTGCATGGATCTGGGGGAGTGAGCCCTTGGCACAGAGATGATCACCACCACTGGGATGCCATTGATGTCTGCTGAAGACTTGGCCTCTCCAGCTCTAGGCAGGAGATCTGTCTGCACCAGAGCCCTGTATAAGCGCAGGGGGCAGGCATGAGGGCATCTCAGAAGGAGATGATGGAAATAAATTGGACAAATTTGGATGCTAATTGGGAATAATTTAAGTGCATTTTACTGTTTGCCCATAAAGCCACAATCCCACACTCAAGGAAGACGGCCTTAATGGTGAAAAAAAATCTGATTTAGAGGGGAAGTGAAGGCAGCTATAAAAATAAAATAAATGGAAGAAAGGGGAAGTTTATAGTAATAAATATAAATTGGAAGCTAGGAACTGTAGAAAATTGATAAGGGAAGCAAACTGACATAAGGAGAACTCTATGGACAGCAGAATTCATGACAATAAGAAGGAGTTTTGTAAGTATATCAGGAACAAAAAGAATCCTGACAATGGTATTGGTCTTTTACTAGCTGGAAATGGTAGAATTATCAATAATAATGCAGAAAAGGCAGAAGAGTTCAATAAACACTTCTGTTCTGTATTTGGGGGAAAACATGATATAGTCTCATCGTAGGGTGATACTAACACTTTTTCTGTTCCACTAATGTCGCTGGAGGATGTAAAGCAGAAGTTGCTGAAGTCAGACATTTTAAAATCAGCATGTCCAGATAACTAGCTCTTTAAAACTATTGCATGCAAGTTGAGGAGTTGGCTGGACCATTAATGTTGATTTTCAATAAGTCTTGGAGCACTGGGGAAGTTCCAGAAAACTGGAAGAAACCTAATATTGTGTCAATATTTATAAAGGGTGAACAGGATGACCTGGGTAATTATAGGCTTGTAAGCTTGACATCATTCCTGGTCAAGAAAATGGGGTGGGACTTGATTAATAAGGAATTAAAGAAGAGCAATGTAATTAATGCAAATCAATGTAGGTTTATGGAAACTAGATCTTGCCAAACTAATTTATCTTTTCTAATGAGATTAAAAGTTCGGTAGATAAAGGTAGTAGTGCTGACGTAATATACTTAGACTTCTGTAAGGCATTTGACTCTGTACTGCACATTTTGATTAATAACTAGAACGATATAAAATTAACCTGGCCCACATTCAATGGATTAAAAACTGGCTAACTGATAGATCTCGAAATGTAACTGTAAATGCAGCAAGTGTGTTTCCAGTGGGGTCCCACAGGAATTGGTTCTGGGCCCTTCGCTATGTAACATAAAAACATCACTTATAGATGACACAAAAATTGGGAGAGGTAAATAATGCAGAGGACAGGTCACTGAATCGCTTGGTAAACAGGGTGCAAATGAACAATATGCGTTTTAATACGGCTAAATGTAAATATACACATCTAGGAACAAATACTGTTGGCCATGCTTACAGGATGGGGGACTCCATCCTGGGAAGCAGAGACTCTGAAACAGATTTGGGGGTGGGGGTGGATAACGTCCCTCACAAGAGGGTTTGAAGGAAAATGAGAAGCCAGGCAGCAAGAGGCAAAGGATTGTCGGAAACTGGTATTACCCTTGCTGCTTAGAACCACAGAAGGAAACACTTTGGGATTTCAATAGGGGTTAGGCACCTCCATACCTTTGAGGAGCTTGGCCTATGTTTTCACCACTTGGTATGGGAAGCCCTGCAACAATCCTGGCCCCCCTCTAAAATTTCTCAGGCTCTTGGCATCTTCTCGCCTCGAGGAAGGGAGCAGCAAGTGGTAACACACCTGTCCTCTCTAGACTGCCCATTGGAGAGGAGCAGTTGGCGGGCTGCTGCCTAGACGGAGTGTGGAGAAGGCTGGTAATCGCCATGCCCCACGCGTCCCCCCCGAAGAATCACTGACCCAGGTGGGGAGGCCCCCTTTGAGCTCTGGTAACAGCCAAGGAGCTGATGTTATCCTTGGACACTTGGGAGGGCGTGTGATATCCACTTTAAAGTAAACAGAGGCTGGAGCAGGGACTCTCTCTTTGCTCGGTGTTTGTACCACACCTAGCACCCGGGGGGTCCTGATTCATGACAAAACAAATAAACATTAACAACAGGGACTGTGGGAGGAGATTAGCAAAGGAAATGTCTAGGTGGAACATCAGGAGAACCGTGCTGAGACTGAAGTGCAGGGGCCAGTGCACAGACTGCCAGGGGAAGAGGAGACATGAGAGCCCCATAGCTAGGGATTTAGAACAAGGAGATGCAAAGCACTAGAAAGCCTGCACGGGGAATGATCCCGCACTCGCCTGTGGCATGGCCTGGACACGACCCTGCAAAGCTTTGCCATCTCTTAGGCCTTGTCTACACTACACCGTATGTTGGTACAACTGATGTCACTCAGGGGGGTGAATAAAACACCCCCCTGAGCGACGTAAGTTACCCCTACCTACAGGGCCATCCTTAGGATTTATGGTGCACTCAGCGGAATTATTAAACTGGTGCCCCTGTGCCTATCTTGCTCTTAGCAACACAAACATAAGCTTACACTATTGGAAAACTTGCCACATGCATGTTATTAAAACCAGTTTGACTTAATGAAGCACACTGTAGTGCTGATGGACTAGCACTAAAGAAGTGGCACTATAGAAAAAAATCTGATTTGACAGAATGATGCAAATAATATAATTTTTTAAATTTGTCAATGTTTTATTGGAAATTTCTATGAAGAGGTATTGAAACAAGGATTTGTTTTTAATTAAAAGCAATCTTTCTGGCTTTTTTGGCTGCAAAATCAATAATAATGTCATTGTATGACAAAGACAAAGTGAAGTCCTGTTTGATTGCAAGAATAGCAAGACCAGTCAAGTGTTCCTGACTCCGTGTAGAGCGGAAATAGTTTTTAATGAGCTTTAGTTTTGAGAAACTCCGTTCTCCTGATGCTACGGTTACAGGAATTGTCAGTAGAATACGAGTGGCAATGTACACATTAGGATATATGTCAACAAGTTTGCTGGTATGAGTAAACTGTATAATGTCCATCATCGATTTTGCATGTGGCAACATTGATGACAGTGTACTCAATTCTTCGTACAGTTCAAGTCCATTTAAATCAAAATGATAGCCGTGCTTCAGGAGGCTGTCTAGGTCAGGGGTCCCCAATGCGGTGCCCAAGGGTGCCCCAGAGCCCACAGGGGCCTCTCAGTGCACCTGCGTACAGACTGGCGGACGAGCATCTGCTGAAATGCCACCAAAATTCGGTGGCATTTCAGCGGCGACTCCTCTGGATGGCACCCTTGCCGCCGATAAGCATCATCATCCAGAGGCATCGCCATTTCAGTGGCATTTCAGCAGATGCTCATCCACTGCCACGGTCCTTCGTCTGATGACCACTAGACGAAAAAGGTTGGCGTTAAGATAAGTTCCTGTCTGCATCCTAAAAGACTTGCCCATACCGGTATTGCCCTGGCTTCTTCCTTTGTCAGTCAGTGTTAAAGGCATTCTGAACTATATGCATTTCCTCACCTTTTGGGGGCGAAGCCAGACTTTCAGGCACCTGCTCCCCTACTTGGTGTAAACTTTGCTTGTACCAATCAGAAACGAACACACACAGTTTTTGGGCCCCGTCCCCAATGCACTTCTATGATATCATAGTGGGTATTTTAGGCTGGTCTGCCATGTGCAGGCAGAAGAGGAGAAAGAAAAACGAATCCTGTGTACCTTGTACACACCCGTAACCGAGCCTGATCACCTCGAAGCCTCTCTCAGCTCACGTGTTTTAAGCAGAGTTTCTACGTTTGCCGGTCGTTATGAGTTGGTTTGTATTCGTAAGTATTGGTTATTACTAAATGCTGCATCCGTGTTTATAAATATTGTTTACTGCATCTTTGTTTATAAATATTGTTTGATAGTAAATACTTTAGCCATTGTATGTTTTAAGTTCCATTAACCCTATTAGCTAATCATACGCTGCTCCCCTACCCCTTATAACTATCCCCAATAAAACTTTTAATTAGTTAATTTTAGTTGTGTGCGTGCCTGCAGTTTGCATCGTGACCCAGACCCTCCTTGCATCCCTTACCTATACAGTCTATTGCCACGTGCAGCCTGGTAAATAACAGCTCTGCATTTTTCTTTCGCCCCTAAAAGTACGTGGCAATCTACAGTTGGGGACCACTGTGATGGAGTAGGGACTGTCTGTGTGGGGAGTGGGAGAGCAGGGGAGGACTTTAGGGGATGGACGATACCGGAGCCTGTAACCTGAGCTAGGTAAGGGAGGGGAAAGGTCAACACCTTTCCCCGGGAAGGAGGACAAAGGAAGGGAGTGGCAGGAGGGAGGCAGTTTTGAGTTTGGGTTTGGGGCTGTGTGGGCGGAATTCAGGGTATCCTAGCTAGGATCCAAGCACCCTGAAAGCCCAGAAGGACTCGATGGAGGGGTCCTGACTGTGCCTGCAAGCTCTGCTGTAACCTGTGTTCCTGTTGTCCAATAAACCTTCTGTTTTACTGGCAGGCTAAAAGTCACTGTGGGTGCCAGGAAGAGGGGTGCAGGGCCGGACTCCCCCACACTCCGTGACAACTGGTGGCAGCTATGGGATATACTGCAGCCCGTGAACGACGCTTCCTGTAGTAAGTGACTGGAACGGCGAGCACCCCGACCTGTGAGTGGCCAGCAGGAGGATGTATGCCAAGCGGCGCAAGTGTGACCTGCTGGAGCTGTGCAAGCAGAGGGGGCTGCGCCCGGGGAGACTCACCAAGGACCAGATGATTGCCCAGCTGGAGCAGGGAGACCTCATGAATGAACGGAGCCCTGTCTCTGAGGGAAGCAGCCTGGCAGATGCAGCGCAGGCACCAGTGTCTGTCCCCGCTGGGAGTGGTCAGCCGGCGGACGAGGGCTTCCCGAGACCCCCCCTTCCTAGGCGTAGGGGAAGGGTGAGGAGGAACCCAGTGAATACCGAGGGCACTGTGACCCCCCCCAGCCAGGCGGGGATCCTGCCAGCGAAGCTCACCCCCCAGAAGGGGATCCTCCCGGCGACGCTCGGCATCCGTGGAGTGGATGCGGCTGGAATATGAAAGGGAGCTGAAACGGAAGGAGCGCGAGTTAAAGAGGCAAGAGCTGGAGGAGAAGGTGAAACAGCGTAAACATGAGGAGAACCAGCGTAAACATGAGGAGAACCAGCGCCAGAGTGAGCGGGAGGAGAAGGAGAACCAGCATAAACATGAGCGGGAGGAGAAGGAGAAACAGCGTAAACATGAGCTGGACCTGGCCCGGCTGAGGAGCAGTGAGGCCCCGGCTGCGGTGAGTGAGGGGGGACCCAAGCCTACAAAGAGCTTTGATAAGCACTTGCTGCCCCGGCGTAAGGAGGGGGAGGACATAGATACCTTCCTGACGGCCTTTGAGAATGCCTGCGAGCTGCAAAGGGTTGACCCTGCAGACAGGATCGCAGTTCTCACCCCCTTACTGGACTCCACCGCCGTGGAGGTGTACAGCTGACTGAAAGGGGCAGAGGCAGGGGACTACGAACTGTTCAAACAGGCCCTGCTCCGCGAGTTTGGGCTGACTCCTGAGATGTACCGGAAAAAGTTCCGGAGCCAGCATAAAACCTATGAGGTCACATATCTACAACTGGTCAACTGGGTGCAGGGGTATGCCCGCAAGTGGACAGCTGGGGCCCAAACTAAAGAGGACCTGCTTGACCTATTCATACTAGAGCACCTGTACGAGCAGTGCCCGTCCGACTTGAGGCTGTGGTTGATGGACCAGAAGCCGGAGAACCCACAGCACGCAGGCCAGCTGGCCGACCAATTTGTGGACAGTCAGGCAGGGGATGGCAGGGAGGAGTCTCGAAGGAGCAGGCCTGCCTCAACGCAGAGAGAGAGTCATCATGGGACCTCCCAAAGGGAGCCTATGGAGAACGCCCCCAAAAGGGGAACATCCAGCGTCAGGTCCCTTCGACCCACTCAAGGGTACCCACGAGACATGGGCTGCTATCACTGTGGCCAATGAGGCCACATACGGGCCCAGTGCCCCAAGCTCAGGGACAGACCAAGCAGACCCAACCCGCAGAAGGTGGACTGGGTAAAAACCCAATTGGAGGAGGGGCTACATTCCCAGAAAAGGGGGGCTGGCAACATACCACCTGTGAAGGAGGGAGGAGGTCCCCAGGTCAGCTCCTCTGGGGGGCTGGATGCTCCAGGCTCCGGGTTTTTGGTTTACCAGGTGGGCACGGGGCTGCCCCTCCGGAAAGAGTGCATTGTTTCCCTGGAGGTAGATGGGAGGGAGGTCATTGGGTACTGGGACATGGGCGCAGAGGTGACGCTGGCCCGGCCCGAGGTGGTGGCCTCAGATCGGATGGTGCCCGACACCTACCTGACCCTGATGGCCGTGGGCGGGACCCCATTCAAGGTACCCGTGACAAGGGTACACCTGAAATGGGGGGCCAAGGAGGGCCCTAAGGATGTGGAGGTACACCCACATTTGCCCACGGATGTGTTAATGGGAGGGGACCTCGAGGACTGGCCTAGTAACACCCAGAGTGCCCTGGTTGTGACTCATAGTCAGAGTCGGCAAAGGGCACTGCACTCCGACAACGGGGAAGGTACTCGACCCGAGGTGCAGGACCCTAACCCAGGGAGCGGGGAACGCCCAGGGGCACGGTTCAAAGAGGCTGCGGCCTCAGACCCAGCCAGCAAGAGAGAGCCGGTCCCCATCCCTGTCCCAGCTGCTGAGTTCCAGGCTGAGTTGCAGAAAGATCCCTCCTTGCGGAAGCACAGGGACCGGGCTGACCTTAGTGCGGTACAGACCATGAGGAGAGGTTGCAAGGAGAGGTTCCTGTGGGAGAAGGGGTTCATGTACCGAGAATGGGCTCCCCCAGAGGAAGTAGAGTCATGGGGGATCAGGAGGCAGCTGGTGGTTCCCCAGAAGTTTCATCACAAGCTGCTGTACCTGGCCCATGACATCCCTCTCGCAGGGCACCAGGGAATCCGGCGCACCAGGAAGAGACTGCTACAGAACTTTTACTGGCCTGGGGTCTTTACCCATGTCCGACAGTACTGCCAATCCTGTGACCCCTGCCAGAGGGCGGGGAAGGCCCGGGACAAGGGGAAAGCGGCTTTGAGGCCTTTACCCATCATAGAAGAACCTTTCCAGAAGGTGGCCATGGACATAGTGGGACCCCTCAGCAAGACGACCCAGTCAGGGAAGAAATACATCCTGGTGGTGGTGGATTTTGCCACTCGCTACCCCGAGGTGGTGGCCTTGTCCTCTATCGAAGCAGACACAGTGGCAGATGCACTGCTGACAATTTTCAGCAGAGTGGGGTTCCCCAAGGAGGTCTTAATGGATCAGGGGTCCAACTTCGTGTCGGCCCTGCTCCGGTCCTTATGGCAGAAATGTGGGGTCCAGCACAACTGGGCCTCAGCGTATCACCCCCAGTCCAACGGGCTGGTGGAAAGGTTCAACGGGACGCTGAAGATGATGCTGAAAACATTTATGAATCAGCACCTGCAGGATTGGGACAAGTACTTACCTCACTTGCTGTTTGCGTACAGGGAGGTACCCCAGGAATCTACCAGGTTTTCACCTTTCGAACTGTTGTATGGAAGGCAGGTAAGGGGCCCCTAGACCTGATGAGGGACGAATGGGAGGGAAAAGCCACTCCCAAGGGAGAGTCAGTGGTGGAGTATGTCCTGACCTTCCGGGAAAGACTGGCCGAGCTCATGGGCCTGGCCAGGGAGAATCTGGCCTGAGCCCAGAGGAAGCAGAAGGTCTGGTATTACCGCACAGCACGGGCCTGTGCCTTCACCACTGGGGATCAGGTGATGGTTCTCATCCCCGTGAGGAGAAACAAACTCCAGGCCACCTGGGAAGGGCCCTTCAAGGTTATCAAGCAACTGAATGAGGTAAACTGTGTGATGGAGCTGTCAAACCGGGCACATCACCGTTGGGTGTACCATGTGAACATGATGAAACCATACTATGACAGGGAGAATGTGGTGTTGGCCGTGTGTGGACATTGGGAGGGGCAGGGAGATGACCCCTTAGCGGATCTATTCCCTGGGATAAAAGCTGGTTCCACCCTGGAGGCGATTCCCCTCTCTGATTAGCTGACCCTTTCCCAGCACGCTGAGATCAGAGGGATGCTGCATCTATACCGACAGCTGTTTTCCAACCAGCCTGGATGCACTAATTTGACTGTCCACAGGGTGGAGACTGGGTCACATCCCCCTATAAGATGCTCCCCTTTTCGGGTCACTGGTAAAACTGTCCAGGACCTAGAAAGAGAGGTCAGGGACATGCTGGCTTTGGGGGTGATCCAGCAGTCTTCCAGCCCTTGGGCCTCGCCAGTGGTGCTGGTTCCCAAGAAGGATGGGTCAATCCGGTTCGGTGTGGACTATCGAAAGCTCAATGCCATCACCGTATCTGATGCCTACCCTATGCCCAGGCCTGACGAGCTCCTGGACAAGCTAGGAGGTGCTCGGTACCTCACCACTATGGATCTTACCAAAGGCTACTGGCAAGTGCCGCTGGACGCAGATGCCAGGCTGAAATCGGCCTTTATCACCCCTCTTTGGCTCTATGAGTTTCTGACCCTGCCCTTCGGCCTCAAGGGAGCACCGGCCACCTTCCAGCGCCTGGTGGATCAGCTACTGAGGGGGATGGAGAGTTTTGCCGTGGCGTATATTGACGATATCTGCGTCTTCAGCCAGACCTGGGAGGACCACATGTCCCAGGTTAAACAAGTCCTGGACCGACTCCGAAAGGCTGGGTTAACAGTAAAGGCTGAGAAGTGCAAGGTGGGGATGGTTGAAGTATCTTACCTGGGCCATTGAGTGGGGAGCGGCTGCCTGAAGCCGGAACCAGCCAAGGTGGAGGTAATCAGAGACTGGCCTGCCCCCCAAACCAAAAAGCAGGTCCAGGCCTTTATTGGGATGGTGGGGTACTATCGAAGGTTCGTGCCCCACTTTAGTGCCAGAGCCGGCCCCATCACTGAACTGTGCAAAAAGGGGAAGCCAGACAAGGTGATCTGGACTGAGCAGTGCCAGGAGGCTTTCCGGGCGCTGAAGGAGGCTCTGGTTAGTGGCCCAGTTCTGGCAAACCCAGATTTTGACAAACCCTTTATGGTGTTCACCGATGCCTCAGACACGGGACTGGGGGCAGTGTTAATGCAAGAGGATGAAAAGGGGGAGAGACACCCCATCGTGTACCTGAGTAAGAAGCTGCTACCCCGGGAACAAAGCTACGCGGCCATCGAGAAGGAATGCCTGGCCATGGTGTGGGCCCTTAAGAAGCTAGAGCCATATCTCTTTGGGCGACACTTCACCGTGTACACCGACCACTCTCCTCTGACCTGGCTGCACCAGATGAAAGGAGCCAACGCCAAGCTCCTGAGGTGGAGCCTGCTCCTGCAGGACTATGACATGGACATGGTCCATGTGAAGAGAAGTGCTAACCTGACAGCGGATGCGTTGTCCCGGAGAGGGGACCCTGAACTTCCCCAGGTCACTGGGCAGAGTGACCCTGCTCAGTTCAGTCTCGAAGCGGGGAGAGATGTGATGCAGTAGGGACTGTCTGTGTGGGGAGTGGGAGAGCAGGGGAAGACTTTAGGGGATGGACGATGCTAGAGCCTGTAACCTGAGCTAGGTAAGGGAGGGAAAAGGTCAACACCTTTACCCGGGAAGGGGACAAAGGAAGGGAGTGGCAGGAGGGAAGCAGTTGGAGTTTGGGCTTGGGGCTGTGTGGGTGGAATTCAGGGTATCCTAGCTAGGATCCAAGCACCCTGAAAGCCCAGAAGGACTCGATGGAGGGGTCCTGACTGCCTGTAACCTGTGTTCCTGTTGTCCAATAAACCTTCTGTTTTACTGGCTGGCCGAGGGTCACTGTGGGTCCCAGGAAGAGGGGTGCAGGGCCGGACTCCCCCACACTCTGTGACACCATGTGCCCTCATCTTCCAGCACAGTCAACCTGTTCCTCAGTCTATTTCTCCTTCTCCAGCCGGTCTTTCCTCTGCCTTGTTCTCATAGTCACGTGCTTCCCCTGGCCACTTTCTTCACCCAGCAGTCTCCCCTCACAGGTCTCTGGTCCAGCTTGCATCTGCCAGTCTTGAGGTTTCCCTTCAGCCTGCTCTCTCCTTTCCTCCACCGTCTGCTCAAATCCCCTTCAAAACTCAACCATAGTGTCTAGCTGTGTCTCTTTTCTTCCATCAGCTCTAACAGGCGGCACCTCATACCTGCTCCAGGCTAATGTACACCCCACAGCATGCACATCCATTCATCTTGTCTAGTCCATTCTCTGGGTCACTCTCACAACGTCATAGCCTTCCCGTCAAGAAGCAAACAAGCAAACAAACAAACCACCAAACACACCCTCCCCTTACAAATTCCCACCCAGTTTTCAGGCCATTTCAGCCCTGTGCCGCTGGCTGGCTGGCTCGCCCATGTTAGGCCAGGGAAGGCTAAGCCTCCCCAAACAGCCAGCCATGGTCCCACCCATTCTCTGCCTCCAGCTCTTCCCCCATGGCCCCAGCCCAGGCTGCTCCTCTTCCCAGAAGCATGCGGGGGCTGGGGCTAGGGCAGGCCTGCTGGTGGCCCAGGACTCAGAGTGGCTGCGGCTGGTGCTTGGGCCAGCCAGGGCTGGGGCTACCTCGTGCTCTGGGGCTAGATCTGCTTGGCCTCCAGTGCTCAGGCCACCTGGTGCTTTGGGACTGGCTGCAATCAGGTGGGCTGGCCTGATATTGGGAGCACTCAGGCGGGGCGGCCTGGGGCTGGGGCGGGGTGGCTGGTGGCCTGGGCAGCTCGGCAGACTGAGACTCAGGGCAGCTGAGACAGGGCTCCTCTGACCACAGTGGGGGGCTTAGGGCTCTGGCAGGGGAGGGTCGTGGACTCAGGAGGAAGGAGCAGAGCCAGGAACTAGCCTCCCCAAATGGGCGGTTTACGTGCCGCCTATGTTGGCTGCCTTTATAGGCCTGCGTCCAGTCAAGGTTCAGGTGTGCGTCTCTCACAACACACTGCGCCCTGCCAGACTTTGCTTGCTCGCTGGTTTGTTGTCAGTTTGCAAACATTCTCAAGAGTTCACTCATTGCCCCTTAGCACCAGGGGCTTGCCTGCGTTCTCCTCCCACATGGCTCCACTCAGCCTCCCCTGTTTTCAGCACTGTTGCCGCCCCCAGTCAAACTCCTCAGAGCAGGATGACGGTGAGTTCCCAGAGGTGCAGTTGTCATCCTTGGCTTTCCGGGAGTCATGCCTGAGCCACCTAATCCTCTCTCTGCACTGGTCACCTGTCTGGTGCATCCCCAACGCTGCCAGCTCCTTCGCGGTTAGCTGGTATGCCGGGTCATTCCTGGAATTCTTGTTCAAGTTGAACAGTTTGCTGCGCCTCGCCCCAGAGATTCACCAAAATCTGGCTGTGTCCCCCCTGCACCCAGGAAGCAGGGCACTTGGTCAGTGGCCATTGCAAATGCAGAACCATTGGTGGTGTGTGGGGCCCCTGTTCGGGGAGGCTAGTCCCCAGATCCGCCCCTTCCTCCCACCTCCCCTGCTGTGTCTAGAGCCCCAAGCCCCCTACCACTCACGCAGCCAAAGCCCTGAGACCCCCTGCCCCTCCGTGGTGGCCAGAGCCATGAGCCCCTCTGCCTGGAGGAGCCTTGGGCCAGCTGGAGCCCCTTCCCCCACAGTTGCACCTGCCCAGACCCCAAGCTGCCCTGTGGGAAAAGCTCTTGTTTCGTCTCTCTCTTACAAAAGAAGAATCTGAGTGTTTGATATCATAGAATCAGGGTGATTACTGGTGAACCCAGGAAGCTGAATAGCAGATAGCACCTCCCTTGGCCACCCTGGAACCTGCATGAGGCATAATAAGCAAAAACGTCCCCCACCCAACCTGCAACCAGTGGCCGGGGCTGCGCCACCATCCATGTGCAGAAGATTCCCTGTGTTTGCAGCTCAGCAGTCAGAATAAAATGGAAGGGTTAAATGCCGAGCTATTGTACTTGAGCGAGGGAAGGTTGCTTCCATTTCCTGGGAGTTAATTGGCTGCCTTTGGGAGAGAGAGGCCACAGGACAGTCTGTCTTTTGCTGGGAATAACACAGTGAAGGCAGGGACTTGTTCAGCCTGGAGATACACTGGTCAGAAGGGAGAGAGACACGTGTCTTCACCCGAGGGAGGTGACAGCCAGGGAAGCCAGAAGCCTGTGAGGGGGTGGGGGATCCCTTGCTGGACCACTGAGGGGAAATCATAGAATCATAGAATATCATAGAATATCAGGGCTGGAAGGGACCTCAGGAGGTCATCTAGTCCAACCCCCTTCTCAAAGCAGGACCAATTCCCAACTAAATCATCCCAGTCAGGGCTTTGTCAAGCCTGACCTTAAAAACCTCTAAAGAAGGAGATTCCACCACCTCCCTTGGTAATCCATTCCAGTGCTTCACCACTCTCTGAGTGCAGAAGTTTTTCCTAATATCCAACCTAAACCTCTCCCACTGCAACTTGAGACCATTACTCCTTGTTCTACCATCTGCTACCACTGAGAACAGTCTAGATCCATCCTCTTTGGAACCCGCTTTCAGGTAGTTGAAAGCAGCTATCAAATCCCTCCTCATTCTTCTTTTCCGAAGACTAAACAATCCCAGTTCCCTCAGCCTCTCCTCATAAGTCCCCATCATGTGCTCCAGCCTCCTAATCATTTTTGTTGCCCTCCACTGGACTCTTTCCAATTTTTCCACATCCTTCTTGTAGTGTGGGGCCCAAAACTGGACACAGTACTCCAGATGAGGCCTCACCAATGTCGAATAGAGGGGAATGATCACATCCCTCGATCTGCTGGCAATGCCCCTACTTATACAGCCCAAAATGCCATTAGCCTTCTTGGCAACAAGGGCACACTGTTGACTCATATCCAGCTTCTCGTCCACTGTAACCCCTGGGTCCTTTTCTGCAGAACTGCTTCCTAGTCTGTAGCAGTGCATGGGATTCTTCCATTCTATGTGCAGGACTCTGCACTTGTCCTTGTTGAACCTCATCAGGTTTCTTTTGGTCCAGTCCTCTAATTTGTCTAGGTCCCTCTGTATCCTGTCCCTACCCTCCAGCATATCTACCACTCCTCCCAGTTTAGTGTCATCTGCAAACTTGCTGAGGGTACCGTCCACGCCATCCTCCAGATCATTAATGAAGATATTGAATAAAACCGGCCCCAGGACTGACGCTTGGGGCACTCCGCTTGATACTGGCTGCCAACTAGACATGGAGCCGTTGATCACAAGCCCAACGATCTAGCCAGCTTTCTATCCACCTTATAGTCCAATCATCCAGCCCATACTTCTTTAACTTGCTGGCAAGAATACTGTGGGAGATCGTATCAAAAGCTTTGCTAAAGTCAAGGAATAACACATCCACTGCTTTCCCCTCATCCAAAGACCCAGTTATCTCCTCATAGAAGGCAGTTAGGTTAGTCAGGCATGACTTGCCCTTGGTGAATCCATGCTGACTGTTCCTGATCACTTTCCTCTCCTCTAAGTGCTTCAGAATTGATTTCTTGAGGACCTGCTCCATGATTTTTCCAGGGACTGAGGTGAGGCTGACTGGCTTGTAGTTCTCTGGATCCTCCTTCTTCCCTTGTTTAAAGATGGGTGCTACATTAGCCTTTTTCCAGGCATCCGGGACCTCCCCTGATGACCATAAGTTTTCAAAGATAATGGCCAATGGCTCTGCAATCACATCTACCAACTCCTTTAGCACCCTCGGATGCAGCGCATATGGCCCCATGGACTTGTGCTTGTCCTGTTTTTCTAACTAGTCCCAAACCACTTCTTTCTCTACAGAGGGCTGGTCACCTCCTCCCCGTGCTGTGCTGCCCAGTGCAGCAGTCTGGGAGATGACCTTGTTTATGAAGACAGAGGCAAAAAAATCATTGATTACATTAGCTTTTTCCACATCCTCTGTCACTGGGTTGCCTCCCTCATTCAGTAAGGGGCCCACGCTTTCCTTGACTTTCTTCTTGTTGCTAACATACCTGAAGAAACCCTTCTTGTTACTCTTAACATCTCTTGCTAGCTGCAACTCCAAGTGGGATTTGGCCTTCCTGATTTCACTCCTGCATGCCTGAGCAATATTTTTATACGCCTCCCTGGTCATTTGTCCAATCTTCCACTTCTTGTAAGCTTCTTTTTTGCGTTTAAGATCAGCAAGGATTTCACTGTTAAGCCAAGCTGGTCGCCTGCCATATTTACTATTCTTCCTACACATCAGGATGGTTTTTCCCTGCAACCTCAATAAGGATTCTTTAAAATACAGGCAGCTCTCCTGGACTCCTTTCCCCATGTTATTTTCCCAGGGGATCCTGCCCATCAACTTCCTGAGGGAGTCAGAGTCTGCTTTTCTGAAGTCCAGGGGCATATTCTGCTGCTCTCCTTTCTTCCTTGTGTCAGGATCCTGAACTCGACCATGTCATGGTCACTGCCTCCCAGGTTCCCATCCACTTTTGCTTCCTCTGCTATTTCTTCTCAGTTTGTGAGCAGCAGGTCAAGAAGAGCTCTTCTCCTAGTTGGTTCCTCCAGCACTTGCACCAGGTAATTGTCCCCTACACTTTCCAAAAACTTCCTGGATTGTCTGTGCACCGCTGTATTGCTCTCCCAGCTGATATCAGGGTGACTAAAGTCTCCCATGAGAACCAGGGCCTGCGATCTAGTAACTTCTGTTAGTTGCCTGAAGAAAGCCTCATCCACCTTATCCCCCTGGTCTGGTGGTCTATAGCAGACTCCCACCACGACATCACCCTTGTTGCTCACACTTAAACTTAATCCAGAGACTCAGGTTTTTCTGCAGTTTCATACCAGCACTCTGAGCAGTCATACTGCTCTCTTACATACAGTGCAACTCCCCCACCTTTTCTACCCTGCCTGTCCTTCCTGAACAGTTTATATCCATCCTTTACAGTACTCCAGTCATGTGAGTTATCCCACCAAGTCTCTGTTATTCCAATCACATCATACATCCTTGACTGTGCCAGGACTTCCAGTTCTCCCTGCTTGTTTCCCATGCTTCCTGCATTTGTGTATAGGCACTTAAGATAAGTCCCACTTTAAGATTGTCCCGCTTTCTCGGTCTGAGACAGGAGTCCTCCCCTCTTGCACTCTCCTTCTCGTGCTTCCTCCCGGTATTCCATTTCCTCATTTACCTCAGGGCTTTGGTCTCCTTCCCCCGGTGAACCTAATTTAAAGCCCTCCTCACTAGATTAGCCAGCCTGCTTGCGAAGATGGTCTTCCCTCTCTTCGTTAGGTGGAGCCCGTCTCTGCCTAGCACGCCTCCTTCTTGGAACATCATCCCATGGTCGAAGAATCCAAAGCCTTCTCTCCGACACCACCTGCGTAGCCATTCATTGACTTCCACAATTTGAGGATCCCTACCTAGGCCTTTTCCCTGCACAGGGAGGATGGACGAGAACACCACTTGTGCCTCAAACTCCTTTATCCTTCTTCCCAGAGCCACGTAGTCTGCAATGACCCACTCAAGGTCATTCTTGGCAGTATCATTGGTGCCCACATGGAGAAGCAGGAAGGGGTAGCGATCCGAGGGCTTGATGAGTCTCTCAGTCTCTCTGTCACATTGTGAATCCTAGCTCCTGGCAAGCAGCAGACCTCTCGGTTTTCTCAGTCAGGGCGGCAGATAGATGACTCAGTCCCCCTGAGAGGGAGTCCCCAACCACCACCCCCCTCCTCCTTCTCTTGGGAGCGGTGGTCGTGGAACCTCCATCCCCTGGACAGTGCATCTCGTGCCTTCCAATTGGTGGAGTCTCCTTCGGCTCCTTTCTCTCAGATGTACCATCTACTTCACTCTCCGCATTAGTATCTGTGGAAAGAACATGAAAACGGTTGCTCATCTGTATCTCCATTGCTGGTACATGGACGCTCCTCTTTCTTCTTCTGGAGGTCACATGCTGCCAAATTTCTTCACCGTCCCTCTCTCCTCTCTGCACAGCCTGCTCCGATTCTTTAGGACGTTGTGCCCATAGAAGCATATCCTGACGTCTGTCCAGGAAATCTTCATTTTCTCGTATGCAACGCAGGGTCGATACTTGTTGCTCCAGACCTTGAACTTTATCTTCCAATATGGAGACCAGCTTGCAATTTGTACAGAGTCGCTTCTGTCCTGTGGAAGAAAGACAAACATGGCACAACCTGTGCAGGTTACAACAGCTGAATGCTCACCTTCCATAATTTCTTGCTTCTAAGAGCTTCCTCAGCTGTTGCAGCAAATCACAGAAGCCTGCGAGATGAAAGCCTCAGTGAGCTCTCCCCAGGCGAACTCCCAGGCAAAAGCCCTCTGTTAGCCTCTGCTGTTCGCTGCTCACTGCCTTTCTATAGCAGTCAGGCCCACTCAGGGCCCACCTGGAACAAAGCTCTCCCAATTCACACTTTTAAAACAAACAAGCAAACAATCAAGCACACAGTCAAACTGACAAACTGTCCCCTGCAACAGACACTCAGATACTCACCAACACAGCCCCCCTAATGCAGCACTTAGCGTACCTCCTCACGGACAGATCCCAGGCAAAGTCCCTCTGTTAGTCTCTGCTGTTCGCCGCTCAGCTGGTTCGCTGCTGACTGCCTTTTTATAGCAGTCAGGCCCACTCAAGGCAACCTGGAACAAAGCTCTCCCAATTCACACTGTTCAAACAAACAAGCAAACAATCAAGGTTTTCCTGAACATTACACCTTGCTCTGAAGTATGTGGCACTGGCCAGAAACTGAACTAGTGGGACGGTTGGTTTGATCTGATATGCCACTTCCTGCTTTCCTCTGTCACTAGGGTGAAGCTCTGTGTGACCTGCCTCAACCTTCACTCCAAAGTTTGTCCGGCTCCCTGGATTTAGTCAAACAAGCCCAGCACCCAAAGAGCAACAGAGTCTGATCGGACTGAGGGAAGCAGAGTGTAATAACGGAGGTGGGGTAGGGGACAGTGAGCTTAAAATGAATGAAAGGAAGTAGAATGGCCGCATGGTGGCAGAACAGGGTAGAGGAGAGCTGATGGTTGCTGCATTGTAGAGACCAGCATCTATCACTCCATAATAGTTACACTTCCCTGAGGTTGCAGCTTTACCCATTCACCTAGCTCACAAGAGAAACAGGATACAAGACCCCAATCTTCATCGCCGGCGTAATGTCTCTGAAGTTAATGGCGTAGCACCAGGAGTCCCTGAGGCCTGCACCAGAACAGTTACTCTGGTGTAACTAAGGCAGGGAGAAGTGTGACTTTTTTAACCGGTATAGTTATACGTATCCAAGCCTTAGTTGGATGCAGTTGTGCCCGCAGAAAGGCGACTTATATTGATGTAACTTATTTAGCTTCCTGAAGCAGAATAAACGGCACTGCTATAAGGACTGTTACTGTGTATACGTGCATGCATGTGGGTGTTGGGGTGTGTATGGGTGCAGGTGTGCATGGGGTGTGTGCATGGGGACAGTTGCGCATGTGGGGATGTCGGGGTGGGAGTATGTGGCCGGGTGCATGTGTCAGTGTTGGGGTGTGCACATGGCTACAAGTGTGTGCGTGTGGGTGTCAGGGTGTGTATGGATGGGTAGGAGTGTGTGCATGGATATGGGTGTGTGTGTACGTGAGTGTCGGGGTGTGTATGTACAGGTGTGTGCACATGGGTGTCAGGATATGTGGGAGAGTACTGGTGTGCAAGCTCGGGTGTCGAGTGTATGCATGTGGGGATGTTGGGGTGTGAGGGGTTACACGTGGGTGTGGGTATGCGTTGTGGTGTGGGGGATACAGGTGAACATGTATGTTTGTTGGTGCCAGTGTAGAGGTGTACATGGGTGGGTGTCCACGTGTGGGGGGTACAAGCATAGATGCATGACAGGATATGTGGGGCGTACAGGTGTACATGTCTGCATGTTGGGGCATGTGTGTTGGTACAGGCACACGTGCTGATGTTGGGGCATGTGGGGGTGCAGTGGGATGCAGCTCGGTGTTGGGACGCTTGTCGGTACAGGCATACACCCATGGATTTCAGGATGGGCGTAGGTACATGTACATGCATACATAGAATCACAGAACTGGAAGGGACCTTGAAAGGTCTCTAGTCCAGTCCCCTGCACTCATGGCAGGACTAAGGATTATCTAGACCATCCCTGACAGGTGTTTGTCCAGCCTGCTCTTAAAAATCCCCAGTGATGGAGATTCCACAACCTCCGTAGGCAATTTATTCCAGTGCTTAACCACCCTGACAGTTAGGAAGGTTTTCCTAATGTCCAACCTAAACTGCCCTTGCTGCAATTTAAGCCCATTGCTTCTTGTTCTGTCCTCAGAGGTTAAGAACAATTTTTCTCCCTCCTCCTTGTAACAACCTTTTATGTACTTGAAAACTGTTATCATGTCCCCTCTCAGTCTTCTCTTCTCCAGACTAAACAAACCCAATTTTTTCAACCTTCCCTCATAGCTCATGTTTTCTAGACCTTTAATCATTTTTGCGTCTCTTCTTTGGACTTTCTCCAATTTGTCCACATCTTTCCTGAAATGTGGCGCCCAGAACTGGACACAATACTCCAGCTGAGGCCTAATCAGCGCAGCATAGAGTGGAAGAATTACTCCTTGTGTCTTACTTACAACTCTCCTGCTGGTGCATCCCAGAATGCTGTTCACTTTTTTTGGAACAGTGTTACACTATTGACTCATATGTAGCTTGTGGTCCACTATGACCCCCAGATCTCTTTCTGCACTACTCCTTCCTAGGCAGGCATTTCCAATTTTGTGCGTGTGCAGCTGATTGTTCCTTCCTAAGTGGAGTACTTTGCATTTGTCCTTAGTGAATTGCATCCCATTTACTTCAGACCATTTCTCCAGTTTGTCCAGATCATTTTGAATTATAATTCTATCCTCCAAAGCACTTGCAACCCCTCTCATCTTGGTATGGTCCGGAAACTTTATAAGTGTACTCTCTATGCCATTATCTAAATAATTGATGAAGATGTTGAACAGAACAGAACCCAGAACAGATCCCTGTGGGACCTCACTGGTTATGACCTCCCAGCATGACTATGAACCACTGATAACTACTCTCCGGGAGCGGTTTTCCAACCAGTTGTTCATCCACCTTATAGTAGTTCCCTCTAGGTTGTATTTCCCTAATTTGTTGATGAGAAAGTCATGTGAGACAGTATCAAAAGCCTTACTATGTATGGAGGTACAGATGTAGATATGTGCGTGTCATGGTGTGTGTATGGGTGCAGGTGCAGATGCACAGGTGTCAGGTGTGCGTAGGTATTGGTGTGCACATAGGGTTGTTGCGGTATGCGTAGGTACAGGCATACATGTTTGGGTGTTGGAGGGTATGGGGTTATAGGCATATGTGTGTGCATGTCAGGGTGTGTAGGTACAGGCACACATGCCTACATGTTGAGGGGTGCGTAAGTATGGGTGTACATGCACAGATATCAGAGGGTGTGTAAGTACAGGTGCACACGTGTGTGTAGGTACAGGCATAGACATGCAGATGTCAGGATGTGCGCCTAGGTACAGGCGCACATGCCTGCCTGTCAGCTGTACCTAAGTGCAGGCGCACACACGTGGCTGTAGGGGTACAGACATAGACGAGTGCACACTGAGGTGGGTGGGGTATAGGTGAACACACGGGTGTCGGGCTGTGCGTAGGTACAGGCGCACATGCACGCCTGTCGGCTGTACCTAGGTGCAGGCGTACACACGTGGATGTGGGGGTACATAGAAGAGTGCACACTGAGGTGGGTGGGGTACAGGCGTACACACGTGGCTGTGGAGGTACATAGACGAGTGCACACTGAGGTGGGTGGGGTACAGGCGTACACACGTGGATGTGGGGGTACATAGACGAGTGCACACTGAGGTGGGTGGGATACAGGCGTACACACGTGGATGTGGAGGTACATAGACGAGTGCACACTGAGGTGGGTGGGGTACAGGCGAACACACAGGTGTCGGGGTGTGCGTAGGTACAGGCGCACATGCACGCCTGTCGGCTGTACCTAGGTGCAGGCGTACACACGTGGATGTGGGGGTACATAGACGAGTGCACACTGAGGTGGGTGGGGTACAGGCGTACACACGTGGATGTGGGGGTACATAGACGAGTGCACACTGAGGTGGGTGGGGTACAGGCGTACACACGTGGATGTGGAGGTACATAGACGAGTGCACACTGAGGTGGGTGG
Organism: Gopherus evgoodei; assembly: GCF_007399415.2. Lineage (NCBI taxonomy): Eukaryota > Metazoa > Chordata > Testudines > Testudinidae > Gopherus > Gopherus evgoodei. The sequence continues at coordinate 12,044,210 of NC_044344.1, read as the reverse complement.
GGTACAGGCGTACACACGTGGATGTGGGGGTACATAGACGAGTGCACACTGAGGTGGGTGGGGTACAGGCGTACACACGTGGATGTGGAGGTACATAGACGAGTGCACACTGAGGTGGGTGGGGTACAGGCGTACACACGTGGATGTGGGGGTACATAGACGAGTGCACACTGAGGTGGGTGGGGTACAGGCGAACACACGGGTGTCGGGCTGTGCGTAGGTACAGACACCCACACCCCTTGCTTTAATTCCAGGTAAAGCAGCCGTTCATCCCAGCGAAGCCTGGCCCTGGGTCCCACAGTCTGAGCCCCGCCCGCCTGCTCCAGGCCAGGTCCTGCACCCAGCCCAGGCCGGCCCCTGCCCTCTCAGTGGCTGCTACAGCGCCCAGCACTCCCCCCGGGGGGGCAGGCGACTCCCGCTCCCAGGGCTCAAGGGCTGGGGCGGAACCCAGGGCCCCAGAGGAGGCAGAGCTCGGTGTGGGGGCGGGGCCAGGGCCTGGAGGCGGGGCTAGGGCAGGGGGCGGGGCCCAGGGATAGGGAGGCGGGGCTCAGGCCGGGGGCGGGGCCAGGAGGCGGAGCTCGGGGTCGAGAGGCGGGGCTCGGGCCTGGGGCGGGGACAGGAGGCGGGGCTCAGGCCGGGGGCGGGGCTCAGGGCCCGAGAGGCGGAAGAGCTCGGTGTGGAGACGGGGCTAGGACTGGGTAGTGGGGCCCGGAAGGCGGGGCTCGGGCAGGGGGCGGGGCTTATGGCCCGAGAGGAGGCAGGGTTCGGTGTGGGGGCGGGGCTAGGACAGAGTAGCGGGGCCCGGGAGGCGGGGCTCGGGGTCGGGAGGCGGGACTCGGGTCGGGGGCGGGGCTCAGGGCCCGGGAGGAGGCAGGGCTCGGTGTGGAGGCGGGGCTAGGGCAGGGGGCGGGGCTTATGGCCCGAGAGGAGGCAGGGTTCGGTGTGGGGGCGGGGCTAGGACAGAGTAGCGGGGCCCGGGAGGCGGGGCTCGGGGTCGGGAGGCGGGACTCGGGCCGGGGGCGGGGCTCAGGGCCCGGGAGGAGGCAGGGCTAGGTGTGGGGGCGGGGCCAGGGCCTGGAGGCGGGGCTAGGGCAGGGGGCGGGGCCCAGGGCTAGGGAGGCGGGGCTCAGGCCGGGGGCGGGGCTCAGGGCCCGAGAGGAGGAAGGGCTCGGTGTGGAGACGGGGCTAGGACTGGGTAGTGGGGCCCGGAAGGCGGGGCTCGGGCAGGGGGCGGGGGCCAGGAGGCGGGGCTCAGGCTGGGGGCGGGGCTCCGGGCCCAGGAGGAGGCAGGGCTAGGTGTGGGGGCGGGGCTAGGACAGAGTAGCGGGGCCCGGGAGGCGGGGCTCGGGGTCGGGAGGCGGGAGTCGGGCCGGGGGCGGGGCTCAGGGCCGGGCGGAGGCAGGGCTCGGTGTGGGGGCGGGGCCAGGGTCTGGAGGCGGGGCTAGGGCAGGGGGCGGGGCTGGCGCTGCTGGGTGCCGCGCGGTGACTCGCCCTGGGAGCCGCCGCCGCTTCGTAGTAAACAGCCGGGCCGCGGGGCCGCGGGAGCTGATGTCCGGCCGCGGCGCGTTCCCGCTCAGCCCCCTGACCCCCGCCCCCGGGGCCGCGCCGCCCCCCGCCGCCCCGGGACCCGGCCTCATGCGGGGCGCCAGCCCGGCCGGAGCGGGGGCCGTCGGGTACCGGCCCATGGGGCCCGCCGTCGTCCAGTACCAGGTGAGGGGCGGCCGGAGGAGCGCGCTGGGCTGGGGTTTGGGGAGGGCAGTGTGGGGGGGGCACTAGGGGGCTGGGCACTGGGGTGTGTGGTTTGGGGAGGGCAGTGTGGGGGGACTGTGAGGGGGCGGGGGGCTGAGGGAGGGCACTGGGGTGTGTTTGGGGAGGGCAGTGTGGGGGGACTGTGTATGTGGGGCACTGGGGGGCTGAGGGAGGGCACTGGGATGTGTGGTTTGAAGGGCTGGGGTTTGAGAGAGGGCACTGTGGGGGAACTGTGGGGAAGCACTCGGGGCGTGGGGGGCTGATGGAGGGCACTGGGATGTGTGGTTTAGGGGGCTGGGGTTTGAGAGAGGGCAGTGTGGGGGGCATGTGGGGGGCTGAGAGAGGGCACTGGGGGAAGTTGGGCTGGAGGTGGGCGGGGGGCTGGGAGAGGGCACTGAAGGACCCGTGTGTTGGAGGGGGGCTGGTGGAGGGCACTGTGGGAGCCCGGGTGTGGGGGGAGGAGCTGTGTGTAGCCCGGGACTGTGTGTGGGTAGGAGGGCACTGGGTGGCTGTGGGGGAGGGGAGTGACTGTGTGTGTTGGGGGGAGGGCACTGGGGGAACTAGAGGTTGTGGGAAGAGTACTGCGAGGGGGGACTTTTGTGTTGGGGAGAGTCCTGGGGAGGGACCGCTGGAAGGTGCCATGTGGTGCTGGACAGGAGGAGGAGGAGGAAGGTGGCAGCCCCAGAAAGCCCCCATTTTCCCTTGCCATGGGTGAGCTAGGTTACACTGGGTCATGGCAGCAAAGTCTGCATTCAAAAAAATGTGTCCCGCTTGTCATGCCAGGCACAGATGGAAAAACCTGCTCATGGGCTCAGCTTCTGCCTGTGCATCCAGCAGCAGCCAGGGTCTAATTAAAAGACAGTGTGCAGCAGTAACCCGGGATCAAGTGGGCAATGGTTACACTACGTTAATTCCAGCTCCTCCGCTCTGGTTCTTATTCCACAACGTAATTTGGAAGAAATAGGGAAAGAGTCCAAGATGTCAACTGATGAAGAATCTGTAACTTTGCTAATTGGGTCCTGAGGCTTGGATCTTGCCCTATGGATGGATTTACCATGGGGCTGGATGTGATCATTCCATTTACTAGTTTAAAAAGAAATGGCTGTAGCTGTCCAACTTATGGACACCCTGTTCTCTGAAGCAGTGGGGAACTTGGGAGAGGTATGTGGCTTCCCCCCACCCCCGCCACTCATGGTATTGAGCTCATTCTTCACTTCCTGTTTCTGAATTCAGCCGAGACCATTTTCAGATGGCTCGGGGTGGGGTGTCTCCTGGTAGAAGCTGTCACTTGGGGGGTTGTTTTGTTTTGGAGAGGATGAAATAGAGGTGAGCTAGCCACTCCAGTACTGCCCCAGGGAGTTGGACAAGCTTGTACTCGGGTGGCTAGCCTCTAGTGCAGCATCCACACTGATACTTCTAGCCCATATCTATGTACCTGGGCTGGGAGGCACACTTCCAGCTGCAGTGTAGATGTGTGCACTGAGGCTGTTCTGTGGAGGTGATAAAGTCTCTTGGCGGAGGGTTGGGGTGGAGAATGGGGTTGCTTTTCCTGGGTCTTGTAGGGGAATGTATGCATAATATCTGTGGGTAGCTGTAGTACTCAATAGGAATGTGCTAGAATTCAGCCATCTCTCCTCTTCTCTCCCCCAACCCTCCCCCCCCCCCCCAAAAATAAACCCAATTGCATCAAACAGCCCTTCCTGCTTTCCCAGGTGCTGAGGAGGTAACACTTGTGGGCTTGATTTGGCTACTTGGCAGCCCACTTGCTGCTTCACTTCTTCTGAGGTGGTGAGTTGGATCATGGACGTGCAGTAGGCCAGCAAGCAGCCCCTCTGCGCGCAGCTTTGGATGTTAGAACCTGCTTTAGAAAATGTTGGCCTGAATTGCTTGGCTAAAGTTGGATGGCGAGTCAGTGGGAGAGCTGGGAACAGGATCCGGACTCCCTTCCCTATGTTTTAGTACAAGACTCTTCTTCCCCATACAGTTTCCAAAAAGTGCTATGGGATCTCTAACACATACCAGACTTGGCTCTCGGATTAACATCTCCTGCTTAGGACGGCAGCGATCACAGTGCAGGGTGATATCACAGGCTCTGTATTGTCAACTGAGGATTTTATTCCATTGAAATTTTCTAGCGTGTGATCAGTGTGTTAAAGAAACTTTGTCCAGGTGCTGTTTCAGATTTGCCCCCTATGCAGCCTCTGTTTATGCCTTCTTTTCCCTGGTTCTCCGTGGCTTTTGAAGTCCATGAAAAATGGTGTTAGCAGACGAACGCTGACTCACTTGTGGGGTTGCTGTGCAAACGCTGTCTGTGTCAGCAGCATAGGATGATGGTCTGGGTCGGCTGTAAACAGCCAACAGGAACTGCTGCACGTGATTGTCAGGAGCAGCCCTGAGATTCACTTGGGATTTGTGCGACGGTCATTCTGTTTGTGTGAAAGCCAAACCATTCTGAAGACAGCTAAGTGTGAACAACCTCAGGCGACGATGGTGTTTTCTACTGAAGCTTCTCCAGTTCCCCTGTTTTCCGTTTCCCCTTTTGCAGAGGTCTCATGTAAGTCAATATTTTTGCGCATGCTTTGCAGGTATAACAGCTATGCCCAAATTTTAGATTTCCTGCATATAGTTTACCTGAAGGAAGTTGGACAGATAGTGGAAAATAATGGAAGGGGAAGAAGAAGTTTCCTGCTTAGTATCTGAAGCAGGGAATGGACACTGGTCTCTGGAGTGGAGCTGGCCAGCGAGCAGAGCTAGGGAAGTTTGAGAGTCAGTGAAACAATTCTGTGTGCTGTCTAGTGTTCTTTGTGAGGAGTGTAATATTATAACTGACACTCAGACTCTCTGCCCTCAGCGTGCAAAGCTGGTCATGCTGCTAGGCTCTTGCATGCTGGTGTGATTCGCTCTGAGCAGGCTGAAAGGTTGGGTAAAGCTCTCTGCCAGTGTTTAAATGGAGGAGACCTGATTGGTTCTACAGTCTCCAACTAGCTCATCTTCCACTCCTCTGCTAGTCTCCACCTCCAGGTCACCAGCCCACCCCCATTTATATCCACGAATTAAAAAACAACTTATCCCCCAGCCTAGGAAATTTCCCTGTTCAAAACATCATTAACATAGAGTTAAGGCTATTCACGTTATTCCCTCAAACACCAAAAAGCGAGGAAATCTCAAATCAAGATAATATACAAAACTCTGAGCATTAACCCACTAGGGTCCCAACTCTTGACCACACTAATATGCTGGATCATGCGCTTTCCATTCAACAGTATCATCCACAGTACTCCAATCCTAGCATCTTCGCATACTGTACAACTTCTGTGTTCTGTCTGTCTGGTGTAGAGTATGTGGAGATGCTAAGATTGTGTCATTAAACTAGTCAATGAAGACCCACATCTTAAATTTGTGGAAGGTGCCATAGGGCAAGACAGAGGTATGTTGACAAGGGTTTGTTGAGATTTAGGGCTGGGGTAATAAGGGGTACTGTGGGTCATGGTTGGGATGCATTAATAGTGACTACATACTTATCTGCACGCTGTCTGACTGTAGCCAATACTCTCAGCCCTTGGCTTTCATGACTGCTCCTCACTGGAGCCTCACAGCACTGGATCAGAGGGGGGTGCGTGCCTTGCAGAGCTGCTGCTGTCTGTCCTGTGCATCTGGAGAATGCTGGTGTAGCCCTATGGAGACAGAGTCAGACCTGGGGTGCTTTGATTTAGTTGGGGACTTACTCCACAGTTCAGGCTCTGAGGGACATAGTAACGGGTCTATGCCAGGGAATATTCAAGGGCTCTTTAATTGGTGGATTATTAACATGATAGGTTAATCCTTCTACATCCTTGTATATCATTTGGCTGTTTCGTTAACAGCTCGAGTAGGGAGTTTAAGCAAGTGGCTTGTCTTGGTGTCAAGGGGTTTTGTCGCTGTTAATCCCCCATGCATTAGTAGCACCAGAGTCTTCTAACCTGGTGGTTAGTTACTGGTATTCCCAGAATAGCCAGACGCTGGTCCTCTGCGTGGCGCCCAGCAGTCGAGTTTAGACAACAAAGGGGGGTTGAGTAAGAGGATCAGAAAATGGCCGATTATTCAAGCTTTGCCAAGGTGTTTGGCACAGTGCAGAATGAGGAGACCCGGTCGATGCCTCCCACGAGCCTGCCAGCTAATTCTGACACATGGGTGTGCAGAGGAGTTTGAGGTAGGGCAGGGCCCTGGCAGAGGTCACTGCTGAAGGGCTTAGCAGAAGGGGTTTTGAGGGAAGGGTTTGAGCAGTGGTGCTGGGGACAGTTTGATCATGAGAACTCTGTCCGAAGCCTGGAAGGAGTCAGACAGGAAACTGGCTACAAAAGGGGACACTTGGCTAGAGTGAAGACAACTGGTGAGCAGAAAAAAAGCCAAGCCTGGAGATGGGCGGTCTTGATAGTGAGGAGGTGAGGCCTGAGCTTGTTGCAGCTGGCAAGGGAAGCTCTCAAAGGGATTTGAATAAGGGAGTGGTGTGGTCTGAGGAACCAGGGAGGAATTTAATTGCAGTATTTCTGCTGTGCTTTTCACCTCGACGGTGGAAGTGCCGCCATTAGAGGCTGAGTCCCAGGCTGAAATGCTCCATCTTGATCACATAGGGACCTAAGTGCCATTTGTACTCTTTAATGCAAATTAGGTGATGGTTTAATTCAGTCAAAATTATCCTTTATGTGCAAGGGCACAGATCTAATGTTGGGCCTAAGCTGTCTGACCATGCTGAAATGGTTACATTCTGGTGAAGAAAGAGCTGCATTCAGTTCGTTTATGTAGGACCTCTACAAAACTGTTGTGCTCTTTGCTGCCCCTAGTGGCTCTGCCCTATAAATTAACTATCTGGGGTACTGATGTTATGCCAGAATAGAAATAATAGACCAGAAAACTACATGTTCCATTAGAAATGGTTTGATCAGTATTTGCTGAATGAGAAAGATCTTCCTTGCAAGATGTTTAGAGGCTGTTTGAAATAAGAGGAGTTTGTTTGTATTGCAGTAGCACACAGAGGCCCCATTTTGCTATACACTCAGTGTGGCGGTCCCTGCCCCAGAACACTTGCAGTCTCGCTGGTATGCGATTTAATGGGTGTAACACACAGTGAAGGGAGTATAGGTTATAGGAATACATAGTTATCTAAGCCAGCTATCTATATATTTCACAGGAGTTTTTTATATGAATCTGCACCAGGCCACTTGTCTGTGGTGTAGAAGTCGGATCCAGTGGAGGGACTCGAAGTGGGGTGTCATGGACAAAGTGCCAGGCCAAGAAGATTTCAGCAACAGCAGCATTTTGAATGAATCTGAGAAGGGATCAGGGTTGCTAGGAGTCAAGATGAGAGCGAATGACCTGGACTAGGGTTCTAGCCGAGCAAGGGACTATCTGTCCTTTAAAAACAGCTACATGGGTGTGCTGTTACGCTGGCGTGTAACCCTTCCTTGCTCGAACGGCGGTGGTTTTAGAGGACAGGTTTCATCCGAGAGATTATACATCTGAGTTAAATTCTGTATCGTCGCTTAAATCATCTGCTTTCTCTTTTGGGGAGGGAGAGGCAACAGTTGAGTCATACCCACCCTTTGCCCCCAAGAGGAAAGCACCGGAGGTGGTGAGACTGGAGTTAATCTAGATGTAAAATCTCTGTGAAACCTACTGTCTGAGGCTTCCACTCCACCCATCATCAGTTCTTTTTCTGCTGCCTCTCTTGAGAAGTGCCCCCACCCTTTCTGCAGATACTCCCTCAACTCCTCTCTTTTCTGTAGCCTTCTTTTCCTTAGCCAGGGTCTGTAGAGGGCAGTCCTTACCAGGGCAGCCTTTTGGGGGGCCAGTTCAGCGATCTGTTTCCCTTCTGAGCTTCCGGTGGGAACGTAATGCTGCTTCTCAGGCTGCTGCTAACTGTGGCCTGTAGAGTAGAAAGCTAGTCTTCTCAGCACTCTTTTTGATGAGAATTGTACTCCTTTCTCCTTATTTCATTTTGCCGTAATGCTTGGGCTACAGATTAAATTCCACAAAAATCTGAAGAAGTGGGTGTTTTACCCAAGAAAGCTTATGCTCAAATAAATCTGTTAGTCTTTAAGGTGCCACCAGATTCTGCCTTGTTTTTGTGGATACAGACTAACGCAGCGACCTCTCTGGTAGATTAAATTCCAGTAACTTTTTTCTCTGCCCCTTTGCTGTCTCCTTCCTGTCCCCTTTCTCAGATTTGCTTGTGATATTTTCACTCTTGCATTTACTTTTTGCTGTGCCGTCTGTTTGTCTCTTCCCTCTGCCTGTCTGAGACCATAAAGTATGCGAGTCTGTCGTCTTCTGTGATGTTTTGCATGAAGGATGGCATGGTTCTAGCCTGCTGTGTTTCAATGGCAGCTGCAGAAGTCTCAGGTTATAACTTGCGCACCGTTTGTACAGTGCGCTGGGGAGACGGAATGTCAGAAATGATTTTTTTACTCATATTAAATGGACTCTGATGTGCAGCATAAACTGACTTGTTTCTCTCCCTTCCCTCGATCTCTCGCATTCTCAACCTGAGGCCATGTCTACATCTACAATTTTGCAGCGCTGGTTGTTACAGCTGTATTAGTACAGCTGTATAGGGCCAGCGCTGCAGAGTGGCCACACTTACAGCAACCAGCGCTGCAAGTGGTGTTAGATGTGGCCACACTGCAGCGCTGTTGGGCGGCTTCAAGGGGGGTTCGGGGAACGCGAGAGCAAACCGGGGAAGGAGACCTGCTTCCCCGCGGTTTGCTCTCGCGTTCCCCGAACCCCCGAGCAAGCAGGTCTCCTTCCCCGCGGTTTGCTCTCGCGTTCCCCGAACCCCCCTGCAAACCGCGGGGAAGGAGACTTGCTTGCTCGGGGGTTCGGGGAACGCAAGAGCAAACCGGGGAAGGAGACCTGCTTGCACGGGGGTTCGGGGAACGCGAGAGCAAACCGCGGGGAAGCAGGTCTCCTTCCCCGGTTTGCTCTCGTGTTCCCCGAACCCCCGAGCAAGCAGATCTCCTTCCCCGCGGTTTGCAGGGGGGTTCGGGGAACGCGAGAGCAAACCGGGGAAGGAGACCTGCTTGTTCGGGGAACGCAAGAGCAAACCGGGGAAGGAGACCTGCTTGCATGGGGGTTCGGGGAACGCGAGAGCAAACCGGGGAAGGAGACCTGCTTCCCCGCGGTTTGCTCTCACGTTCCCTGAACCCCCCTGCAAACCGCGGGGAAGGAGACCCGCTTCGGGGGGGATTCGGAGAACACTGGAGCAAACCGCGGGGAAGGAGACCTGCTTGATTACCAGAGAGGCTTCCTCAGGTATGCTGGGATACCTGCTTATTCCACGGAGGTCAAGAAAAGTGCTGGTAAGTGTCTACACTTGATTACCAGCGCTGGATCACCAGCGCTGGATCCTCTACACCCGAGACAAAACGGGAGTACGGCCAGCGCTGCAAACAGGGAGTTGCAGTGCTGGTGATGCCCTGCAGATGTGTACACCTCCTAAGTTGCAGCGCTGTAACCCCCTCACCAGCGCTGCAACTTTGTGATGTAGACAAGCCCTGAGACCTTGCAGTAGCAGCAAGCAGTAAACTGCTGTTGTGGGTTCTGGCACAAATGTTGCTTCATGCCCGAGTTGAGTTGAAGGCAGAATCCTCCGACCTGTAACATCTGTGGCTTCGCAAGCAAATCTATCTGAACCCAAATATATCTGCTGGTGCTTGCAGCATTGCCAGCATGTGACTAAATTTTCTGCTGCATGTTTCTGGCCATTGCTTTGTTCCCAGTCCTCTTTATTCACTACCCTCCTGTCTTCAGATTTTAGCATAGGAATAGCCTGACTTCTGGAGTACCTGTTGTAATAAAATACGACTAATCTCCAGTCATGCAAGTGCTGACCCCCCAGCAGTATCCTCCCCTAGCAGGACTACAGCTGTGTAAGAAGTCTGTACTGGGATTTCCAGGAAACCAGGCAACATCTTAATATTGCCTTCCTCTGATCCCTTCTGTTTGAAAATTTCAATGCCCTTGAACAAACTGAGCTTCCTGATGTCCCTGTGGGGCAGGTATTATCCCTGTTCTACAGACTGGCAAACTCAGTCGAGGGGAAGTGAAACAGCCATAGACTCAAAATGCCACGTGGGAGTTGAGCCCTTCTGCAGAATGGATAATGTAGCTTCAAAATCCAAGAGATCTCTCGCATCAGCCTGAAAGCTGAGCTGAAATCCTGTTTGAACAGGGTTTGTTTTGCATGTCAGAATGGTAAACATTGCTGTTTGGCTTATGGGGATTCTAGAGGAACATGCAGGAATTGCCTTCGCTTGGCATCCATCCAGGCCTTGCTTCCAAAGCCCTGAGCAAGAATACATGTGGCTCTCTCCATAAATGTCAGTGTGTACTAAGTTGGATCACACACTTCTGGCATGTCAGGAAAGCCCCCTTTGCTCTTTGTTCTTAAAGGCTACACTGGATTCAGGTTTGGGAACAGACGGACAGTGACAGTAACTACGGCCTGTAGGACCCTGAAATACAAATCAAAGCAAGGACCATATTCTGGTCTGCACCAGGCATACCATGGACCTGCCCCTGTGGCAGCAACCGGTCTATTTCAGTCACAGTTGATTTCCTACAGCTTTCAAGCATATCCCCTGCCCACTGCCTGCCTGTGCACGTGCTCTTTGCGGGGAACTTGATACTGCATCCTAGTGGGACCACTCCTGGTTTTCATTAGACAGATGAAGTCTTTTGGATCATCCTTTCCTTAGTCCTGGGCACTGAGAGGGGTGTTGCTCCTTGGTGTTAAGTTGTAGAGAAGAGCCATTACATTGGGACAAAGAGGAACAGAGAATTAGAGACTGTCTCTTCCGGTTACTTTCTGAATCACTCTGTTTCTTTCTTTAAACAGCGTGTGACTCAGGCTATATCTGCACCACAAAGATAAGTCCACCTGTGTTAGGTCAACTTACAGCCATCGCATGAATTACTGCAGTGGTGCATGTCCACACTACCCACCTTGGGTCAGTGGTGCACGTCCTCACCAGGAGCACTTTGACTGAGCTGAGAAGGCCAGCATGGGCAGCAGAGAACCTGGTCTCTCAGCTCCACTGGCAGCTCCCTGCCAGGAGCCTGGCTGCACCACAGGCTCCTGGCAGGCTGCCCGCCCTCACCTCCCTGTTCCCAGCTGGGGTCTAGCTGCCCGGCTTTCACAGCAGAGCTGTGAAATTGACAGGAATGTTAGCCAACAGCATCGACATAAACCCTGAGCCTCCGCATAGCAGGGGAGTTACATTGGCGGGAGAGCATTGCAGTGTGTCGACAAAACAGTGTAGTGTAGACAGGGCCTCAGACTGTCTGGCTTGGCGTCTCTCTGCTGACCGAGCACTGAAGTTAGTTCTCGCCTTCGGTTCCCTACGTGCAGCATCTCCAATTCCTGGCCTGCCCCCTTCTCGTGAGGAGCCCTTGGCAGGCATGTAGGTTTCTGTCATGCAGGCAAATCTTCTTCAGGAAGCATTCCAAACTCATGTTACTTCTGAGGAAAGCTGACGCCAAGCCGGGCTCCCAAAGTGCAAGAGGCCTATGCATTGATCTGGAATGAACGACTCCACTGTAGACTGCTCCGTCCATGCTTTCAGCTTTGGGAGGGAATAGAAGCAAAAATTTTCTATCCCACTTCCAAATGGCTCCACTCATTCTCTGTTGGGAATTCTGGACATTGTCCAACATCTTCCTTGAAATGTAACATCCGAGCTTTGTGCTTAGCTTAGCCCTTCAGCTGGAGTAATGTGAGGAGTTCTAGGTGGCAGGGTCACTGAGGCCTGTAGAGACTAGAGACCCTTGCAGACCCCAGTCAGGATGGGAATTATGTGCTAAGAGCTGGGACTCACTGGCTGTAACACATGCAAGCCACCACCATGGATACTGCTGGTAGAACTCAAACCAGTAGGGGCTTTGCTCTGTCCTTGAGAGGACTCTCTAAACAGCTGGGATAAACCAGGAGATGGGGACTCTACTTGTGTGATTCCACCTTTCCAGTTCCTCTCATGCAAGGGATTGAACCCAGGTTTGTGATGTGCTGCCTGGCCAGAGGGCTAAATCTGAGCTGTGGGTGAAGACTGCTCAAGCATTAGTGGAGGTGATGCCGAAGTCAAGCATCAAAGATCCATTTGTCATGGTGCTGACACTTCACTTACAAACATGAGGCCTCTCTTCTCCCCACTGGAGCCGCCTGGTCTCTGCAGGCTTCCTCGTGCCAGGTCAGCTTCAAGAAATCTTCATATAGCATGTTATCACTCATGGCAAGCTTTCGGACACACCCTCTGAGCTGACTCCCCGAAGAGAGCTCCTTTTCCTGCCCAAGCTTCAGAAATCTGACCAAATAAAATAGCACAGTGAATGAGGTGGACACGTCCCAAGAATGACAGTCAGGGGTTGGTTACTTTAGAGCAGAGTTCTCAAGTTTTTTCTTTCTGAGGCCCCTGCCAAAATGCTATTTAAAAACTCCAGGCCCAGCTGTGCCACAACGATGTTTTTTCTGTATCCAAAAGCCAGGACCATTGTTAGGGGGTAGCAAGCAGGGCAATTGCAAAGCTAAGTTGTTCAGGCTTCAGACCCATGTGGCAGGGTCGGGGCCCTGGGCTGCAGTCCTGTGTGATGGGTCTTTGGCTTTCTGCTCTGGGCCCTAGCAAGTATAATACCAGCCATGCTTTCCAGACCCCCAGGTGGCCCCAGATCCCTGTTTGAGAACCACTGCTGTAGTGTGTGTATGTGAGAGGCATAGCAAGTGATGAGATTAGGAGCTGGGGATACTGAAGACACGGGCGGCTCGAGACATTTTGCTGCCCCAAGCACAGAGGATGCGCTGAAGCTGTGGGACCAGTGGACCCTCCGCAGGCAAGCTGCCGAAGGCACCCTGCCTGCTGCCCTAGTGGCGACCGGCAGAGCGCCCCCCACTGCTTGCCACCCCAGGCACGCACTTGGAGCACTGGTTCCTGGAGCCCCCCCCGACTGAAGAGCCACTGCACCCTGGCTGGCAGACTTGGCCAGTCTGTGGCCGTTGGTGACATGCTCTCACTTGGGCAAGCTTGTCATAGGCTTGTTCCAGAAAAATTATCAGCCTAAACTACACCAGTCAGCTTTAGGGCTGCGTCGAAATAGTTGCCCTGTGTGAATTTCCTTGCTGTTGATAAGCCTGAAAGTCAGACTGGGTTTTCCCCTTTTGTTTCACCACAGTGAAGGTTCTTTCAAGTGATTGCACATGTCCGTCCATTCCATTCTTGGTGAGCATGGGCCTTGCGCACAGTCGCTGGAAACTTTTTCTCGGGTTTACTTCCCTCAGCTGCTGCATGTCTGCATAATGGGCTCAGCCGCCCCCGAGCTCCCTCAGTTCCTTCTTACCGCCGGTGCCGATTCTTGGAATTGCTTGGCTTGCCTTAGCGAGTGCTCTACATGTTCGTTGTAAATTAATTGTAGAGAGTTTTCTAGATTTAGATGTTAGTACTTAGTTAATAGTGTACGTTTTCGTTATTGGCCGGACTTAGGTTTTTTCCATTACACCTGCACCAGGGATGCCTTGGTCACCGGCTTCAGGCCCTGCGTCTCTCGGGATAGGCCGGTGCCCGTAAGTGACCCATGCTCAGGCTGCCTGAAGTGTTTAGGAGAAGCTCATATTCAGGATCATTGCCAGATATGCGAAGACTTTAAGCCTCAGACAAGGAAAGACAGACAAGCCAGGCTAAAGTTTTTGCTCATGCTAAGACCTCTGTCAGAGCCCAGTAAGTCAGACTGTGCACCGAGTGCCTTGGCCTCAGTCAGATGCCTCCCAGTTGCCTGAGTCCCAGCACTGCTCATGCTCCCCAGTGCCTAGGAAGAGGCATAAAACCTCTAAGCAGGCCGCGGAGAGGGGAAGGTTGTTGGCACCAGTGTCATCTAGGCGTGGGGATAAGAGTAGAGTGCAGCCTAAAGCTAAGCAGTCCTCTTCTCTGGCACTGCCAAAGCTGGCAAGCATTGACTCTGGCACCAATGCAGGTGCTGTTGAGTCTAGAGCTGAGGGAGTGCCTGCTACATCTGCGTCACCGTGCTGTCCCAAGACCATCTCAGTATTGACCATGCCGGGTGCATCTGCAGCAGCAAGAGATCTGCTGAATCTTTCGGTGCTGCTATTTCCAGTGGTGCAGGAGACCATGCTCTTGGTACCAGCGACATCGGTGCCATTACTTAGTACTGTCAGCCTTGCACGTCCGTCAGTACCATCCAAGGGGAATCCTGCAATATTGGCTGTACTGGGTGTTGGTCTTTGGCACCTTTTGGGAGCAACCCCTGCTTGGTCAGCAGAGGGAGAGTCATTGTCCTCTGAATCAGAGGTTGGCTCCTGTGTCTCCCAGCCTCAGAGCTGTTCTCGTTACTCTCCATTGAGGCATTACCTTCAGCAGGAGGACCACTGAGGGCGTGGCCAGGAGGTCTCTGGCGCCCACCACCAGACCAATGGCCTTTTTGGAACCTCTGCAGTTTCCCACCAGTTTGTAGGTCGTACGTGAGACTTCCTGTTCTGTGTCCTCAGTGAGGTGGGGGACACCTGCTCAACAGGCACCACCTGTTCTTGAGCCCAGTGCCAGTATCCTCATCACCTTGTTGACATTTTGGTCCCAGCTGGGCCGTTGTGTGGCTTTACCTATTAACGAGGCAATTAGGGACCCTGTTAAGGCTCTCTGACAGACCCCTTTGTCCCTTCCCCCTACCTCAAGAAGGGTCAGATGTAAATACTACATGCCTTCGCAGGGATTTGAATACCTCATCCACCCCCTGGGCTGTCTAGTGGTGTCAGCAGCTAATTAAAGGGAGCAGCAAGGGGAGACCCATAAATCAAAAAACACACACAAACTAGATCTATTCTGCAGAAAAGTTTATTTTAGTGTGGGGGGGTTTGCAGCTCAGGATTGCCAACCAGCAAATGCTTTTGGGCCAGTATGATTTTAACGGGTGGGATTTCTTTTTAAAGTTCAGAGACGCATGCGGAGGCCGCTAGGTGGGAGTTCTCCTCAGTTGATGAGGGGAAATCTGTAGTGAGATCTTTTCTGCAGGCTGTGCTGGATGCAGCAGACTTGGTGGCTAGGTCCATGGCATCTGCGGTGGCCTCATGTGGGAGCTCTTGGCCACGGGGCTTCCTCAAGAGGTTCAACAGACTTTACGGCACCTGCCCTTGGAAGGGGCATTGCCGTTTTTGCAGCAAACTGAGACTAAGCTCCATGGTTTGAGGGGCTCTAGGACCACACTGAAGTCTTTGGGATTGTACCCTGCAGCCCTCGCCAGAAGGCTTTCTGGGTAGCTACCTCTGCAGCCAGGAGGGGGCTGAACTGCCTTATATGATCTTTTTGAAGGATAAGGTGTACCTGCACCCTCTTCCGAGATGTCGCTCTAAAATGGTATCTAATTTTCATATTAACCTGTCAGTTTACTTACCTACGTTTTACCCAGAACCACAGGCCAACAGAGAGGAGCAATGTTGGCCCAGCTCTGGCATCAGAAGAGTGTTGTCTTTCTACGTAGACAAGACTAAACACTTTTGTTTGTCAGCCCAACTACTTGTGGCCACAGCAAACAGAATGAAGAGTGTCCTGCTCCCTTTGCAAAGAATTTCATCTTGGAACTTCCTGCACTCATGTTTATGACCTGGCAGGCTTTTCACTGCCAGGGAGACCGATAGCACGTCCCACAAGATCACAGGCACGACGACATTCCTTGTGCAAGTCCCTAACCAGGACATTCGTAGAGCAGCGGCTGGTCTTCAGTTCACACCTTCGCATCCCCTTATGCCATTACTCAGTATTCCAGAGACAATGCTAAATTTGGACGAGTTGTACTCCAGTCTGTGCGTACATGAACTCCGATCCCTTCTCCCACTTTACGGCTTGTGAGTCACCGAAAGAGGAATGCACATGTGCAATCACTCGGAAAGAAAAAACAGTTA
Source organism: Gopherus evgoodei (assembly GCF_007399415.2). Taxonomy (NCBI): domain Eukaryota; kingdom Metazoa; phylum Chordata; order Testudines; family Testudinidae; genus Gopherus; species Gopherus evgoodei. The sequence continues at coordinate 12,028,531 of NC_044344.1, read as the reverse complement.
CTAACCTTTTGTAACTGTTGTTCTTCAAGATGTGTTGCACATGTCCATTCCATGGCCCGCCTTCCTACCCCTCTGCATCCTTGCTGGCCGGCAAGAAGGAACTGAGAGAGCTTGGGGGTGGCTAGGCTTGTGCAAGTGGAACTGATGGGAACGAGGGAAACATTTTGTGGTGGTGAGGTCCACGAAGGAATAGATTCCTGCCTGTGCTGACTGTGTAGGGCCATCCGGAGTAAAAAGCAGTAAAACTGATTTGTGTCACTAAAGCCAGCAGATCTGATTTCAGCACACGCGGTGGGGGGCTTGTGTGTGGCTCTGTTGACGATGCCATCTTTACGGTGTTGCTTATCAGAGCAGAGGTGTGCTTTAAGATGGGGCCACTGACTCAAGCTTCTCTTGCCTTTCCCACCCCCCTCCCACAGCACCACCTCAGTCACAAGCGTACATGTGGCCAGCTCTGCAGAGCCATCAACGGCTAGCTGCTCTTCATCCTGTGCAGCATCTATCCTTTAAGCAAGTTGGAGGAAAGAGAGGAAGCTAGCAGGGCAAGAGAGGAAAAATGGGGGAAGAGAAAATAAGAAATATGGGGCGGGAGCAGAGAGAGAAAGTGGCAACAATACTGGGAGGGAATGTGCGAGGAGTGGGCCCACCAAACAAGGCCCATAAATGTCCCCAGAACAGCTTCATTTTATTTACCAGGTTAAATGATAAGCAGTTCATTTAACAATCTAGTTGCTGTTTGAAATTCTCATTAGCCAATTGGTCTACTCCATCCCCATGTCTTGTTGAGTAGGTGCCATATGACGCTGTCTCCTGTGTAGGGGCAGCCACATGGGCAGCTGTGGGTGGAGGGAACTAGCTGGTGTCTAGCAGTGATTGCTCTCCATTTGAGAATATTGTTCAGCTTGCTGGGTGGTGCCCACAAAGGAAATTGGAAGCAAAATGAATTAGTTTTGCACGAGTTCTACACGAGCATTGCCCCTTAGAATTCATTCTGTTCTGTGTTTTCAGTGACAGGTGGAATTGTTGAGATTAAATGTTAGAATCTAGGCAGCTGGCATTCCTCATACTTCACAGTGGGGGTAACGGAAAGATTGCCCAAGGTGACTTCAAGAAGAGCTAGGAATAGAGCCCAGATCTCTAGTAAGATAGAACTAAAGCTTATCCATTTCCCACAGTGCTTTTCAGAACGAATGTGCCACATTTATGTGCTTGTCTAGCCTGTCTGTAACCGTGTGCCCTGCTCTACTCTAGAGCCATTAATATAACCTAGGAATTCTGATACTCTTCTGTGGACCAGCCCCAAGAGGGCAACATGACAGTTTGCCGGTAGATTATACAACTATTTGTGAAACAGTAATGGCGTGTTGGGTAACAGCCTACTTCTGCTACTAGTTGCTCCTGTAGCTCTAGTGGAGCAGGCCTGTACTGTGGATCTGAAGGTCCTGGGTTCTAATGTGCTGACAGCCCATGTAGGGCACTGTGCATTGTGACAAGTCTGTAATTACATGTGGGTTGAATTAAGATTGCCTGGGCAGCCTGAAACGTAGCACTTGTTAACTTTGGGTGCCTGACTTTGCAACCTTAATGTGTTTAAATGTGGACTTTTAAAATACTTTTATAGGACATCCTGTGAAGTTGGCACTTGTTGAGAAATTGGAGGCCTCAGAGCATATCCAGCAGCTGTCAGAACCTTTCACTTGCAGCTCACCAGTTTGCATCCAGCCCAGCTGAGCAGGCAATAGAAATTGTACCTGTTTAATGGCTCTTTGGCTTTTCTAGAAGATGAGTTTGGTGGGAATCATTTCCAGTTCCCCTAGTCCAAACCCAGGCTTTATGCTAATTGGTGAACTCAGCCGAGTGGTCAACACCTGTGTGAGCCCTGGAGACTGAACTGCTCCTGGTATGCCTAGAATTAGTATCTCGCCCCCTCGGGCAGTGTGTGTAGGAGGCTTGTTCTGGAGAGGGCGTTAGTAACTAGGGCTCTCCAATGCTCGCTACACCACCCAACTTCAAGCTGAAGTTATGGCTATATGCAGACATGCTCATTAACTTCACCTAAAATGTCACGTAGAGCTGTGCAAAACCTGGCCGTGATGTGCACCCCCATGGTCACTCCAGAGTACACGCAGCCCAGCCAAACGGGTCCCTCTCTGTTTTATTGCAGCGTTTCATTGTGTTTGCAGCAGGTTGAGCAGAAATCCCTATTCAGAAGGTTTTGTGTTGTGGGCAGAGTGTGCCAGGTGCCTTGCGCATCAGGGCTGGCAGCTGCTCCTGTTGAGCCCCTGGGCAGCACTGCTGCTTCGCCCTTACGCGGCTCGTACGTTGAGTCAGTTCCCCGAGCTCTTCTCTCTCAGAGGGAGCGCTCGCCACACAATGGCTTAGTCTATTTTTCTTCAGTGCTCTCCAACGCCCTCCGTCACATGCAGGGCCCAAGCGAAAGCAGCTGGGGAACAGCGGGGGCTGTCTCGGCATGTACTGGAGCTACCAGTAGCAATGAAATGTTGTCCTGCTGGCTTGGTGACTTTCCCAACCACACAACCTCCTTGGCATTAGGGAGCCCATTCTTGATATCTCAGAAAGCAGACCAAGCAGACTAGGAAGCCCTGAGGCGGTTGGCGAGCCAGCAGCTACGCTGGCAGTTTGTCAAGCACCCAAGGGCTGCACTTAATGTAGGTAACATGAGGTCAATTGCAGCCTTGTGTTCAGCACAGCAGTGCTGTGGCAGAGACTGCGGGTCCCAGCATGCATTGCTCCGTTTTGCTCTGGGTGCCCTGGATCGTACCTGTCTGGGCCTGGCTCTGTGTGGAAGTGGATCTTGGAGAGGAGGGTTGAGGCGTGAAGTTGTGGGGCTTACAGCTTCCAAGGAATGCACTGCTGGATCCCCGGGGGGATCGCGAGATGAGGCCAGAGGTCACAGGGTCAAGCTCGTACCTCCTGAGGTGTCGTCAGGGCTCATTTAGTGTCACACAACCCCCCTGGCCCCCATGCAGCCTTTGTCACCCAATGAGATACCGTCTGTCTAAAGGTACATGTAAGTGTGCCAATGGGCCATTAGGGAGCTGGATTTTCCCTGGCACAACCCCATCATGATGGTACTGGGGCTGTCAGGAGAGAGGACCCACCCTGAGCCACGCACACCACCTCTGGGCACGTGATGCTAATAAACAGAGCTGTGTGAAGGCCACTGTCATGCTTTGAGGCCAATGTGTGCCCTGGGTCAAGGCACTGCAGCACTCGGGCAGGCACCAGGCCAGTCCGGAGCCAGAACCTCCCACCAGTAGCTGCCGAGTGCGATGTGGGTCTCGGGGTGCACATCCCCTGGTGGTAGGGAATCAGCGTGGTGCCATAGTTACTGCAGGGAGGGCCTGCCCCAGAGCAGGAGCCTCGTTCTGGGCTGAGCCAGAGGGAAGTGAAAGCGGCCAGGCCTGTGATGGACCTGCCTAGACCCCCAAGGGGGGGTTTCCCGTGTACCAATGAGTCCGTTAGCGAGGGGGGTGCTCCCTGCGGCTTGCACTTCTGCATTTTCTGTTCCACTTCCCTGCCTGTATTTTCTGGAGTAGCAAAAGCTGCAGCTCAACCCATGATGGCACTTTGTGGCACCTTCCCCCCCAGCTCAGCCAGCGTGGCCCCTCCCTCCACACTGCAGCTCAGCAGGTGATGTCAGGTGCTGAGATGAGGGAGCACAGCGGCATCTCTCTGGGCCCCCCATGCTGCAACTCGGTGAGGGCTCTGTGCCCCCAAGCCGTGCCCCCCACACTGCCACTCCCTGCCTGACTCTGCTCTGTGCCGCCCTCCCATGCTGCAGCTCCGGGATTGCCTGTGCTGTGTACTCCCAGCCCTGTCCCCCACACCTCTGCCCTGCCACACTCGGCAGGGGACAGTGCTCTGTGCTCAGCCTAGGGGAAACCCCAGATGTTCACAGTGGTTCCAGTCTAGCCTTAGGCGTGGATTGGCAGCCAAGTATCTCCATGTCAAACCCGAGTGTCCGTGGGCCCTCACCTTGTGCAGCTGCCCCTCCACCATCACTTTCTGGCTGTGCCGCTGCTCTGCGCCGCTGCCCTCTCCCATGAGTGCACGGGGTGGGGTGTTGTGGGCTCTTCAGGACCTGCTCCCAGTGTCTGCACGTTCCAGTCTGTGCCGCAAACAGCTAGGTGCACAGACTCCTGGGTCGTGTGGGTCAAAAGCCCTTCTAGGGAGCCTGTTAGAGCCCAGGAGGCGGCTTTCCAGAGTAACTGTCTCCTTCTCTCCTGCTAGCGTCCTGGGATGCCGCCAGGGAGCCGGATGCCCATGGCAGGATTGCAGGTGGGATCCCCTTCAGGACCCCCCTATGGAGCAGCCTCTCCGATGCGACCAGGAATGCCACAGTCGATCATGGATCCCTTTAGAAAGCGCCTGCTTACTCCGCAGGCGCAGCCCCCTCTGGCAAGCCAAAGGCGAGGGTAAGGGTGTATGTGCTGCTGACAATGTATCTAACCTCGGGATGGGGCCAGCCCAAGTCCCCATTGCCGGGGGGGGTTAGTGCGCTGGCTCCAGCCTTCACCGCTGCATCCCAACCAACCCCAGTTCTGCCCAGGGCTCCAGGCTGGGAGCATGTCCCTGATCTACCTCTGCCTCCATTTCCCCGACTAGTGTCCTTGCACGGGAGCTGTGGGGATCCAGGGCCTGTCACTTGCTAATCGCTCCCTGAGCGGCACAGGGCTCTGAGAACTGTGCCCCACCCACCCACCCACACAAACAAACACAACAGAAGCAGTGTTGGTGTCATGGGGCTCTCACACTGCTCTGGCAGGCGCCCAGACACAATGGGAGCTCTGGACCTCTCCCGAAAGGGGCTGCATGGTGTGCTTCATGCCGGGAATGGCTCCCCCACGCTCCTGCCACGCTGCTGGCTGAACAGAGGGAAGCCCCGTGGGAACTGCTGTGGGGCTGGAGGCTGCTTGGAGCATCACTGCAGCCGAAGTCAATGGCCGGTGGCAGCCAGCTTTCTGGCACGCTCGTTCTCTTGGCCTCTTCCCCCTTTCGAGCTGAGCAGCCCTGCCAGCACATCCTGAGTTGGTTTACAGTGCTGTTAATGGCTTTGCTCTGTTTGTTTTCATGAGGGTTTGTTGATTGTTTCTCAGGGGCCCCAGGGCAGGTTCTCATGGGTCTAATGTGCTGCTGCACCCTAGGCCCCGGTTATTTCAAAACCTGAAGGAAGATGCATTACTCCAGCTTTGCAGATCGCTGGGTCGTATCCCTTAGCAGAGCCCAGCTGTATTGTATGAGGTCCGAGCTCCCGTGCTCTGGGAATCGATGCAGATTTCCAAGCTGTCACGGAGCTGGCTGCAGGCATCTGGGGGAAAGAGACTCACTCAGGGAATCGCTGGCTCTGTGCGTCTGGGTGATGTTCCTGAGCAGAGGTGGAATTTAGATAAATGGGGAAATGCAGCTGGCTGAATAAGGGACGTGAAAGCAGCCGATTACTGCAGTGTCCCCTGTTTCTGGGGGAAACCCCCCTGAGAGTCTTTTGTTTGCCTCCTGTGATCTCCACAGCATGAGCCACACCTGGCTGGGGGAGGAAAGGTAGAGTGAGGGACCCCTTCCCGTGGCGTGAGCTCGGCCTCTGAAGGATGTGCAGCTTTGCCCTCGCCAGCGTGACATTGCGCTCTGACCCATGGCGTACAGTGCATCGCTCGGCTCCCTTATGAGCTGCAGATCTAATGGGCCAGGGCTCCCCAGCAGCCTGAGGTAATGGGAGGAGCAAATGTTCCAGACGCTCCGGGGTGTGGCCCTCCCCTCGCCCTCGCTCTGCCTCCTTCCTGGTAGCAGGTACATTTGTAGGAGCTACAGCTCCAAGCACTGGACCTTCTGGCTTCCTGTGCTGAACTCCCCTCTCAGCAACCAGCTGACGGTCAGCAGAGAGGGCATCAGCATAGGGTCCGAGATGCTTCAGGGCAGTATGATCCAAACTCTGAAACCTAATGAGGACCGTTCAAGTGTCCACAACAACTGCTTTGCTGCTTGCCTCAGCAGAAACGTCCCGCTCTTGGAGGGTGTTGGGAGGTGCTGGGATACTCCCCGCTCTCCCCATCCTGCCCCTTGCTGTTAGCCAGAGCGCTGCTGCTAGACCCAAGCTTGGGGTGACTCGGGACAGCCCCCATCCACCCCTTGACTGACCAATCTGTGATGTGTCTTGTGCACGCCTGAGCCAGGGGAGACGGTGCGGCCTAGAAACTCCAGACCTGTTTGGCTGATTCTCAGGCCCTCAGCAAGGAGCGGAGTCTCCAGGGGGTTCAGGGCTGGCTTGGTGGCTGACTCTCCATGATCTGAGAGTTGCTGTGATCCTCTGAGTTCTAGGCTGGAGTTACTGGAGCTGTAGACCACTAACCAATAACAAGCTGTGGTACAAATGAGGCGGTGCTGGGGGGCAGGGTGGTGTGTTTGTCTGCAGAGCCCCAGTGCATGGGGCTCTGGTCTGACGTGGGTATTAGAAGCTGCTCAGGAGTTCAGCCTGCACTCACCTAATGCTGCCGTTCTGTGTGTTGCTTGCAGGCTGAAAAGAAGGAAGATGGCGGACAAGGTCCTACCACAGAGGGTAAGTGCTGCTGAGCGAGGGTGCTGGGCTCCAGCCCTGGAGTGGGGCGTACTCCTGCCGGGGGAATGGTTTCTTTGTTACCTTCCTGCCCTTGGAGGGTAAGAAGGTGCCCAAGGTCTTGTGGCACCCTCAGTGGGGTGGAGATGAGGGGAGGTGATGCACCCTCTGTAGCAGCAGGGGAAGATGATGCCCATGGGTTAGGGGCTACCCCGGGTGGGACTGTGGGAGACCAACAGTGCCTTGATTTTGAGAACCCTGGTGGAGCTCCTGAGCAGTTAGTTGTTCCCTTTCTGAGCCTCTGGGCTTGTTGACAAAGGCCATTGCCACTGGGGGTTTGGTCTGCCCTGCCCTTGCTGGTGCGAGATCACCTGCTGGGCTGGAACCCTAGGCTGGCTGCAGAGTGGAGAGGCGGGCTCTGAGCTGGGTGGCAGTGCCCACGGGGGCAGGAACGTGCGGCCAGCCCTGGTTGGTGAGCGCCCTGCTTGGAGTGCTTGGCAGGTGCCTTGCGGGCCCATGCTGGGCACGCTTGCAGTGACACTGGTCTGGAACGAAGCTACATCCTCCGAGATGGACTGTGGGGAAGGTTTGGCTTTGCACCCGCCTGCCTGCCGGGGTGAGCCGCACAGCTGTAGAGTGTTAGTTGGGGCCTGAACAGCTGGGATACCTAGCTTCAGACGCCCCAGGCGTGAGAGTTGGGTTGTCCAGGCATTGTGGGTGGGGATGTGAGCTGGGGTGGTCAGGTCACGGTGGTCCGGCCCATTCAGCTGGGGTGGGGATTTCAGGGTGTCCCGGGGGTTGTCTGGGCTACTGGGCAGCTTTTCCAAATGGCATCAAGGCCGAGCTGGGCTCCCATCTTGCTGGGCTCTGTGGTTCTAGTGACTCCTGGCTCAGAGGCTCGGCACTGTGACTTGGGAGCTGCTGCTGTAGGGCATGGGGGGAGCGAGCCGTAATGTGTGCATGGCCCAGTGAGGGCGGAGACCAGCAAGCCGTCCCTGCAGGGAAGGGGCAGGCGTGCAGTGCGGGCCCACGGCGGTTCTGTGATGGGCTCTCTGTTTGGTAGATCCGGGAGCTGGTCCCAGAGTCTCAGGCCTACATGGACCTTCTTGCCTTTGAGCGCAAGCTGGATCAGACCATTGCCCGGAAGAGAATGGAAATCCAGGAGGCCATCAAGAAACCCCTCACGGTACGTGACAGCCCTGGAAAGTCAGATCCTGCTTGGGCAGTCCCTGCTTGTGATCCAGCTCTTGTTGGAAGGGCATATAGCCAGAGCCACATGCCAAAATAGGGGCTGGAGCTGCCCCGTCTGAGTGGGGCCCACCTCACTCCCGGGCCTTCCTGAGATACGCATGGAAGAGGTGGCTCTCCAGCCAGCTGGGACCAAGAGGAGCGTGCAGCCGAGCAGCAGTTTCATAGCCCTTTGTGTGGCTTGGGGGAGCACGGGCAGACTGCAGCCACAATCTGGCCTTGTCGGTTCCTGTGTGCATGCTTCTCTCCTGCCCCCTCCCCGACCGCTGTGGGAGATGGCACTCCCCCTCCCAGCAGCGGGTATCTGTGGGGAGGGGCTCTGGGGTGGGTGCTCGCTGAATCCAGAGTGTTCCTCTGTTTCTCTCCACACTGCAGCAAAAGCGAAAGCTGCGGATTTATATCTCCAACACCTTCACCCCGGGCAAGGAGGAGGGGGATGGCAGCGAGCGCGTGGCCTCGTGGGAGCTGCGCGTGGAAGGCAAGCTCCTGGAGGACGTAAGGACACTGCTGCCGTCCTGGCAGCCTCCACGCCGCCTGGTGCTGCAGAGGGGAGCTGAGAACTGTTCTTGCTGGGGGAGCTCCATGCAGCTGTTCAGCCCCCATCTATCCCTCCCCATGTTCGGGGCCTCTCTCAGCCCAGATCTTCCCTTTGATAGCTGTGGGACAGGGAATAGCATGGGTTCTGGACTTTGCTGTCTGACCTGGCTGTGAGGGAGGCTGTGAATGTCCACACTGCACCTGGTACTCTGTGCAGAGCCCCACAGCACTGGCAGTACCCCCTTCCCCCCCTCGCCCCATGTGCCAACAGGTTTCCAGGCCCTGCCCCAGAGTGGCCCTTCACTTCTAGCTGTGTAGGGCCTCTCCATCGCACCCCTTCCATAGCCTGGCATTGCAAACTCCCCGTCCCTCTTCCCTGTGCCCCATGTGTCACTGGAGCCTGATCAGGATCGGGCACAGCTTTGTGCTCCCTGGGCCCCGCAGCACCAGTGGCCACTCTGATGTGCCCACAACCGTCTCCGAGCAGCCAGTTGAGGAGCTGCCTGTACCTCTGTAATCCCCTCGCCCTGTCTGTCTGGGGACTGGGCTCTGGCAATGGCCTGCTGCACTCCTGCCCCCCGGCACTGCAAGCTGCAGGGCCCCGGGCTGGGGAAGGGCATGCCGAGCACTGCACTGGTTTCCTCTCTTTCAGCCGAGTAAGCAGAAGAGGAAGTTCTCCTCCTTTTTCAAGAGTCTCGTCATTGAACTGGACAAGGAGCTCTATGGACCAGACAACCATCTGGTGGAGGTGAGGCGCAGCGCGGGGTGGAGCAGCTGTCTCCTAGCAGCACCCACAGCAGGTCTCTGGCCTGCCAGCTCTGCGGTTCCTTGGAGGCCTGGGGCTGGCTCTGTTGCACGCTCGGTGGAAGGATCCTTTTGGCCAAGACCCAAATGGCCCAAGGGAGACCATTAGGCAGCTAGTCACCCCTTGAGCACTTGGTACCCCAGGGCTAGTGCCTGGAGCAGAGAGCCGCTCTGGGGGGGAGCTGGCAGAATGGCAGTAGTGCTGGGGCTGGCATCTGCGTGGCTGCACTGGGCCCTCCCTGCAGGGAGTGGCTGGTGCTTCCTCTGGCTTCCAGCTTGTGGCTTTGTTTTGTTTGTGGCGGTGTTGGCGCGTGGCCCAGAATGAAGTGGCAACTGCCTGGCCTGGCCTGCCTCTCCCCCCGCCCCCACCTGGACGACTCCCAGCAGCAACTGCCTGCCGCTTGCTGCCCCCGCCCAGCAGCCCTCTTCCGTTAACCTCTTGGGGCCCAGTGCAGGTTGGCAGAGGGAGCTGTTTGGGGAGAGGAGAACTGGGAGTGGGGTGTGGGGCGGTTTTGAGAAGTGGTGTTGGTGAGGAGGAGGAGCCTGGGGGGCCCTTGAGGTGGGCTGGGTGCAGTTGTCACTGGAGGCTGGGTGAGGTTCAGGTGGGGCAGGGGGCAGTCAGACCAGGGGCTTGGGGAACTTGACAGCCTGAGCTGTGGGGAGCAGGAGGTGAGAGAGGAGCCCGAGGACAGGTGAGGTGCAGGGTGAAGGAAGCAGCCCCAGCCCGAGCTGCAGACCCAGCAGGACCAGTCGGAGGGGCCTGGTGCCGGAGTTGGGCTGTCCCAGTACTGTATAAATGGCCCTCGGCGTCTGGGCAGGGCAGCGCTGGGCAGGCCTGGACGGGTGCAGGCACTACCCTGCCCAGTGCCTTCTCCTGAGAGATCCCTGCCCTGAAATCCACTAAGTGGAGCTCTGTGAGGCAAGATGGGAGTCTAGGGGTCAGAGTGGGCCCACAGCGTCCCCGCTTCTGGGATAGAGCAGGCAGGAGAGCTGGGTCTGGTGAGCTTCCTAGGGCTCTATGGGGCGCTGTAAGGGGCTGTACAGGGGTGCTCTCTGGCCCCACCATGTGAGGGGAGGATTCCTGGCTGCAGTGGGGTGCGCACTAGACACTTCCAGCCTTGGTGAGGCGTGAGAATCCCAAACTTCGCATGGTTGCTGGTCCGGGGCTAATGTTGCCTGTCCCAGCCCACAAACGAAGGTCGTCATAAATCTGCTTTTTACCCAGGCAGCCCTGGGGGAAGCAGGAAACCTCTGGGAACGTGATGTGCAACTGGCCGGTGAAACTTACTGCCAGAGCTGTCACTGGGCAGGTGGCAGATCCTGAGCTGGACAGTGAACACTGTGGAAACCGTCCCAGTCCCAGGCGTCAGCCAGCCTCTCACGGGGTCAGAGACCCACCCCCCCTCAAAGCAGATCGTTCCAGAATGGCCTCCAGCATGTAGTGTGGGCTACTGGGCTAGATGGACCTCGGCCCTGATCCAGCCAGGCAGTTTCTGTGTTAACTTATAGTTCAGCGTGGGGAACTTGCAGGCTGGATCCAGCGTCTGCTTCATTTCATCCGGCCTGCAGCAAGTCTCCACACTGCAGGCCAGAAGCCCCGAGCCTTAGCGCCCCCTCCTCCCCCCCGCTGGACTGGAGCCAGGAGCGCTGGCTTGCTCCATGCAGGGGGCAGGTTGCCAGGCTGTTAAAAGTCTGGTTGGCTCTGCGAAGTGACCAGAAGTGACCGGCATGTCCCTGTGACTCCTAGGCGCAGGGGTGCAGGGAAGCTCCGCGTGCTGCCCCAGCGCTGGCTCTGCAGCTCCCATTGGCTGAGAACTGCAAATGGGAGCTACAGGGACCGCAGGTGCAGGCACCGCACAGAGCCTCCTGGCCCCTCTGCCTAGGGGCTGGACATGGCGCCACTTCTGGGAGCAGCATGGAGCCAGGGCAGGCAGAGAGCCTACCTCAGCCTTGCTGCGCTGCCGACTGGGAGCTGCCAGAGGTAAGCGCTGTCCGGCCAGAGCCCGCACCCGGAACCCCATGTTGGAACCCCATGTCAGACCCCCCTCCTGCATCCTGACTCCTTCCCAGACCCCACACCCCAACCCCCTTCCCTAGCCCTGAGCCCCATCCTGCATCCAAACTCCCTCCCAGACTCTGCACCCCCACCCCCTGGTCAGAACCACCTCACACACCTTAACTCCCTCCCAGACCCCCCACCTGCACCCCGAGCCCCCTCCTAGACCCAAACTCCGCCTCGGAGTCTGCACCCTGAATCTCCTCCCACACGCCAACCCCCTTGGCCCCAGCCTGGAGCCCCCTTCTGCAGCCCAAACCTGCAGCCCCACCCCAGAGCCCGCACCCCCAGCCAGAGCCCTGACCCCCTCCTTCACCCTGGCGCAGAGCCCTCTCCCACACCCTGAACCCCTCATTTTTGGTCTCACCCCAAAGCCTAGGGGAACCCTGAGCCTCCTCACACCCCTGTGAAGCTCTGTGTGGCCCACACTGATTTTTTTTTTTCCTGTGGGTGAGTGGCCCCTGAAAGAGAAAATGTTCCCCACCCCTATTATCGTTGATTTGAACTGTTTTTGAAGCTGCTATAACAGGTCTCTGATTGCCAAGATCTGCCCATCGACGATTTTTGAGGGGGGGATTGGGCCCTGGGAATAATGGGTCAGAGGTGCCATGTGCTCCATGGCACAGTGGGACCCAATTCTGTAGTGACACTAATGTATTCAAGCTCTGCAGTACCCCTCAGCACACACACTCTCCCCCGCGCCCCCCCGGTGAGTCCTCGCTGAGAGCGTGTTCGACAGGGATCTCCACTGTGCTCGCCGGGGGGCTCAGCTCCTGAGAGAAGGATGGCAGGGCCCAGTCTCAGAGCTGTTGTTCCAGGCTGGCTGCAGGCTCCAGTTATGCCTGGTTTGTGTTTCTGAGCCTGTCTGCACCGTACTGGCTTTTGTTAGGAAAGTTCAGGTTCTGGGCCACGGTTCTGTGACCAGTCCTGGGGCCCTGGAATTAGGGTGACCAGACAGCAAGTGTAAAAACATCAGGACAAGGGGTGGGCAGTAACAGGAACCTATATAAGAAAAAGCCCCCGGAATCAGGACTGTGCCTATAAAATTGGGACCTCTGGTCACCCTACCTGGAATACCCAGCGGTGTACTCGGAGGTGCTTATAGGACTTTGACTCTCCTGCCCGCTCTAGTGTGATAGCTGCATGGCTCCAGGGCTCTTGACTTGTGTGTCCGACTACAGCTCTGCTAACGAGCGGTTTGTGTGAACCCCTAACAGTGATATCCGGAGTTTCTGTATCCTCCCTCGGCCCGCCAAAGCCGGGAGCTCTTCAGAAACCATCCGCAAACCCCCCAGGGTAGAGGGCGGCAGGGAAGTGGGACACATTGAGCTGCACAAGCTTGCAGGGGGGGTTTCAACCGAGGACGGGCTCAAACTCAGCTGCCCTGGGATGTTTCAAGTCCACTCGGAGCAGCTGGGTTTTCACAGACCCTGCACAGCAATGCGGTCAGTAATCGGCCAGGGTGCCAGCCCCAAGCTCCCTGGCGCTGGGTCAGGCTCCAAACTGCTGACGTTGGTGTAACTAGCGAATAACGTGTGTAGAGTGCCCCCTCGTGGTCTTGGAACTAAATCTCGGTGGCCTTTTCCCTAGTGGCACAGGATGCCCACGACCCAGGAGACCGACGGCTTCCAGGTCAAGCGCCCTGGCGACGTCAATGTGAAATGCACCCTGCTGCTCATGCTGGATCACCAGGTGAGCCCCTTTGGGGTCAGCAGTGCAGCCTGGCGCCCCCCGTCTCCTCCACTGCCCAGCCTCCCTCCCCTTAGCAGCAGGTAATGGCGTGGCTGTGCCGGGAGCACAGGGAGGGGCTGACTGGCAGGGACTGTCCCTGGGACAGATCTCCTGAGCAGCCCATCAAGTGACCTTAAGGAGCCAGGGAGGGGAGGCCCCCAGCAAATGTATGTAAAAATGCCTGCCATGTGGTGCATGCTGGGGCATCCCAAAGGCAAAACATTTACTCGTCTTGAGCGGGCATAAAGCTCCCCCCAGGGAGGGCAGGTTCGGCAGCGTCTGCTGGGTGGGGGGATTCATTCTCGCCATCCTGCCCCACTACCTCCTGCCCATGTGCACCACCCCCTGAGGGTCCTGGGGCTGCCCTGTCAGCTGAGGGTGGCTGCACCCTGCCAGAGCCTGCTCTTTCCCTCTCTCGTCCCTGGTGGGTCTCTGAGGCCACCTGCTGACTGTACCTGGATGGGGAGGGCACGTGCTGGGTCCCACAGCTGGAGAGGCTGGTGTGGCCCAGCCCCAGGTTTCATAAGCATGTATGGCCCTGAACAGTGAAGGAGCCAGGCCTCTCTCTCCACCCCCCCGTGAGGGTCCTTTCCCCAGACAGGGTCTGGCCCCCATGGGACCGACTTCTCTTCCCCCCCCTCCCCCCCCGCTCCTCCCAGTGGCCTGTTCTCCCCCCCGCCCACACCCCCAGCAGATAATCAGCCTGTGCACTGGACAGTTTTGGCCTCTGCCTGGGGGTTAGCTGGCCGCCATGCAAGAGGGATGGGGGGCCACTGTGGAGCCCTTGGCCAGTGGTACCCAGGTCACCAGGGACAGTGGGGAAGGCAGTGCCCAGGTGGGTCCATGAGAGGCTCTGTCCTTGTAGGGAGAAGATCAGATCAGAGCACCCTGGCGGCCCAAGAAGACTACAGATCCCAGCAGGCTGTGCTGCACCCCGATCCTATCAGCCCAGCCGCACTGCATGCTGGGATAGTGTTGTTGGAGCTGCACCAGCTCTGGGAGAAGGGCAGACAGCTCCCAGCTGGGCTGTGCCGTAGCTTGAATTTCAAATGGCAATAGCAGGCCACCCCCCCCCCCGGACCCAGTGTGCCCACCCAGGGAGGAGGGGTGGCTGCAGACTTGGTGTTGGCGGGTGGTGCTGGGAGGGAGCGCCCGGGTACCTCGGTGGAGCCAAGACGCCTGGGCTCCTCCTGGGGGCACTGTCTCCATATCTGTGTCTCGTTGCAGCCTCCACAGTACAAACTGGACCCTCGCCTGGCTCGCCTGCTGGGTGTCCACACCCAGACCCGGGCCAGCATCATGCAGGCCCTGTGGCTCTACATCAAACACAACAAGCTGCAGGACAGTCACGAGAAAGAGTACATCAACTGCAACCGCTACTTCCGCCAGGTGGGGCTGGGGCTCCCCACTCCCTCCCCGCCCCCTGGGCTGCAGCCAGCCCGGCCTGGCCCTGCCCTGCCCTCCCTCCGCAGAGACCCGCCCCTTGTCCCCACCCTTCGCCAGCCTCAGCTCAACCCTTTCCCTGCCGTGCAGAAACGGGCTCAGCATCTTGCCGCAGGGCCCAGGGTGGGCGAGGGGAAGGGCTCTCTGGGCCGTGCCCATGCAGGGGGTCTCTGGGGGAGGAGTGCTGAGGATCTGGCTGCCCTCAGGCCCGTTGCTCTGTAGCGTGCCCCACTCCCTGTGAGTGTCACTGAAGCGTTTACTCACCTTACACCAGCAGATGGTGATCTGGTCCCTGCCCATATTGGAATCTGGGTCCCATTCCCCTGTGCTCCCCACTGGCTGAAGGAGCCTCCTCATGGGGGCTGCTAATCCTCTGACTCCTCCCCCCCAGATCTTTAGCTGCATTCGCATGCGATTCTCCGAGATTCCCATGAAGCTGGCAGGCCTGCTGCAGCATCCAGATCCCATCATCATCAACCACATGATCAGGTAGGGCACGGCATGGCCCCTGCCGTCTGCTCTGGGGCTGGGACTTACCTGGGCCGGACTGGGTTTGGGTTGCTTTTGGGATTCTTTTCTTCAGCGTGCTCAGGCTGGATGGGCAGGAGCAGCTGGCTCTGGAGCAGGAAATGGGAACGGATGGCATCTGGCTGGAGGAGGTCAGGGGATGGGGCCAGCACTGGTTCCAGCCTGGCCTCAAGATGTGCTGAGCTGTGTGCAGCTCATTCTGTTTCCTGCCAGGCTGGTTTTGTGCGGGGTGGAGGCTGGTCTCCTTGGGGGGCGGGGCTGCATGTGACCATGTCTCCAGCTGCGGGGCTGGTTGCTGCTTGCAAAGTGCCAGGTGTGGGCCCTAACTGCCAGCCTCCCCTCACCCCCCAGCGTGGATCCCAACGACCAGAAGAAGACGGCCTGCTACGACATCGATGTCGAGGTGGATGACCCCTTGAAAGCTCAGATGAGCAACTTCCTGGCCTCCACCACCAACCAGCAGGAAATTGCCTCCCTGGATACCAAGGTTTGGGGCCTGTGTGCGCCACCCTTGGGCCCAGTCCTCGCCCTGTCTGTAGAGAGCAGGAGCCTGAGGCTGTGAACGGCTGGGGTCCTGGCTTACTGCAGGGTCGCCAGTCAATGCAGAAGGCTCCATGTCCCAGAGCGCAACGCAGCATGCAGCCTACGCGATCCAGAGACTTCCCTGGCAGCTCGCCCCCAGTCTGGGCAGGGAGATAATGGGGTACCCAATGGATTGGGGCTGGGGGGCTTCTTGGAAGCAGAGACCAGGCAGCCAGAGGGAGCCATTAGAAATTTTCTTGTCTGCTCTCCCCATGCTTCCAGTTCGACAGGCCTGAGCTGTCTGTTGCCAGTGGGGGCTGGGGCAGCTGGGTCATGTCTGCATCGTGGGGTGAGCCCATCAGCTGGGGGTGTCTGCAGCAGTTAGAGTCCCTGGGGCAGATCTGGGGCTACCCTCCTGGAGGGCAGGCAGGCTGCGCAGGGGAGAACTGGTATCAGGCTGTCAGCAGACTTCAGGCAGACGTTGCTGCACCAGTCACCCTGTTTCATGTTTTCAAGCTTCCCCCTCCCCCATGTTTAAGTAACAGCTGAGATCCCGGCTCTGGGTGAGGCCTGCACAGCACCCAAGCCTGGGGTGGGAATCTGCCGCTTCTAGCTTGGAGCTGTGCACTGCACTGGGCCCCTTGGTGCACCAAGCCATTGGGCTGCAGCTGGCCACCGAGGGGAGCGGGAAACGGGCCCCTGGTTGGATTTACTGCCCCATCTGAGCTGCGTGCCAGGCCAGCAGACAGGGAGCAGGGCACCTGGGCCGCAGGCCAGCAGCCTCCCGCCGAGCGAGCGAGATTCAGTCCTGGTGCGGGCTCCCCTCCTGCAGAGTGCTCTCTTGCCCCGTTGGCACGCTGCCTGGCCATGCCTGCCCTGGGAGTCCAGAACTGCCTGCCCAGGGCCTGGCCATGCAGGGCAGGGTTAAGGAAGCAGTTTGGGGCTGGAACTGGAATCCCTGGTGCTAGCGTGCCAGGGAAGAGCCTAACACCTAGAAGATGGGGGAGGGGGCTCCCTCTGTGTCCGGCGCTGGGCTGGGGGATGGGTTACCCCCCTGCACCTCAGCTCCAGGGACTGGGCCTGGCTTTACGCTGCGCTGCTAGCCCGTGTGTTCCTGAGCTTTGGCACCCGGAGGGAGAGGGATCCGCTCATTTCTCACTGAGCCTTCCCTTGGGCCCCGCCTAGCCTCTCCCCCATGCTTGGAGCATTTGACAGACAATCGCAAGCAAAATGGCCAAGCCAGGCATGCCCCGGCTGGGTCCGTCTCACCCGCTTTCTCCTGCTAGATCCACGAGACCATTGAGTCCATCAACCAGCTGAAGACGCAGCGAGATTTCATGCTGAGCTTCAGCAACAACCCGCAGGACTTATTCAGGAATGGATCAAATCCCAGAGGGAGGGACCTCAAGGTACAGCTGGGGCCCCACTGGAGAGCCGAGCTGCTGCTGAGCAGGGCCTGGGGTCTGGCATTACCTTGCAGGGTAATGCAGTAACAGCCCCCTGCAGCATGGGGCGTCTCCCCTCCGGAGCAGGCTCTGCCTGGGCGCGTGCCTGCCCTGCGGGACTGTGATTGTGCTGGTAGGGGCGGGGTGTCCGGGAAGTCTGCTGAGGGTCCTGGGATGGGAGCAGCTGCCATGAGCCCAGCAGTCTGTGTCCCACTGACGATTTCCTCCTCCCCATGCGGTGCTGCAGATCATAACAGACGTGACTGGGAACCCCGAGGAGGAGAGACGAGCTGACTTCTACCATCAGCCCTGGGCACAGGAGGCTGCGGGGAGGCACATCTTTGCCAAGGTGGGAATTCCTGGCGTGTAGGCCAGGCTCCCTGGGCTCGGCCCCTTAGCCCTTCCCAGCATCTCTGCCCCAGAGGGTGGGCAGAGCCCATGGTTCGTGGCCCGGTCACTCTGCACCTTTTCCTGTGAGCCCAGGGTTTGAACCTGCCCACCCTGGAGCTGAGCCAGGTCTGGGACCTCCAGCTGCGAACTGGGCGGTTTCTGAAGGATCAGTGCTCAGCCCCTCCCCTTTCCTGACCAGATTTGGTCCTTCCCACGCCTGCTTCAGAGCTCTGTCTGTGCCCTTCTGCAGGCCAGCCAGGAGCAGGCTGCTTCTCTCCAGCAGGGAACCTGACAAGACCCTGGTCAGTTTCACAGGGCGAGCATGAAACTGACCCAGCCCTGTGGGTTTCACTCTCAGCTGCCTAGGGAGGCAGCAGGTACTGGAGTCCTCCCCTGAGGGCGGAGAGCCCTGCGAGGCCTGGATTAGGTCAGATCTGCCCCACAGCATGCTGTGGGCATGGCCCGAAGCTGGGGCCGGAGCAGCGAGGGGGGCGCTTCGGGCATCAGGCCTGCTGTCTGAATCCTGAGCAGTGTCAGGGAACGTACCTCCCCCTTCCCTGCACTGCGGCCTCAGATTGGTGCTGAGGTTCCTGCTTCCAGGCCAGTGAGACCCTCAGCAGTGGAGAATGCCCCAGAGGGGCAAGAGAGCCTGTGCCCTTTGGTACGCGCCCCCCAGCCAGCCCTGCCTTTCTCCCAGGCCCCCTCCGACCTCACACCTCTTGTGCCTTTCAGGTTCAGCAGCGCAGACAGGAACTGGAACAGGTGCTTGGGATTCGCCTCACCTAGTGGGCTGGGCACGGCTCAGGGGCTCTGCCCTCTTGAGTGCCTGAGCCTTACGGTACATCTTACTGGAACGAAACAGCACTTGCAAAGCTCTGAGCCACAGGTGTCCCCGGGGGCTCCCAGCTCTGGGGCTTCTCGGGGTCAGAGCTCTAGCCAAAGGCATGGGGCACGTGGGGGTCACAGGGTCACCTGTGCAGCCTCTGCCCTTTCCCTGCCACTCTTCATCCCAGCCCCTTTAGTGCATTACTGGCCTCGCTTGCTGCCTTCGCCCTTCTCCCATAGCATTCAGTGCAGGCTCGGAGCTCCTCCCCTGCGAACCAGAGCTTCCCTCTCCCTCCCTGCCTGTCTGGGAACCGGAGCCTTGCTGGAGTCGCTGCCCAGAGGGTAAGAGCTCTCCCTGAACCGAAGCCAAGGGGCCACCTAGGCACTTCTTCATACTGAGCGATGTGGCCAGAGCGTCACAGCAGCCTCCTGGGCTTCAGCACTGGGAGGCCAAGGCCTTCGCCTGCTGAAGCCTCTCCCCTGCGTGTGGAGGGCAGGCAGCTGCTGGCGCTTTTGAAACCAAAGCTTTGTCCATTCCAAAGGCCGGCCGAGCTGGCGGTGTGTTTTGCACTATGGTTTTGGGAGCAGGTTTTATAAAAAGCCTTTTGTACAGTGGGTTTGTATTTGATGAATAGACAAGGTTTCCCTCTAGTCCTGCCTTCACCCCTAAACCTATGCAAGGGATTCACTGTGCTCCTGGGCAACCAAGCGTCGTCTGACAATCAGCTGAATGTTCCAGCCTCTCTCTTCACATGCAGCAGGTGGGGGGATGCTGTGCTGCCTGGCTGCAGCCACCGTTACTCAGGGCAGTGCACCCAGGACTAGAGCCAAGTGGAGAAACCAGTGTCTGTTACAGCAAAGGTGACACTGTGAGCTGGGCTCTCCCACGTGCCTTAACCCAGCCCCAGGCTCCCCAATGCTGCCCTGGCAGGAGGGGGCAGGGCAGCCCTGCATGGTAGAATTAGGCAGGTAGGAGCCGGTGGGGCTGGGAGTGAGGCTTGGGCCACCTCTTCTTGTAACCGGGTTGGATATTTTCTAATAAAAACATTTAGCAGCAGCTTACACCAGTGTCTCCTTCCTCACCACCAGCTGAGCAGAGCCCCCCCTGCAGCCAGGAAACAGGAGCTCAAAGGCCCAGGGAGTAACCATGTCAATATATCCCCCAGCCCCAAGGGGCAGGAGCTGCATCTCACTGCCTGGGCTTCAGCTGCTAAAGGCAGGGTGAGACCAGCCTGCCCCAAGCCAGGGCTTGGCACTGTGTTCCCTTCGTGTTCAGCCGCTGGCTGCTCAGTCCCCGTCACCCAGCCTAGCTCCTTGAGCTGTGACCTAAGGGGGGTGGCAGGAGCAGAGGCAGCTTTCCCCTGTTTAATATCCCTCCCCCCCACAGCCAGAGTCTGGGGAGTAACTGGCCAGCACAGAGCTTTATTAATGAAAAGTGAGGGGCCAGGACCCCCCCTAGTTACTTCCAGAGTTTCTTGATGGACATGTTCTTCTCGCTGTCCTTCTGCATCACCTGCATGGGGGGAGAAGGGAAGAGTTAGGCCCTGCTTATGGCACTCAGCCCCAGAGTGAGGTCACCTGCATTTTCCTGATCCCCGGCCCGAGGCAGGAACCAGGCTGGGCCCCTGGAGCCCTCTCCGGGCAGGACCTCGCACTCGAGCTCAGGGCACTGTCCTGTTGATGGCCGCAGTCCCCTTGGCATTGACCACAGGCAGGGCAATGGGCAGAAGCTGAGACTCGGGGAAGAAAACAGCTGCTGGGGAGCAGATTTCCCAGCACAGTTGCAAAGGCCAGGGCAGGCCGGCCCCCTAGAGCAGCAGCATCTCTGTGCAGATGGGAGGCCCCAGGAGTTGCCTCTAAAGCCAGTTTAACTCCCCTCTCCGCTGCTCTGACTTCCCACTGCGACTCAGCCACAGGCTCCTCCCTTCCTGAGTGGCCAGCAAGGGACTGGAAGCCCAGGATCTGCCCGAGGGAGCAGCTGCAGGGGAAGGTGGGCGAGGCAGAGCCAGGGCAGGGGAATTTCTGATTTTACCACTTGAGTGGTGCTGGGACATGTGGAACTCCCAGCCAAAGGGGGTTTTATTGGGGGCCCGTGTTTAGGCAGCATGGGGACGGGCGCACGAGCAGCCTCCCCCATCTACCTTCTGGGGGCCCCTCATTTCTTTGCATTCCTTCAGCCTGTCTCTCCCCCCACCCCCCTTTTGGGGAGACCAGGGCTGATCTCTGGCAGCCCCTCCAGCTCTGAATAGCCCCAGCCATCAGTCCCTGGGAGGGGCTGTCCTACTTATCCAGCAGGGGGCTGCGGGGTGGCAGGGCAGCTGGACTGGGGGCATGGCCAGCAGCCCCCAAGGAACGGAGGCGCCTGGTGCACTGAAGCCACCGCCACTGCCCCCACCCACTGCGGGGGCAGCGCGCAGCGGATTTTACCTTGGCTACGGCCATTTCAAAATCTTCCTGTGTAACATGCACCCTCCTCTCCCGCAGGGCGTACATGCCCGCTTCCGTGCACACCCCCTGCAAGGGCACAAGAGCAAGGAAGAACAGTCACACCCCCCTTCCTGCACAGCCCCCTCAACACGCTGAGGTAGCAGTTCCCCGGTAGAGGGGCAGCGTGTGCCTGGAGTCCTGTACGGCTCCTGGGGACCTGCCCACTGCACCCACTCCATCCCTCCAGGGGAACGCAGTGCGCTCAGCATGGCCCGAAAGGGCCCCGCCTGCCCCAGGAACATGCAAGGAGCAGGCCCCTGGCAGCTAGTCCTGGCTCAAAGCCCCCTCCCCAGCTCATCAGGAGCAGCTGCTCCCGACCCAGCTACTCACCTTCACCTCAGCCCCCGACGCTCCTGGCATCAGCTCCGCAATTTTACGCAGATTTATCCCCCGCGTCAGGTTCATTTTCCGAGAGTGGATCTTGAGAATGTCCAGGCGAGCCTGTGGGGAGAGCCCCAGCAAGGGGGGTGAGGGGGCCAGCACCCGAGAGGTCAGCCAGCACAGGGAGGGAGAACGGCTGTGGGGCCAGGCTAGGAACCAGACCCTTTCAGTGCCATGACACTACAGACGCAGAGTTCAGCCCTTGGGCCAGGCCCACAGAGGATAGGGGGATGCCTGGCTGACCAGTAGCCCTGGAAGCCTGCAAGGGGCCTGCCACAGGGGAGTGCCCCCATTACCTCTTCATTTGGGGGCGGGAACTCGATCTTCCTGTCAATGCGGCCCGGGCGCAGCAGAGCCGAGTCCAGGATGTCTATCCGGTTAGTGGCCATGATCACCTGCAAGGGAGGAGGTTGTCACTACAAAGGAGCTGGGGCTTTATCCTGCAGGGAGGAGCAAGTGCCCCCTTCCCCACCCCCGAGGCTCAAGATTGGGGGGGGGGGGCGTACCAAGCCACCTGGCTTCAGCTCCCATCTGGGAAAAGAGGCAGCTGACTCCCCTCCTGCCCCGGAGGCCTGGGTCACGCCAGGCTCTACGCACCTTAATGTTCTTAGTGGCCTCGAAGCCATCGAGCTGGTTGAGGAGCTCCAGCATGGTGCGCTGCACCTCGCTGTCCCCCCCGGAGCCGCCCTCCAGGCGCGAGGAGCCGATGGAGTCGATCTCGTCCATGAAGATAATGGAGGGCGCGTGTTCCCTGGCCATGACAAAGAGCTCCCGTACCATGCGTGCGCCTGAGGGCAAAGCAGAGGGGCCCTGAATGCCCTGCTGTAGGATAGTGCACCGCCCGCCCCCCAGCTGCGCAGCCCTGGGGCTGGGACCACGGCATCCCCAAGGGCCCGGGCCTGGCCTGAGGAGTGCTCCTCTGCAGCACTGGGAACAGGGACACCAGGCCCTGGCCCTCGGGACTTGGTTCCTGCGGGCATGGGCAAGAGGCGTTCAGCACAGGGCCACGCACACAGGAGGGACTGATTTAAATCCCCGATTGCTATCTTGTTTTGCGTTTGTCCTGTAGCTATTTTCCTGCACCCAGGTTCATGCTCATGGGCTGGTATGATCATTACACGTGTCGCCTGGCCAACAATCCCGCCTTTCCTCAGCGCGCAGGGCTGCCAGGCCAAGACACGAGCTCACTGCCCATTCCGTTTTCAGATTCTTGACTGTCACTTCATGATGTTCGAAAACAGCAAAGGATTCAGTTATTTACTTGTTAATTCCTTGACTTGGGATTGGAGTCAAGCTGCCTTTGGCTGGAAACTGGATTTCGATTAAGTGCACAAAACCAGCATTTTAAAACGGCTTCAGTTCAATAAATAACTCAGATGCGCTGGAAAAACATTCAGGTTGTCACATGTGTTTTGCATTTAAAGCAGCTCGATTTACTACACAAAGGAAGCATCCACTGAATGGGTAATGCTTCCTTTGTGAAATCCCAGTCGGCATCTCCCTGCATCCTTAGGTGCCCGAACCCCTTTGGAAATCTGGCCCCACATCCTTCAAGTTTTTAGTTAGCAGAGCTCATCCTCCCTCACCTGCCTGCTGTTCACAGATGGGAAGAGGGAAACAAGCTTCCAACTCCCAGCTGCTTTCTCAGCCTGGAATGAGCTAGTCCAGACGAAGGATTCTCTGCACCTGCTGGTTAATCTGACCCCCAAAGCGTCTCTGCTCCCCCAGACACTGGAAATATCGACACTTGGAAAGACGCAACTAACCAGCCTTCGCTCCACTGTGAGGACTGACTATTGTAACATGGACAACGTGACACTGGGACCTTCTGAAAGCTCCTGGGACGCACCATACTGGTTCTTTCAACATTGATAATGACACTCTCAGGCCTGAACACCGGCCGGAATAATTTCAACTCAAATTTCATAATTTCATGTTATTTTTAAAGAGAAAAATGTCTTTCATTACAGCACCTAATCCCATTTGTAGGAGGTTTTGTAACCATTGTATTTCATCCCTCTGGCCCCAGCTCTTCAGAACAGGAACACGGGCCCCACGGCCGCAGCTGTGAGGGGATCACACCACCCCCTGCCCCTGTGACCAGCCACCAGGGCATGGGAGGGTTAAACTCACATATCCGCCCCTCCCCGCCCCATTTCCCACATCCACACTTACCCTCGCCAATGAACTTCTGCACCAGCTCTGAGCCCGAGACGCGGATGAAGGTGCAGTCCGTGTGATGAGCCACAGCCCTGGCGAGGAGGGTCTTCCCGGTGCCAGGAGGGCCATACAGCAGCACACCCTGAAACGGCCAGGCCAGCGGCATCAGCTGAGGGCGCTGGGTGCAGGAGCGGCACTGCACGGCCTGGCACAGACGGGCACTGGTGCCACCTAATGGGCGAGCTGCCAGAGCCATGCCCAGTGCCGCGGGCGGGCAGGTGCCTGGCTTTGGACAGGAGGGGACGGACCAGGTCTGCAGCGGATTGGCACCATGGGGACGCAGTTCACTGGGGGACTGCTCAAGCACTGCCTCCTCCAGCAAGGGCAGCAGGGGGCACTGTGCTAACCCCTGGGTGGTACGAGGCTCACCCCCCCCTCCACATGGGCGAGGAGCTGCCATCCCCTGGGAAGGGCTGAGGCAGGAGACTCGCACCCACCTTTGGCCCTGGCCCTGCTGCAGCTGCCAGCAGGGAGCCGTGCTGGGCTCTGGCAAGGAAAAGGGTTGTTACAGCTGCTTCCCGTGGGGAGCATCTAGGCCCTTCGAGCAGCCGTCCCTCCCCCCAGCTAGCACTGCAGTGGGGTGCTGGCAGCGCCAGCTTGTGGGTGCACAAGGGCCAGGCCCCTCCTCTGGCAGGCACTGGGGTCCCACCCACTCAGTGACTGGTTCCCTGCTCCCTCTCCCAGCACGGCCAGAGAACCGGAGCAAGTCGCAGGGGAGAGCGGGAGCTGCTCCATCATCCCCATTACTGGGAGCTAGTAACGAAGCTCCTCCCCCTCCCGCATGGGGTGGCGGGAACCATCCATGGACAGGAGAGGGCTCCTGTCTCCCTGCCAGCCTCGCCCAGAAACTCGGCAGGGGACGTGTTTGGGGCACCAGCCCCCAGCAGTGCAGATCTGAGCTGCCCAGGGCTGGCAGAGCCCCTCCCCGCGGCAGGGCACAGCTAGGAATCCTGCCCCGGAGAGTGCTTGCCTTGGGCTGGGCGATCCCCAGGGCCTCAAAGAGCTCCGGGTGTTTGACGGGCAGCTCGATCACTTCCTTGATCTCCTTGATCTGCTTGTCCAAGCCGCCAATCATCTCGTAGGTGGAGTCCGGGACCTTCTCCACCATCATCAGGGACACCAGCGGGTCCACTTTGTTGGGCAGGATTTTGTGGAGCGTGTAGCTGTCGTTCCTCAGCGCCACGCGGCAGTTCGGGGTCACCTGGAGACAGACGGGCAGGAACTCACCACCGCGCTACCCCCCCTTCAACGCCAGCTGGCGGGAGCTGCCTGCCGGGCATCTGCCGCACTCGCAGCACCCCAGCCTAGGCACCCAGCCTGGGCACCTCCCCAGCAAGAGCTGGGCAGGAGCGTGGCCCACGGAACCCCCCGGGCTGGGCAGCAGCAGCTGGTGGGAAGGGAGCAACACCCTCTGCTGCCCCTGGCAGGCTGGTGACGGGCACAAGGGAAGGCAGCTGTGGCCAAGCTGCCCCCCTCTGCCCCCAGCTGGGGCGTGCTGCTCCGAGGGGTGGGTTCACCGAGGGGCCTGGTACTCACATCATTGATGTCAATGTTTTTATCAACATCCACCACAAACTTCCCTTCTGGGTGAACCTGGAACACAGAGCAGAGACCTCTGGGGTGGGGGTGCATACGCAGCTCTCCCCCTGCCCCGCTCCAGTACGTCCACACAACCCCCCCCCACTCATCCCCAGCCAGTGTGAACCCCCCCAACTCATCCCCAGCCGGTGGGCACAGCCCCCCCTCAACTCATCCCCAGCCGGTGGGCACAGCCCCCCCCCCAACTGATCCCCAGCTGGTGGGCACAGCCCCCCCTCATCCCCAGCCGGTGGGCACAGCCCCCACAAACCCCCCAGGCAGCACAGGAGAGCCAAGGCCCTGAGACACCCTCCCCCTGCTCCTGGGCAGGCCCCTGGGGCGCCTGGCTGGGGCTCCCAGGGTTTCTGTCCCCGGGCTCATTTGGGGAGCGAGCCCAACAGCAGCCAGGAGAGCGACGGTCCCTGGTCAGGGAGCAGATCCGCAGAGCCCTGAGCTCATGAGCCTGGCTGGCCACCCCCCCACGAACCCCGGGCCCCAGGCCCTGCTCCATACCTTGACAAGCACCTTCTTCTTATCCATGGCCCGCACCACCTCGCCCACGTAGGAGCCCTGCTCCTGCAGCAGCTGCAGCTCCTCCCGCAACAGGCGCACTGCAGTGCAACAGGGAGCCGTGAGCCCCAGCCTGGCCCCACCGCGGGGGAGGCCAGCAGGGACCGAGCACGGGGGAGGCCGGCGGGGACCGAGCACGGGGACCGAGCGCGGGGACCAGGCCGGGGGAGGCCAGCAGGGACGAGGCGGGGGAGGCCAGCGGGGACCGAGCGCGGTGACGAGGCGGGGGAGGCCAGCGGGGACCGAGCGCGGGGACGAGGCGGGGGAGGCCAGCGGGGACCGAGCGCGGGGACGAGGCGGGGGAGGCCAGCGGGGACGGCCAGCGGGAACCGCGGGGGAGGCCAGCGGGGACCGAGCCCAGCCAGCCCCCACTCCGGGCCCAAGCAGAGAGGGCATTTCCAAGGCAGGATTAGCCAGCCACTGCCATTAACCCAGAGAGGGCAGGCTCTGCTCACTCCCTACATGTGCCAGCCCAGCCCCTGGGGACTCAGCAGCCACGCTCTGGAGTCAGCGCCGGCTTCCTTCTCAGCCAGGGGTCAGAGCCTTTGTATCCCCGGGAGAGCACGCCTGGGGAGCAGGGCGCCCGGCTGTCCCACTGCGACCACCGAGAACCCAAGAGACCATCCAGCCAGGGAACGCAGACGAGGCAGGGGAGGCCGGCGGGAGCCGAGCGTGGGGACGAGCCGGGGGAGGCCGGCGGGAGCCGAGTGTGGGGACGAGGCGGGGGAGGCCGGCGGGAGCCGAGTGTGGGGACGAGGCGGGGGAGGCCGGCGGGAGCTGATCGCAGGGAACGTGGGGGAGGCAGACAGAACGGGGAACAATCCAACCCTAACCGCGGGAGGCTACTCTCATGGTATGCTCTGGACACCCTTCGCATCCCACCCATCAGGCCGCTCCCCCAGGCAGGGGGCGACACTTTCTTGTTTTCAAAGCACCAATTCAGGGGGAAATGAGCACGTGGAATGGGAATGAGGCAAGGGAGGCCAGCGGGAGCCGAGCGCAGGGAGGAGCAGGGGGAGGCCAGCGGGAGCCCTGAGGTCAGCGGGAGCCGAGAGCAGGGAACACAGAGGAGGAGAAGGAGCCAGCGGGAGCTGAGCGTGGGGAACGCAGACGAGGAGGGGGAGGCCAGGAGGAGCTGAGCACAGGGATGCGGAAGGGGAGGCCAGCGGGAGCCGAGTGCGGGGTACGCGGGGGAGGCCAGCGGGAGCCCTGAGGCCAGCGGGAGCCGAGTGCAGGGTACGCAGGGGAGGCCAGCAGGAGCTGAGTGCAGGGTAGGCAGGGGAGGCCAGCGGGAGCCCTGAGGCCAGTGGGAGCCCTACCTTTGGCGTTCAGCTCATTCCTCTGCGCTTGCAGGCGGCGGAGATTCTGGCTCTTCTCGTTCACAATGAGCTTTGGGGAGAGGGGGAAGGGATAAGCCCACAGGAGCCCAGGGGTCCCCCTTGCACAACCAGCCCCAGCACGGCCCCTCAGCTCAGGGTCGGCTCCTGAACACGGCCTACCCGCCAGTCTAGCAGCTAGGAAGTGCCCGTGCATTTCCGGTGGGCAATGTGCAGGCTCCTCCCTGGGGAGCGCTAGGCCACCATCCCCACCTCACGCCCGTCACTACAGCAGCCCTTGCACCGGGTCCTCCCCAGCGCCTCCAGCGTGAACCGCTCGGGAAAGCAGCCTGCACTGGGAGGGGAGGGGACCCAGCTATGAGTGTCTCTTACCACATAGTCTGCACCCAAACCCAGGCTAACAGCCTCCTGGTCACTTTGTCCCTGCCACAGGAGTAGGGGTACCACCACCCACCCTGACACCCTGAAACCTGGGCAAGGGGCCTCTGCCTAGGCAAACTGCTTCTGTGATACCCCCCTCCCCCAATCTGTTATTGGGCGTGCACCGCTCTGTGGAACAACAGTCAAAACGGCCCCTGCCAGCCCTGCCTTCCGCAGAGTCAGGCCTGCTGGCTTGGGGACGCCTGCCACTGACGGCAAGAAACGCTGCCCTAGGAAGGCCCCCGCACCTGCCTGCTAGTTCCTGGCTCCCAACCTGCACCTCCCGCTGGGAGCTCTCTGGGGCCCCAGCCCCGCTGACAGAGATGCTGGCACTGAGCACAGGCTGCAATGGCTTGGAAGAGGCGGCTGGTTCCCTCGGAAGCCCCATGAGAAGAGCTGCCCAGCAGAGATGGCAGCTCCCCTG
The DNA here is from genome assembly GCF_007399415.2 of Gopherus evgoodei. Lineage (NCBI taxonomy): Eukaryota > Metazoa > Chordata > Testudines > Testudinidae > Gopherus > Gopherus evgoodei. Next base: position 12,001,014 of record NC_044344.1, on the reverse strand, counting down.
CCGCAAACCAAACTGCGCATCCTCAGCACCGTCAGACCAGCCGCTCCGGCCACCCACCTGCTAGAAACGGTGCCCCACCCCGACCCCACTCCCTGTGGCCAGCGAGCCCCCACAACCAGCTCACCTGCAGCTCCTCGATCTTGGACAGGTAGTACTGGCGGAGCCCTGTCCCGCCTTTGCCTTCATCCATCTCCATCTGCAGAGAGCACACGTCAGGACCCGTCCCGTCCACTGGCCCAGGGGAGCCCCTCGGCGCGAGACCGGGGGGCTCCTACACGCGGGAGGGGAGGTGCTGCTCGTTCTCCAGAGGAGCAGAGGCTGGGCACTGTCCATGGGTTTGGCAGAACAGCCCCTGTGCTGGCTGCCAGCTGCCAAGCGAATCGAGAGCCTCTGCCCTCTCCACTCAGAGCCACAGCCCGGCTGCAGCTCAGGGCCCCACAAAGGCTTGATCGGGGGTGACGGCAGCCCCAGGGCGCCCCAGAGACCCCTGACTGAGTGGGGCGCAGGGCCACTCACATCCCAACGGCCTGCAGAGCCAGCTTCCGCACAGGCAGGGTCAGCCTGGGCCACAGGCCCCTGGCACAGAAAGGGTAGGAGGCGGCCCCCTGTGGCCAGCCCTGGGGAGGGGACCCAGCCCCACCGCTCACCCAGGGAGCAGGCACTGTCCCAGGGCAGCCCACCCAAGGGGGCTGGGCCCCACTGGCGAGGGAGGAGCCATTTCCCCCTTGGTTCTGCACAAGCGTCTGCAACAAACCCACCCCCGATCCCTCCTCTTCCTCCCTCGCCCAGGATACCCTCCCCCACCACCCATCCCCCAGCCCCCCACCCCCGATCCCTCCTCTTCCTCCCTCACCCAGGATACCCTCCCCCACCCCCCATCCCCCCGCCCCCATCCCTCCTCTCCCTCCCTCCCTCGCCCAGGATACCCTCCCCCGCCCCCCATCCCACCTCCCCCCGCCCCCATCCCTCCTCTCCCTCCCCCCTCCCCCCATCCCCTGCCCCCGATTCCCTTCCCCCTCCCCCCGTCACCCCCTCCCTGCCCGGGACCCCCCATCCCTCTCCCTCCCCTCCCCCCCATGCCCCGCCCCCGATCCCTCCCCCCCCCGGCCTGACTCAGCAGAAGGGGCCCCGGCTCCGCGGAGCCGCCCCGCGGGCAGCACGAGCCCCCGCGACCCGCGCGGTCCCCTCGGCCCGGCCGCGCCCCCCCCCCGGGTCTCTCACCTGCTCCGGCCCGTCCACCGCCATCTTCTCCGCCGGCATCTGGGCACTGGGAGCAGTCAGGGAACTGACGCGCACTGCGCAGGCGTAGATAGACGGGCGGAGCTATCTGCCCACATCCAAGATGGCCGCCGCCTCGACCCTTTCCCCCGTGCGCAAGCGCAAGCAGCGCGTAACCGTCATTTCCTTTCTCTGACTGTGAACGCTCAAAACACCCATCACGCTTCCGGGCTCCAATGACCACACCTAAGATGGCCGCCGGCGCCGGTCCTTAGCCGCCATCTTGGTAGGGTCTTTCCAGTAACCTTCGGGCTCGCAGGGAGAAAGGGAGAAACACCCTGATGAGAATGTTCCCCTAAGTCCGCCCAGGCGCCGCGTTCCCCGCCGGCCCCGCTCCGCCTCAGCGCCTGGACGCCACTCCCAAGATGGCGGCAGGGCAGCGTCGTGACGGAAACGGAAGTGGAGGCGCGCGCGGGGCAGTGTGGGAAGTAGCTTGGCGCGTGCATGTGGTGGGCAAGGTGCACGCACCAGTAGCCGGGCCGGGGCCGGGGTGAGTCGGGGACTCGGGGGGAGTGGGGCGATTTGAGGGGGGACTCGCGTGGGGAGTGGGGATAACTCGCGTGGGGATTGATGGGAGGGGGTGCGGAGAGTGGGGGAGGGATGAGGGGAACTCGCGTGGGGGATTGGTGGGAGTGGGGGGACTCGCGTGGGGGGTGGGTAGGGACTCACGGGGATTGGTGGGAGGGGGTGGGGGAGGGTTGGGGGAACTCGCTTGGGGATTGGTGGGAGTGGGGGGACTCGCGTTGGGGGTGGGTAGGGACTCACGGGGATTGGTGGGAGTGGAGGGACTCGCGTGGGGGTGGGTAGGGACTCATGGGGATTGGTGGGAGGGGGTGCAGGAGTGGGGGAGGGATGAGGGGAACTCGCGTGGGGGATTGGTGGGAGTGGAGGGACTCGCGTGGGGGTGGGTAGGGACTCATGGGGATTGGTGGGAGGGGGTGCAGGAGTGGGGGAGGGTTGGGGGAACTCGCTTGGTGATTGGTGGGAGTGGGGGGACTCGCGTGGGGGTTAGGGAGGGACTTACGTGGGGATTGGTGGGAGGGAGTGCGACGAGTGGGGGAGGGTTCGGAGGAATTTGCGTGTGGATTGCTGGGAGACCGGGGGGAATTGGGGAAATTTATTTTTTCCATAGCTGCTCCCAGCTGGAAGCCGCCAACCCAGCCCAGCGCTTTTCCAGCTGGGTCCCTGGGGGCCTCGCCAGGTGCCCCTCCCCTCACTGTTCGCCTCCCTGGTGCTGCCCCCGGGGACCCCTGCGGTGCCAGGAGCTGCGCTCCTTTGACTCGGTGTCGGGAGTGCTGGGCTGGAGCCAGCGGGTGCGGATCTGGTCTCCCCACTGGCTGGGAGTCTGACAGATCCTAGCCCAGCTCAGCTGCTGCTCGGGGAGGCCGTGGGTGCGGGTTGCACTGGGGCTTGGGGTCACGATGCGAGGGGGCCGTAGCTAGCCATGTAATAGGTGGCATTCTGCTATCCTATGGATGGGCGGAACTAAATGAGTTTAGAGTCTTGTCCTGCTGTAGACAGGAGTGGGGCTGGTACTGGGGTCCCTGTGGGGGCCTCGGACGGAGTCGTGTGGTCACTCGCTCCTTGATCCGTAGCAGTCTGCCTTGGAGGGCTGCTGTAGAGAATGGGATGGGAGGGGGGCCTCCCTTCCCCCAGCCCAGTGTTGGGGTGAGTGACGTGCTCCCCGGGGTGCTCAGAGCTGATGAGGGGCGAATGAGTTCAACCTGCTGCCGCTTCCCGTTTCTCTGCAGAAGACGTGTGCTGCTGCCTGCGACTGATCGTGGGGCTGCCCCTCCTGCCGGAGAGCGAGCCGAGCCCGTGGGCCTGAGCGAGCCTGCGGGCTCCTTCACCCCCCAGCATGGGCAAGAAGGGCAAAGTGGGGAAGAGTCGCCGGGACAAGTTCTACCGCCTGGCCAAGGAGACGGGTGAGCGGGGGCGAGGAGCAGTGTCTGCTGAGTTCTGGGGGTGTCTCTGCCCCTCAGCACCCACATCTTACTCTGCCTGGCTGCAACCTCCCACACGTGGCCTGGCCTGGGCTGTGATCTCCGCCACACCTCGTTCTGTTGGTTTCCCCACCTCCTGCCCTGCAGCAGCTGCTGGGGCACTGGCGACGGCCCCCCTGGCGCCTGTAGAGTGCCGAGCTGGGACTCACCCAGACCCCCGGAAAGCTCTGACTCTCCCTCCCTTTAGGCTTTCGCTCGCGATCCTCCTTCAAGCTGATTCAGCTCAACCGAAAGTTCCAGTTCCTGCCGAAATCCCGCGCGCTGCTGGATCTGTGCGCGGCCCCTGGCGGCTGGTGAGTGACCGGGGCCACGGCTGCCCCGTCAGAACCCAGGGGACGCGGGGGCTGGCGGGGCCCTGGGTGACAGGAGGCAGGAATGTCCTGGCTGGCTTGGCAGAGCTCCATCCTGCTCGCTTACACCTTGGGGAGACCCAGAGCCCATGTGCTGCCCTGCCTGCTTCCTGGGCTCTGTCGGTGGCCAGCGAACTGAGTCTTGGGGCAGAAGTGGAATTGTGTGGCGGTCCCACGGCTTAGGGGCAGGACCAGACACTGTCCAACATCGCCACCCCCCGGGCTGGCAAGCAGCCTTGTGGCCATCGCAGGCTGCAGCTGGGAGAGGAACCCTGCGCCTGTCGGACTCCAGGGGGCACCATCACTACCCTGCCCCAAGCCCCGGGGGACTACCCCAAGCAGGCAGTGGCTGGTGAGAGCTCAGCACCCAGGCCTGGAGCTGCTGCTGGTGCTTTGCTGGCCCCTCGGGAAGCAGGGGACCCATCTGCCCCCCTGGCCCTGTGTGGGCTGAAGCCCCAGGAAGGCTCCCCACTCTGCCTCTGCCAGGTGAGGTATTACAGGTGTCTCCCCATGGAAGATGAGGGCAGAGCCCTTCAGGATAATACAGCCGAGGCAGCGTGGACTGAGCAGAGGCTGCAGCGAGTCCGGGGAGCAGCTCCCAACGCTACCAGGCCCTTCAAGCTGGACCCCCCCCACACTCTGCCAGTTTCAGACCAGCCCGGTACAGGGGTGACTCCAAACAGCCGTATCCATGGGCTGCGTAGAGACTTGGCGTGCCAGGCCCCAGGGGGTGGGCGCGGAGCCCCGCCCTTCCTGGGTTTCTCCTCTGTCAGAGTCAGTCCTGTGGGGCTCGTCTCCTTTCCTGTGATGGTGCTGGGGCGAAGCGGGGGGGCCCCTGTGGGTCATTATGGGGGGGCGAGGCCTTACGCCATGTCTGGCCTTCTCTCCTCTCCACAGGCTGCAGGTGGCCTCCAAGTTCATGCCGGTTTCCAGCCTCATCATTGGTGAGTGAGGGGAGCCGGCGAGAGAGGCAGGACAGGATGCCCGGGGGGCTGGGCCCAGGAGAGAAGGGGCAGTTGCCGAGGGGCTGGTTGGGAGGGAGACCCTGTCCCTCCTGATGGCTGGGGCGGGCGTCACTCCTCATGGGAGTTGGAGGCTGTTGAGAACGGGGCAGCCCCCCTGTTCGGGGCAGGGGTCCGGCAGATGCTGAGTGTCTCTCTCCTAGGGGTGGATTTGGTCCCCATTAAGCCAATCCCCAACGTGGTGACGCTGCAGGAGGACATCACCACGGAGAAGTGTCGCCAGGTAATTCCCACCCCACAACGCCTCTTGAACGCCGCCAGTCGGACACTTTAGCACATCTCCCCCGGCCCTGTTTTTGGGGGGATGGAGGGCATCATGTCCACCCACCCTCCAGAACCCTCTCTGCGGTGGGATCCCCGAGCCACCCACTCCGGTTTCCCTTGGGGGAGTGGGTAGGACCCTTGGGTTTGGCTTAGCCCTGGGATGCAGGTTCTGTATGCAGGTGGGAGCGTTGGTCTTGGGGTGTCGGAGGAGAGGCCTGGCGTGGGAGGAGGGGCAGCAGGCTCACTCTGCCCTTGCCACCCCCAGTCTGCTGTGGGGAATGTGAAGGGGGCTGTCCTGGCAGGGAGGGTGTCCCAGGCTCACCCCCTGCCCTCGCCCCCCAGGCTGTGCGCAAGGAGCTGCAGACATGGAAGGTGGACGTGGTGCTGAACGACGGGGCCCCCAATGTGGGGGCCAGCTGGGTGCATGATGCGTACTCCCAAGGTACCTCCCCACTCGCCTGGCGGCCCGGGTCCCTGTGACAGCTGAGGGTTCAGCTCCATCCCTAGTGCCTTGGAGCTGCAGCGTAGCCCCCGGGTCCAGCTCAGCAACCCTGTGTCCCATCACCCCCAGTGCAGGAGCAAAGGGCCCTCTGGGGCCGGCCCAGCTACGAGGGAGCGGGACCCTCCGGCTGTAGCCTGGCACTGTCGGTCGTGTGCTCCTGAGCAGAGAGCGGCAGGAGGCCTGGACTCCGTGGAAGTGTGAGACAGATGCCCCAGGGGAGGGAAAGGAACACATTGCACCAGGCGAGTGTCTCCTCAGCAGGCCCAGGCCTGTGTCCGGCCCAGCCCCGCTCCCTGCCTCATCCTTCCCCATAGGTATCACGACAGGCACCATGGGAACCAGAATCAAGCTGGATCCCGCTCCCTAGCCGTGCCCCAGGCTGCTGTACTTGGAGCCACTGGGAGTGAAGGCTCAACGAGGTTGGCTTTGGCACTGATCCACCTCCATTCTCCACTCCAGCCAACCTGACGCTCATGGCCCTGAAGCTGGCCTGCGAATTCCTTTCCAAGGGCGGCTGGTTCATCACAAAAGTCTTCCGCTCCCGTGACTACCAGCCCCTCCTGTGGATCTTCCAGCAGTTGTTTCGCAAGGTGCAGGCCACCAAGCCGCAGGCCTCCCGCAACGAGTCGGCCGAGATCTTCGTTGTCTGCCAGGGTGAGCTGGGGCCAGGGGTTGCTGAGTGGGAAGGGAGGGGGGGTTGCTGGCTGACACCTCTGATCCTTTTCTTTTCCCTCTCCCAGGGTATCTGTCCCCAGATAAAATTGACAGCAAATTCTTTGATCCCAAATTTGCCTTCAAGGAAGTTGAGATTCAGGCCAAATCTGTGAGCGAGCTGGTGACCAAAAAGAAACCAAAGGTACAAATGAGCAGTCTGGGGGAGAGTTGGCTGTGAGGGGAGGACCTTTGGGGCAGGGAGAGCAGCCCCCATGGATGAGGAGAGGGGTCCACAGTTTAGAGTGGGGCTGGGGGAGGCTGTGGCGCTTGGACCCTGTCGAGTGTAGCCTGCTGCTTACTCGTCCCGTCTGGCTAGTAATGTATATGCTTGACGCTTCAAATGAGCTAATTTCCCAAAGCCGAGGAAAACTATGAGTGAAATTGCCTGGGAGGAAAAATGTTGGCAGGAAAATTAATGAAAATTGGGAACCCTTTTAAAAAGGTGCGTTACAGGCCAAAAAGCTATGATTCTACAGTCAAGAAAGAACTTGGCCTAAAATCCCATCCTGGTTCAGTGGTGAAGAGGAAGTGACAATTAGACATAAAAAAGCAATAGATAACGCATGGAAAAGGGGAAATGCACAGCAATGGGTATAAATTAGAAGTTATGGAGTGTAGAAAGTTGATAAGGGAAGCTAAAGAGATCAGGGTAAACTTCCTGGCTTGCAGAGCTAAGGACAATAAAGAGTTTAAGGATATTAGGAACGAAATAAATGCTAGCAACGATATAGGCCTATTACACTAAGTGAAGATGGTAAAGTTAATATAGAAAAAGCAGAAAAGTGTTTATTAAACATTTGTGTGTTTGCCAAGAAGCAGGATTATGGTCTCATATTACATGAGTGGTGAAGTACTTTCTAGTCCGTTAGCAACCAAGGTGGATGTTAAAAAGCATCTACTAGGAACAAACATTTTTAAATCAGCAAGTCATTAGCAACCAAAAAGTCCTAAAAGAGCTGGCTGGGAAGATCTCTAACCTACTGGTGTTAATTAATGTCAATTAATGTGTTGGGGGGGGTGCGGGGGACTGTCAAACAAACGTGATTTCATTCTTTGAAAAGTACTTGTCTTAGTACTGCCCAACGTTCTAACTGAAAACATAGCACTGTGCGGTACCTGCAAAGCACGCAGTGAGTGGATTAAGGCCTGGCTAACTGACAGATCTCAAAAGGCATCATTCTCTAATGGGCGAGTGTCCAGTGGGCTTCCGCAGGGCCTGGTACTAGGCCTGACCTAATTCAATATTTCATCAGCCTGGAAGCAAATAGCAAACATGCAGCTGAGCCAAAGATTTGTGGAGTGAGGCATAGCGATTGGGACAGGGTGGTCTATGGAGCGATCAGGATCGCTGGCTGAACTGGATCTGTTCAAACCCCAGGTGTTTTAATACAGCCAAAAGCAAGGTCATGTGTCTAGGGCCGTCCCTGCAGAATGGGGGCCTGCGTCCTGGAAAGCCGGGATCCTGGACAGGACCTAGGAGTCATTGTGGACGAGCAGATGCCCATGAGCTCCCGGGGTGATGCTGATGTGACCCATGGCTGTGTCAAGAGGGGAGTCAGAGCAGATTTCTGTACGGCGCTGCTGGGACCGATGCTGGAGACTGCACCCGGGTCTGGGGTCTGCATTCAAAAAGGATGTTGACGTATTAGGGTGCAGAAAAGAGCCACAAAAGCGATTTGGGGGCTGGCAAAAAGGCCGGAGAGTGAGGCACACAGAGCTCAGTATGTTTCGCTGATCACAGAGCAGACTGAGAGTTGACCTGACTTGATGACAGTGATTTGATCTTGATGGGGAGAAAATACTGGCGACTAATGGGCTCGTTAAGGGCAACAGGCAGAACGAGAACCCCTGGCTGGAAGCTGACGTTAGATATGTTCAAGTTAGAAATGAGGCAGGACGTGTTCCCCGAGCGGGCAATTGGCCATTGGAACAAACTGCCCAGGGAAAGGAGAGGGCCCCATCTCGCTGTCGTCAGCTCCAGGCTGGAGGCACCACAAGCCGTTGGGCTCCGTGAGGGAGGAAGTGAAACGGCTGGGCTAAGCTGACCTAATGGCCCCACTGGGAATCTATGGCTCTGACCCCGTCCTCCTGTCTTGCAGGCAGAGGGATACGCAGAAGGTGACACGACGCTCTATCACCGCTTCACGCTGATGGATTTCCTCAAGGCCCCCAACCCTGTGGATTTCCTCTCCAAGGCCAATGAGGTGAGTGCCCAGGGCCTGGCCGGCCCCTGTTGGAGCGGAGCAGGGAGAGCCCCCAGCCTGGGCTTGGCTCAGCCCCTCTGCTGGACGCCTGCAGTGTGCTTAGCAGCACCCAGGGGCTTGCTGGTGGGACCCACGGCCCTGACCTTGGGCTTAGGGCAGGGGAAGGGTTGCGGGGGCTGCTGGGCCTTGGGAAGGAGATAGCTGCAGCCTTTCCTCTTTGGCTCCTGTGCAGATCATGCTGGGGGACAGCGAGCTGGAGCGGCACAGCGCCACCACCGAGGAGCTGCGCCAGTGCTGCCGGGACATCCGCGTGCTGGGTCGCAAGGAACTCAGGTACCGGGGAGTGAGGGCACGCGGCCTGGGCTTGGGGAGTCCGACACGGCCTGGGGGCTGGTTCTAACTCGGTCTCTCTGCTCAGGGCCCTGCTGAACTGGAGGACAAAGCTCCGTCGCTTTATGGCCAGGAAGCTGAAGGAGCAGGCCAAGGAGCTGGACATCAGGTAGGAGGAGAAAAGTGGCTTCCAAAATCTGCAACTGCCCCCTCCACGCACACCAGGGGGCGCTGTGACACTGGGCACGCCATAGCTGGTGCCCGCCAGCTGCTGGCGCTGGGGAGCTTGGCCCAGGGTTGGCTGGATGGGGCAGGGCCTGGCTGAGTGACTCCATCTTCTGGCAGCTTGAGCTCCGGCGAGGAGGAGGAGGGCGGCGAGGAGGAGGCTGGGAAGACGTCGGGAGCAGCTGGGGCTGGAGCCACAGAGGAGCAGGAGATGGCGCTGAGGCTGGCGGAGCTGAAGGCAGAGGAAGTGGCTGAGCTGAAGAGGTGAGTGCTGCCCTCCCCAGGGGATCTGGGCACCCAGGGGTGGGGGAAGCTCAGTGCCAGGAGCTCCTGCTATGCTGCAGGCATGTGATGGGCCCGTCCTCAGCTGGGCTGGGGTGTCCAGCCAGCAGAAATGCTGCAGGGGGCTCTCCCTTGCCCCACACGGGCATCCCCCCCGGTACCCATTTGCCCTGCGTACCCCCATGGCGCCTCTCCCTGAGCCCCTCGTCTCAGACCTGTTTCTGGGAGCAATTTCCTTTGGGCTCAGGACCTCTGCCCTTCCCAGGGACCCAAGCCCAGCTCAGACACTCGCCCACCCCAGCCTGTGAGGGAAGCAGAGACCCTGAGTGCTTGGGCCAGTCACTCCAGAGCTGGGAATAGAACCCAGGAGTCCTGCCAGCCAGGCCTTCTCTGACACCCCCCGCTTACGTAGAGACCCGGCTCCATGTGTCCCTGGCAGCAGCTGGAGCTCACTGCCTGGTGGCAGCCATGCCGCCCCTCGGGCTGCCCAGTGCTCTGCTCCAGCAGCCAGGGAGGCACCTTCCGGGTGGGGGGATGGTGCCCCTTCCCCCACGACTGTGCAGCTGAGAACGCTACGGGCCGAACCCCGCAGCACAGGGTCTCCATCTGGGGACGCAGTCGGACAGGCCTGCTGCGAGGCAGGCTGGGGCAGCCGGGCTCCCATCCCCGCGACGGCAGCTGTGGGGCGCTGGCTGCAGCGTGACACCCCTCCCCCGGTGGGCTCCCCCCAGGAAGAAGAAGAAGATCCTGAAGGAGCAGCGGAAGCAACGTGAGCGCATCGAGCTGAAGATGGACCTGCCGGGCGTCTCCATCGCGGACGAGGGCGAGACTGGCATGTTCTCCCTCCGAACCATCGGCAAGGCCCGGGTGAGGCTGTGGGGGCGGCAGCTGGCTCCCCACCGGCGTGACGGCCCATGTCTGCTCGAGGCAGAGCCGAGGGATTGGTGCGGCTCGGGCATTGGGCAGGCCACAAGGGGGTGAGCGGGGCTAGGAGAGTGGTGAGTGGGGGCACTCCAGGGGTGTTGGCGAAGTCAGGTGGAGACTGGGCTGGGAGAGCGGCAGGGGCGGAAGAGGAGGCAGGATGATTTGATTTCTGTGGAGCCTGGCTCCTGACCCTCGCTCCCTGGTCCTCAGCTGCTGAACGAGGTGGCCAGGGGCGACATGGCATCTGCGGACGCCTTCCTGGAGGTGCTGCACGAGGACGACGACGTGGCCCTCTCGGAGCAGGACGACGCGGACGAGGTGTCTCTGGCCAGCGACCTGGGCTCAGACGAACTGGCCGATGTCGAGGAGCGGCTGCAGGAAGCCAAGCGGGGGCTGGGCCCAAAGAGGTCAGAGCCACTGTGGGGGAGCGGGGGGAGGGTGAGGGATCCTGGGAGCTGCAGTAAACTCCTCCCGCTTGGAGCAGCTTGGCCATGAGTAGGGCACTGCCAGATTCACGGCCGTGAAAAACGTGTCACATAAGATGAAATCTGGTCTCCCCTGTAATAACATTGTGAACTTTTACCCTAAGCAGCGCTTTGCAAACAGCCTCCCGACGCGGAAGGGGATCGTGGCATTGCCACTCCTACTTCTGTGCTGCCTGCGGCGGCTGCTGGCTGGCTGCCCGGCTCTGAAGGCAGCACCGAAGTGAGGGTGGCACGGTATTGGGGGGTCGTCACTTTTGGGGGGCGGGGCAGCATGGGCTTTACATCTTTTGCCATTTTTAAACACACGTTCGTGCTTTGTTACAACACCGTGAAAGTTATGTATCTAACCGGGACAGTCGAACTTTTAAAAATGCTATGAGTGAAATTTACAAAAACCATGAATTTGGTGGGGTGCTGGGCAGGGGACAGCCTCTCTACTCTGGGCTCCCACTAGGGGGTGCTGTGACTGGCTGGGATGATGACCAGGCGGACGGAGTTGGCCTGCCTGGCCCTTAACCCTCGCAGCACCACTGTGGTGGGAAGCTCTGCCCTTTCCTAGGGGTTGGAGCCAGGTGGGCAGCTAAGTGCCCTGCCCCAGGGAGCACTGTGTGAAGCAGCCGACCGCCCCCACCGGGTTCCGGTCCGTGGCCCCGAGGGCTGAGGGTGCCCGGCTGCCCCTGCCGGGTCCCGGTCCGTGGCCCCGAGGGCTGAGGGTGCCCGGCCGCCCCCACTGGGTCCCGGTCCGTGGCCCCGAGGGCTGAGGGTGCCCGGCTGGCTGTGTTGCAGAGGGACCTTCCAGCAGCCGGCGGAGGAGGAGGGGGAAGAGAATCCCCTGCTGGTGCCCCTGGAGGAGAAGTCGGTGCTGGAGGAGAGGCAGACCAACCTGTGGTTCGGGAAGGTGAGAGCCCTCACTGGCCGGGAAGTGCCAGGCCCGGAGGTGGGGGGTGTCCCAGCCCCTGTGCAGCCGCTCCAGCCTCACCTGGGCCCACCTGCCCTCTGCTGGCTGGAGCAAGGTCTGCGCTGGCTCTGGCCTGTCGCCCTCTGGTGGGAGCACAGCGCGTGTGAGCCGTGGTGCTAATGGCTGGCAGGAGACTCTTGAGCTCCCCCAGGGAGGCCTGGCTGAGGCTGGGGAGTTACAGGGGCCAGAGTTTCCCCACATGGGCTGCAGGGACCCCAAGGATGGGGGGAGAAGAGGGAGCGCAGTGAAAGCCCACGCACAAGGGCCTGCGTCCTTGCCTCGAACATCCCCTCACTCCCAGCTCCCCACGTGTCTCCCCCTACCCCACATCCCTGCCAAGCTCCTGCCATTCATGTATCTCCTGCTGCCCCCCCCCCCACCTCCCGCTGCTCAGCCCTGCCCTCTGTGACCAACTCCTCCCCCTCCCTAGGAGGTCTTTGCTGGCATTGAGGACGACGCGGACGAGGCCCTGGAGATCAGCCAGGCGCAGGTCCTGTCCGAGAGGAAGGAGCCACCGGCAGGTGAGAAGGGGGCCGTGGCGTGGTGCGCGGGGCCGGCTTTCGCTGGGGATGGCGCCTGGCAGGGTTGCCTCCCCATTCTGAACTCTGGGGTATGGATGTGGGGACCCGCTTAAAAAGCTCCTAAACTTATTTTTACCAGTTTAGGTTTAAAACTTCCCCAAGGCACAAATTTCTTCCTTGCCCGTGGTATCGCTGCCACCACCAAGTGATTTAAACAAACGTTCGGGGAGGGCCACTTGGAGCCCTGCCTCCCCCAAAATATCTCCCCAAGCCCCTACCCCCCTTTCCTGGGGAGGCTTGAGAATAATATTCTCACCAATTGGTTGTAAAGTGAGCACAACTACCCCCCCCCTTTGGGTCTTTGGGACACTGAAAAACAGGTTCTTAAAAGACGTTTATTTTAGAAAACAGATAAAAGAATCACCTCTGTAAGATCAGGATGGAAGATAACTTTACAGGATAACAAAAAGATTCAAAACACAAGAGGATTTCCTCGCTGTTACTTACTGTTTCTGTGATATTAGATGCTTAGTTCAAATATGGCTCGGGGAGATGGGTTTTCCCTGCTCTGGCTCCTCGCTGCCCCGGAGAGAACAAAGGAACAAAAACCTTCCCCCACAGATTTGAAAGTATCTTCTCCCCTTACTGACCCCTTTGGTCAGGTGCTAACCAGGTTATCTGAGCTTCTTAACCTCTTCCAGAGTAAGGTGGGATTTTATGCTACCCGTAGCTGTATGTTTATGACAGTGCCCCTGGCAGCCAAACCCGAGAGGGAGTTGGGCCCCCATTGTCCAGGCAAGGAACTGGCCATGGGGTCACAGAAGCAATTGGAGCCCTGGATCCCTGACCTGCTCTCGGGAGCGGCTGGTGAAACGTGCTCTACTCTGCCTCACCCTCCCCAGGGAAAGGGGCCCAGCCAAAGGGGGCAGAGCGCAGGGCTCCCTTGAAGGTAGCAGGCCGGCCCCAGGCTGTCCGTCCAGCCCGTGTGGCTCGGGCCCCGGGAAGCAGGATTCTCCCTTATCAGCTGCAATGCTCCTCTCGGCCATGAGCACCCTTGGGGCCCCCCAGTCCACCTCACCCACTGGCCTTGCTTGTCACACCCAGGGAACGTGAAGGGGAAGGGGCAGAAGAAGCTGCTCCCATCCCAGGAGGAAGGTGCAGTAGAAGAGGGGCCCAGGGCAGCCGTGGGGACTGGTCCCAGCAAAGCCCAGGGTGGGGGGAGCAGCAGCGAGGACGACTCTGACAGCAGCAGCGACGAGGAGAGGTGAGGAGCCAACAGGGGGCGCTGGCCTGCCCAGTGTGGGGGAGGGGTGGGTGTAGCCGGGGGCCCGGGTCACCAGATTCTATGCAGTGGGAGGGATGAGCTGGGAGGGGGCTTCCCCGTCGCCTTGGGGGGGCACTGCCTGAGCGGCAGTGACATCTCCTCTCTTCCCCCCAGGGAGACGTCGCAGAAGGGAAGGAAGCGGGCACTGGCCGAGCCAGGTGGCTTTGAGGTGGTGCCCATTGAGAACCCAGGTGAGTTGAGTGGGGGCTGTGTTCAGGGAAAGGCAGCCCTGCTGGGGCGTCTGCACCCCTGGCACCAGCATGGAGCTCAGGGCTAGGTGGGGGGCACAGGCCCAGCTGGCGGCGGAGGGCATAAGGCCATGGAGGTTTCTACTCCTGGGGAAATTCTGCGCAAAATTTATGTGCCCCACAGATTTCTTTGCTTCCCTGCAGAAAAATGACTTTCTGACGGGGAAGCAAAGGGAAGCCCCAAGAGTGGCCCCAGCGATATGTTTTGGGTACCCAGGGCAGCTGGCAGAGGTAAATCACTGTGGGATGGGGGTGGGACTACGGAAGACCCATCTTGTGGCTCCTACCCTGCGCTCGGCTTGGCTGCTAGTCCCGGCTGGGCTGGGTAGGACGGGATTTCCTCTTCCCGTGCACGGCATCTGGGGCTATCAGAGCCACCCCAAATTTCTCCCCCGGCTGCAGGAAGCTCTGCAAACTCCCCCTCCCCCCCCACCTGCGTGTCCTGCACCCGCCGCTCCTCAGCTGCTGGGGATGGATCCCTGTACCGGGAGCTGCTCCCCCATCTGCCCAACCCCTGTGCAACCAGATCCCTCCATACCCAGACCCTCCCACTGAGTGTCTCTCACCCCCCACCCAGAACCCCCTCCGGATGAGCACCACTCCCTCTGCACCAGGATCTCCACCCCACCGAGCCACCCAGACCCCCCTCTGCTGAGCCCCAACCACCTTCACCTAGATCCCCCTGCAGGGTCCTATTGCACCTAGAACCCCCAACAAACCCCTGTGCCTCCAGATCCCTCGCTGAGCCGCCCACACCCAGATTGCCCCACACAGAACCCTCTCACCTCACACCTGGAACCCCCACACTGAGCCCCTCCACACTTGGATTCTGCTGGGCTGAGCCTGCCAGCCCACCCTGGCATGGAGGGGCAGGGCCCTGGGGTGTTTCTGGGGCAGGGCTGGTCCTCGTGCTGCATCAGGGTTGGGTGCAGCCTCACTGCTGAGTCCATGTCCCGGGGGGAGCTGCAGGGTGGTCTGCCACCTCTGCAGCCAGGGGCCTCTGCTCCCGAAGGCCAGGCTGGAGCCTCCGCAATGGTTTGGTGCACAACGCGCTCAGGAGCGACCGGTTTCATATATGAAGCCGCCAGGGGTGGCTGGGAGGGTTTGTAGCAGCCTGAGCCCTGACATGCCCGTCTTCTGCCCCCAGTGAAGAGGGCCCGTGTCCTGGATGCGGAGGGGCTTGCGCTGGGGTCTGTCATTGCCACCTCCAGGAAAGCCAAGCGAGACCTGATTGACGACTCCTTCAACAGGTACCGGGGCCAGCAGGCAGTGCGGGGTGCTGGCGGCCAGTTGGCCCGGGCGGGCCCTTGGGGGGTCAGCTGTGATTTTGAGGGGCCCATCCCCCTTGGTTTCTCTCTCTTGGGGAGAGAACGGGGTGTGTTGCGGGAGGGGTGTGTTGCGGGATCCCTCATTTGACCCCTTCTCTCCTGCCGTGTGGGTGTGAGCTGTGTCCGGCAGTCACTTCCCGTGGGGGTGGTCTCTCTGTCCGTTAGCCCCGGGGGGAGGGGCCAGGCCTCTGCCGGTCCGTGGGGCCTGCCCTCACCTGTTGGGGCCCCCCCCTCCCCCCAGGTATGCCTTTAACGAGGAGGAGGGGGAGCTGCCCGAGTGGTTCCAGCAGGAGGAGCAGCAGCACCGCCGGAAGCAGCTGCCTCTGGATCGGCAGACAGTGGAGGAATACCGGCAGCGCTGGCGCCAGATCAACGCCCGCCCCATCAAGAAGGTGGCAGAGGCCAAGGCCCGGAAGAAGCGGCGGGTAAGTGAGCCGCACGGCTGGCGTCCCTGGGCGGGGTTTCCCTTCCCCCACCCTCTCCTCTCGCCACCTGGCGGGGCCTCCAGCCACCCCCTGACCTCTCCCATCGCCCCCAGCTGCTGAAGAAGATGGAGCAGATGAAGAAGAAGGCGGAGGCTGTGGTGAGCACGGTGGATATTTCGGAGCGTGAGAAGGTGGCCCAGCTACGCAGGTGAGTTACGAGGTCGGGATGTACGGCATGGGCAGAGGGTGGTCGGATCTCTCAGAACAAGCCGGGCCAGGCCGACATACGACCAAGAGGCTAGGCAGGCTGCCAGAGCCGCATCAGGAGGTTCCTGAGGGGTCGTTTCTGCTCCCCACCGCTGCCTTGGCCAGGCCACTGCTGCTTGGGGCCCTAGTGCTGGGTAGTGGCATCGAGCCGGGGGGTTCTGAGAAGAGGGTCGTGCAGCCAGTGACCTGGGAGGGCGGGGGGCTGGCTGGACGGGGGCTGAGGCGGCAGCTGAGAACAAAGGCGGGGGTCAGACAGGAAGGGGGTCCCCATGTTTTTCTGAGGCTGCGGCCCTGTAGCGCAGGGCTGCTTCCAGGGCTGTGGAGCCGGGGGCTCAACCCAGTGCTGTTTGTGCCCCAGGAAGCGTGTGGAGTCCAGGGCTGGGAGTTGCTCCCAGCAGCTGTCGCATTGACACCCCCTGGGCTGGCCGGGAGGGCGGGTCTCTGCTCTAACCTCTCTCCCCTCTCCTCTGGCAGCATCTACAAGAAGGCCGGCCTGGGGAAGGAGAAGCGGCAGGTCACCTACCTGGTAGCCAAGAAGGGGGTCGGCCGGCATGTGCGGCGCCCCGCAGGGGTCAAGGGGCACTTCAAGGTGGTGGACAGTCGCATGAAGAAGGACGTGAGGGCTCAGAAAGGCAAAGAGAAGACGAGACGGCGCCGCAAGTGAGGACTCTGCCCCGAGGGCTGGGCACGGCCGGCACCTGGCACCCTGTGCCAGGCTGGGGTGGCTGGACAGCCCACGTGCCAGGCCTGGGCCCGGCTCCGAGTGACTCTGGACACCCTGACCCTGTTCCAAGCCCCCGGCTCCTCAGCCAGAGGAGGAAGAGAGTCACGCTCTGGATCATGAGGTCACTTCCTGTTGGCAATGGAGCCACTTCCTGTCTGCAGCCTTGCGGGAACCGCCTCTGCCAGCCTCAGCTTCATGGGGCCACTGCCCTTCCAAGGGTTGCTGTGTGGCAGATAATTGGCTAGCCCTGGTCATGTGTTGCCTGTCCAGAATTGACAGATGTGATGAGATTTCCCAGGGAGACAGCCGCACTCCGTACATCCACCTTCCAGCCGCACCCTCACTGCGTGCGGGTCCCAGTCCCCGCGAGAGCAGGGCCAGGAGGTGACTCTTGCTTTCAGCCAGGCGTCCCATGCTGGGCCAACCCCTGTGCAGTCCGGAGCCTGGCCCAGAGCAGGGGCCTGCTCTTGTCGGCGGAGCAGGGGTTCACTGGGAAAGCAGGAGCCAAAGCTGGGCAGGGGGAGGCATCCCTGTCCCTGGGGCTTTCTCAGCTCCCCTGTCTGGGCTCCCTGGGGGCAGCCGCTCTCCTGGCTTGCTCTGAAATTAAACCCTGTTCTCTGGGCCTGTTTGCTGTTTCCCATGGCTTTCCCAGCCTGTTTGTTAGCTCTGGGGCTGGGTGTCTCTTTCGGCCTCCTGGCTGCAGTACCAGCAGGACACGGGGGCAGGTGCAGCTGCCAGCATCAGATGGGGCAGCTCCCCAGACAAGCTGTGGCCTCTCCCCTTGAGGCTTTGTCCCAGCCCTGCCCATCTCAATAGGGGACTTGAGAGAAAGGCCTGAATTGTGGCTTCTGGGGGCCAGTGGGGTGGTAGCTACTGGGATGGGGGAGGTCAGTAGGCCTGGGACAGACCAGAACCCAGGCTCTGTTGCCAAGTGTGGGGGGAAGCGCAGAGATCTGTTTCTCCTGCTCTGGGCAGAGGCATCAGTGTGGAGTTGAGGGCAGGGCGGGAGGGATGTTCTTGGGCTCTGTTTTGGTGTCTCTTCACTGAAACGACTTGGCTTCGTTCTCTCCCCGAGCCTCGTGGCAGGTCCAGACGGGGACACCAGCACAGTGTCCCTGCACTGTGAGCTCTTGTGAGGCTGCCGCAGGATCTTAGCTGGGGGTGAGAGCACTGTGGCGCAGCCACCCTTAGATCGGGCGTTTCCCAAGTACCTGACTGCAACTAAAGGCTTTAACATGGCTTTGTGCGTGGAGCTTCTGGATTTTTGTTTTTGTTTTAAAAAGCCCCTAATTGGAACCCTACTGCCCCTCTACACAGGTCAGCAGCAGGGCTGGAGCCTTTAGACCAACTGCACAGACCTGTCACTTCAGACAGCGGAGCAGCTGATAGCAGTAAAAGGCTGTTGTCCTCCATGTAGACCACTCGCTAGAGGGGAGAAAGGAGACTTCGCCCTTCACCAGGGGGGCTTCACAGCAGTGGGAAATGGAGAGCGAGGGCGGTCAGGGTTCCATTCCAGGTGCTGGGGGGAGCGTTCTTTGGTGGTTCTAGCTCTGTCCCCTCTGACTTCTGCCACCGCCTGTCCCCACATCTTCCTCACCTGGTTGTGTCCTGGTCCCAGTTCCTTCTCTTCCACGCTGCCTGGGCTCCAGCAGCAGGAGTGTGGAGATCACAGCAGACACGTTTCCTGCTCTGTCTTTTGGGTGCCCAGCCACCACTGTGGCCTCTGGCTCCACGACTGGCACGTGCTCAGTCATTCTGTGGGTTGGGGCACACAGTCAGGCTGGTGCTAAGTCGGGAGAGCAGAGAGCATGCTCAGGGCAGGGGCAGTCTTGGGAGAACTTTAGCTGTAAAACACTGACAAGTCTCTGTGGAGCATGTGCCAACTGAGTTGTTTTTAGAGACTCATAACTCGGCCAAATTTTGACATGGGCTTCAACATCCCTGCTCCAATGCCAGAGCTCAACAAAACACTGGCAGGAGTGTTTAACCAGGGCAAATGGCTGTTTTTTTCCAAACTAGCAGAGCTATGTTACGTGACACCAGCTCATAAATAAAATGACTGGCAGACACGGCTGGAACCCAGTTTCAACCAACTGCATCTAGAGCCTTAGACTGGGATCTGTCAGGCTCCTGGCACCAGCCTGGCCTCTGGTTTGCGAAGTCTCTCAGGCCACGAGCAGAGCCTGGGCTGAAGGAGTCCATGGCTCCTGCTGTGCTGCTGGTGGCCTAGAGAGGCTGAGCACGGGCCCAGCAGTCTGGTAGCTGATGTTCTGGGCTGTGCCTGTGTTGAGGATGGGAGGCAGCCGTGCAAAGGATCAGCCGCTTTAGACAGATGCTGATTGGCTCCTTGGGCCATCCCCCACGGTTGCCTGCAGTGGTTTTGCTCACACCCTGTTTGGCATAGTTCTGTGCACCACCTTGATCACTGCTCCCATGTGTCCCCTACCCCAGCTCCATGAGCCCCGCCCGTCTGTCACTCCAGCTGCAGATTGTTAAGCGGTCAAGTTTGTCTCCTCAGCTAGTCTCACCTGCTGTCTCGCACAGGTCCCAAAGGTGCAGCCAGCCAGCACCTGGAATCAGCCCAAACTCTGTCCTCAGCAGGTGAAACTCGTGTGGCACCAGTGGGACTGAGGTGGCATCAGTGCCTGAGGCCCCTGCAATGGCAGGAAACTGAGTGGGCTGTAGCCATGCAGCTGTCTGATGCTGAAGGTGGAAAAGTCGCTGACGCTGCGCTTGCCTCGAGAAAAGTCGGGTGCCTAGAAGATACCCCGTGATTGCAGCTGTGTATTCCTGCCCGGCCTTGTCCCAGGGAACAGGCATCAGCTCGCTGCAGGAAGCTGCATGGAGCACCCAGCTGCCAGGGCCTGGCAGTGGGGCCCTCAGTAAAAGAAATACATCCCCCACCAGCTGCTGTAGGGACAGAGGGGGCAGGTGCCCCAGGCTGGGTCCTGCACCTTCCACCGTGGGCTCCAGAGCAGCTGCAGTTGAGATGGTTGTGAACATTGCACTAGTGGTCCTAGGTGACTCACAGTGTGTGAGCCCCCAGGGAGCTGCCACAGCCTCCCCTCCCCCAGCTCAGCACCAGTTGCTGCCTGGCACCTGATCACAATCTCCTTAAAGATGGGCTCAAACCGGCCCCCCACAAATGATTTCAAGGTGGAGGAAGCTGCGGGCTCTGCCTGCTGTGGACCCGCAGGAACTTCCCTAGGGCACTGACGAAGTGGGAATGTTCTTGATGTGTTATTTGAATGCCGAGTGGGGAGTACTGACCTGGGAAAGATGCAGGGGAGTTGGGACGGCAGGCATTGGGAAGGGAGCGTACCTGAGCATGTAACCTGAGAACCCAGGAGGGGGGTTGGAGGCCAGGTAACACCTCTGCTTGGGAAGCTGGACAAAGGACACAAAGGCTGGGGGAGGAGCCGGGGGGAAGCTGAGTGAGAGGCTGGAGGGAGTTTCAGTTTGGAGCTGGCTGGGAAATGGAGAGAGGAGCCCCGATGGGGTTTGGGCTTCCCAACGGGGCTGTGGCCTCCCTGGGGCCCCAAATGGGCCTAACTAAACGGGGTCTTGTTGTCTGTACTGGCAAGACCTGTCTTGGACTGTGTTCCTGTCGTCTAAATAAACCTGTTTTACTGGCT
This sequence comes from Gopherus evgoodei, assembly GCF_007399415.2. NCBI lineage: Eukaryota > Metazoa > Chordata > Testudines > Testudinidae > Gopherus > Gopherus evgoodei. The sequence goes on along the minus strand of NC_044344.1, from coordinate 11,981,001 downwards.
GGGTGAGAGTCATGGTGAATGGCAGGAATCCGGGGGTGCTGGGTCTAGTCTCTCCCCACACTGCGACAACTGGTGGTAGCGGCTGGATCTACTGCACCCCGTGAATGGCACTTGCAGTAAGTGACTGGGGAGCAGTAAAACAAAGGGGGTTGACGGGGACCAGGCCTGCTGAAGAATCAGTGAGGGACGGTTTCAGGGGCCGATTAAACCCCAGGAGTGTGTAACAAGGACTTTTGCAGTAACAGGGTCCCCCGAGGAATCGCAGCGAGTGGTCCCAGGGGTGGAGGAGTCTGCCACTCGACCCTGGCAGAGAGGTGGTGACCACGAGAAGGGCTGGCACACTAGCGGTCTCCCTGGAAATGGGAATGGCGATGTGATAAGTGTGTGTGTGTGTGTGGGGGGGTGGTTCTTGGAGTTTTCTGTGTTTTCCAGTGGTTTGCATGCACAGGGGGTGGGACTCAGTGTCCCCAGGTGTTACTGGTTTAATGAGGTGAGGGGAGAGGGAGTGAGTTGTTACAGAGGACCAGAGAGGGACTCGGGACCCCGGCCGATGGCCTAGAGGATGGAGACCCCAGTGACTGGTGACCTGGCTCAGGAGAGACAGCCGGTTCTGGCCAGTGGGAGGACGATGGGCTGGGGGAGAGGACCTCGGTGACCTGACCAGCCGGTTCCAGCGAGAGGAGAGGAGACCCAGGCCTTCCCGTTTACGACCCTGTTTACCTAGAGAGAAGACAATGGACAGAGGCGGGGCTTGGGGCTGGGGATATTGGAGGCCCAGCTGGGAAGTGGGGGCTCGGGGCTGGAGAGGGGGAGCAGGCAGAGCCCACCTGGCTGCAGGGGGACTGGGATATGCTGTGCTGAGGGAGGCCAGGCCTGAGGCCCTGAGAGTTTCCTGTGCTGTGTTCAACTCTCAATAAACCCTCCTGTTTTATGCTGGCTGAGAGTCACTCCGGTCTAGAGAGCAGGGTTGCATCAACCCCTTCAGGAAGCCCGGGGGATCCAGAGCACGTGGACTCCCAGGGGGGAGCCCACGGTGAGACAGACGTGCTGAGGCTCAGAGAGGTGCGGCTCCAGGAGGTGGAGAGGCCTGACCCCGAGAGTGGACCCCCAAGAAGGGCTGTCACACTGGATGGGGCACCCCCCACAGACCGCGCGGGGCTATGAGTGGGCACGATCTGTGAGTCCGTGACAGGCGAGCACCCTGGCCTGTGAGTGTCCAGCAGGAAGGAGTATGCCAAGCGCCTTAAGCATGACCTGGTAGAGCTGTGCAAGCAGAGGGGGTTGTGCAGTGGGAGGCTCACCTGTGATTGCCCAGCTGGAGGAGGGAGATCATTCAAATGAACTAATCTCTGTCTCTGAGGGAAGCAGCCTGGCAGATGCAGCCCAGGCACCAGTGTCTGTCACAGCTGGGAGTGGTCAGCCAGCTGCTGAGCGCTTCCTGAGACCCCATCTTTCTATGCAGGCAGGAAGGAGCCCAGCGAATACCGAGGGCACCATGACATCCTCCCAGCGACACTCAGCATCTGTGGAGCAGAGGCGGCTGAAATGGGGGCTAAAAATGAGAGAGCTGGAGGATTGTGAGAAACAGAGGCCACATGAAGCGAGACAAAGGCAGCGTGAACTGGAGGAGAAAGAGAGACAGAGGCAGCATGAGCTGGAGCTGGAGCTGACCAGGCTAAGGAGCAGTGAGCCTCTGGCTGCGGTGAGTGAGGGGCGGCCCAGGACTGCACGGAGCTTTGATAAGTGCATCCTGGCCCAGCGTAAGGAGGGGAGGACATGGATGACTTCCTGGATGCCTTTGAGACGGCCTGCGAGCTGCACCAGGTTAATCCTGTGGACAGGCTCTGGGTTCTCACCCCCACCTTACTGGACCCCAAGGCATGGCATTATACCGCCAACTGGAATGGTCGGAGAAAGGGGGCTACGAACTATTCAAACAGGCCCTGCTGCGCGAGTTTGTCTGACTCCTGAGATGTACCGGGACAGGTTCTGGGGTCAGGATAAAACCCTGAGGTCTCATATCTGCAACTAGCTGTCCACATGGAGGGATTTGCCAGCAAGTGGGCAGATGGGGCCCAGACAAAGGGGGACCTGGTTAAACTGCTGGTACCGGAGCAACTGTATGAGCGGTGCCCATCCGATCTGAGGCTGTGGTTGAGGGACAAAAAGTTAGAGAACCCGCGACATACAGTGTGGCTGGCTAATGAGTTTGTGAAGAGACACATCAGTTAGAAGTAACAGAGGAGGAGAAGGACCTCAGAGTATTGGTTGATCACAGGATGACTGAGCCGCCAATGTGATATGGCCATTAAAAAAGCTAATGCATTTTTGGGATGCAGCAGGCGAGGTATTTCCAGTAGAGATAAGGTGTTGTTAGTACCATTATACAAGGCACAGGTGAGACCTCATCTGGAATACTGTGTGCAGTTCTGGTCTCCCATGTTTAAGAAGGATGAATTCAAACGGGAACAGGTTCAGAGAAGGGCTACTAGGATGATCTGAGGAATGGAAAACCTGTCATATGAAAGGAGATTCAAAGAGCTTGGCTTGTTTAGCCTAACCAAAAGAAGGCTGAGGGGGGATATGATTGCTCTTTATAAATATATCAGAGGGATTAATATTAGGGAGGGAGAGGAATGTGGACACAAAAACAAATGGATATCAACTAGCTATCAGGAAGTTTAGACTTGAAACTAGACGAAGGTTTCTAACCATCAGAGGAGTGAAGATCTGGAACAGCCTTCCAAGAGGAGTAGTGGGGGCAAAAGACATATCTGGCTTTAAGACTAAGCTTGATAAGTTTATGGAGGGAATGGTGTGATGGAATAGACTAATTCTGGCAATTAATTGGGCAATTGATCTTTGATTATCAGCAGGTAAGTATGCCCAGTGGTCTGTGATGGGATGTTAGATGGGGTGGGATCTGAGTTACTACAGAGAATTCCCAGTATCCACAGACTTTTCTCCCATCCACCTCCATGGGAACAAGGCACTCACTCCACAGGGACAGCCCTGCGCCCACCCTGTAAACAGAGAACCTTGAGTCCGAGGTATCCAACTCCCCAGGGTGGGCATAGGGCTGTCCCTGCAGAGCGAGTGCCTTGTTCCCCTAGAGGTGGATGGGAGAAAAGTCTATGGGACACGGGAGCTGAGGTGACGCTGGCCCGGCTTGAGGTGGTAGCTCTAGATCAGGTGATGCCCAACACCTATCTGACCCGGACAGGGGTGGGCGGGACCCCATTCAAGGTGCCTGTGGCAAGAGTACACTTGAAATGGGGGGACAAGGAGGGCCCCAAGGAAGTAGGGGTGCACCATTTGCCCATTGAGGTCTTAATGGGGGGGGGACCTGGAGGACTGGCCAAACAACCTCCAGCGTGCTCTGGTCATGCCCCATAGCCCGAGCCTGCGAGGGACACTGTGTCCTGACCTCGGGGACGGTACCCTGCCCGAGGAGCAGGACCATAACTCGGTGGGGAGGGAACGCCCAGGGACACAGCTCAAGGAGGCTATGGCTTCAGACCCAGCCAGAGAGAAAAAACAGGTCTCCGTCCCCGTCCCAGCTGCTGAGTTCCAGGCTGAGTTGCAGAAAGATCCCTCCTTGCGGAAGATAAGGGACCTGACCGACCTCAGTGTGGTACAGACCATGGGGGGAGGTTGCCAGAAAAGGTTCCTGTGGGAGAAGGGGTTCCTGTACCAAGAATGGGCTCCCCCAGGGGAAATGGAGTCAGGGAGAATCAGGAGGCAGCTGGTGGTACCCTGGAAGTATCGCCACCGGCTGCTGTACCGGGCCCATGATATCCCCCTCTCAGGGCACCAGGGAACCTGGTGTACCCAGCAGAGGCTGCTATGGAACTTTTACTGGCCTGGGGTCTTTACTCATGGCTGGCAGTACTGCCAATCCTGTGACCCCGGACTGAGGGTGAGGAAGGCCCGGGACAAGGAGAAAATGGCTGTAGAACCCTTGCCCAGCACAGAGGAGCCTAACTAGAGGGTGGCCAAGGTCAAAAGGGGGGGCTCTGAACCAAGAGAGCCCAAATCACAGCCCCCCAGACTGGACCGCTGAGAAAAGACCCCATCCCAGTTTGAACACCAGGGGTATTGGGGGGGAAAAGGGCACGGGCTGCATAAGCCTTTCCACATGCGAACTATGAGTGCCATTGAGCACCCCCCGACCTAAAAGGGGGGTGTGAAACTGGAAGGGCCTGGTGTAGTTCTCACCAAGGAATGGGAGGGATGTTGGCGCATCCCTGGGAACCTGGGTAGGTTTGAACTTCCCCAGGTCACTAGCTGAAGTGACCTCGCTCAGTTCAGTCTGGAAGGGTGGAGAGATGTGACAAACGTGGTCTCTGAATGCTGAGTGGGGAGTATTGACCTGGGAAGGATGCAGGGGAGTTGGGATGGCAGGCATTGGGGAAGGAAGGATACCTGAGCATGTAACCTGAGAACCCAGGAGGGGGGTTGGAGGCCAGGTAACACCTTTGCCCAGGAAACTGGACAAAGGTCACAAAGGCTGGGGAAGGAGCTGGTGAGAGGCTGAGTGAGAGGCTGGAGGGAGTTTCAGTTTGCAGCTGGCTGGGAAATGGAGAGAGGAGCCCCGACGGGACTTGGGCTTCCCAACGGGGCTGTGGCCTCCCTGGGGCCCCAGATGGGCCTAACTAAATGGGGTCCTGTTGTCTGTACCGGCAAGACCCGTTTTGGACTGTGTTTCTGTTGTCTAAATAAACCTTCTGTTTTACTGGCTGGGTGAGAGTCATGGTGAATGGCAGGAAGCCGCGGGTTCCAGGCCTAGTCTCCCCCCACACTCTGACTCAGGACCCCTCACACTCCCCTTACACTTGTGCCTCTCACAACCCATTTCACACTCACCAGCCGACCTCCTCTCCTCCTGCAATGAGCACAGAAAAAAAACTGCCTCAGAAACAGGTTTCATTTCTCACCAGTTGTAATGTGCCAGGAGGGGTTGGCACGTTTCCAGAGCAAATGGGGATACAGTGACCGAAGAAGGTGCTAAGAATCCATGTTGTAGCCATGGGCAGATCTGGCCAGGGGATGGGGGTGGCTGGGATGGGGAGCAGCAGCAGCAGCAGAGACAAAGCCTGTCCGTGCCCCAAGATCCTGGGGTGTCTGGCTACCCGCGTGGTGCTCTCAGGAGAGGGCTTGGCGGCAGGGGCTTCAGTGGGAATTTCCCTCAGTGTCGGAGGCTTTAAATAAACACAAACATCCCCTGAGACAGGGATCCAACTCCCCCTGACTTCTCCCAGGCCCCACAAAGACACAACTGGCCTTGTTACTGCACAAAGTGCGCCACCTAGATCCTCCCTCACATGGTAAAGGAGCGGGTGCCCATGGTGCTGAACTCCGAGTCAGTCCCTGCTGAGTGATGGAGGAGGAAGGAGTCCAAGGGCCCCTGTGTCTAGCACATCCCCGGTGGAGCGTCCTCAGAGCCACGTGCTCACTCGCTGCTGCTTTGCTTCCCAGCCTGACCGATTGATGAGTCACAAACACGGGGATGCCCGCTCCATGGGCTCCTCCAGTCCCAGCCCCATGGTGGAGGGGCACTGCTCCCTCCAGCACAGCCTGGCTTCCTGGGCCCCACGTCCTGCAGACAATTCCACCACCCCACTGCTCTGGGCCAGGCGGGTTCCTTGGGGATTCAGCCAAGGACGTCCCTTTGCTCAGTTCCAGGCCTTCCTAGCTCCCCCCAGGGCAGCATTGACTAACCCTCCGCCTTCCTTCTCCCAGATCTTGGGGGGTGGTGGAGGCCTCTTTGCATCCCCTCAGAGCTGAGCACTCGCCTCACCCACCCCACCCCACCCAACCCCTGCCCTTCCATGCTCCTGCAGGGCCTCTTGCTCTCCGCCCCAACCCTGCGCTCTCGGAGGCCAAAACCCCCAGTGGGGGTGTGTCACACCTACCTGAGCTGCAGGGGGCGCTGTACTCAGCCTCTGTGTGGTCACCTGCAACAGCAAGGGCAGTGCACCATGAAAGTAATGACTGCAGGAGAGACTGAGGGTGGGGGGCTCAGAGCCCCCCCACCCCCGAGTCCCACGCAGGCAGAGTGTTCCCCAGCCACAGAGGAGCCCATCTATAGGTCTGACCTGCTAGTTGGGGGGAGGGTGTCAACCTCAGCTGTCATGAGTGGGGCTGTGAACTCTCAGGCTCTGTCATTGACCCCTCCAGGCACCAGGGAAACCGTCCTGCCACCTCCTGGCCCAGCACACAAGATTCTGGGGGAGTCTAAGGAGCTGGATGGCAGGGGAAATGTGGGGGGCCCTGGAGAGGAGGGAAACACCTGCTCTGGCCATTCCTGCTGGGACGGTCTCAGTTACACCAGCCCCATGTGCCCCACTAGCCCGACAAGCACATGGCTGCCATGTCCCGCCAGGTGAGCCGACCCCACAGATCGAACCCGGGAACACTCCCCCAGCAGGTGTCTCCAGCTTGACCCCCGCAGGCCCACGGCAGGCCGGCTGCCAGGCTCTGCCCGAGAGCCGCACCCAGGCCCGAGCAGGGGGCCGAGATCAGCTATGGACACGGGTGACACGGAGAGGGGGGATTGCAATGGCACCACCCTCTACCTAGGCACTGGTTGTGCCACAGAGCCCAGGAGTGGCTGTAAATGGGGCAGCACCAGGACAAGACACACACTCTGCAGCCACAGATTGTGTCATGGGGCCAGGAGTGAAAGTAATTTACAGGACTGCCCGAGTCCTGTGGGGGACGTGGCCTCACCCTGAAGAGGTGGGGTCTCTCAAGATTTAAAGGCCCTGGGGCAGCAGCTGTGGCTGGGAGCCCCAGGGCCATTAAATCAACCTGGGGCTCCCAGCTGCAGAAGTGGCTGGGAGACCCTAGGGTTCAGGGGCAAATTAAAGGGCCCAGGGTTCCTGCTGCCGTGGAGCTCTGAGCCCTTTAAATGCCCCCGCAGCTCCGGCAGCCGGGTTTGGGTGTGGATTTAAAAGGCCCGGAGCTCCTGCCACTGCGGGGAGCCCCAAGCCTTTAAAATCCGGCCCCAGCTCAGCCACCGGAGCTGCGGGGGGATTTAAAGGGCTAGGGGCTGCTCCCGGAGCTGCGGGGGGCAGGGGGGATTTAAAGGGCCCAGAGCCCTTTAAATCCCCATCGTGGATCACTTACTTTCATCTCTGCATGGGGCCCACAGGAGCAGCTCTCCCGGGGCCGGACTCACCCGTCTCGTAGTAATCGTACAGTCTCACTGGGGCTGCTCTGAGATTCTTCACAGGGAAATCCTGCTCCAGGGAGAAGGTGAAACTCGCCGCCTCCTTCGTCAGCTACCGAGAGAGCAACAGAGCGAGCGCCTGGGCTGAACGGCTGCACTGGCAGCTCGAATCCCCTCTTCCCCGAGGCTCGGCCTGTCCCAGCTGCTTCCCCCTGCCCCTGCGGCCTGGAGCAGTGAGAAAATGCTCCCCCGAAATCCCTGTTCCACCCCCCTGCAAAATGTGACCCCTTTCATCACACTCAGGGCCCTGCTCCAGCCCCACAACCCTGACCTCCCCGTCGCTCCGTTCACTGCTCTCCCTGGGGTTTGGTTGGTCTGGTCCCATCTCCCCGTCATTTATGGAAATGGGTCACTTGGAATCAGGGGAGATTTCAGTGACCCCTCGCCGTGCGTGTGACACAAAGCCCAGGAGAGCAGCTGGAATGGAGGTAGAGCCAGGGCAGGGCATGCCCTACCCGTTCACACCAGGATCCCAGAGCACCAAGCCGCCCGCACTCACCTGGTCCAGATAGAGCATCACCTGGTCATTCTGCACCTCCAGCCTCTTCACCAAAGGCTGCTTCTCCAGCTAGGAGCAGAGGGAGGAAACAGCTGAGCCAGGAACGGAGGGGCTGGGGCCGGAGTCACTGCTCTGCTGTGGGCTGGGACATGGGGCACCAAACATCCCCATGGCTGAGAGGCCTGGCTGCCACCCCCCATGCCAATCACACCTGAGCACTGGATGTCTGCTGGGTGAGAGGCGGGAGTCTAGACATGGGCGTTGTGTTGTAGGGGGAGCTAAGCAGGGTCAGGACCTGCTCAGTGACTGGATGGGAGACCCAGGGCTGCTCAGTGCCCCAATGGCAGGGGGCAGGGCTCTGCAGGGGGTGCTCCCCCGGGGGTCAGAGCTGCAGTCTGTGCTGTCATGGGGGTCAGAGCTCTCCCCCATGGATCAGCCCCTGGTTTCATGCTGTGTGACTCGCCCGGCCTGTTCTCCTCCCTGGGAAGCTCACCTGCCGCAGGGAGCTCTGGACAGGGATGTAGCCGGACGGCAGGTTGGCCTCGATGATGGCCATGTTGGTGGCTGGGCGCTCCCTGCCGTACCTGCAACAGGAACCATGTGCTGAGGTCAGGGTTTGCCCTGGATACAGACCCGGGGAGGGGAGACCTCCTGTCTTCTCAGCCCTGCAGGCGTCTCTAATGCCTCTGCTTGCTCTGGGCTGTGAGCCCTGCTAGCCCCCAGCCAGACCTGAGCTCCCCAGCAAGGGGCCCGGGCCCAGGAGCCGACTGTCCATTAGATCAGCCCCGGGACCAGCCCTTTAGCCCCTGGCACATTCCAAGGGGCCCCTGCCTCTGCCCCGAGCTCTGTGGGGGGATGGTTCCCCTGGTGATTGATTCCTGCAGTGGGGCGGCTCTGCCCCGGCCATTTCCCCGCTGCCTGGGGCCTGCCCCTGGCCCCTGGGCACTCGGATCCAGAGGGGGTGGGGGGGCTGGGGCTCTTACCGGGCGTGCAGCACGAGGCTGAAGCGGGATCTGGCGCTCTCGGTGCACTCCTTCGGCTCCGTCTCCACCCGCAGGTCAAAGGTCGCAGCGCTCTTTGGGGGCGGCAGGTTGTAGCGCAGAATCAGCTGGGAGACAAGCAAGAGGGTTGAGGCAGATCCTGCTGCCTCCGCCACCGCAGATCAGAGCCTGGGGCCAGAACCAGGCGCCGTGAAGTAGGGCAAGGGCACAGGCAGTCACTGCTGGGCCAGCTGGGCCCCAGGGGCTCCTGCACTCACCTGCACAAAGACACAGCCCTTGCCGCTGGCCTGCACCGTGTACTGCCCGGGGATCTCCTGCAGGGCTGCTTGCTGCAGCACCAGCCGGTTGGCGTTGTCCACGTGGAATTGCTGCTGTGCCCCGGCCTGGGAGCTCACCGTCACCGACACAGCCTTGCTCGCGCTGTTCGTCAGGGCTGCGTATTTGGCCAGGGCCTGCAGGGCCACCACCGTGTCCTGGGGAGGAGAGTCACTGAGCTGCTGTCACGCTCTGGGCAGAGGAGCCCAGTTCAGACTCACTGCAGCAGGATCAGGACCCTCTGGGGAGCTGACACTGGGACCCCGGCTCCCAGCCCTTGAGGGCAGGGGGCTCTGCACTCAGGACTCCCTCTCCCAGAAAGGGCCCTGGCTCAGCTGTGGAGATGCAGCTCTCGGGGGGCTTCTGGATGGAGCCCCCTCAGGGGGAGGGATAGTTCAGTGTTTTGAGCATTGGCCTGCTAAACCCAGGGCTGTAGTTCAATCTCTGAAGGGGCCATTTGGGGATTGGTCCTGCTTTGAGCAGGGGGTTGGACTAGATGACCTCCTGAGGTCCCGTCCAACCCTAATAATCTATGATTCTGTGACTAGGCCCAGCACCCCCAGCTTCCTGCAGTTCACCAGGACTCTCAGCCAGCCAGTAAAACAGGTTTATTTAGACAACAGAAACACAGTCCAAGACAGGCCTTGCAGGTAGAGACAACAGGACCCCTCAGTTAGGACCCTCTTGGGGGGCCCCAGGGAGGCCAGAGCCCCGTTGAGAGGTCAGAGCCCCATCTGAGCCCCCTTCCATTTTCCCAGCCAGCTCCAAACTGAAACTCCCTCCAGCCTCTCACTCAGCCTCCCCCCAGCTCCTCCCCAACCCTTTGTCCAGTTTCCCGGGCAGAGGTTATGCCCTGACCTCCAACCCTCCTCCTGGGTTCTTATGCTACATGCTCAGGTAGACTCCCTCAAGGACAGTCTCCCATCCCCAATGCAGCCAGTCCCAGCAAAACTCCCCTGCAGCCTTCCCACGCCAACACTCCCCACTTAGCATTCAAAGAACACTAAGAACTTCCCAATTCATCACAGCCCCTTCCTCCACCAGGCCCCCAGCGCTGGTTTGCCCGAGGGCAGGGGTGTTACCTGCGTGGAGTCGAAGCCCACGTAGAGGTTCTGCTGCTTGCTGAGCCAGCGGACGATCTGGGTGGCGGTCACCATGTCAGCAGCAGACACGTTGGGCAGGGAGAGATAGGCCAGGAGCACATAAGCTGTCATTGCCTCCGCCGATGGGGCCTCGTTCCCGTAGGGGCTGGGCTTCCCCTGCCAATACAGCTGTTGACCTAGGAGAGGGGCCAAGGGAAGAGCAGACCCACAGCACTAGTTACAACACAGTGGGTCACCTGTTTGCTTTCCAAAGGGGCCCCAGGGGCTTCCCAGGCCAGAGGGACTCCTGCTCCCCACTGAATGCAGCCACCTCTGGGGCAGGACATGGCAGGTGATTCACAGCACACAGCAGGGCTACACAAGTGTAACATGAAACCCCTGGGTGAGTCATCAGCAGGGACTGAACCCTGGACCTCTGACTCGAAACCCCTGAGCCTCTGCTGCCCGAGCTAAAAGCTCAGCCCTGGTGGCTCACTGGCTGCAAGTGACCCCTAAACCTATGTGGTGTGGCCACTCGGGGGCAAAGGTGGTGCTAACCCAAGGGGGTCCTGACAGGAATATTCCTCCCACCCCCACACCAGCCCATTACAAATAGTAGCTGCATTATATACACAACCAAGAACTAGCCCTGTGACTTTGCACTCGTATTCTTTATGAAAATATGCTTATGAGACGAACAGGACATCACTGAGACATACCTTACGCAAGGTGGCTCATGTGAGCTATCATTGGAAAGGTTCTGATTTACTGAATGTGATTATCCAATTTGTATGCATGTATCATCTCTGTATCTACAGTCAGGCATACGGACTATGTAACCATTACAAGTGGGTGTCTTTTGGGAAGACACTCACCAGGACAGGCCATCAGATTTGATGGGCCCTCAGGAAGGAACAACAAGACCATGAGGATACTAATCTCTCGCCCTTTTGGGAAGCGTCCAGGGCTGTAACTGTGACACTGCTAGGGCAGGTGGTCTTGTCACCTGTTACTAAACGTTACATGGGACTTTTTTGTAACCTGTTTCTTAAGTATATTGAGCTTAGCTTGCGTACTTTGTTTTATTTGCTCAGTAATCTGCTTTGTTCTGGCTGTTCTCTCTTCTATTCCCTTACAATTCATCTTTTTGTAGTTAATAAACGTATTTCTTGTTTATAATCTAACGCAGTTTGTACACTTCCTAACTGGGGGAGAGGGGACAGGAAGTGAGGCACATCTCTCATCATGTTGAGGAAGAGGTCGGATTTTTACCAGCTTGTGCTGTGCAGATTTTTCTATACGGCTCAAGACAATATTATTCTGGGTTTATCTCCCAAAGTGGGTGTGCACATGAGTGCTGGGGGAGTCCTCTCGCACAGAGCTGACTTCAGTCTGTGGCTGCAGCAGGGTGTGGCCCTACCTGTGTGTGTGCTGCAAGAGGCCGGAGAGCCAAATTCAGCAACGCACAGAGAGGGAACCCAGGCTGGCAGAGCGGGAGAGGCTCAGTGAAATCCCAGTACAACAGGTGGTATCCCAGAAGAAGGGTCCAACCCATCACAGTCCCACCCCCCACTTCCCCCCCCCCAAACCGACACCCTGGTAAACAGGCCACTTACATTAGATGAACGGGGTTTGGGGATAATACCAAACTGGAGGCCCCATGAGCTGCTTGGAGCCCTAAGCAATTGCTTAGTCTGATTATGCCTTGTGCCACCACTACTAGAGGGGGTAGAGATCCCTTGAGGGAGTGCGAAGCCCCCCAGGGCTGGGTCAGGAGGGGAGCATGACCTAGGTGAAGGGCAGGGATGGTACTGACGCCTGGGAAACAAGCCCCTCCACGGGGTCTTTGTGACCTCGGAGACAGCTCCTGTAACTCAAGGGCTGTTTCACTCCAGTGCCTGGTGGCCCCTCGGTTCCTCTTGCAGCAGAGCCCCCACCTCTCCCCTCCCTGGGGCAGGAGCCACATGCTGCTCCCAGCACTTCTTACCCGCCTCGGGGAGGAGCAGGACGCGACACACACAATTTGCGGGCACAGACCAGCTCCAGCCCCTGCGCCGGGGCTCGGAGAGAAGGGACTTTTCACCTGAGCTAAGACATGACAGAGCCGTCCGGACCACGCAGGTGGCTCCTCTCTGTGGGAAGATGTCTCCCCAGGGCCCGAGCGCGCCAGGCCTCAGCTCCCAGTACAGCTCAGTCTGAGCTCGAATGGGGCCGAGGAGAGGCACAGAGATCACTGGGGCATGTTCATGATGAGTGTGAGGGGCCCAACCTGGGATTCCCAGTGCCCCCTGGCATCATGCTGAGGGCTCTGTCAGCTCAGCACCAACTCAGGGCACCGTCACCTCCTGCGTCCCCAGCCGCACTCCCAGTGGGCCTCAGGCCTCTCATGGGACCTCCCGCCCTATGGGGAGCTGGTCCCAGGCTGCAATGCTCACACTGGGGCTGGGCACGGAGCACCACAAACCCAAGGGCATCTGTGCAGGGAAAGGCTGGGGAAATCATAGAATCACAGAATATCAGGGTTGGAAGGGACCTCGGGAAGTCATCTCGTCTAACCCCTTGCTCAAGGCAAGACCAACCCCAACTAAATCATCCCAGCCAGGGCTTTGTCAAGCCTGACCTTAAAAACCTCTAAGGATGGAGATTCCACCACCTTCCTAGGGAACCCATTCCAGTGCTTCACCACTCTCTGAGTGAAAAAGTTTTTCCTAATATCGAACCTAGACCCCCGCCACTGCAACTTGAGACCATTGCTCCTTGTTCTGTCATCTGCCACCACTGAGAACAGTCTAGCTCCATCATCTCTGGACCCCCCCATCAGGTAGTTGAAAGCAGCTATCAAATCCCCCCTCACTCTTCTCTTCTGCAGACTAAACAATCCCAGTTCCCTCAGTCTCTCCTCATAAGTCATGTGCTCCAGCCCCTAAACAGTTTTGTTGCCCTTCACCTGGATTCTCCAATCTTTCCACACTGGAAACTGAAGCTGGGGGGTGGACAGCCTCCCATGGGTCCATGGGGGGCACATGGTGCAGATAAGGGGGCACTCAGAGACCTCCTTCCCTGTACAACCCCCTCTCCCAGAGACAGCAGGGCCTAGCCGGCCACCAGCCCAGGGCAGACTGTCCCCTCCCATTATTAGCCAGGCCAAGCCAAGAAGCCTCGGGCAGGGACTCCCCAGCTGGGATGTCCCCAACACAGGATGGGGGCTGGGATCCTGCGGCATTTCCCATGGGCTCGGTTACAGCCCATCCCCCTGGGAGCTGCCTACGCAAGGCTCTGCTCCATGGGCTCTGAGCCCACTGGACCCCATCACACTTCTGGCCCCAGGCACTTTAGAGGGCTGGGTTGGGACATGGGGCTTTGCCCTCTAGGCTCTCAGCTCCGATCCCCCAGGCTGGCAGCGACCCAGCCTCGTCCCCCTTTGCTCCGTGCGCTGGGCCCTGGGAAATGACGGGATGATCTCACTCCAGCTTTGAGGGGAGAAGTGTCCACACGACAGAGCCTGGCGTGTCGGTCCCTCACTGGCAGCCTCAGCAGAGATCACAGACTGACAGGGCCATGGAGACCCAGCTCCCCTGCCAGGCTGAGGAGGCCCCGGGGCAGGGGACACCTGGGTGGGCAGGGTCGTGGGGGGCAGCTGGCCCTGCCCTGAGTCCAGAGGCCGGCAGCCAAGGGAGCGTTAGAGCGAGGTGCTGCCGGTACCGGCGCTGACGCTGTGCTGGGCCAGGCGCTGCAGGAGAGCGTCCCGCATCTCAGTGCTCCCCGCCAGCCCGAAGGTGTAGGCCAGCAGCGCCTGCGTGTAGAGGTCGCTGGTGCTCGACTCCCGGAGGCACTGGAGGGCTCTGGTCACCATGCGGTCCTGGGAGGGGGGAGACACCGAACAGACTCCCCGTCAGGCTGAGCCGGCCAGAGGAGACATGCTGCACCTGGGTGTGTCCCCCGGCAACCACCTCATGGGGCCCTAATACCCCCTCCCACCAGCCTGTCGTCACCTCCCACGACCCATTCCCACTCCCCGCGTCCCCCAAGCCTCGCTAGACCCTCTCCCCCAAGCGCTAGACACCGAATCAGCCCTGCCCCTCCCCAAGCTGCTGAATCTTCCTGACTCTGACCCCAGCCCAACTCCCACAGCACCTTGACCCCCGCCTTGGTACCAACCCCCCCCCACCTTCAATTTCTCCACCCCCACCAACCCGCCTCTCCACTGCCCCCCACAGCACCCTGATCCCCCAAATCCTGCCGGCCCCTTCCCTGGGACAGCCGGGCTTGGCCTCACCGTGAGTGGCTGCCCCAGCTCCAGCAGTGCTGCCGTGATGTAAGCCGAGACAGAGAGCTCATCCACCATGCCGCCCTGAGGGGATGGAGACACCATGAGTCGGCTCAGACCAAGCTGTGGGGCACGTTGTCAGGAGCAGGTGAGACGCTGCCCAGGACACGCCCATTGGGCTTGGGAAGACCTGGCTCCAGTGCTCCGAGTGGCTGGATTTGGGTCCTGCCTCCTGCTGGGTCCTGTCAGACCCATCTGGGTCCCAAGCAGCTATCCCTAGTTGTAGCAGCCAAGGAAGCCACACAGCGGCAGTGAGTTCCACAGGCTAGTTCAGGAGAGGCGGTAGCCACTCCATGGCCATGGCTGCACTGGACTCCCAGAATAAAGTCCTACCTGAGCCCCCCTGGAACCAAGAGGCTGGGAAGTTGGTTTGAACTGACATTGTCAGATTTCCTGTGAAGACCAGGGGCCGCTTCTGGGAGGCTGAGGGATTCGCTGGGCAAGTTCCTGCTTATTAAATAGTACCCCCCATGCGGGAATCTGGACTTTGCCTAAGATTTGTCTCCTTCTAGCTCCCAAACGGTTGGGTACAGTCCCGGCTCCCTGCAAACTCTGGGGCAGTGGCAGGAATTGGGCTGTGACTCAAGATGGGGGGGAATTTCCTACTGAAATGATTTCTCGACAGATGATGCAGACGATGCAGTTTCCACAAAACCAAAACTCTGAGGGAAAACGTTACTTTTGCTGAAACATTTCAATTTCTGTTGGGAAAATGAAAAAGACAGTTACTCACCTTTGTAACTGTTGTTCTTCGAGATGTGTTGCTCATATCCATTCCAATTAGGTGTGCGCGAGCTGCGTGCACGTTCGTAGGAAGATTTTTACTCTAGCAGCATTCGGTGGGTTGGCTGGGTCGCTCCCTAGAGTGGCGCCGCCATGATGCCGGATATATACCCCTGCCGACCTGACCGCTCCTCAGTTCCTTCTTGCTGGCTACTCCAACAGAGGGGAAGGAGGGCGGGTTTGAAATGGATATGAGCAACACATCTCGAAGAACAACAGTTACAAAGGTGAGTAACCGTCTTTTCTTCTTCGAGTGCTTGCTCATATCCATTCCAGTTAGGTGACTCCCAAGCTTTACCTAGGCGGTGGGGTCGGAGTGAGATGTCGCAGAATGTAGAATTGCTGATCCAAATGCCGCATCATCTCTGGACTGTTGAACCAATGCATAATGTGACGCAAAGGTGTGGACCGAGGACCAGGTAGCTGCATGACATATCTCCTGGATGGGTACATGAGCCAGGAAAGCAGCAGATGAAGCCTGAGCCCTGGTAGAATGAGCTTTGTTCGCTCAATATAAAATGCAAGCACCCTACGGATGTCTAGGGAGTGCAGTTGCTGCTCCCGGCATGATGAGTGTGGCTTTGGGAAGAAGACTGGAAAGAAGATATCCTGGTTGATATGAAAGGCCAATACCACTTTAGGGAGGAAGGCCGGATGTAGTCCCAACTGTATCTTGTCCTTATGAAACACTGTATACGGGGGGTCCACCGTGAGAGCCCGAAGCTCTGAAACTCGTCTTGCTGATGTAATGGCTATGAGGAAGGCTGTCTTCCAAGACAGGTACAGCAACAAGCAGGTTGCTAGCGGCTCGAAGGGAGCAGTCATAAGTTTAGCTAGAACTATGTTGAGGATCCAAGTTGGGGCGGGGTGGCGTACTTGTGGATATAATCACTCCAGGCCCTTGAGGAACCTCGAAACCATGGGGTGAGAACACCGAGCAGCCGCTCTCCCCTGGGTGGAAGGTAGAGATGGCCGCCAAGTACACCTTCAATGAAGATACTGCTAGGCCATGCTGTTTGAGAGACCAGAGGTAGTCCAAGATGGTACCTTGGTGGGAATAGCATTACGTTGGTCGCACCAGCAGGAGAAGTGCTTCCATTTGGCCAGATATGTTAACCTAGTGGAAAGTTTCCTACTACCCAGGAGCACTTGTTTCACCGAGGCAGAGCAACATAACTCAGCCTGGCTTAACCATGCAGTAATTATGCTGTGAGGTGAAGAGACTGCAGGTCTGGGTGGTGAAGTCTGCCATGGTCCTGAGTTATGAGGTCTGGGCAAAGAGGTAGAGGGATTGGCTTGGCTATCGACAGGTCGAACAACATGGTGTACCAATGTTGCCTCGGCCAGGCTGGAGCGATCATGATCAAGTGGGCTCTGTCTCTGCGGAGCTTGAGCAGGACCCTGTGAACCAGCAGGAACGGTGGGAAGGCGTAAAGCAGATGGCTCGTCCACGGTATCAGAAATGCGTCTGAGATCGAGCCCTGGGAGAGACCTTGGAAGGAGCAGAAAGTCTGGCATTTCCTGTTCTGGTGGGAGGCGAAGAGGTCTATGCGGGGAAAGCCCCACTTTCAGAAAACAGAATGGATAACATTCGGATGAATCGACCACTCGTGAGACAGGAAGGATCTGTTGAGTTGATCTGCCAGAGTGTTCCGAACCCCTGGAGGAAAAGACGCTACCAGGTCTATCGAGTGGGCTATGCAGACGTCCCAGAGCTGAATAGCTTCCTGACAAAGCGGGGAGGAACATGCTCCTCCCTGCTTGTTTATGTAAAACATGGCCGTTGTGTTGTTTGTGAACACTGAGACACAAAGGCCTTGTAAATGTTCTTGAAACGCCTGGCACGCAAGGCGGACTGCTCTCAGCTCCCGCACATTGATGTGCAAGGCCAGTTCCTGAGCTGACCAAAGGCCTTGAGTCCGGAGATGTTCAAGGTGGGCACCCCAGCCGAGAGATGATGCGTCCATTGTCAGGGTCATTGAAGGCTGAGGCGGATGGAATGGCATCCCTGCACAGACCAGGGAGGGCGTCAACCACCAGTTCAGGGAGCCTAGAATGCTTGGGGGGATCATTAGGATCGTGTCTATATCGTCTCTGCCCGCGTGATATACCGAGGAGAGCCAAGTTTGAAGGGGACGGAGACGTAGTCTGGAGCGTTTGGTCACGAATGTGCAGGCAGCCATGTGACCCAGGAGGCCAAGACAAGTGCGAGCTGAAGTTGTTAGGAAGTTTTATAGACCTTGTATGATTGATACCATTGCCTGAAATCAGGGTTGTGGTAAACTGGCCCTGGCGAGATTGGAGTCCAATGGCCCCAATGAACTCTATTCTTTGTGTGGGAACCAGAGTAGATTTTTCTATGTTGATCATCAGGCCTAGTCGCTTGAATAGGTCCTTGACGATGCCCACATAATGGGTGACTTGGGTCTCGGAGGCCCCTCCAATGAACCAATTGTCGAGATATGGGAAGACGTGTATCCGACAACGACGGAGGGAGGCGGCGACTACAGCTATGCATTTTGTGAATACTCGTGAGGCTGTAGAGAGACCAAACGGAAGGACTGTAAATTGGAAATGTTGACGGTTGACCACAAACCAGAGGTATTGTCTGTGCGGAGGATAAATGGCGATGTGAAAATATGCATCCTTCATATCGAGGGCAGCATACCAGTCTTCGGGATCCAAGGATGGGATGACGGTCCCCAGGGATACCATGCGGAACTTCAACTTTATCATAAACTTGTTGAGTCCTCGCAGGTCTAGGATTGGTCCGAGGCCGCCCTTCGCCTTGGGGATTAGGAAATAGTGGGAGTAAAATCCCTTGCCCCTTTCGTCCTTTGGTACCTCCTCTATAGCTCCCATGGCAAGGAGCGTCCGCACCTCTTGCAAGAGGAATTGCTCGTGAAAGGGGTCCCTGAAGAGGGACGAGGATGGGGGGTGACGGGAGGGGCGGCAAAATAAACTGGAGGTGGCATCCAAATTCTATCGTGCCTAGGACCCAACGATCCGAAGTTAGTTGGGTCCACGCAGGGAGGAAAAGGGAGAGGTGGTTGTAAAAGGAAGGGAAAGGATCCTGGGAAACAACTGGTACGCCGTCCTCGGGTGCCCCTTCAAAAGTTTGGTTTAGGTTATGCGGGTGGTTTGGAGGGACCCTGATTCTGACCCCCTTGGGGTCCAGACTGCCGCCTGCGACTGTCTCAGCTGTGCCTTCTGCCGAAGTCCTGTCGTGGCCTAGGCAGGGGGTAGGGGCGGTGAGGCTGGGGGTGGAAGGATCTGCGCTGAGTCAGCGGTGTGTGCATCCCCAGCGAGCGCATGATCACCCTATTGTCCTTTAGGCTCTGCAGCCTAGGGTCAGTCTTTTCCGAAAATAGGCCTTGGCCATCGAAGGGCAAGTCCTGTATGGTGTGTTGTAATTCAGGCTGAAGGCCTGACACCTGAAGCCATGATATTGGCCTCATGGCGATTCCTGAAGCCAGAGTCCTGGCTGCGGAATCGGTTGCACCCAGTGAGGCCTGGAGAGAAGTTCTTGCCACCTTATTTCCTTCCTCCAAAAGAGCAGCAAACTCTTGGCAGGAGTCTTGGGGAACTAACTCTGTGAATTTTTCAACTGCTGCCCAGGTGTTAGAGTTGTACCGGCTAAGCAGGGCTTGCTGGTTTGCCACCCTGAGTTGGAGGCCCCCAGCAGAGTATACTTTGCAGCCCAATAAGTCCATGCGCCTAGCCTCCTTTGATTTTGGAGCAGGAGCTTGCTGGCCATGACACTCCCTTTCGTTGACTGATTGCATGACAAGGAGCAGGGAGGAAGGAGCACGTACACGTACTCGTACCCCTTAGAGGGCACCATGTACTTCTGCTCAACTCCCCTGGCCGTGGGCGGAATAGAGGCTGGAGAGTGCCAGATGGTATCGGCATTTGCCTGGATCGTATGAATGAATGGCAAGGCCACTCTTGTGGGGGTGTCTGCTGAAAAAATATCCACCACAGGATCCTGTATCTCTGGGACCTCCTCCACCTGAAGATTCATATTCAGGGCCACATGTCTCAGGAGGTCCTGATGTGCCCTCAGGTCAATTGGAGGAGGGCCCGAGGAGGATGTTCCCACCACCGCTTCATCTGGAGAGGAGGAAGAGG
The DNA here is from genome assembly GCF_007399415.2 of Gopherus evgoodei. NCBI lineage: Eukaryota > Metazoa > Chordata > Testudines > Testudinidae > Gopherus > Gopherus evgoodei. Next base: position 11,961,629 of record NC_044344.1, on the reverse strand, counting down.
AAAGGCCAGGGACAAGAGGGTCCTGTGTGGGCTCCTGTTCTTGGGCGATGTTAGGCTCAGGTGGGACCTGAGAGTCTGTTGACTGAATGGGAGCTTCCTCCGTATCCGCAGGAGGGGGACGGCTGACAGTCACCTACTGCACCCAGCATTCTGATGGTATGGAGCGTGATGGCACTGGAGGCGCACATTGGGCTTGGTGATATGTCCAAGGTGTGCAGAATGACCACTGATGAGGTCCTTGTTCTTGGGCCTCGGTCTCCTGGAAGACTCGGTTGGGCACGGTCCTGTGCATAGGAAACACCGTTCGCATGAGATGACACAGATGTGTGTCGAGACGGCCATGGAGGAGCTGAAAAGCTCTGGGAAGGGTCTCCATCTCTAAACGATCTCTCTCTGTGCGGCACCGGAGAGTGGTACCAGGTGCCATACCGGTCCTGGGAACGAGACCGGGACCTGTGACCGGAGCGGAGCCGGGAGGTCGACTGGGATCTCGAAGCTCGACGTCTGGAGCAGCTGCGAGAGGCGCGGTGCCGGGAACGGTGCCAGGAGCTGGATCAGTGCCGAAAGTACCAGTCCGGCGAACAGGACGCTGAACGGTGCCGCAAGTGCAACTGGTACCGAGATGGAGAGCGATGCCAGGACTGCAAGCGGCACCGGGACTGGGATCGGCGATGGGACCGAGAGTGCTGGTGGGACCGCGATTGTGATTGGTGTCTCTCGGTGGTGCCAATAGAGGATGGTCTCAGAAGGGCAGGCTTGCCAATCGATTGTATAATCCGCACCGGCGGTGCCAGGGGTTGAGGCAGCGCAGACTCTGTCAGCGCAATCAGCTCCCTCGCCGTGGAAAAGGTCTCTGGCGTGGAGGGAATAGTGAGCTCAATCACGGCATGCGCAGGGGAGCTTTCAGGCACTGGACTCGACAGCCCTTGCGGGACCGGAATCGACAGTGCCGAAGCTGGGGGTGCCATGGCAGGTGTCGGTGCTGGGCGGTCTGACTTAGGCGGGTGCTCCGACTGTGGTGCAGGCAGCACGGAAACAGCAGGAGTCTTATGTTTCTTAACCCATGGGGAGAGGGAACGGTGCCGAGAAGACATCTGTGCCGGCGACGGTCGGTGCCGAGGGGCCTTAGCAGTACCAGTGCGATCCGGTGCTGAAGAAGCACTTCTCCCTGATGCGGACTGTCTGGCGCTCGGTGCCGAGGGCAGAGGAGTAAGAGCTGCCTCCATCAGGAGTTGTTTGAGACGAAAGTCCTGCTCTTTCTTCGTCCTCGGCTTAAAGGCTTTCAGATCTGGCACTTATCCGAGAGATGGGATTCCCCGAGGCACTTAAGACAAGAGTCGTGGGGATCTCCCATTGGCATCGGCTTGTGGCAGGCCAAGCACGGTTTGAAGCCCGGTGAACCAGGCATGGGCCCCGGTACCAAGTGCAGGGAAGGGGCTAATCCCCGAACCCATATCAACTATAAACACTAACTATATTATAGAATGAATAAAACTAACTACAACTATAGAAATTATAACTATATACACAAGAAATAGTAAGAGAACTATGAGTAGCTAGTGAAGTGGAGATCAGCTAAGCCGTGCTCCACTGTTCCAACGACTGACACGGGTGGTAAGAAGGAACTGAAGGGCTATTGGGTCGGCAGGGGTATATATCCAGCGCCATGGCGGTGCCACTCTAGGGGGCGACCAGCCGACCCACCGAGTGTTGCTAGGGTAAAAATCTTCCAACGAATGTGCACACGGCGCGCGCAGACCTAATTGGAATCGATATGAGCAAGCACTCGAAGAAGAAATGCAACATTCTGCTGTGGGACGGCAGGGTCCAAATCACAGCCTCTTGGATTGGTGACCTGAACTGAAACCTTCCACTGCGAACCAGTTCAACATTCAGTTGCACCGGCCTCGTGCCCCTGTTCCCCCATGGACTCGGGCTCCTTCGGACTACGTCTCCCATGATGCACCGTGACAGCCTTTCTCACTGAGCCGCATGGGGAGTTGTGCGAGTCACATGACTTCAGGGCTGGACTGGGCCTTGCCCCTCAGGCTCTCCATGCCAGGCAATGGGTGCGGGGTCTGCTCAGTGCCCACAGGGAGACTGGGCTGTGCAGGAGCCAGGGGGCCCTGGGCCAGGGCTGCTCCCTCGTTCGGTGCAATAACCTGCTGCCCCGGCTGTTCCAGCCATTCAGCCATTGCTAAAAACCCAGGGAAATCCCCCAACCCGAAACGGGTCACAACAACCAGCTGCCATGAGGGGCCCCCACCCCCTTCCCCAGCTTGTCCCCTCCTCCCCCATCCCATCAGCCTGTGCCCCCAGCCTCCCACCTGCAGGTTCGCCACACTGCAGAAGCAGCCGCTCTCCAGCTGGCGGCGCTGCAGCCACCTTAGGGCATCCTCTAGGTGCTTCTCGTCGATGGAGATGTAGGGCCTGGCCTGGCCAAAGGACTTGAGAACGAAGGCCGTCAGCCTGGGCAGGGAGAGACCCCGTGAGAGGGACACTCTGCAGGAGATGCTGCAGGCCAGGAGGGAGGTGCGTGGGGCACGGGGCTGGGGGTCAGCATTGTGGGGGTGAGCAGAGCTGTCAGGGGCCCCCAGAACAGGAACGGTGGATTTGGAGTGAGTACGAGGTGCAGAGCTGCGTGGGGAGCAGGACTGGAACAGCAGTGGGGCTGGGGGTCAGGCTGCAGTCCGGTAGGCCCTGCCCACCCAGAGCCCTGACTCGCCCATGCTGTGCGGCCCCTCACCAGGTGTTGCCCATGGCGTCGCTCTCCTCAGAGGCTCTGTAAGAGCCGTCGTTGTTTTTATAGAGCAGCTCGTCCTGGTAGCCTGCGGGGACAGAAGAGAGACAGCGAGTCCTGGATCCGCTCACCCCCAGGGGCTAGAATCCACCCCCAGCCTGTGCCCCGTGGGACCCACGAGCCCTCCCTCCCCACGGCACTGAGACTCAGAGATTCCAGGGGTCAGTTTGAATAGGGGGATGGAGTTAAGGCTGAGTAGGGCCCTGATCCCCCAAATGCTCCAGAGCCCCGATCTGGGACTGGATCCCAACCAGCGCCCCCTAAAGGGGAAAGGGCTCCTCTCCCATTCCCTGAACCCTGAGTCAAACAGTCCTTATGTCCTGGGCCTTGGGATTGGTGCCCGAGAGAGGAAAGGCCAAGGATCTTATTCCCTGACCTCCAGAGCCAGCCAGGACCCTGATCTGGGGCTGGATTGGAACGCATCGCCGTGCCATGCCCTGGGGGCGCAGGGGCAGGAGGACACTCACCTCTCTGGAGGAATCCCTTGGCCTTGTCTCTGATCTCCGGGCTCAGCTGGCCGCTGTTCTCCAGGTACTGCTGGATGTAGGTGTTGTGAGCGAACTGGACCATGTTTGTCTCTCCATTGCCTTCGGGCGTGGCCAACAGGCGGTCTGTGTTCTGCAGAGTCATCCCCATTACGTCTCCTGGCGCCAAGGGAGTCAGGGGAAGCAGAGAATTACCAGGCTGCACAATAGCTGCCCCGTCCCCAATACCACATCAGTGGAGCCCTGGCACACGGGGACCCAGAGCCTCCAGTTCGATTCAGGCCTGGTCGGGTTACGTGGATACGTGGTGATGAATGGCCAAGACGCCAATGCCCTGGCACAGCTTCACGGCATCACTGCGAGAGTCTATTGCCCCTCACTGGGGACGAGACCCTGGAGCACAGACTGCAGGGACCGGTCCTGCGCCGGCCCCAGACACCCACAGGACCTCATTGGTCTTTTCCATCCGTGATGCCCCGGCCTCTCTGATCAGAGCGTTGGGCCACAGACAGGCTGGCTGGTGAAGGGCACCGTGCCCTGGCTGGGATGGGGCAGGGGAATTCCTTACCCAGGACAGTCACGTGGGCCCGCTCAGACCCCGCCAGGACGTTCGCAGGCAGCTGCAAGGAGATTTCTTCAGAGGCTGCGTAACATGAAGGCAAAGACACACCGTTAAAGGCCTGTTAGGAACCTGCCCCTGCCTCCAGTCAATCAGATCCCTCCATTCCTCACCGTCCGGGGCTCTCACCCAGTCACAGACCCTCTCTCAACCCCAAGCTCCCCCCGCCGTGGCACACACGTGCCCTTGAGGGCAAGGGCTTGGGGCCCTCAGCTGGGGGTCCTGCCTGTGGAACTCAGTCCCTCTCCTGGCCGCAGAGAGCTGGTGTGATGAGCTCTGCAGGGAGCATCATGCACACGGGGGCCAGGCTGCAGGGGAGAGGAGCTGGTGCAACAGGGGCCCAGTCAGACTCGGGAGCAGGAGCCGGACGTGCTCGAGCCTTTGGCCCGTGGCAGACAGTTCCATAACTGCCCACTAGGGGGTGCATCTTCCCTAGGCAGCTGGGCCTGGACCCTGACCCAGGCAGGATATTGGCCTGGATGCCCCCTGGTCCGGTCCGGCCTGGCGGCTCCTGTGCCCCTAGCTGGGCCATCCAGCGGCTCAGCCATCTCTGATGTGCCACAGCCAAGAGACTCCCTGCGTTAGTGACACCCACTGAGTCCCGCACAGGCGCTGGGAACCTACCTTCCTGGCAGAGCAGGGAGCTGTACGCCTTCTCCTCCAGGATCCCCCCCGGCTGTGGGGAAGGAGCATCAGACAGAAGGTCAGGAGAAGGGACCGTGCACGTCACAGCCTGACAGGGCCTGCTGGGTCAGCCAGTGCCCCTAGCCAGGGCAGGATCATCCCTACAGCCCGTGCTGTGGGGCTCAGGCACATCCAGCTCTCAGCGCCCCAGCGATGGGGCTCCCGTCCCTTCCCCGGGGAGACTGTTCCCAGCCCAGCAGATCTCGCGGCTTCCTCCTCTTCAGCGCGGAACTTCCCTCTGCTAGTTCCCTCCGCCCCCTCGAGCCCTCCGGTGTGTCACACTCAGCCACCCCCCTTGGGGTAATCCCCATCTCTGTCTGCCCCAGGACTCTCCCGCCAGCTCCCTGATCTCACAGGGATGGGGCCGTGTGACGGGGCAGTGCAGGTTGGGGTCCGGGATGCGAATATCACCGTGCTGGGGCATTATTTTCTGTGGCAGAACAAAGAACAATCACAAGTGAAGACTTGGCCGATGGCTACCAGGGGATGAGACCCAGACCCTGGATCTCCCTCCGCTCTGCCCAGAGGCCCCGACAAACACTGACCTGGACCAGCAGGGACTTTATCACAGTGTCCACTTGCCCCTGGGCCGGCACCACGGCCAGTTCTGTACCACACAACTCCTCGGTGTGCAGAGCCTCGGTGCTGACGGTGAAGTTCACCTCCCCTGCAGAGCAAGGCGGGAGACACCCCAGTTAGACAGATCAGTGCCCCTGCCCGAGGCAGAGAGGACCTCAGGTCTGAGAGGGGAGAATAGTGGAAGGGGGAGGGGAAAGCGTGGTGAAGAAGGGAGAGAAAAGGAGAGAAACAGAGAAAATGGAGAGAGAGAATGGGGGTGTGATAACTGAAGAGGTGGAGGTAGCTCCCTTTGATGGACATCCAGCCAGCCAGTTAGCTGTAAAATCCCTCTTGGTGGCTGTTCTCTGGTTGTTTACCTGGAAAGGTTAATAAAGTCCCAGAGGTAAAGAAAAGGGAACCTGACCAAAAGAGCCAATGGGGTGGCTAGAACTTTTTAAAATTGGGAAGGAAGCTTCCCTGTGTGTCTGTGGTTGTTCTCCGGAGAGTGGGGAACAGAGCAAAGGCAGGACCATGACTATGCTATAAGCAGCTTTAAGACAGGTCTGAGAAATCATCAGATTATATCTAGAACTACTGATTTGAAAACCCCAAATGTGTAAGTAAATTAGGAATGTTTAGAGAGGATGCAATTGGGTTTATTTCTGTTTATTTTTTAAGGCTTGTGGACTCCTCTGTGCTAACCCTAGATGCTTTTGTTTGCTTGTAACCTTTAACCTGAACCCCCAAGAAAGCTATTTTGGGCGCTTAATTTTTGGAATTGCCCTTTTAAAATCTAGCAAAAGCTGAAGTTCCAGATGTAGTTTCTTCCTTTTTGTTTTTAATAAAATTTACCTTTTTTAAGAACAGGATTGGATTTTTGGTGTCCTAAGAGGTTCGTGCATGTTGTTTGATTAGCTGGCAGCCACAGTTGATTTCCATTGTTTGTCAGCTCTTCCCTGGAGGGGGGGTGAAAGAGCTTGAGGGTACCCCACAGGGAGGAATTCCCAAATGCTCCGTCCTGGGTCCAAGGGGGTTGTTTTGCATTTGGGTGATGACAGCATTTACCAAGCCAAGGTCAGAGAGAAGCTGTAACTTTGAGAGTTTGAAACAAGCCTGGAGTGGCCAGTATTAATTTTTAGAATCCTTGCAGGCCCCACTTCTGCACTCGGAGTGCCACAGTGGGGATTCAGCCTTGACATGGTGGCAGAGAAGTGAACCAGAAGCACAGGATTTTAAAAGGACACAGCAGCAGTTGTAAATCCAGTTCCTGGAATCCAGCCAGAAACAGCCCAAGGATCGGAACTGGTGGAGCAGTCAGCACCAGAGACCGGGCCTGCAACCCCACCAGAGTCAGGGGAGCCAGCACCAAAGGGTGCCACAGAGTCTGCACCTGCAGCAGCAGCTAAACTGGTGAGAAAGCTCAACCAGAGCCTGAAATACCACCTAGTGCACCAGCGGAGACCGGGTCACAGTCAATGGAAACAACCCCATCACCTGAATCACTTCCAGTGGGACCAAACCCAAGCCCACCACCCAGCGAGGAACTAATGTCTTCCGCCTCAAGGGAGCAGTTCCAGGCAGAGCAGGAAGCAGATGAGAGACTCAAGGGGGGCAGGGATAATGCAGTGGTTTGAGCATTGGCTTGCTAAACCCAGAGTTGTGAGTTCAATCCTGGAGGGGGCAACTTAGGGATCTGGGGCAAAAATCTGTCTGGGGATTGGTCCTGCTTTGAGTGGAGGGTTGGACTAGATGACCTCCAGAGGTCCCTTCCACCCCTGATATTCTATAATTCTAAGGGAGCTTGGAAGGTGGCACGGAGCGACATATCGCCTCTCAGCTCTTCTAATGGGTCCAGATTTGTTGTAGAAGGAGGACTCTTACAAAAGGAGACCTTTTCTGGTGGGCACAAGGAGGACTGGCATCCTCATAGACAGTTGGTAGTTCCAACTAAGTATAGGGAAAAGCTCTTGAGCTTAACCCACGATCACCCTAGTGACCATGCTGGGGTGAACAGGACCAAGGACTGTTTGGGGAAGTCCTTCAACAGGGAGGGGATGGGAAAGTGTGTTTCTACCTATGTCTGGTCTTGTGAGGTGTGCCAGAGGGTGGGAACGCCCCAAGACCAGGTCAAAGCTCCCTCCAGCCATCCCCATAAGTTGAGTTTCCATTTCAGCGAGTAGCTGTGGATATTCTGGGTCCTTTCCCTACAAAGGCACCCAGAGGAAAGCTGTACATACTGACTTCCATGGATTTTGCCTCCCGATGGCTGGAAGCAGTAGCTCTAAGCGACACCAGGGCTAAAAGTGTGAGCCAGGGATTGACAGACATTGTTGCCAGGGTAGGTTGGCCCTCTGACATCCTTACGAATTTGGGAACTGACTTCCTGGTGGGGACCATGAAACGTCTTTGAGAAGCTCATGAGGTGAACCACTTGGTTGCCACCCCTTACCACCAGCAAACAAATGGCCTAGTGGAGACATTTCATGGGACTTTGGGGGCCATGATATGTAAATTAGTGTATAAGCACTCCAATGACTGGGATCTAGTGTGGCAGCAGTTACTCTTTGCCTACAGGGCTGCACCACATCCCAGTTTGGGATTTTCACCCTTTGAACTCGTTTATGGCCACAAAGTTAAAGGGCCATTACAGGTGGTGAAGCAGCAATGGGAGGGGGTTACATCTTCTCCAGGAACTAACATTTTGGACTTTGTAACCAACCTGCAAAACACCCTCTAGAACTCTCTAGTCCTTGCTTGAAAAAACCTACAGGATGCTCAGCAAGAGCAAAAGGCCTGGTATGATAAACATGCCAGAGAGCGTTTCCTTCAGAGAAGGTGACCAAGTTACGGTCCTGAAAGCACTCCAGGCCAATAAGATGGAAGCGTCGTGGGAGGGGCCATTTATGGTCCAAGAGCACCTGGGAACTGTTAATTATCTCACCGTGTTCCCAGACCCTACCCTAAAACCTAAAGTATACCATGTTAATTCTCTAAACTCTAAAGTACTTTTATTCCAGAGAAATCAAGGTTCTCCAGTTTACATACCAGGAAAGAGATGATGCTGAGTGGCCTGAAGGAATCTACTATAAAGGGAAAAGCAACAGTTACGCAGAAGAGGTGAGCCTTTCCATGACCCTTGGGCATAAGCAGCGACAGCAAATCCAGGAGCTATGCACCAGCTTCACGCTGATGTTTTCAGCCACCCCAGGATAGACAGAATAGGCATACCACTCCATTGACAAGGTGATGCTTGCCCAATTAGAGCCCAACCCTACCTGATGGTTCCTCAAGCCAAAACCGCAATAGAAAGGGAGATCAAGGACATGTTACAGATGGGTATAATCTGCCCCTCAGAGTGCATGAGCCTCTCCAGTGGTTCTGGTTCCCAAACCAGATGGGAAAATCTGCTTTTGCTTGGACTCCCATAAGCTAAATGCTATAACTTGCCCAGAAAACTATCCAATGCCATGCACAGATGAACTATTGGAGAAACTGGGACATTCCCAGTTCATCTCTACCTTAGACTTAACTAAGGGGTACTGGCAAATGCCAGTAGATGATTCAGCCAAGGAAAGATCAGCCTTCATCACCCATGTAGGGCTGCATGAATATAATGTCCTCCCTTCGGACTGCGAAATGCACCCGCCACCTTCCAGAGACTGGTAGATAACCTTCTGGCTGGATTTGGGGAATTTGCAGTCGCCTACCTTGATGATGTGGCCATAGTCTCAGATTCATGGGCAGAACACCTGGAACACCCTCAGGTTGTCTTCCACCGCATAAGGGAGGGAGGATTAAGCGTTAAGGCCAAAAAGTGTCAAACAGGCCTCAACAGGGTGGGTCAAGGGATTATCAACCCCCTACAGACTAAGGTAAATGCTCCAAAATTGGCCTGTCCCTAAGTTAAATAAGCAGGTCCAATCCTTCTTGGGCTTGGCAGGGTATTACCAATGATTTGTACCACACTACAGCCAAACTAACAAAAAATATATGGAGATATACCTATTTCATAGAACTAGAAGGGACCTTGAAAGGTCATTGAGTCCAACCCCCTGCCTTCACTAGCAGGGCCAAATACTGATTTTTGCCCCAGATGCCTAAGTGGCTCCCTCAAGGATTGAGCTCACAATGCTGGGTTTAGCAGGCCAATGCTCAAACCACTGAGCTATCCCTCCCCCATGATTGCCATGCCCCCACTGACAGACCTAGCCAGGAAAAAACAGCCAAATGCCGTTTAGTGGACTGAGAAGTGTCAAAGAGCCTTTAACCAGCTTAAGGTGGCCCTTAGGTCTGACCCTGTACTGAGGGCCCTGAACTTCAACCAACCGTTCGTCGTAACCATTGATGAGTCCGAGCATGGTGCAGAAGCAGTTTAAATGCAGGAAGAACGAAATCAACAATCCCATCCTGTCGTGTTTCTCAGCAGAAAAACTTTCTGAGCTGAAAAGCCACCGATCAGTCTCAGAAAAAGAATGTTACGCCATTGTGGTTCTCTGGACAACCTACGCCCATTCGTTTGGCATGTATGGGGGGATTTGATAGCAGCCTTCAAACTACCTGAAGGGAGGTTCCAAAGGGGATTGGAGCTCAGCTGTTCTCAGTGGTGGCAGATGACAGAACAAGGAGTAATGGTCTCAAGTTGCAGTGGGGGAGGTTTAGGTTGGATATTAGGAAAAAACTTTGTCACTAGGAGGGTGGTGAAGCACTGGAATGGGTTCCCTAGGGAGGTGGTGGAATCTCCATCCTTAGAGGTTTTTAAGGTCAGGCCTGACAAAGCCCTGGCTGGGATGATTTAGTTGGGGATTGGTCCTGCTATGAGCAGGGGGTGGGACTAGATGACCTCCTGAGGTTCCTTCCAACCCTGAGATTCTATGATTTGGGGATGGCGGTTCCACCTGCAGACTGATCATGCTGCACTGAAGTGGCTTCGCTCAGTCAAATAAACTAACAAAAAACTTCTTTGGTGGAGTTTAGCTCTTCAAGACTTTAATTTTAAAATACAACACATTTCAGGAGCCTCTAACAAAGTGGCTGATGCACTCTCTTGGGAAGGTTTCCCAAAATCAGCCAGATAAAAATGTCTCTGCATTCTAAGTCATTGTAGTTCCTGAAATGTGAAAAGTACTGTTTGATTCTTCAGGTAATTATTAGTGAAATTAGAGGAGCATGTATCTTATTAACTCTGTTTCCTAAACCTCGAGGAAGAAATCCCAGCTGGTGTGGACTCGACCTAAAGCAGGCTGGCCAGCGCTGGCTGTGATTTAGGGTGTGTGTGATAAATAAAGTATGGGGGGATAACTCCCTTTGATGGACACCCAGCCAGTCAGTTAGCTGTAAAATCCCTCTTGGTGGCTGTTCTCTGGTTGCTTTACCTGGAAGGGTTAATAGGTAAAGAAAAGGGAACCTGACCAAAAGAGCCAATGGGGAGGCTAGAACTTTTTAAAATTGGAAAGGAAGCTTCCCTGTGTGTCTGTGGTTGTTCTCCGGAGAGTGGGGAACAGAACAAAGGCAGGACCATGACTATGCTATAAGAAGCTTTAAGCCAGGTCTGAGAAATCATCAGATTATACCTAGAATTACTGATTTGAAACCCCCCAAATGTGTAAGTAAATTAAGAATGTTTAGGAAGACGTAATTAAGTTTATTTCTGTTTATTTTTTAAGGCTTGTGGACTCCTCTGTGCTAATCCCAGATGCTTTTGTTTGCTTGTAACCTTTAACCTGAACCCCCAAGAAAGCTATTTTGGGTGCTTAATTTTTGGAATCGTTCTTTTAAAATCTAGCAAAAACTAAAATTCCAGATGCATTTTCTTCCTTTTTGTTTTTAATAAAATTTGCCTTTGAGAACAGGATTGGATTTTTGGTGTCCTAAGAGGTTTGTACATGTTGTTTGATTAGCTGGCAGCAACAGCTGATTTCCTTTTTCTGTCTCAGCCCTTCCCCGGAGTGGGGGGAGGGGCTGAAAAGGCTTGAGGGTGCCACACAGGGAGGAGTTCCCAAGTGCTTCTTCCTGGGTTCAAGGGGGTTTCTGCATTTGGGTGGTGGCAGCGTTTACTAAGCCAAGGTGAGGGAAAAGTTGTAAGCCTGGGAGTTTAATACAAGCCTGGAGTGGCCAGTATTAATTTTTAGAATCCTTGCTGGCCCCACTTCTGCACTCGGAGTGCCAGAGTGGGGATTCAGCCTTGACTGGGAGAGAAAAGAGAGAGAAGGCCATAGGGGAGGGAAAGGACGGAGGGAAGGGGTGACTGTGGGAAATGGTGAGTAGGTCATAAGGGGTTTCACTGCTGCGGTGTCCTCTCCCCCACCCCCTGCAGCTCTTTCCCTCCCCTCCCCTCCCCTTCCCCTCGGCATCAAGCCCTCAGTAACCCCATCCTGTGCTCTCCTTTTCACTCCCAGCACAGAGCCTCCAATGCCCCTTACCCACCTGTCCCCCATGCAGAGCCTCCAAAGGCCCCTACCTACCTCCCTAGCGTGAAGGCTCCAGCACCCCTTCTCTGCACCCCCCACTGTGCAGAGCCCCCCACCCCTTTCCTGCCCCTCCCCTCCGGCACAGAGCCCCCAGCGTCACTTACCCAGGCTGCTCGCCATCACCTCCCACTGGAAGGTTTTCCCTTCGTCTGCACAGAGGCAGCTGGTGTAGGCGCCATCCTCATCCGCCTGCACCTGGAACTGCGCAGACTCTGCCAGCGTCACTCGCACCTGTGGGGCCCAACACGAGAACCCCCTTAGGGCTGTGGGGGACGCGCTCACACGCGCCAGCTCCAGCCGAGACCTGACCCCTCTGGGGTTCAGGCCCCCTCACCGCGATGTGCTGACTCCAGTGGTCACAGGCTCATAGCTGAGTCGGTGTTGTGCTGAGTCAGTGCCACTTACCGGCCTGCGCTGCTGCCCAGTCCCCAGGTCACCGGCCCAAGCAGCCCCCACAGCCCAGCCCCAGGCAGTGCTCACCTTGATGCACTGCCGCAGGTAGTTGAAGACTGTGGCCTTTAGGGCGAAGGCCTCTCCCCGGATCATGGAGTACGGCAAGGCCAGCTCCACAAAGAAGGGTTTGAAGACCGTGAAGGTGGCTGTGGGCGAGAGCCCAAAGCCCACCTCCGCTGTGCAGAACATCCCAGCTTTCCACTCCGTGATGGTGTCGGGCACTGAGACTGAGATGTCCTTGGAGCCTCCCTCACTGGGCCGGGCCGGACACAAACAGAGCATCAGACATGCGGCCGCCCCATGGGAACCACCCATGAGCACGGCCACCGGAGACATCCCTGCCAGACCCTGCGCTGGGCTGGGGCCCTGGGCCGGTGGCACAGAAACAGGCCAATCCCAGACAGGAGAGAGGGAAAGAGATGTCAGTGCCCCCATCTCGTCCCCTCCTCCGCCCCACGCCAGCTAGCGCAGGATCCTTCCCTGTCCCGGGGCTCTCCGGACTGGGCTCAATATCCCACGGGATGAGGATCCATCCTTCCGCAGCCAGACACGTCTCCCTGTCAGGGGGCTATTCCTGGGGTCAGCCTCAATTCCCCCTGCTCGGGATCCCCTTCCCCTCCCACTTGTACCCCATGTGCCACTCTCAATGCCCCCCTCCCATGGATTCAAACCCCTCCCATGTTCTCAACGTCGGAGCTCCTGGGCACCACGTGGGAATGAAAACCCCATGAAGGGCAATGAGGTCGGGATGATAAACCCCCCTGTCAACCTGACGGGATCCTGGGAATGGTGGGGGAGGGGCTGGCGTGAATCCTGCTCTGCTGGAGAGACGCAGGGTCCTGGTGCTGCCTGAGCTCCCAGACCCCTCCCCTGCTCTGCAGGTTCGTTACATCTGTAAAGAGACGAATCCCGTGGCCCTGGGGGCTTGTTATTCCTTGTTGCTGTGCTGAGTCCCTCTCCGCTGGCAACAGGGCGCAGGAACCAGCCCCACGTGGGCAGCCGGCCCTTCCCCACCACTGCACCGCCTCTGGGAGCTGCTGCTTTCCAGGGTCTGGGCTGGAGGCTGCTCCGCAGGGACGATCTGTGACAGCTCCTCACTCACCCCACAGGCACCAGGTCCCACAGCCACGTCTCTGGGAAGTACGCATGTGGTGCTGGCTCCTCCTGGGCGCCGGGTTCTGGCATGGGCCGGGCATTGCTCACTGGGGTCCCAGCTGCAATATCCACACCCGCCTCCATGTTCTTAGGGGTCCTGACTAGAAAAGATGCAAAGGGGGTTGAGAGAACGCCACACAGTATTGGGGGTTAATTCAGGTGATGATTGACGCGTATTTGCACCTGTAAAGTCTTGATATTTGGAGAGATTTCGGGGAGGGGATGTGGCACTGACCCCTGCCCAGATGTGACCTCACCTGGGAGCAGCCAGTGGCAGGGCTGGTGCGGGGTAGGGTGTCAGGCTGCAGGTGCCCTACATGCAGCACACTCTAGTGGGAGGGGAGAACAATAACAGAAAATGTGGAAATGGCAGAGGTGCTTAATGACATCTTTGTTTCGGTTTTCACCAAGAAGATCGGTGGTGATTGGATGTCTAACATAGTGAATGCCAGTGAAAATGAGGTAGGATCAGAGGCTAAAATAGGGAAAGAACAAATTAAAAATTACTTAGACAAGTTAGATGTCTTCAAGTCACCAGGGCCTGAGGAAATGCATCCCAGAATACTCAAGGAGCTGACTGAGGGGGTATCTGAACCATTAGCGATTATCTTTGAAAAGTCATGGAAGATGGGAGAGATCCCAAAAGAGTGGAAAATGGCATGAGATTTGCAATCTATAAAAAGGGAAATAAGGACAACCCGGGGAGCTACAGACCAGTCGGCTTAAGTTCTGTACCCAGAAAGATAATGGGGCAAATAATTAAACAATCCATTTGCAAACATCTAGAAGATAATAAGGTGATAAGTAATAGTCAGCATGGGTCTGTCAAGAACAAATCAAGTCAAACCAACCTAATAGCTTTCTTTGACAGGGTAACAAGCCTTGTGACTAGGGGAAAGTGGTAGATGTGGTATATCTTGACTTTAGTAAAGCTTTTGATATGGTCTCACATGACCCAGGGCCGGCTCTAGGTTTTTTGCTGCCCCAAGCAAAAAAAATTTTGGCTCTCCCCCGTCCCAGCCCTGGGCTCTCCACCGTGCCCCTCTGCTGCCCCAGCCCTGGGCTCTCCCCCACCCACCCACACCCCCTGCCGCCCCAGCGCTGGGCTTCCCCCTTTCCCTCCGCCCCCACCAGTGCCCTCCCCCCACCCCGCTGCCGCCCCAGCCCTGGGCTCCCCCTCCCACTACTGCCCCCCCCACCTCCTACCGCCCCAGCCCTGGGCTCTCCTCCCTCCCCACACCTGCACCCTCCTTCCTCCGCAGCCCTGGATCACTGGTAACTCGCTCCCAGGGTGAGTTATTGAGCAGGAATTTTGGATGTGCACAGAACACAGACAGATTGGTTCCCATATGGTTACAGAACCGCAGTAAAGTGGAACAATGTTCAGCTTGTGTGACTGGAGGATATCTGGGTGCATATTATAAGACTGTACTCCATAAATGAGGAAAAGTTGAGGTGCCTTTATTATTCTTTTGTTCCACTCTTTGTTTCTATGGGGAACTGTCTTCCTTTTAAACAAATAAAAACTAAAAAAAAAAAAGGGGGGGCAATGGCTGTTGAAAGTAGCAGTTCCAGTCCTAATAACCCCTGGGAAGCATTTCTTGCTCAATTTTATCCTACTTTTTCTACAGCAAGTTACAGTGGATCAGTATATTTGATTTGGGAGAAATGAAGTAACAGCTGCTCAAACTGATCTTGAGCACTCCTGAATGTTGAGGTGTTCAAATCTGGAAGGCAGGTGCTGGAGGTGGTTGGATGGCTGTGGGCTCCGCGTGGGAACCCGGCAGCATGTATGCAGCAGCGTGTCTGGAGGTGCGCGGAGCCAGACATGCTGGTCTGAGTGGCACGGTAAGGGGGCTGGGTGGTTGGAGAAGGGGTAGGCGGTTCCAGGGGGGCAGTCAAGGGACAAGGAGCAGAGGTTCAGGGGGGCAGTCAGCAGTTGGATAGGCATGGCAGTCCCAGGGGTTTATCAGGGGACAGTTAGGGGGTGGGGTCCTGGGAGGAAGTTGGGGGGGGTCTCAGGAGGGGGCAATTGGGGACAAGGAGAAGGGAGGCTTAAATAGGGGGTGGGTGGCAGGGGTCCCAGGAAGGAGTGATCAGGGGACAGGGAGCGAGGGGGGTGTTGGATGGGTTGGGATTTCTGTGAGGGGCAGTCGGAGGGAGTGGATGGTGGCAGGGTGGGGCTTCCCTCCCCCTGGAGTGTCCTGTTTTTTTCATGTTAAAATATGGTCTCCCTACCATTGACAGCACACAGCCACATGAGGTCCCGCGCCTTCCTTTCTAGTAGGTAGTGGCCAAGGGGATGCTGGGAAATGTAGTTCTTTCCCTGCTCCAGGGCTGGCTCTGTAGGCAGGGAGCTAGCCAAGGAACTACAGCTCCCAGAGCCCCCTGTTGGTTCTCAGCTCCCATGCCGCCCCTGGCAAATGGGCTGCCCCAAGCAAGTGCTTGGTTTGCTGGTGCCCAGAGCTGCACCTGACATGACCGTATCATAAACAAACTAGGGAACTGCAACCTTGATGGAGCTACTATAAGGTGGGTACATAACTGGTCAGAAAACCATTCCCAGAGAGTAGTTATCAGTGGTTCACAGTCATGCTGGAAGGGCATAACAAGTGGGGTTACGCGGGGATCCATTCTGGGTCCGGTTCTGTTCAATATCTTCATCAATGATTTAGGTAATGGCATAGAGAGTACACTGTGACAAAGTTCCTCCTCTACCTTAGTGGGTCCTGCACTTATTGGTGGATTTGCTCACCTCAGTGATCTTCCTCTCTGGTGGAACCCACAGTCTGGGTCAACTCCTCCTGTGTTTGATCAGGAGCTGGGAGGTTTGGGGGGAACCCAGGCCCACCCTTTACTCCGGGTTCCAGCCCAGGGCCCTGTGGATTGCAGCTGTCTATAGTGCCTCATGTAACAGCTGCATGACAGCTACAACTCCCAGGGATACTTCCCCATGGCCTCCTCCAAACACCTTCTTTATCCTCACCACAGGACCTTCCTCCTGGTGTCTGATAACGCTTGTACACCTCAGTACGCCAGCAGCACCCCCTCTCAGCTCCTTGCACCTCTTGCTCCCAGCTCCTCACACATGCACCTCACTAAGTGACTAGGAGGCTTTTAACTAGTTCCAGCCAGCCCCTGATTGGCTTCAGGTGTCCCAATCAATGTGGCTATCTCCACTGCCTTCTAGAAGGATCTTAATTGGCCCCAGGTGTCTTGATTAACCTGGTGCAACTGCCATTTGGTTACCAGGGTACCAGGGATTTGTTTAGCTTGGGGCTAACGTACCTGTTCCTCACTACGTTACTGTAGCCATCTGGCCTTGCCCCATCACATATCCCTCCCCTCTGCTCAACATCATAGAGTTGGGCAACTTGGGACACCAGGCAGTGTGCTTGTGATAGACCATCAGTGTTGCCGTGGTGGCATCCAGCCCTGTGCCGTATGCGGAACTGGTATGGTTGGAGGGATAAGAACCACCTGGTGACCCTTGCATTCTTTTCCTTATTACTCTGCATCCACTGGAGTGGTGCACGGTCCGTCACAAGAGTAAATTGTCGGCCTAAAAGGTAATAACGCAGTGTCTCCATGGCCCATTTGACAGCAAGGCATTCTCTCTCAACTACTGCATACTTCTCTTGGGAGCAGCTTTCTGCTTAGGTAGAGGATTGAGTGTTGTTCTTCTCCAATCATTTGCGACAGAACCACCCTCAACCCCAACTCAGAAGCATGTTTTTGTAAAATAAATTCCTTGTTAAAGTCCGGGGCCATGAGTATGGGGTCATTACAGAAGACCATCTGAAGGTCTATGAATGCCCCCTCTGCTGCGTCGGTCCACTTCACCATGTCTGGACCTTGGGCCTTCACCAGGTCCGTTAGAGGACTTGTCCTACTGGTGAAGTGGGAAATAAAACGTCGGTAGTAGCCTACCATGCCTAGGAACGCACAGACCTGCTTCTTTTGGGTTGGCTGGGGCCAGTTTTGCATCACCTCTAGCTTATTAGTTTGGGGCTTCACTATGCTCCTTCCTACAATATATCCCAGGTACCTAGCCTCTGCTAGCCCTATGACACGTTTAGCGGGATTAGCAGTGAGGCCAGCCCGCCTTAAAGTGCGTAGTACTGCCTCAACTTTCTCCAAGTGAGTTCCCCAGTCTGGCATATGGATGATGACATCATCTAGGTATGTGGCTGCATAACTAGTATGGGGGCGCAGCAGCTTATCCATGAGGCACTGGAATGTGGCTGGTGTTAGGATATATTCAGGCCTATCTGCAAAGGCCTGTACTTCAAGAATTTAGGTGTATTCTTATCACTTAGCTAGTTATAGAGGTATAAAAAGAATCAAAATCACTGTCTGTGTAATGGCCTTCTCTTACTATAACAGGCTAAGGCCTTCAGCTAAGATGTAGTTAGGCAGCCATAAGCTGGGAAGTGTCTGGTTACATCCTCACATTCCAAACTAGTCACATTGAAATAAGGTACTATTGGGCTGTTAGGAATACAATCCTGTCCTGATATTCCTGTCACCTCCAGAGAAAGGGAAGAGCCTAGAAGATGTAAAAGAAAACTTAGTTTAATAGCATCCTGTCTGGCAAGAACTCATTATCAATAGACACAGCTGGAAAAAAGACGGTTACTCACCTCTGTAACTGTTGTTCTTCGAGATGTGTTGCTCATATCCATTCCAGTTAGGTGTGTGTGCGCCGCGTGCAGGTTCGTCGAAAGATTTTTACCCTAGCAACCCCTGGTGGGTCGGCTGGGTTTCCCCCTGGAGTGGCACCGCCATGGCGGCGGATATATACCCCTGCTGACCCGACCGCTCCTCAGTTCCTTCTTGCCGGAACTCTGACAGTGGGGAAGGAGGGCGGGTGTGGAATGGATATGAGCAACACATCTCGAAGAACAACAGTTACAGAGGAGAGTAACCGTCTTTTCTTCTTTGAGTGCTTGCTCATATCCATTCCAGTTAGGTTACTCCCAAGCTTTACCTAGGCGGTGGGGTCGGAGTGAGATGTCGCAGAGTGTAATACTGCGGAGCCAAAGGCTGTGTCATCTCTGGACTGCTGAAGCAGGGCATAGTGAGAAGCGAAGGTATGGACCGAGGACCAGGTAGCTGTATGACGTATCTCGTGGATGGGCACATGAGCCAGGAAAGCAGCAGATGAGGCTTGAGCCCTGGTAGAGTGGGCCGTGAGGTGGCTCGACGGAACGTGAGCCAAGTCATAATAGGTGCAGATGCACGATGTCACCCAGGATGAAATCCTTTGTGAGGAAGCAGGAAGGCCCTTCCTGCACTCTGCCACCATGATGAAGAGTTGAGGGGTTTTGCGGAAGGGCTTTGTCCGCTCGATATAAAAAGCAAGTGCTCTACGGACGTCTAGGGAGTGCAGCTGTTGCTCCCTGCATGATGAATGCGGCTTCGGGAAGAAGACCGGAAGGAAGATCTCCTGGTTAACATGGAAAGCCGATATCACTTTGGGGAGAAAGGCTGGGTGTGGAGGCAACTGCACCTTGCCCTTGTGGAACACAGTATATGGAGGGTCCGCCGTGAGAGCCCGGAGTTCAGAAACCCATCTTGCCAATGTGATGGCTACAAGGAAAGCAGTTTTCCAGGACAGGTACAGAAGGGAGCAAGTTGCTAACAGCTCGAATGGGGCCGACTTAAGTCTGGTAAGAACCAAGTTGAGGTCCCAGGTTGGGGCGGGGCGGCATACCTGGGGGTATAGGCGCTTCAAGCCCTTGAGGAATTGAGATACCATAGGATGTGAAAACACTGAGTGGCCATTCTCCCCTGGGTGGAAGGTAGAGATGGCCGCCAAGTGCACCCTCAAAGATGATATCGCTAGGCCCTGTTGTTTAAGGGACCAGAGGTAGTCCAAGATGATAGGGATGGGGGCCTCGGCAGGAAGAACATTGTGCTCTGCACACGAGCATGTGAAACGCTTCCACTTGGCCAGATAACCTTCTACTAGAGCAATGTTTCTGCTTCCCAGGAGAACTTGTTGCACTGGGGCAGAGCAACGCAACTCAGAGTGGGTCAGCCACTCAGGACCCATGCCGTGAGATGGAGGGACTGCAGGTCTGGGTGACGCACCTTGCCGTAGTCCTGAGTTATCAGGTCCAGGTGCAGAGGTAGTGGGATAGGGTCGGCTATTGACAGGTCTAGCAACATGGTGTACCAGTGCTGCCTGGGCCACGCTGAAGCGATCATGATCAAGTGGGCTCTGTCTCTGCGTACTTTCAGCAGGACCTTGTGGACGAGCGGGAACAGTGGAAAGGCGTAT
Source organism: Gopherus evgoodei (assembly GCF_007399415.2). NCBI lineage: Eukaryota > Metazoa > Chordata > Testudines > Testudinidae > Gopherus > Gopherus evgoodei. Next base: position 11,942,122 of record NC_044344.1, on the reverse strand, counting down.
AGCAGGTGAGTCGTCCATGGTATGAGGAAAGCGTCCGCTATCTAACCCTGTGAGAGGCCTTGAAAGGAACAGAACATCTGACATTTCCTGTTCTCACGGGACACGAAGAGGTCTACATGGGGAAATCCTCACTTCCGGAAGACCGAAAGAGTAACGTCTGGGCGAAGCGACCACTTGTGGGAAAGGAAGGATCTGCTGAGGCGATCCGCCAGAGTGTTCCGAACCCCCAGGAGAAAGGACGCTATGAGGTCTATAGAGTGGGCTATACAAAAGTCCCAGAGTCGTAAGGCCTCCTGGCAAAGGGTCGAGGACCTTGTCCCGCCCTGTTTGTTTATATAGTACATGGCTGTCGTGTTGTTGGTGAATATCGACACACAACGGCCCTGCAAGTGCTGTTGGAATGCCTGGCAAGCAAGGCGGACTGCTCTCAGCTCCCGGACATTGATGTGAAAGGCCAGTTCCTGAGATGACCAAAGGCGTTAAGTGTGTAGATGCCCGAGGTGAGCACCCCAGCCGAGAGATGATGCATCCGTCGTCAGGGATGCAGAGGGTTGGGGCGGATGGAACGGCAGCCCTGCACACACCAGGGATGAGGTCAGCCACCATTTGAAGGAGCCTAGGATGCTCGGGGGAATGGTGACGATCATGCCTATGGCATCCCTGCCTGGTCGGTACACTGAGTTGAGCCACGATTGGAGGGGGTGGAGGCGCAGTTTGGCGTATTTCGTCACAAATGTGCAGGCCGCCATGTGACCCAGGAGACCGAGGCAAGTGTGAACTGAAGTCAATGGAGCAGCTTGCAGACTTTGGATGATGGCCACCATTGCCTGGAACTGGGACAGTGGTAAGCAGGCCCGAGATTGGAGTCCAGGGTGGCACCAATGAAGTCTATCCTCTGAGTGGGAGTCAGAGTGGATTTTTGTGCATTGATCATTAGGCCTAGATGTAGGAAAAGGTCCTTGACAATGCCGATGTGATGGGTCACTTGTGCCTCGGAGGTTCCTCGGATGAGCCAGTCGTCTAGATATGGAAAAACATGTACCCGCCGACGGCGGAGGTGAGTGGTGACTACAGCCATGCATTTCGTAAATACTCTTGGGGCTGTAGAGAGGCCGAACGGTAGGACCACGAACTGAAAATGTTGGCGGTTGACTACGAACCGGAGGAACCTCCTGTGAGGTGCGTAGATGGCTATGTGAAAATATGCACTTTTCATGTTGAGGGCGGCATACCAGTCTCCAAGATCCAGGGATGGGATGATGGTCCCCAGGGATACCATACGGAATTTCAACTTTACCATGTATCTGTTGAGTTCCCGCAGGTCCAGGATAGGTCTGAGACCCCCTTTTGCCTTGGGGATTAGGAAGTAGCGGGAGTAAAACCCCTTGCCCCATTCGTGTTCCGGTACCTCCTCTATGGCTCCTTTGGCGAGGAGCATTTGCATCTCCTGGAGGAGAAGTTGCTCGTGAGAGGGGTCCCTGAAGAGGAACGAGGAAGGGGGGTGGAAGGGGGGGCGTGAAATAAATTGGAGGTGGTACCCAAATTCCAGAGTGCGTAAGACCCAGTGATCTGATGTTAGCTGGGACCACACAGGGAGGAAAAAAGAGAGGCGGTTGGAGAAAGGAGGGGACGGATCGTTTGACGATACTGGTATGATGCCCTCGGGCGCACCTTCAAAAGGAGGGTTTTGGCCCTGTGGGTGGTTTGGAGGGACCTTTGTTCTGGTCCCCTTGATTGCCTGACTGCCTCCGGCGACCGGTTCTACCCCGCCATCTAGCAAAGTCCTGTCTCTGTCTGGGCTGAGGGTAAGAGCGATGTGGCTGGGGGCGGAACGGCCTGCACTGAGTCACTGGCATATGCATGCCCAGCGAGCGCATAATGACCCTGTTATCTTTTAGGCTTTGCAGCCTAGGGTCTGTCTTATCTGAGAATAGGCCTTGCCCTTCAAAGGGGAGGTCCTGGATTGTATGTTGGAGCTCCAGGGGAAGGCCTGAGACTTGCAGCCAAGATATACACCTCATAGTCACCCCAGAGGCTAGGATCCTGGCTGCAGAGTCTGCTGCGTCCAGGGAAGCCTGGAGGGAAGTTCTAGCCACCTTTTTTCCCTCATCCAGGATGGCCGCAAATTCCTGATGGGAGTCCTGAGGGAGCAACTCCTTGAATTTGTCAGCCGCCGCCCAGATATTGGAATTATAGTGGCTAAGGAGGGCTTGTTGATTAGCTACATGGAGTTGGAGCGCCCCTGCGGAATAGACTTTGCGCCCCAGTAAGTCCATGCGCCTCGTGTCTTTTGATTTCGGGGCTGGGGCCTGCTGGCCATGGCGTTCCCTCTCGTTGACCAACTGGACAACAAGGGGGCAGGGAGGGGGATGGACATATAAATATTCATAGCCCTTGGAGGGCACCATATATTTACATTCCACTCTCCGGGAAGCAGTTGGAACAGAGGCCGGAGACTGCCAGATTGTGCTGGCATTGGCCTGGATTGTCTGTATAAAGGGGAGGGCCACTCTCGTGGGGGCATCTGATGTTAAGATGTCCACCACTGGGACCTCCACCTCCGGGACCTCCTCGACTTGCAAGTTCATATTCTGTGCAACACGCCTGAGGAGGTCCTGGTGGGCCCTTAGGTTGATCGGTGGGGGGCCTACCGATGATGTTCCGGCTACCGCCTCGTCAGGGGAGGAGGATGAGGAGAGACCCAGGACAAGCGGGTCAGTCGAGGACTCCTCTGGGTGGACAGCCTCTGTCTCCCTCGAGATGTGGGAGTCCTGTGGCTGGGTCGACACTTCCTCCGAAACAGAAGGAGGAGGGAGGCTAATGGTGGCCTCAGGCACCCAATGCTCTGATGTGGCCAAGCGCGATGGGCCTGGATGCGCACCTTGGGCCTGATGGTATGCCCAAGGTGTCCAGAATGCCCACTGTTGAGGTCTGTGATCCTGAGCCTGCGGCTCGTGGAATAATGCGTCAGGCACATCAGCGTCTCTGTCTTGGGCATACGCACTGTCTGCCTGGGAAGACACGGCCAGGTGCCAGGACGGCCAGGGAGGAGCTGAGAGACCCTGGTAAGTGTCCCTCTGTCTCACCGTCGGTGATCTCCTCGGCACTGGGGATCGGCACCTGGAGTCATTCCAGTGCCGAGAGCGAGACCGGGACTGCGACCGGTGTGGTGCCGGGAGGTCGACCTGGATCTTGAATGTCAGCGACGGGAACGGCTGCGAGAGTTGCGGTGCCAGGAGCGGTGTTGGGAGCTGGAGTGGTACCAAGAGTACCGGGCCAGAGGCTGAGACATTGATCTGTGCCGTGAGTATGACCGGTACCAGATAGGTGAGCAAGGCCGGGACTGCGAGCGGCGTCGGGACCGTGACCGTTCATGAGATCATGAACGGCGCCGGGACCTGGATCGTGATCAGTGCTGGTCTGCCATGCTGATGGAAGGAGGTCTCAATATAGTCGGTTTGTCTCTGGAGTGTAGTACCCGCGCTGCCGGTGCCGGGAGTTGAGGCAGGACAGATTCTGTCATGGCTACAAGGTCCCTGGCTGCGGAGAATGTCTCCGGTGTAGAGGGGACCGTAAGCTCAACGACAGGCCTTGGTGGGGAGCTCTCAGGGACTGGACTCGACGGCCCTCGTGGGACTGGAGTCGACGTTACCGCAGCAGTCGGTACGACGGCAGGTGTAGGTGCCGGGCGGTCTGAACGAGGCTGCAACTGGTGGTGTCAAGGACACAGAGGTAGTGGAGGGCTTCAACCTCTTCTGCTTTGGGGAGAGAGATCGGTGCCAAGCAGGTCTCTGCACCGGAGATGGCCGGTGCCGCAGTGTCTTGGCGGTGCCGGGATGGTCCGGTGCCGGAGGAGTGCTGCTAGCAGATTGCTCAGTGCTCGGTGCTGAGAACGGAGGGTTCAAAGCTGCCTCTATGAGGAGATTCTTCAAGCGAAAGTCTCTTTCTTTCTTTGTCCTTGGTTTAAATGCCTTGCAAATACTGCACTTATCCATAATGTGCGATTCCCCAAAGCACTTTAGACACGAGTCGTGGGGATCGCTAGTGGGCATCGGCTTATGACAGGCCGAGCACGGTTTAAACCCTGGTGAACCGAGCATGGGCCCCGGCACCGGATGCGGGGAAAGGCTAATGCCCAAACCCCCTGAACTATATACACTAATTATCTAAGAACTATTAAACTAACTGTAACTATAGATAAAACCAACTATATACACAACAAGATAGTGAAGAATAAGGAGTAGCTAGGGGAGTGGAGGACACTAAGCCATGCTCCACTGTTCCAACGACCAACATGGGCGGTAAGAAGGAACTGAGGAGCGGTTGGGTCGGCAGGGGTATATATCCGCCGCCATGGCAGCACCACTCCAGGGGGCGACCCAGCCGACCCACCGGGGGTTGCTAGGGTAAAAATCTTCTGACGAACGTGCACGTGGCGCGCGCACACCTAACTGGAATGGATATGAGCAATCACTCGAAGAACTCTTATGTCTGTATAGATGTAGTTGTGAAATCTTCACTTCTGTCTTGTTTTGTATGTTTATTTGCATAGTTTCTGTCTGGTTCTGTAATTGTTTCTGTCTGCTGTATAATTAATTTTATTGGGTGTAAACCAATGAAGGTGGTGGGATATAATTGGTTAAATAACCATGTTACAATATGTTAGGATTGGTTAGTTAAATTTCAGTAAAATGGTTGGTTAAGGCAGGAGGGAAGCAGAACTCAGTTTTACTACATAGTCTGCAGTCAATCAGGAAGTAAGGGGGGAATGGGAACAGGGACTGGGAGCGAGGGAATTGGGATCATGTTTTGCTAAGGGGGGTAATGAGAACAGGGAATGGGAACAGAGACACAGGCAAGGCTCTGTGGTGTCAAAGCTGAAAAGGGGAACACTAAAGAAGGAAACTAAAACCATGCTTGCTAAAAGTTCACCCCAATAAACATTGAATTGTTTGCGCCTTTGAACTTTGCGTATTGTTGCTCTCTGTTCATGCAAAAAGGACCAGGGAAGTAAAAGGGTAAAAAAATAAGCCCCCTAACAGCTGGGGCCCCGTGTAGCCCAAAAGGGAGGACAGTGTACTGGAATAGGCCGTCCGGGGTGGAGAACACTGTCTTTTCTTTAGCTTCTTTGGTCAGGGGAATCTGCCAATACCCCTTTGTCAGATACAGTATAGTCAAGAATCGGGCACTACCCAATCGGTCAACCAGTTCGTCGATGCGTGGTATGGGGTGTGCATTGAATTGGGATACTTCATTCAGTCAGCGAAAGTCATTACAGAATCTCGTGGTACCGTCAGGTTTAGGCACTAGAACGACTGGACTGCACCACTGACTGTAAGATTCTTCAATAACCCCTAATTCTAACATTTTCTTTACTTCGGCCTTGATTTCTTTCTTTTTGGCTGCTGGGATTTGGTAGGGTCTCAGTGTTACCTTGGCTCTGGGGATTGTGCGGATATGGTGATAGGTCTCTGTCGTCCGCCCCGGTTTTGTAGAGAACACATCTCGGTTGCGATTAATCATGTCGGCTGCCTCGATCTTTTGGATCGGCGTCAAGTCGGGTGATATCCTCACTTGCTCATATAAATTCTCCTCCTGGGGAAGGGTCTCCTGGGTGACTAAGCATGCCTCTCAATCATGCCAAGGTTTTAGAAGATTGATGTGATAAATTTGCTCCGGTTTTCTGTGGCCTGGCTGCCGCACCTTATAGTTTACCTCTCCCACGGCTTCAATCACTTCATAGGGTCCCTGCCACTGGGCCAACAGCTTGCTTTCTGCTGTGGGCACCAGGACCATTACTCGATTCCCTGGTTGGAACCATCAAAACTTTGCTTGGTGGTTATTATGGGGTCGTTGGGTCTCCTGTGCTTTCTCCAAGTGTTCCCGTACAATGGGTGTAACTCAGGCTATCTGATCCCTCATCTGTAGTACGTGCTCGACTATGTTCCTTCCAGGGTTTGGCTCCTCTTCCCGGGCTTCTCTGGCTATATCCAATATGCCCCGGGGGTGGCGCCCAGATAGTAGTTTGAATGGAGAGAAACCTGTGGAGGCTTGTGGGACTTCTCAGATGGCGAACATGAGGTAAGGCAATAGGGTATCCCAATTTTTCCCATCCTGGCTCACCACTTTCCTGATCATGGCCTTGAGGGTCCTATTGAACCTTTCCAGAAGGCCGTCTGCTTGTGGGTGGTATACAGAGGTCCATAGGGCTTGTACATGGAGCAATGAACAGAGATCTTTCAACTTGGACACAAAAGGTGTCCCTTGAAGAGTCAATATCTCCTTGGGTAGCCCAGCCCGGGAAAAGATCTGTACTAGCTAATTAGCTATTGTCTTGGAAGACGTGTTGCATAGGGGGACAGCTTCTGGGTATCAGGTTGCATAGTCTAGTACAACCAGTACATGTTGGTGGCCCCGAGCTGTTTTCTCTAGGGGCCCAATCAGATCCATGGCTATGCGTTCAACTGGTACCTCTATTATTGGAAGAGGTATCAAAGGGGCCCGCAAATGTGGGCGAGGGGCTATGTAGCTGACACTCCGGACAAGAGGTGCAGGAGCACTTGACATTTTCATGTACCCCTGGCCAGAAGAACCTCCGCAGGATCTGGCAGGAAATTGACCCGACTGCTATGAAAGGGGCTTTCCTTGGGTAAACACCCAACCCCAACCCTGGAAGGTGGGACAGCCAACCCCCTGGAGAGTCCTAGCTGGAGGAAGAGGGGGGCTGAAAACCAGTGGAGACCCCAGGAGGAAGGGATTGGCCTGAGTGGGGGGGAACCCTGGGAGTAACCCCCCTAACCCACATGATAGGGGAATGATTAGAAACAATTTTAGCTGTTATGTATGTGGGGAGTGGGCACACATAGCAGCACAGTGTCCCAGCACCAAGGAGCCTAGGCAATGCAACTTGGGGGATTGGGAGGTCCTGTGCTCCCGTATCTACCCTGCGCGCATTGCATTAGCCCCACATAACATAACCAGGCTAGTGAGGATAAATGGAGCAGAGACTACAGTGCGTGTGGACTCGGGGAGTGCTATCACCCTTATATTGGGTAAGCTGGTAAAAAGTAGTCAGCTGCTACAAGCCAAACGCGTAGCAGTGACGTGTGTGCATGGGGCCGTGAGTCATTATCACACCATCCCGGTAACTATCTCCATTGCCTTCTAGAAGGATCTTAATTGGCCCCAGGTGTCTTGATTAACCTGGAGCAACTGCCATTTGGTTACCAGGGTACCAGGGATTTGTTTAGCCTGGGGCTAACATACCTGTTCCTCACTACTTTACTTTAGCCATCTGGCCTTGCCCCATCACAACCCTTATAAAGTTTCCAGCTGATTCCAAGCTGGAAGGGGTTGCAAGTGCTTTGGAGAATAGGATTATAATTCAAAATGATCTGGACAAACTGGAGACATGGTCTGAAGTAAATGGGATGAAATTCAATAAGAACAAATGCAAAGTACTCCACTTAGGAAGGAACAATCAGTTGCACACACACAAAATGGGAAATGACTGCCTAGGAAGGAGCACTGCGGAAAGGGATGTGGGGGAGGTCATAGTGGACCACAAGCTAAATATGAGTCAACAGTGTAACACTGTTCCAAAAAAAGTGAACATCATTCTGGGATGCACTAGCAGGAGTGTTGAAAACAAGACACAAGAAGTAATTCTGCTCTATTCCGCGCTGATTAGGCCTCAGCTGGAGTATTGTGTTCAGTTCTGTGCGCCACATTTCAGGAAAGAGATGGAGAAATTGGAGAAAGTCCAGAGAAGAGCAACAAAAATGATTACAGGTCTAGGAAACATGACCTATGAGGGAATATTGAAAAAATTGGGTTTGTTTAGTCTGGAGAAGAGAAGACTGAGAGGGGACATGATAACAGTTTTCAAGTACTGTGGCAGAGCTCTGACCTTGCCCCTGTGGGTCCTGCACTTCTAGGCGGTTATTGCTAGCCTCAGTGGCTCACTGTGCCCCTCCACGTAGCCCTTCTCTCTCTAGGGCGAAGATCACAGTCTGCTGAGCCCTTTTCATCATAGGCCAGCAGGGAGGTTGGTGAGAGAACTCCCACAGCCTCTGTTGTCCCTGGGGGCTTATTTCAAAACAGTTTAGCCTCCTGTCCTGACAGGGGCCTGACTCTCCCTCCCTGGAGATGTTCCTGTAGTGGTGGGTTGGGGAGAACCCAGGCCTGCCCTCTACTCTGGGTTCCGGCCCAGGGACCCTAATGGTAGCAGCTGTTGGCAGCCAACCTTTCACTGCCAGAGTTGCTACATTTCCCTGGGACACTTCCCCACAGTTCTCTGCTTCTCCCTTACCTTAGGGCTCCCTTACCGATGGTTTGAGGGTGTCTTCATTAACCAGCCCTTCAGCCACACTTCCTCTCCTCTGGCTCCCTGGCTCTCCTCTGCCTGACTGGAGTAAGCCCTTTTTATAGTATCATTGGGGCTTTAATTAGAGTCAGGTGGTCACATTAGCTTAATGGCCTCACCTGATTCTTTGCAGGTTAATTAGAGTCAGGTGCTCTCATTAGCCTGGAGCAGCCCCTGCTCTGGTCAGTCAGGGAATAGAAAACTGTTAATCCAGAGGCCAGTATATCTGCCTTCTGCTATTCTGCTGTACCCAACTGGCCTGGGTCTATCATAGTACATAAAAGGTTGTTACAAGGAGGAGGGAGAAAAATTGTTCTTCTTAACCTCTGAGGATAGGACAAGAAGCAATGGGCTTTAATTGCAGTAGGGGAGGTTTAGGTTGGACATTAGGAAAAACTTTGTAACTGTCAGGGTGGTTAAGCACTGGAATAAATTGCCTAGGGAGGTTGTGGAATCTCCATCACTGGAGACTTTTGAGAGCAGGTTCAACAAACACCTGTCAGAAATGGTCTAGATAATCCTTAATCCTGCCATGAGTGTAGGGGACTGGCCTAGATGACCTCTCGAGGTCCCTTCCAGTCCTATGATTCAGCACATGGGCAGAAGCCAGGGAGTCCTGAGCTCAGTCACAGCTCTGCCCTGAGCAGCATTAAGGGTACATTGCACTCCCAGAGCCCTTCACAAAGAGCCGCTAGTCAGGCAGGTTAAATCATTAGCCACACTGAACAGCTGAGAGATAGAGACCTAGAGACGCTCAGTGTGTTTCTACTGCAACCACTGAGCATGAGTGGGCTTTGCAGGATCCCATGTGATCGCTTCCATAACACCCAGCTTGACTCTCAGATCCCAGGGCAGCACGTGGGTCTGGAGCTGGAAAAACCATTGATCTCCCTGTGAAGCGAATATGTCTGGGCTAGAGTCACTGAGAGACAGGCAAGGAGTCAGGCAATGCCACGGTCATCACCACTTGGCACTGTGTGATTAGCATGTGTATTGGGGTGGTGCTCGCAGGAGGCTGGGTACGTCCCTCCAGAGGCAGCTGCAGGCCCTGCCTCAAAGAGCCTCCATCCAAAGGGGGAGGAGCAGAGGTGAATTGGAAGGGTCAGATGATCATGTGTGCCCACTGTGATCACTGAGAACCCTCCCACCCTGGCCCCACCGAGAACAATAGAGAATCCCCACCCCTACGCCATGGAGAATAATGAAGAAACCCCCACCCCCGGCCTCTTTGAGAACAATGGAACTGCCAAGGGCAATGTCAGAACCAGGATCAGAACCCAGGTCCCCGTTCCGATCTATGAGCTCACAGGGCCGTCTCCCCTCAGAGGGCAGAGAGGGCATTTGGAGTTGCTGATCAGGAGGGATGGAAGTGCCCAGTCACTGACCTGGTGAGGACAATGCGGGGCCCCGCCAGACAGCCAAGGGTAGGACAGCACGACGTGTTAAAGAGCGTTTATGTTCACAGGGCTTCTTGGTGTTGGTGTTGGTGAGTATTTTCAAAGCCGCATCCTGGGTGAGAAGGAAGACAGAGGAAAAAGCGTCAGGAGCTGCTAAAATAGGGGATTGTGGCATCATACTTTGGCCTGTCTTCTCTCCGACCTAAGCTGGAAGCAACAAGAACGCTGGGAGGACAAAGACTTCAGCTGAGGAGACTGGTCCCAGGCTTAAAAGGGGAAGAACTGTAACCGTAACTGTTGCCAACTCTGTCCTCATATCTACTCTAGCGACACCATCATAGGACCCAACCACATCAGCCAGACCATCAGGGGTTCATTCACCTGCACATCTACCAATGTGATATATGCCATCATGTGCCAGCAATGCCCCTCTGCCATGTACATTGGCCAGACTGGACAGTTTCTACGTAAAATAAATGGACACAAATCTGACATCAGGAATGGTAACATACAAAAGCCAGAAGGAGAACACTTCAGTCTCCCTGGACATTCAGTAACAGATTTAAAAGTAGCCATCCTTCAACAAAAAACTTCAGAAACAGACTTCAAAGAGATACTGCAGCGCTGCAATTCATTTGCACATTTAACACCATGAATTTGGGCTTGAATAGGAACTGAGAGTGGCTGGCTCACTACAAAAGCAACTTTCCCTCTCTTGGTATTGACACCTTCTCATCAATTATTGGGAATGGACCACACCCACCCTGATTGAATTGGCTCTGTCAACACCGGTTCTCCACTTGTGAGGTGTGACATTATTAATATAATCTGGGACCATACAGAACATGGTTGTAACCAAGGTCATATAAGGGGGTCTAAGGGTGTCTAAGATCCGGTTATGTGTTGCTGGTTGTGATTATGCTGTCTGCCTGTCTGTATGTATCATTTTGTAGTTGAAGTTATGAGTATTGGCTCTATACTGTCTGTACTTCAAATTTGTGCTGTGCTTCTGGGTGACACCCCAGACAAGTTGGTGTTAGCTCTGCCTAGCCTGCTTGATGGCCCATTAAGTACCATCAGCTTCACAACTGACCCATTGAGAGAAGGCAGATACATCCTGTAACTCAACAAAGTAGGCAGGGACTTGTCCCAGTGACACCAGACTCCATTTTGCTGTAATTTTCCACAGTAAGAACAAAGAGGCTCTTACACCTGGAAAAAACCCCATAAAAGGCTGATGCCTCATCTCCATTTTGTCTTCAATCCTGCTTCTTACCTCTGGAGGAACTTTGCTACAAACTGAAACTATGCACAAAGGACATTCACCCATCCCAGCGGGGGATGTACTCCAGAGACTTGATTTAAGCCTGCAGTTTACTCCATCACTGCTACAAGCCTGAACTAAGAACTTTGCCATTACTGTATGTAATTGATTCCATTTAACCAACTCTAGCTCTCATCTATGTCTTCTTCCTTTTACGAATAAACTTTTAGATTTTAGATTCTAAAGGATTGGCAACAGCGTGATTTGTGGGTAAGATCTGATATGTAGATTGACCTAGGTCTGGGGCTTGATTCTTTGGGATTGAGAGAACCTTTTTCTTTTATTGGGGTGTTGGTTTTCATGACCATTCATCCCCAGGATGAGTGGAACTGGTGGTGATACTGGAAAACTGGTTTCTAAGTAAATTGTTTGTGGGACTTGTGGTTAGCCAGTGGGGTGAAACCAAAGTCCTCTTTGTCTGGCTGGTTTGGTTTGCCTTAGAGGTGGAAAAACCCCAGCCTTGGGCTGTAACTGCCCTGTTTAAGCAATTGGTCCTGAATTGGCACTCTCAGTTGGGTCCTGCCAAAACCACGTCGTCACAAGAGGTAACTGCTTTCTCTTCATGTGTCAGTATAATAATGCCTGCATCTGTCATTTTCACTCCATGCATCTGAGGAAGTGGGCTGTTTACCCACAAAAGCTTATGCCCAAATAAATCTATTAGTCTTTAAGGTGCCACCGGACTCCTTCTTGGTTTTGTGGATACAGACTTATACTGCCACCCCTCTGATACTTGTAACCTCTAGTGGGGTGAGAAAACTGCTTGGTCTAAATACTCCTAGTGTAATAAGGTTTAAGATTTAGACTGTGCACTTACCTTTTATTTTCTTTGGTAACTATCTGTTAGTCTGCAAATCACTATCTTTCTGTAGTTAATAAATCTGTTATATTTTACATAAAACAGGGTGTTTTGGTTGAAGTCTTGGGAAATCTCAGCTGAGGTTACAAAGGCTGGAGTGTCCCCTCTCCACATCGAGGGAGGGGCAGGCTGGGTAATAAACTTACCCTGGTCAGAAGCCTGACCAGGGTAAGATGGTCCAGTTCCAGGGTGCAAGGTGGGGGGCTTGGAAGATTGGCTGGTGCCGTTCTCTGTGTGATTCGTATGCAGCTCTGGGAGCATTCATACAATGTAGCTGCATGGGGGTTCCACATGCTGTTGTGCGGAGTGATCACAGTGCCTGGAGAGGTTTGCTGCTTGTCGCTAGCAAAGTGGCGTGAGAGACAGCCCAGGCTGGAGAGTGAAGGGGGCACAGCAGTATCCCAGTTCCAGGTTGTACCCGGGGATCCCATCACACAGAGCTGTGCCTGCCACAGGAGGAGAGGGGCACGTGAACCTCAAAGTGTTAAGTCTACCTCAGTCCAGCTCTGAGGTGCCTGCTTGCATTCTCCTAACCAGGTGCTGGAGGCTTTGTTGGGGGGAGGGATAGCTTGGTGGTTTGAGCATTGGTCTGCTAAACCCAGGGTTGTGAGTTCAAACCTTGAGGAGGCCCCTTAGGGATCCGGGACAAAAATCAGTACTTAGTCCCCCTAGTGAAGGCAGGGGGCTGGACTTGATGACCTTTCAAGGTCTCTTCCAGTTCCAGGAGATTGGAGATATACCTATCATATATGTGTATATATATAAAAAATTCCCTATGCTCATTTTCTTGGCAACCCCCTGCAGGAACAGCAGCATCTGCACATGGCTCTTTGTGACATACTGGGAATGTTAATGTTTTCTCCAAATACAGTGTTGGTGCCTCAGTGTCCCCCATGCAGTTCTTAAGTATCTAAGTGGAGGGATAAGGGTGTACATTGCTGCAGAGCAAAGAGCAAGTGTACATAAATGCCTGACACTCTGTCTCCTAGCCAGGGGTGGCTCTAGGCATTTTACCACCCCAAGCATGGCAGGCAGGCTGCCTTCGTCGGCTTGCTTGCGGAGGGTCTGCTGGTCTCATGGCTTCAGCGGACCTCCTGCAGGAGAGCCTATGGGAGGTCCGCCAAAGCCACGGGACCAGCAGACCCTCCCACAGGCATGCCATCAAAGGCAGCCTGCCTGCCGCCCTCGCGGCCACCAGCAGAGCGCCCCCAGTGGCTTGTTGCCTCAAGCACGCGCTTGGCGTGCTGGTGCCTGGAGCCGTCCCTGCTCCTAGCAACTGATGGCCTGGGCCTGTCCTCTGCAAGGTACAAACTGAAGGTGTGGGAGACAAAGAGGTCAGGTGACCTCCTGGCCCGGGAAAGGAACTGAGCAGAGAGGAGGGGCTGGAGGGGTTTTCAGTCTGGAGCTAGCTGGGGATGAGGCGTGAAGTGCAGATGTGGGGGTCTGGCTCACTGACCCCCAAAATGGACCTGGCCGAGGGGTCCGGTTTTCTGTACTTACAAGCTCTGTTTCAGACTGTGTTCCTGTCATCGAATAAACCTCTGTTTTACTGGCTGGCTGAGAGTCACATCTGACTGCAAAGTGGGGGTGCAGGACCCTGTGACTTCCCCAGGACCCCGCTGGGGTGGGCTCACTGTGGGACATGCATGGAGGGGCAGAGGATGCTGAATGCTCCAAGGAGAGACCCAGGAGGTGAAGCTGTGTGAGCTTCTTGCCCTGGAGACAGTCTGCTTCAAGGGAGAGGAGGCTCCCCAAAGTCCTGACTGGCTTTGTGGGGAGCAGTTCCAGAGCATCGCCCGGGGACTCTGTGACACTCTTACAGCCCCTGAAAATGTCACCCACAACCCCAAATTTCAGTCTCAGGCAAAACTGCCAAATGGAGCCACTGCAAAGCGGAGGCAACGGGTGCAACCCGCAGCCTCTGTAACCTGCCCCGGGTGGGGCCTGAACTCACAGCCCGTTGGAGATTCACGGGCCACAGGACGTCCCCTGGCGCCTCTCGGTCGACACCAGACTGCCTGCAAACCCGCTGGCTCCACGGAGCCCCAGCCTGGCTGCACATGTGCTTCCCACTCTCTGGGCCTCTGTTCAGGTCACCACCCCATCAGAGCAAAAGCATGATGAGAACCGGGTGGTCATGTAAACCCATTTCATGAGGGAGGCTGAATCTTGGCCCCCCCTGCTCAAATGACCCCACATGTGGCCCACTAGCCCCACTCTGCCCTGCCATGAGGCACAGCAAATCTCAGGCCAGGCTGTGGATGTCAGAGCACTCAGACACTCCTCTTTAAACAGCCAGAGACACTCAACCTCTGCTCGAGCAGAGCTGCTGCCCCCCTGCAATGTGCAGCATCCGCCCATGGGGCTGGATGTGCTCCCCAGCTACCCTTGCAGCAGCATCTGTACGGGGCTGCAGGCAGGGGGAGGGCGGGTCCCGGCCCATTCCACTATGGCCGTCTGACTTGGCTCCCAGGCCCTGGGGAGGCTGCCAGCACTCAGAGCAGCCCCAGCTGGGACAGAGTCCCTGTCTCCTGACTCCCAGCCCCTGAGGGTTTTGGGAGGACGTCGTCTGTCCCTCCCTCGGGCAGGGCAAGATACCATCCCCCCCAACCCCGCCTCACCCATTCCCCCACCCCCTTCTTGCCCCATCTGCACCCATCCCCCACTCCTTCCTTATCCCCTCCCCACTCATCCTCCCACCCTTTCCTTACCCCCTCTGCATCCATCCCCCACCCCCTTCTTGCCCCATCTGCACCCATCCCCCACTCCTTCCTTATCCCCTCCCCACTCATCCTCCCACCCTTTCCTTACCCCCCCTGCATCCATTCCCCACCCCCTCCTTGCTCCCTCTGCACCCATCCCCCATCTCTTCCTTACCCCCTCCTCACCCATCTCCCACTCCTTCTGCACCCCTCTGCACCTATCCTCCACCCCTTCCTTACCCCCTCCGCACCCATCCCCCACCTCCCTTGTCTCCTCTGCACCCCCCGCCCCCCGCACATTTCACTCAGGTGACTTCCTCTTTCTCCAGGCTGCCTGGGACGAGCAGGGGAGCACTGGGAGCACCAGAGGCACCATCTCCGGGAGCTCCGTTCCCACACCCGGTGCCACCGCAGGTCCTGCTGGCCAGAGGAGCCATTTCAGGAAAATCCTGCTCTGCCCCTGTGGCCCCGGCTGGAGCAGGCTCAGTCGCTCTGTGGCGAAGGCGCACGCAGGCCAGTCGGCCCGTAGGAGGGGATGGAGCAGGCACGGTGCAGAGGGATTCCTCGACGAATAATGCTGCCAAACTCCAAGCCTCTGCTGGGCATGTGGGTCCTGTCATTCCCAGGAGTTTCCCATGCAGCCAAATGGGGGCTGCATGTCATGGGGAAAGCAAAGGGCACCTCCCTGACCCCAGGGCGACCTCCCGGGAAGTGCCAGAGAACCGTAACTGGAGGTGGCGCTGCCCGCCCCGCAGGCAATATCCCTGTGCCCAGGAGTGGAGAGGGATGGGGCATTCCTGCTCCCTGGATACGCCAGGGATCTGTCCCAGGGGCTGGGCCGTGTTTGAAGGTGGCTGGGGAGGTGTATCCCAAGCCTGAGTTTGCTAGGAGCATCCCTGGGGATTCATTAGAACAGGCCAGACCGTTTGGCAGGATTCAGCCCTGGATGCCAGCAGCTCTGGGCACATCTGAGCCAGTTTAGTCCTTTCAGGCTAGAGGAATGTGAGGCCTGGCCAGACCCAACCCTACCTTAAACAGGCTGTAGGCATCAGTCAGTGTGGGAGTCCAGCTGCTAATCGCTCTGCGACACCTCCACCTGGGACCTAAGCCGTGGCAGTGGTGAACTATTAGTCTCTGAATAACCCGCTGATCACATGACTCCGGCTCTCGCACTGCATTGGGATAGTCTCCTTGGGGAAAATACGGGAGCAGGTTATAGACCTAAGGACAAACACAGACAACATCAGCCATGAAACCAAGACACGAGCTACCCCAGAGCCAGCTCCTGCCCCTCCGCCCACTAATACATCACCCCACAAACCTCCGCTGTCGCCCCAGCCTCATCTCTAGCCTGGACACCTCCCCACACCCTGCTCAGCACTTATCCTCATCCCCCATGTGGGCGTCTGTCCCTGCACCTCCCCCCCCCCCCGCAGCCCTAGGAGAGGGACTCACGATTCCCAACGCCCTGGGAGAACCTGGGGCAGGAGGAGGGCAGCTGCCCCTTATTAACACGGGGCAGCAAATGGCTCATAGCGCCCATCCCCCCGCTCTGTTCAGATCACAGAGGGGCCGCATCGGGGGCTGGCTCACAGGGACACCTGACTCAGCCCCAGCCCATCGAGTCCCATCTCCTGCTGCCCCACAGGGCTTGAGAGGCTCCACTTGTCATGTGCAGAGCCCATGAGCCCCTGGACAGGAGGCGCCAGTGACGGGCCGAATGCAATTCCATATCGTCACCTGGGCAGGGACAATCCCCACAATGCACCTGGCCAGTTGTCTGCTGCTGTACATGGGGGGCAGGGAATTTTCCTGCCCCCGCCCCTGGGGACCAGCTCTGCCCTGGAGAGTGAGCTCCAGTTACCCAGGCCATTATCTCAGCTCAGAGCTCCATGTTCCCAGCCGGAGCTGGGGAGAGGGGTGCCGGGGGGGCACAGCAAGGGCTGATGGGAGAACAGGCAAGGCAAGCGGGGACCCCCCAGAGTTAGGGGGTGACAAGTGCCATTGGAGCAGCCCTCAGACCGGGAGAGGTGGCCTGGAGGGGTGTCCCCCAGCGGCCGTGCATCACCCTCCCTGTAAGGGGGGAGGACTCATGAGGAGGGGCCGGGCGAGCGGCCGAGCTGCACTGGACTCACCGTATCGACGCTGAGCTCGGCCTGGGGCTTCATGAGCAGCACGCTCTGATCCACAGCGCGGACGGCGCACAGGGACCCAGGGGCAGCCTGCAGCCGCAGCTGGAGCTCTGAGCCCGGCAGGGCCCGGTCCTGCGAGAAGGCCAGCTTCACCTGGCGAGGCACAGAGCGTCACAGGGGAGGGGGAGAGGCCCCCGGGGCAGGAGGAGGCAGGCCCGGGCATTGGGGGGAGCAGGCACCGAGTGTCACTCCGGCCCCGGGCCCCACTGGCTGAAGGGCTGGGGCTTTGGGAGTCGGTGCTGGGGGTGGGGGGTCGAGGCAGCCCAGGCTCACTCAGCGCTCCCGTGGGACGGCTCAGGGAGCTGCAGTTATTCACAGACACCCCATGGAGGGATGGAGGGAGGGTTAGGAGGTGCAGGGGGGTAGGGATACGACAGGATCACTAGCCCCACCGATAAAACTCATTAGTCAGACCCCTGAAGCCCTGGGATGCAGTCTGTCCTCTGGCTTCTCCGCTCCCCCTACCTCTGCCCCTTCCAATACCAAGCAGATGCCAGTTGCCAGGGGGGCACTGAAACGCCGCCAGGTAACAGTACCCTGCCTCCTGGGCTGGGGGCTGGGGTGGGGGCAGAAGGGTCTCACTTGTGCCCCAGTCGACTGGAGGGGCAGCGGCCCCTTAGAAGCCCTCTAGAGAAATATGGCCAGCTGGCCACCCTGCAAGCCTCCAGAGGGGGAGGGGGCTCAGACCATCATATCCTGCCCCCCGCCCCCAAAATCTCCCCAGCTGAGCAGGGGCAGGCGCGGGTTGGAGGATGGGCAGGGGGTAGGGTTGAGGTGGCAGAAGTTCTAGGGGCTGGGGGAGCAAGTGGCTGTGGAGACTGGGGAGTGGGGAGGGCTCAGGGTGGCAGGGGAGGGGCCGGGGTGGGGCCGGGTCCTGGTCAATGGGATGGGAGGGACAGAAGCAGGAGCTCTGGGGAGCTGGGAACAGGGAGGCGAGGGGAGGGGCAGGCAGGCAGCAGGTACCTGCTGGGCCCAGAGTGAGAGGCTGAGTCCGCGGGGGAAGCAGGGTGGGCTGGGGGAGGCAGGAAGGGTCTGGGGGAGCAGTTACTTGCTGGGACCAGGGAGAGCGGAATGGGGGGAGGGAAGGGCAGGCACCTGCTCCTCCATTGTGTGGGGGCCGGAGCTCTTCCCGTCACCACGGGAATGCCTGCAGGCGGGGGCAAAATGGCTAGTGAGCAATTCACCAGAGCTGGCACTGCTGCAACCACCCTGGTGCTGCTGTAAGGCCGGGAAGGGAGGGGTGTCATAAACAGATAGTTAAGGGTTAATGTCTCTTTTACCTGTAAAGGGTAAACAAACAGGGACCCAAACACCTGACCAGAGGACCAATCAGGAAACAAGATACTTTCAAATCTGGGTGGAGGGAAGCCTTTGTTTGTGGGTTTTGGGTTTGTGGGTTGTTCTCTCTGGGTCCTGGACAGGACTAGAGGTGCAACCAGGTTTCTGCCAATGTCCCTGCTACAGTCTCTTATCTATTCAGAATAGTAAGTAAGTACCAAAGGCGATTATAGTCTTTTAACTTGTTTTTCTTATTTGCAGATATGTACTTGCTGGAAGTAGCTTAAATTGTGTTTCTGCGGGAGAAACCTTCTTTCTATTGTCTATAAGCTATAAAAACCCTGTATATTTACCATCCTGATTACAGAGACAAGTTTTATGTTTTTTCTTCTTTTATTAAAGTTTTCCTCTTTTTTTTAGAATCTAATTGATTTTTTGGTTATCTTTTGTAAAACTCCAGGGAAGGGAGTCTGCACTCACCACGGAATTGGTGGGAGAAAGGAAAGGGAGGAGGGAAGAAAAACCTGCTCTCTGCGTTTATCTCTGTATCTCTCTCTGGGGAAGAAAGGAGGGGGAAGGGGTGATTCAAGCAGTTGAATCACGGTGGTCTCCTAGTGTACCCAGGGCGGGAAAGAGCTGGGAGGAAGAAAGGAGGGGGGAAGGGAAATGGTTTATTCCCCTTTGTTGTGAGACTCAGGGAATCTGGGTCTTGGGGATCCCCAGGGAAGGGTTTGGGGAGACCAGAGTCTATCAGGCGCTCTACCTAAGTCCTGATTGGTGGCAGCCTATCAGATCTAAGCTGGTAATTAAGCTTAGGAAAATTCATGCTAGTACCCATATTTTGGACGCTAAGGTTCAGATTTGGGAATTATACTATGACAAGGGACCAGGGGCACCCAGCGATGCCCCTGCTCAGGGCTCCTGTTATGGGGCAGGGAGTGATTCCCCCACCCCAGAGGCTCCTCCGCCCTGAGCCCCAGGCTCACCTTGTTCGGGAGGCACTTGGCCAGTTGCAGCCGGGCGCTGTCGGCAGCCATCTCGCCCTCGGGCAGCACCGTGTAACCCAGCACCATGGCTTCGGGTGGCAGGTCAGCGCCGACGGGTAGCTCCACAGAGAAGGAGCCCTTCAGCCCTAGGGACGGTGGGAAACACCCGGGGGAAGTCAGGCCCAGACCACAGAGCCGCCTCCCCCAGCCCAGCCCAGCCCCTGCTCAGGGGTCTCAATCTCCAATCACCCCTGGGCGCCCCCATCTGCACAGACCCCTCCCCTGCCACTTACCAGCCCCCTCCCTGAGGTCCAGCCCCTTGTGGAGGATCCTGGCGATGGCTCCCTTGGCCACGACCTGCGGAGGAGATGGGAGTCACTGAGCTGTGTGACGCTGTGTGGAGTCTGGGAGACACTTTATGGGATTGTTGATACCAACATTATAAAATTGCAGAGAATCTGGCCAGAGATGCCAGGGAAGGTGTTTGTGGAAATGCTGCGATTTGCCAAGTATGAGGATCTTGTTTCTATCTTTGCATCACCTTTGTATTGTTCTCTAGGTCTGTATGGTACATCTGGATTTCTAAACTCAGGCTGCGGTTCTGGATGACACACTGACGGGGGCGACGACTTACCAGCGTGGCACTACCTGCTGGTTGTCTAGGGAATTAGTTCTTTCCAGCCTAGAGCACCCTTTGCGGCTGGTGTCTCGCCTGCTGTTGGCATTGTGTCATTCCCAGATCCCGGTGCCCTTTACCAGGGGTTCTGCTCACCACAATATCCCCTCTGTCTGGGTCTCCTCCCCAGGGGAACCCCCAGCCCCCTCTCCCCACCTTGCCTCAGTGGCTACTGCCAGTCACCATCTAAGCCCCTGCTCCCTGGGGCAGATGGCAGCCTGCAAACCACTCATCATCGACGAGAGGTTTGGACCTGCTGCCTCTGCCTATTCCTGGGCTGCCCCTCTGCAGCCTTAGTACCCTTTTGTGGGCCCTTAACTCGGCCTGCAGCCTGGGCCTTTGCTAGGCTGGAGCTCCCAGCTCCCTGTGCCCTTCCCCAGCCCTGCTCCACCCTAGTACCCTGCTCAGCCTCCCAGGAAGCCAGGTCCTTCTCTCTCCAAGGAGCTAAAGAGAGTGTCTCCAGTCGCTGGCCCTCAGCCCTCTTAGAAGGGCCAGCTATGGCCTGATTGGAGTGTGGTCCCACCTGTGGCTGCTTCCCTCAATCAGCCTTTCCCCAGCCACAGCTCTCCCCAGGGCTGTGTTAAGCCCTTCAGGGCATGACCAGGGTGACCACTCCACTATACACCCCCAGACAGATTGGCAGCTGCACTGCCAAGCCTTTTCGATGGCCCATCACGGGTCATCAGCCCGACAGTGAACCCATTGACAGGAACTAGGGCAGGAGCGGGCAAACTTTTTGGCCGGAGGGCTGCATTGGGTTTTGTAAATTGTGTGGAGGGCCAGTTGGAGGGGGGGGTTGTGGCCCGGGCCCCACATCCTATCTGCCCCCTCCCCCTGAGCCAGAACTCCTGTCCCATTCACACACACCTGCTCCCTGTCCCCTGACCATCCCTGGTCCCCCACCCGTCCTCTCATTCCTGACGGCGCCCCTAGGACTTCTGCCCCATCCAACCACCCCTTCTCCCTGTCCCCCTCCTGCCCCATCCAATCTCTTCCTTCCTGACTGCCTCCCTGGGACCCCTGCCCCATCCAACCCCCTGTTTCTTCCCCAACCACCATCCACACCCCTGACCACCACTCCCGAACTCCCCTGCCCTCTATCCAACCCCCCCGCTCCCTGTCCCCCTCCTGCCCCATCCAATCTCCCCCTTCCTGACTGCTCCCCGCAGGATTCCTGCTCCATCCAACCCCATTTCCTCCCCAACCACCATCCACACCCCTGACCACCCCCCCGAACGCCCCTGCTCTCTATCCAACCCCCCCGCTCCCTGCCCTTGTACCGTGCCGCCCAGAGCACCGGTGGCTGGCAGCCCTACAGCCGTACCACCCAGCTGGAGCCGGGCCACGCCACCACCGCGCAGCACAGAGACCGGGTCAGGCCAGGCTCTGCAGCTGCGCTGCCCCAGGAGCTCACAGCCCCGCTGCCCAGAGCATTGTGCTGGCAGCAGAACAAGTGAGCTAAGGCTGCGGGGGAGGGGGGACAGCAGGGGAGGGGCCGGGGACAAGCCTCCCGGGCCAGGAGCTCGGGGGCCAGGCAGGATGGTCCCGCAGGCCAGATGTGGCCCGTGGGCTATAGTGTGCCCACCTCTGAACTAGGGGATACATCTTAGGAGCCAGCAAGGCACGTAGGGGCAGGCTGGTGGACAGAGAACTCTAAGGCTTTTCCATGCCACGTGCTGGGCAGCTTGTGTTTGGGACAAAGGAAGTACCAGCCGCATGGCAAAAGGAATATAAAGGGCAGCTGCATCCTCTCCATTTTGTCTCCGTTCCTGCTTCTTTCCTCTGGAGCAACTTCTCTACAAACGAAGCTCTGAACAAAGGACTGAACGGCCCATCCAAGCTGGGGATCTGTTCCAGAGGGACTTTCAAGGCAGCAAACTCACCAGTACTGCTCAGAACCTGATCTATGGACTTTGACGTCTCTGTGTGTATGTGATTGTTTTACCATTTAACAACTCTCTTCTTGATCTTTCTTTTTCTCTTATAACAAGCCTTTTGTTTCAGACACTAAAGGACTGGCTGGCAGTAGGGTATTTTGAGTAAGATACAAACTAATATTGGCCTGGTGGCGTGGGTGACCCTTTGGGGCCAGAAGAACATTTTGTACAGTGAGCAGAGGTTTTAAATGACTTCTCACTGCACTGGACCTAGGTGGTGCCTGGGAGCCAGAGAACTGGAATGCAGTAAAGGGGCCTGTGCGATTTCTTTTTTAGCTTCTAGCTAACCAGTGTGGGGAATCAGGAGCAGTTTGCGACTGGTTGGTGAGTCCAACTTCTGTGTGAACCATCTGTTTTGGGACAATCTGCTCTTCTTTTTGCAGCCTGCCCTGCCCTTGGCATTTCCAGTGAGGGCTGCCCCAGGCACACTGGTTCACAAGCTGATGCTGTACAGGGGGCTGACAAACGCCCTGACGTGGGAATGGCTACGTAGGATGGAGTCAGGGCAGGGTGCGGCCTCTGCTCCCCCAGACTGAGCCAGCAGAGGTGGGGGTGCAAGAAGAACATTGAGGCAGGTATCCCCCTCCCCAGCCCCCCCAGGCCAGCCAGCCTCCGCTCTGGGGCCAGATTGGAACCAGAGCCACTAGTGGGGAAAGGGGAAAAGCCTTGTCCTGATCTAGTCCCGCCTTTGTAATCAAAGGAACCGTTCGATTCCCCACTGCTCTGCTGTGGGGTAACAGTGCTGACTCCGCACCTCCTGCTTTCTCTCTCTCACGCACGCACGCACGCACGCACGCACGCACGCACACACACTCTTAAGTCTCCCAGGCTGGGGCTCACCAGGAAGATGAAATCCAGGCTCCTGGACCCGTTCCCCAGGGCCTCCCTAGCAATGATGTAATCCACCTGGAGCTGCTGGGCCTGGTCACAGGGCAGCACCACTCCCAGCCAGCGGATTTTCAGGAAACTCTGGCTCTTGGAGTAGAAGGGCTTCAGGTTACGATGGGCATCCGAGTAACTGGGAGAGACTCTTCCAAACACAGAGCTGCGATTCACCTGCTTGAAGTGCCCCTGGGGGATAGAGAGAGCGATGGGGCTCGCCGGGGTGCAGAGCTCCCAGCACAGGACACAAATGCAGCCGGGGCAGGCCAGGCTCTGATGCTGCAAGCTGAGCTCACCCCCATGACCCCTCGCCCTGTGTCCATAAGAGTGACATGGAAAAAAGACAGTTACTCCCCTTTGTAACTGTTGTTCTTCGAGATGTGTTGCTCATATCCATTCCAGTTAGGTGATTCCCAAGCCTTGCCTAGGTGGTGGGGTTGGAGTGAGAGGTTGCGGCATGGAGCACTGCAGAGCCGAAGGCCGCGTCATCTCTGGACTGCTGGACCAGGGCATAATGGGAAGCGAAGGTGTGGACGGAGGACCAGATCGCTGCCCTACAAATCTCCTGGATGGGCACGTGGGCGAGGAAAGCCATCGATGATGCTTTTGCCCTGGTGGAGTGCGCAGTCACATGGCCCGTAGGGATGTGAGCCAAGTCATAACAAGTCCTGATACAGGACGTCACCCACGAGGAGATCCTCTGTGAGGAAATGGGTAGTCCTTTGATTCGGTCCGCTACCGCCACAAAGAGCTGGGTGGATTTGTGGAGCCGTTTGGTCCTCTCCACATAAAACGCGAGTGCCCGGCGGACATCAAGCGAGTGGAGCTGTTGCTCCCTGCGGGACGAATGGGGCTTTGGGAAAAAGACGGGGAGAAAGATCTCCTGGTTGACATGAAAGGCTGAGACCACCTGTCATAAACAGATAGCTAAGGGTTAATGTCTTTTTCACCTGGAAAGGAGTAACCTAAAACACCTGACCAGAGGACCAATCAGGAAACAAGACTTTTTCAAATCTGGGTGGAGGGAAGTTTGTGTCTGAGTTCTTTGTTCTTGGTCTTGTGCCTGGCCCTCTCGGCTATGAGAGTGATTTTTTCTGTCTCCTGGCTTTCTAATCTTCTGTTTCCAAGTTGTGAGTACAAAGAGATAAGACCATAAATTTATATTGTTTTTTTTTTGTATGTACATGTGTGTAGTTGCTGGAGTGTTTTGAATTGTATTCTTTTTGAATAAGGCTGTTTATTCATATTTCTTTTAAGCAATTAACCCTGTATTTGTCACCTTAATACAGAGAGACCATTTTTATGTACTTTTTCTTCCTTTTTATATAAAGCTTTCTTTTTAAGACCTGTTGGAGTTTTTCTTTAGTGGGAATTCCAAGGAATTGAGTCTGTAGCTCACCAGGGAATTGGTGGGAGGAAGAAGTCATGGGGAAAATCTCTGTGTGTTAGATTTACTAAGCCTGACTTTGCATGCCCTCTGGGTAAGGGGGAGGAGAGATTGGCTCTCTCGGTACTTGTGTTTCCAGGACTGGAAATAGGGAGGGCGGAGTCCCTCTGTTTAGATTCACAGAGCTTGCTTCTGTGTATCTCTCCAGGAACCCAGGGAGGGAACACCTGGGAAGGAGGAGGGGGAAGGGAAATGGTGTATTCCCCTTTGTTGTGAGACTCAAGGAATTTGGGTCTTGGGGTCACCAGGGAAGGTTTTTTGGGGGGACCAGAGTGCCCCAAAACACTCTAATTTTTTGGGTGGTGGCAGCTTTACCAGGTCCAAGCTGGTAACTAAGCTTGGAGGTTTTCATGCTAACACCCATATTTTGGACGCTAAGGTCCAAATCTGGGAATATGTTATGACACCACCTTAGGGAGAAAGGCAGGGTGAGGCCTCAGCTGCACCTTGTCTTTATGGAAGACCGTATACGGGGGATCTACTGTGAGGGCCCGGAGTTCTGACACCCGTCTGGCTGAGGTGATGGCCACCAGGAAAGCAGTCTTCCAGGAGAGATAGAGCAGGGAGCAAGTCGCTAACGGCTCAAATGGAGGACCCATGAGCCGAGTCAGAACCAGGTTGAGATCCCAGGTAGGGGCAGGGGGTCGAACCTGGGGGTAGAGACATTCTAATCCTTTTAGGAATCTGGTCACCATAGGGTGAAAGAAAACCGAACGGCCATCTCCCCCCAGATGAAAGATGGAGATAGCTGCCAGGTGAACCCGAAGGGACAATATTGCCAGGCCCTGCTGCTTGAGGGACCAGATGTAATCTAGAATATTGGCGATAGAAACCTCCATAGGGAGGAAGCCCCTCTCCGTGCACCAACAGGAGAAACGCTTCCACTTGGCCGAGTACATCGCTCTAGTGGAAGGTGTCCTGCTGCCCAGGAGTACTTGACGTACCCGGTTAGAGCACCGTAGTTCCGACCTGGTCAGCCACGCAGGAGCCATGTCGTGAGATGCAGAGACTGGAGGTCCAGGTGACGGAGCCTGCCGTGGTCCTGGGTGATCAGGTCCAGGTGAAGGAGCAGGGGGATTGGGTCAGCTAGAGACAGGTAAAGCAACATCGGATACCAATGTTGCCTGGGCCATGCTGGAGCTATCATAATCAAGCGGGCCCTGTCCCTGCGCAGCTTCAGAAGGACCTTGTGGATAAGCGGGAACGGAGGGAACACGTAGAACAGGTGCGTCGTCCATGGAATAAGAAAGGCATCCGCTACCGACCCTGGTTCCCGGCCTTGAAAGGCGCAGAACATCTGGCATTTCCTGTTCCCTCTGGACGCGAAGAGGTTCATCCGGGGACAACCTCACCTTTGGAAGAGTGAGAGGACGACGTCCGGGTGAAGGGACCCCTTGTGTGAGCGGAAGGATCTGCTCAGATGGTCTGCCAGTGTGTTCCGTACTCCGGGAAGAAAGGAAACCATGAGGTGAATGGAGTGGGCTATACAAAAGTCCCAGAGCCGCATCACCTCCTGACATAGGGGAGAGGATCTCGTGCCGCCCTGCTTGTTGATATAGTACATGGTCGTCGTGTTGTCGGTGAATACCGAGACACAGGAACCTTGAAGCTGATGGGAGAACACTTGGCAAGCAAGGCGGACCGCTCTCAACTCCCATATGTTGATGTGGAGGGCCACCTCCTGAGGAGACCACTGGCCCTGTGTCCTCAGGGTTCCGAGGTGGGCCCCCCAACCCAGGTCTGAGGCATCCGATGTTAGGGATACTGAGGGCTGGGGCGGATGAAATGGGAGCCCCGCACACACTACGGACTGGTCGAGCCACCACCAGAGGGAATCCAATACCTCCTGGGGGACGGTGATAACTGCATCCAGCAGATGCCTGGCCGGATGGTATTGGCTGATAAGGCAGGACTGGAGGGGCCTCATATGAAGCCGTGCATAACCCGTAACGAAGGTGCAGGCCGCCATGTGGCCTAAGAGGGTTAGGCACGTCCTTATAGAGGTCAAGGGAGCCTGTAGACGCCGAATGATGGCCGACAGCGTCTGGAACCTGGACAGCGGCAGAACAGCCCTGGCCAAGGTGGAGTCCAGAATGGCCCCGATGAACTCTATCCTCTGCGTGGGAAGCAGAGTGGACTTGTCCACATTGAGAATAAGGCCCAAATCTCCAAAGAGTCTGCTGACCGTGTGGACGTGGTTGAGGACCTGCGACTCTGACGTGCCTCGAATCAGCCAGTCGTCGAGGTAGGGGAATACGTGTATGCGACTGCGTCGAAGATGGGCGACGACGACAGCCATGCATTTCGTGAATACCCTCGGGGCCATGGAGAGGCCAAACGGGAGGACCGCAAATTGATAATGGTGGCGGTCGATCACGAACCGAAGGAAATGTCTGTGTTTTGGGAAAATGGCTATATGAAAATAAGCGTCCTGCATGTCGAGGGCGACGTACCAGTCTCCAGGATCCAGAGATGGGATAATGGTCCCCCGGGATACCATGCGGAACTTCAACTTCACCATATATTTGTGGAGTTCCCGCAGGTCGAGGATGGGTCTGAGGCCTCCCTTGGCTTTGGGGATCAGAAAGTAGTGGGAACAAAACCCCTTGCCCTTTTCATTCTCTGGAACCGCCTCTATGGCTCCTTTGTCGAGGAGCATCCGCACCTCCTGAAGGACGAATTGCTCGTGAGAGGGGTCCCTGAAGAGGGACGGGGGTGGGGGGCAGGAGGGAGGGTGCGAAATAAATTGGAGACAGTATTCTATTTGCACCGTGCGTAAGACCCAACGGTCGGATGTTATTTGGGTCCATGCCTGGAGAAAGAATGAAAGGTGGTTGGAAGACGGAGGGGACGGATCCATGGAGGAAACTGGTACAGCATCCTCGGGCGCACCTTCAAAACGAAGGTTTTGGGCCAGGTGGGGCTTTAGAGGAGCCCTGATTCTGTCCCCCTTGGTTGTCCGATTGTCTGCGCCGGCCATTCCTGCTTCAGCGTCTACTAAAGTCTTGACGCTGGTGGTTCTGGGGATAGGGCCGGCGCTGCTGCTGCTGAGGTCGGAAGGGTCTGCGCTGCGTCCCGGGTGTGTGCATCCCTAGGGAGCGTATGATGACCCTATTGTCTTTCAGGCTATTCAGCCTGGGTCAGTCTTCTCTGAAAACAGGCCCTGACCTTCAAACGGGAGATCCTGGATGGTGTGTTGGAGCTCCAGAGGAAGGCCAGAAACCTGTAGGCAGGAGATGCGGCGCATGGTAACCCCAGAAGCCAGAGTTCTGGCAGCCAAGTCCGCCGCGTCCAAGGATGCCTGCAATGAAGTTCTTGCGACCTTCTTGCCTTCATCAAGAATCGCTGCGAATTCTTGACATGCATCCTGAGGCAACAACTCCTTGAACTTATCCGCCGCTACCCAGGAGTTATAGGCATAGCGGCTAAGGAGTGCCTGTTGGTTAGAGACCCTGAGTTGGAGGGCGCCCGCTGAATAGACCTTCCGGCCTAGCAGGTCCATGCGCCTCACCTCCTTGGACTTCGGTGCTGGGGCCTGCTGCCCGTGGCGCTCCCTCTCGTTCACAGACTGCACGACGAGGGAGCACAGGGGTGGGTGTACGTGCAGGTACTCATACCCTTTGGAGGGTGCCATATACTTGCGTTCTACCCCGCATGCAGCAGGAGGGATGGAAGCCGGTGACTGCCAGATGGTATTGGCATTGCCTTGAATAGTCCTAATGAAGGGAAGAGCGATTCTGGTAGGAGCATCCGCTGAGAGAATGCTCACCACAGGATCTTCGATTTCCGAGACCTCCTCCACCTGCAAGTTCATGTTTTGCGCTACACGCCTGAGGAGGTCCTGGTGCGCCCTGAGGTCGAGTGGGGGGGACTGGAGGATGACGTTCCCGCCACTGCCTCATCGGAGGAGGACGATGAGGAGACCCCCGGTAGGAGTGGGTCCACAGGGGGCTCCATCTGTACCAGCGCCTCTGATCCTGGAGGGAGCTCAGGGTCCTACTGGTTAGATTGGTCTTCCCCTGTTGGAGAAGGGGGAGAGCGAGACAACGAGGCCTCCGGAGCCTGGCGCTCAGATGTCGCTGGTTGCGGTGGAATGTGCTGAGGGTCCTGGGCCTGATGGTACGCCCAGGGTGTCCAGAAGCCCCACTGTTGTGGTCCCTGATCCTGCGGAGGAGGGTCATGGAAGAGGGCCATGGGTCTGTCCGCGTCCAGAGCGTACATGCTGTCTGTCTGCGATGAGACAGACGGCTCCCAGGACGGCCATGGTGGGGCCGAACGTGGCTGATAGGGCTCCCTCAGCCTCAATGTCGAAGACCGCCTCGGTGCCGGGGACCGGTACCAGGAATCGTACCGGTGCCGGGATCGGGACCGGGACCTGCCACCAGTGCAGTGCCGGGAGGTTGACCAGGACCTGCCGCCGGCACAGTGCCAGGAGGTCGACCGGGACCAGGACCTGCCACCAGCGCGGTGCTGGGAGGTCGACCGGGGCGCTGACCGCCGACGAGAACGGCACCTGGAGTCTCAGTGCCGGTAGCGGCAACTCGATCCAGACCGGTGCCAGGAGTAGCGCAACCGCCTAGAAGATGACCGGCGCCACGAGTACGACCGGTACTGCTGTGGGGAGCGGTGCCGGGACTGCGAGCGGCACCTGGAGCGAGAACGTCCACGGTGCCGGGACCTCGAAGGGGATCGGTGCCGGTTGGGCGAGTCCGGAGACGGCGCTCACATTGTCGCAGGCTTGTCTCTAGATAAAACCCGCACTGGGGGCACCGGGGGTTGAGGCAGGGTGGTTTCAGTGAGAGCAATTAGGTCCCGCGCCGAAGCGAATGTCTCTGGCGTCGAAGGGACCAGCAGCTCAACCCTGGATCTTATACGGGAGCTATGAGGGACCGGACTTGACGGACCTCTGGGGCCCGGAGTTGACGGAATCCCTGTTGGTGGTGCCGTGGCAGAGGTAGGTGCCGGGCGCTCCGCTCAAGTTTGCGAGGATGGAGTTGCAGACGTCGAGGGCCTTGCATGGAGACCCGGTGCCAGGGAAGGTCGGTGCCGGGGCGTCTTTCCAGTGCTGTCGTGGTACGGTGCCGGCGCGGAGCCGGCACTCTGTGTCGGGGCCACAGGGTTAAGTGCCGCTTCCATCAGGAGAGTCCTTAACCTCTGGTCCCTCTCCTTCTTTGTCCTAGGCTTAAAAGCCTTACAGATGCGGCACTTATCTGAAATGTGCGATTCCTCCAGGCACTTCAGACAGGCGTCGTTGGCATCGCTCGTTGGCATCAGCTTCTTGCAGGCTGAGCACTGTTTGAACCCCAGCGAGCCAGGCATGGGCCCGGTGCCGGGTGCGGGGAAGGGCTAAAGCCCAAGCCCGCTAACTAAGTATTTACAGCTATGCTAAAAGTTAACAATAACGAAAAGCCCAACTACAATTTACAACTATCTACAACTATGAGAACAATGAAACAAAGGAGAGCTAGGGACGTGGAGGACAGCAATGCCGCGCTCCACAGTTCCAATGACCGACACGGCGGTAAGAAGGAACTGAGGAGTGGGTAGGCCGGCAGGGGTATATATCAGGCGCCATGCCGGCGCCACTCTGGGGGCGACCTGCCAGCCCACTGGAGTTGCTAGGGTAAAAGTCTTCCGACGAACGTGCACGCGCAGCGCGCACACCTAACTGGAATGGATATGAGCAATCACTCGAAGAAGAACCTCAGTGGTTCCAATGGGGCAGCCCGACAGCAGCAATGGGTCAGCCCCTGAGTTGAGCTTCCCGAAGGGGGCAACCTTCCTACCTAAACCTCACCCCAAATATTAATGAGAAGACAAGTGGTGGCACTAAGATGCTGCTTGCGTCACCCCATTGATGGCTCTGCTGGTGGGTTCTGCGCCTCCTCCCCCCCCACCGTCTGTTGTGGCTATTCAGCCTGCAGGCGCTTCGGGCAGGGCCGTTTGCTACGCTGAGTGTGTGCAGCACCCAGCACCATGGGGCCCCGATCCTGGCTGCTCATTAGGCACCACTGCAATAAACATCAGCAATCACAGACACAACAACAGAGGCTGGAGAGCAGGGGCCCCACTGGGGCTCGGAGGCCCATCACTTACCCTCAGAGTGACCCACCCGGTCCAGCTGGAGGTGTCCAGCTCAAAGGAGGCTCTGCCAGACTCATCCGTCAGGAAGGTCTGGTTCTTATTCTCATCCCCAGAGCTAACAAAGAGCTGCAGCTTCTCATTCTTCAGTGCAGAGCCACCTGCTGCCTTCAGGAGCATCTGAGCCGGGAGAGAAAGGGGGAGATGCACAACTCAGGGAGTCAGACTTCTGCATCCACTAGGGGCTAAAGGGTTGGCTGGAGACAGAAAGGGACAGTGCAATCCAGCCCTGAGATGCACTGGGAAAGCCCAGGGCTGGAATGGGTGTTGCGGGGGAGGACTGAGGGGCATTAGCAGATCTGGGAAGAAATTGGGGCAGGACTGGAATAGCTGGGGGTGCTGGGGTGAGCACTGAGGGGTAACAGGTTGGCTAACCCCTTGACTGTGCCCTCCCTTCCCCATCCCCCAGATGTGCTCACCCCACCTGCAGGCCCTTGTGTAGAAATAACATTGTTCTGTGAGGGTGGGCCAGTAGTTGAGAGACAATCAAAACTGATGGCGCTAGATTGCCATCCTGAGATCTTCTTCATGATCGTCCTTTGACAAAGTGTCCCACACCTTTTCTAGGCTGGGCACCTGCCGAGAATACAATACGATAATCTGCCTTGGGTAAACGTAGGCGTGTGCACAGCACATCATACAATGGCAAGGTAACTAGCGTTCTTCGAGATGTGGTGTCTATATGTGCTCCACTTCTGATGTGCATATGCCCCATGCACCACAGATCTGAATGCATTAGCCGCCAGTGTCCATTGGTTGTGCCTGCACCCTGCATGCCTCCCTTGGGAGCTGGGATCCAAGATATAACTAGTAAGCTGTGGTGCATTGGTCCTTTGGGAGCAGCAGGCCTGGTAACTCTGTGAGTGCCCAGAGGAGACACTACAGGGGATGCTCAGAGGACTGGGGGCTATTACTGCCAGATCCTTTCCAGCAGCACTATCACCTGGCCAGGTGTTCCTCATTTTGTAATTGTTCATTTGATTTCTGCTTCCAAAGTGACAGGTTCATCATATGGACCCATGGGAAGGAGGTCCTTGAAGAATTCCACCTGGATTTCAACAATTTCCACCCCACCATCAACCTCCGCCTGCACCAGTCCACACAAGAGATTCACTTCCTGGACACTACAGTGCAAATATGTGATGGTCACATAAACACCTCCCTACATTGGAAACCTAATGACTGCGATACCTACCTACATGCCTCCAGCTGCCATCCAGGACACACCACACGATCCATTGTCTACAGCCAAGCCCTAAGATACAACTGCATTTGCTCCAATCCCTCAGACAGAGACAAACACCTACAAGATCTCTATCAAGAGTTCTTAAAACTACAATATCCACCTGGGGAAGTGAGGAAACAGATTGACAGAGCGAGATGGGTACCCGAAATCACCTACTACAAGACAGGCCCAACAAGGAAAATAACAGAACGCCACTAGCCGTCACCTACTGCCCCCAACCAGTACCGGATTTATCATGGCGCCACTGGTGCCATGGCGCTGGGCCCAAGGTTCAAAGGGGCCCCAGCCCAGCTGCTCTTCTCTGCCACCCACTGCTCTCTCCTGTGGGGGCAGAAGCTTGATGCCGCCGGCTCCTGGGGCTCCTGCTGCAGCAGGGCAGGCTCTGCTGGCAGCCAAGCTCCCCCCTTCCCTGCCTCTTCCCCCAGCCACCTGCCCTGACCCCTGCATCCCCCACATCCCACCCCCATCCTGAGCACCAAACAGGAGTTTCTGCACCCCCTCCCCATTCCCATCTGCACCCCTCACACCAAACAGGAGCTGCCGCAGGTACGTGCTCCACACCCCAACCTCCTGCCCCAACCCTCAGCCCCCTTCCTCGCCCTAGCTCCTGGCCAGACCCCAAACCCCAGCTTTCTTACAATATTTGAAAAGATCATTCAGTGGTCCGTCGAGACTCTCTGCGAGTTTCAAGTGGTCTGTGAAAAAATAAGCCAGACTACAAGAACAATCAAGGGACCTCACTTTATTTTCATCTACTTGCTATTACCTATAGGAGGAGGATGAAGAAAAAAAGAATGAAAAATGAGGGTGGGGGAGATAAGACAGAATGTTATTTTTCTTGGCTGGGTCCCAAGGAGAGGTCCCAAAAATGAAGCTGAGCACAGGGCTGGGGGGCCCCCACTAACTCTGAATCCACCACTGGCTGTCACGTCACCTGGGCTGGGGATACCATGTCTGTTGATCCCCCCAGTCTCCAACCTTCCTGGGCAGTACAGCAGACATGGCCCTTCCCACTAGCTCCTCTCCACTCCCCAGCCCACCCATCACTTGCCCCACCCTGCCTAAGGCTTAGCCCTCTCACTTTTAAAAATGATTGCTGGCCCCTCTCCCCCCTCAGGCTTTTCTGGCAGCCCTGTTGCCAGGTATCCAGTTTTAGACTGGAAACTCCAGTAGAAAACGGGACCTGAGTGTCCGGTTAGCACTGCTGACTGGAAACTAAATGTCTGGTTATAGGAGTAACCACATTAGCCTCTGCTCCTCCCACTCCCAACACCCACTGCTGAGGGCTAGAAGAGAACCTGTCCTGCTGCTGCGGGACGAGGGGCAGCTCAGTGCTCAGAGAGACAAAGAGAAAGGGTCAGAACCAGGCAGGGACCCGCTCTACGTGGGCAGGGGCGGAGGGATCCTGTTTACCCCCTCCCCAGCCCTGCTGCGCTTGCAGTTTACCCGTGGCCCCTCCTTTGCTCCACGGACCAACCCTAGCGCCTGCCCCGCTGTGCTTTTATCCCCAAACCCTTTTGCAATCATTTCCCAGGGGGGCCCACAAATATGTTTGGCGTTGGGCCCACAAAAAGTTAACCCAGCCCTGCCCCCAATTTAAACCTCTCCAGAGCATCATCAGCGATCTACAACCTGTCCTGGAAAACGATCCCTCACTCTCACAGATCTTGGGAGACAGGCCAGTCCTCGCTTACGGACAGCCCCCCAACCTGAAGCAAATACTCACCAGCAACTATGCACCACACCACAGAAACACCAACCCAGGAACCAATCCCTGTAACAAACCCTGTTGCCTACCCTGTCCCCGTATCTACTCTAGTGACACCATCAGAGGACCCAACCACATGGGCCACATCATCAGGGGCTCATTCACCTGCACATCTACCAATGTGATATATGTCATCATGTGCCAGCAATGCCCCTCTGCCATTTACATTGGCCAAACCGGACAGTCTCTACGCAAAAGAATAAATGGACACAAAACAAAAGCCAGCAGGAGAACACTTCAGTCTCCCTGGACATTCAGTAACAGATTTAAAAGTAGCCATCCTTCAACAAAAAAACTTCAGAAACAGACTTCAAAGAGAAACTGCAGAGCTACAATTCATTTGCATATTTAACACCATTAATTTGGGCTTGAATAGGGCCTGGAAGTGGCTGGCTCACTGAAAAAGCAACTTTCCCTCTCTTGGTATTGACACCTCCTCATCAATTATTGGGAGTGGACCACACCCACCCTGATTGAATTGGCTCTGTCAACTAGGGTGATCAGATGTCCCGATTTTATAGGGACAGTGACGATTTTGGGGGCTTTTTCTTATATAGGCTCCTATTACCCGCCACCCCCATCCCGATTTTTTACACTTCCTATCTGGTCACCCCTACCGTCAACACTAGTTCTCCACTTGTGAGGTAACTCCCTTCTCTCCATGTGTCAGTGTAATAATGCCTGCATCTCTCATTTTCACTCCACGCATCTGAAGAAGTGGGTTTTTTAGCCATGAAAGCTTATGCCCAAATAAATCTCTTAGTACTTAAGGTGCCACCAGACTCCTTGTTGTTTTCCTAAGTGTAGTACCTCACACTGGTCTTCAATTAATTTTATCTTGTTGATTTCAGACCAATTCTAATCCTGCCTCCAAAGTGCTAGGAGCCCCTCTCTGCGTGGTGTCATCCACACATTTTAGAAGCACACTCTCCATTCCATTGTCCGAGTCTTTAATGACAGTACTGAGTAGTACCGGAGCCAGGACTGACCCCTGTGGGACCCACTAGACACATCTTCCCAGAGTGCAGCAAACTACTGATAACTATCCCTTGAGTATGGGGGTTTTAACCAGTTGTGCACCAACCTTACAGTAACTTCATTTAGACCAGTGATTTTCAACCAGGGGGCCAGGGCCTCCTGGGGGCCATGAGCAGGTTTCAGGGGGTCCACCAAGCGGGGCCAGTGTTAGACATGCTGGGGCCCAGGGCAGAGGGCTGCAGCCCCACCACATGGGGCGATTGCCCTGCTTGCTACCCCTTCATGCCTGCCCTGGCCTTTATATGCAGAAAATCAGTTGCTGTGGCACAGGTGGGCTGTGGAGTTTTTACAACATGTTGGAGGTGGGGGGGCTCAGAAAGGAAAAGGTTGAGAACCCCGACGTAGACCACGTTTCCCTAGTTTGCTTATGAGGATGTCAGAAGCCTTACTACAAACAGGATATATCGAGTCTACTGCTTCCCCCCTCCCACTAGGCCAGGAACCCTGACTGCTAGATGTGGCTTTTCTTACTGGTGGCTTTAAAATCTCCCCTATTGCTCCTCAAGGAGCCAACAAAGGAGCATCTGGGAGTTCAGAAACAGTGCTGTGCCTGTCGGTGCGGGACGTGAAACGAGATCCAGCACTATCAGCAGCGACGCGGAAGGACCCGTGTGATGGATGCTGAGTGCAGGAAATGGGACATCCGTGCCACAGATGCGGGTAGCAAAGGCACCAAGGAGAGCGGCACCTGGGGCAATGAAGGCGAGAGCTCCGGCGGTGATGTGTCGGTGAAGCAAACAGTGGTGTCGAAAGCACCCACAGCAGCACCAGCAGCAATGACTGTGCCGCAAGCAGTGGTGCTGAGAGGCCACCACCAAGAGAAATCCTCTCTGGGCACCAACGGATGAGCCAGCAGTGGAAACAAGGACTCAGGACTCCTGCTCTCTGGGCACCAGAGGGACCAGGGATTGGCCTTGAGCTGCCCTTCTCAAGTGACACAGAAAGAGGAGACGTAGCAGGCACCTGAGGAGGAGATCTACTCCCGTGCTCCTTGGCAGATGGCGTCCATCACATTCGAGGTCACTAACTGGGGCAGGCACAGCCTTAGAGGTGGAAGAGACGGCTGCCAGGGAACTTTTTACCCAAGGGTGATCAGTCCAAGGAGGATCCTGCATCTCTTCAGGGACTGAGCCTGGCCTCCTAGACTTCTCCAGGAGAAATCCCTTCAGTCTAGTCTCCTTGGATTTCATAGTCCGTCTGGGGAGGGCTCTGAAGTCCCTGCACTGCTCTCTAGCATGCGTCTGTGAACCCAAACAATACAGACACTTAGAGTGTCTGTCGTTCCGGCGTGGCAGACCCACACGAGGGACATAATTTAAATCTTGAGGACTAAATCCCACTGTACCTGGAGAAGATAGGAACTGCTCACATCAGAGCCCCCCCTCACCCTCCCCGTACCAGGATTCATAGACTCCAAGGGCAGGAGGGACCATTGTGATCATCCAATTTGACCTCCTGCCTAGCACAGGCCAGAGACCTGCCCCACAATAATGCCCAGAGCCGACCGGTTAGAAGAACATCCCATCTTGATTTACACATTGTCAGGGATGGAAAATCCACCACGAACCTCAGTAAATTGTTGGTTAATTACCTTCACTATAAAAAATGTACACCTTATTTCCAGTTGCAATTTGTCTAGCTTCAACTTCCAGCCCTTAGATCGCATTCGACCTTTCTCTGCTAGACTGGATATTTGTTCCCCGATATTTACTATAACCCTTCTGCCCATCTGAGTTGGTGGCAACAAGGGCCGGGTTCCCTTTATCCAGAGGTTCCATTTAAATAACACAATACAAAACTGGCTTGAGCCCTCACCCAGTGACCTGGGACAATTACATACCACTCCCCTACCCCAGGTGCCTCTAAGAGGCAATACTTCCCCTCTCGCCAGCACAGAGTCTGAGTGTAGCAAAAGTCTTTTGATAAAGGAGGGAAATAATGTGGCATTATGTTGGGGAAGCGCCACAAACAGGATTCATAACACAACCCATGAGCAAATGACCCACCTCCAAGTAAGTTTGGCAGTGTCCTTTTCCCCTCAGGGACTTAAGTCCAGCAACCCAACAGTCACTCCACCCACAGTTTCTGTCCCTGGTCAGCACAGCTCCCAGAGTTCAGAAGTTCATCTGCAGAGTTTACCTCCCAGCCTGGGCAGAAGTGGAGGGAGAGGGGGACAATCTTACATGCTCTGCTGCTCAGGTTGATGGACAATTGCCAGGTCTCTCCATGGGTTTCCACTACACCTCTTCAGCTACCGTCTGCTCCTACTACACCTCTTCACCTACTGTCTGCTCCTCTCCACCAGCCATACTGCTATCCATTCCACTCTCTGTGCCTCTCTGCTAGCCACCCCCCATTCACACAGCTGTCAGGGAGTTTAGTTGATAGTGGGGGAGTCTCAGTACTGCTATACCACTAGCCCAAAGTAAATCTAACACTTAAACTTATGGAAACAGAGATTCCAGTTCTGCAGCCTGTAACAAGACTCCTAATGAAACCAAAATTACCTCTGCTATTACAGTGGAGACAGACAGTAACAACAGCAGCAGTATTAGAGCTCGACACGACACGACACGACACGACACGACACGACACGACACGACACGACACGACACGACACGACACGACACGACACGACACGACACGACACGACACCCATCAAATACACATGCCTAGCCCCCAACCTCTCTCAATGCACTAGGTTTTGGAACCCACATCCCTTGCTTAGCAAGAGCGATGTCGGAAAGGGCGAGTCCCTCAGTCAGAAAATGCCAAGTATAGTTCTACTGTCCATGATTCACATAACCAGGATAAAACCACTTTATTACTCCTGTCCCAATAACAAAGAAACTGGGGATCCCACAGCAGCCAAAGTGACCATTTGAGCAGGCAGTCCCATCATGCTAGGCGGGGTGGGTGTGCCCATGCAAATAAGATCAGGCCCTGAAGGCCTTTTCCACAACTCACCACTAGATGTCAGGGTAGAGGTCATCCTGAGTCATCTAACATTACAAATTGTAATCAAGTCACCCTTTAACCTTCCCTTTCTTAAACTGAATAGACTGAGCTCTTTGCGACTTTCACTATGAGGCATCTTGTCTAATCCTTTCACCAGTCTTGGGCCTCTTCTCCAAACCCTCTTCAAATTTATCAACATCCTTGCTGAACTGTGGGCACCGGAACTGGACACGGGGTTCCAGCATCAGTTGCACCTCTGCCAAATACAGAGTATCCGACTTGAGAGTCCCATTTACACTTCCCAGAATCACATTAGATCTTTTGGCCACAGCATCGCACTAGAAGCTTGTGTTCAGCTGATTATCCACCAAGACCCCCAAGTTGTTTCCAGAGTCCCTGCTTCCCAGGCTAGACTCCCTCACCCTGTAACTATGGCCAACTGTCTTTGCTCTGAGGAGAGGGGCAGCTTTATGTTATTTGCCACCCCAAGCACAACAGGCAGGCGTCTTTCGGCGGCGCTCCTGCGCACAGTCCACTGGTCATGTGGATTCAGCGGCACACCAGCAGGAGGTCCGCTGGTCACGCGGATTCGGCGGCACACCTGCAGGAGGTCCGCTGGTTACGCAGATTCAGCGGTACACCTGCAGGAGGTCTGCTGGTCACGTGGATTCAGCGGCACACTTGCAGGAGGTCTGCTGGTTACGTGGATTCGGTGGCACACCTGCAGGATGTCTGCTGGTTACGCAGATTCAGCGGCACACCTGCAGGAGGTCTGTTGGTCACGTGGATTCAGCGGCACACCTGAAGGAGGTCCGCCAGTTACGCGGATTCAGCAGCACACTTGCAGGAGGTCTGCTGGTCACGCGGATTCAGCAGCACACTTGCAGGAGGTCTGCAGGTTATGCGGATTCGGCGACATACCTGTGGGAGATCCGCTAGTGCTGTGCAATTCGGCGTCCCCGCTGCCGAATTGCTGCCGAAGCCGTGGGACCAGCGGATCTCCTGCAGGCATGACACCAAAAGCCATCTGCCTGCCGCCCTCACAGCAACTGGCAGGCTGCCCCCCGTGGCTTGCCATCCCAGGCACGCACTTGGTGTGCTGGTGCCTGGAGCCGCCCCTGTCTGATGAGAGGGAGCCTAAGACTGAAATCCTCCCTAAAACAGGAGAGTTCAGCTAAACTAACTAAACCACCATCTCCAGTAACAATTATTAATGATTAAAATGACTATTTACAAAACGTAAAGAGAAAAACTTCAGTGGAGCAAGAGACCGGACACTGCTGCTGGCTCTGTCTCTCAGGCAGGGGCCGTGATAAAGAACTGAGGGTTGGCTGGTTGCTCAACCCCCATTGTGCCCTCGGTAAGAGGGGGTTTGAGGACATGGAGTGCAGCTAACACATCCGATCTCCAGTGCATGGGGCACATGGGCACCAGAAGTGCAGCACATCCGGCAAGCAGTCAACTTCAATGGAGGTTACAGTTTGGTACAGATATATCCCACTCTGTCACAGCGGTAATCCTGTTACCTTGCCAGTGTAGGGGATTCCAGCCTTGTAGGTATTGTCAGCGTCCTCAAAGGTCACCGTAGCGATTTCAGACACAATGTCACAGCTCTTGGTCACGTTGAGCTCCACCCCTAGCAGGAGAGGGAGGGACAATAGGAGCAAGGTGCCGGGGGCAACACCAGAGTTCAGGCTACGTCCCAGATTTCTCTCCATAACAATCCGCTGTCATGGAGTGTGGGGTAGTCTGGTCCTGCACCCCTCTTCCTGGGACTCACAGTGAATCTCAGGCAGCCAGTGAAACAGAAGGTTTATTGGACAACAGGAACACAGGATACAGCAGAGCTTGTAGGCACAACCAGGACCCCTCAGTCAAGTCCTTCTGGGGTTCAGGAAGCTTAGTCCCAAGCTAGGGATTCCCTGAATTCCAATCACCCAGCCCACAACCGAAAGTGAACTCACTCCCTCCAGAAGGCCACTTCCTTTGTCCAGCTTCCCGGGCAAAGGTGCTGACCCCCTCCCCTGCTACCTGGCTCAGGTTACAGGCTTAGGTCCTGTCCCTCACCTAAAGATCTCCCCAGCTCTCCCATCCTCCACACAGACAGTCCCTACTCCATCACATCTCTCCCCCCTTCGAGACTGAACTGAGCAGGGTCACTCTGCCCAGTGACCTGGGGAAGTTCAGGGCCCCCTCTCCGGGACAATGCGTCCGCTGTCAGGTTGGCACTTCCCTTCACATGGACCACATCCATGTCATAGTCCTGCAGGAGCAGGCTCCACCTCAGGAGCTTGGCCTTGGTTCCTTTCATCTGGTGCAGCCAGGTCAGAGGAGAGTGGTCGGTGTACATGGTGAAGTGTGGGTGGCTATGGAGCTAAAGTGGGGCACAAACCTTTGATAGTACCCAGCCACTCCAATAAAGGCCTGGACCTGCTTTTTGGTTTGGGGAGCAGGCCAGTCTCTGATCACCTCTACCTTGGCTGGTTCTGGTTTTAGGCAGCCGCTTCCCACCCAATGGCCCAGGTAAGATACTTCAGCCATCCCCACTTTGCACTTCTCAGCCTTTACGGTCAACCCAGCCTCTCAGAGTCGGTCCAGTACTTGTTTAACCTGGGACACTTGGTCCTCCCAGGTCCGGCTAAAGACACAGATGTAGTCAATATACACCACGACAAAACTCTCCATCCCCCTCAGTAGCTGATCCACCAGGCGCTGGAAGGTGGCCGGCACTTCCTTCAGGCCGAGGGGCAGGGTCAAAAACTCGTAGAGCCCCAGAGGGGTGATAAAGGCTGATTTCAGCCTGGCATCTGCGTCCAGCGGCACTTGCCAGTAGCCCTTTGTAAGATCCATGGTGGTGAGGTACCGAGCACCTCCCAGCTTGTCTAGGAGCTCGTCAGGCCTGGGCATAGGGTAGGCATCAGATACGGTGATGGCATTGAGCTTTCGATAGTCCACACAGAACCGGATTGACCCATCCTTCTTGGGGACCAGCACCACTGGCGAGGCCCAAGGGCTGAAATACGGCTGGATCACCCCCAAAGCCAGCATGTCCCTGACCTCCCTTTCTAAGTCCTGGGCAGTTTTCCCGGTGACCCAAAAAGGGGAGCATCTTATAGTGGGATGTGACCTGGTCTCCAGCCGGTGGACAGTTAAATTAGTGCATCCAGGCTGGCTGGAAAACAGCTGTCGGTACAGATGCAGCACCTCTCTGATCTCAGCGTGCTGGGCTGGGGTCAGCTGATCAGAGAGGGGAATCGCCTCCAGGGGGAAACCAGCTTTTGTCCCAGGGAATAGATCTACTAAGGGGTCATCTCCCTGCTCCTCCCAATGTCCCCACACGGCCAACACTACATTCCCCCTGTCATAGTATGGTTTCATCATGTTCACATGGTACACCCGGCAGTGATGTGCCCAGTTCGACAGCTCCACCACATAGTTTACCTCATTCAGTTGCTTGACAACATTGAAGGGCCCTTCCCAGGCTGCCTGGAGTTTGTTTTTCCTCACGGGGATGAGAACCATCATTTGATCCCCAGTGGCAAAGGCACAGGCACGCGCCGTGCGGTCATACCAGACCTTCTGCCTCCTCTGGGCTCGGGCCAGATTCTCCCTGGCCAGGCCCATGAGCTCGGCCAGTCTTTCCCGGAAGGTCAGGACATACTCCACCACTGACTCTCCCTCGGGAGAGGCCTTCCCCACCCATTTGTCTCTCATTAGGTCTAGGGGCCCCCTTACCTGCCTTCCATACAACAGTTTGAAAGGTGAAAACCCGGTAGATTCCTGGGGTATCTCCCTGTACGCGAACAGCAAGTGAGGTAAGTACTTGTCCCAATCCTGCGGGTGCTGGTTCATAAATGTTTTTAGCAACATCTTCAGCGTCCCGTTGAACCTTTCCACCAGCCCGTTGGATTGGGGGTGATACACTGAGTCCCAGTTGTGCTGGACCCCACATTTCTCCCACAAGCACCAGAGCAGGGTCGACATGAAGTTGGACCCCTGGTCTGTTAAGACCTCCTTGGGGAACCCCACCCGGCTGAAAATGGTCAGCAGCGCATCTGCCACTGTGTCTGCTTCGATAGAGGATAAGGCCACCGCCTCGGGGTAGCGAGTGGCAAAATCTACCACCACCAGGATGTATTTCTTCCTCGACTGGGTCGCCTTGCTGAGAGGTCGCAATATGTCCATGGCCACCTTCTGGAAAGGTTCTTCTATGATGGGTAAAGGCCTCAAAGCCGCTTTCCTCTTGTCCCGGGCCTTCTCCACCCTCTGGCAGGGGTCACAGGACTGGCAGTACTGTCGGACCTGGGTAAAGACCCCAGGCCAGAAAAAGTTCTGTAGCAGCCTCTGCCTGGTGCGCTGGATTCCCTGGTGCCCTGCGAGAGGGATGTCATGGGCCAGGTACAGCAGCTTGTGGTGAAACTTCTGGGGAACCACCAGCTGCCTCCTGATCCCCCATGACTCTACTTCCCCTGGGGGAGCCCATTCTCGGTACATGAACCCCTTTTCCAACAGGAACCTCTCCTTGCAAGCTCTCCTTATGGACTGTACCGCACTGAGGTCGGCCCAGTCCCTGGGCTTCCGCAAGGAGGGATCTTTCTGCAACTCGGCCTGGAACTCAGCAGCTGGGACAGGGAAGGGGACCTGCTCTCTCTCATCGGCTGGGTCTGAGGCCGCAGCCTCTCTGAGCCGTGT
Source organism: Gopherus evgoodei (assembly GCF_007399415.2). Classification (NCBI taxonomy): domain Eukaryota; kingdom Metazoa; phylum Chordata; order Testudines; family Testudinidae; genus Gopherus; species Gopherus evgoodei. Next base: position 11,900,234 of record NC_044344.1, on the reverse strand, counting down.
CCCTGGGTGTTCCCTCCCCACCAGGTTAGGGTCCTGCGCCTCGGGCAGAGTACCTTCCCCGCTGTTGGGGTGCAGTGCCCTTCGCTGACTCTGACTACGAGTCACGACCAGGGCACTCTGGGTGTTACTAGGCCAGACCTCGAGGTCCCCTCCCATTAACACGTCCGTGGGCAAATGTGGGTGTACCCCCACATCCTTGGGACCCTCCTTGGCCCCCCACTTCAGGTGTACTCTCACCACGGGCACCTTGAATGGGGTCCCGCCCACACCCATCAGGGTCAGGTAGGTGTCGGGCACCATCTGATCTGAGGCCACCACCTCGGGCCGGGCCAGCGTCACTTCTGCGACCGTGTCCCAGTACCCAGTGACCTCCCTCCCATCTACCTCCAGGGGAACAAGACACTCTCTCTGGAGGGGCAGTCCCACGCCCACCCTGTAAACCAAAAACTCGCAGCCTGGAGCATCCAGCCCCCCACAGGAGCTGACCTGGGGCCCTTCTCCCTCCTTCGCAGGCGGTACGCAGCCAGTCTCCCTTTCCTGAGAACGCTGCCCCTCGTCCAGCTGGGTCTCTACCAAGTTAATCTGGTGTGGGGTTGGTCTGCTCAGTCTGTCCTTGAGCCTGGGGCACTGGGACCGTATGTGGCCCCTCTGGCCACACTGATAGCAGCTCATGTCCCGTTGGTCCCCTCGAACTGGTCAGTTGTCCCTGATGCTGGGCGTTCCCCTTGGGAGGGGGTTCTCATATTCCCCCTTTGGGAGGTCCCAGGATGACTCTCTCTGCATCGCGGTGGGCCTGTTCCTTTGCGACTCCTCCCTGCCACCCCCCGACCGGCACTTCACAAACTCATCAGCCAGCCGCCCTCTATGTCACGGGTTCTCTGGCGTTTGGTCCCTCAAAAACAGCCTCAGGTCAGATGGGCGCCGCTCATACAGTTGCTCCAGTACCAGCAGTTTAACCAGGTCCCCCTTCGTCTGGGCCTCATCGGCCCACTTGCTGGCGTATCCCTCCGTGTGGACGGCTAGTTGCAGATATGAGACCTCAGGGGTTTTATCCTGACTCCGGAACCTCTCCAGGTACATCTCAAGAGTCAGCCCAAACTCGCACAGCAGGGCCTGCTTGAATAGTTCATAGTTCCCTTTCTCCTCCTCTCCCAGCTGGCAGTACAATGCCACGGCCTTGGGGTCCATTAAGGGACTGAGAACCCGGAGCCTGTCTGCCGGAGCTACCTGGTGCAGCTCGCAGGCCATCTCAAAGGCATCCAGGAAGTCATCCTTGTCCTTCCCCTCCTTACGCTGGGCCAGGATGCACTTAAAGCTCTGCGCAGTCCTGGGCCCCCCTCACTCACTGCAGCCGGGGGCCCGCTGCCCCTCAGCCTCGCCAGTTCCAGTTCATGATGACGCTGTCTCTCTTTCTCCTCCAATTCCCGCTGTCTTTGTCTCTCCTCATGTTCCCTCTGTCTCGCTTCATGTTCCCTCTGTCTCTCCTCACGTTTCCTCTGTCTCTCTTTCTCCTCCCGGTCATGTTCTCTCTGTCTCTCATGATCCTCCAGCTCTCTCAGTTTTAGCTCTCTCTCCCATTCCAGCCACTTCCGCTCCATGGATGCCGAGCTTCGCCGGGATGATCTCCTGCTGGCGGGTGAGCTTCACCGGGAGGATCCCCTGCTGGCTGGGGGGGTCACAGTGCCCTTGGCATTCACTGGGCTTCTCCAAGCCCTTCCCCTACGCATAGGAAGTGGGGGTCTCGGGAAGCTTTCAGCAGCCAGCTGACCACTCCCAGCAGGGACAGACACTGATGCCTGCGCTGCATCTGCCAGGCTGCTTCCCTCAGAGACAAGGATCAGTTCATTCAAGCGATCTCCCTCCTCCAGCTGGGCAATCAGCTGGTCCTTGGTGAGCCTCCCTCTGCGCAGCCCCCTCTGCTTGTACAGCTCCACCAGGTCACACTTGCGCCGCTTGGCATACATCTTCCTGCTGGCCACTCACAGGCCAGGGTGCTTGCCACTCCCCACGGTTTCCAGGGGGACCCCTAGTGCACCAGCCCTTCTTGAGGTCACCGCCTCTCTGCCAGGGTCGTGCTGCAGACTCCTCTGCCCATGGGACCACTCGCTGCAATCCCCCGGGGGACCCTGTTACTGCAAAGTCCTTCTCACTGGGCACACACTCCCAGGGGTTAATCACCCCTGAAGTTGTCCCTTTGTTTTACTGCTCCCCAGTCACTTACTGCAGGAAGCGCCGTCCATGGGGTGCAGTAGATCCCGGCGCTGCCACCAGTTGTCATGGAGTATGGGGGAGTCCGGTCCTGCACCCCTCTTCCTAGGACTTACAGTGACTCTCAGCCAGCCAGTAAAACAGAACGTTTATTGGACAACAGGAACGCAGGATACAGCAGAGCTTGTAAGCACAGCCAGGACCCCTCAATCCAGTCCTTCTGGGTTCAGGAAGCTTAGTCCCCAGATAAGGATTCCCTGAATTCCAACCACCCAGCCCAAAACCGAAGCTGAACTGCCCTTCCTCCAGCCGGCCCCTTCCTTTTGTCTGGCTTCCCGGGCAAAGGTGCTGACCCCCTCCCACCCACCTGGCTCAGGTTACAGGCTTAGGTCCTGTCCCTCACCTAAAGACTTCCCCAGGTCTCCCAACTCCATCACATCCGCCCAGCCATTTCTTCCCCCTCTCGCTATGGAAAGGAGGGTGTGATTAGGGGAGAATTTGGGAGGTTCAGCTGCGGTCAGAGAAGGATTTTCCTGGGGAATCTGGAAACTAGAATATTTAGATCCACCTTCCCCTGGGGCTTAATCCCAAACCAGCCACGTGACATTTGCCAGCAGGGTCTCCTGGCTCTGCGTCCCTTTCCCCAGCAGAGAGCTCCTTTACTGAATGGCCCCAGAGCTGACCCCGCACACAGGCCTCTCAGCACAGGGCCTGCCCCCAGAAAGGGCCATTTTCAGAAGTGCCCAGTGACGCGTTGCTGTTCTGGACCAACTCTCCTCCAGCCACTTCGCCATCGCTGATGTCAGCACCCGAGGGTAACGTTGTAGCCACCCCACAGTTACAGTTTTCAGCCAAATGGGTGTCGGCCAGTCTGGAAATCAGGATTCTTCTGGGTTAAATGTGGAGTTATCTGGGTTCGTTACTAAGCGATTAGCACTTGCTGTTTTGAACGCTAAGCGCTAACGTCACTGAGGCTGTGACTCAGGGCCCAGCGACACAGGCTGGGCCGTCACTCCACTCTGCCAGCTCAGTCCACAGCCAGAGGACACTCGCGGGAAGGTGTTTAGTCTTTGCATGAAGGTGCCCAGGTCTGAACTCATGAGGGATCGATCCCAGTGATGGGCTGAACCAGAACCCCAGATCCAACCCCCCCCAGCGCTACCTCTGGGCCCATCTCTAAAGCAGCTGGGCTACAAATGACATGACCACATGTGCAAGTGAGACCCCTCTGCCCCTGGGGGTTTAGTGCTGGGGGCATGCACGTGTGCTTGATTTCAGTCCTACCTGTCCCCTCCTCCACGAGAGAGGCCTTGGCCTGGAGGCTCATCCTGTAGCCAGAGTGGGTCAGGTTGAAGGGAGCCGTCCCCACCTCTCTGGAAAAGCAGCCGTTGCTGTCAGTCTGGAGGGAGAGAATCACAGCCCGTTAGCAGCAGCTCTGCACCAGGCCCCGCAGGTGTCTGCTCAGCAGGTCTCTAATCAAGCTTGGCCTGGTTAGTGCTGGGACGGGAGACCACCCAAAGAAAACCAGGGTGCTGAAGTCAGCAGCAGGGGGCGCTCTCACCTTGGAATCAGCCTGACACCGGTACCCCAGCACGGCGCTAGGGGGCGCTGTGCAGCTGGCGCTGCTGTGGGTGGGATGAGACGTAAAACAGGCCCTGGCCACTCGTGCCCATCACAGATCCCCTGGTGCTTGTCCCCCGTCGTCGTGGTAACGCTGGCTGATTCCAATCGGCCCCTCCCAGCCCCCCCCCCAAGGACTGAGAGCATTCGGGGAGATCTGCCCCCGCCCAATGAGAGCTGCTGATCAGGACGGGTGGCCCCATAACCTGGGGAACTAGCCTAGGTCTGGAGAGACCTGGGGGCAAGTCCCTGCTCTGCCGCAGGCTGCCTGCAAGTCGCTCTGAGTACGGCTCCAGCAGAAACCCCCTGCGGCCGCGAGTCTGAGCCCAGACCTGCTGACCCCACTTGCGCTGCGGGGCTAGAACCAGCAGGTCGACGGTCGGGTCCAGGCACTAGACCCGGGGAGAGGGAAGAGTCGCAGAGCCCAGGCTCCAGCCGAGCATCTACACTGTTCCTTTAGCCCCACGGCGCAAGCCCCAGGCAGCAGAGCTGGGCTCGGAGATGCTGCCGCAGGGTTTTTGCTGCCCAGACGGACCCTGAGCATTTCCGTGCCTCAGTTCCCCATCTGTACAATGGGGACAGTGAGGCACTGAGATATTGTGGGGAAGGGGGGCCGTAGAAGTCCCTAGGCCAGCTACACAGCTGCCAGTCCTCACTCCCAGCCTGCCAGACGGGGACCCGGACGGATCCAGGGCCTGATTTGAGTGCACTTACACCAGCTTTACACCAGTGTCACCAACCTCATCACAGCAGATCACAGCCCCGCTCTGGTCAGTGTAAGAAAAACATGGAGAGGAGCCTCCTCCAGCAGCATGTCATGTACCTGCCCCCTCCCCAGTCGCACTCACCTGGCCAGTAAGCTCCAGGCACCAGAGACCCCAGTACCAGACATCTTCTGATTCTTCCTCCCGACAGAGGCGGGCCTGGACCTTTCCCAGGACGGGCTTCCCGTAAGTGTTTCTGTTTAGCAGAGGGGAGGGAAAGGGTAAGTGGGAGGAGAGGGGGCCAACACCCCTGCCTATCGAGGGGTCCCTGCTGGGGTGGGGCTGGTTATGTGGGTGGGAGTGAGAGCCCCAAGGAGCCCTGTCTGGCCATGAGCTTGGGGCAGAGGGGGGCGCAGGCAGGCAAAAGGCAGGTCAGATCCTGGCCCGGGGGGCAGGGGAGGGGAGTCAGGCCCAGGCAGTACCAGCCCCCCCTTTACCCGCCTGGCAGGGCTGCTTTCACACTCACCGGCCGCACACCCGCAGCAGGAGCGTCTCATCCAGCACCGTCACCACGGGGGGCAGCTCCAGGATCACTTCGAACTTGGGCAGCACTGGGGGGCAGAGAGGGATGGGGTGAAACCAACCCGCGGCCCCGACTCGGGGGTTTCATCGCGATCCTCGGCCTTCGAGCTTCTCCCCGGGTCGTGCAGCCCCCACCAACCTGCCAGCCAGGCGGGAAGGGGAAGGGCCCAGAAATGGAACAGGACTGGGAAGAGGCTGCAGGCTGCAGCAGTAGGGTTGCCTGGTGTCAGGTTTTCGACTGGGATGCCTGGTCGAAAAGGGACCCTAGCAGCTCCAGCTGGCACCACAGACCGGGCTGTTAAAAGTCCGGTTGGCAGCGCAGTGGAGCTAAGGCAAAGTCCCTGCCTGCCCTGGCTCCACACCACTCCCGGAAGCGGCAGCATGTCCCCACACCGGCTCCTACCCCTAGGGGCAGCCATGGGGCTCCATATGCTACCCCTGCCCCAAGCACTTGTTGAGGATCAGGGTGGTGGGAGGCAGTTGGGGGGGTCAGGAGCAAGTGTCTGGGGTGAGGGTGGGAGTTGGTGGCAGTTGTTTCAAGGGCAACATCAGAGCTCTTCTCTCCCCCTCCCCCGCAGGAGCCAGAGGAGGTTTTTTGGGGGGAGAGGACGGAGAGGGGGTTGCTGACATTTCCCTCCCCCTCCCAGCAACACCAGCTCTGGGAAGGGTGTTTATGTGTGAAGAGCCACTTGTGCTCCAGGCTGGGGGGCACAGGGCAGATGTGGTGGGGGCTGGGCAGAGGTGTGTCTGGGGGCACAGGGCAGATGTGGGTGGGTGCTGGGCTGGACAGAGGTGAGGCTGGGGGCACAGGGCAGATGCGGTGGGTGCTGGGCTGGGCAGAGGTGGATCTGGGGGCACAGGGCAGATGTGGGTGGGTGCTGGGCTGGGCTGGACAGAGGTGGGACTGGGGGCACAGGGCAGATGTGGGTAGGTGCTGGGCTGGGCTGGACAGAGGTGGTGCTGGGGGCACAGGGCAGATGTGGGTGGGGGCTGGGCTGGGCTGGGCTGGACAGAGGTGGTGCTGGGAGCACAGGGCAGGTGTGGGTGGGTGCTGAGTTGGGACTGGGGGGACAGAGTTAGCTGCTGGGGGTTGGTGAGATGCTGGAAGCTCCGCCCCATCCAGCAGCCAGCGACCTCCAGCAGCGGGAGCCAGGACCAGCCCCCGCGATAACTTTGGTGACACGGTAACTGACCCCGTCCACCTCCCACACACACTGGGGGAAGGGGGTGGGGCTACAGAAATCCAAAGTCAGACCAAAAGCATGGACCAGCCTTGGTTCTGACTCATGACGCTGGTGTGTTTCAGGCCGGTCATACCGAAATCCCCAGCTTTGTATCTCCCCAGTGGCGCCGACCTGAGACCTCCCCCAGGGCCCTAGGGCAAAGTAGAGCAGGGTTGGGGTGGGCCAGGGAGGCTGAATTCCCCCTCCCCCAGGGCCCTACTGCGGGAGGAGTGGGCATGGGGTGGCTGAGGCCAGGAGAGCTTGGAGCTGGCTGGGCCAGTCCCAGGGGTCTGAGCTCCCAGAGATCCTCTGACAGGGACCCATGGACACCTCGCCCCAGGGAGACTTAGGAATCCCCCTCCTGCCCCATGTGCCAGAGCCACAGCCTCAGTCACTGCCCTGGGATCCGCTGCGCACCGTATTCCTCCACGCTGAACGAGTGCCTCGTCCCCTGCGCCTCGATGGCGTACGTCCCCAGGGCTGGCTCTGCAGACAGCGGGAGGGACAGATCCATGATGCCCTGCTGCGGAGTCACATCTCGCCACTGGGCGATGCGGTTCTCGCTGGGATCCTGGCACACGGACACGCCCTGCTCAGCTGCTGCCCCCACACACGGCTTGTCGCTGGCAGCCCCCGAGTGCCTCGTGCTGCCAACGGGGGCTGGATCGACGCCCGGGGGCTCAAACCCTTCTCCTCAGCCTGGAGCAGGTACCGCCAGGCAGTCTCTGGGAAAGGGGGCCCCTGCCAGCACCCCTCAGCCCTGACCTGAGGGCAGCGCCCCTGCAGGGAACAGGCTCCTGAGGGACACCCCATCTCCAGCCTGGACAAAGCCCAGGGAACTCGCTGTAGGGACCGTTTCCATCTCAGTGCTAGGCCTCTCTGGGTGTGTTCCCTGTCCCTCTCCCCCCACGCAGCCTCCCCAATCCTCCACCCCTCCCCTCTGCCCCTGCCTCTCCCAGAGACCCTCCCTCCTCCTCTGCCCTTCCTCCATCAGGCTCCCAAGGGAGCTCTCTGCTGAACTGCCCACTGGCCTGATCAAGTCACTGCCTGACCCAGAGTTCGGGGGCTGGGAACATTTGGGGTTAGCAACTCAGGCAGGGATCCCAGCCAGGCCCAAACTCACCTGCCTCCCGGACAGACAGCCCCAGACGCTGCAAACGCAGGGTGGGGAGGACGTACCCCGATGGCACAAATGTCCCCTCCCTGCCCCCCATGGGGCCCAGCCCAGAAACGCCCTGTGCTCTGGGACCCTTTGCACCCCCACAGCAGGGCAGAGGGGTCTAGGGCTGGATTGCTGGACACTGTGGTCACAGCTCAGACTTCTCTGGGATCCCCATGACTGAACACCCCCGAGTGCCCTCGGATGAGCCAGACAGGAAGAGGAGGAGGCTGGAGAGGCACACACTGACCTGCACGGTCACCAGGGGCAGCTGCAAAGCAAACAAACAGACAGGAGATGGCTGGTTAGAGCGACAGGAAACACCCATCGCTGCCCCCGGGTCTGCCTGTGACCTCCCCAGGGCCGGGGTGTCTCTGGGGCCATGGGGGATCATGTGGACTGCAGCGAGGGTGACAGAGAAAGCAGGGACAGGAAGTGGAGCCCATGAGGCTGGAGCCCTCGCACCTCCCATGGGCCCCTCCTCTCCTTCCTGCGGAGGCGGGTACAGGGCAGTGGGTGGCTGGTCTGTGCGTGGAGGAGCAGGGTGAGATGCTGGGGTCTCTGCCAAGGGGCAGTCTGAGGGCCGGGGATCTGCGTTGCAGCCAGTGCCCGGGCAAGGTGGCTGGGAGGGGAGCTGTCAATCTGTATTTCCACACTGGGCCCGATTCTGCCACCTCACTCAGCGCGCACAGCATGGTTAGGCTGGAAGGCGGGGGGGCTGGCATCCACAGCCAATCACAGACAGCACTAAAGCCAGTGGGTGCCCTGCGCCCTCACTCCGGCTCCATGCAATGTGCAATCAACCCTCTCTGCGCAGTGAAGAGACTGCAAACAACAGAGGCCACTGCCCAAGGCACTAGGGGGCTGCTCCAGGGGGCTGCTCCACACAGCTGTTTTCAGCAGGCCAGCACAAGCCCTGCTACTGCAAATCTGTTACCTGCCCTGGGAGACTCGCCCCCTGCAGCAGTGTAGACCAGAGTGGCGATGAGGCATTCCCAGAATACTGGAAATCCCAGTACTTCCAGGATTGGCATGGGCCTGTCCCCGCTGGTGTGACCTCGCACACTCAGTGTGTGTGAGTTCATGCCAGCACGGGCGGAGCTTTGGGCTCTTCCAAATGGCATCCCCCATCCAATACCAGAGACAAGCATGCACTGGACGGGGGCAAACCACCCATGAAGAGGACTGTCCGATTTCAAACCGGATGAACGGCCTGCCTGGTGTAGACAAACCTAACGTGTCCAGTGCTCCAGGGCCCTGTTACCCTGCCCCCATTCCCCCAGTCCCTGCTCTCACCTTCCGGGTACTGGGAACGAAGTCTTTGTCCAAACTGACGATTCGAAACTTCACTGGAAAGGAGCAGAGGCAGAGGCGGGAATCAGCCCCGGCTCGGTTTGTCTGAGTGAATTCCCAGCTGGGGAAGGTGCCAGCCAGACGCCCTGGGCACTGACGGCCTCTGTGAACCCGCAGAATGCGCCCAGCCCGGGCAGCGCAGCGCCAGCTTCCCCCCGCTGCCCTCTGCCAATGAGCCACGGCCCTGCCCTGCGTGGCTGGAGGCTGCTCGGGGAGGCCGATCGGTGCCCCCTGCAGTGTCTGTGCCATCGGCAAGGACAGGATGAGACCCCCACTTGGTTCCATACAGGCCCCCAAACAGGCCTCAGGCTTTGGGCCTCTTCTCCCCTGGGGCCGGGTGCAGACAGGGGCCTAGAAGTGAGAGTCCCGAATCCCCCGCTAGGACCCCAGCCCGACCCCAGTGCCCGGGAGTCCTTCCAAAGGGCCTGGGGCCCCAGGAAACTCCCTCCAGCAGCTCCTGCTCTCTCACCTGTCTGTCCCGGCTTGTAGACGGCCTTGTCCGTCTGCACAAAGGTCCCAGGCTGCAGCGCCCGCAGCAGCACTTTCTTCCGCTCAGAGAACTGCCAGGCATCTCCCCGGATCGAGATGTGCAGCTCTGCCACTTCCTGCTGCCCCCCGGACGGGGCAGGAACCTGCACACGGGGACCCCAGCAAGGCCACAGTAGCCGGTAATGGGCCAGTCGTGGTGCAGACCCACTATCGTGGGCGGATGGGGGGCAGTGGTGTTTGTGAGTCCCTGTTCCAGCCCCCCCCAGACACAGGAACCCCCATCCCCAGTCTGGGGGACCTGAATGGGAGGGAACCTGGGTTGCTCGATGGAGTTGGAAGCCAAGGCTCTCTCTGTGCCCCCCACCCTGTCCCCACTCCCTCCTGCCTGTCGCTGCTGAGGGATGGGCTCAAGTTCTGTGGCTACAGCTTTTCATTGAGTGACCAGCACTGTGCCCATGGCCAGTCCCCTGAGCCCTGCTGTGCCCGGGGCCTTAGGCTGGGCTGGGGCTGCAGACCGGGGCTGACGGACTCTGTGCCCATGGCCAGTCCCCTGAGCCCTGCCGTGCCCGAGGCCTTAGGCTGGGCTGGGGCTGCAGACCTGGAGCTGACAGGCTCTGTGCCCATGGCCAGTCCCCTGAGCCCTGCTGTGCCCGTGGCCTGAGGCTGGGCTGGGGCTGCAGACCGGGGCTGACAGGCTCTGTGCCCATGGCCAGTGCCCAGGGCCGTGCCGATGGCTGCGGGCGGGGGCTTACCTGGAAGCGCACGTTCTCCTGCAGATGGGGCTCCCGGACCTCTCTCTCCAGCAGGGTGATAGTGCTAGTTCCATTCTTCCTCTCCAGCCAGACGCTCACCCGGACGGTCTCGTTGAGGTCGCTGAGATGAACTGACACCGTCCCGGTGTGTGGGTGGTAGAGCTCGGCTGGGCTCACCACCACATAGTGCCTGGGGAGGGGAAAGCACCGGGGCAGTGGGGGAGGGGACAGCCCAGAGCCTCCCCCAGGACCGGGGGTGACTCCCAATTTCTGAGTGTCCCTCCAGCTGGGGACAGCGCTGCGTCGATGGTGCTGGAGGCTGATTAGTTTCTCTAACCACAGGGCAGGGGCAGGGCAAGGCCCCCCTGCTTCTTCTCCTGCCCTATCCTGCCTCTCGCGGAGCTGGAGGGCAGGGGCGGCTCTAGACATTTTGCCGTCCCAAGAGGGGGAGTGCTCCGCCGGTCACCGGTCCCGCGGCTCCGGTGGACCTCCCGTGGGCGTGCCTGCGGAGGGTCTGCTGGTTCTGCGGCTCCACCGAAGCCACAGGACCAGTGGATCCTCCGCAGGCGTGCGGCCGAAGGCTGGCTGCCTGCTGCTGTCCCGGCGACTGGCAGAGCGCCCCCCGCGGCTTGCCGCCCTAAGCAGGCACTTGGCACGCTGGGGCCTGGAGCCGCCCCTTCTGGAGGGGCCCGGGGGCGCAGACGGGCTCAATCCCCCTCCATCCCCGGCCTCTTGGCTGCTCGGTCTGCCCAGAAAGGGGCAGCTAGTGGTGCTGAGAGTGAGCAGAGACCCCTGTGCACGGCAGCGGGGGCTGGTCAGCCTGGGGCTGTGCTGAGCACCTGAGCCCTTTGTGGCCAGTAACTGGCTTAGATACAGCCCCACCCCCACCCCCAGCCCAGTCTGCACCCTGGGGCCTCCGCCCGCCCTCGCAGGAACCCTTCGGTGTTTGCACCTTGGGGGCACTGCCCGGTTCTGCTGAGACATTCGTTTAATGCGCTGGGATCGTTGGTAATTACTGTTCTATTGCACTGGTGCCTAGAGGCCCAGCCCTGCCTGGCCCCCTGCGCTGGGGCTGGACAGACCCACAGGGAGAGACAGGCCGCAGTCCGAGGAGGTGACAGGCTGACGGGAGCAGGCGGCCGCAGAGGATCATCACCCCATGGCACAGGGGAGCTGAGGCTCAGAGGGTCGGTGTCTGGCTGGGGGTGCACAGGGTGTCTGTGGCAGAGTCGGGCACTGAACCCAGCTCTCCACACCCCAAGCCACTGCCTTAAGCAGGGCCACCTTCCCCCGATGCTGGAAGGGGCAGGACCAGGGGGCCCAGGAGGGACCCAGCCTCAGGGACTGAGCTCCCAGGAGAGAACAGACCTGTTCCGTCAGTTTCGGACCAAGCAGCCGCCTCATCGGTGCCCGCGGCTGCTTCCAACACTCACCCCGCACCGCCCACCACGTGGACAGACAGACAGGCAGACATGGACAGGGCTTACGGCTCTGCAGACGTCCCAGCTGTGAGGTGCAGGAGCAGCAGCAGGCAGGTTACTGGGCCCCCCATTCCTGGGGTGCAGGCAGACGGGCAGGCACAAGGGGACACACACACGTCACCCCCCTCTGGGTCCTTCTTCCTCCCTCTCTCCCCCGCTCTGTGCTGGAGACCAGCCTGCTCTGCCCTGATACAGACTCTGGAGCCGGAGCTTCGCTTTGATCCGGGGTAAACAAGGGTCCTGTCAGGTCTCTGGCTGGGGTTGGGGACGCAGCCAGGACAATATTTACCCACCGCCCCCAGCTGCTGGATTCAAGGCTCTGACAGTTCTTGCAGCTGGAGTCAGAGGATGCTGCCTGGCAAAAGGTCAGACGAGCCAGGAGGCCCCTTGCATTGGTCAGATGGCAGGGGGTGGGACAGGGCCGGTGCAATCATTTAGGGCACTGGGATTTGGGGGGGGGGGGCAACATTTTCTTCGGCAGTGTCCGCAGCGGCCGGATCTTCAGCTGTCCTGGTCGCCGCCAGCATTTAGGCGGAGGGAGCTGGGGGAGCGCGGGAAGAACCACCGGCAGCAAGTGTGGGGAACTCCCCACTCCAGCTCACGCTTGCCCTGCCTCCTCCCCCAGCACGCCGTGGCTGTTTCACTTCTCCTGCCTCCCAGGCTTGCGCCACCTAAGCTGATTGGTGCTGCAAGCCTGGGAGGCGAGAGAAGTGACGCAGCGACGGCGTGCTTGGGGTGCTCATGCGTGTAGCAGGAGTGAGCTGGGGCAGGGGGGTGCCTCAGGGCGGGGGCAGGAGGGTGCAAGGTGGAAGGTTCGCCTAGGGAGCGAAACATCCTTGCACCGGCCCTGGGGTGGGACCCCTCTGGGGGTGGGTGGGGGTGCAGTAGCCGGGATGCTGAGGAAGCCCTGGCAGGAGCAGGGGGGAGGAGCTTGCTGAGAAATGAGTTCGTTGAAGTGGGTTCAGGCAGCGCCCCCACTACTGCAATGCAAATGAGAAGAACGTTGGGGTTCCTGAACATGTCTCATGAAAACCCCATTCACGATCGCTTCTAACGTTCCCACACTGGGACGGCCAGGGATGAAATTTCTATGCTCGGGCTCTGCCTTGGGTTGAATTTTTTTTGTAAACTTTCAGCAAAAACTAATTGTGCCATTTCTGAGAACACGGTTAGCAGTAACACAGATAGTTTTTTCCAGGCCAATCCATTTTCCTGACCATTTTGTTCGGGAGTTCTAGCGCTTTCATGCTTTGGAGCCTGGAATTGAAATTTGGCAGAGGGATTGTGCTCAGGACAGAGAAGGGTTTTTCCTGTTGCCATGAAAATCCACATCGATGTGGCTAGGTTATAAAGTACAGAACATTGCCATTTGCACATGGTCAGCAGAGTGTCTCAGACTTGTTTCCAAGTCACTGACAATTTGGGAGAAAATGATCTTGAATGGTTATGGATCCCTGTCCTAAGTGATACAGCACAAAATGGGGGGTTAGCTGGTGTCTGGGGCAGATCACCAAATCACACTGAGGAACAGGATGAGTGGCTCCTTATGCAGCTATTTATAGAGTGTGAGAAAAGAAGCTGTGTGCTCCTGGATTTCAATGTGAGTGACATATGCTGGCGGTCTGGTGCTGCCAGTACTAAAATGTCTTTGGAATTTCTTATATATTTTCCTAACTCAAAAAGTGTTCCATCCGCCAGGGGAGTGTTCTATATGAGCCCTCGCCTTAAGAGATAAAGAGGAGCTGATCACAGAACTAACCATGAACAGTAGCCTAGGTACAGGTGATCCTGACTCAATCACATTTACAATGTGCCAACAGATTAAAGTCCAGACCAGTAATATTTTCACTCAGTGGTTTGAAAGGGCCTGTTTCACAAAGCTGAAAACAATTATGAGGCAAACCAGCTGGGAAGAAGAATTTAATCAGAAAAATGTGAATGAAAATTGGGAATTATTTAAGAACACTTTACTAGATGTCTCAAAAGCCACAATCAATCAAACTGGTTAAAAAACTGACCTGGCTCAGAGGGCAAATGAAAGCAGCTATAAAATATTTTTTAAAATGATGTATTTCAAAGGGAATAAAGGAGAAGTTGACAGAAATGAATATAAACCAGGACTGTAGAAACTTGATAAGGGAAGCAAAATAACATATGAAGAAATCTATGGCCAGTGGAGTTAACGACAATAAGAAGGAGCTTTCAAAGTATATTAGGAACAATATAACAATGGTACTGGTCCATTATCAAATCAAATGGCAGGATTATCAACAATAATGGAGACGGGATGCCGGAATGGGAGGGGGGAATGGGCAGGGGGCCATGGTTCCATTAAGTTTAGAAGTCTAAGGAGAAGAGGTGGCAGTGGGGGCAGGTCCTTGGGGGTAGTGCCTCGGATCGAATGGGTGGTGTGAGGATGGGGCCTTGGGGACACGGGGCAGTGTGGGGTGGGACCTCAGGGGGAAGGGCAGTGTGGGGGCACAGATTCAGGGAGAGGTGTCATGAGGGGGGGTGGGGCAATGGTTTGGTGCCGGTGGCCCCCCAATTTTAGGGAGCATCCGTCACTCCTGAATGTTGAAAAGGCAGAAAGGTTCAATAAATATTTCTGTTCTGTATTTGGGAAAAACCAGATGAAGTTGTTATGTCATATGAAGAGGAGAACACTCGTTCCATTCCACTAGTATCTGGAGAGAATGGTAAACAGCAGCTACCAAAGTGAGACACTTTAAAATCAGCAGCTCCAGATAACTTATATCCAAGAGTTTTAAAAGAGCTGGCTGAGGAACTCGCTGGACCATTAATGGTGATTATCAGTAAATCTTGAACACTGAGGAAATTCCAGAAACTGGGAGAAAGCTAATGTTGTGCCAATACTTTAAATGGTAAATGGGATGAACTGGGTAATTAGAGGCCTGTCAGTCTGACATGGATCCCTGGCACAATAATGGGGTGGCTGATACGGGACTTGGTTAACAATGAATTAGAAGATACTCTCATGATTAATGCCAATTTGCAATGGTTTATGGAAATCAGATCCTGTCAAACTAATTTGATAGCTTTTTTGATGAGATTATAAATTTAATAGATAAAGGTAACAGTGTCAATGTAATTTACTGAGATTTCTGTAAGGCGTTTGACTTGCTATCATATGCCATTTTGATTACAAAACTAGAATGATATAAAATAACATGGCACACATTAAATGGATTGAAAACTGGCTAGCTGATAAGTCTCAAAATGTAACTGTAAATGGGGAGCCATCACTGATGGAGGGGATTACATAGGGATCAGTTCTTGGTCCTGTGCTGTTTAACATTGTTATCAATGACCTGGAAGAAAACTTGAACTAGTCAGTGATAAAGACTGCAGACAACACAAATATTGGAAGAGTGATAAATAACGAATATGGCCGGTCACTGATACAGAGTTTTATGGATCACTTCGTAAGCTGGGCACAGGCAAACAATATGTGTTTCAGTGTAGCTCAGTGTAGATGTTCACATCTAGACACAAGCACATAGGCCATACTTACAGGATGGGGGACTCTATTCTGGGAACTGATGACTTTGAAAGAGATTTGAGGGTGGTGGTGGATAAACAGCTGAACACGACCTCCCAATGCAATGCTGCCGCCCAAAGGGTTAATGTGATCCTTGGATGCATAAACAGGGGAATCTGGAGTAGGAGCAGAGAGCTGATTTTATCTCTGTACAGTATTTGGCACTGGTGCGACCACTGCTGGAATACGGTGTCCAGTTCCGGTGTCCATCATTCAAGAAGGATGTGGATAATTGGAGAGGGTTCAGAGAAGAGCCACGAGAATGACTAAAGGATTAGAAGCATGCGTTATAGTGATATCCTCAAGAGCTGAATTTATTAGCTTACCACTGACATGGCTAAGGGGTGATATGGTTACAGCCTATACGTACCTACATGGGGGACAAATATCAGCTAACAGGCTCTTTAATTTAGCAGAGGAAGGTCTAACATGATCCAATGGCTGCAAGTTGAAGCTAGACAAACCAAGACTGGAAATATGGTGAACATTTTTAACAGTGAGTGTAATTTTTAAATCAAGATTAGATTTTTTTCTGCAAGATTTGCTCTAGGAATTATATTTGGGAAATTCCCTGGCCTGGGTTATACGGAAGGTCAGACTAGATGTTCTCTTCTGACCTTGGAATCGATCAAGCTATGAATATTTGTCTTTGTACATTGCATCTGCGCTGAGCATGCTCTAGCCCTGGTCTCTTCCATGCACACTGAATATAGGATCATTGGGACTGGCTGGGTCCTGCAGGAAGACTCACAAGGGAGCTCTGGGTTTGGGAAAAAGGGGAGGGGAGAGGGTTGGTCTGTCACACCCACACCCACACACCGACACGGGCACTGCAGACTCCTGCACAGTGAGGCTGCAGCCTGCTGGCCCTGGCTCCGTGTCAGCTCCAGAGATCTGGCCCCAGGTCACTGCCCCTTCCTGGTTCACACTCAAATATTTACTTGTCCCCTGGGACAGTTCAAAGGTAACAGGGATTTCAGTCCCACCAGGCAGACAGGGCCCTCTGGGGGTGGTGAAGCTTGGGATACGGTGGGAGGCCCCCGCCCGGGGGAGAGCGATTCAGGAAGGGGGTGAGCGTCAGGCATCAGGCCTGGGGCCCGTACTTAGATCGGCATCCATAGAACGGCTCAGGTCTCTGTCACGGCCAGTCCTGACATCATAGAGCCCAATTCTGCCCTTGGTCACAAGCTGGGCAACCCTAGACAGCCCCAGCCAATGACCCAAACAGGCTCCGCAGCCCCAGTGGGGTCTGGGCACAGCTGCGGGAGCGTCTCCAGAGCAGCAATCACCCCCCAAGAAATCAGAGCTTGGACCGAGCAACTGGGGACAGCTCATCCTGCCCCAGCCCTGACCCCGGTCAGTGCAGGGCTTTCCCAGGGCTGGATTGAGATGAGTCAGGGGATGGGTCTGCAGCGCCCCCTGCTGACGAGGCGAATGGCTCTCACGGTGAGGAAATGCCTGGTGGTGCCCAGCATGAGCCCATCCCCGCTGGGGAGATGACAGGAGCCACGTTCTCTGATGTCCAGTGAGGGCCCAAGCAAGTGGCAGGGGGAGTGGGGTACTCGGTGAGTGTGGGTCACAGCGACACAGCGCTGGCCTGAGAGACCGATCGCACCACGGACTCTCCAGAGCAGCCCCACTGCTGCTCCCTGAGGGTTGGCAGGTTTAGCTCCTTCCCGTTCCTGCTTCCTAGGGGCCCCTCTCCCAGAGGCTGTTCACTTCCAGCCTTTCTGGCCAGAGCAAAGAGAGAGAAGATCCCCCGGGCGGAAGTGTGGGGCAGGAGGCTGCTAATGGAGCTGACCCAGAATCGCTGGGTGGCTGTTAGTTGGGGCGGTGGGAGGGGGCTAATCTGCACCCCAGGGATGGGTTGGGCCCCATTGTATGGACCAGTCTCCTCAGGGCGTATTAGTGAAACGCAGCAATGACTCCAGCTAGGGAGGAGCTGCAAAGAGCAGGGAGGACAAGAAATTACCTGACAGGACCTGGCCCGAGCCGGAGGATGGGCAGGAAATAAGAGAAACACGATTCAGCTCAGAAACTGATGTTAAGACGCCAGGGCCAAGATACTCCGACCCAGCCAGGTCCAGCCAGGTTTGAACGCTGCCCCCTCCTGAGACATCTCCTGTCCGTCAGGGCTTTCTCCCCGCAGGCCCCACGTGTCCAGTTGTATCTCAGGCTTCACCACCTCCACTGTGGGCCTCTCCCGCCTTGCCCCCCGGCCTGGGAGCCTCCTGTCTAACAAGGGACCCCACAGGGCCTAGAGAACATGGCTGCATCCCCACATGCCTCCCCCTCCACACACAGACTGAAGAGAGTCCAGGAACCTGGGGGGATCCACAATCGACGCAGAGGGTCACCATAAAGGGAAAACAGCTGGTGGGACACGAGCCCATGGGGGTTGTGCAGGGACCCACTGCTCTCTTGCGCTATCTCCATTTGATCTGCTCTGTGGTTTTCAGCTGCGTCTCCAAGGCTCAGGCCGTGCTGAGCCAGCCCTGGGTCTGACACATTCACAACTGAATTCCATCTCCAGGCTTCACACCGCAGTGTCCAGTATGTGCTGAGCATGCAACGTCCCTCTGTGTGTTTGAACCTTCAGCACAGGCTGCTAGTCCTCGAGCCACAGCGTTACGTTAAGTGGCAGCACAAGCAGGTTGTTGCCCTGGGTGGGTGATGGGCTATTTGGCTCAGTGGGCCAGAGGTCCTGCTCCATGTGATTTGCCCAGAGGTGCCATGGGCCACTGCAGCTTTGGTCTGTGCCCAGGGCGGGAAGCCCACACCTCTTGCTAAAGCAACTCCCACTTGTTTCCAGGACAGGAGCTGGTGCTGCTGCTTTGGGGGTGGCAGCAGGAGGCGGCACGGTGGGAGGTTCGAGCTCAGTGAGATCTGGGCAGGAGCACAAGCGCTGAAGGGGAAGAGGGGATTGTTCTGAACAGTTTATGTCAGTGGTTCTCCCTCCACCTGTGGCCTGAGGACAAACGGGGGCTGGCAAACTAGGTCTAAGGAGTCCGCGAAAGGCCGTCATTCCCACAGAACAGTGGTTTTCACCCTGTGGTCTGCAGCCCCCTGGGAGTCCGCAGACTCTGTCTAAGATTTCCAAGTGGATCCGCACCTCCATTCGAAATGTTTTAGGGGTCCCCAAATGAAAAAAGGTAGAAACCGCAGGGCTCCTATCTAAGCAATATCTGAATGGAATCTGATGGAACAAAGACAAGCCAATTCTCCAGCCTGAGGGTTGAATATCGAAGACCCGCTGCAAACAATGGCGGGGTGAGAGCATCTCAAAGAAAAGACTGGGATACAATTTTATCATGGAAAGGGTCAGGCAGTCTAAATAGAGGAGCTGGTATTGGCTCCGCCTATAAATGTCACGGGGAACAGAAATTAAATGCCACCAGCTCTGTTAGTGTAACGTTATCGCTACAGAAGCCAGACCTGGGCAAAGAGGAAGAGAAATGCCTTTTTGTGACTGCCCCTGGCTGTACATAGGACAATACCGTCTTTCAATACGGGAGCACTTCCTTTTCCCCAAATATTAAAGTCCAGTTCTCCTGCCCCCTCAGACAGGCACGTGCAGCCCTCTGGGACGTATTTGTTCCATCCTTTCCCACTGAGACTGAGCTTGTGGTCGTGACTCTTTGGTGAATCTTTCACACACTGGCCCTGGGGAAAGCCCCTGCACCTACAAACTGCAACAGGCGCCTTTAACATCTGCACAAAGACAAATGAGCTTCCTGCTTTTAAAGGGGACCTGCAAATAGTTCTTGCTTCTTTACGATGGATAGGGAGGGTCTGAACGGTCTATGGATTTATTTTTCTTGCTTCCTATTTACCCGGGAAGTAGCAGGAATGTCGAGTCTGATCTGCACTGGGGTCTCTGGAGGACTGGCTGGGCATCTCACAGAATGTACATTAGGCTCTCACACCTTGGCTGACTGGGGATAGACCTGTCACAGAGATCGCCTTTCCCCACAATGGTCATTGGTCCATGGAATTAAACATACCAAAAACACCAAAACCAAGCAAGAGTTGTAAGGAGTCGGACAAGCCATTCCTCCCTCTCAGGCCTTCGCTTTTAAAATCAATTTAGTTCAACCCATGCAAGCCGGTAGAGGTGCTCCTGTTGGGCTGAGAGAAGAGTTGATTCTGGTTTAGCTTCAGTTCCTAATTGATTGAACCTAAACTAAAACAACCTCTGCCAGACCACAATAAGTGCATCCACACTGGGGTTTTCACTGGGGTAAGTAAACTAGTTTCAAAACTAACTTCAGTTGAACTGGTTCATTTTCATGTAGACGTGTGTAACAAGGGCAGCTCTGCCAGGCGGGGCTGGAATCCGGGGGGCTGCCGCTGCCCGACCCAGGGTTAAAGCCAAACCCCACAGCAATGACTGAAGGGCTGGGGAAGGGGACAGAGCCACGATCCCAGGATCTAGCTGCTCTAAGGATGCACAGTAGCCATGTGAGGAGCAGCAGCAGGGCAGGAACAAAGCGACAAACAGCCTCACAGAGGTGGGTTTTTCTATTTTGTTTTACACTGAACCTGCTGCTCCAGGCAGGATGGGCAGCAAACTCCAGGGGTCCCCACTGCAGCCACCGGTCCCCGCTTGTGACAGACAGCTGCAATCACGCGGGCCGGTCTGGAGGCTGAGAGATGGGAGAGTAGGTGGGATGTCTGCAGAGCGAATGGGAAGGTGTTGGCTGAAGAAGGTGCTAAGGGGGATAGTGAAGCTGGTTCTGGGAAGAGAAGCAGCTGAGACGAGGCCTGTCCATGCCCTCCTCGATCCTGGGGTGTCTGGCTGCTGGTGCGGGGCTCTTGGGATGGGAGAGAAGGGGGCTGCCCAGCAGTGGCGGGCGCTTCAGCGGGAATTTTCCATCGTGTCGGCATCAGGGGCTTTAAACAAACACAAACATCCCCTGAGACAGGATCAAAATCACACCCCCCCACACCCGGCAGACAGCTGTGGACATGGACCCCCAAAACTCTCCCACCCCCTGATAAGACTCTCCCCTCAGAGTCACCCCCTGCCCTCAAGGCAGATTCCCTTGTGCCTCACATAGATCCTTCCCCCCTGAGGTCTCTCCCCTCACACACATGGTCCTGGTGGGGTCCATGCTTCCATCTCCCCCTCCTTGGCCGTCTACAACACACACAGACCTCTCCGGCCCATGGACTTCCCACACCTATAAAGCTGTAGGGACTGGAGTTATGCATGGGTGCACCACACCTACCTGAACCGCAGGGGGCGCTGTACTCAGCCTCTGTGTGTTCACCTGCAACAGCAAGGGATGTAAGGAATGGAGCAGAGACCCAGTGGGGGGCGGTGAGAACCCCTCCCCCAATCCCACACAGGCAGAGTCTGTTCCCCCAGTCCCAGGGGATCCCTGCTGTAGGTCTGAGCCCTAGAGGGGAGTGGGAGGTCACCCCCAGCTGTCTGAGTGGGGCTGTGCGCTCTCTCCCATCCCCCATCTCCAAGTCAGTCAGACGGGCCCAAAAATCACCACTGAGTCGCCCCTGAAAACACTCAGGGAAACTGTCGTGCCATCTCCTGGCCCAGCACAAAGGATTCTGGGGGCGTCTGAGGAGCTGGATGGCAGGGGAAATGTGGGGGGCTCTGAAGGGGCGGGACTCGCCTGCTCCTGCTGGGACGGCCCCAGTTACACCATGCGCACTGTCCCCACTAGCCCAACAAGCACACGGCTCCCGTGTCCCTCGTGTGTCCTTCCTGCTCTGGGCTGTGAGCCCTGTGGATCAAGCCCTGACCTGAGTGGGATTTATGGAAATGAGGCACTCGGATCCTGGGGAGATTTCAGTGACCCCACGCCCTGAGTGTGACACAGAGCCCAGGAGAACAGCTGTAATGGGGGTGGAGCAAGTGCAGGACATGCCCACCCAGCCACCGATTGTGCCACAAAGCCTAGAGAGTAGCTGTAATGGGGGCGGAGCCAGGGCAGGACTCACCTGTCTCGTAGTAATCGTACAGTCTCACTGGGGCTGCTCTGAGATTCTTCACAGGGAAATCCTGCTCCAGGGAGAAGGTGAAACTCGCCGCCTCCTTCGTCAGCTACCGAGAGAGCAACAGAGCGAGCGCCTCGACTGAACGGTTGCACTGGCAGCTCGAACCCCCTCTTCCCAGAGGCTCGGACTGTCCCAGCCGCTTCCCTCTGCCCTGCAGCCTGGAGCACTGAGAAAATGCTCCTCCGAAATCCCTGTTCCACCCCCCTGCAAAATGTGACCCCTTCCATCACACTCAGGGCCCAGCACCAGCCTCCCCAACCCTAAGCTCCCCGTCGCTCCGTTCTCGGCCCCCCCTGAGGTTTGGCTGAGTCTGGTCCCATCTCCCCGTCCTTTATGGAAACGCATCACTTGGAACCAAGGAATATTTCAGTGACCCCTCCCTGTGCGTGTGACACAGAGCCCACAAGAGCAGTTGGAATGGAGGTGGAGCCAGGGCAGGACACGCCCTTCCCGTTCACACCAGGCCGCTAGAGCCCCGAGTCACCCGCACTCACCTGGTCCAGATAGAGCGTCACCTGGTCGTTCTGCGCCTCCAGCTTCTTCACTAAAGGCTGCTTCTCCAGCTAGGAGCAGAAGGAGGAAACGGCTGAGCCAGGAACGGAGGGGCTGGGGCTGGAGTCACTGCTCTGCTGGGGACTGGGACATGGGGCACCAAATGCCCCGTGGCTGAGAGGCCTGGCTGCCACCCCCCATGCCACTCACACCTGAGCACTGGATGTCTGCTGGGTGAGAGGCGGGAGTCTAGACATGGGTGTTGTGTTGTAGGGGAGCTAAGCAGGGTCAGGACCTGCTCAGTGACTGGATGGGAGACCCAGGGCTGCTCAGTGCCCTGCTGCAGGGGGCAGGGCTCTGCAGGGGGAGCTCTCCCTGGGGGTCAGAGCTGCAATCTGTGCTCTCCTGGGGGCCTGGGCTCTCCCCCATGGATCAGCCCCTGGTTTCATGCTGTGATGGGCCCGGCCTGTTCTCCTCCCTGGGAAGCTCACCTGCTGCAGGGAGCTCTTCACAGGGATGTAGCCGGATGGCAGCTTGGCCTCAATGATGGCCATGTTGGTGGCTGCGCGCTCCCCGCCGTACCTGCAACAGGAGCCATGTGCTGAGGTCAGGGTTTGCCCTGGATACAGACCCAGGGAGGTGGGCGTGAAGGGGAAGCCTCCTGTCTTCTTGGCCCTGCAGGCATCTCTAATGCCTCTTCCTGCTCTGGGCTGTGAGCCCTGCTAGCCCCCGGCCAGACCTGAGCTCCCCAGCAAGGGGCCCGGGCCCAGGAGCCGACTGTCCATTAGATCAGCCCCGGGACCAGCCCTTTAGCCCCTGGCACATTCCAAGAGGCCCCTGCCTCTGCCCCGAGCTCTGTGGGGGGATGGTTCCCCCGGTGATTGATTCCTGCAGTGGGGCGGCTCTGCCCCGGCCATTTCCCCGCTGCCTGGGCCCTGCCCCTGGCCCCGGGTGCTCGGACCCAGAGGGGGTGGGGGCTGGGGCTCTTACCGGGCGTGCAGCACGAGGCTGAAGCGGGATCTGGCGCTCTCGGTGCACTCCTTCGGCTCCGTCTCCACCCGCAGGTCAAAGGTCGCAGCGCTCTTTGGGGGCGGCACGTTGTAACGCAGAATCAGCTGGGAGACAAGCAAGAGGGTTGAGACAGAGCCTGCTGCCTCTGCCACCACAGATCAGAGCCTGGGGCCAGAACCAGGCGCTGTGGGGCAGGGCAAGGGCACAGCCAGTCACCGCTGGGCCGGCTGGGCCCCAGGGGCTCCTGCACTCACCTGCACAAAGACACAGCCCTTGCCACTGGCCTGCACCGTGTACTGCCCGGGGATCTCCTGCAGGGCTGCTTGCTGCAGCACCAGCCGGTTGGCGTTGTCCACGTGGAATTGCTGCTGGGCCCCGGCCTGGGAGCTCACCGTCACCGACACAGCCCCGCTTGTGCTGTATGTCAAGGCCGCGTATTTGGCCAGGGCCTGCAGGGCCACCACCGTGTCCTGGGGAGGAGAGTCACCAAGCTGCTGTCATGCTCTGGGGAGAGGAGCCCAGCTCAGACTCACTGCAGCAGGATTGGGACCCGCTGACACCGGGACCCCAGCTCCCAGCCGCTGAGGGCAGGGGGCTCTGCACCCAGGACTCCCTCTCCTAAGAAGGGTCCTAGTTCAGCTGTGGAGATGCAGCTCTCGGGGGCCCCTTCTTGCACCAGGCCCCCAGCGCTGGTTTGCCCGAGGGCAGGGGTGTTACCTGTGTGGAGGCGAAGCCCCCGTAGGGGTTCTGCTGCTTGCTGAGCCAGCGGACGATCTGGGCGGCGGTTGCCATATTGGCAGCAGACACGTTGGGCAGGGAGAGATAGGCCAGGAGCACGTAAGCCGTCATCTCCACCTCCGCCGATGGGGCCTGGTTCCCATAGGGGCTGGGCAGGGCCTTCACCTTCCTCTGCCAGTACAGCTGTCCCCCTAGGAGAGGGGCCGAGGGAAGGGCAGCCCCATGGCTGCAGTTACAACACAGTGGGTCACCTGTTTGCTTTCCAAAGGGGCCCCATGGGCTTCCCAGGCCAGAGGGACTCCTGCCCCCCACTGAATGCAGCTACCTCTGGGGCAGGACACGGCAGGTGATTCACAGCACACTGGAGGGCTACACAAGTGTAATATGACACCCCTGGGTGGGTCATCAGCAGGGACTGAACCCTGGATCTCTGACTCGAAACCCCTGAGCCTCTGCTGCCCGAACTACAAGCTGAGCCCAGGTGGGTCACCAGCTCCAGGTACCGGCTAAAGCTCTCTGGGGTGCAGCCACTAGAAGCGGGCAGAGATCCCCTCTGTTAGTTTGGCCTCTGCCCAGAGCCTGGCCCAGGCAAAAGGCAGGGGGCAGAGCTGATACCTGGTTAACACCCCCCTCCTGAGTGATCACTGGGGCCTTGAAGATGGGATCATCACCCGAGGGCTGTTTCAGTCCAGTGTCCAACCGGCCCTCAGTGCATCCCTAGGAGCACAGCTCAGTCTGAGCTCAAATGAAGCCGAGGAGAACCCCTGATGGAGCGCATGGTGCAGATAGTGGTGCACCCACAGGCCTCCTCCCCTGCTCAACCCTCGCTCCCAGAGCTGGCAGGGCTGTGAGCTGCTTGGGCCTCAAGCAATTGCTCAGGGTATGGCTACACTTAACAGTTGTACAGCGCTGGGAGTTACAGCTGTCTTCGTACAGCTGTGTAGGGAAAGCGCTGCACTGTGGCCACGCTGACAGCTACCAGCGCTGCACTGTGGCCACATTTGCAGCATTTGCAGCGCTGTTGAGAGTGGTGCATTGTGGGCAGCTATCCCAGCGTTCAAGTGGCTGCAACGTACTTTTCAAAAGAGGGGGGTGAGGGAGAACGTGGGGGAGAGAGAGAGAGTGGATTTTTGCATGTCAGCTCCCTACTGCAAGTTCTAAGGACTAGAACATACACATCACCAACCTGCAATCAATTTAAAAGTTTCGAGCCCTTCCCCCACCCCTCTTATTCACTAAATGCAAATTAGGCACTCCTAAATAGCCTTCAGACCACATAAGAACTGCTCAACACGGACTCCCCCCGCCCCCTCTGCCGTGTGACTTCTGTCTTCAAGCAAACAGCTGTGAACCTTCCAAAGCAATTCCCCTGCCTGCCTCCACTCGCTCGCTGGAGCAAACAGCTGCTGTGTTTGTTTTTTAGATAAGCAGCTCGGGGAAGCTCAGAGTTCAGCCATTCTTCCGGTTTGTTGTGAGCAGGCATTCTGGGATACCTCCTAATACCCTGGAGGCCAATAACAGCGCTTTTGGTGGCCACACTTGATGAGCAGCGCTGCATCACCAGCGCTGCAATCGTTACACCCCAAGCAGACCAGGTGTACAGCCAGCATTGCAGCCAGGGAGATGCAGTGCTGGATGTGCCTTGCAGGTGTGGACAGTTACTAAGTTGCAGTGCTGTAAACCCACCACCAGCGCTGCAACTCTCCAGTGTAGCCAAGCCCTCAGTCTGCTTATGCCTACTGTGGCCACTGCTGGGAGGGTGGGGGGCAGAGAGCCCCTGAGGGAGTGTGGGGCCCACGGGGGCTGGAGCAGGAGTTGGACCCGGACCCAGCTGAAGGGCAGTGGTGGAGCTGACACTAGGTTATCACCAGACCCCACAGGGTCTTATGGACCTCACAGATGGGTCCTGTTACCTGATGGCTGTTTTACCGCAGTGCCTGGTGGCCCCTCGGTACCTCAGGAGCAGAGTCCCCACCTCTCCCCTCCCTGGGGCGGGAGCCATGTGCTGCTCCTAGCACTTCTTACCCACCTTGGGGCGGGGCAGGAAATGACAAACACAACTCGCAGGCACAGACCAGCTACAGTCGCTGCACTGGGGCTCAGAGAGAAGGGACTTTTCACCTGAGCTAAGACACGACAGAGCCACCCAGACCATGCAGGTGCTCCTCCCTGTGGGGGGATGTCTCCCCAGGGCCTGAGAGTGCCAGGCCTCAGCTCCCAGCACAGCTCAGTCTGAGCTTGAATGGGGCCGAGAAGATGCACAGAGATCACTGGGGAGCGTTCATGAGGAGTGTGAGGGGCCCAACCTGGGACTCCCAGCACCCCCATGGCCTCATGCCGAGGGCTCCTTCAGCTCAGCACCAACGCGGGACAGCTCCACCTCCTGTGTCCCCAGCCACGCTCCCAGTGGGCCTCAGGCCTCCCATGAGTCCTCCTGCCCTATGGGGAGCTGGCCCCAGGCTGCATTGCTAACACTGGGACTGGGCTGGGAGTGGCAGAAACCCAAGGGCATCTGTGCAGGGACAGGCTAGGGGAACTGGAGCTGAGGGACAGGCAGCCTCCCAGGGATCCATGGGGGGCACATGGTGCAGACCAGGGGGCACCCAGAGACCTACTTCCCTGTACACCCCCTCTCCCAGAGATGGCAGGGCCTAGCCAGTCACCAGCCCAGTGCAGCCTGTTCCCCTCCCAGTATTAGCCAGGCCAAGCAAAGAAGCCTCAGGAAGGGACTTCCCAGCTGGGATGTCCCCAACACAGGATGGGGGCTGGGATCCTGCGGCATTTCCCATGGGCTCGGTTATGGCCCGTTCCCCTTGGGAGCTGCCTAAGCAAGGCCCTGCCCCACGGCTCTGAGCCCACTGGACCCCATCACACTTCTGGCCCCGGGCGCTTTAGAGGGCTGGGTTGCAACATGGGGCTTTGCCCCTCTATGTTCTCAGCTCCGATCCCCCCAGGCTGGTAGTGACCCAGCCTCGTCCCCCTTCGCTCTGTGCGCTGGGCCCTGGGAAATGGCGGGACGATCTCACTCCAGCTCCGAGGGAAGAAGTGTCCCCAAGACAGAGCCTGGCGCGTCGGCCCCTCGCTGGCAGCCTCAGCAGAGACCACGGACTGACTGGGCCATGGAGACCCAGCTCCCCTGCCAGGCTGAGGAGGCCCTGGGGCAGGGGGCACCTGGGTGGGCAGGGTCGTGGGGGGCAGCTAGCCCTGCCCTGAGTCCAGAGGCCAGCAGCAAGAGGAGCATTAGAGCGAGGTGCTGCCGGTACCGGCGCTGACGCTGTGCTGGGCCAGGCGCTGCAGGAGAGCATCCCGCAGCTCAGTGCTCCCCGCCAGCCCGAAGGTGTAGGCCAGCAGCGCCTGCGTGTAGAGGTCGCTGGTGCTCGACTCCCGGAGGCACTGGAGGGCTCTGGTCACCATGGGGTCCTGGGAGGGGGGAGACACCGAACAGACTTCCTGTCAGGCTGAGCTGGCCAGAGGAGACATGCTGCACCTGGGTATGTTCCCCGGCACCCACCCCATGGGGTCCTAATACCCCCTCCCACCAACCTGCCATCACCTCTCCCAACCCATCTCCCCCCCACTGCCACCCTCACCTTGCACCCCACAAGCCTCGCCAGACCCCCTCCCCTGAGCACTAGACACCAAACAGACTCCCCGTCAGGCTGAGTTGGCCAGAAGAGAACTCCCACGCCTGGGTATGTCTTCCGGTACCCACCCCTTGGGGCCTTAACAATGCTCCAGCAGGCGGGCAACTGTCACCTTCCCCGACCCATCCCTCCCCACCACCACCCGTGCCCTGGGCCCATCTATAAACAGCCAGCCCAAGCCTCGTCCAGATCCTCCCTAGAGCCAGACCGAGAAACTGGCCGAGCTGCTGAATCTTTCTGAAGCCCTGATCCACTGTCCCCATCTCAACCTCTCCCTAACCCGACACCCAGTACCAACCCCTCTCACCACTGCCCCCAACAGCACCCCAAATCCCTCCCTGGTGCCAACCCCCATGACTCCCCCATCTCACCTCAAATCCCTCCCTGGTGCCAACCACCCACAATTCCCTTGTCTCACCCCAAACCTTTCCCTGGCACTAACTCCCCCCTCACTGTCACCAACAATCTCAAATTCCCCCCGACTGCCAGCCCCTCCCCTGGGGCAGCAGGGCTTGGCCTCACCGTGAGCGGCTGCCCCAGTTCCAGCAGCGCCGCCGTGATGTAAGCTGAGAGAGAGAGCTCGTCCACCACACCGCCCTGAGGGGGATGGAGACACCGGGAGCCGGCTCAGACCAAGCTGCAGGATACATTGCCTGGAGCAGGTGAGACGCTGCCGAGGACAGGCCCATTGGGACAGAGAAGAATCGGCTCCAGCGCTCCGAGTGGCTAGGTTTGGGTCCTGCCTCCTGCTGGGACCTGCTAGGACCATCTGGGTCCCGAGCAGCTTCTCCAGTTGTAGCAGGCAAGGATGCCACACTGTGGCAGTGAGTTCCACAGCTTTGTTATAGGGAGAGGCAGTAGCTACTCCATTGTCAAGGCTGTATAAAATTTCAGCATAAAACCCTATCTGAGCCCCCCTGGAACCAGAGGTTGGGAAGTTGGTTTGAACTGACATTTGCCAGATTTCCTGTGAAGGCCAGGGGCCGTTTCTGCAGAGGCTGAGGGATTTTCCCCTCACTGGGCAAGTTCCTGATCATTAAATAGTCCCCCTGTGCGGGAATCTGGACTTTGCCTACGATTTGTCTCCTTCTCGCTCCCAAACGGCCGGGTACAGCCCCAACCCCTCCCGTAGTGTCCCGGCTCCCTGCAAACTCTGGGGCAGTGGCAGGAATTGGGCTGTGACTCGAGCTGGGTGGGAATTTCCTGCTGAAATGATTTCTCGACAGATGATGCAATTTCCTTAAAACCAAACCTTTGAGGGAAAATGTTACATTTGCTGAAATGGTTTGATTTCCATTGGGAAAATGGAAACGCAACATTCTGTGGTGGGTCAGCAGGGCCCAAATTGCAGCCTCTCAGGTTGGCGACCTGAACCGAAACCTTCCACTGTGAACCGGTTCAACATTCAGCTGCACCGGCCTCGTGCCCCTGTTCCCCCATGGACTCGGGCTCCTTCGGACTACGTCTCCCATGATGCACTGCGACTGCCCTTCTGACTGAGCCACGGGGGGGGAGTTGTGGGAGTCACATGACTTCAGGGCTGGGCTCAGGATCTCCATGCCAGGCAATGGGTGCAGGGTCTGCTCAGTGCCCACAGGGAGACTTGGCTGTGCAGCAGCCGGGGGGTCTGGGCCAGGGCTGCTCCCTCGTTCTGTGCAATAACCCGCTGCCCCGGCCGTTCCAGCCGTTCAGCCATTGCTAAAAACCCAGGGAAATCCCCCAACCCGAAATGGGTCACAACAACCAGCTGCCATGAGGGCCCCCCACCCCCTTCCCCAGCTTGTCCCCTCCTCCCCCATCCCATCAGCCTGTGCCCCCAGCCTCCCACCTGCAGGGCGTTGTTCAACAGCTTTCCCACACTGCGGAAGCAGCCGCTCTCCAGCTGGTGACTCTGCAGCCATCTTAGGGCGTCCTCTAGGTGCTTCTCGTCGATGGAGATGTAGGGCCTGGCCTGGCCAAAGGACTTGAGAACGAAGGCCGTCAGCCTGGGCGGGGAGAGACCCCGTGAGAAGGATACTCTGCAGGAGATGCTATGGGCCAGGAGGGAGGTTCGTGGGGGATGGGGTGGGGGTCAGCAGAGCTGTCAGGGGAGCCCAGAACGGGAATGGGGTGGGGGTTTCGAGTGAGTAAGTGGGGCAGGGCTGTGTGGGAAGCAGGACTGGAACAGCAGTGGGGCTGGGGGTCAGGCTGCAGCCCAGTAGGCCTGTTAGGATATAGATATTCAAGCCTGTATGTAAAGGCCTGTACTTCAAGAATTTAGGTGTATTCTTATCACTTAGCTAGTTATAGAGGTATAAAAGAAAGAATCAAAATCACTCTCTGTATGTGTAAGGGACAGTCTGAGGCCTGGTTCTTAGGCTAAGGCCTTCTGCTAAGCAGCAGAGGCAGCCATAAACTGGCAAGTGTGTGGTCACATCCTCACATTCCAAACTAGTCACATTGAAATAAGGTGCTATTGGGCTGTTAGGAATACAATCCTGTCCTTATATTCCTGTCACCTCCAGAGAAAGGGAAGAGTCTAGAAGATGTAAAAGGAAACTTAGTTTGATGGCATCCTGTCTGGCGAGAACTCACTTATCAATAGCTGGGGTGTGAAATCCTCATTTCTGTATTGTTTTGTATGTTTATTTGCATGGTCTGTGTCTGGTTCTGTGATTGTTTCTGTCTGGTGTATAATTAATTTTGTTGGGTGTACACCAATTAAGGTGATAGGATACAATTGGTTAAATAGCCGTGTTACAATATGTTAGGATTGGTTAGTAAAATTTCACAAAATAATTGGTTAAGGTATAGCTAAGCAGAACTCAGGTTTTACAATATAATCTGCAGTCAATCAGGAAGTAAGGGGGGAATGGGAACAGGAACAAGAGGTGGGGGAATTGGGATCATGTTTTGCTAAGCGGGGGAATGGGAACAGGGACATAGGCAAGGTTCTGTAGTGTCAGAGCTGGGAAGGGGGACACTAAGGAAGGAAACTAGAATCATTTCTTGCCGGAAGTTCACCTCAATAAACATCAAATTGTTTGCGCCTTCGGACTTCTGGTATTGTTGCTCTTTGTTCATGCGAGAAGGACCAGGGAAGTGAGAGAGTGAAGGAATAAGCCCCCTAAGAAGGCCCTGCCCGCCCAGAGCCCTGACTCGCCCATGCCGTGCGGCCCCTCACCAGGTGTTGCCCGTGGCATCTCTCTCCCCAAAGGCGCTGTAAGAGCCGTCGTTGTGCTTATAGAGCAGCTCGCGCTGGTAGCCTGCGGAGACGGGAGAGAGACAGCGAGTTCTGGATCCGCTCACCCCCAGGGGCTAGAGTCCACCCCCAGCCTGTGCCCCGTGGGGTCCACTAGCTCTCCCTCCCCCACGATATTGAGACTCAGAGATTCAAGGGGCTGGTTTCAATAGGGGGCTGGATCCAACCAGCGCCCCCTAGAGGGGAAAGGGCTCCTCTCCCATTCCCTGAACCCTGAGTCAAACAGTCCTTATGTCCTGGGACTCAGGACTGGTGCCTCAGAGAGGAAAGGCCAAGGATCTCATTCCCTGACCCTCAGAGGTGGCAAGGACAGGGCCATCGCCTGGCCCTGCCATGCCCTGCCCTGAGGGCGCAGGGGCAGGAGGACACTCACCGCTCAGGAGGAATCCCTTGGCCTTGTCTCTAATCTCCGGGCTCAGCTGCCCGCTCTTCTCCAGGTACTGCTGGATGTAGATGTTGGGAGCGAACCGGACCATGTTCTGCTCTCCGCAGCCGTAGGGCATGGCCAGCAGGCGGTCTATGTTCTGCAGAGCTGTGCCCATTATGTCTCCTGGGGCCAAGGGAGTCAGGGGGAGCAGAGAATTACCAGGCTGCACAACAGCTGCCCCATCCCTAACATCATGTCAGTGGAGCCCTGGCACACGGGGACCCAGATCCCCAGTTCGATTCAGGCCTGGTGGGGTTACGTGGATACGTGGTGATGAATGGCCAAGACACCAATGCCCTGGCACAGCTTCATTGCATCACCGCATGAGTCCATTGCCCCTCACTGGGGACAAGGCCCTGGAGCACAGACTGCAGGGACCGATCCTGCCCCGGCCCTAGACACCCACAGGACCTCATTAGTTTTTTCCATCCGTGATGCCCTGGCCTCTCTGATCAGAGCGCTGGGCCACAGACAGGCTGGCTGGTGAAGGGCACCGTGCCCTGGCAGGGCTGGGGCAGGGGAATTCCTTACCCAGGACAGTCACATGGGCCCGCTCGGACCCCGCCAGGATGTTCGCAGGCAGCTGCAATGAGATTTCTTCAGAGGCTGTGTAACACGAAGACAAAGACACACCGTTAAAGGCCTGTTAGGAACAGCATCTGCCTCCAGCCAATCAGATCCCTCCATTCCTCACCGTCCAGGGCTCTCATGCACACGGGGGCCAGGCTGCAGGGGAGAGGAGCTGGTGCAACAGGGGCCCAGTCAGACTCGGGAGCAGGAGCCGGACGTGCTCGAGCCTTTGGCCCGTGGCAGACAGTTCCATAACTGCCCACTAGGGGGTGCATCTTCCCTAGGCAGCTTGTCCTAGGCAGGACATTGGCCTGGATGCCCCCTGGTCCAGTCCAGCCTGGTGGCTCCTGTGCCCCTAGCTGGGCCATCCAGCGGCTCAGCCATCTCTGACGTGCCACAGCCAAGAGACTCCCCGCGTTAGTGACACCCACTGAGCCCCGCACAGGCGCTGGGAACCTACCTTCCTGGCAGAGCAGGGAGCTGTACGCCTTCTCCTCCAGGATCCCCCCCGGCTGTGGGGAAGGAGCATCAGACAGAAGGTCAGGAGAAGGGACCGTGCACGTCACAGCCTGACAGGGCCTGCTGGGTCAGCCAGTGCCCCTAGCCAGGGCAGGATCATCCCTACAGCCCGTGCTGTGGGGCTCAGGCACATCCAGCTCTCAGCGGCCCAGCGATGGGGCTCCCGTCCCTTCCCCGGGGAGACTGTTCCCAGCCCAGCAGATCTCGCGGCTTCCTCCTCTTCAGCGCGGAACTTCCCTCTGCTAGCTCCCTCTGCCCCCTCGAGCCCTCCGGTGTGTCACATTCAGTCACCCCCCCTTGGGGTAACCCCCGCCTCTGTCTGCCCCAGGACTCTCCCGCCAGCTCCCTGATCTCACAGGGATGGGGCTGCGTGTTGGGGAAGTGCAGGTCAGGGTCTGGGACGCGGATGCCGCAGTGCTGGGGCATTATTTTCTGTGGCAGGACAAAGAACAATCACAAATGCAGACTCGGCCTACGGCCACCAGGAGGTGAGAACCAGGCCCCAGATCTCCCTCTGCTCTGCCCAGAGGCCCTGACCAGACACTGACCTGGACCAGCAGGGGCTTTATCACGGTGTCCACTCGCCCCTGGGCCGGCACCACGGCCAGCTCATTGCCGCACAGCTCCTCGGTGTGCAGAGCCTCGGTGCTGACAGTGAAGTTCACCTCCCCTGCAGAGCAAGGCGGGAGACGCCCCCGTTAGAAAGACCAACACCCCTGCCCGAGGCAGAGAGGAGCCCGTGTCCGAGGGTGGGAGGATACTTGAAGGGGAAGGGTGGTGAAGAAGGGGGAGAATAGTAGAAAAAGAAAGAAAATGAAGAGAGAGAGAGGGAATGGGGAGAAAGGAGAGAGAAGGCCAGAGGGGAAGGGAAGGACAGAGGGAAGTGACTGTGGGAAATGGCAATTAGGCCGTAAGGGGTTTCACTG
Source organism: Gopherus evgoodei (assembly GCF_007399415.2). NCBI lineage: Eukaryota > Metazoa > Chordata > Testudines > Testudinidae > Gopherus > Gopherus evgoodei. The sequence continues at coordinate 11,867,518 of NC_044344.1, read as the reverse complement.
CTGGGGCATCCTCTCAGCCCCCTCCCCCACAGCTCTTCTTATCCCCTCCGCTTGGTACGAAGCCCTCAGCGACCCCATCCTGCGCCCTCCTTCTCACTCCCAGCACAGAGCCTCCAATGCCCCTTACTCGTATGTCCCCCATGCAGAGCCTCAAAAAGCCCCTACCTGCCTCCCTTGTGCAAAGGCTCCAGCACCCCTTCTCTGCCCCCCGCCACTGTGCAGAACCCCCCACCCCTTCTCTGCCCCTCCCGTCAGGCACAGAGCCCCCAGTGCCCCTTACCCAGGCTGCTCGCCGTCACCTCCCACGGGAAGGTTTTCCCTTCATCTGCACAGAGGCAGCTGGTGTAGGCATCGTCCTCGCCCGCCTGCACCTGGAACTGCGCAGACTCTGCCAGCGTCACCCGCACCTGTGGGGCCCAACACGAGAACCCCCTTAGGGCTGTGGGGGACGCGCTCACACGCGCCAGCTCCAGCCGAGACGTGGCCCCTCTGGGGTTCAGGCCCCCTCACCGTGATGTGCTGACCCCAGTGGTCACAGGGTCACAGCCAGTGACTGTTGGTGCCACTCGCCAGCCTGTGCCGCTGCCCAGCCCCCCAACCCCCGCAGCCCAGCCCCAGGCGGCGCTCACCTTGATGCACTGCCGCAGGTAGTTGAAGACGGTGGCCTTTAGGGCGAAGGCCTCTCCCCGGATCACGGAGTACGGCAAGGCCAGCTCCACAAAGAAGGGTTTGAAGGCCGTGAAGGTGGCCGTGGGCGAGAGCCCAAAGCCCACCTCCGCCGTGCAGAACATCCCAGCTTTCCACTCCGTGATGGTGTCGGGCACCGAGACTTGGACATCCTTGGAGCCCCCCTCGCTGGGCCGGGATAGACACAAAGCAGTTTTAGACAAACATGCAACTGAGGTTTTCTCTGTCATCCCACCTCAACCTCTGGATGGCACCTGTATGTTGCACTGTAGTATAGAATCCCAGGGAATGTCACTTGTGGACAATGGTGTCTCCACATTAAAAGAATTTACGCACAGGTGTCCTCCAGATTCATGTCCCCGTCCCAGAGAATTGTGACCTGGATATGGTGGAGCGGCATGAGAGTTTCCATGATCCTGAGAGCAATGCTGTCAGGAGTCTCATCCTCCTGGCAGAGTCAGTCAAGGCAGCAAGGCTGAAGATGAGGTTCCAGACAAACATCAGTCTAATCCCCATCCCCCCAAGCCCTTAACCGCAGAGCAGGTGGATTAGGGAAAATAAGTGAACATTGGGAGGAGGGTTGGGGATCACTCATTGGACCAACCGAGCTCCTGGGACTCAGGGAACTCCCCGCTAGCGGGGGAGGGAGGTTGCAACCAAGCCAAAGAGAAAGCAGGGAGGTCGGAAGCAGCCCAGATGTAACTGAGAGAAGAATGGTTAGGTATGCTAGGAAGAGACAAGTGAGGCACTCCCTGCCTCTTTCCCTTGGGTGCTGGGCCAGGACCTGGTGAAAAGGGAGGGCCCAGTCCCCCTACCTTCCCCTCTGCCTATTCATTTGGGGAACAATGTACTGCTTGGCACCATCAGAGAAGCCCATCCCAGGACTTTCAGAGTAGGAAAAACTGTTGAGCCATGACCTGTCCACTAGGCCTGCTGGCCTCCGAGTGAAAGCCACTACCAATGTCTATTGACATTAAATAATTACTGTCTGGCCCGCCGTGTTGTCTGACCTCCCATCATTTTCTCCAAATGTGCTTAAAAATAAACATCGATATTCTCTGTCAAAATTATAATTATAAAAAATTAAAATTGAATTCTGCCAAGCCTAGACACGGGACTCAGTTCTGCCCTTGATAAGGCCCCTTCGGGCTACTACAGGAGCACACGGGAGTTTAAAGCAGCCGTAAGCCAGCATGAAGCGTGCTTGCTGGCTGGCACAAAGGTCTCTCTCCTCTCAGCTGGGGGCTGAATCTACCTTCAGCTGCTCTAGGAATGTGGAGGCCAGAAAGGTGATGCAGTGCCATCACTGTTCCCCTTCCTGAGGTGTGCCAAATTCCAACTTTGTAGTCCCTCTGCTTCTTCTCTGTCCCTGTTGTCTGGAGCCTTTATCTGGGGTTAACTCAGGATAATTTGGATTCAGCACAGAAGCAACAAGGGAAGTCTTTAGAGCAGAGGTCCCAAAACTGTGGGGGTCCACCCCCCAAGGGGGCATGGAGAAATGTTCAGGGGTGGGCACGACTGGCTTAGGCTAGCCCTCATGGGGGGGAGGGAGCGCCACTAACCCTGCCCCACACCCAGCTCTGTTCCAGCCCCACCCCCAGCCGTGGCCCCATCCCCAGCCTGGGCATGGCTCTGCACCTGGCTGGGGGCCTCGCTGCCAGCCCCCAGTTTGGCACGGCTGCGGCTCCACTCATGACCCCAGACCCGCCGTCACCCTTGGCCCCTGGCCATGGCTCCGTTCCCAGCCCGGGAAAGAGGGTGGGTGCAGGGGTGAGGCCAGGGGCAGAGTCGCACCCAGCTGCAGGCCTGGCTTCCGGCCCCCACTGCAGCCTGGCTGCGGCTCTGCTCCTGCCCCTGCCCTGAACCTCAACCCCTGGCCACAGCTCTGTCCCTGGCCCTGCTCCTGGCCCCATCCCCACCCTCAGCTGCAGCCTCAGCTCCCTTACCCCTGTTTGCTGCCCCCACCCCCTGGAGCCATGGCCCCACTTCTGACCCCACCTCCAGAGCAGGGGCAGGGGCAAGGGAAAGAGGGGGTGGGGGCAAAAGTTTGGGGACCACTGCTTTAGAGGGCCAGGCATAGAGGCTGCTCCATAGGGAAGGTCTGCAGTAGCTCCTCACTCACCCCACAGGGACCAGGTCCCATAGCCATGTCTCTGGGAAGTAGGCACGTGGCGCTGGCGCCTCCTCGGTGCTGGGCTCTGGCTCCGGCAGGGCGTTGCCTAATCCACCACGCGCCACGAGTACGTTCTCCTTCAAAATCTCGCGTCTATAGAAAGGGTCTAGAAAAGTGCGAAAGGGAGTAGCCAGGCTCGTCACCTGCACACGGGCAGCTTCAGGCACAGAGGCCTTTCCCCCATACCAACCCTCCCACCTGCAACAACGCCCCTCCCCTCCGCAAAAACACCACTAGGCACACTACCCCCGTCCACATTCACACACACCAACACCCCTCCTCCAACAGCGTTAGACACAAGGCCCTCCCCTCACACACACCAACACCCCTCCTCCACACAGCGTTAGACACAAGGCCCTCCCCTCACCCACAGCAACACCCCTCCTCCACACAGCGTTAGACACAGCAACACCCTCCCCTCACACACACCAACACCCCTCCTCCACACAGCGTTAGACACAAGGCCCTCCCCTCACACACACCAACACCCCCCCACAGCGTTAGACACAGCAACACTCTCCCCTCACACACACCAACACCCCCCCACAGCGTTAGACACAGCAACACTCTCCCCTCACACACACCAACACCCCTCCTCCACATAGCGTTAGATACAACACCCTCTCCTCACACACACCAACACCCCTCCTCCAACAGTGTTAGACACAAGGCCCTCCCCTCACATACACCAACACCCCTCCTCCACACAGCGTTAGACACAAGGCCCTCCCCTCACACACACCAACACCCCTCCTCCACATAGCGTTAGACACAACACCCTCCCCTCACACACACCAACACCCCTCCTCCACACAGCGTTAGACACAAGGCCCTTCCCTCACATACACCAACACCCCTCCTCCACACAGCGTTAGACACAAGGCCCTTCCCTCACCCACACCAACACCCCTCCTCCACACAGCGTTAGACACAACGCCCTCCCCAACACCCTTCCCCCCCAGCATTAGACACAGCAACGCCCTCCCCTCCCCCCAACACTCCCCCCACAGCGTTAGACACAACGCCCTCCCCTCCTCCATCCCACCAAGCACTCTCCCTGGCAGTGTCTCTGGCATTAGGTGGGTCTGATTATTGTGTAGTTTATAAAGTTTATGTCTGGTCCTGGATGTGAGTCAAAGCTGGCAACAGATCAAAATAAACAAACCAGTCATGAGCCCTTCCTGACCCCTGCAGTGATTAGCTGATGTCCTGAAGCAAGAGATTTGATAGCCTTGCACAGCTCCAGCTCTGCAAGTATATTTCTACACTGCTGTTAAATACCCATGGCTGGCTTGTGTCAGCTGACTCAGGCTCGCAGGGCTCGGGCTCCAGACAGCGCCAGCTCCAGGCACCAGTGTAGGAAGCAGGTGCTTGGGGCAGCCAATTCAAAGAGGTGGCACTCCGTCTGGTATCGGGGCGGCACATCCGGGTCTTCGGTGGCAATTCAGCGGTGGGTCCCTCATTCCCTCTCTTCCTCTTTGAGCTGCCGCCGAATTGCTGCCGAAGAGGAAGAGAGGGAGGACCTGCCGCCGAATTGCCACTGAAGAAGCAGCGCAATTGAGCTGCCGCTGAAGTGCTGCCGCTTGCCTTTTTTTTTTCCGCTGCTTAGGGTGGCAGAAATGCTGGAGCCGCCCCTGGCTCCAGGGTTCTTTAACTGAGGTGTTAGACATTCAGGCACGGGCTGGAGTCCGGACACTGAGACCCTAAGTAGGGAGAGGGTCCTGGAGCCCAGACTCCAGCCTGAGCCCGAATGTCTGAACGGCAATTAAACAACCTCATAGTTCAAGCCCCATGAGTCAGCTGACATAAGCCAGCCACAGGTGTTCACTAGCAGTGGAAACAGACCCTCTGTGGCCACAGTATCTGACTCCATAACTCCTGAAGCTTCAGTGAATCCCCCAGAATTTATTTCTATTTGTTCTAACTCTCCCAGCTGTCTGTTCATTCAAGCAAATATCCCCTGGGTCTCACATTGTGGGGCAGGATCCAAAGCAGGGACTGAGCTCTTTCCTCTAAATCCACCAGAATCTGAAACATCTCAGCAAATTCCCCTCCTTCTCTTCTTTTTTCCTAGACTAAACAACCTTCATTCTGCCACGAAATCCCCCATCAGCATTGCCCTTCTCTAGGCCTTCCCCAGCTCAGGAGCAATAACCAAAACTGAGTGCAAGGCTCCACATGAAAGGTGGTCAGTGCTCTTGCTAATGCCATTGAGACACGTTCTCTGTAACCCACCACCAACACGGGCTGGTTTTTCTGAGTGATGCTTCACTCTGGGCAGATGGTTTTATAGAGCTCTTTTCCCAGCGACTCTGAGGGCTTTCCCCACCCTGACCAATCCCATTTCTGGCCTTCAGGGAATAGAGAATCCATAGGGAATTTCAGAAACAAGAAGGATGGGAACTCACCCCCTGGACTTCCTGGAAGGCCGAGGCCAAAGTCTGGTTGACTGCTGTATCTGAAGATTGGAATATCAGGGCAGATGAAAGGTTTCTTGGTGTTGGCATTGGTGAGAATTTTCAAAGCTGCATCCTGGGAAAAAGGAAAGAAGGGAAAACAATATAACCAGCAAAAAACTGTACAAGAGGCAGCAGCAAGAGGCTGTTTTTCGCTGCCCATTTCAAGGGAAAGTAACTATGAAGCAATAAAACTGAAATACTAGCAGACCCCAGACTGAGGTACTATATCTGTGAATTTGCTTGGATGAGAGGAGGCAAGTCTCCTAAACTCCAGATGCTCACATAACAGCAACTCATCATACAAACAACCCTCGCAGCCCCATGGCTCAACCTGGACAATGCAATGAACAACCAGTCTAGCAATTCAATTTGACAAAATACCCCACTCACTGCCATGCCACTCTGCCCTCCCCAAACCCACCCTCAGGTGCCGGAGAAACAGATGGGCCTTGTAGCATCAGTTGACCTCCAAGGTCAGCATGTTCTGGTGACTCAGGTTTCTGGTGCATTAGTAGGAGCATTTTCAGCAGATTGAGGGGAGTGATTATTCCCCTTTCGGCACTGGTGAGGACACATCTGGAGTATTGCATCCAGTTTTGGTCCCCCCCACTACAGAAAGGATGTGGACAAATTGGAGAGAGTCCAGCGGATGGCAGTGAAAATGATTAGGGGGCTGGGGCACATGGCTTATGAGGAGACGCTGAGGGAACTGGGCTTATTTAGTCTGGAGAAGAGTGAGGGGGGATTTGATAGCAGCCTTCAGCTACCTGAAGGGGGGTTCCAAAGAGGATGGAGCTCGGCTGTTCACAGTGGTGGCAGATGACAGAACAAGGCATAATGGTCTCAAGTTGCAGTGGGGAGGTCTAGGTTGGATGTTAGGAAAAAAAAATTCACTAGGAGGGTGGTGAAGCACTGGAATGGGGTTACCTAGGGAGGTGGTGGAATCTCCTTCCTTAGAGGTTTTTAAGGCCAAGCTTGACGAAGCCCTGGCTGGGATGATTTAGTTGGAGACTGGCCCTGCTTTGAGCAGGGGGTTGGACTAGATACCTCCGGAGGTCTCATCCAACCCTAATCTTCCATGATTCTATGACTCCCCAACTAGACTGAGGGATTCCTGTTGAGAACACCCCACAGCCAGTTTCCCCCTCCTTTTTTAACAACTCCAGCAGCTCTGCTGATTACCACTGTGGCACTCTCCCTGTGTCCCTGCAGCCCAGAGAGGGAGGAAGCAGGAGAGTGTCTAGTTGCTGGCTGAGCTCTTCTCCCGCCACTTGGGGCTGCTGCACCTTCTTTGCTTCTGGAGTCACATGTGTTGCCTCTGCCTCCACTCCCTGACTGACCTGGGCGGATGGTTTGCAAAGCAGGCAGCAGTGTTGGGACTCCAGCAGCAGAGAAGGCACAGCAGCCCCATGTGGTGGGGGAAGAGCTCAGTCAGCAGCCAGCCACCTGGCTGTTTCCTTCCTCCCCTTGGCTGTAGGGACACAGGAAGAGCGCCACTGCCAGGTGCAGTGCTGCCTCCTTGCTACTTGGAGTCCCCACCAGAGGCGTAGGGTGACCAGGTGTCCAATTTTTGACTGGAACATCGGTTAAAAAGGGATTTTGGCGGGTCCGGGGCCATTGAGTGTCCAGTTGGTGATGCTGCGCAGCAGGGCTGGCAGGCTCCCTGCTAGCCTCCACGCTGCGCAGCTCCTGGGAAGCAGCTGGTATGTCCACCTCTGACTCCTACACGCAGGGGCAGCTATGGAGCTCCGCCTGCTGCCTCCACCCCAAATGCTGCCCCCGCAGTTCCCACTGGCTGGGAACTGTGGCCAATGGGAGCTGAGGGGGGCAGCACCTGCGGACGGGACAGCGTGCAAAGCACCTGGCTGAGCCTCCACATAGGAGCTGGATGAGGGACATGCCACTGCTTCCAGGAGGTGCTTGAGGTGCGTGCTGCCTGGAGACTGCACCCCTGACCCTCTCCCAGGCCACAATCCCGTCCCAGCCCTGATCCCCCTCCCATCCTCCAAACCCCTCAATACCAGCCCAGAGTAGCCTCCTGCACCTCAAACCCCTCATCCACAGCCCCACCCCACAGCCTGCACCTCCAGCCAGACCCCTCACCCCCCCACCCCAACCCTCTGTCCCAGCCCTGATCCCTCTCTTGCACTCCAAACCCTTTATCCCCAGTCCCACCCCAGAGCCAACACCCCTGATCCCCCTCCTGTCCTCTGAACCCCTCAGTCCCAGCCCGGAGGCCCCTCCCACACCCTGAATCCCTAATTTCTGGCCCCACCCCAGAACCTGCACTCCCAGCCCAGAGCCTGTACCTCCTGCCACCCCCTCACCCTCTGCCTCAGCCCAGAGCCCCCTCCCATATTCCGAACTCCTCGGTTCTATCCTCCAGTCTGGAGCCCTCTTCTGCACCCCAACCCCCTCGTCCCTGGCCCCACACCAGAGCCTGCACCCCAAGCCAGAGTCCTCACCCCCTCTCACATCCCAACCCACTACCTCATTCTAGAGCCCCCTCTCATACTCTGAACTCCTTCTGGCCCCATTCTGGAGCCCACACCCCCAGCCGGAGTCCTCACCCACTACTGCACCCCAGCCCCCTGAACCAGCCCAGTGAAAATGAGCACGTGAGTGAGGGTGGGGAGAGTGAGGGGGGGTATGGAGTGAGTGGAGGCAGAGCCTCAGACGAGGGGTGGGGCATAGGTGGGGCCTCAGACAAGGGGTGGGGCAAGGGTGTTTAGTTTTGTGTGAGTAGAAAGTTGGCAACCCTACAGGGGCATCCTGAGAAATCGGGGGTGGAGGAATATGACCTTGCATGCCCCCCGCATGTGTCACCTCTGATGGGGAGGCATATGCCCCCTGACTACATTAAAAGGTGCTCACTTCAACTGCAAGTTTACTTGGTTTTGCTTCTCAGATATTGTAGAACACAGATTTTAGCTTTTCAGGGGCAAGAGTAACATCTTTGCTATATTATACAGAACTAAGTAACATTCAGGAATAACACACAAGAATAACCTTAAAGCTTATTCCAGCAAACGCAGAGAGTGATTCAGCAGCTCTGAATGAATTGCCTGTGGCTTCCTCATTCCGCACGTGAGACTAGAGTGCCACTGTGTCCCCATCCACAGGCATCCTGAGGAGTCTGGGGGGCATGTGACCCCCCCCAGAATCTTTCATTTGTGCCCCCACACTAGCCACAGCTACAGAGTTCTGCACCAGCCCAAGACTCTGATGGTGCTTTCCCTGTGGAGCACAATGCAGTAACCCGAGTCTTGAGGTGACAAAGGCCTGGATAATGATAGCAAAGTCCACGCCAGACTGAAAAGGTGGCAACAGTTTGATCAGACTTCTATGGAGAAATGCTGCCCTGGCTACAGCTGCTATCTGATCAACTCAAAGCAGCTACAGTCATTGTGACCTGCACATTGCAAACTTGTGGGTGACAAACTCTGCCATCTCTTCTGGTTGTTTCCCCAACCTAATCGCAGCCTTACCTGAACAGCTGGATAGCTCTGCTATGCCCCAGTCTCAACTGGACCCTGGGTAAAGCACTCAACTAAACCTTTGTGGCTTAGTGTTGAAATAAAATTATTCCATAATTAGGGCAAGTTTGTCACGTACACATGGGAAAAAGGAGAAGGGAAAAATGCAGCATCAGCTATGGATAGTCTTAACTCAGGAAGTTCCTTCGAGAGGAAATGTAGCCAAACCCCAAGCTCGCAGACAATGGAACTTTCTGTGCCTGCCTCCTATAGATAACTAACTGCTTGGTTTGCAAACTAACACAAGGGGAGTGGGGGCAAATAGATGAACAATAAGGGGTCACAAGAGGGGAAGATACATGTAGCTTGCTAATTATGTATGGTAATGATAGCAAATTTTGGCCAATCATAGAGCTATAGATTATCATAGTCAACTGTATATAATACTTCGGTGTAAGTGTGTTCTTTGTTCTTGCTGACTTATGAGCTCGAACCCAATTGCAATTGAAATAAACGGATCGCCCCTCCCGGGGCTCCTTGCTTGACTTGCTTGTGTCCGTCTCTCCTTATTCCTCAGCTGGAACGGACAGAAATTTCTACAACAGTGTGATGGACACAAAGAGCTGCACGTCGGCAGCAGACCAAAGGCATTGCAAGCTACGCCTCCTCACTCACGCTCCTGGGACTGCACAGATCCACTGGATAGGAGCGGGAGACAAGGCAGGACCTTGAAACATGCACTAAAGCACTCAGGAGCGAAGAGCGAGAGCCCAGCACCAACCTCTGGGATCTCTATTGAAGGGACAAGGCTACTTGAGGGCGAGTTTCTCAGCTCTTTCTAGGGTCCACAAGTGAGTCAACAGCCCATCATGATCAGCGGTATCTCAGGCAAGCCAGCGCTACCATGTCCCTCCCACCATGGTCCAGACCCTCAACATAACCGGCATCATTTCATTGATTCCAATGGTGCTGTGTCAATTTGCACCAGCTGGGGATCCGACCCTTTTGACTCCAATGGTGTTAGGACCATTTACACCAGCTGGGGTTCTGGACCCATTACCTATGTATATTTCTCTCCCTGATTTTGAGGCTCCAGGTCAGCAAACGTGGCCTCATCACACTCTGGCCTCCACATTTACTTTACCTTAAATAAACGGTAGGAGTCACTGTCAGAAAACTGGACAGACTGGGGCTTTCTGTGACGCCGCCGCCAGGGACCCATGTATTCAGGATACTCAGAGAAATATGGACAATCGCCTGACTCGTGCTCTCGAACCGCAGCGGGATAGTCTCCTTGGGGAAAACGGGGGAGCAAGTTATAGACCTAAAAAGAAACAGACAACATGAGGTGTGGGAGCTAAGCCACAGCCCAATTCCAGCCCCTTCTCTCACAGATGCATCACCCCAAAAACCTCCCCAATCGCATCCCTCTACCCAATGCCTCCCTCTACCCAATCCCATCTCCCGCATGGGCGTCTGTCGCTGCAGCTTTCCCACATCCATTCCTTTCTATCACCCAGGAAGGGACAACTCCCACAATGCACCTGGCCAGTTGTCCTCTGTTGTACATGGGGGGCAGGGAATTCTCCTGCCCCTGGGGACCAGCTCTGCCCTGGAGAGCGAGCTCCAGTTACCCAGGCCATTATCTCAGCTCCGAACTCCATGTTCCCAACCAGAGCTGGGGTGAGGAGGTGCCAGGAGGGGGGCACTGCAAGGGCTGATGGGAGAACAGGCAAGGCTAGCGGGGACCCCCAAGATTTAGGGGGTGACAAGTGCCATTGGAGCAGCCCTCAGACCGGGAGAGGTGGCCTGGAGGGGTGTCCCCCAGCGGCCGTGCATCACCCTCCCTGTAAGGGGGGAGGACTCATCAGGAGGGGCCGGGCGAGCGGCCAAGCTGCACTGGACTCACCGTATCGACGCTGAGCTCGGCCTCGGGCTTCATGAGCAGCACGCTCTGATCCACAGCGCGGACGGCGCACAGGGACCCGGGGGCAGCCTGCAGCCGCAGCTGGAGCTCTGAGCCCGGCAGGGCCCGGTCCTGCGAGAAGGCCAGCTTCACCTGGCGAGGCACAGCGCGTCACAGGGGAGGGGGAGAGGCCCCCGGGGCAGGAGGAGGCAGGCCTGGGTGGGGGCGGGGGGGGGGCAGGCACCGAGTGTCACTCCGGCCCCGGGCCCCACTGGCTGAAGGGCTGGGGCTTTGGGAGTCGGTGCTCAGGGAGGGGGGTTGAGGCAGCCCAGGCTCATTCAGCGCCCCCGTGGGATGACTCAGGGAGCTGCAGTTATTCATAGACACCCCAGAGCAATTGAGGTGGATGGGGGTGCAACGACCTGGCGCTGCTGTAAAGCCGAGAAAGGGAGGGGCTGGAGGCACCCAGCGATGCCCCTGCTCAGGGCTCCTGTTATGGGGCAGGGAGTGATTCTCCCACCCCAAAGACTCCTCCGCCCTGAGCCCCAGGCTCACCTTGTTTGGGAGGCACTTGGCCAGTTGCAGCCGGGCGCTGTCGGCAGCCATCTCGCCATCGGGCAGCACCATGTAACCCAGCACCTTGGCAGCGGGTGCCAGGTCAGCGCCGATGGGCAGCTCCACAGAGAAGGAGCCCTTCAGCCCTAGGGACGGTGGGAAACACCCGGGGGAAGTCAGGCCCAACCAGCAGAGCCCCCTCCCCCAGCCCAGTCCCTGCTCAGGGGGCTCAATCCCCAGGCGCCCCTGAGTGCCCCCTATCTGCACAGACCCCTTCCCTGATACTTACCAGCCCCCTCCCTGAGGTCCAGCCCCTTGTGGAGGATCCTGGCGATGGCTCCCTTGGCCACGACCTGCGGAGGAGGAGACGGGAGTCACTGAGCTGACGCTATATGGAGGACTGACAAACGCCCTGATGCGGGGATGGCCATGCAGGCTGGAGTCAGGGCGGGGTGCGGCCTCTCCTCCCTATGGACTGAGCCAGCAGAGGTGGAGGTGCAAGAAAGAACATTAAGGCAGGTATCCCATTCCCCAGGCCAGCCAGCCCCTGCTCTGGGGCCAGATTGGAACCAGAGCCCCTAGTGGGGAAAGGGGAAAAGCTCCGTCTTGATCTTGCCCCGCCCTTCTCATTGAAAGGAACTGTCCTACTGCCCACTGGTCTGTCGTTAGGTCACAGCGCTGATTCCATACCTCATGCTCATACGCACACGCACACATACACACACACACTCACACTTTAATCTCCCAGATGGGCTTACCAGGAAGATGAAATCCAGGCTCCTGGACCCGTTCCCCAGGGTCTCTCTAGCAATGATGTAATCAACCTGGAGCTGTTGGGCCTGGTCACAGGGCAGCACCCCTCCCAGCCAGCGGATTTTCAGGAAACTCTGGCTCTTGGAGTAGAAGGGCTCCAGGTTACGATGGGCATCCGGATAACTGGGAGAGACTCTTCCAAACACAGAGCTGCGATCCACTTGCTTGAAGTGCCCCTGGGGGATAGAGAGAGCGATGGGGATCATCAGGGATACAGAGTGCCCAGCACAGGACAGGAATGCCGCCAGGGCAGGGCAGGCTTTGCCAACTGATTTCTCCATTAAGACCCCTCACCCTGTGTCCATAAGAGTTGTAGCAGAGAGAGAGAATCTGGAGCACTGGGCCTGGTGTAAGACCTGAGGCCTGAACCACAGTCAACAACCAGGCCATGCTATGAGCAAAACTCAGGCCCTGTCATAAAGTAGACGCTTGCTTACAAGTCCACTGTCTGGTACATGAACTTGGTAAAGATATGACTAGTCTTGCTAAAACACAGGCTTTCCCAAGAAGTACTAGGTGATCATGTAAACACATTCCAGAAGGCTAGTACAGGGACACCCTAACGTAACGGCATAAACACAATCCTTGGAGATGGTACAGTAACACGCCGACCCAAAATAAGATAAGAATGGAATGACAGAATAGTGAATGGGGATGTTTTGTTTGAACCAGCCGGTACAAGGTGTAGGGTTGGTAACTAACCATATCAGGAGTGTCATATGTAACTTGTTTGCATCAATGTATAAAAGGGGAAGTCATAAGAAGGGCACCTTTGTCCAGTCGAGGGAGCAGCAGACAATCCCGCTGCTGACTGAGCTGGTCCACTGTCATGAGCATATATATGTTAGTGTACCTGCAACCACAGAACCAGGGTGCTAGGACCGTGCTTCGTGGACCATAAACCTAGCCAAGTGCCTTCATCACTGAACTGTGCCTGTGGTCTTTCTTTATGAGTAACATTGAGGTCTGCTGAATTAGCAAGCTGCACTCTCTGCTAGTGCTGATAACACCGGAGCTCCAAGAACAGAAGCACTGAGCAGCTGTAACAGCTTAGCAGCCTAGACAGCATAACTGCAGCAGAAACACATTTCTTAGTACTTAACAAAAGTGACATGGAAAACCCCAGTGGTTTGAATGGGGCAGTCTGACAGAGGCAATGCAGCAACCCTTGAGCAGCTGGGCCCAGTGCAGGGTGCTCTCGTACGTCAAGTCCGGGTGTCCAGTCCAGCCGAAAGAAGATGATCAGAGGCTGGAGTGCAGGGTCCCCACAGATGTTGGGATGCCCATTACTTACCTTCAGAGTGACCCTTCCAGTCCAGCCGGAGGTGTCCAGCTTGAAGGAGGCTCTGCCAGACTCGTCCGTCAGGAAGGTCTGGTCCTGCCTCACATCTCCATAGCTAACAAAGAGCTGCAGCTTCTCATTCTTCAGTGCAGAGCCATCTGCTGCCTTCAGGAGCATCTGAGTTGGGAGAGAAAGGGAGACACACACAACTCAGGGGAGCAGACTCCTGGGAGAGTGTTGCCCACTAGGGGCTAAAGAGCTGGCTGGGGGCAGAAAGGGACAGTGCAATCCAGCCCTGAGATGCTCTGGGAAAGCCCAGGGCTGGGATGGGTGTTGGGGGTGAGGACTGAGGGGCATTAGCAGATCTGGGAAGAAGTTGGGGCAGGACTGGAATAGCTGGGGGTGCTGGGGTGAGCACTGAGGGGTAACAGGTTGTCTGACCCCTTGACTGAGTCCTCCCTTGGGATATGGGACTCTTCAGTTCAGCCACCCCCAGACTCTGAAACCAGGGCCTCAGATCTCCCAGACCCCTTGCTTTGCTTAGACACATTCCCTCTGAGTCCCATCTGGGTGGTGGCCACACTGGGCTTTAAGATTAACTCCTTAGGGACAATGTAGTAGGCAAGTAAGGAACTCGGGGTTAAAAAGGAATTTCTAAACCACAGTCACATAGACGGCTCAAGAATTATAGATCTTTGCCAAAGAACAAAAATGCTGATGAGCACCCTTCTCTAGTCTGACCTCACCCTGCCTCTGACTCTGGGATTTGTCAACAGTTCAGGCCGGGCAGCATCCCTCCCGCCTTGTCTGTCTCCAGCCAATCCTTCTGGCACATGGTGATGGTCGGAACAGCTGCACCGAGCAGCACCACTTCTTAAGTAGAGCCTCTCTGGACCCTTCTGCCATGTGCTCATCTGGAAAACTCCTTCCCCCTCCCTCAGATGTGCTCACACCACCTGTAGGCCCTTTGGTAGAAAAAACATTGTTCTGTGGGGGTGGGCCAGTAATTGAGAAACAATCAAAACTGATGGCGCTAGATTGCCATCTTGAGATCTTCTCCATGATCGTCCTTCGGCTAAGTGTTGCACACCTTTTCTAGGCTGGGCACCTGTCAAGAATGCAATTCGATAATCTACCTTGCGTAAATGTATGTGTGTGCATAGCACAAAATACAAAGGGAAGGTACCTACCTGTTAGTAACTGGAGTTCTTTGAGATGTGGTGCCTATATGTGCTCCACTTCTGGTGCGTATGTGCCCCATGTGATGCAGATCTGAATGATTTAGCCACCAGTGGCCATTGGTTGTGCCTGCGCCCTGCATACCTCCCTTGGGCACCCCCTTACCCAGCGCATAAAGGGGAAGGAGCTACCAAACAACCCTTGGCTCCATCCCAACTGTCAAGACCATAACAATAGACTTGTCAGTAGAGGGGAAAAGGAGGTGGATTGTGCAGCACATTTAAACAACATGTCTTAAAAACGGTACGTAATTTCCTTTTCTTCACCAAGTGTTTGTCTATATTCGCTCCATTTCTGGTGACTCACAATGTATCATAAAGCTGGAGAGGACTGAGTCTACTGAAACATTCTATCATGCAGCTCTGTCGAAACAAGCATCAGAAGGAGATGCTTCACAATTGAGTAGTGTCTGGTAAAAGTATATACACTACCCCATGTAGCAGCTACACACATCGGTTAAAGAAACACCCTACAAGGAAGCAGTGAAAGCTACCTGGGCCCTTACAGAATGTAATCTAACCTGCCCAGATTGTTGTAAATTCTCTCTCATAAGCTATGGTAATGCAACTGGACACCCACTTGGAAATCCTCTGCATCGAAATTCCTTGACCCTTTGACATCTCAGCTATAGAAATAAATAGCCTAGGAGATACCCTGAAAGACTTTGTCCTACTCATAAGACTGGCCATACTGGGTCAGACCATTGGTCCATCTAGCCCAATATCTTGTCTTCCGACAATGGCCAATGCCAGGTGCTCCAGAGGGAATGAACAGAACAGGTAATCATCACGTGACCTGTTGTCCACTCCCAGCTTCTGGTGAACAGAGGTTAGGAACACTCGGAGCATGGTTTTGAATCCCTGCCCGTCCTGGCTAATAGCCATCACTGGACCTATCTTCCATGAAGTTATCTAGTTCTTTTTTGAACCCTGTTATGGTTTTGACCTTCACACCATCCCTTGGCAAAAAGTTCCACAGGTAGACTGTGCACTGTGTGAAGAACTTCCTTTTGTTTGTGTTAAACCTCCTGCCTATTAATTTCACTAGGTGACCCCTAGTTCTCGTGTTATGTGACAAAGTAAAAAAAAATTTATTCACTTTTTCCACACCAGCCAAGATTGTATAGACCTCTATCTTATCCCCCCGAGGTGTCTCTTCCAAACTGAAAAGTCCCAGGCTTTTTAATTTCTACTCATATGGAAGCTGTTCCATACCCCTAATCATTTTAGTTGCCCTTCCTGTACCTTTTCCAATTCCAATATATCTTTTTTGAGATGGGGCGACCGGACCCATACACAGTATTCAAGACGGGGATGTTCTATGGATTTACATAGAGACATTTGGATAATTTCTGTCTTGTTATCTATCCTATCCCTTCAAACTCTGTCTTCCAGATAGAAGACAGGGCTTGAAGGACATCTAATATGTAAAAGCCACTTCATTCCTCAAGGAATGGGGCTTAGGAAAGAATACTGGTAAAGGTATGAAATGGTTTAAATGATAGTCTGAAACCACTTCTAAGAGAAATTTAGGATGTGGTTTAAATGCCACATTGTCTTTATGAAAGACAGTCTATGATGACCTTGTAATCTGCCAACCCTTTGAGCAGACGTAAATGTTATGAGGAATGAAGTCTTCATAGACCAGCTCAAACAGATGGTCCATCAGATAGATAAGCACCACATTAAGGTCTCATAATGGAGGAGGCTATTGCTCTGGGAGAAAGACTGTTTACTGTAGGGTGAGAGAAAACTGTATAATGTTGGGCTGGTGGATGATGCGCCAAGTTCACCCCCAGATGAACCTGTACTGAGCTTACAGATGGTCCAGATGTTTTCAAGGACAGCAAATATTGAAGTATATCAGGAATCAATAGCCCTGTTGGGGGCAGATTGTGTTGAGATGACCATGCAGAGAGGTGTGTCCATATCGCAGCCTAGGTATACCCTACTGGACTATTTCTACTCTGAACTAGGATGTTTTGTTCATCTGCAAAACAAGTTTTTTCTAAGTCCAGTAACCAGGCAGTTTCCATGTCGTCAGATGCAGTGATATCAGGTCTGGGTGAAGAACAGATCCATTGCTCTGGCTGACTAAGTCCGGACACAGAGGTAGTGCAACTGGAGCGGACAGTGACAGAGATTTGAGTTCTGGATGCCAGATTTTTCTGGCAAGGCTGGGGCTGCCAGTATGACCAATGCTTTCTCCTGTCTGATTTTCTGTAAGACACATGTATCAAAGGAACGAGAGTATAAGCATAATGTAGTCCCTGAGTCAGAGCACTAGAAAAGCATCTGTTTGAGAAGCCAGACTCTGCCCCCCTGTGAAACACAAGGTGTTGCATTTTCTGTCATGCAAACAGATCTGTGTGAAGAGCTCCCCATCAATGTAAAATGGATCCCATAACTGAGTCCTTTATGGATCATTCATGATTCTTCAATCAGTGTCTGCTCAGAGGATCCAACAGCATGTTCTGTAGACCGGGCAGATAAATTTCAGAAATCCTAATGTTGTGACATACATACCAGTTCCACAGAAGGATGGCCTCTCTACATACAGGGGTGGACCTGGTCCTTCCTTGTTTGTTTACATAGAACACCACAATGGTATGGTCCATCATTATCTGGATGTTCTGGCCATTGATATGGGGTGGAAAAACCATGCAAGCAAGTCAGATGGCCCCGAGTTCCAGAATGTTGAACTGTTCGGGTCTCGAGATGAGCTGCTCATCCCAGTGCAGAAGCCTGGGTCAGGATGGACTTTGTGAGCAGTAACGGCGAGAGGGACGCACCCTTGCAAACTTGCTCCAGGTCATTCCACCAGCTGAAGGAGTTCAGGACGTCTTGTGGAATCTGCACTTTCATACCTTTGCTGTGTACACTGCAGACAACCTGAAGGGTGAGTCTGGTGAATGGAGCCACCAGTGTGCATGAAGCCATATGACTAGGGCCCTACCAAATTCAAGGCCCATTTTGGTCAATTTCATGGTCACAGGATTTTAAAAATTGTATATTTCATTATTTCAGCTATTTAAATCTGAAATTTCACGGTGTTGTAATTGTAGGGGTCCTAACCCCAAAATGGGTTGCAGGGGGGTCACAAGGTTATTGTAGGGTAGGTTGTGGTACTTCTACCCTTACTTCTGCGCTGCTGCTGGTGGTGACCCTGCCTTCAGATCTGGACAGCTGGAAAGCAGTGGCTGCTGGCTGGGACCCCAGTTCTGAAGGCAGAGCTACCACCAGTAGCAGCACATAAATAAAAGTGGTATGGTATGGCATTGCCATCCTTACTTCTGCACGGCTGCTGGTGAAGTGCTGTCTTCAGAGCTGGGTGCCCAGCCAACGACTGATGTTCTCCAGCCACCCAGCTCTGAAGGCAGCACAGAAGTAAGGAAAGCAATACCATGTCCCACCCTAAATTAATCCTGTGACCCCACCCCCACAACCTCATTTTGGGTCAGGACCCCTAATTTGAGGAATGCTGGTCTTCTCTGTGAAATCTGTATAGTGTAGGGTAAAAGCACACAAAAGACCAGATTTCATGGGGGGAGACTGGATTTCACAGTCTGTGATGTGCTTTTCATGGCCATGAATTTGGTAGGGCCCTACATATGACCCAGCAATTGGAGACTGTAGTGGGTTAGCTGTGGGTCCTCCCCCTCTGGGTCAGTGGGAGGCATCACCCAAAGTCAGGGAATTAGCAGAGTAATAAGCAGTCTAAGGTCTGGCCCTTAGGCAGGGCAGAGCACCAAACAGTCTAAAAGCTTCTGGCCCTCAGCCAGCACCAAACAGTCTAAAAGCTTCTGGCCCTCAGGCAGGGCAGAGTAAACCAGCAGTCTGTGAGCTCTGGCCCTTAGGCAGGGGCAGAGCTGCAATGAGTCTAGGAGCCCAGACCCTCAAGCAGGGCAGAGCATCGAACAGTGTAGAGGCTCAGGCCTCAGGCCAGGTGGAACACCAAAGAGTCTGTGGGCTTAGGAGCGGGTTTCTCTGACCTCTGAGGCGGGGTGGAGCAGTAGACAGTCCATTGCCTGACATCTTGGCTCAGGAAGACAGCAGACAAACACAGGTCTCGTGGCCTAAGATGGGGAGGCTGCCACCCCGAGGGGGGGGGGCAGAGGGTAGGGGGGCACAGGCCCTCCCGACTCCACTGGGTCCCAGACCAGGGCCCTAACAGTGGCGAAGTGTTCCGCCACTGGGTCAGCGAGGAATCCAGCTGCAATGTTGACTGGGTGTCTGGCAGCAGTGCAGCCAGACTGGGGTCGGCTGTCCTTGGGCCACTTCCAACTGTCCCCTCACGATGTACCTGAATCTGTGGGGATCCTCCGTTTTCTCCGGGTACAAAGCTAGTGGGAGTCCCATTGGCTCCTCAGTGCCTCAGATGGCTGATGGCTCCGGCAGGTCTGGCCGCTCTTCAGCTCGACAGGGCACCTCTTTATTCTCCAGCCTTGGGAGCAGACGGGAGATGTCTGCCTCCTCCAGCGGCAGCCCAACAGATCTCCAGAACCCGCCCTTTATACTTCCTGTCCCACTCCTTAACTTCCAACAGGAGGGGAAATCCCGGCCTGACTGCATCCACCAGGGACTACTGAGTGACTTCTCTCCCTCAGATTAAGTGGGAGGCCACTCCGCCTCACTACCGAGGCGTGTCCTCATTGTGGTTTGCAACTTGGTCTGCATTGGAGTGATCGGAGCCAATGTGTTGTTGAAGCTGGCTGTGGCATGTAAGCCTTTGCTGCAGCAGAGTTTATGAAGGCTCTAATGAATCCTATATTCAGAGTGGAAAATAGATAAGATGAGTCCTTGATTATTGTTAGTCCCAGAGTGGAGAACAGTGTCAAGATGTATCGAATGCTTTCTGTGACCTGTTGGGGAGATGAACCCTGCACCAACCAGTTGTTGAGGTACGGTACACTGAGATGCTGTTCTTTCTAAGATGGGCTGCTATCATAGTCAGGCATTTCATGAAAGTCCTTGGAGCTGTTGATAGCCAGAATGGCAGCACTCTGTAATGATAGTGTGTGTTGCCCACACAAAAAACAGATATTTCCTGTGTGCTGAATGGATGGAAATATAGAAATATGCATGGTGCAGACAGAGAGCTGCAGAATAGTCCAGAGGATCCAAGGAAGGAAGCATGGAGGAGATACTTACCATCTGAAGCTTGAATTGGCTGTGACAAAGTGGGAATTTTCTGTAATATTTTCAGGAAGCCTATCTGTATCTCAGTTTCCCTTTGTGCTCTGTATTGCTACCCAGTAAACCTAGAGGCGTGCAGGAGGCATGAGGTATGTGTGTCACCTAGTTGTCTGGGTGGAATGAATATGGTCATTAAAGAACGGTCTGGAACCAACCCAAATCACCAGAAGGTCCAGCGAAACAAAGATGTCCCACAACTGAACAATGTGTACCTAACAGCAGGAAACTCCAGCGGGTGGAACATGTGAGCTGAGCTGGAGAACAAAGGGAACAAGATGTCAGGTAATCAGGAGGAGGCAGCCCTTCCGAGGGACTCAGCTGCTTTCACTGGGGTAGACAAAGGACAGAGGGAGAGAGAGAGACCAAATCAGGGATGGAGTCCATCACAGCTTGGCTGGCTCATCATGGCACATTGGCATACAAAGGTGTTCAGATCCCTGAGGTATAATACGAGACACTGTCCTTCTGACTTCTTGGGGACCAGAAAGTAGTGGGAATAAAACCACTGTCCCTGAAACAGGTGAGGAACTTTCTCTGTTGCTCCAAGAGATATGAGTGACTGAACCTCTTGCTGTAATAACCTCGCATGGGAGGAGTCCCTGGTGGGGTGGGGAAGATGGATCAGGGTTCAAGAGGACTTGGAATTGGATTGAGTACACTTGTTGAATTACCTCCAGTAGGTACTCACTGATCAGTGGTAATATGGGTCCAGACTTCCTGGAAATAATGTGAATGGTCTGCAAATGGGGTGGGAAAGGGTAAAGTCATCTGAGACTGGTTGGCAGCTCTTGATGGAAATGTCAAACTCACTGCTTCAGGGAAGAGAGGGTAGGGCTAAGAGCTGTAGTTATTGTAGAAGTCAGGTTTCGTTTGTGAGGATGTTGCTTCTTTCTGGACTGCTCTGAAGACCTCTGGTAGGTGTGGTAGAATGGAGCAGTAACAGGATGTCTCTGAAATGGATGAGACTGCTTCCTTTCAATCTGTGGCATATAAATACCCAGGGAGTGTGGTGGGAAATCTTTTAGCATGTGTAACACTGGGACCCAAGGCCCCCTTTGTGGCAACCAGTAGAGAGCACAGGGGGAAGCAGGGTCTAGGGAGCCCCTGAGTCTGGGATGTCTGTGTGACAGTCTGTACCCTTATGTTCATCCTGTTTACAAGACTATGATACATGTTGTACAAAGTATGCCTTGGTATCATTGGAAAACTCATACTTTGTTGGTCATTACTGTCCTGGTGAAATGTGTGGCAACATTGTATGTAAATTTATAAGATTCTACTGTATGGTATTAATATGACATGTTCCATGTCCGGAGAACAGTCACAAACCGGTTCCCCAAAGACAAAAGTATAGCTGATGCCTAAGCCAGGTGTCAATGAAATCAAATGGACTGTCACTTGGTTAAGTGGCCACTCTTCGGCAGGAGAGAGGATGTGGGCAAAAAATCTACATCTCGAGAAAGAAACAGGCTGAGGTTCCCATCCAAACAGACTTTCTGTCTCCTGACCTTCAGCTGGAGATAATTCTCAAAGAAGCGGAAAGGAGAGCAGATGCCCCAAATGATGTCTCCCTTTCTCTCTCTACCCACAGTATCGTCAACACCCGAAGAACAAAGAAAGCAGCATTGGACTGGGGAGGGATCCACACTGAAAGAGATTCAGCCAGTAACATGTAGTGAGAGAGACCTTTGCTTTGAATATACTTAGCTTGTTAAGTTAGGTATTAGTTGCTTTTTACTTTTATTTTCTTGTAACCAATTCTGAAGTTTAGGCCTTATTACTTGTAATCACTTCAAATCTATCTTTTGTAGTTAATAAATTTATTTTACTCTTTGATTTAAAACTGGGTGTTTGGATTGAAGTTTTTGGGAAACTCAATTTGGGATAACAGGATTTGTGCATATCATTTCCTGGTTAATAAAATTAGAAACTGTATACGAGCTTGTATTGTCCAAGAGGGCACTGGGCAATACAAGAGACACATTTCTGGGGTAAAGTGTGGGACTGGGAATTTTCTGGGGTTGCTCTACAGTGTAATTCAAGAGTGGCTGGCCATAGCACTCATACAATACAACTCGGAGTAACTTACATGCTAGAGGCTGGGTGTGAGCAGACCAGGATTGGTAGCTCTCACAGCGAAGCAGTGTAAAAGGTACCCTAGATTGGAGAACTGAGGGAACAGAGCTGTTCATTGGTCTAGATTGTACCTTGGCTAATGTCACACTATGTACTAGTTTGCCAAAGAGTGTCATGTAAGGTCTTTAATGAAAGCCTGTGTCACACTGGTCATCCTAACAATTGTGAGAGGTGTGTATGGAAAACATATGAGGAGTTATGTATATGTATTAAAATATGTTCTCTAGGTCTGTGAGTTAATGCAGGTCACCAAAAGGTGATCCACATACTCCTGTCAGGCAGGGGGGGAAGAGATGCTTCTCTCTCTCTGACCACTCATGCGTAAACTGAGTTTTGAGTGGTTCACAGTGGGGTACCATTTACAGTCTGAGCAAAATGCTAATCAACAGATTGTGAGAGCTGCAGGAAAAAAGAAAAGCAGCAGGGGATATCCTGTTTAGGAGTAAATGCAATGAACATTGAGAACCATATCTGGGGTGCAGATGAACCCCCAATTATCCTTTACCAGGGAGGCAAGCTGCCAGGGGCTTCACCACATGAAAGAAGGGTCTCAGTCATCGTGATTGAAAAATGCCGAGAGAAGAGGACTTGGGGTAAGCAGTGCCTTATTAGACAAAAAGGCTCTAGAATGCGTTTATGATTTTATTGTATATTTAACCCCTTGTTTCCAATACTTTGGTTTACTGGCACAGGGATCTCTGTGCTTTGTTAAATAAACACTCGCTTGCTCTGTAACAAATCTAAGTTCTGTGTGTTAATTGGAGCTGAGATCTAAGGTATAACTAGTAAGCTGTGCTGCACTGGTCTTGTGGGAGCAGTGGGCCTGGTAATTCTGTGAGTGCCCAGTGGAGAAGGGGCCGGACACTATAGGGGATGCTCAGAGGACTAGGGGCCGGAGCATGCCCATTGCTAACCTGTGAAGAAAGAGCAGCAAAGAATCCTGTGGCACCTTATAGACTAACAGATGTTTTGGAGCATGAGCTTTCGTGGGTGAATACCCACTTCGTCAGATGCATGACTGTGAAGAAAGAGTGAGATGTGTGGAAGCCTGGAAAGCAACGCCTGTGTTGCTAGTCAGGGAACTGAGTCCGGGCAGGCTCAGTCTAGGCCTTCTCACGCTAAGAGCAGGTGGTAGCGAGGTGCCTCACAAGCCCGGGGAACCTTGGGAAGTGTCACAAACACTTCAGCCAGTTTTGCACTTTCAAATTCACTCCCCTCAAAGGGAAGATCGTCCAATGTATTTCCAACTTCCCTTGGTAGCTCAGAGCACTGTAGCCATGATGGGCGATGCTTGGTGATTGCTGTCACCATAGATCTTGAAGTGGGATCCACCACATCTATTGGTGCTGAATGAGGCCTTAACTATTAACTGACCCTGAAATTTGTCCTTGGCTTCAGAAGGATGTTTCTCCAGGACCTCAATGGGCTTGTTCCAGTTAAAATGGTCAGAATAGGAAAGGAAATTATCAAAATTTGCCACACAAACATAGCTTGAAGACGAGTCGCTCTTCCTTCAGATGAGATCCAGTTTTTTCAGTTTCTTATCTTAAGGGGTGATCTTAGAAGATTGTTGTTTAGTCATTGCCTGTGCTGCAGTCACCACTAAAGACCCAGGAGGAGGCTGAGAACAGAAATATTCAAATCCTACAGGAAGGACTTGATGTTGCTTTTATGTCTTCTTTGACAGTAGTGGTAAAGATGGTGGAGTCTGCCACAGTAAATGGACTGGTACAAAAATGCCCTTTTATAGGAAGTGCAAGTCTCTCAGGCAAAGGAGTGTGTAAAAGGTCCAGCAATTTGTCCCTTTTCCTGGACACTCTGCATTGGAATCCCCAATGCCTCCACCATGCACTGCAGAAGCTCTTGGTACATTTTATCATTTGCCAATAGAGATGTAGGAGGTGGTGCTGTGACTTCATCTGATGATGAGGATGTTCCCGAATTGCCCCAGCAAGTAGCTGTTGGGGCATTACTTCCTGCATCATCTGGGGCTGTATGTCAGAAGCTTGAGAAGTCTATGGCACAACCAGTTGATCCTTCAAAGAATACCTCACCCTCATGTGGATCTGGCTATGTGTTTAGAATGTCATGAGACCATGGGGGCCAGTAAGGCCAGGAACCTTGGCCATACTAGTAAAGGGAATGAAGACATGTAGGTGGATACAAGCAGAGGGTCTAGTGCTATCATGCTTATACCTACTCTTATTCCTAAAGGGTTTCTCTAATATATAGGGGCCTAGCAGAACAGAATATTGAGCCCCCTTCACTACCCCTACAAGAAGAAGTGGAGGCTGAAAACTCTTCTAATGGATGGGCTGATCTTAAGGGTGTCTGAGGAACATCACAGAATCACAGAAATGTAGGGCTGGAAGGAACATTGAGAGGTCATCTAGTCCAGCTCCCTGCACTGACGCAGGACCAAGTAAACCTAGATGAGACCATCCCTGACAGGTGTTTGCCCAACCTGTTCTTAAACACCTCCAGTGATGGAGTTTCCACAACCACGCTTGGAAGTGTGTTCCAGAGCTTAAATACACTTATAGTTAGGAAGTTTGTCCTCATACACCTCTACCCCAATATAACACAACCCGATATAACACGAATTCAGATAAAACGGGGTAAAGCAGAGCTCTGGGGGGGGGGCAGGGCTGCGCACTCCGGCGGATCAAAGGTAATTTGATATAATGCGGTAAGATTTTTTGGCTCCTGAGGACAGCGTTATATCGAGGCAGAGGTGTATTTAATCTAAATCTCCCTTGCAGCAGATTAAGCCCATTACTCCTTGTCGGACCTTCAATGGAGATGGAAACAATTGATCTCCATCCTCTTTATAACAGCTCTTAACAGATTTGAAGACTGTCCTCAGGTCCCCCTCCAGACTTCTTTTCTTCAGACTACATATGCCTAGTTTTTTGACCTTTCCTCATACGGCAGGTCATTTGCCTTTGATCATTTTTGTTGCTCTCCTCTGGACTGTCTCCAGTTTATCCACATCTTTCTTACAGGGTGGCACCCAGAACTGGACACAGTATTGCAGCTGAGGTCTCACCAGTGCTGACTGGAATGGGACAATTACCTCCTGTACTATACATTCCGCACTCCTGTTAATACACCTCAGAATGAAATTTGCCTCTTTTGTAACTGCATCACACTGTTGACTTGTATTCAGTTTGTTATTGACTGTAACTCACACATCCTTTCCAGCAGTATCATCATCTAGCCAGGTATTCCACATTTTGTAATTGTTCATTTGATTTCGACTCCCTAAGTGTTGTTCTTTGCACTTGTCTTTAATTAATTATGTCTTATTGATTTCAGACCCATTCTCTAATATGTCAAAGTTGTTAAGAATTTGAATCCTGTCCTCCAAAGTGCTAGCCACCCCTCCCAGCTTGGTGTTATCAGCAAATTTTATAAGCACATTCTCCATTCCATTATCCAAGTCATTAAATGACAATACTGAGTAGTACTGGACCAAGGACTGACGCTTGCGGAACCCCATTAGACAGAAAATCCTCCCTGCAGTGCCAAGGGATCATCATCAGAGAACCAAGGACTCAGCACTCTTTCTCCCTGGGCACCAGAGGGACCAGAGATTGGCCTCGAGCTGCCCTTGTTAAGTGACAAAGAAAGAGGTGACGTAGCAGGCACCTGAGGAGGAGATCTACTCCCATGCTCCTTGGCAGGATGGTGTCCACCACACTCAAGGTTGCGAACTGGGGCAGGCAGAGCCTTAGAGGTGGAAGAGATGGCTACCAGGGTAACATAAGCTGTCTACTCCTCCTCGAGAGTCCCCCGTTTATACATCCCAGGATTGCATTAGCTCTTTTGGCCACAGCGTCACACTGGGAGCTTGTCTTCAGCTGATTATCCACCACGATCCCCAAGTGTTTTTCAGAGTTCCAGCTTCCCAGGCTAGACTCCCCCACCCTCTAAGTATGGCCAAGATTCTTTGCTCCGAGGAGAGGGACCTAACTAACTAAACCATTATCTCCTGTAAAAATTGTTAACTATCAAATATTACTATTTACAAAATATAAAGAGAAAAACTTCATCGGAGGAGGAGACCGGACACTGCTGCTGGCTCTGTCTCTCAGCCAGAGGCAGTGAGAAGGAACTGAGGGTTGGCTGGTTGCTCAACCTCCATTGTGCCCTCGGGAAGGGGGGCTTCAGGACATGGAGAGCGCTGCTAACACATCCGATCTCCAGTGCATGGGGCACATGAGAACCAGAAGTGCAGCACATCTGGCAAGCAGTCAACATCAATGGAGGTTACAGTTTGGTACAGACATATCCCACTCTGTCACACCGGTAATCCCGTTACCTTGCCAGTGTAGGGGATTCCAGCCTTGTAGGTATTGTCAGCGTCCTCAAAGGTCACCGTAGCGATTTCAGACACGATGTCACAGCTCTTGGTTGCATTGAGCTCCACCCCTAGCAGGAGAGGGTAGGATGATAGGAGGAAGGTGCAGGTGCTGAGAGCGACACCAGAGTTCAGGCTACGTCCCAGATTTCTCTCCATAACAATCCGCCCAGCCATTTCTACCCCCTCTCACTATGGACTGGAGGGTGTGATTTGGGGGAGAATTTGAGAGGTTCAGCTGGGGGCGGAGAAGGATTTTCCTGGAGAATCTGGAAACTAGAAAATGAAGATCCACCTTCCCCTGGGGCTTTATCCCAAACCAGCCACTTGACATTTGTTAGCAGGGTCTCCTGGCTCTGCGTCCCTTTCCCCAGCAGAGAGCTCCTTTACTGAATGGCCCCAGAGCTGACCCCGCACACAGGCCTCTCAGCACAGTGCCTGCCCCCAGAAAGGGCCATTTTCAGAGGTGCCCAGTGACGCGTTGCTGTTCTGGACCAACTCTCCTCCAGCCACTTCACCATCGCTGATGTCAGCACCCGAGGGTAACGTTGTAGCCACCCCACAGTTACAGTTTTCAGCCAAAAGGGTGTCGGCCGCTCTGGAAATCAGGATTCTTCTGGGTTAAGTGTGGAGTTTTCAGGGTTCGTTACTAAGCGATTAGCACTTGCTGTTTTGAACGCTAAGTGTTAACGTCACTGAGGCCGTGACTCAGGGCCCAGCGACACAGGCTGGGCCGTCACTCCACTCTGCCAGCTCAGTCCACAGCCAGAGGACACTCGCGGGAAGGTGTTTAGTCTTTGCATGAAGGTGCCCAGGTCTGAACTCATGAGGGATCGATCCCAGTGATGGGCTGAACCAGAACCCCAGATCCAACCCCCAACGCTACCTCTGGGCCCATCTCTAAAGCAGCTGGGCTACAAATGACATGACCACATGTGCAAGTGAGACCCCTCTGCCCCTGGGGGTTTAATGCTGGGGGCTGCCTGGGGGCGTGCACATGTGCTTGATTTCAGTCCCACCTGTCCCCAGGCTTGCCAATTTTGGTTGGAAGTATTCCTGGAGGTTTCTTTGCATGACATAATCTTTAATTAAAGATTAATCTTTAATTCCTGGAGACTTCAGGCCAATCCTGGAGGGTTGTCAACCTTACCTGTCCCCTCCTCCATGAGAGAGGCCTTGGCCTGGAGGCTCATCCTGTAGCCAGAGCGGGTCAGGTTGAAGGGAGCCGTCCCCACCTCTCTGGAAAAGCAGCCGTTGCTGTCAGTCTGGAGGGAGAGAATCACAGCCCGTTAGCAGCAGCTCTGCACCAGGCCCCGCAGGTGTCTGCTCAGCAGGTCTCTAATCAAGCTTGGCCTGGTTAGTGCTGGGACGGGAGACACTCAAAAAAAACCAGGGTGCTGAAGTCAGCAGCAGGGGGCGCTCTCACCTTGGAGTGAGCCTGACACCTGTACCCCAGCGTGGCGCTAGGGGGCGCTGTGCAGCTGGCACTGCTGTGGGTGGGATGAGACGTAAAACAGGCCCTGGCCACTCGTGCCTATCACAGATCCCCTGGTGCTTGTCCCCTGTCGTCGTGGTAACGCTGGCTGATTCCAATCGGCCCCTCCCAGCCCCCCCCCAAAGACTGAGAGCATTCGGGGAGATCTGCCCCTGCCCAATGAGAGCTGCTGATCAGGAGGGGCGGCCCCGTAACCTGGGGAACTAGCCTAGGTCTGGAGAGACCTGGGGGCAAATCCCTGCTCTTCCGCAGGCTGTCTGCAAGTCGCTCTGAGTACGGCTCCAGCAGAAACCCCCTGCGGCCGCGAGTCTGAGCCCAGCCCTGCTGACCCCACTTGTGCTGCGGGGCTAGAACCAGCAGGTCAATGGTTGGATCCAGGTGCTAGACCCAGGGAGGCTCGAGCCTATACTGTTCCTTTAGCCCCACGGCGCAAGCCCCAGGCAGCAGAGCTGGGCTTGGAAACGCTGCTCCAGGGTTTTTGCTGCCCAGACAGACCCTAAGCATATCCATGCCTCAGTTCCCCATCTGTACAATGGGGACAGGAGCCTGCCCCACCTCCTGAGGGCTAGGAGGGAAAGTGAGGCACTGAGATATTGTGGTGAAGGGGTGGCCATAGAAATCCCCAAGCCCTGCTACACAGCTGTCAGTTGTCTGTAGTGTGTGTGTTTGTGGTGTGCTTGCTGCTTGATTGAAATATACCGTATGGTCTGTTTGTCTGTGCTGACCTTGTGTGTGCTGAGCCTAGCGGCCTGCTAGGCAAGGCTGAGAGCTGCTTAAGGAGGCTCTGATCCCTAAGCCCTTTAGCCCCCATCAACCCTTAACCAAGGGGTGGGGCTACTCAGGAAGACCGGGACTTTTAAAAGCCTGCTCCTAAGTAACCAGAGGAGCTAGTGAACAGGAGTGGCAAACAGGGGAGTTTTGCGAGGGAGTTTAAAGCAGAGAGTGTGAGCTGGGGGGCTAGATACTCTTAACAGTCTTTAAATTTAAAGCCCAAACCACCCCGATAAAACCAAAACAACAAAGGACCGAGCTTCAGGAGTAAAAAGGGAATGCAGGGAGAAGTCCAGCAACAGAGTCGGGGCTACCCAGGTTATTGCATCCAAGGCAGCATGTATGATTACCTGCCCTACGGCAGGTGGTGTATGTGAGCATTCGATGCAAGGAGCTCCTGGCCCTCAGATACTGTGTTTGGGCTTTGGAGACCAGAGTGGCTGAACTGGAGTTGCTGAGGGAGACAGAGAGGTACATAGATGAGACTTTCCGGGACACAGTAGAACAGTCCCACCCCTGACTCTGTGCTGTTGAGGAGGATGAAAGCCTCAGGGATGGAGAACATCCAACTGGAGCAGAGGGAAATGATCCCATAGTTGGGACCCTCCTTCCAGATGATGTAATGGTATCATCTCACCCTGAGGATACCTCTCTAGGGGAGGGAACTCCAGTTATTAGGAAAAGACAGGTAATAGTTATGGAGGATTCGATCATTAGAAACATAGATAGCTGGGTTTGCGATGACTGGGAGAACCGCGTGGTGACTTGCCTGCCTGGTGTGATGGTTGCAGATCTCTCGAGACATCTAGACAGACTTATGTGTAGTTCTGGGGAGGAGCCGGTGGTTGTAGTATATGTAGACACCAATGACATAGGGAAGGATAGGAGAGAGGTCCTGGAGGCCAAATTTAGGCTAGGTTAAGAGATTGAAGTCCAGGACCTCCATGGTGACATTATGCTTCCAGTTCCACACGCAGGGCCAGTTAGACAGGCAGAACTGCAGGGTCTCAATGCATGGATGAGACAATGGTGTAGGGAGGAGGGGTTTAGGTTTATTAGGAACTGGGGAAACTTTTGGGAAAGGGGGAGCCTATTCAGGAAGGATGGGCTCCACCTAAACCAAAATGGAACCAGATTGCTGGCACTTAAAATTAAAAAGGTCGTAGAGCAGTTTTTAAACTAAGGCCTGGGGGAAAGTCGATAAGTGGGGAGGAGCACGTGGTTCAGACAGCAACATTGCTTAGGGGAAGATCTATTAATGGAGATTTTCTATGTCCTAGTAAGGAGGAGAGGATGGAAGATGATAAAATACAGGTAGGATCTGATGAGAAATAGTCAAATGAAAAAAAAAAGTTTCATTCAATTACATCATGTAATGGCAGACAGCTAAAAAGTGATAAGTTTTTAAAGTGCTTATATACCAATGCTAGAAGTCTAAATAATAAGCTGGGTGAACTAGAGTGCCTCGTATTAAATGAGGATATCGATATAATAGACATACAGAAACTTGGTGGAATGAGGATAACCAATGGGACACAGTAATACCAGGATACAAAATACACCGGAAGGACAGAATAGGTCGTGCTGATGGTGGAGTGGCACTATATGTGAAAGAAAGCGTAGAATCAAATGAAGTAAAAATCTTAAATGAACCAAATAGTACCAGAATCTCTATGGATAGTAATTCCATGCTCTAATAAGATTATAGCAGTAGGGATATATTACTGACCACCTGACTACGATGGTGATAGTGACTGCAAAATGCTCAGGGAGGTTAGAGAGGCTATAAAAATAAAAACTCAATAATAATGGGGGATTTCAACTATCCCCATATTGACGGAGTTCATATCACCTCAGGAAGGGATGGAGAGAGAAAGTTTTTTGACACCTTAAATGACTGCTTCTTGGAGCAGCTAGCCCTGGAATACACAAGAAGAGAGGCAATTCTTGATTTAGTTCTAAGTGGAGCACAGGATCTGGTCCAAGAGGTGAATATAGCTGGACCGCTTGGTAACAGTGATCACAATATAATTAAATTTAACATCCATGTGATGGGGAAAACACCACAGCAGCCCAGCATGGTAGCATGTAATTTCAGAAAGGAGAACTACACAAAAAATAAGGAAGTTCATTAAACAGAAATTAAAAGGTACAGTGCCATAAGTGAAAACCCTGCAAGCTGCATGGAAACTTTTTAAAGACACCATACTTTTAAAGACACTCAATTTAAATGTATCCCCCAAATTAAAAAAACATAGTAAGAGAACCAAAAAAGTGTCACTGTGACTAAACAACAAAGTAAAAGAAGCAGTGAGAGGTAAAAAAGCATCCTTTAAAAAAAAAAAAAAGGAAGTTAAATCCTAGTGAGGAAATTAGAAAGGAGCATAAACTCTGGCAAATGAAGTGTGAAAATATAATTAGAAAGGCCAAAAAAGAATTTGAAGAACAGCTTGCCATAGACTCAAAAAGTAAAAGCAAAAATTTGTTTAAGTACATCAGAAGCAGGAAGCCTGCTAAATAACCAGTGGGGCTACTGGACAACCGAAATGCTGAAGGAGCACTCAAGGATGATAAGGCCATTGCGGAGAAACTAAATGAATTCTTTGCATCGGTCTTCACAGCTGAGGATGTGAGGGAGATTCCCAAACCTGAGCTATCCTTTGTAGGTGACAAATCTGAGGAATTGTCACTAGAGGAGGTTTTGGAATTAATTGATAAACTTAACAGTAACAAGTCACCAGAACCAGATGGCATTCACCCAAGAGTTCTGAAAGGACTCAAATGTGAAATTGCGGAACTATTAACTATGGTTTGTAACCTGTCCTTTAAATCAGCTTCTATACCAAATAACTGGAGGATAGCTAATGTCACGCCAATTTTTTAAACGGGCACCAGAGGTGATCTCAGCAATTACAGGCTAGTAAGCCTGACTTCAGTACTGGGCAAACTGGTTGAAACTACAGTACAGAACAAAATTGTCAGACACATAGATGAACATAATTCGTGGGGAAGAGTCAACGTAGTTTTTGTAAAGGGAAATCGTGCCTCACCAATCTATTAGAATTCCTTGAGGGGGACAACAGGCATGTGGACAAGGGGGATCCAGTGGATATAGTGTATTTATATTTTCAGAAAAGCTTTGATAAGGTCCCTCACCAAAGGCTCTTAATCAAAGTAAGCTGTCATGGGATAAGAGGGAAGGTCCTCTCATTGATTGGTAACTGGCTAAAAGATAGGAAACAAAGGGTAGGAATAAATGGTAGGTTTTCAGAATGAAGAGAGGTAAATAGTGGTATCCCCCAAGGCTCTGTACTTGGACCAGTCCTATTTAACATATTCATAAATGATCTGGAAAAAGGGGTAAACAGTGAGATGGCAAAAATTGCAGATGATACAAAACTACTCAAGATAGTTACATCTCAGGCAGACTTGAAAGAGCTACAAAAAGATCTCTCAAAACTGGGTTACTGGGCAACGAAATGGCAGGTTAAATTTAATGTTGTGTGACAGACCCAGACCAGTGGGGTACAGGAGTCTGGCAGAGGGCAAATATACTGGTCACTGGATGAGTAGTTTTCTGTTCCCTGAGTGACCAGAGCAGGGGCTGCACTAGAGTAATCAGGAACCTGCTAGAACCAATTAAGACAGACAGGCTGATTAGATCACCTGCAGCCAATCAAGGCAGGTTAATCAAGGCACCTGGGGTTAAAAGGGAGCTCACTCCAGTCAGGTGAGGAGGAGCCAGAGGAGAGGAAGGGTGTGTGAGGAGTTGGGAGCAAGAGGCACAAGGAGCTGAGAGTGAAAGGCTGTGCTGCTGGAGGACTAAGGAGTACAAGTGTTATCAGATACCAGGAGGAAGATCCTGTGGTGAGGATAAAGAAGGTGTTTGGAGGAGGCCATGGGGAAGTAGCCCAGGGAGTTGTAGCTGTCATGCAGCTGTTACAAAAGAGGCACTATAGACAGCTGCAATCCACAGGGCCCTGGCCTGGAACCCGGAGTAGAGGGTGGGCCTGGGTTCCCCCCAAACCTCCCAACTCCTGATCAGACACAGGAGGAGTTGATCCAGACTGTAGGGAAGATCACTGAGGTGAGAAAATCTGCCAATAAGCGCAGGAACCACCAAGGTAGAGGAGGAACTTTGTCACAGTTGATAAATGCAAAGTAATGCACATTGGAAAACCTAATCCCAACCAATGTTCCCTCTAATTTTTTCCATCCATGTGCGGAATAAATTTTGTTATGTGTATTGAGGTATGTGCCTATGTGCACCACTAGTAGAAACAAATAACCTAGATCTAATATATATTTTTAAAAAGTTACCATAGGAATAATTACTCCAGCCAGGACAGGTTAGGAATTTTAGAACTCAATACACTTAAATTTAATTATGCAAGTAAGAGAAATAAAAATTATGAAATGCATAGACCAGTCAAAACACTAAGATAACAGACTATCAAATAATAAAATTACAGAGAATATATGCGCATTACAGGAAGTACCAAGAGGTAGCAACAATAATACAAGTATGTGTTGGGAGGTGAGTGTGACAGAGTGTGTGTGTGACAGATGCTGTGTGTGACAGAGACTGCGTTTCTGTGACACAGACAGTGTGGGTGCTGGCTGCTGGGGAAAGCCGTGCACTGTCTCTTAAAACACTCACTGAAAGCTCTCCTGCTCTGTCCTGAGCCCTGTTGTCTCCCCTCCCCAGCTCTGCAGAGATGGGGTACCTGGGCATGGGGAGGGAGAGAGAGACAGAGACTCTGTGAGCTGGCTACTGGGGAAATCTGAGAAACAGTGCCCTCACTGTCTCTTTAAGAAAGGCACTCAGCCACTCACCATTCAGAGGGCAGCAGCTAACCAACCTGATAACTGGCTCTGTGGATATGGGGAAAGCGGTGGACCCGATATATCTTGACTTTAGCAAATATTTTGATACGGTTTCCCACAGTATTCCTGCCAGCAAGTTAAAGAAGTATGGGCTGGATGAATGGACTATAAGGTGGAAAGAAAGCTGGCTAGATTGTCAGGCTCAATGGGTAGTGATCAATGGCTCGATGTCTAGCTGGCAGCCGGTACCAAGCGGTCGGTCCTGGGGCTAGTTTTGTTCAACATCTTTATTAATGATCTGGATGATGGGATGGATTACACCCTCAGCAAGTTCACAGATGACACTAAGCTGGGGGGAGAGGTAGATACACTAGAGGGTAGGGATAGGGTCCAGAGTGACCTAGACAAATTAGAGGATTGGGCCAAAAGAAATCAGATGAGATTCAACAAGGACAAGTGCAGAGTCCTGCACTTAGGAAGGAAGAGTCCCATGTGTAGCTAGGGAGGGTGCAAGGGAAGCAGCCGCTTCCCCTCAGCACATTTTCCCAAAAATGGCACCTTAGTTAGGGGTTACCATGGCATCAGCGGGCAGGGCCCACGCTTTGCTCTGAAGCTTGGCCTGCTGGAGGAGCCAGCCAAGGGTGGGGGGCATGGAACGGCCAGAGGAAGAGCCAAGGAGGCGTGGCCAGAGAAAGAGCCAAGGGGGACACCTTTTTTATGTTTGCTTCCCCTGCTCTTAGAACCTGGCTATGCCACTGGCTGGGGACTGACTGGCTAAGCAGAGGTTCTGCAGAAAAGGACCAGGGGTTACAGTGGACGAGAAGCTGGATATGAGTCAGGAGTTGTCATAAACAGATAGTAGGAGTTAATAGAACAGAAGTACTTTACATCTTTTGCCTGTAAAGGGTTAACAAAATCAGTGAGCCTGGCTGTCAGCTGACCAGAGGACCAATCAGGGGACAGGATACCTTCAAATCTTGAGGGAGGGAAGTTTGTGTGTGTGCTGTTAGTGTTTGGTGGTTGTTCTCTGGGGGCTCAGAGGGACCAGACGTGCAACCAGGTTTCTCTCCAATCTCTCCGATACAGGCTCTTATAAGTTCAGAATAGTGAATACTAGGTAGATAAGGCGAGTTAGGCTTATGTTTGTTTTCTTTATTTGCAAATGTGTATTTGGCTGGAAGGAGTTCAAATTTGTATTTTGCTGAAAGGATTTTAATTTGTACTTGTATACTTAGGCTGGGAGGGTATTCCCAGTGTCTATAGCTGAAAGACCCTGTACCTATTCCATTTTAAATTTACAAAGATAATTTTTACTGTTTTTCCTCTTTAATTAAAAGTTTCTTGTTTAAGAACCTGATTGTTTTTTTTTTATTCTGGTGTGAGACCCCAAGGGACAGGGTCTGAATTCACCAGGGAATTGGTGGGGAGAAAGGAGGGAATGGGGAGAGAGAGGCTAATTTCTCTCTGTGTTAGGATTACTGTCTCTCTCAGGGAGAGTATGGGAGGGGGAGGGAGAAGGAGGGGGGAAGGTGCATTTTCCTCTCTGTTTAGGATTCAAGGAGTTTGAATCACAGTGATCTTCCAGGGTAATCCAGGGAGGGGAAGCCTGGGAGAGGCAACGGTGAGGGAAAGGGTTTACTTTCCTTGTGTTAAGATCCAGAGGGACTGGGTCTTGGGGTTCCCTGGGCAAGGTCTTGGGGGGACCAGAGTGTACCAGGCACTGGAATTCCTGGTTGGTGGCAGCGCTACAAGTACTAGGCTGGTAATTGAGCTTAGAGGAATTCATGTTGGTACCCCATCTTTTGGATGCTAAGATTCAGAGTGGAGAATTATATCATGACAGCAGTGTGCCCTTGTTGCCAAGAAGGCCAACAGCATATTGGGCTGTTTTAGTAGGAGCATTGCCAGCAGATCGAGGGACGTGATCATTCCCCTCTATTCGGCACTGGTGAGGCTACATCTGTAGTATTGCGTCCAGTTTTGGTCCCCCTAGTACAGAAGGGATGTGGACAAATTGGAGAGATTCCAGCGGAGGCCAACGAAAATGATTAGGGGGCTGGAGCACATGACTTAAGGAAATGCTGAGGGAACTGGGCTTATTTAGTCTGCAGAAGAGAAGAGTGAGGGGGATTTGAGAGCAGCCTTCAACTACCAGAAAGGGGGGTTCCAAAAAGGATGGAGCTCAGCTGTTCTCTCTGGTGGCAGATGACAGAACAAGGAGTAATGGTTTCATCCTCCACTATTTCACTAGGAAGGTGGTGAAGCACTGGAATGGGTTCCCTAGGGAGGTGGTGGATTCTCCTTCCTCAGAGGTTTTTAAGGCCCAGCTTGACAAAGCCCTGGCTGGGATGATTTAGTTGGGGTTGGTCCTGCTTTGAGCAGGGGGCTGGAGTAGATGACCTCCTGAGGTCCCTCCCAACCCTGATATTCTATGTTTCTATGAACCCAGTCCTCCTGAGCCAGGCTGTCCCCTCTGCCCTGTTTTGCAGAGATGGGGTGAAGGGGAAGGGGGACACCATGACATCAGCACCCACCCCGCTGCTCTGCACAGCGAGCAGGAGGGTCTCGGCTCCCGGGAGCAGCTTCAGGATGGAGCAAAATGGGGGGAAAGGCACCTGAACACATGCTGCTGGCTGCTCAGCTCATTAGCTGGGTGGCACTTAATTCTCATCTCTTGCAGTTTACAGGGAACACAGATCCCAACTAAACATATAAAATGGTGGGGTCTAAATTAGCTGTTACAACTCAAGAGAGAGATGTTGGAGTCATTGTGGATAGTTCTCTAAAAACATCCACTCAATGTGCAGTGGAAGGTCAAAAAGGCAAACAGAACATTGGGAATCATTAACACAGGGATAGATTATGAGGCAATATGATATTTTCTGTCTTTATATAAATCCAAGGTATGGCCACATCTTGAATACTGCGTGCAGATGCAGTCGTCCCATCTCAAAAAAGATAGATTGGAATTGGAAGAGGTTCAGAAAAAGGGAAACAACAATGATTAGGGGTATGGAACGGCTGCCATATGAGGAGAGATTAATAAGACTGGGACTTTTCATCTTGGAAAAGAGATGGCTAATGGGGGTATATGATAGAGGTCTATAAAATCATGACCAGTGTGGAGAAAGTAAATAAGGAAGTGTTATCTACTCCTTCTCATAACACAAGAACTAGGGGGTCACCAAATGCAATTAATAGGCAGCAGGTTTAAAAGAAATACAAGGAGTATTTCTTCACACAATGCACAGTCAACCTGTGGAACTCTTTGCCAGAGGATGTTGTGAAGGCCCAGACTCTAACAAGATTCAAAAAAGAACTAGATAAATTCATGGAGGATAGGTCCATCAATGGTTGTTGGCAGGGATGGTGTCCCTAGCCTCCGTTTGCCAGAAGCTGGGAATGGGCAACAGGGGATGGATCACTTGATGATTCTCTGCTCTGTTCATTCCCTCTGGGGCACCTGGTACTGACCACTGTCAGTAGACAGGATACTGGGCTGGATGGACCTTTGGTCTGACCCAGTCTGGCTTTTCTTATGTCACCACCCCCAGCCTGCCAGATGCAGGACCCTGAAGGATCCAGGGCCAGATTCGTCTGCACTTACACCAGCTTTACACCAATGTCACCAACATCATCACAACAGATCACAGTCCCCCTCTGGCCAGTGTAAGGAAAAACATGGAGAGGAGCCTCCTCCAGCAGCATGTCATGTACCTGCCCCCTCCCCAGTCACATTCACCTGGCCAGTAAGCTCTGTGCACAGAGCTCCGGTTCGCTTGGCATGAAGACGGAACCCGTAATATACTGGTTGTTCCTCCCGACATAGGCTGGCTTGGACCTTCCCCAGGACAGGCTTCCCATAGGTGTATCTGTTTAGCAGAGGGGAGGGAGAGGGTAAGTGGGAGGGAGGGGGCAAACTGCCTGCCCATCGGGGGGTCCCTGCTGGGGTGGGGCTGGTCGTGTGGGTGGGAGTGAGAGCCCCATGGAGCCCTGTCTGGCCATTAGCATGGGGCAGAGGGGGGCGCAGGCAGGCAAGGGGCAGGCCAGATCATGGCCTGGGGGGCAGGGGAGGGGAGCCAGGCCTAGGGCAGTACCAGCCCCCCCTTTATCGGCCTGGCAGGGCTGCTTTCACACTCACCGGCCACACACCCGCAGCAGGAGCGTCTCATCCAGCACCGTCACCACGGGGGGCAGCTCCAGGGTCACTTCGAACTTGGGCAGCACTGGGGGGCAGAGAGGGATGAGGTGAAACCGACCCGCAGCCCCGGCTCGGGGGTTTCATCGCAATCCTCGGCCTTGGAGCTTGTCCCTGGGTCGTGCAGCCCCCCACCAACCTGCCAGCCGGGCGGGAAGGGGAAGGGCCCAGAAATGGAGCAGGGCTGGGAAGAGGCTGCAGGCTGCAGCAGTAGGGTTGCCTGGTGTCAGGTTTTCGACTGGAACGCCTGGTCGAAAAGGGACCCTGGCGGCTCCGGCTGGCACCACAGACCGGGCTGTTAAAAGTCCGCTCAGCAGCGCAGTGGGGCTAAGGCAGGATCCCTGTGTGCTGTGGCTACGTGCTGCTCCCAGAAGCAGCGACATATCCCCACACCGACTCCTACCCATAGCGGCAGCCAAGGGGCTCCGCACACCACCCCCGACCCAAGCGCTGCCCCTCACAGCTCCCACTGGCTGGGAACCGTGGCTGCGAGCTGGAGGGGGGACATGCTGCTGCTTCCAGGAGCTGCTTGACATAAGCAACACCCAGAGCCTGCACCCCTGAGCCACCTTCTGCACCCTAACCCCCACCCCAGCCCTGATCCCCCTCCGGCCCTCCAAACTCCTCGATCCCATCCCAGAGCACCCTCCTGCACCCCAAACCCCTCATCCCTGGCTCCACACCAGAGCCCCCACCCCCAGCTGGAGCCCTCACTGCCCCTACACCCTAACCCCCACCCGAGCCCCAGCCCTGATCCCCCTCCGGCCCTCCAAACCCCTCGATCCCATCCCAGAGCACCCTCCTGCACCCCAAACCCCTCATCCCTGGCTCCACACCAGAGCCCCCACCCCCAGCTGGAGCCCTCACTGCCCCTACACCCTAACCCCCACCCCAGCCCCAGCCCTGATCCCCCTCCGGCCCTCCAAACCCCTCGATCCCATCCCAGAGCACCCTCCTGCACCCCAAACCCCTCATCCCTGGCTCCACACCAGAGCCCCCACCCCCAGCTAGAGCCCTCACTGCCCCTACACCCTAACCCCCTGCCCCAGCCTGGAGTCCCCTCCCACACCCTGAACCCTTCCTTTCTGGCCCCATGCCAGAGTCCTCACACCCCCTGCACCCCAATCCCTGAGCCAGCTCAGTGAAAATGAGCTAGTGAGTGAGGGTGGGGAGAGCGAATGACAGAGGGAGGCAGGACGGAGGGGGCAGGGGTAGTGCCTTGGGGAGGGGCAGGGCAGGGGGCGGGGAAAGGGTGTTCAGTTTTGTGCGAGTGGAAAGTTGGCAACCCCAGGCAGCAGGAGCCTTTTCAACCCCACTGACAGTAAAGCTGAAAAACAGCCTCTGTCCCCCACTGCCTGGCCCCAATGGTCAAGGGCAGGGCAGCGCCAGGGACGACATGGGCCAGAGCCAGGCTGACCGTATTTCCCAAAGGGAAAATGGGACACCACATGGGGCTGGCCTGAGCCCCCCATGCCCCCGTGTGGGGCTGGCAGCAACGCACATATGAAGTAGGGTGAGCATATTTCCCGAAGGCTGGGGCTGGCGTCATTGATTGCTCATGTCCTGCCTGCCCCCCACTTGGGGCTGGCATCGCTGCTCGCCCCCTCCCATGTTCCTCTGACCCCCACAGATCAAGTTGGCAAGAGCAAATAGGACAAAGGCCCACTTTTTCCAAAAAAAGTCGGGACAGTGGGACAGGGCTTAAAAAAGAAGTACTGTCCTGGCTAAAATGGGATGTATGGTCACCCGAGCTGAGGTCTGGACCAGGGGCAATGTGGACCTCAGAGCAAGGACGTGCCAGGCACCATGTGGGGCAGAGAGCAAGGATGTGCCAGGGACCACAGGGGCCCAGTGGATGTGGGCATTTCTCCTGGCTGATAAGGTCCGGGCTGTTCCCTTTGGGGAGCTGGTGTTCAGCTGGGACCTCGTCCCCAGCAGCCCCCTGCCAGGCAGCCTGGCCAGACAGGGCCAAATTCACCCCTGTCCCTCAGGGTCTGGGCCGTCCTGGGGCACTGACAGGAGCTGGCTGGGTGGCTCCGAGGCCCAGAAGCCCCAGAAGGGGAGCGTGTGTTGGGGCCGGGTGAATGTGCAATGCTGGGATGGGCCACCAGGTGGGGCGGGAATTTAGGGGGTGCCTGCTTTTTCCCTCCTGCTTGTGGAATGGGGGGTTGGCCAGCAGGGGAAAGATGGGAGCAGGTGGTGGGGGCTCAGGGGCAGCATGTGTGGGGAAGCGGGGGGAGGGAGGCAGTTGGGGGGACAGGGGCAGGTGTCTGGGGCAAGGGTGGGGGTAGGTGGCAGCTGTTTCAAGGGAGACATCAGCGCTGTTCTCTCCCACTCCCCGCTGGAGACAGAGGAGGTTTATGGAGGGGAGGATGGAGAGGGGGCCGCTGACATTTCCCTCCCGCTCCCAGCAACACCAACTCTGGGAAGTGTGTGTGTGTGTGTGTGAAGAGCCACTTGTGCTCCAGGAGGATCAGAGATGGAGGTGGGGGACACGTGCCGGAGCCGTGACCTCGGTTGCTGGCCTGGGCCCCGCTGCGCACCATATTCCTGCACGCTGAACGAGTGCCTCGTCCCCTGCGCCTCGATGGTGTACGTCCCCAGGGCCGGCTCTGCAGACAGCGGGAGGGACAGATCCACGATGCCCTGCTGCGGAGTCACATCTCGCCACTGGGCGATGCGGTTCCCGCTGGGATCCTGGCACATGGACACGCCCTGCTCAGCTGCTGCCCCCACACACGGCTTGTCCCCAGCAGCCCCCGAGTGCCTCGTGCTGCCAACGGGGGCTGGATCGACGCCCGGAGGCTCAAATCCTTCTCCTTAGTCTGGAGCAGGCACCGCCGGGCAGTCTCTGGGAAAAGGGGCCCCTGCCAGCACCCCTCAGCCCTGACCTGAGGGCACCGCCCCTGTGGGGAACAGGTTCCTGAGGGACACCCCATCTTCAGCCTGGACAAAGCCCAGGGAACTCACCGTAGGGACCGTTTCCATCTCAGTGCTAGGCCTCTGTGGGTGTGTTCCCTGTCCCCCTCCCCCCACGCAGCCTCCCCAATCCTCCACCCCTACCCTCTGCCCCTGCCTCTCCCAGAGACCCTCCCTCCCCCCATCAGGCTCCCAAGGGAGCTCTCTGCTGAACTGCCCACTGGCCTGATCATGTCACTGCCTGACCCAGAGTTCGGGGGCTGGGAACATTTGGGGTGAGCGACTCAGACAGGGATCCCAGCCAGGCTCAGACCCACCTGCCTCCTGGATAGACAGCCCCAGACGCTGCAAACGCAGGGTGGGGAGGACGTACTCCAATGGCACAAATGTCCCCTCCCTGCCCCCCATGGGGCCCAGCCCAGAAACGCCCTGTGCTCTGGGACCCTTTGCACCCCCACAGCAGGGCAGAGGGGTCTAGGGCTGGATTGCTGGACACTGTGGTCACAGCCCAGACTCCTCTAGGATCCCCATGACTGAACACCCCCGAGTGCCCTCGGATGAGCCAGACAGAAAGAGGAGGCGGCTGGAGAGGCACAGACTGACCTGCACGGTCACCAGGGGCAGCTGCAAAGCAAACAGACAGGAGATGGCTGGTTAGAGCGACAGGAAACACCCATCACTGCCCCCGGGTCTGCCTGTGACCTCCCCAGGGCCGGGGTGTCTCTGGGGCCATGGGGGATCATGTGGACAGCAGCGGGGGTGACCAAGAAAGCAGGGACAGGAAGTGGAGCCCATGAGGCTGGAGCCCTCGCACCTCCCATGGGCCCCTCCCCTCCCTGCGGAGGCGGTACAGGGCAGTAGGTGGCTGGTCTGTGCGTGGAGGATCAGGGCGAGATGCTGGGGTCTCTGTCAAGGGGCAGTCTAAGGGCTGGGGATCTGCGTTGCAGCCAGTGCCTGGGTGAGGTGGCTGGGAGGGGAGCTGTCAATCTGTATTTCCACACTGGGCCCGATTCTGCCACCTCACGCAGAGCGCACAGCACGGTTAGGCTGAAGGGGGGGAGGGAGGGCGCTGTCATCCACAGCCAATCACAGACTGCACTAAAGCCAGTGGATGCCCAGCACCTTCATTCCAGCTCCATGCAATGTGCAATCAACTCTCTCTGCGCAGTGAAGAGCCTGCAACCAACAGAGGCCAGTGCCCAAGGCACTAGGCTCTGAAACCCAGGGGGCTGCTCCACATGGCTGTTTTCAGCAGGCCAGCACAAGCCCTGCTACTGCAAATCTGTTACCTGCCCTGGGAGACTCGCCCCCTGCAGCAGTGTAGACCAGTGTGGCGGCTGAGGCATTCCCAGAATACCGGAGATTCTGGTACTTCCAGGATTGGGCCTGTCCCCGCTGGCGTGACCTCACACACTCAGTGTGTGTGAGTTCACACCAGCAGGGGCAGAGCATTGGGCTCTGCCAAATGGCATCCCCCATCCAATACCAGAGACAAGCATGCACTGGACGGGGGCAAACCACCCATGAAGAGGACTGTCCGATTTCAAACCGGATGAACGGCCTGCCTGGTGTAGACAAACCTAACGTGTCCAGTGCTCCAGGGCCCTGTTACCCTGCCCCCATTCCCCCAGTCCCTGCTCTCACCTTCCGGGTACTGGGAACGAAGTCTTTGTCCAAACTGACGATTCGAAACTTCACTGGAAAGGAGCAGAGGCAGAGGCGGGAATCAGCCCCGGCTCGGTTTGTCTGAGTGAATTCCCAGCTGGGGAAGGTGCCAGCCAGACGCCCTGGGCACTGACGGCCTCTGTGAACCCGCAGAATGCGCCCAGCCCGGGCAGCGCAGCGCCAGCTTCCCCCCGCTGCCCTCTGCCAATGAGCCACGGCCCTGCCCTGCGTGGCCAGAGGCTGCTCGGGGAGGCCGATCGGTGCCCCCTGCAATGTCTGTGCCATCGGCAAGGACAGGATGAGACCCCCACTTGGTTCCATACAGGCCCCCAAACAGGCCTCAGGCTTTGGGCCTCTTCTCCCCTTGGGCTGGGTGCAGACAGGGGCCTAGAAGTGAGAGTCCCGAATCCCTCGCTAGGCCCCCAGCCCAGCCCCAGAGCCCGGGAGTCCTTCCAAAGGGCCTGGGGCCCCAGGAAACTCCCTCCAGCAGCTCCTGCTCTCTCACCTGTCTGTCCCGGCTTGTAGACGGCCTTGTCCGTCTGCACAAAGGTCCCGGGCTGCAGCGCCCGCAGCAGCACT
The DNA here is from genome assembly GCF_007399415.2 of Gopherus evgoodei. NCBI lineage: Eukaryota > Metazoa > Chordata > Testudines > Testudinidae > Gopherus > Gopherus evgoodei. The sequence continues at coordinate 11,824,780 of NC_044344.1, read as the reverse complement.
TTCTTCCGCTCAGAGAACTGCCAGGCATCTCCCCGGATCGAGACGTGCAGCTCTGCCACTTCCTGCTGCCCCCCGGACGGGGCTGGAACCTGCACACGGGGACCCCAGCAAGGCCACAGCGGCCGGTAATGGGCCAGTCGTGGCGCAGACCTGCTATCACGTGGGGGGGCAGTGGTGTTTGTGAGTCCTTGTACCCACTCCCCCAAACACAGGAACCCCCATCCGCAGCCTGGGGGCCCTGAATGGGAGGGAGCATGAACCTGGGGCGCTCGATGGAGTTGGAAACCAGGGCACTCCCTCCTGCCTGTCCCTGCTGAGGGATGGGCTCAAGTTCTGTGGCTACAGCTGCCTATTGAGTGACCAGCTCCGTGCCCATGGCCAGTCCGCTGAACCCTGCTGTGCCCAGGGCCTGAGGCTGGGCTGGGGCTGCGGGCACGGGGCCCGTCAGCCACGGGTCTATGGCCAGTCCCCTGAGCCCTGCTGTGCCCGGGGCCTGAGGCTGGGCTGGGGCTGCAGACCCGGGGCTGACGGGCTCTGTGCCCATGGCCAGTGCCCGGGGCCGTGCCGATGGCTGCGGGCGGGGGCTTACCTGGAAGCGCACGTTCTCGTGCAGACGGGGCTCCCGGACCTCTCTCTCCAGCAGGGTGATAGCACTGGGCCCATCCCCCCTCTCCAGCCGGACGTTCACCCGGACGGTCTCATTGAGGTCGCTGAGATGAACTGACACCGTCCCCGTGTGCGGGTGATAGAGCTCAGCTGGGCTCACCACCACATAGTGCCTGGGGAGGGGAAAGCACCGGGGCAGTGGGGGAGGGGACAGCCCAGAGCCTCCCCCAGGACCGGGGGTGACTCTTGATTTCTGAGTGTCCCCCCTGCTGGGACAGAGCTGGGTTGACGGATCTGGAAGCTGATTCATTTCTCTAACCATATGGCGGGAGCAGGGCAAGGCCCCCCGGCTACATCCCCTGCCCCAGCCTGCCTCCCGTGGAGCTGGAAGGGCCCAGGGGGCTCAGAGAGGGGCTCAGTCCCCGTCCATCCCCGGCCTCTCGGTCTGCCCAGAAAGGGGCAGCTAGTGGCGCTGAGAGTGAGCAGAGACCCCTGTGCATGTCAGCGGGGGCTGGTCAGCCTGGGGCTGTGCTGAGCACCTGAGCCCTTTGTGGCCAGTAACCGGCTTAGATACAGCCCCACCCCCACCCCAGCCCAGTCTGCCCCCCGGGGCCTCCGCCCGCCCTCGCAGGAACCCTTCGGCGTTTGCACCTTGGGGGCACTGCCTGGTTCTGCTGAGACATTCGTTTAATGCGCTGGGATCGTCGGTAATTACTGTTCTATGGCACTGGTGCCTAGAGGCCCAGCCCAGCCTGGCCCCCTGCACTGGGGCTGGACAGACCCACAGGCAGAGAGAGGCAGGGCTGGATTAACTGGGCCCAGCGCCAAACATATCTGTGGGCCCCTATAGGCGCTATGGAACATGGCGCGGGGGGTCGGTCCCCAGAGTGAGGGGCCAGCCAGGGGCAATGGCATGGCAGGGGTGGCTCTGCTCCACTCAGCCCAGTGCAAGGGCACCATTTACGAAGCGGCAGACACACAATGGTCTGCCCAGCCCTGTGCTGCCAGCATGCCCCATGCCATGCCACATATCCCCCCACACTGGAACACCTCCCCAAATTCCCTATGGCGAGAGCCCCCCGGACCCACTGTGCCCAGCGCTGCCCCCCCCGGACCCTGCCACAAATGTACAGCACCCTGCACACCATCACCCCTGCCCAGCACCCCTCTGCCCACAGACTCATGACAACTGCCAAGCACCCCACACAGAGTCCCCACTCCCTAATGCCCCAAAACCCAGATATCTTCCCTGCCCCCTCACGCACTCCAGAGACCCATTCCCTCAAGCCCTGCCTCCCGGTTGCACTCACCAGCTCTCTGGGAGGCAATTGTGTCTGCTGGGCTGAGCCGGCAGTGCAGCCAGGGCTGGTCCCAGGGCCAGGAATACTCTGTCCCCTTGGGAGTGGTGCAGCCAGGCCAGCGCCTGCCCCGGCTGGGCTCCCTCAGGACCCACTTGCTTGGAGGGAACCAGTCAACTCCCTCCCCCTCTGCATTCTCCACCTCCTGCCCCCAACTGTCCGAGCCTGGCCAGGCTTCTGCACCTGTCCCAGGTGGCTCAGCTCCAGGGAGACAGGTGAGGCCCCACAGGTGGTGGGAAGCAGAGACTGCCCAGAGCCAGAGGTGCACTGGGGTCCGGCCAGGGGTGAGGCCAGGAGGTGGAGAGGAGCACTCAGCTGTCCAGTGGGCAAGCTGAAAGGAGCCAGTGGTGGGCAGTGGGGGGAGAACCAGCAGGTTGGCGGAATCTCAGGGCACAGTGCAAGCAGAGCAGGAAGAGGCCCTGTCTGAGCATGGTCTGTCTCCATGGTGCCACTGGCACCATTGTAAACCCAGCACTGAGACAGCCTGTGGCCCAAGGAGGTGACAGACTGACGGGAGCAGGTGGCCGCAGAGGATCATCACCCCATGGTACAGGGGAGTGAGGCTCAGAGGGTCGGTGTCTGGCTGGGGGTGCACAGGGCGTCTGTGGCAGAGCCGGGCACTGACCCCAGCTCTCCTGGGCCCCAAGCCACTGCCTTAAGCAGAGCCAACCACCCCTGCCGCTGGGAGGGGCAGGACCAGGGGGGCCCAGGAGGGACCCAGCCTCAGGGACTGAGCTCCCAGGGGAGAACAGACCTGTCCCGTCAGTTTCGGACCAAGCAGCCGCCTCATCGGTGCCCGCGGCTGCTTCCAACCCTCACCCCGCACCGCCCACCACGACAGACAGACAGACAAGGACAGGGCTTACAGCTCTGCAGACGTCCCAGCTGTGAGGTGCAGGAGGAGCAGCAGGCAGGTTACTGGGGCCCCCATTCCTGGGGTGCAGGCAGACGGGCAGGCACAAGGGGACACACACACGTCACCCCCCTCTGGGTCCTTCTTCCTCCCTCTCTCCCCTGCTCTGTGCTGGAGACCAGCCTGCTCTGCCCAGATACAGACTCTGGAGCCGGAGCTTCGCTTTGATCTGGGGTAAACAAGGGTCGTGTCAGGTCTCTGGCTGGGGCTGGGGACGCAGCCAGGAATATATTTACCCACCGCCCCCAGCTGCTGGATTCAAGGCTCTGACAGGTTCTTGCAGCTGGAGTCAGAGGATGCTGCCTGGCAAAGGGTCAGACGAGCCAGGAGGCCCCTTGCATTGGTTAGCCGGCAGGGGGTGGGACCCCTCTGGGGGTGGGTGGTGGTGCAGTAGCCGGGATGCTGGGAAAGCCCTGGCAGAAGCAGGGGGGAGGAGCTTGCTGAGAAATGAGTTCGTTCAAGTGGGTTCTGGCAGTGCCCCCACTACTGCAATGCAAATGAGAAGAACATTGGGGTTGCTGAATACGTCGCATGAAAACCCCATTCACGATCGCTTCTAACATTCCCGCACTGGGACGGCCAGGGATGAAATTTCCATGCTCAGGCTCTGCCTTGGGTTGAATTTTTTTTGTAATGTGGAAAATTGCCAGCACTACTATGATGGGTCTCACGCTCTCTCTTCTTGGAGGGGGAGAGCTCAGGACACCGTTTCTTGCCCCTGAACTGGGATATTAGCTGCCCCACTAGTGTCCTAGAGGGGAAGAGTAGAGAGGGAGGGAGCCAGGCCCACTCTCTACTCCGGGTCCCAGCCCAGGGATAGCGGTAAACCACGTGAACTGACGGTTCCTTTCCCTAGGCTACTTCCCTCTTCTGCCGTTCAGCTTGTGGGGGCTTTCTGCCTTCCCTCTGCACAAGCCAGGTGTCCCTTTATCTAAGGTCTTGGTCTTCTTAGCCCACTGCAGTACTTCTCCAAATTTTCCTCTGCTTCTCTCTGTGAAAGTAAAATGAATTATATTGTAAAAATAAGAATGGATTAAAAAAAATTTGTATGTACCTTTAAGCAGAAATAATAAATGCTGAAATACAGGTGCCAGGAAAAGAAACATTAGGCATAAACAGTGGTGTTAATGGCAAAACATTAACAGAAGATCGGTAATAATTAGTAAGGAAATAAGATATGCATGCCTAGCCCAGGTAAACGTATCAGATTCTGCTTCCTTTGTTATTTTGTTAAGTGCTCGCCCTTTTATCTGTATAAATAAGATAGTTTGTGTCTTGCATGGGGCTCACACTATTTGGGGGGTATCAGCAGAGCGCTGTGCTAAAAAAACAGAGTGGTCTGACAAACTGAGAGTCCTGAGTGTAACTTTGACATTTCCAAACTGCTCTGCTCCAACTTCAATCGACTCTGGGCTGGTCTACACTGTGGGGGCGGTATCGATCTAAGATATGTAACTTCAGCTACGTGAATAGCATTGTCATGGTATAATTCCCCACTCTGAACCTTAGCGTCCAAAAGATGGGGTACCAGCATGAATTCCTCTAAGCTCAATTACCAGCCTAGTACTTGTAGCGCTGCCACCAACCAGGAATTCCAGTGCCTGGTACACTCTGGTCCCCCCAAAACCTTGCCCGGGGAACCCCAAGACCCAGTCCCTCTGGATCTTAACACAAGGAAAGTAAACCCCTTTCCTCACCGTTGCCTCTCCCAGGCTTCCCCTCCCTGGGTTACCCTGGAAGATCACTGTGATTCAAACTCCTTGAATCTCAAAACAGAGAGGAAAATGCACCTTCCCCTCTCCTTCTCTCTCCCCCTCCCAGACTCTCCCTGAGAGAGAAAGTAATCCTAATAGAGAGAGAAATTAGCCTTTCTCCCCATCAATTCCCTGGTGAATCCAGACCCAGTCCCCTGGGGTCTCATCAGAATAAAAAAAAAAATCAGGTTCTTAAACAAGAAAAATTTTTAGTTAAAGAAAGAAAAAACAGTAAAAATTATCTTTGTAAATTCAAGATGGAATATGTTACAGGATCTGTCAGCTATAGACACTGGGAACACCCTCCCAGCCTAAGTATACAAGTACAAATTAAAATCCTTTCAGCAAAATACAAATTTGAACTCCTTCCAGCCAAATACACATTTGCAAATAAAGAAAACAAACATAAGCCTAACTCACCTTATCTACCTAGTACTTACTATTCTGAGTACATAAGAGCCTGTATCAGGGATATTGGAGAGAAACCTGGTTGCACGTCTGGTCACTCTCAGAACCCAGAGAGAACAACCACCAAACACTAACAGCACACACAAAAACTTCCCTCTCTCAAGATCTGAAAGTATCCTGTCCCCTGATTGGTCCTCTGGTCAGGTGACAGCCAGGCTCACTGAACTTGTTAACCATTTACAGTCAAAACAGACAAAGTACTCCTATTCTATTAACCCTTAACTATCTGTTAATGACAACTCCATTCATCACCGGCAAGGTTGGGTTTGGAACTGCTGCCTTTGCCTACCCTTGGCTACCCCTCTGTAGCCCTACTACCTGTCCTGGCCTTATTCTAGGCCACAGCCTGAGGCTTTCCAGGCTGGAGCCTCCCCAGCTCCTCTGCCTTTCCCTAGCTCTGCTCCATTCAGGTACCCTGTCTCTAGCTCTCTGTAGCCAAGCCAAGCCCTTCTCCCTCTACAGGCAGTGCAAGACTGTTTGGTTCCTGACTCAGAGCCTTTTTATACAGGCCAGCTGTGGCCTGATTGGGGCATGGCCCAACTGCAGCTGCTTCCCCAATCAGTCCAGCTTTTAGAGCTGCAGCCCTCTCCAGAACTGCTTTTTAAACCCTTCAGGGCAGGAGCAGGTAACTACCCTGCTACAGGCTCCATGTGCTTCCGCTCCATGGTCCAATCACGCATCCGGGCTGAGTTCCTCTGGGCGGCGTCCACTGGCTCCCTTGACGCCTTCGAGGAGCAGTGGGCGTTGTCCGGGGTTCTCTGCTCGGTGTCCCCGTCAGGTTCCCTTCGTTTAGCCCTATGACCTCACTCCCGATCCTGTTTTTTTTCATTAGTTGTCCCCCGTAATTATTTGGTGTCCCAGACCTGTGGGTCCTCCCCTTAGGCTGGGGGAGGCCCTTTAGAAGTGGGCGGGCTTCGCCCGCCCACCCCCGCTGGATGCCAATAGGACCCTGCTACAGGCTCCATGTGCTTCCGCTCCATGGTCCAATCACGCATCCGGGCGGAGTTCCTCTGGGCGGCGTCCACTGGCTCCCTTGACGCCTTCGAGGAGCAGTGGGCGCTGTCCGGGGTTCTCTGCTTGGTGTCCCCGTCAGGTTCCCTTCTTATGACCCTTTGACCTCACTCCTGTCCCTGTTCTTCTATTAGTTGTCCCCCGAACTCAGTGGGTTCTGTGGTCCTGTGGGTCCTCCCCTTAGGCTGGGGGGGGATCCTTTAGCAGTGGGCGGGCTTTGCCCGCCCACTTCCCAGACACCCAATAGATACAGGCTCCATGTGCTTCCGCTCCATGGTCCGATCACGCATCCGGGCGGAGTTCCTCTGGGCGGCGTCCACTGGCTCCCTTGACGCCTTCGAGGAGCAGTGGGCGCTGTCCGGGGTTCTCTGCTTGGTGTCCCCGTTAGGTTCCCTCCTTCTGACCCTTTGACCTCACTCCTGTCCCTGTACTTTTCTTAGTTGTCCCCCGCACTCAGTGGGTTCTGTGGCCCTGTGGTTCCTCCCCTTAGGCTGGGGGAGGATCCTTTAGCAGTGGGCGGGCTTCACCTGCCCACTTCCCAGACACCCAATAGGTACAGGCTCCATGTCTAGTTGGCAGCTGGTATCAGGCGGAGTGTGCCAAGGGTCGGTTCTGGGGCCAGTTTTGTTCAATAGCTTTATTAATGATCTGGAGGATGGCATGGACTGCATCCTCAGAAAGTTTGCCAGATGACACTATACTGGGAGGAGTGGTAGATATGCTGGAGGGTAGGGATAGGATACAGAGGGTCCTAGACAAATTAGAGGTTTGGGCCAAAAGAAATCTGATGAGGTTCAACAAGAACAAGTGCAGAGTCCTGCACTTAGGACTGAAGACTTCAATGCATTGCTACAGACTAGGGACCGAATAACTAGGCAGCAGTTGTGCAGAAAAGGACCTAGGGATTACAGTGGATGAGAAGCTGGATATGAGTCAATAGTGTGCCCTTGTAGCCAAGAAGGCTAATGACAGATGACAGAACAAGGAGTAATGGTCTCAAGTTGCAGTGGGGGAGGTTTAGGGTGGTTATTAAGAAACACTATTTCACTAGGAGGGTTGTGAATGGGTTCCCTAGGGAGGTGATAGAATCTCCATCATTAGAGGTTTTTAAGGTCAGGCTTGACAAAGCCCTGGCTGGGATGATTTAGTTAGGAACTGGTCCTGCTTTGAGCAGGGGTTGGACTAGATGACCTCCTGAGGTCCCTTCCAACCCTGATAATCTATGATTCTAAGGTAGCTTTATGCTATGAAATAATTACCTGGGGTGCAAAGATCTACCAGCTAGCTGAGGGCTTTCACTCACACATGGGCACACACATGCCAGCGGAGCCCCAGTTGGGCTGGGAAGAGAATTCAGTTTCCATGTTTGCCCGCACTTGAGTGGGGGGGGAGGAGAACTGGGTTTCCTTGTGTAATGGGCAAATCAGTTGGGTAACAGAAATACCCACTGCCCCAGGTCACCTACACCCGGTCCATTATGAATCCCTGCAGTAGGGGTGCATTGTGCCTCATTAATGTCCCATCCAGTGCAGGGAGCAGATGGGGGCAGGAGAGGGACGTATGATCCATTTTGACTGGCTGGGTCCTACAGAGAGAGAGACAGAAGAAAACACAATGGAGTGAGTTGGAATTAGGAAGAGGGGGAGGGGAGAGGGCTGGTCTGTCACTCCCCCCCCCCCCCTTGACTGCAGACACCTGCACAGTGAGGCTGCAGCCTGCTGGCCCTGGCTCGCTGCCAGCTCCAGGGATGCAGAGATCTGACCCCAGGTCACTGCCCTTTGCTGGTTTACCCTCAAATATTTACCAGGCACCTGGGACAGTTCAAAGGTAACAGGGATTTCAGTCTGACCAGACAAACAGGGCTCTTTGGGGCTGGTAAAGCCGGGGGTGGGGTGGGAGGCCCCTGCCCAGGGAAGAGCGATTCTGGAAGGGGGTGACCATCAGGCATCAGGCCTGGGGCCCGTATCCATTAGATAGGCATCCATGGAGCGGCTCAGGTCTCTATCACAGCCAGTTCTGGCATCATAGAGCCCAATTCTACCCTCGGTCACAGCTGGGCATCCCAAGACAGCCCCAGCCAACGACCCAAACAGGCTCCGCAGCCCCAATGTGGTCTGGGCACAGCTGCGGGAGCATCTCGAAGAGCAGCATTCGCCCCCCAGAAATCGGAGCTTGGACCAAGCGACTGGGGACAGCTCGTCCTGCCCCAGCCCTGTCCCCGGTCAGTGCAGGGCTTTCCCAGGGCTGGACTGAGATGAGTCAGGGGATGGGTCTGCAGCGTCCCCTGCTGACCAGGCAAATGGCTCTCACGATGAGGAAACGCCTGGCCGTGCCCAGCGTGAGCCCATCACTGCTTTGGGGGTGGCAGCAGGAGGCGGCACTGTGGGAGGTTCGAGCTCAGTGAGATTTGGGCAGGAACACAAGTGCTGGAGGGGAAGAGGGGATTGTTCTGAACAGTTTATGTCAGTGGTTCTCCCTCCACCTGTGGCCTGAGGACAAATGGGGGTTGGCAAACTATGCCTAAGCGAAAGGCCGTCATTCCCACAGAACAGTGCACCAGCGCCAACTTTGATAGTTCCCGGGGGCTACTCAACACCCCCTCCCAGGTCTGGCCCCCACTCCGCCCCTTCCCCCAAACCCCCACCCCACCTCGCTTCTTCATGCCCCCACTCTGCCCCACCCCATACCTCCCTCCAACTCTTCATGTCCCCGCTCCTCCCACCCAGCACCTCCTGCACACCTCTGAACAGCTGATCTTCATCTGGCAGGAAGTGCAGGGAGGGAGGGGGAGGAGCTGCTGGGCAGGGCCCTCTGACAAGTGAGAGGCACTGGGTGGGGGAGGGAAAAGAGCTGATCCACAGGGCCGATCCAGCCCCAGAGCACTTGGTGCCTATGGAACAGTGGTTTTCAGCCTGTGGTCTGCAGCCCCGTGGGAGGCCACAGACTATGTCTAAGATTTCCAAATGGGTCCGGCCCCTCCATTTGAAAATTTTTAGGAGTCTGCAAATGAAGAAAGGTTGGAAACCCCAGGGTTTCTATCTAAGCAATATCTGAATGGAATCTGATGGAACAAAGAGAGAACAATTCTCCAACCTCAGGGCTGAATATCAGAGACCCGCAGCAAACAATGGAAGTGTGAGAGCTTAAGAACATAAGAGCGGCCATACTGGGTTAGACCAGTGGTCCATTTATGCCAGTATCCTGTCTGCCGACAGTGGCCAGTGCCAGGTGCTCCAGAGGGAATGAACAGAGCAGGTAATCATCAAGTGATCCATCTCCTGTCGCTCATTCCCAGCTTCTGGCAACCAGAGGCTAGGGACACCATCCCTGCCCATCCTGGCTAATAGCCATTGATGGACCTATGCTCCATGAACTAATCTAGCTCTTTTTTGAACCCTGTTATGGTCTTGGCCTTCACAACATCCTCTGGCAAAGAGTTCCACAAGTGGACTGTGCGTTGTGTGAAGAAATACTTCATTTTGATTGTTTTAAGTCTGCTGCCTATTCATTTCATTTGGTGACCCCTAGTTCTTGTGTTATGTGACGGAATAAATAACAATTCCTTATTCACTTTCTCCACATCAGTCAAGATTTTATAGACCTCTATTATATCCCACCTTAGGTTTCTCTTTTCCAAGCTGAAAAGTCCCAGTCTTATTAATCTCTCCTCATATGGAAGCTGTTCCAGACCCATAATCATTTTTGTTGCCCTTTTCTGAACCTTTTCCAATTCCAATCTATCTTTTTTGAGATGGGGCGACCACATCCACACTCATTATTCAAAATGTGGGCGTACCATAGATTTACATAGAGGCAATAAGATATTTTCTGTCTTGTTATCTATCCTTTTCTTAATGATTCCCAACAGTCTCTTTGCTTTTCTCACCTGCTGCTTGTTAGGGGGCTTATTCCTTCCCTCTCACTTCCCTGGTCCTTCTCGCATGAACAGAGAGCAACAATACCCGAAGTCCAAAGGTGCAAACAATTTGATGTTTATTGAGGTGAACTTCCGGCAAACATGATTCCAGTTTCCTTCCTTAGTGTCCCCCTTCCCAGCTCTGACACCACAGAGCCTTGCCTGTGTCCCTGTTCCTGTTCCCATTCCCTGTTCTCATTACCCCCCTTAGCAAAACATGATCCCAATTCCCTCATCCCCAGTCCCTGTTCCCATTCCCCCATTACTTCCTGATTGACTGCAGACTATGTAGTAAAACTTGAGTTCTGCTTAGCTATACCTTAACCAATCATTTTACTGAAATTTAACTAACCAATCCTAACATATTGTAACACAGTTATTTAACCAATTATATCCCACCACCTTAATTGGTTTAAACCCAATAAAATTAATTATACAGCAGACAGAAAATCACAGAACCAGACAGAGATTATACAGACAAACAATAGGGAAGTGGAGACTACAAGTGACAGAACAATACAGAAATGAGGATTTCACACCCCAGCTATTGATAAGTGAGTTCTTGCCAGACAGAGCCCATCAAACTAAGTTTCCTTTTACATCTTCTAGGCTCTTCCCTTTCTCTGGAGCTGACAGGAATATCAAGACAGGACTGTATTCCTAACAGCCCAATAGCACCTTATTTCCATGTGACTAATTTGGAATGTGAGCATGTGACCAGACACTTCCCAGTTTATGGCTGCCTCTGCTGCTTAGCTGAAGGCCTTAGCCAGGGGCGGCTCTAGACATTTCGCTGCCCCAAACACAGCGGCATGCCACGGGGGGTGCTCTGCCGGTCGCCAGTCCCGCGGCTCCGGTGGACCTCCTGCAGGCGTGCCTGCGGAGGGTCTGCTGGTCCCGCGGCTCCACCAAAGCTGCGGGACCAGCAGACCCTCTGCAGGCACACCTGTGGGAGGTCCACCGGAGCTGAAGGCTGCCTGCCTGCTGTCTTCCCGGTGACCAGAAGAGCGCACCAGGTGGCATGCCGCCCCAAGCACGTGCTTGGCGTGCTGGGGCCTGGAGCCGCCCCCGGCCTTAGCCTAAGAACCAAGCCCCAGACTGTCACAGTGAGAGAAGGCCCTTACACTGGCAGACAGTGATTTTCATTCTCTCTTTTATACCTCTGTAACTAGCTAAGTGATAAGAATACACCTAAATTCTTAAAGTACAGGCCTTTACAGACAGGCCTGAATATCTATATCCTAACACAGCTGCACATTGAGTGGATGTTTTCAGAGAACTATCCACAATGACTCCGAGATCTCTTTCCTGAGTGGTAACAGCTAATTTAGACCCCATCATTTTATATGTATAGTTGGAATTATGTTTTTCAATGTGGGTTACTTTGCCTTTATCAACACTGAATTTCATCTATCATTGCCCAGTTTTGAGATATTTTTTGTAGCTCTTTGCAGTTGGCCTGGGACTTAACTATCTTGAGTAGTTTTGTATCATCTGCAAATTTTGCCACCTCACTGTTTACTCCTTTTCCAGATCATTTATGAATATGTGGAATAGGACTGTGCCCAATACAGAGCCTTGGGGTCACCATTATTTAACTCTCTCCATTCTGAAAACTGACCATTTATTCCTACCCTTTGCTTCTTATCTTTTAAGCAGTTACCAATCCATGAGAGGACCTTCCCTCTTTTCCCATGACAATTTATTTTGCTTAAGAGCCTTTGCTGAGGGACCTTGTCAAAGGCTTTCTGAAAATCTAAGTGCAATATATCCACTGGATCCCCCTTGTCCACATGCTTGTTGACCCCCTCAAAGAATTCTAGTAGATTGGTGAGGCATGATTTCCCTTTACAAAAACCATGTTGACTCTTCCCCCAAAAATTATGTTCATCTATATGTCTGACAATTTTGTTCTTTACTATACTTTCAACTGGTTTGCCTGATACTGAAGAAAGGCTTACCAACCTGTAATTGCCAGGATCACCTCTGGTGTCCTTTTAAAAAGTTGGTGTCATATTAGCTATCCTCCAGTCATTTGGTACAGAAGCTGGGTTAAATGATAGGCTACAGCCTACAGTTAGTAGTTCTGCAATTTCATATTTGAGTTCCTTCAGAACTCTTAGGTAAATACCATCTGGTCCTGGTGACTTATTAGTGTTTAGTTTATTAATTTGTTCCCAAACCTCCTCTAATGACACCTCAATCTGGGACAGTTTCTCATATTTGTCACCTAAAAAGAATGGCTCAAGTTTGGGAATCTCCCTCACAGCCCCAGCCGTGAAGACTGATGCAAAGAATTCATTTAGTTTCTCTGCAATGGCCTTATCGTCCTTGAGTGCTACTTTAGAATCTCGATCGTCCAGTGGTCCCACTGGTTGTTTAGCAGGCTTCCTGCTTCTGATGTACTTAAAAAATTGTTTGCTATTACTTTTTGAGTCTGTGGCTAGCTGTTCTTCAAATTCTTTTTTGGCCTAATTATATTTTTACACTTCATTTGCCAGAGTTTATGCTCCTTTCTAGTTTCCTCACTATGATTTAACTTCTACTTTTTAAAGGATGCCTTTTTACCTCTTACTGCTTCTTTTACTTTGTTGTTTAACCACAGTGGCACTTTTTTTGGTTCTCTTACTATGTTTTTTAATTTGGGGGATATTTAAGTTGAGCCTCTACTATGGTGTCTTTAAAAAGTTTCCATGCAGCTTGCAGTGTTTTCACTTTTGGTGCTGTACCTTTTAAAATTCTGTTTAACTAACCTCCTAATTTTTGTGTAGTTCCCCTTTCTGAAATTAAATGCTACCATCCTGAGCTTCTGTGGTGTTTTCCCCACCACAGGGATGTTAAATTTAATTATATTGTGGTCACTATTATCAAGTGGTCCAGCTATATTCACCTCTTGGACCAGTTCCTGTGCTCCACTTAGGACATTGTTGTATGCAAATTAGCCATAGAAGAAGAGTGGTGACTGGTTGAGCTACCTTTGATATCACAATGGTATAGAACTCTTGGCATGGTGTCAATACATGCCATGGTATCACATGGCTGTAATTCGTAAAGTAAAAATGGCTAAGAACTGAAAAATTGGATGATGACAGGCCATGAATCCCAGCAACCACTTAACATGGGGATATTCTGTACAAAAAGAGTTCTCAGCCATACTTGTAGCTTCTTCCATTGCTTCACACTCAATCAATCAAGTGCAGGCTTCAGAAGCAGTTTAAGGAAATGTCTGATCTCCCATGAAGATAACTTAATAGTAATTGCATGAGCAATACCAAGATGCCTTTCTTTGATAAATACTCTCCATGGGAACCAAAATCCTCTGGATAAGTCTCCTGAGAAGCAAATTGCATGGCAGATGTTCTCAGGAGCCTTTTTTTGTCACCCAGAGAAAATTCCATTGGAGCCTTTGCCATTGGCTTATGCACAGCAAGAACCAGTCAACTCTAATATGAATTTTAAGGGATAAATCCCATGTGGGGGGGATTTTCTTTAACTCAGGATAAAGATGGCCTTCAGTTTGGAGCAGACAGTAGAAATGACTGACAATGGCAAACACGAGTAATAATTCTTGGTGATTGATGAACTGGAAACACCATAAAGAGGCCTTCAGCCACATGTCTGCTGGATGCCTTGGGCAAGTTACTTCCCTCTCTGTGCCTCAGTTTCCCCATCTGCAAAATGGGGATAATGATACTGACCTCCTTTGTAAAGTGCTTTGAGAACTCCTGCTGAAAAGGACTAAGAGCCAGGTACTATCAGATTCTTGCATCCCAGTTCCCTGTGGGCACAGTTATTATATACAGGAATCTGTATCATGACATTCAGTCTAAGCTTAGAGACATACAGGATCAGTGGTGGAAAGCCAAGAGATACAATTGATTACGAACAGATTTATAGAGTCTGCAGAAAGTCACGGGCTGACAATCAATCTGAAAAAGAGAGAGGTCATGGATTAACCTGCATCAGGGAAATCCTACATGAAACCAAAAGCCACGATCAGCAACATGCAGCTGAATGGGGTTACAGACTTCTGCTATCTTGTTAGTATTTTGTCGAAAGACATTACTATAGAGAATAGAATTATTCTGGAATAGATTGCCTAGGGAAGTTGTGGAATCTCCATCGCTGGAGATATTTAAGAGTAGGTTAGATAAATGTCTGTTAGGGATGGTCTAGACAGTATTTGGTCCTGCCATGAGGGCAGGGGACTGGACTCGATGACCTCTCGAGGTCCCTTCCAATCCTAGAGTCTATGAGTCTATGAGTCTATGAGAAGGAGCTGACCAGTCATATCAACAAAGCCAGTTCATCATTTGGCAGATGATCAGGCAGAGTCCAGTACCAACATGGTATTAAGCTTCAAATCAAGTTACAAGTCTATAAAGCGGTAGTGCTGTCCAACTTGTATGGGTGTGAGACCTGGACCTGCTACAGGCATCACATTAAGTTTCTAGATGAAGTTCCATTTACAACATCTGCATGTCATACTCTGCATCACGTGGCAGGATACAGTTACCAGTCATAAGGTTTTGGAATGGAGTCAGTCCACAGAGACTGAAACCACATTTATTGTATCACAGTTCTGCTGAGCTGGTCGTGTGTTGAGGATGTACGGTACCAGAATGCCAAAGCAGGCTCTGTCTGGCAAACTGAAAGTCGGCCACCGCATACAAAGAGGGACAGAAGAAATGCATCAAGGACACACTGATGCATACCTTGAAACGGTGCTCCGTTGACATAGACAGCTGGGAGCCACCAGCAACAGATCGATCACGCTGGCAAGCAGTAGCCAGCGATGGGGTTACCCAATTCCAGATTAGCTGCCATATGGAACTTGAGGCACCGAGGCTGAGTTGTAAACAGCAGCAGACTCAGCAAGCCCAGATTATAATCCCTTCCTCAGCACTGAGCTACTGCTGCATGTCACACGGAAACGACTGTCACTCGTGCATCGCCCCTTTTAGTCACAGCCGTACTCACAAGCTGTAGAACCCTCATCAGTGCCATCTTTGGTCACGAAGGACCACTGCAACATGATTATTATTTACACCAGTATCGCTGAGAGCACATTTGATGCCTCGGTGGACTGTGTCGCCATTGAGGCAGAGGTCAAACGACTCACGCCCAATTTATGAAGCCTGATCCGAAGCCCGTAGAAGCCAATGAAATGAAGAGAATGAGTCTGCTCATGGCTCAGAGAGGATAACAGTCAATACCAAACAGCTGTGAGCCACCCAGTCTCCCCATTGAGGGTGAAACCCACCCCTGGCAGAGGTCCAGCATGAGCGCTAGGCACAACGCTTCACTAGAAGTGCCCTCTAAACCAGACTCGCAAGGTATAAGTGAGATTTATGCTTTGGGTGGGCTTTGTGCCCCCCCTGCACAGCAGAGAATTTCACCCTGAAGGAGGCAGCGGTCCTGTGCAAATATCAGCATGTGATCATGCAAAAACTACTGCATCATAATAATACATGTGGGCTGGGGGCAGAGTTAAGGCTATGCAGGTAACTTTGCCGTTAGCATTTCCAGACTCGTGGGTGCTGCAGTGGGCCACTGTAATGACTTATGTTTGCTGTGCTGTAGCCATTGTGGTCCCAGGATATTAGAGAGACATGGTGGGTGAAATGACTTTTAGTTAATTTGATGCATTCTAATTACACTATTAATTATTATTATTATTATTATTTGTACAGCCGTAGTACTAGGACCTCCAGTCATGGACCAGGGCCCCATTGTGTTAGGTGCTGTACATATATGGAACAAACAGACAGTCCCAAGAGTTTACAATCTCTCACTGTTGCTGTGGTTTTGGTGCTGTCCACTCCCCTAGTGCTGGGCTCTGATGCCTTCTGTGTCCAAGCTGGAGAGGCTGGTAGGGGCTGAGGTTGCTCAGGAGCTCCGTGCAAGGCCCTGTAGCTGGAAGAGACCTGCCTTGAATGCTAGTTGCTAAGGGGGCAAAGAGGAGCTGTAAGTTTCTGCCTTGACCCTAGACACAGAGGTGCTTTTCTCCTTCTGTTGCTGCCTCCCGAGTGACTCCCATGCCCTCCCTGGCAGCCATCTGGCTGGCTTTAAAATGCCTGTGCTGCTCCGACTCCATCGGTCATCTCATGGGGCATGTCGGAGCTGAGCAGAGTACCAGGCAGCAGCCCTCGTTGGGCAGGAAACGGCTCTACAACCCAAATCCATGCAAAGCCAGCGTGGGATCTTTGAACATCACACCATGCGCACCCCTTTTGGCCCAGGCATGCTCATTACTGTCTCAACCACCACCACCATTCTCCCCTTTGGCTTGTCAGGAGCGAGATGAACAGTGAGCTCCACAAATTCCCTGGCTTGCAGCCATAGACATGGGGATAAATGAGCCATCAGAGACAGAGGCTTCAACTTAGAGAACCTCTCAGGGGGGATGCTAATGGACAGGGGAGCAGGCCAGGGGAGGCACTTAATAAAGGGAAGACAGACTGACTCTGCCTTGGAGGAATATCAACGACCCCAGACTGCAATAGGGTGGAAGAGAGGTTTCTGCTCCTTTAATTGCAGAACAACCTCAATTTTCTGAGCCACTGTCTTATGAACGACCAGCTCTGTGAACCACTGTGATCGCTCGATCAGCAAGGCATGTGTGTGTGGGCTTGAGCAGTAAGCAGAGATCCAGCATGCTCAGAGCGTGGGTGCATTGTCCTTTCCACACTCTGGTGGAAGCCCCTGCCTTGGAAAGGTTGCATAGGAAGGCACCACTTGGCTCTCTTTCAAGATGGCTGAGAAATGTATGTGAATGATGCTAAATGTTCAAAGGCAAGTAGAGGTCATTGGATCATTAATGATATGGATAACGGGATGGATTGCACCCTCAGCAAGTTCGCAGATTACACTAAAATGGGAGGAGTGGTAGACACACTGGAAGGTAGGGATAGGGTCCAGAGTGACCTAGACAAATTGGAGGATTTGGGCCAAAAGAAATCTGATGAGGTTCAACAAGGACAAGTGCAGAGTTCTACATTTAGGACAGAAGAATCCCATGCACTGCTACAGGCTGGGGACCAACTGGCTAAACAGAAGCTTTGCAGAAAAGAACCAGGGGATTACAGTGGATGAGAGGCTAGATCTGAGTCAGCAGTGTGCCCTTGTTGCCAAGAAGGCTAACAGCATATTGGGCTGTATTAGTAGGAGCATTGCAGCAGATTGGGGGAAGTGATTATTCCCCTCTATTCGGCACTGGTGAGGCCAAATCTGGAGGATTGCATCTAGTTTTGCCCCCACTACAGAAGGGATGTAAACAAATTGGAGAGAATCCAGCAGAGGGCAACGAAAATGATCAGGGGGCTGAGGCACATGACTTATCAGGAGAAGCTGAGGGAACTGGGAATGTTGAGTCTGCAGAAGAGAAGAATGGGGGAGATTTGATAGCAGCTTTCAACTACCTGAAGGGGGGTTCCAAAGAGGATGGATCTAGACTGTTCTGTGGTACCACACGACAGAACAAGGAGTAATGGTCTCAAGTTGCAGTGGGAAAGGTTTAGGTTGGATATTAGGAAAAGCTTTTCACTAGGAGGGTGGGCTTGTGCCAAAATAAGGATGCGTGTGCTATTGCTCCACCACAGTTCGGCAACCCATTGTTGCAAATCCATCCATGATGCCCTGCAAATTGCCAGAGTCACAGTCCTGTGTCACAGATGATTAATGGCCCTGCAGACTTAACCACATCCTGTAGTTTTTCCAGCTCCAAAATGATTTCCCTTTGACCAGGAACAATCTGGTGTTGCAAGCTTCCACCACGTGATTGCTGCTTGCTTCTCCCCTGCCAGTGCGGCTCTCATTCTGGTGTCCCTGCACTGGGGGCTGGGGTGAGCTCAGCCCACAGATCCAGGAATATGGCCTTGCACATCCGAAAGTTCTACAGTCACTGTTCATTGTCCCAAACCTGCATTACACTGCGATCCCACCAGTCAGTGCTCATTTCTCAGGCCCAGACGTGGTGCTCTATTGTCCTCAGCTGCTCTGTGAACGCCACCAACAACCTTGACTTGTTTTTGGCTCTGTTCCTTGGCAAACTGTCCTCTGAGAATTCATCCTGTCCCCCATTGTAGCAGTGGATCCTGTGATCTGCAACAGGATCATGGAAGATTAGGGTTGGAAGAGACCTCAGGAGGCCATCTAGTCCAACCCCAACTAAATCCTTGCATGCTGTGTTTGCAACATTTATGAGATTAGAGCAGAGCTTGTCACAGACGGTGAATGGCCCTGTGTGGGTTTGTGGGATTTTCAAAAAGAGGTGTGAAAGATATAGGATAGAGGTGGCGTTATGGGATGGATAAAGTTGCATGAAGAGAACTTGTGCCCTTGCTCCCAGTCCACCTGGCATGGCTCCTTTCTGCGCCATGATACATTGTGACGTTTCCCCAAACGGCATTGTGCCAGAGGGTGGTGTGTGGCACACTGAGATACTTACCCACAGCGTACTGCACTTTGCATTGACACATGCACTCCTGGTAAGTACATGCAGGGCCTACGCAAGCAGCCAAGTACATGTGAGCCTGAGAGACATACTGCCCGTAGCGATGTAACAACAAAGTCTGTAGCATAGATTTGGCCCTAGAGGTTTCTTCAGCTCCACTGGATCTTCTCCACTCACCCTCCTCAGTAACTTACCCCTTTGCACAAAGTGCTTCTGCTGTCTTCATATTTAGATCAGACCCCCGATGTCTGAATGCTGAGTTGGCACCTCCCAACTTGGGCAAGAAGCTGTATTGCTTTCCTGGCTGAAATGGCCTAGCAGCTCACCTCTGGGTCTCCTCTTTGGCCAGGCCCACGCTATATAGCCTTGTCAGCCCCGGGTGTGAAGAGGTGGGATGTGTGCCCCACAGGGCTGTGAGATGAAAGCCCCTAGTGGAGAGGCAGTTCGACTGGCACTACCACGGGCTCTGACCATTAGAGCTTGTTCCATTTGGGGATGGGAGTGGAATGGCGTAAACAAGCAGCTTTGGCCGTATAAACTGTGTCCATGCTAGGAGCGCTTTGCTGGTGTGGAACAACAGCATAGCTACACCACTAATGTACTCCTAGTGTAGACAGGGCCTGTTGCACGCTCACCTCTCGTGAGCGCCACCTGTTGGCTGGGTGCAATCCTGCACTCTTTCCTTTCTCTGCTCTCACTGCCCCCTGTTGGCTGTTACCCTTGTCAGGTGGGTTTCAGTGGCTCAGCCCTCCAGCCAAGTCCAACTGAGCCTGTCTCTGTGCCCTTGCTAATGTTGGGAGCCCTGTCTCTGGGCTCAAGTCTCAGCCCCATCTGAGCTAGCTTTAAGTCTGTGCCTGCCCTGGTATAGAGCAGTGCCCCCATGGCTTTTCCCCCAGAGACTCTTTGCCTTTCTCGGTTCTTATTGCCCCAGTTCCCCAGCCAGGTCATGCATTCAAGTTCAGCCCCTTTCCGGGTTAATGAAGTCCAACGAATGGTTGGCCCTCAGCATGGTGTTCAGCCCCATCCCTGGGCCTGTTTAAACTCCAAGCCCC
The DNA here is from genome assembly GCF_007399415.2 of Gopherus evgoodei. Classification (NCBI taxonomy): domain Eukaryota; kingdom Metazoa; phylum Chordata; order Testudines; family Testudinidae; genus Gopherus; species Gopherus evgoodei. The sequence goes on along the minus strand of NC_044344.1, from coordinate 11,805,247 downwards.
TTTCTTGGGCTTTTAATACCGAGTCTTAGCCCCTCCTTGGGGCTTAGACCACTTCTCCAGTGGGGAGGACTTAGGCCTACTCATTACGCCAGGTCACAACCCAGGAACCCTGTAGACAGCAGCCACATGCTGCTTTTCTTTCCTGGGTTGCTGCTGCTATTCCCTGTGCTGCTTCCCATTTGGTCCCATCACCTTCACCTGTTACCTTAGGTTACACTCCTTGGGTTCTACTTGTCTTGTTCCCTGTATGCCCAGGGTCTTCCCCAGGCCTCTTTGCCTGGAGAGCTTCTCCATCTTCCAGGACCTCCTTTCCCTCCTGGTCCCAGCCACGAACTGACCTGCTTGCCCCCTGCAGCTCCTTTTAACTGAGCCTGCTGCACTCTGATTGGCTGCTTCCCTGCAGCCTCTCTAGGCAGGCCTGGAGGACCCACCGTCACTGCTCCTTTTCTGGGGTGGGATGTGGTAAGACCACAAGACCTCCAGCAGGGGTCTCAAAGGGCCCAGTACACCCCGTCACACTTCCCTTTTGGACTTTCTGTTTTCAAACCAACCAACCCCACGACTGTGACCATGAGCCAATGGCTGATAATCAAAGCCAGACGCACCAGAGATGTCGGAGGAGCTGCTGTGCTTTTGGAAATGTTCTGCTAGGACTAAAGCTAGGAAAAAAGACCCAAAGACTAAAACGTTGTTCAGAATACACGGACACTAATGAGTGAGATGCATGCAGGCCCCAGGCACTCTGAAGAATAAAAACAAGTTTAAGACCAAGACTGGAGGTTTTTCCTAAAAGTTCTGTTCCAGTTCAACCGGGAATTAGCTCAGGGAAGCTCTCTGAACAACACTGCATCACACAGGAGGTGAGACTAATGAGCACATTGGTCCCTGCCGGCCTTAGAATCTACAGATCCCAACCCCACAATCCCTGGACCAGCCACCCTGCCTGAGTCTGCCAGACGGCTGCCAACTAATACTTTGTACTTGTGTCTAGGGAGGTTTGGGGTGATCAGTAGGGAGTTGCCAAAGGCGGGAGTGGAGGCCAGGTGATGGGGGGTGTTGAGTCATTGCCCATGTGGACTGCAGCAGTTCGGCTTTTGCTTCACAAATGAAATCCATCCCTTGTCATGCTTCCGAGCAGCACCAATGCACTGCGGCTCTGCTGCCCCTGCCGTGACTCCAGCCCAGCAGCTGCTGCCGCCACCGAGGTGCAATAGCGCACTTGGCTCTATAAACAAAGGCACAGAGTCCATTTAGTGTTGGCAGGTCTGAGCCACCCGTCACTTCCCCAGTTCAGCCTCCCACTGAGAACAGCCGGCTCAAGCCCAGCGTGTGGCAGGCATTTAAAATAATCAGGGGCTCTTTGCCCACGCCGTGGAGAGATGATTGGGTTGTGCAGGGACAGGAAGGCAGGTCAGTAAAACAGCACACTGCTATCTTTTAATTAGGGATTAAATTGACCTATTTTATTGCATTAACAAAATAGCCACAATTATTCCATCAGTGCCAGGCAGGGTTCTGAAAACCTGCTGAGAGCAGTTCCTGAATCGCTCCCGGGTGATGGGAGAAGGGAATCAAGCCTTAGCCGTCAGCATTGCTTCACAATTCTCTCGCCTGGTGGGTACGGGCAAATGGAAAGCTAAGGATCTGTATTTTCATAAATATACAGACATTAATGCCCACATTGCTCGACTGTCCTGCTTGCGCCCCCTCCTTGCGTTCATTGCAGCCAACCCAGGGCACCCTGCCCATGCTGCATGCTCCCCATACCTGCCCCACACAGCCACGCATTTTCCACCCAGCCATTCCACACACATCTCTCCACTCATTATGCACCCCCCTTTCCTACCCACCCATTCTGCACAAACATCCCATCCCCCAGGTGCGGATCAGCGGTCACCCCCTCCAATCCACCCCAAGCTACCTCAAGAGGCTGCATAAAGGCAAGGCCCAGGGGATGGATGGGGAGGTTTCCATGTATATGGTGGAAGTCCCACCCCTCCCAATGAGCACCCCAGGCTCAGACCTTCCCACTCCCCCCCCGCCTCCTCAGGAAACCGCCACTGCTGTCGTCCCCCTGCAGCCAGCTCAGCCCAATATCTGATCTCCCAGTTTTAATGCCTGTCTCACCTTTCACTGGCTAGAAATCTCCCCTCAAACAGAGTCCCAACTTTCCACTTCCAATTCAGGGGTCAGTTGAGCCTGGCTCCCCCAAAACTCCAGCACTCACACCCTGACTCCACCCCAACTCTTCAGGCAGCAGCTCCCTGCTCCACCCCCACTGGACAGCCCTGGACATTGCCAATTTGGCAGCGTTGATGCCCCAGGACCAGTTTTCCCTACCACCATGTGGGACTGCTGGTTCAGCAATGACTCCCCAACCCCACTGTTTGCAGCCCCCTAACTCCCCTCAATGGGCTCTCCTCCGGGTCCTGAGCAGCCTCAGCCTCGCTTTTGTTGTGAAATCTCATGAGCCCATTGTCCCAGGGGGCACAGTGACAGGCCCCAGGTGGATGGCATCGGAGCCCAGAGGACATCACCAGGCACTAGACACAAAGAAAGTACCGGTGCAGAGACACACTCTCATGGTTTCTTAGTCTGTTTGGAAGGAGAGTCCATGGGCTTGTCTTCAGTGCTTCTCCCGTTGGCATGGTTATTTCACCTCCCTTGAGAGACGGTAGCTGTGTTGATGGGAGAAGCTCTCCCGCCAACACAGCGGGGGCTACACAGGTCGGTGTAACTGCGTAGCTCTAGGAGGTGGATTTTTCACAGCGACATAGTTACACTGATGTATGTCTGTAATGCAGACGTGGCCCATGTGCTATTGAGATTTATCTCATGCCCCAGCTCGGTGCAAAGCCAACGTCTCAGGCGGCTGGTGGCTGTGAGCACAATCCCTCTCCAGTTGCACAGCCACCACCGCTACTCCATTTCCAAGGCAGCTCGAGCTACTGATGCTGTTCCACCTGGCAACTTAGGGTATGTCTTCACTACCTGCCGAATTGGTGGACAGCGATCGATCCAGCAGGGACTGATTTATCGCGTCTAGTCTAGACACGATAAATCGACCCCCGAGCTCTCTCAGCGCCACGAGAGGCACAGGCGGAGTTGACGGGGGAGCAGCAGTAGTCAGCTCACCGTGGTGAAGACCCCACGGTAAGTCGATCCAAGTACGTCAACTTCAACTATGTTATTTATGTAGCTGAAGTTGTATAACTTAGATCGATTCCCCCCCACACCCGCCGCAGTGTAGACCAGGGCTTACGTAATGCGCCACTAGATTTGGAGTTACCACCAGCCTGAAAACCTGGTTCTCAATTATTCACCTGTGCAGGGGAAGCTGCCCTGTCAGGAGAAGTTAAACTTACACTCAGAAGATGGACCATGTTTGACCTTCTTCTTTGGGCTGTAAAGAGATTGAGTTTGGTGTTTCCCCGTTCAGTCATCCTTGGCCGGATGGGAGCTTTGAGGCTGTGTCTGGAGCCTGTCAAATCCCATCCAACCACCCAAGCTTATTGCTGTGGGGCTGGGTTGTGCTGTCTGGGGAAAAGTCACTCAGTCCCCTCCGTGTAAGCTTGGTGAGCTGCAAATCGGTGGCAGATGATTTTTTCTGCTGAATCTTGCACACCGTAGCTGAGCATTGAGTGGCTGGGATCACCGGGTGCATGGGTGATGGCTGCCACCTTGGCTGGCACAATGCATGCTGGGTAATAGGAGAGGACTCCATGTTCCTAAATCTAAACTGGCTCTTTATTAATAGAACTATTTACAGAGATGCTGCAACTGCGGCTGACATTCCTGCCATGCACACGCAGACTGACTTTCTGGTGCTTCCTCCAAACTCTTCCCTCCTGCAGCCTGTGCTCTTCCCTTCAAGTCCCATGCTGGCTGCTATAGATTTTAATACCAGAAGAACTTTTACTCAGTCACCATCACTGCTTTAACAGGAGAAAATGCCTTCAATGGGCCAGGTCCTACATTCAGTCAGGTATACGTTACTCTTGATGGCACTGGAGTAACTTTGCTAGCACCACTGGGGGTGGACCGGTACCTTCCTAGCACCAAGAGCCCATGGGGCTGTCGTCCCCACTTCCCCTTCCCATAGTGCTCCTTCAAGCCAGTGTTCTCCACCCTATGGCTGTGTCTCCTCTAAGCTCCCAACCCCCTTGAGCTGGGGAGGGGAGGGAGGAAGAGCTGGAGCTGCTGCTGGGCAAGAAGCCAGGGGGTCAATCTCTCCTCTGGAGCCTACCCAGCCCCATGACTGCCATGCTGGCCCCCTGCTCTGTACTCTGAGCCTGGCGTGGGGGATCAGGTATGAGGTAGCGAAGGCTGCAGAGTGCAGCACCACACTTAACCAGCAGGGGGACAGAGTGGACCCTAGTGGCAATAGGCTGAAACTGCAGTTGCCTTTTCCTTGGCCTGCAGGCCAGTCCAACAGCTGATCGCTGGCTGGGAGGTGGGGTGGGGTGCTGAGCAGCGGCAGACTGTCCCGCCTCTGTGAGTGGGGGCTGAAAGTTATACTGGGGGCAGAGAAATGCATTGATGTTCCCTTCAAACTGAGATTATGGCTACAGTGGGGTGCAGACTCATCGGCTTGACCGTGTCATGCTCCCACCTGTTTGCCATGCCTATGCCGAGTGGCAAGGTCCGCCATGCTGGACACGGGTATCATGCACCGTACCCAGCTCCACCCTGCCTCTGTCATTCATAAATTCATAGACTCTAGGACTGGAAGGGACCTCGAGAGGTCATCGAGTCCAGTCCCCTGCCCTCATGGCAGGACCAAATACTGTCTAGACCATCCCTGATAGACATTTATCTAACCTACTCTTAAATATCTCCAGAGATGGAGATTCCACAACCTCCCTAGGCAATTTATTCCAGTGTTTAACTACCCTGACAGTTAGGAACTTTTTCATAATGTCCAACCTCAATCTCCCTTGCTGCAGTTTAAGCCCATTGCTTCTTGTTCTGTCATTAGAGGCTAAGGTGAACAAGTTTTCTCCCTCCTCCTGATGACACACTTTTAGATACCTGAAAACTGTTATCATGTCCCCTCTCAGTCTTCTCTTTTCCAAACTAAACAAACCCAATTCCTTCAGCCTTCCTTCATAGGTCATGTTCTCAAGACCTTTAATCATTCTTGTTGCTCTTCTCTGGACCCTCTCCAATTTCTCCACATCTTTCTTGAAATGCGGTGCCCAGAACTGGACACAATACTCCAGTTGAGGCCTAACCAGCGCAGAGTAGAGCGGAAGAATGACTTCTCGTGTCTTGCTCACTACACACCTGTTAATGCATCCCAGTATGACGTTTGGTTTTTTTGCAACAGCGTTGCACTGTTGACTCATATTTAGCTTGGTCCACTATAACCCCTAGATCCCTTTGTGCCATACTCCTTCCTAGACAGTCTCTTCCCATTCTGTATGTGTGAAACTGATTGTTCCTTCCTAAGTGGAGCACTTTGCATTTGTCTTTATTAAACTTCATCCTGTTTACCTCAGACCATTTCTCCAATTTGTCCAGATTATTTTGAATTATGACTCTGTCCTCCAAAGCAGTTGTAATCCCTCCCAGTTTGGTATCATCTGCAAACTTAATAAGCGTACTTTCTATACCAACATCTAAGTCATTGATGAAGATATTGAACAGAGTACCCAACGTTAGCACCATCTTCAGCTGGGACCTTTCTAAACTCACCTGCATGTGGCACCAGGACCAATGGCTGGCTGTGTGCTGGTCGAAATGCACAGACACAGGGGCATAACGATGGTTTGTTAATAATCTGTTGCACAGCTTCTGCCAAATGCATAATAGTGGCTGATTGGAAATCAATACACTTATTGATTTATAGCTGCGTCATGTTCGGGGTGGAGCAGAGAGTAGTCTAGGCTTCAAATCAGGAATGTAGCACCAGAGCAAGAGGGATATTGGTGGACAGGATAGGGGTCCATTGTAACTTGCCGGCCTTGGGTTCTGGTTCCTGCCATGGCTTGGGGTCCTTGTCGGTTTTGTCGGGGGTGGGGGGGTGGTTCTTCAACTGGCTCCTCCTGGCAGAGGTACTGAATCACACGCTTCTCACCTCCTGGGACTTCCGGGGTATCCGTGGTCCCTGCTGCCTCCTCACCTGGGCCTTATTGGCATCCTGTCAGACAACAAGTAGGGGTCGTGAGCCATTCCAGGCTCTGTACTGGGAGCCCTTGACACCGGCGACTCCAGCTTGTTGTAAAAGAAGCCTGTAAGACCTGCCCTCCTGGAGTGACTGTTAGAGCTGCAGGTGCTCGATATGTTCCCAGCACTAGGCCGGAGTCTGGTCAATGCCTCCCACCTCCAAACTCTGTGACAGTTCACACAGGCGAATGTTCAGTCAGGCAAGGCGAGGCCGTGGAGGAGGGATCATTCCACCCACCCCCACTGATCAGCACCTGGGTGTGGTCAGCCAGCCGGCTGCTCTCAGAGCAGGATCCACGTTCACCAGGACTGATCGGAAAAGAGGGCAGTGAAGGCTGTTCTGATGTGATCAGCACAGCTCGTAACTACCAGTGACAACACGGGGACAGGGACCATAAGAGTTTGAATCAGAGTCAGGCAGAAAAAGGTTCAGCACATGGTGGGAGACTATTGAAACCCGAGACCTGGTACCTGCCCCTTAGCCCCATCCACACTGCACTCATGTACTTAACCGCACCTCTCAGGCACGCTAGCTTATGCACCCTCTGTTCACCTTCAGACACCTGCTGAAAGCACAGTGAAGGAGATGGTCCCCTGACCAAGCCCCTCTCCAGGGCACCACAAGCAATGAATAATGAGGGGCACTGGCTTTGGGGAGTTGCAGGAGTGAGGTGCTGTCTAGTAGCTGGCCCACAATGAGGACAAACCCACTGCCAGCCGAGTGAAATCCCCGTTAGCTCCAGTAGTAAAGCCCCTGTTCTTACTGCTGGAGTGTGACTCTAGTCCCAGCTCTCGTGAACGTGTGCTGTGTGTAACAACGGTGCCGCCGCTTGACATCACTTTTAACAGCCCTCTGGGAGAGAGACCTGACCTGGCTTTGCCAGGCAGCCAACCGTTGTACTGTTGTTAGATGGCCTCTGGATTCCTGCACAAAAGTCTTGCTGAGTGCAGCCAGCAGGGGGCAGGGGATACCTGTGACAAGTGAACACTTGGACCTGAGCACCAGTCACACAGGTGGGTGCTGCTCCCCCTCGCTCTCCCCATGGGTGGCTCTGCACAGCACTTTCCCTGGCTGCACCCACCGCCGGTGGGGTGCACAGGAATGGGGAGCTGGGACGATGCCAGCCTGGGGCAGCGCTGGGGAGCTGGCCCCCAGGAAGCCCTCAGAGGGGGGGGTGTTGCAGGAGGGTTCAGGAGATGGGGCGGAGGCTTGTCCACTTTGCTGTTGCTCAGGTCTCGATTTCAGGTGCTTTGTGTGAGACTGCATCTCTGGCTGCCCAGGGCTGTAAGGGTCACAGAGACGCCCTGCCTGGATTCATTCTCCTGCCTAGTCTGTTCCCCTTTGGTCTCCACATTCATCAGCTGAACAACAGTGTCTGAGCCAGCAGCCTGCCTAGCCGCTGCCCCTCTGTGCTGTGGTCTGGCGCAGGGCCGGGCGTGGGGGTGGGAACTCTGGGCCTGTGCTGTAGTTACTGTTGGTCCAAATCATAGGAGGCTTGTGCCCTCCCAGGGAGGTTTCTCTGTTTCTGTTCACTGCCCACCCCCACTTCTGCAGCATGCCCCATGTAGAGCGGAACGGCTGCCTCACCCTGCCACATTTAATGGTTTGATCACAGTGGAAAATCTCGGGCCCTCCCCAAGACGTTCTGTGCCCTTGCATTCCCACCTTAGTGACACTGGTGTCAGTGGGAAGGATTATGGGAAGGGGTGGAGGAGGTTTGGCTGGCTCTGTGTGGCCCCGTTTCACAAGCAGAACCTTTGTTCTGATGGACAGCGAGGGGAGGGAGCCCTTCACGCATTCCATGAGATCCAGGGACCTGTTGCGTTTCTCAGAGCGATGTCCTGGCCGTGCTGGACTGGAATGTGAGTAACACCTTGGCTGGCCTCTCTCTGCGTTAGGAGTGTGGAGTTTGTGGATGTGCACAGACATCCAGCACTCTTAGCTGCAGTTCTCTGCCAGGCAGGATTTTGTCTGTAATTCTCAGGACTGAAGTTGTTTGGCTTGTGCCAGGCTGAATACAAATAGGAATATAAAACAACTCTTCAGCTCAAGGGGGCAGTGAGACACCACCACGATCAGCTGCTGTAGAAATGCGCCCAGAGAGAACCAGCTGAAAGACATGCTGCTTTAGCAGGAGCAGCCTGTGGCCATATGACCTGGACAGCAATTCCTTCCCGTTCCCACGGTTCTGCTACTGCCACACCACCGTGGCTGCCAGCTGACCCCTAGGGTGACACATTCTCAAAAAGAAGCCTCTGGCGAGCTGTCCCAATCACACAGCTGTGTGTGAGCACATGCAAGCCCGAGCAAGCGTGTGCATGAGTACGTGCCTCTGAGCAAGTGTGCAGAGTGCAATGAGTGTGTGCATGAGTGAAAGGGAGTGTGCAGGCATTTGTGTGCACAGGAACGACTCTGCACTCGGCACCCTTTGGGGAATGACATTGGGCTCGCGAGCGAAGCCCGAGTAGCAGATACCCAATGGAAGCAGCTGGGCCTGGTGCCTCTGGTTAAGTGTGAAGGTGCCTTGCCCACACAACTGGTGCACTCCTTTTGCATGATGCACAGTGCGTGACTGGATCTAAGATCACATCACCCATGGCTGACATATGAACCCCCCCTCCCCCCTTCGGAAAGACAAGACTCTCCCCAGCCCTGCCCCTTCCACCCAAGGCCCCACCCCTGTTCTGCCCCTTCTGCCCTCCCTTGTCCGCCAGAGCTCAGAGCCCCGAGCCCCGAGCCCTCCCTGCACCCGACCACGGCTGAGAGGAGCTCCAGCCAAACCACTCCAGCCCCCGGCTACCTTCCAACCAGAGTGCCAGGCTGCGGCCCCGGCTCCCAGGCTGCGGCCCCAGCCCCCAGGCAGATTTCCATGCTCCAGCTCCAGGCTGCTGGCCTGAGCTGAGCCTCCACCAGCTTCGGGGGAAAAGGGGAGCCAGGGCGAGGCCTTGGGCCAGGCCATGACATGGGTTAGGGGAGGCTTAGCCTCCCTTGGCCTATGACACCCGCCACCCATGATGTCACTGAGCACTGCGCGGCCCTTTGCTTACCGGGATGCCTGGCAACACCAAGACGTTACACCCCGGGCCAGGCCCGTCCCTGACTGGGGCCGATGTCATCCGTGATGTTCACAGTGAGTGGAGCAGGGATTGCTTTCCTCTCTCCACTCCTGGGGTAATCGCGTTCCTCAGGGCAGCTTTGCAAACCCCATCTGTAAACAGGAGAAACATTCCATCCATTAAACCCACTGCAGGCCTGCAAAGCAACACACAGAATGATTCTGACACTGCCAGGTACCCAGCATTGGCCTGGCAGCAGCAGGGTCATTTTGGGCACTTTCCCAGGCCCAGGGCAACACAGGGGTTGGGTTTTAGCGAGAAGGGAGGATCAAGAGGCTGGAGGAAGGTCTGTCTTTTGGGATCTCTGGGTCACTTCATTTGTTACCTGTGTGATACAGGAGGGCCAAGGAGCAGTGGGAGAGTGGTAAACGGGAAGTATATAAGCCCTAGGCTAATTAAGGTGTGGTTCCCTGAAAACTAGGGAGGGTTGCTACAGGTTTAATTGGAGCATTTGTAGTCAATTAAGGTCCTGTTAGCAACCTAATAAACCCCCCTGCTTCAAGCAGTCAGGGGAAAGGGAGGAAGGAGAGAGGACTGGAGCTTAGAGTTGTGCTGTGAGACTTGGAAGATCAGAAAACCAGAGTAAGGGAGACCCTGCCCCAGCAGGGGAGGGAGACTCCTGCCCCCAGCATCTAAGGACTGAAGGTTCCCCACCCAAGGGGGAAGAAAGTAAGGACCCACAGAGGTTGAGAGCGGTTGGGACTCAGCGTGAGGAGCAAATCCAGACCCCCTCCCTGCGTCCCCCCCTTTACCACCTTCCTGGGCCACTAGTAGGGCCCTTGGTGCCCCAAGAGCAGGGGCAAGGGGTGGCATCTTAGCCCCCCATCAAGAAAAGCGCAGGACCCACCATACTACATCAGCCATCTTGTCACACCTGATAGAAACAATAATCACCCCTCACCCATCCAGAGCACTGTCTATCAGAGGGTCCTTACGGTGTTTTACAAATAGCAATTAATCCACCTCACACCTAGGGGAAGATCAGGGAGGTGTAGGTGTGAGGCTGAAAGGCAGCCACCTCTGGGGTAGAAAGCAGCTGCTGTTTAAAGAGCAGACCCTGCCCACTGGTTCCTGTGGACACCGAGATGAGCCCTGAGAACACACACATGGAGGCTACGCAGCACTCGAGGGCTGGAAGTGCAGAAGTTGGCGGTTGTGGAGGTGTGCCGCTGTGCCTTCCTGCGGGGATTCAGAAATGGAATTACAGCTCCGCTGCACATTCAGGGGGGTATGGTATTGATTAGGGATGGTGTTTCTGTTCCATGTTTGCACAGCCCCTCGCATCATGCAGGCCTGATCCATGACTAGTGTTCTGAGGCAATACCATAGTACAACTAGCAGACAGCATACAGCCCCTAGCACAGTGGGGGGCTGGTCCCTAGCTGGGGTGCCTAGGTGTTACCATAATACACCTAGTATATGATGTACAGTGTCTAGCCTGACTGGGGCTCCTAGGCGTGAGCAAAACCCGAATCACTGAAATTCCTTCCCCCTCCATACTGGGAACACACCAGCCTTTGCCAAGCCGCCCCAGAGCCTGATTTATCATTAGAGTTGATGACACAGTCCAGCTGTTTCCTTTCCCAGGCGGCCAGGGGCGCCATTTCAATGGCTCAGAGAAAGAGAGCCCTTGGGCGGTGCAGTGCCCCGGGGCGACCTCCTGTGGCTTTGGGTCAGGACAGCAGCTCGCCTAGGTGGTGAGCAGTGGGCATGGGGTGGGGAGGGAGTTCACTGGCATCCCCACCCCACATGGTCTTTTCCTTGTGTCCAAATGTCCCCTATCCTCCAAGCCAGGAAAACCTCTGCACTGCCAGCTAGGAGGCCCCTTCAGAAATCTCTGGGGTGTTTGTGTGTGTGGTTGGGTTCCTGCCCAAGGGCCATTGCTGCGGGATCTGATGAGATGGTGCCACCTCGGCTGCCACCTTGAGCTCCCTTCCCTGCCCTGTCTACCCCTGGAAAGGCACCTCAGACAGATCAGCCTCCACCACCCTGTCTCCAGCTTCAGTATCCCCTTGCCTGGGGTTTGGTGCCCAGGGCAGCCCCAGCAAATGATGTGGCAGTTTTGTATTATCCCAGCTAGGAGTGACAACAGACCCTCTCTTCATTCCTTGTCTTTGACACCTGGCCTCTGACTGCGAATACAAGCAGCACAACCGCTCAGGTTAGGGATGTTAGAACCGCCCTCCCCCAAAACAGTCTGCATCACAAATGTCACCTCACTTAATTGCTATTAATCTAATCAATCCAAACCACATTAGCTGTCCTGGAAACATCACTCCTTGATCAACAGGAGTGCTGAGTATTCTATAGAAATCCAATTTACCACTCTAGAAACATCAGTACATTGCGCAGACATCATAGTCACCCTCATAAAAGCATCAACTGCTGACTGGCTTCATTAGTGGAAATAAATTACAGAACTTTATCTCTCTGCCATGATTATGGATAAAACCACATAAAAACCAACACTTGAAAGTTGCTTTAGACTGGTATAAAAACAGCAGAAGATGTTTGGCTTTCTTCAAGCCATTATGTCTTTCACATCATAATTCCTGTGTTTGAAAATCCTTCAGCTATTAAATGACAGAAGTGTCTCTTCTGAAAGAACAAAAGCCCCACTCCTGCAAACACTTTGGTGAGTAACCTTATGCATATCAGTAGCATAAAGTAGCCCCACGGAATGTGATAAATCGGCGAGGGGGCAGAAAGAGCCACCCCAGTGACTGGAGAACGTCCTCACAAGGGAGAACCATACAGAGCTCAGGCTTTCACTACGTATAAATACCTTCCTGGGAAGAAAACCCTGGGTCCTAAAGGGCTCTTTCATCAAGCAGAGAAGAGCAGAGTAGAACGAATGGCTGGAAACCAAAGCCAGACAAACTGAAATTGGGTGCAATGTTTTAGCAGTGAAGGGGATTAGCCAGTGGTAGAACAAACCCCCAGGGGAAGGGGAGGGGGTGATTCTCCATCTTTAGAAGTCTTCAAACCAGGCCAGGAGGCTTTTCTGGAAGATGCTGGAGCCAAACAAGAGTTACTGGGCTCAATACTGGGGTACCAGGGTGAATTTAATGGCCTGTGTTACACAGGAGGCCAGCCTAGGTGATCTAAGAGTTCCTTTGAGCCTCAGACTCTGATAGCAATGTCCTTGCTCGCAGTATGGGGCTTTCTGAACTAGCAAGTGTGATGTTAGTAACTCTATCCAGGGATTAGGGCACTAGCCTAGAGCTTGAGGGACCTGGCTAAATTCCCTGCTCCACCACAGGCTTCCAGAGTGACCTTGGGCAAGTCGCTTAGGCTCTCTGTGCCTCAGTTCCCCACCTGTACCATAGGGACGATAGCACAGGTGTGCTGGAAGGAGAACGACACCAAAAATCTACTGATGAAACAAACTAGCTAAGAGCTGGGTAGGATGATGATGATGCAGAGTGGGTAGCAGAGTCAACCCATTAAGCTTGACACATGGGGAGCTCCTGGCACACTTCTTCATAGGGACTGGCCACAGTCTTAGATTGCAATGAGTCATTCCTCATCTCCCCAAGCATAAGTGCTGACTCCACGAGTGCTTAAGCATCCATGGAAAAAAATAGTGGGTGCACAGCACCCACCAGCCACATCTGTTGGGCACTATTGATGAGGGAGGCACTTGGGGGAACGTGGAGAGTGGCAGATGGGGCCTTGGGGGCAGACTGGGGCAGGAAGAGGTGGACTTCAGAGAGAGGGCTTGGACCTCGGGGAAGGGGGCAGAGCAGGGGTGTGAAGAGGCGGAGCAAGGACTGGAGTGGGGGTGGGAAGAGGCGGGGTGAGGGCGAGCCCTGGGGAGAGGGGGCAGAGCGAGGGCGGGGCCTTGGGGGAGAGCAAGGGTGGAGCACCCCCGTGGAAAAATAAAACTTCGCACCTATGTCCCCAAGTACTGGTTAATGACCGGGCTGAATGCACTGCCATGCCCAGCCCAACCTGATCCTCTGGAATTTATTCTCTTGCAGCAAATTAGCAGCTTCCCTCCCGGCCTTACCACATTCTCCATAAATTATTCTCAACTTTCCATCAGGACAGGAATTCACAAACTCCCTCCGCTTATTGGGAAGTGATGCCTTTTGCAGGTGGATCGTTGCCAAGTTTTCATTTTACTCGAAAATTGTCTCACTTTATTCACATAGATACTGTGGGTGAAATCCACCACTGGTACAAAACGGCATAAATCAGTGGGTTTAAGGGAGCTGCACTACTTTATGAGAGCAATGAATCAGAACCAGCATCTCAATAGCCTAGACTTCTTGCTCCTTCCGTGTATGTACGTGGTAGACTTTGATTTTTCATCTGTTTCTAGAATACACTCGTATTTCACCTAAAATGTTATTCAATAAAAGTGTATGAAGGACTGCAGGGCACACAGGCAAGGAAGAGGGTTATATATGTAGAAAGCTGGGCATCTTGGCTTTTTATGATTAATTATTATTATTATTATTATTTAAAGGTAATCTATGCAGGAGAGAATTTTCTGATCCCTCTGCCTTTGTCTGTCCACAATTGCTAGAGCTGCAGTTATTGAACTGTGAAACATAATTGTTGATAGAGGGTAGAGTTTTTCATAATACCAATTCTGAGTGCCCGTCTCAAAGCGCTTTAGCCTTGCCTCACTCCTGGGCAAGAGGGAAAAGCCAGCCCCCCGAGCTACACCCAGATGTGGCCTCCCAGGTCCTGCCATTGACCTTCTCTGACCCGTTCTGTCCCTCTCTATCCCTTCCCTAGCTAGACAGGACAGAGAGCTGCTCCCACACTCTCCTGTCTCCCACCTGCCCCATATTGCCCTCCCTTTCCCCTCACAACCTCCTGCCATCGTAGAGTCTCACTAGCCCACAGTTCTCCATCTCCAGTTTGCCTGGGCTCGGCCTTGCTGCCCAAAATCAGTTTGGTGGGAGGCTGAAACTGACTCCCTTGTCTTGTAACAATCCCCCACTCCAAGTGTTTGCTGGGGAGGGGGAGTCTTCTCTCCAGTCATTGTTTTGCCTTCTTGTTTGTTTCCTAAGAGTCCTGTTGATTTTACCCAGTACAGCCATCCCTTACAAGGCTCAGAGAACAGCCCCACGTTACCCCTTGGGGAGCAGAACCTCAGCTGGACCCGACTGCTTCTCCCTTCTGTCCAAACATCTACATTTGGTGTCCCGCACTTCTAGCTAATCACTCTATTGCATTGAACAGAGCCCACGCCCATCTGGCAAGAGCTGGAATGAGACATCCCCATCTTCCTGCTCAACTCTGCTCATTTTATTATTCCCACCCTATTAGTCTGGCTCAGGTACCTATCTAGCTCCTGTTACCATAGCAATCTATCACTGTTTCATAATCTTTCCTGTACTTGCGCTCATCATACCCCTATGAAGTAGGGAAGGGCTATACTCCTCACATCGCAGACAGAGAAACAAGACAGAGAGAGACCAAAGTCCAGCTCCTTAAAGACAAGTACATTAGAATAGCTCTACTGGGTCAGACCAATGGTCCACCCAGTGGGCAATGCCAGCTGCTTCAGAGGGAATGAACGAACAGGGCAGTTATACAGTGATCCATCCCCTGTTGTTCAGTCCAGCTGAAGGCTTAGAGACACCCAGAGCATGGGGTTATATCCCTGACCATCTTGGAGAATAGCCATTCATCCTTCATGAACTTATCTAGCTCTTTTTTTGAACCCAGTTATGCTTTTGGCCTTCCCAATATCCCCTGGCAATGAGTTCCACAGGCGGGCTGTGCGTTGTGTGAAGTGGTACTGCCTCATCTTTGTTTTAATCCGGCTGCTATTAATTCCATTGGGTGACTGCTCATGCTTGTGTTGCATGAAGGAGTAAATAACACTTCCCTGTTTGTATTCTCCAGACCTTTCATGTTTTTATAGACCTCTGGAGTCAGGGTCTGTGGGGCCAGAGCAAGTGCCCCTGCAGTCCCCCCACATTTCTGCCAAGGAGCAGGGTTGGGGGCTTGCCAGGCAGGTGTGCCAGGTCTGGGCTTCCTCTTTTTCCATGCCCCCGCCCCCCCAGGCCCAGTTGGCCCAGTGACTTATCTTCCACTATCATATCCCACCTTATTCCAAGCTGAACAGTCCCAGCCTTTTAGTCTCCTTCCATGGAAGCTGTTCCATCCTGCTCATCATTTTTGTTGCCCTTCTCTGTACTTTTTCCAGGTCAAAACCCAGGTTGCTACTGAATTTTGGCCGATTCCAATGGCAGTTCAGCATCTAAGTTCACTTTTCAGGATCTGGCTGTGAGCAACTTGACCAAGGTCACAGAAGGAGTCTGATAGAGCAGGACTTGAATCTGGGTCTCCAGCATACTAACCCATCACCCTAACCCCAGCCCATCCTTCTCCCAGCTTTCTGGGCCAGGCCTCCTCCTTGTTCTTCATCCGGTGCCTCATACAATGGGCCCCAATCCTTGATTTCTATGGGGTCCCATAACACTAATAATGGATTAGAAGAAGCTTATGACTTTGCCCTCTCTTGCATCCCTTTGCTGCTGGCATTCAGGATGATAAATAGATCTCAGCTCCCTCGCCATTCCTACCAATGCATATTGTGCTTGGCAATGAAAAATTTAAGAGCCCCCTATTAATCCAAGTTCATTCTTTGCTTCAATCCAAGGCTGCTTAGAGAACACTAAAATGGCTCTCGTGTGAGATTATTGCCTAGTATGGCTTCCTGGGGACACTTCCCTTGGCAAAGAATCCTTCTGCCTGTTTATATTGGCCTTGGGACCCAACTGAGTGCCAGCTCCCAGGGCGGCTTCTTCTTCCAGGAGTCTGCCAGGATCAGGCCCTTCTAGGGGACAGGAACACTTCCTCTGACTGCAGCAGGCTTTCTCTGAATCAAGGCTAAAAGCGCAGAGGAGTTCGATCGATATCCTTTGAGAAGGACTTTCCTGTGGTATTGAGGGGAGGTGGTCAAGCAGAGGAGAGGTCTGGCAGAAAGCCAGCTCTTCTTCCTGCGATCGAGAGCTTTTCTTGCCGCACAGATTGCTTATTGATGGTATTAGTGTGTGCGTGTTACAGGTTCCTTCCTAGCCCCAGGTGGTCTGGCTGGGGCTTGCAGTAAAGTCTGAATTGGCCATTTGGCAAGAGAAGCACAGGGACTCGGCCCGAAGCACTGGGGCCAGGCGATACTTTTACTCGGAGACATGTATCTGGAAAGACAGCAAAGGTATCAGGCCTGGATTGAGGAGCAGCAGGCCCGCTGCTCCTGAAGTCATGTGAGGAGGGGGGAATCTCAGCTTCCATTCAGAATAAATTATCATTGCAAAGACAAGCTCGAAAAAGAGACACACGTGTGACTTATATAGTGACGGCTGCCTGAGTTTGCTGAGAGCCTGGATCAATAGCTCTTAAACAGGGGAAGTGCCCCATGAGTCTCAATGGGATGTTAGCCTCCAACTCTACAGCTCTTGGGGGTCTTGCCAACCCTACCTCAGCAGAGGATACAGTGTGTGGCAGGAGGGGGAGCTTGCAGAAGGACCAGCCTCCCTGCCCATGCAGATGCAACCCACTTGGCAGGGTGAGTAACTGGGGAAACGGGTCTGCTCATTCTCTATCAATAAGATTGAATGCCGATTACACAATGGGAGTAAAGGAAGCACAGTTGGGTCCTGACCTATTTAGACACTGGCCAACACTGTAACTGGGCACTTTACAAAATACAGAAAGCAATAATTATGTTTCACAGCAAACACACAGAAGAATTAAATAAAAACAAAATCCTCTTGAAGGAATGTTGCATCATAATACGACTGTTTCTTAGAATCCAGAATAACACCACACAAGAATTAAAAAAAACAGCGAACCAATCAATCCCAGACACACAAAGCAGGTCACTCCCTACAACAGAGAGGAACATTCAATTCCCCTGGCTCTGCGTTGGCTAGCTGCAACTTGACCCCCGCTTGTATGTTCCCTCAGAACCTGCAAGCAGGGCCAGGACATCAGTGGGTTACCCAGAAGTGAGTGAGGATTTAATGTGGTGTTGCAACCAGTTCAGATCAGACTCTAGTTCTTTGTTCATTAGCTGGACTGGCTGTGCCAGGCTAGTGGGAATAAAGAACCGTGCAACAGATTTTAGTTGCTAAAGATAGCAGCTCTGACTCTGATGCAGACAGGGAGCAGAAGCCATATTTACGTGGTCCCTTTCAGAGCAGAGACCCACTTTAAGGGCATCGTAAACCATCAGCAAGATCTAAGGTGATTTGTTGGCTCACCAGGGCAGCTGATTATTTATTCTTTCTATTACAGTAGCACCAAGGAGCCACAGCTGTGAACCAGGACCTCATGGCGCTAGGTGCTGTAGAAACACAGAACAAAAAGAGCTCATAGTGTAAGAGCTTGTCTACGCTGAAAAGTTACATCCACCGAGCTATGTCTCTCGGAGTGTGATGTAGTTATGCCGACCTAAGCTGGAGTGTGGACAGTGCCTGGAAGAATTCTTTCCTCGACCTAGCTACCACCTCTTGTGGAGGCGGATGACCTACATCAATGGGACAACCCCTGCTGTCACTGTAGTGAGTGTCTGCAGTGAAGCACCACAGTGGTAGCGCTTCAAGTGTAGCCAGAGCCGGAGTCCCTGGTCCCTGCACCACGGAGCTGTGCGCTACAGGGCTGGCCTCAGGGGTGCCACAGTCAGGGGGCGCCGTGATCCAGAGGCAAGGGGCTCGGGCTCCCCTTTGCTACCTGTGGGGTGCAGCCCAGTGAGGCAGGACAGCCCGCCTCCCTGCTCCCGAGCAGCGGCCCCCCACTCACCACTGCATGTGGCTTACCAGCCCGGTTCCTAGTCCCACCTCCGCACCCTGTGAGCCAGCAAGCTCTCTCACCCCACCCGCAACCCTCTGGGACGATCCCAAGTCTGGGCTATTCCTCCTTCCATGGGTGGCCTGAATGAAAGCGATGCCACCCAATGGAAGGTGAGCAAGCTATCTCGTCCAGTCAGCGCGAGATGTAAGTTACCAGCCTCTTTCAGGGAGGTGAAGGGAACTGAAACTGCATGGGAAATAGATGAGTAACTTGGAGGGAGTCCTGATCCTCTACCCCAGCCCCCAGGGGCTCCTCCCCAGGTACCAGTATCCCAGTTCTTAGCCCCCTCCTTTCACTCCAGGTCTTCGAGGTTCCCCTCCTTCATGCCACACATTGACCCCCCAGTTCCCCGTGCTTCCCAGCTCTCAAGGGTTCCCCCTTTTTCTTGCTCATCCCAAAGGGAGGTGTTAGTGCAGGGGGCTGGGGATATTTCAGGTGCAAATCTTTCACCATCACCACCCACCCTAGCTACTTCCAGTGCACTGGAGAATATGCATTTTAACCTCCCTGTCCCCCAGTAATGCACCTTCCCTGGGAAGGGGCACTTGAATATCGGGAATGCTCACTATTGGGGTGTGGGGCGAGATCTGCCCTTCTGGAGCCGCCATGTCACTGCCCACCCTCCCCTGCATTCCCAAGCCAGTGGGGCTCTATTTGTACGCCCCTGGTTCTCTTTCCCCTTTCTGGGGCTCTTAGATCCCCATGATCCCCTGCCACCACAGCCCTCTGGTGCCCTCCTTTTGCTGAGCCTCCCCTTGGGCTGCTGACCCATTGTGGGGGGGTCCGGGGAGGCAGCAGGGGGACGAGGCACCAAAATACTCGTTCATCCAGGGCACTATTTTCCCTAAGGCCGGCCCTGGTTGTAATTCCCACAACCCCAGCTCCATTGTGCAGGAAGCACCATCAGAAGTAAGTGACAATGGTTTAGGACAGAGGTGGGGGGCCCATGGGGAGGTCTGTGCTGCAGAGGAAAGGCAGACATGCCACAGACCCAGAGAACAGACAAGTCATTCAGCAGCACTGCCATCAAAAATAGGGCCTTTGGTACCAAGAGATAGAGATGCCCAGAGCAAGCTAACAAAGGCAGCTAGGACCAAGGGGCAGAGCTGGGTCACACCTGAGGCTGGGACTAGCAGAGGAGTTTGTGGTCAGGTTCCAGGCTGGGGTCGATACCAAGGACCAGAGTCCAAGTCAGGTTTCAAGGTCTGGATCAGGAGGCAAAGTCCAAATCAAGCCAAGGCTGAAGCCAGGAGTTCAGGGGTAGAAACAGTCAGAGCTGCTGCAGAAGAGCCACACAGTTCCCTGGACATTTCCTGGGGCATTCCTTGGGTTTATATAGAGTGGGGAACCAATCAGGTGCCAGGAGGCTGCTGCCTGTCAGACCCCTTGAGGTGGGACTTCCACCCATGGTCTGTGTCCATAGTGGGCAGCGGAGGTCAAGTTCTACATAGCTTCTGCTGGGTAGTGTCAGCTACTTAATACCTTTGTATGCTGGGGTCTGAGACCTACTAGGTCCAATCAACCCAGGCTCCCCCAGGAGACTTTCCTCCCCACTCCAGGGCACAGTGCTCTCAGTAAGAGTCTGCAGCGACCCCAGGCAGCCTGTTCAGAACGAGCTAGCAATCTGTTAGCCCCCGGTGTACCAAATCTGACAATCTCTGGGTTAGCATGTGCCAGGCAGGCTTGGCCTGCCGTTCCCATTAGTGGGAGTTACTCTCCATAGGACTGTCCCTGCTCTCTCTGTCCCGGGAGCGCCCCCCTGTGTCTGCGCATGCTGCTCTTTTTATCACAGACCCCTGACATCTCGAGGGCATTGTTCTCTGGAATCCGCCCTTTGGCTGCCTCTGCAGTCAGGTATTCATCTTCAGTCCTTGAGGTTCCTATCGCTCCTCCAGGGTCTGCCATTCATCTGGGTTGATTCCAGATCTGCTCTCGGGGGCGTGCTAATGCCAGATGGCTGCGTGACCCAGACACCTCATGCCTCCTGCTCTGATCCAGAGGAAACATCTTAACCCCACAGCATCCCAGGCGTGACAATGCAAAGCCCAACGGGGAGAGTCATGGGATTCATAACAATATTACAGAACGCTCTTCCATTCGTCACAGCATAGTCCAGACTCTGGAGACTCAGGACACCTGTGTTCTAGTCCCAGCTCCACCACTGTCCTGCTGGGTGATCTTGGGCAAGTCCTTTCCTGTCCTTGTGCAGTTCTTCTCGCACTGTTTGTCTGCCTTGTCTAGACTGTTAGCTCTACTGGCAGGGACTATCTCTTCATATGTGTATGCACAGTGCCTAGCATAGTGGGGCCTTGATCTCTGTGAGGGCCAGGGTGCTGGTATAATATTACTACTGCCAAGAATCATGCAACAATCACACAGGTGGGGTGCTGGGCTGTCAAACCCAAGCCTGACGAGCAAACACTGGGGCTATTCCTAGGAGGCAGGGGGCTGGGGCTGGTCTGTACCACAGCTTGACCCTCCTGCAAATGTCGCTCTGCCGGGGGCTATTTTTAGACTCATGTCAGCTCTAATTGACTAATGGCAGGTCTCTGCAAATTACCCTCTAAATGATAGTTACAACTACAGCGTGCAGAAATTACCCTGCTAATGACACTCAGGAATGCACTAAATGGCTTTGCTTTTTCAT
Source organism: Gopherus evgoodei (assembly GCF_007399415.2). NCBI lineage: Eukaryota > Metazoa > Chordata > Testudines > Testudinidae > Gopherus > Gopherus evgoodei. Next base: position 11,784,495 of record NC_044344.1, on the reverse strand, counting down.
ACTGGCATGCTGGAAATAATTGGAAGCTGAAAGGTCGAGAGCGGGCGGGAGGGGTGGGGACTCCATCTCCTTCGCAGCTCTATGGCAACCAGGACTCATCGGGATGCTTCTCGGGAATGCTGTCCCTTGGGCCCTGACCCTTGTTGCAGAAGGTCCTGCTGTTTCAATGGGGCTTTGCCATCCCTGGCTCCTGGTGCCACTGCCTCTCTTCTGCATCCACTTGCTGTACGGCTCCTCCATGCCAGCTGCTCTGTGGATGATGATACAACACTCCCACCTCCTGCATTCAGGTGGTGATTGTCATGTGGACTCTCAGCCATCCTGCATTGGTGCTGAGACAAATTCAGACTGAAAATAAGGTGCACATCTTTAACAATGAGGGTAATTAACCATCGGAACAACTGGACTGTGATGAAATCTCCAGCATGGGCAATACGCTCTGAAGAGCTGAGGAGTGAGTGCTGGTGAGATTCCGCTGAGTAGATTTGATTCCATTGAGTTAGAAGCATTTCACTGTTTTGTGAGGCTTCTGTAGGGCTCTGCAAGCCTGTGAGGCCGTCCCACTTGGTCTATCTCTGAGGGAGGCCATGCCTCCTTGCTATCAAGCCCTTAGGACTGCAATCAATTAGTGGGGAATTAGCAGTCTTTAGAGCTCAATCCGCTTGATCAGGGCTGGGCAATAGGGAATCTATGACCCCTGGCCCTCAGGCAGGGCAGGGCACAGATAGGGGCTCTGACCTGCAGTCAGAACGGAGAAACACAGTCTATAAGCCCAGGCTCTTAGTCAGGGCGGGGAACAAACAGTTAGGGGCTCTGGCCTGCAGTCAGGGCAGAGAAGTAAGGCATTCTCAGGGCTCAAGCAAGGGTGAGCACCGAACACAAGCCTCCTGGCCTAATGTGAGGAGGCTTCCGCCCCAGGGGTAGAGTGGCAGAGGGCAAGGAGACCTGGGCCCACCCTACTCCACTGGGTCCCAGCTCAGGGCCCTGACAGTGGCAGAGGGGTCTGCCACGGGGTCAGTGAGGATCCACTCATAACACACCGACCTAGTATCAGACCAAGGCCCAGCCAGACTGTTGTCTAGTTTCCCTGGGCTACTTGCTACCACCCTGGGGTTTGGTTCCTCCGTGCTGTAGATATCCTCCATCTCCCCGGGGTTGGTGGTCAGTGTTAGCCCCAGCTTTGGTTGGCTGGCAGCCCTGGGAGCTCTGGTGAGTCCTCAGGCAGCAGCCTCAATAGCTCCTTCTCAACATCCTGCTCCAGCAGCGTGGGAGAAGCATCTTTCTCCCCTGGCAGCTCCAGCCCAACTGAGCTGCAGGGCCACCTTCTGTACTTCCACTTCCTGCCCCAACCCTCAGCTTCCGGTGGGTCAGATGTGGCTTTCCTGTCTCTGCAGGCAAAGGGGTGGGGTTGTGGCCCCTCCTGGTCTATCTCGGAGGAAGGCCATGCCTCCTCACTACAGGCCCTCTGATTTAATGCTGAAAAAAGTCATAAACCTCAAATGTTCTGCAGGGATGATCTTTAAGGATGCCACCAGTACAGTGTATGTGACAAATTTAATTGTAACACTATAAAGTATTTTCTGTCTTAGTTGTGATATTCACAGATTATTTTTGTCGTAATTGCTAGAGTCCACCAGTCCACACTTCCTGCTGGTTCCAGTGAGCTGCTGGGTGGTGGCTGTGTCGGAGGGTTGCCTGGAGACCCGTGGACTAGCTGAGTGCTGTGTAATGAAGAATTTCCCTTTATCAGTTTTAATCAGCTCTCTCCATAGCTTGCATTAGGAAGGGCTCCTAGGAAGAAGACCGTGGGCTTCCTTACCCATGTCTAAAGAAGGGAACGGTGAGAAAAACATTGGCAGGTGTCAGGAAGTCATCTTCAGGGTGGTGCTGAGCTGTCTCTTCTTTCATTGACACACAGTAAATTAAACCTCAGCTATATACTGACGCATAATTTTAATGCGTTTGTTAAAGACAAACAATGTTCAGTGAGATTTATCATTTCTTAGCTGGTAATTACCTGTCAGCACTAAAATGATGGCCTTTTAGATTAACAGCGGTTTTCTCCTAATTAATTAGGTGTGCAGTGTGCCATGCAAAATCAAGGGCATCAGAAGAGGCGAGAATGGAGTGACACTTTTTGGGATTACATGAGGTGTAAGGATGAATCACTGCTATTTGCTTACCACAAGAAGGAGCCTTGTCTGTGCCCATGAAGAGAGACCCTTCCCAACTTCCGGCTGCTGGCAACCCAAGCACTCTGCTCCATGCTCAACAAGCCCCGTTGTCTCCCAATGCAGACTAGCAATTTACACCTCATATTTTGTTACCTTGAGTGCCCAGTCCCCATCTTCTGGACACCCACAATATACACTGATCCGCTGCCTCCGCAGAAGCAGGGTCCCCCGGTTCACTGGTTCCATTTCAGTTCTACACTCTCCTTAGCACAAGGCACTTTGATGTGTCTAGAGGAAAACCAAATGGAAGTTTATTTAATAGAGCTTGTGCTGATGATTCAAATAAAAGTGAATATAAAGGTTTGAAAACATAAGGTTACAGATAAAAGAAAAATAAAATATGCAAACTATAGCATGTAGTATTAACAAGCGACATTTCTGTCTAAGAAGGTATTTCTCAGCCAATGGGCAGTCTTGACAATGCTTGTCCAGTCAGAAAGCTGAGATCCACCTTTCATGAGACAGAGTCTCTCATCTGTAGCATCTTGTGTCCTTTCTTCTTCTCATGTACTGTTACGGACCATTGTCGTTTACCCCAGGGGTTCCCTATTCAGAATCTGTTCTTGGGGTTCATTTGTCTCTATACATGCTCTTTAGATCGTCCCCACCTGCACATCTTGCTCCGTCTCTGTGTCCTGCCTACACCTGAAGTGAGCTGCACCCAGCCTGTGCTTGTAGATTCTGGAGTCTCTAGCAATTTTAGGGATGCCAGGGTCACTAAAGCTAACCAGCTTGCAGTACAAAGAAAACTCACCCCAGACCTAGTAGAATCAATTGATGGTAGTTTGCTGTCCTCAGGTCCTGTCACCCATGAAACTGTACCCCTTTGGGTTGAAATCCAAGGCCATCAAGAAACCCTGCAAATCAACTTGATTAGCTCAATCACACTTCCCAATCAGACTTTGCATCTTCTGGCTCTCAGTCCATGATCCAAATATCTTCTGGAAGATGCAAAAGATAGGATTTGGTTCAAGCTACAGCCAGAAATGGTTTCTAATGAAGTTAGTCATCAAGGACACAGCATGGAGAAGGCTGCCACTTCCTGTGTCCAGCACACTCAAGGAACTGTCAGTTTGCCAATCCCTGGAAAATATTGAGATTTTGCTGAAGTGTTTGATAAAAGAAATGCTGATCTCTTACCCATGTATAGATCCTGAGACTGCCCCATCTATCTCCAGTCAGGGGCCAAGATTTGGATGCATCTATCCCGTATCAGAACCAGAACTCAGGTCCCTACAGGACTATCTCAATAAGAATATGGCAAAGAACTTTATCTGTCCATCTGCATCCCCTACTGGGACCCTGATTCTCTTTGCCAAAAAGAAGGATGGTTCTTTGTGTCATTGTGTAGACTATCTAGCCCTAAACAACATTACCATCAAGAATAAATATATCTTACTTTTTATCAACTAACAATTGGAGTGGGTTGGCTCTGCTAAAATATTCACCAAGCTTGAGCTCAATGGTGTTTACAGTCTAGTCCATATTCAAGAGGGTGACAAGTGGAAGACAGAGTTTTGCACCTGCTCTGGTCATTTTGAATACCTTGTTATGCCCTTTGGTCTTTCCAGCACCCCAGTCACATCACAGAACTTTGTCAATGACACCTTTAAGGATGTTCTGGACCAGTTCATAGTGATCCACTTAGACGACAACATCTTCTCGAAAAGCCAGGCCTTCCATGATCAGTATGTCCACTTACACTCAAGTGTCTTCAAGCAAATGGCCTGTATGGGAAACCTGACCCTATGGGATATGTATGGATCTCCAAACAATATGTGCAGTTGTGGACAGGGCAGCTCCAAGAGACATCTGTGATCAGGGCCGGCGCTACCATTTAGGTGACTTAGGCAATGGCCTAGGGTGCCAGAATTTTTGAGGGGCGCTATTTTGCCAGGGGGGCGGCACGCGGGTCTGGTGGACCTACCGCAGTCATGCCGGTGGACGGTCCGCTGCTGGAAAGGCTCCGGTGGAGCTGCCACAGTCATTTCGGCAGACGGTGCGCTGGTCTAAACGCTCCGGCGGACCTACCGCAGTCATGCCTGCGGCAGGTCCACCGGAGCCTTTAGACCAGCGGACCGCCCCCGGCATCACTGTAGCAGCTCCACTGGAGCCTTTCCAGCAGTGGACCATTCGCCAGCATGACTGTGGTAGGTCCACCGGACCCGCGGGCGGCGGCGAAATGGCCATCCGCCTAGGGCGTCAGAAACCCTGGCACTGCTCCTATCTGTGATGTTCAGTGCTTCCTGGGGATTACGAACTTCTACCAGCGGTTCATCAAGGGTTTTTCAAAGGTGGTGAATCCAATTACTCAGATGCTTTGCAAGGACACAGCCTTTGTTTGGATGCAGGAGGCCAAATCTGCCTTTGATAAACTGAAAGATGCATTTACATCAGCATATGTCTGAGTTCACCAGGACCAGAAGAAACCCTTCATTGTCAAAGCAGACATCTCTAATTATGCAATTGGAGCACGGCTATCACAGCAACATGAGTCCCCAAGTGTTCTTCACCCCTGTACATTCGCTCCTGAAAATTGATGCCTGTGGAACAAAATTACAAAGTCTGCGACAAGAAGCTGCTGGCCCCCACGACTGCCCTTGAGGAATGGCATCATCCCTTGAAAGGCATGTGTTTTCCAGATCAGGTTTTCAAGGATCATAAAAACTTGGAGTACCTGCGAACTGCAAAGGCTCCCAATCAGTGCCAGATCTGTCCCTTTTTTCTCCTAATTTTGATTTCACCATCAAAATGAATGGGTGCCTCTTCTTCCCCTTGCCAAGTTCGCATACAACAATCCCAATCACAAGTCAATCCACTGGAGTCCTTTTTATGACAACTACCATTTCCACCCTCATATCACCTGTCTGTACTGCCAGTGTCCCAGGTTCCTGCAGTGTCCAACATGGTAAAACACCTGCATCATATCCACAAAGATCGAAAATTCACCTTGAATCAGCCAAGGATTACAAATGATACTCCAACCTTCACTGGAAGAACATCCTTCTCCTAGTGGTCAGGGATAAGGTATGGCTTTCGATGCAACACCTGCACACTGCCTGACTTTCAAGAAAGCTGGACTTCCACTATGTCAGCCTTTTCTGGGTTATCCAACATGTGAGCTGGGTGGCCTTGAAATGCCAGCTACCCAATATGATGAAGGTGCACCCAATTTTTCATGTTTCATTGCTGAAAAAAGTACATCAACAGCTTCTTTCCTGGATGGATACAGCCACCTCCTCCCTCTGTCATGGTCCAGGGGCAGGAAGAATACTGGTGAGGCAGATCTTGGACCCCAAGGTTCTTCAAGGAAAGCTCATATACCTTGTTGATTGTGAGGTCTGTGGTCCAGCTGATCGCTCATGGAAGCCTGCTGCCAACATATATGCACCCGACCTATTTTGGGAATTCCATCAGTCATACCCTGACAAAACAGGCCTGAAGGTGCCTTTTGGTAGGCATCTTTTGAAGGGGGTGATGGGATACTTCTGAGCCTAAGCCTGCTTAAGCCTGATGAGTCATTGCTGAACCAGGGTTTGATGAGTCAGAGACAATTACCTGCAGGCCATTCAACCAGGGTTCAGCTAATCCACAGGAGGGACCTGTCCAGGTAATCCCCAGGCAGGTACATAGCTCCTAAGGGAAGCAGTCTCTCAGCATCTCTACCTGGCTGGGAACACTCCCATCGCCAGTAGCTTCAACAGACTGCCCTTTCTCCTGCTCCTGGTCTGACCGTGCCTTTTTCCACATTAGCCAGCCACCCTGGGCAGCATGTGACCCCTGCATTCGGGGCGGCTGAGCGCGAGTGATAGAAGCTCCCTAGGACTAGGCAGCACAGCTATGCCCAGATTGTGGCCCCATCTCCTTCTCTGCCCTGAGGCCTGCCCCTGCTCGGCCTTCTCCCCTCGAGGTCCTGCCTATGCGCCACCCCCACTCCAACCCAGACTCTGCTCCCACTTGGCCCCCTCCCACAGAGCCCCTTCGCCCACCGTTCACATCTCTCTGCTCCCTCCCCTGAGGCTTCCTCCACCTGCTGCTCACTCCTCTGCTTCCCTGAGGTCCCCCTGCCCACCACTTGCACCTCTACATCCCCAGTGGGAAGGGGAGCCTTCAGGGAAGGGGGCAGAAAGGCGTGGGGGGGCATCTGGGGAAGAAGTGGAACAAGGGTAGGGCCTCAGGGACTGGGGGAAGAGGCAGAGCAGGGACAGGAAGAGGAGCAATGTGGGCAGGGCCATGGGGGAAGGAGATGAGCTGGGCCATGGAGCAGAGTGCACACCGTGCCACGGCATGGTGCCTTTTCGGCAGCAGTGCTCCAAACAGATGTGCTCCACATTGTGTTTGGGGAGATTTAGCCTCCTGTAGCCTCTTCTACCCACTGCCTAAGCCAGTCCTTACTCCAGCCTGCATCTGCTCCTCACCTGGAGACTCTGACACAGTGTCCTTAAATCTCACTTCTGTGCTCAGAGCCCATCAGCCCTTCCAAGCTGAGCGGGGCCTGGGCAGTGCTTGGCTGAAGAGCTGGTCAGAAAATGGATTTTCAGATGTTGAGATCTGAGAATTTTGTTTAATCCCTTTTCCCCCACGGCCCCTGCAGTGGTTCTCATCCCTCAGTCCATGTACCCAGGCAGTGTCCTGAGATGTGCAGCGGCGGGGAGCTTTGGATGAGGGTTGCACATTATTTGGAAGACTAAGGGGGAAGAAACAGCTGAACTGCAGAGAGTCCCCAGCTGTGAGATTCAGAGCTTTAGTGCTACAGTGAGGCCCCTTTGTATAGGGACTCCCCCTCTCACAGGGGATCGGGAGCCAGGCAGTGAGTCTCTGTGCGCTTTGACCACTGCAAGCCATATGCATGGGTATACCAGCTAGAATGAGAGCAGGGGGGCCATGGACCATCACTTCTAAAGGCATAGCCTTCCCACTTTTTACTGTATGCAAGGGCAAGTGACGGGGGGAGGGAGCAGAGATAAGGGAGTGGGGGGGCAGGGTCTTGGAGGGAAAAGGCGGCATGGGGAGGGGCCTCAGGCAAAGAGGCAGTATGGAGGCGGGGCCTTGAGAGAAATGGGCAGTGCGAGGGCGGGGCCTGAGAGAAAAGTGGGTGGGGCCTCAGGGGAAGCTGGGGGTGGAGCCAGGATTTGGGCGCTGGTGCCCCCCCCACAGTTTCAGAGAACTTTCGCTGCTCCTGACTGAGAGTGTTTAAGTCTTGGGGTGAGTCACACTGCACATCCTACAGGGAGTGTCTCTCCTCATCGTTCCCACGCAGAACGAACCTGATCCTTTGTCAGGAACACAGCGAATTTCTGCCCAGGGGGCTGAGCAGCTCAGTAATAAGTAGGTGATAGGGCATTGGCCCTAATTAGCCCCTTTCTTGGGAGTCTCAGCAGAGATGTCAGGGGCTGAACGTGTCCGGAGGCCGGACTGTAGGGCAGGGGTGAGGTCCATTGGGCCAGGTAGCATGGGCTGCAGGTCAGGACTGAGGGTCATTGGCTGGGCTTGTGGGGCCCCGAGACTGGAGTGCAGGGGGCTGGGGTAGGGCAGCGGAGCTAGTGAGCACCAGCCCTGGTGCACTCAGACCTACCCAAAAGCCACATCTGTCACCAGTGCAGCCTGCAGTGCTTCCATTCTTGGAGCAAGACATGGATACCACACTCCCCAAGGGCTGCTCTACAGGGCACTCATGGGTCTGGCAGCCTTGGACCGGCTGTCATGGGCACGTCCCTCCCTAATGGTCTCTTCCGTCCCGCTCCTAAGTAGCCGTCAATTCGCAGCATGCACTGCGGGCTCCAAGGGGACATGCCACTGCTGGGCAGAATGTCAATTGCAGATTGTGGCACTTTCCAGTGTAAATGACCGAGCCCCCAGGTGATGGGAGAGAGGCCTCCAGCATGTGGGCGATGGGAACATAGACCACCCACTGTGGGGTATGTGTGAAAAGAGACTCTCAAGATGTTATGGAGGCGAGGGAAACCCCTGTCTCCATCCCCTAAGATTTGGGGAGGAGATAAGAGCCCCTTTTGGAAACTGTTGTGCTGCCTGGCGCTGGTAAATGGGCTGTCCATGCTTATTTTCTTCTGCTAACAGACTCTATTAGCATGAAATGTTGTTTTCACCAACTGCTCCGATGAAAAATGTTAGCTTTCTCCTTGAGTGGTATCTATGGGGGTAGGACTCTATTGCCCATAAATAACAGAGACAGGCTCTATTTCAGGCTCTTCATCAATTCATGGATTCCAAGGCCACAAGGAACTATTGTGATTATCCAGTCTGACCTCCTGCATAGCACAGGGCAGAGAACTGCCCCAAAATAATTCCCAGTGACGATCTGTTAGAAAAACATCCTGTCTTGATTTAAAAATTGCCAGTGATGGAGAGACCAACACGCCCCTGGGTAAATTGTTCCACTGTCCTCATGGTAAAAAATGTATGCCTTATTTCCAGTCTGATATTGTCTTGCTTCAGCTTCCAGCCCTTTGATCGTGTTATGTTTTTCTCTGCTTGCTTGAAGAGCCCATTATCAAACATTTGTTCCCCATATAGGTACTTACAGACTGTGCTCAAGTCACTCCGTAACGTACTCTGTCTTAAGCTAAATAGATTGACTCAAGGAGCTCAGTCACTATCCTTTAATCATTCTCGTGGCTCTTCTCTGAACCCTCTCCAATTTATCCACATCTTTCTTGAACTGTGGACCCCAGAATTGGACACGGGATTCCACCAGTGGTTGTACAAGTGCCAAATACAGAGGTAAAATAACCTCTCTACTCCTACTCCAGAGTCCCCTGTTTACGCACCCAAGGATCTCATTAGCTCTTTTGGCCACAGCATCACACTGGGAGGTCATGTTCCAGGCTGGCCACTGGAGCACCTGTATAAACAGTTAATATCTCCTTTCCACTGTAAACATGACATTAACTCTCCTAATCGGGCTGAGGGTAGGGAAAGGCAGCTGGGACTGAATGTGCTTTGGGATGAGCGTGGGAATGGAATGAGACCTACTACAGAGGTAGGTGCCCTCTGTTCAGTGTGTCCTGGGGCAGTAGCTGTACTGGGAACTCTGCTGCACATTCTGGGCTGCTCAAAAAGAACTCTCTGCATGTGCCATGATTCCTGCAGCATGTGATCCTCTGCGTCCCGAGCCCCACGGGCATGTGTAGACAGGCTGAAAATTGCCCCAGACACAAACATACCCAAGAGAGCCCAGGGATTTGAAATTGGTGACAAGGATGGTTGGGAATTTTTGACAAAACTTTTTTATGTTGGAAAATGCCTATTAGTGGAAACTGAAACCTTGGGTGGGAAAGGGTCTGCGGTGATGAATTTTTTGACGTGAACATTTTGTAGGGAAAAAAGTTTCAAAACTATCAAAATGTTTTATTTTGACATTTTCAAAACAAAAATTCCAGGTTTCCGGTTCAAAACACCTTTTCCTTTCAAGAAAAAAAGAAGATGGTTGAAATCAAAACTAAATGTTAAATTATCTCAGGAAAATGTTTCCATTGGTCGGAACTGAACATATTTTCAGTTTGTGAACATTTTTGAGATTTCAACTTTCCATCTCAGGTTGGGACAGGAAATATTTTCAGTATCTCAAAGATGTTAATAGGACATGGAAACTGTTCCCCTCTCCCACTTCCCCTCAACAGCTCTCTCAGGCTGCTTTGGCCCCTTGCTTCCTTTCCCTGTTCCTCTACAGCTCCCTTTCTGCCCTGCCCATGGTCTTGGCAGGGTTGTGAGAAGTCAGAGCACTGCTTGGCTGGTCTCAACTGTATCCATTTCCTTCCCTGTCCTTCCAGCAGGCTAAAGAGCAGTGGAGACATGAATCTTGGTTCTGCTAGAATAGGCTGCGATAAACAGGCTGGGCACCATGCACTGTCCCTCAATAACTCTTTAATACAATTTAAAATGGCAAGAAACACAACACCTGGAATTCTCCCAGCCAAACTGCTACCTACGGGACTTAGAATGATAGAATCATAGAATATTAGGGTTGGAAGAGACCTCAGGAGGTTATCTTGTCCAACCCCCTGCTCAAAGTAGGACCAACACCAACTAAATCATCCCAGCCAGGGCTTTGTCAAGCTGGGCCTTAAAAACTTCTAAGAAAGGAGATTCCACCACCTCCCTAGGTAACCCATTCCAGTGCTTCACCACCCTCTTAGTGAAATAGTGTTTCCTAATATCCAATCTAGACCTCCCCTACGGCAACTTGAAACCATTGCTCCTTGTTCTGTCATCTGCCACCACTGAGAACAACTGAGCTCCATCTTCTTTGGAACCTCCCTTCAGGTAGTTGAAGGCTGCTATCAAATCCCCCCTCGCTCTTCTTTTCTGCAGACTAAACAAGCCCAGTTCACTCAGCCTCTCCTTGTAGGTCAAGTGCCCCAGCCCCCTAATCATTTTTGTTGCCCTCCACTGGACTCTCTCCAATTTATCCACATCCCTTCTGTAGTAGGGGGACCAAAACTGGACGCAATACTCCAGGTGTGGTCTCACCATTGCCAGACAGAGGGGAATAATCACTTCCCTCAATCTGCTGGCAATGCTCCTACTAATACAGCCCAATATGCCATTGGCCTTCTTGACAACAAGGACGCACTGCTGACTCATATCCAGCTTCTCGTCCACTGTAATCTCCAGGTCCTTTTCTGCAGAACTGCTGCTTAGCCAGTCGGTCCCCAGGCAGTGGCGGTGCATGTGTTCTTCCTTCCTAAGTGCAGAACTCTGCTCTTGTCCTTGTTGAACCTCATCAGATTTCTTTTGACCCAATCCTCTAATTTGTCTAGGTCACTCTGGACCCTATCCCTACCCTCCAGCATATCTACCTCTCCCCCCAGCTTAGTGTAATCTGCAAACTTGCTGAGGGTGTAATCCATCCCATCATCCAGATCATTAATCAAGATGTTGAACAAAACCTTGAAGACTGACCCCAGGGCACTCCACTTGATACCAGCTGCCAACTAGACATCGAGCCATTGACCACTACCCGCTGAGCCCGATAATCTAGCGAGCTTTCTATCCACCTTACAGTCCATTCATCCAATCATACTTCTTTAATTTGCTGGCAAGAATACTGTTCCTAAGAACACTTTTCCTAAACCTCACATGTGTTAGACTTTCTTGGCAGGCCCCTGCGCAGATGTCAGCTCCAACATCTGTCACATACTTGGATATTTTCAGAAAGGTAATTTCAAATTTCAAAGAGTTGTGGGCATTCAATCAGGTTCAGAGACTACAGGGTCTATCCAGTTAGGAGCTACATCTAGTCATCTCATAGAGATGATCTTGCTCCTGGTTCTGTGCCTTGAAGTGTCTTTCAGGAGCTTATTATAATGGTTAGTTGCTCTCATGTTTACTCATTTATTCCCAAAGTGAGCTTCTCCTTCCTCCTGTCCAGGGGCCAGGCCCTGCCATCTGCTGAAGCTGTGAATAGAACTGGCTTGAAAATAGTATTTTATTACTCAATATTTTGACCTTTCATTGAAAAATCGAAGCCACCCCCACAAAATGTGTTTTTGTTTGTTTTCTGTTTGCTTGAAAAATTTCATGTTTTTGGTTTTTCATCAATGAAAAATCAGACGTTTTCGAGGAAAGCTGCTATTTTCCATGAGAATTTTCATTTAGTCAAACCCCCAATTTTCCAATGTAATAAAATTTGGACAGAAACTTTCCAATTAGCCCTCATCTGGAACAATGCCTGCCTTTAATTCATACTGTTCTCTCAAAGGCATTTGTGGGGTGCGATCAGGTCGCAGCTAAGAGGGTTGAGGAAGCTGTCAATTTCATCTTCCCTAGCTGCAAGCTGTTACAGTAAAGGACCTACGCTCGACACTCATTTTAATGCAGTGTGGAATTAATGATTTTTATAAACAAGAGACTTTTCCCTCATCAATTCGATGGGGAGAAACCTTCGATTTCTCCAGGACCATGTGGCTCATGGAGAGATCATGACTTTCCACTGACTGCAGCGACATCGGAAAAGAATCAAGGAAATTCTTTATTCGATTTCATTTGGGAGAGGGGGTGAGGGATGCAAGGACACACAGTGGGACAGCTTGTGGCTGCGAATTAATAACAAAGCCTGGGGCACAGGGGCTTTTCTGCCCAAATGGAGAGCTTTGCCAGATGCAGCAAGGGAAATTTAGGTTGGAAATTGGGAAAAACTTTCTAGCTATAAGCATAGTTCAGTGCTCAATCAGGTTACGTAATCCTGTGGAATCGCCATCCCTGAAAGTGTTTAAGAACAGGTTGGACAAACCCCTGTCAGGGATGGTCTAGGTTTACTTGGTCCTGCTCCCACATAGGGGCATGGACTAGAAGACCTCTAGCCCTACATTTCTGGAGTATGAGGAGGGAATCCCTGCAACACCCCCACCTCTCTAGCCCTCGGTGCCATCCTAGTGCTCAACAGAAGGGTCTGCTCCCTTCCCACTTCCTGCCTGTCTCTTTCTGGCCTCTCCATATAGAATCCTTGTGAGATATTGTCCCCTCCCTGGCCTGCTCCCCCCCCCCAGCTGGCTTCTTGTCTCAGCTCCCCTGGGTGGCAGATGATCGTTGCTAGCCCCGTTTTATAGTGGAGGTGACTGAGAAACCTAGAAAACTTGCCCCAGGCCACAGAAAAAGAGACGCTCAGGCCAGGGCCAGAATTCAGGAGCAACCGTGGCAATGCCCAGGAGAAGAGCCGTGGTCCGTGAGGGCTAGAATTCAGGAGCAACTGCAGCAAAGCCCAGGAGAAGAACTGTGATCTGCAAGGCTGTCCCGCTGTGTTCAGTGCCAGACCTGGCACACAAAGAGTGAAACTCAACCGGGTACTGGGGGGTTCGTGAAAGGACTGAAACGCAGTGTGATCTATTGCTCTCCAGGTCACATCATTCCTGTACACACACCACATGGGATGTTAGCCAGGTGCTTGACTCTGCAAAGCTGCCACCAGTGTCCCCAGCTGGAGCTGCACAGAGGTGAGAGCGGGGCAGGAGGGCAAGGGAGTTCGCTTTGTTCTCTGGGGGCAGGTACTTACAAACTTTAGCTGCTGTCAGCAGACTGGGTTTTTTAATTTTGGTCCAGGAAAATAATATAATTACTCTCTCTCTCCCACTCCCTCCCTTCAAGTTTGCAGATGACACTAAGCTGGGGGGAGAGGTAGATATTCTGAAGGATAGGGATAGGGTCCAGAGTGACCTAGACAAATTGGAATATTGGACCAAAAGAAATCTGATGAGGTTCAACAAGGACCAGTGCAGAGTTCTACATTTAGGAAGGAAGAATCTCATGCACTGCTACAGGCTGGGGACCGACTGGCTGAGCAGCAGTTCTGCAGGATAGGGCTAGGGGATTACAGTGGACGAGAAGCTGGATATGAGTCAGCAGTGTGCCCTTGTTACCAAGAAGGCCAATGACATATTGGGCTGTATTAGTAGGAGCATTGCCCTCAGACCAAGACAGGGCTGCCCAGAGGATTCTGGGGGCTGGGGTCTTTGGCAGCGGGAGTCCCTTCAGTTCTGGGACCCGCCGCTGAAGTGCCCCAGAGACCCTTGGTGGGGGGCCCCCTACTGCCGAATTACCGCCGAAGTGGGACCCGATGCCGAAGTGCAGCCGGGTCTTCGGTGGTAATTCAGTGGTGGGGGGCCCTCGCCGCGGGTCTCCGGGGCATTTCGGCTGTGGGTCCGGGAACGGAAGGACGCCTCGCCGCTGAATTACTGCCGAAGACCCGGCTGCACTTCAGCGGTGGGTCCTGCTTCAGCAGTAATTCGCCGGCAGGGGGTCCTTCCACCCCGGAGTGGAAGGACTTCCTGCCGGCAAAGAGTGGGAGCGGAGGAAGCTCTGAGGGCCCAGGCCCCGCAAGAGTTTTCTGGGCCCACCGGAGCGAGTGAAGGACCCTACTCCAGGGGCCCTGAAAAACTCTCGTGGGGGCCCCTGTGGGGCCAGAGCCTGGGTCAAATTGCCCCTCTTGCCCCCCCCCCCCCGAGCGGCCATGGACCAAGGGAAGGGATTATTCCCCTCTATTTGGCACTGGTGAGGCCACACCTGGAGTATTGTGTCCAGTTTTGGTCCCACCACCACAGAAGTGATGTGGACAAATTGGAGAGTCCAGCGGAGAGCAACAAAAATGATTAGGGGGCTGGGGCACATGACTTACAAGGAGAGGCTGAGTGAACTGGGCTTGTTTAGTCTGCAGAAGAGAAGAGTGAGGGGGGATTTGATAGCAGCCTTCAACTACCTGAAGGGGGGTTCCAAAGAGGATGGAGCTGTGCTGTTCTCAGTGGTGGCAGATGACAGAACAAGGAGCAATGGTTTCAAGTTGCAGTGGAAGAGGTCTAAATTGGATATTAGGAAACACTATTTCACTAGGAGGATGGTGAAGCACTGGAATGGGTTACCTAGGGAGGTGATGGAATCTCCATCTTTAGAGGTTTTTAAGGCCCAGCTTGACAAAGCCCTTGCTGGGATGATTTAGATGGTATTAGTCCTGCTTTGAGCAGGGAGTTGGACTAGATGACCTCCTGAGGTCTCTTCCAACCCTAATCTTCTATAATTCTATGACCTCTTCCCTTGCTGTCTTAACAGTACACCAGCCTTCAGGGGCTGCAAATGGAAGGGCATATATATGCTGTAGCTTTCATCTTTATGGACGTATGCACGCTACTGTCCTTTGGGACAGAGATTTTGCTTAGTGTCCAGAGCTAGAAAGAGCTAGACCTGGGCAAACAGTGTAAACAATACCCACAAAGATGAGATCAAATTAGGGTGACCAGACAGCAAGTATGAAAAATTGGGACAGGGATGGGGTAGGGGGGTAATAGGAGCCTATATAAGAAAAAGACCCAAAAATCAGGACTGTCCCTATAAAATCGGGATATCTGGTCACCCTAGTCATCGACTTCTCTTTGGCACTGTTCACACCTCTTTTGTGTTTGCTTTTGGCAAACATTTGTGTTTAACTAGCCCTAATGGCCCCTGAAGCCCGCACACTCTAGTGCTTGTGGAAATTGGATTTAAATTGGCTTCCCTTGAGCATCTGCAACAGAAGAGCCATGCTCATCCACTTAGAGAAAAGAAATAATAACAGGTGATTTATCTGGCTAATCACAATTGAGCAACACGGTATGGATTTTGGATTTGGAATTTTGAACACATTAGATATATGAAACATTGCCTGGAATCGTTTCAAAGGCTGGATAATAAATTTGAGAAAATCACAATTGATCCTGGATATTTGGGGAACAAAGAAGGGATGGAATTGACAAAATAACATGCCTTGTGAATTAGAGTTTGAATCCTGTGCAGCCTCCATGTTTCTCCTTGGTCTTGGGCACATCACTCAAACCTCTCTGGTTCAGTTTCTCTATCTGCACAAAGGGCAGTTTAGAGCCAATGTGTGGGAGATTTAATTAGTCAATGAATGATGCAAGCTGGGCATTGTTCCTTTTCTTTTTGTGTGTGCATTGATATTGTTTATTAATTTGAAAATATATACAACTTTAACGTGAATATAATTTCAAATCCTAGCAAATTAACTGAGCGAGTATTAAAAATTATAAACATCTAGAGGATAACAGAGCTGTGAGCAATACGCCGCTCAGGTTTATTAAGAGCAAATCATGCTAAACAAACTTAATTACATTTTTGATAGAATTGCTAAAGTGGTGGATGAAGGGAAGGCATCAGGCATTCAGATCTCTTGATTTTAGTAAAGCATTTAATGTAGCCAAGTGCTATTTAAACTGACTCGTATTTACCTGCAAATTTAATGTAAATTGGCATGGGTTAGAACAATGTCACCCTCACACTGACTGAAAAACGCCTGCAGGACCTGTCCAATGAAAGGGAAACGTGAGTCATGCAATTAGGTGAGAATCTCAACTTCCGTTTAACTAACATAACCAAGCTCTTCTACCGTGCTCTTTCATCAGTAGATCTCAAAAGCAACTCCCAACACAGCGGTGAGACAGGCAGTATTATTAGCCCTGTGTTATAGATGAGGAACTGAGGCTAAGGGATTTACCCAAGGGCACAAAGGCTGTTGGTTGTGTAGTGGAGCAAGAGAGCCTGGAGCAAGATCCGAGGCCTGAACCAGCGGGCTGTGACCCAAAGTCAGACCAAGTATTAAAGCAGATGTTTACAAGTTCACTGTCCAGTACATGATGTTGCCAGTGCCCTGGACTGGAACTCGGGGCAGTGGGCAGGTCTGGGTTCCCCATCCTGGCAGTGCCGGAGCAGACTGCCTGAGACCATTGGGACGGAAGGTTTTTGCTGCTATGACAGGGGGCACATGCTAAGTGACCCAGCTGCAGGGCCGAGTCATGAAGCAGCTCCTGGAATAAAAGAAGGGTGGCGGACGGCGAAAGAGACAGCATGGCTGCTCTTTCCGAGTGCCCTGGTGACAGAAATCACCCAGAGGGAGCAGCTGGGACTAGGATTTTGCTCCAGTCACCAGAGCTGATGGGGCAGACTAGGGATCTAAGGGAAGGTGTATGGTGTACATGTTCCCTGCGGGGAGTGGCTGGCTCAGGGACTTGGTAACCAAGCCAAGGGATGGAACTTCTTGCTCTCAGATCCCTGGTTCCAGGGCAGTGGGGCTGGGAAGGCTGTTCAAAGCCTTGTATGAAATGAGTTGTGGGGGCTCAGCCTGGTCCCTAGTGACACAGACTGGTAGCGAGACCAAGGACTGAGTGGCCCATGGGGAGTGAGGTTCAGGGCGGATGCTCAGGGATGAAGCAGAGGTCTCCAAACTCCAGGTTTCCCATTTTGATGCCTTTCTCCAGCATGGAAAAATTAACAGGAAAAGATAAAGGAGCAGCAGCTGTGGGAGAGCTGAGCCCCTCTCTGCTGGACCACGTCTTTGCTGCAGCATCTCAGGCGCTTGCCATTCAAACAGCAACACTTCGGTGAATTCTCAGAAACACCCCAGTGTGGTTTTCCTGAGTGATGGATGCAGAGGGCTCTGTGCAATTCCTGGTCTCCCTTTGGAGCTGCTCTGTGCCAGCCCATCTCCCCACTGGAAATGGGGGGCTGAGCCTCAGGCCAACTCAAGTCCCCACTGGCATAGAAAAGCCAAGAAGAGGGACGTGCCAGCTGGCAGAGTTCGGAATGTCCAGTGGCTTTTTACTTCCCAGCTGTATGTGCCAATGAACTGGCAGGGAGCCAGGCTACCACACTAGATCTGAGTATGGCATAAGGGGGAGCTGTCTACAGTGTAAATGCAACCCGCTGGTGAGTGTTACAGGTCCCCCTTGTGTGCCCCATCTACCGAGGATCTGAGTATGGTACAAACTCATGCAAAGAATTTTAGCTCGAGCTGTAGCCACTCCTCCTTTCAGCTCCGGAGGTCCCTGTTCAATCCTTAGCATATGAGGCAGAATGGTGGCTGTTGCACGTACCCTGTGACATCCACCACCAGGATGGGGTCTCTGAGTCCAGAAAACAGTGCCAAGGCTGTTGGAGGGGGGCAGGACTTGTCATCGCAGCACGCAGTCCCAGAGGGTGGGATCCTGCCGGGATACTGGAGGAGACAAGGCTGTTGCTGCAGGTCTGGGAGCCCACCCTGAATTTCATGTTTCCGTGACTCTGTCCAGCTTCTGATCTTGTGAGCTGCAGTCATGCTATGAATGACAGAGCAGAGCCATCCCAGGCACCAGGAGGCCTGGAAGAAGTGCGAGGTCTGGGTTCGGCTGGGCCAGGTGCATTTTGGTGTCTGTGGAAAGTGGTTATTAAAGGTGTCTCCTCGGAAGAAACCATGTGACTTGGCTAATCACTAATAACAGGACTCCATGGTTCCCAAATGCAGGAGGGTCTCCCCCTCACTCACCGCAGCTGAGCAGGGATCTGACCTCCCCAGCTCCACACACCAGACCTGATCCTCCAGGCAGCCCCTTGCCCCCATGCCCCGTCTCTCTAGTCCCCTGGGCTTTAGCCCTGTTTTCTGCATGCTCCCCAAGTCCCATGTCGTCTCCCAGCTGATGGTCTGGAAACCGTTCTGGACAGATGTGAGGGCTCCAGCAGAGCTGGCTTCCCTCTCCCGCCCCTTTCTGGGCAGGAGGGGACTGTGCTGAATGGCACAATCCCTCCTGGCAAGGAGAGTTAGGGATGGGTTTTAAAGCCTGAGGGTGCAGCTCTGAGGAAGGACGGGACACCGGGATCCAGGTGAGATGTGGGGCCTGAAGTGCTATTAGTGGTGGAGATCAGGAGAAAGCAGGCACCAGTTGGAAGATATCGGCCAGCAGGAGGTGCCCCGAGGCTGGAATCAAGCTAATTCCTGGATGACCAGCAGAAGGCACAGCAACGGTGGGTGCCTGCCATGCAACAGGCCTCACAGGATCTGGATAAGCATCGGAGCATCTCCCCTAGTATCTGATCCTACACTATAAAGAGGAGCTGTGCCACTGACTGTAGGGAGAGCAAGATAAAGCCCTAGATGGTAAAAGTTCACTGCCGCAGGGACTCCTCTGTACAGCACAAGGGTCTGTAATACAGTAACAATAACACCCCAGCTCCTCATCCATCTATCCTACATTCCCAGCTACTGGCACTATCCCAAGATGCTGAAAGTTTGGGAGCCATCGTTGGGGCTGATGAATATTCCACACCTTGCTGGCATCTTCCCTGTTTTATCTTAGGCAAATCATCTTCGTTAGGAGGCTGCCATCTGTACTTGGCTTTTTTAATATGATTTGTTCTGTCCCTGGCCAGGAAATGCATTTGATCACCTGGACTGGCAGTTCCCCCTCCTGTTCAATAGATTCATGTTCTTTTGCATCACTTACTTTAAAGAAGATAGAGGGTTTGATGGGGAATGAAAACGATTCTGCCGTCCGTCCTGCACTGGGACCCTCTTCCCGAGATTCATGTATTTATCTTTTATTACTGAGCCTGTAAGCTCGGGTGCCTTCGAAAAATGTTTAATGCCCAGGAATTGAAAGTCAAACACTGAATTCTTTTCCTCCTGCGTGTTGAGCATACAGTAATGAGTGTGCTCACACACTGTGCTACGCTCTTGGGTTTACATTGCAGTGCAGTGGTGCCAGTGGGTTTGGAATCATTTGTCTCTTCTCCGCATGCCCTCTTAGTTTTTTCTGCATCAGATACACTCCCCTAGGGCATGGGAGGCCTGATTTTGATCTTCAGTGTCGCCAAACCTCGGTGTTCAAAAATCACAACTCAGGTCCCCAAATTGCAGAAACCGTTTTAAAAATTACAATGATTTTTTAAAGGTAACTTTTGGGTTCTTTTCATTTGCGCCTTGATCTCTGAACCTTGTGGCCTGAGGCTGGCATGTAGCAGGATGAGGCAGGCACTGTCAGCAATGAATGCTGTGGCCTCAGGGCAGAGGAATCCTAGTATTGTACTTTGTTGTCAGCATGCTTGGGAAGCGAGAACAGGTTGGCTGGCTCATAGGACTGGCAATGGATGCAAATCTGTGCCCCACACAGGTGACGTCTCACCCATGTGCTGTAGGTTGTGACTTCTGTCGGTTGGTCAATGTGAAAGCAAGTGAAATAAAAGGACTCAAAGCAGATTCTCTCCCCTTCAAAAACCCCTTCCCCGCACGATGAGAAAGTTAAGGCCCCTCATATTAAATGAAAAGTTAAAGCTGCCCAGGAACTTGAGATAGAAGAGACTCTGTCATGGCTCCAGCTGGGAGAAGAGAAACTGTGACTCTTACTGCTATGAAGACCACACTAGACCTGGGATCTATTCTTGACTCTGCCACTAGGCTGCTTAAGTGACTTTGGGGATGTCACAGCATAGCTCTGGGCCTCCATTTCCCCATTTGCAAAATGGGGATAATGACACTGACCTCTGGCATAAAGCACTTTGAGATATCCCGAGGAGATGAGCTAGGTATCAGAATTCCTAGGAAGGCTTCTGAAACAGTCCCACATGACATTCTCATAAGCAAACTAAGAAAATGTGATCTAGATGAAATTGCTATAAGATGGCGCACCACTGGGTGACATACTGTACTCGGAGAGTAGCTATCAATGGTTTGCTGTCAAACTGGGAGTGTGGATCTAGTTGGGTTCCCTTGGGGCCATTCATGGGTCCAGTACTACTCAATATTTTCATTAATGACGTGGATAATGGCGTAGAGAGTATGCTTGTAAAATTAGTGAATGGCTCCAAGCAGAGAGGTGTTGCAAGCCCTTTGCAGGATGGGATTAGAATTCAAAATGACCATGACAAATTGGAGAATGGGTCTGAAATCAACAGAGTGAAATTTGAAGAAGACAAATGCAAAATAAGAAGAAAAAATAAAATCCCCAGCGTGGACATGGGATATAACTGGCTAGGCAGTAGTGCTGCTGAAAAGGAGCTGGGAGTGATAGTGGATCCCAGAGTGACGTGCAGTTGTGGAAAAGGTTAATCTCATTCTGGGGTGTCTTAGCAGGAGTGTCATATGTCAGACCCAGGAGGTAATTGTCCCTTTCCACTGGGCACTGAGGAGGCCTCAGCCACAGTACTGTGTCCAGTTCTGGGTGCCACACTTGGGAAAGATGTGGACAAATTGGAGAGAATGCAGAGGAAAGCAACAAAAATGATCAAAGGATTAGAAAACCTGCTCTGTGAGGAAAGGTTAAAAAATGGGGCTTGTTTAGTCTTGAGAAAAGAAGGCTGAGGAGAGAGCTGATAAGAGTCTTCCAATATGTTCAGGGCTATTACAAAGAGGACAGGGATCTGTTGTTGTCTGTCTCCAATGAAGGTGGGACAAGGAGTTGTCATAAACAGATAGTTAAGGGTTAATGTCTCTTTTACCTGTGAAGGGTTAACAAGCTCAGTGAACCTGGCTGACACCTGACCAAAGGACCAATCGGGAGACAAGATACTTTCAAATCTGGGTGGAGGGAAGTCTTTGTTTTGTGCTGTTTTCTTTGTTCTCTGTTCTCTCTTGGGATTAAGAGAAGCCAGACACATACCAGATTTCTCCAATCTTACTGAAACAGACTCTCAGGTTCTAGATAGTAAATAATAGATAGAAAGCGGATTAGATTTATGTTTGTTTTCTTTATTTGCAAATGTGTATTTTGCTGGAAGGATTTTACCTCTGTTTGCTGTAACTTGTATTTTATTCTAGGGGGAGGGAGTCCCTCTAGTCTATATAGCTGAAGACCCTGTAAACATTTTTCCATCTTGATCTTACAGAGTTAATTTTTATTTTTTTCTTTCTTTAATTTAAAGCTTTTCTTTTAAGAACCTGATTGATTTTTTTATTCCTGTGTAAGACCCAAGGGGACTGGGTCTGAACTCACCATGGAATTGGTGGGGGAAAGGAGAGAAGGGGGAGGGAAAGGTTAATTTCTCTCTGTGTTAGGATCCAAGGAGTTAGGATCGGTGTCTCTCTCTCAGGGAGAGTCTGGGAGGGGGAGAAAAGGGGGGGAAGGTGAATTTCCTCTCTGTTTTAAGATTCAAGGAGTTTGAATCACAGTGATCTCCCAGTGTAACCCAGGGAGGGGAAAATCTGGGAGGAAGGAAGGAGAGGGGAATGGTTTATTTCCCTTTGTTTTAAGACCCAAGGGGTTTGGGTCTTGGGTTCCCCAGGGAAGGTTTTGGGGACAGGGAGTGTACCCAAACACTATATTTTGGGTTGGTGGCAGCATGATAAGATCTAAGCTAGGAATTAAGTTTAGAGGGGTACATGCAGGTCCCCACTTTTTGGACCCTAAAGTTCAAAGTGGGAAAGAAGATCCTGACAGGAGTAATGGGGAGATATTGGGGAAAAAGTTACTAACTCTTAGGCCTGTGAACTAACTCTTCGGGCAGTCAAGCTCTGGAACGGGCTTCCCAGAGGGGCTGTGCAATCCCCATCCCTGGAGATGTTTAAGAACAGGCTGGAGAAACACCTGTCAGAGACGGTCTAGGTTTACTTGGGCCCACCTCAGCACAAAGGGCTGGACTCGCTGCCCGCTCGAGGTCCCTTCCAGCCCCACATTTCTGCCAGTCTGATTTATTCTGGCATTTTAATGCAGAATATTACTTGCCTAATCAAATCATTCAAGGGCCTTGCTATTGAAAGAGGCTGGTTCAGTGTCAGGAACAGGCTACAGCTGCATTCTGATGAGCAGCTTGGGGCCTTTCTGATAATGTCACAGCTGTGCATAGTCACAGGGCTGCCCAGCTGAGACTCATTTCTCAGGGTACGTGTGACCTTAAGAACAGCCCAGGGGCAGGGGGCAGAAGGCAGGGGCACCCTGGGGGCCAACAGTGAGTTTCAGCTGGTCTCACCCGCCCAACGTACCCCAGCTTACTACTGATACAATCTGTGTCTCAAAGGGGTCATGGCGTATGTCACCGGGAAGCTCATAACTCACTGGTTATTAGCATCACTGTGTCATGTAGGTGCAAGCAACTGGTGCGAAGTTATGGACACAAGCTGAAATTATAATTCTTAAAATGTTTGCCAGCCAAACAGGAGTTACCCCCCCTCCCCGAACAAAGGAATGTGGTTTCTCCCCCAGGCAGTCATTTCCACGAAGCTGTGCAAGACAGTGAGAATGTATTTACATATCAGATAAACAAAGCTAATAAGCTAACAAATCGGGTTGGGGGAAGAGACAGCTACCCCAGTAGGGAAGAGAAACTTTACCTGAGCTACAAAGATGAGGGGGGTTCTCTACCTCAAATAATTAGCAATTGATTGAACAGACTGAATACAATATCAGTGTATCATGTGAAGTCTCTTATGAATGCCTGTCACATGCTGGGGATTAATTTTGTTGTACATTGTCTGCATTCACCCTCGAGGCGGAATTATGAATACTCACTGAGAGCAGGTTTAAAAGTATGTGGCTGGCCTGAACAAAGGAAGGAACATTTCCCACCCAGACAGGAGGGTGGCAGCTATTTACCTGTCTCCTATGTAAATTAGGCCTGGTAGACAAGCCTCCAAAACAATGGAAGCCCTGTTTACACACAGGGGATCGGAAGCCCACGGGAATCAGAATGGCATGAGGTCAGCTTCCCGGTGGACAGAGCTAGATGAGCACATGGGTGGGTCATTGAACCTTGGGAGGTCTAAGCAAGGACTGAGCCCATCCAGCAGATGTAATTGCAGAGCCATTGGCCATTATCTTTGAAAACTCATGGAGATCCAGGGAGGTCCCGGATGACTGGAAAAAGGCTAAGCACAGAGTGAATCCGATTCTGCTTGTCTTAGATGCTATCTGTCGTTGTGTCAGGTACAGAATTTGCAGCAAGAAACTGTGATTCTCCGGTTGTGGTTGCCCTTTAAAGTGCTGCTTAGAGGAGCAGTCCTGTTTGCTGAAGGGTTAGCAAAGGCTTTAGAACTGTGGCATATTTTGCCTGTTTATTCTCTTGTCTTCTCTATGCTCAGATACAAACTCTGGGATAAAAGATTTCAGCTGCAGAGCTAGTGAACTGGAACTGTCTCTCCTGGCAATGAGTTTCTGTGGGTGTTTGTTAACTGGCTTTTATGACAGAGAATATGATAAGCCATAATAGCTGAAATGCTGTAATTGTTCTTTGGATTTCCCAAGAACAGTTATTGAACTGTTTCTACAGTGGATCAAAAGAGCCAGTTTCAGTGAATTTACCATGAGCAAGAGAAGGGCATAATTCTGTTCAGAATTCTGAGCAGCATTGCCAAGATGATTCCCATTCAGCTCTTCTGCCATCACCACCAGCTGGCTCTGTATCTAATATTGAGAACTGGGGGCCAGCTGGGGCAGGTTGATCAGGAACAGTGGGGAAATGGCTCAGTGATTTCTCCTGGGAAATGCTGCGTACAGTGAGAATGCCTGAACCACGAAGAGTTACCTCATTCTTTATTCTGTGAGCAGATAACAGTTGCTAAGTGTCTGGATACATTTTGCTTTTCTGTAGGACAGCGTAATTGTCATTAGAATGAGCAATAACAGTTAATTCTTGTAGGATAAATGGACTATGAATCCGTGAAAACACACACACAGACACAGACACAGACACACACACACACACACACACACAAAATCTCTCTCAGCATGATGGGATTGCTTGCCCAAATGATCACTTGTGGCTGGAGTTGGATCCCCTGTTTCCTTGTTATTGGGGCAGGAGTAATAAAGGTTGTTATCCTGGTTGTGTGAACTGAGCACAGCAGAACTGTACTTGGCAGACCTCAATGGAGGGACTCACCCTCAACTGAATGGCACTCGCTAGGCAGCGGACATGAGTTCCAAAGCCCAATGAGTAGAGGAGGGGTAGGCAACCTATGGCATGTGTGCTGAAGGTGGTATGTAAGCTGGTTTTCAGTGGCACTCACACTGCCCGGGTCCTGGCCACCAGCCCAAGGGGGCTCTGCATTTTAATTTAATTTTAAATGAAGCTTCTTCAACATTTTAAAATCCTTATTTACTTTACATGCAACAATAGTTTAGTTCTATATTATAGATGTATAGAAAGAGATCTTTTGAAAACGTTAACATGTATTACCAGCATGCAGAACCTTAAATCAGAGTGAATAAATGAAGACTCGGCACAGCACTTCTGAAAGGTTGCCGACCCCTGGAGTAGAGAGAGGGATGGGATGGGATGGGATGGGTAGTGTACTGTACTGTACTGGTATATGGTAGTGTGGGGCCTGTTTAAGGGTCTTAGACACCATTTGATCCTTTTTCTCTCCATGGGATAATAAAAGAGCTAACTTGGACTCAGCTGAGAGTCTTGTTCCATGCTGCAGAGCAGAAATCACTGATACCAGTTTTCAATGGGAACGCCCTGTAAAAAAGGGACCTTGGTAGCTACGGTCAGTACCACTGACCAGGCCACTAAAAGTCCAGTGGGTAATGCAGCAGGGCTAAGGCAGGCTCCGCGCTGCTCCCAGAAGTGCCTGCCATGTCTTGCTCCTAAGTGTAGGAGTGACCATGGGGGATCTGTGTGCTGCCCCCACACTGAGAGCTGGCTCTGAAGCTCCCATTGGCCAGGAACTGCAGTGAATGAGAGATATGGGGGCGGCGCCTGCAGGTGTGGACAGCATGCAGAGCTACCTGGCAGCTCTGGCTAGGAGCCGAACATTTTGGCTGCTTCTGGGAGCTGCCTGAGGTAAGTGCTACCCAGCTGGAACCTGCACCCTGAACCCCCAGACCTGAGCCCCCTCCTGCACCCAAGCTCCCTCCTGGAGTCTGCACTCCCACCACACCCCAAACCCTGCACCAAACCTGAGCCCCCTCCTACACCCCAGCCCCCTGCCCTGGCCCTGAGCCACCTCCTTCACTCCAAAACCCCTCATCCCCGGCTCCACCCCAGAGCCCACACCCCCATCCAGAGCCCTCACCCCTTCCTGCACCCCTACCCCAGCCTGGAGAAAGTGAGTGAGGGTGGGGGAGAGTGAGCGATGGAGGGAGGGGGGATGGAGTGAGTGGGACCGGGGCCTCGGAGAAGGGGTGGGCAGGGGGTGGGGCAAGGCTGTTTGCTTTTGTGTGATTAGAAACTTGGCAACCCTACTGAGCACAGAAAGGCACTGCCACAGTGAGCCATTCCAAGTCCTTTCCCCCTGCCTCTGAAACGTAATTGTGCCGAGCAGCTGAAGCATTCCTGGCTGTCACCCATGCCCTTGCTGCTTAGAATAGCCCGCTCCTGACGGCTATCATTTTATAGCTGACATTATGAACTTCCTTGTTTCTAGCCGTAAAACGGTCAGTGCTCCCGTTGTCGAGGCAGTACGTTAATTGCCCTGGGAATACTCTTGAACAACTCCACTTAGGCTGTGGCCTGGGAAGTGTAGATATCAGCCGGCATCTGACAGTTATTAAATATAGTGGAAGTTTTTAAGACTCCCTTTCCTTGAGTTTTTCCCTATGAAAAATGGTTCAAATGACTGGATCCATATTTCACTGCTTGGTTTTAGAACCAGGGCCCCGCAGCAGCTGGAGCAGAGAAGCCAACAGGGTGGAAACCCACAGATCAATCACACACAACCAGAAAGAGAGCAAAGGGGGTGGTTCTGCCTACAGGCACTCGGTGTCTAGCGTACAAGGAGAGTGGAAGGAGGTGTCCCCCCTGCCCGACAGATCTTAGTGCCAATTTCTTAGGGTTATATCCATGTTCTCCTCTGCTTCCAAGCATGGCAGGGAGCTTCTGTCTATGGTCCTTATATGCCCCCTGTTACTATCATGCCTGAAAACCTCATAACCTTTACTGTATTTCTCCACACACACCCCTGTGAGGTAAGGAGCTGCTGGTCTCCTCATTATGCAGGTGGGGAACTGAGGCCCGGAGGTGCTAAGTAACATGCCTAAAATCACCCACAAAGTCTGTGGTAGAGCAGGGACTTGAACTCAGTTCTCCCCAGGCCCAGGTTAGTGCCCTGGCCACATTAGACACAGAGGTTTAACAGTGAGGGGCATGAATCACAGGGGCAAACTCCCCAGGGAAGGGGTAGCTTCTGAGGGATTCTCCATCATTTGAAGCCTTCAGCTCCAGACTGCAGGCCTTTCTGGAGGATGCTTTAGTCATACACAAGTTACTGGGCTCAGTACCAGGGGAGCTGGGGTGGACATTCTCTGGCCTCTGCTAAGCAGCAGGTCAGATTAAATGATCTAATTGCCCCTTCTGGGCTTAAACTCTAGGAATCTATGATGAGAATTGTCTGAGGGCCCAGCAGCAGAATGGAGACAAGGGCCATCTGCATTGATGTACTTCCTCCAAGATTGGCCTCAGACCCCACCCGCTTTTCTGGAATTGGGGGAGGGGTTAGGGGAAGCCACATCTCCCCCAGCCCAGCCAAAGTCAGTGGGGGTGTCTACACCCATCTGGGAGACACACATCTGTCGCCCTGACCGTTCATCCCGAGAGGTATGCTGCCTGCCAGAGGCCCATATCCGAGATGTTACAGAGGCATTGTCGAGGATTATCCAGCCTTCTGACTACTACTCCATGCTACTCATCCATGTGGGCACAAATGATACTGTGAGGTGTGACGCTGAGCAGATCAAGAGTGACTACAGGGCTCTGGGAGTACGGGTTAAGGAGTTTGGAGCGCAGGTGGTATTCTCTTCGATTCTTCCTGTCGAAGGTAGGGGCCCGGGCAGAGACAGATGCATCGTGGAGGTGAATGCCTGGCTGCGAAGATGGTGTCGCCAGGAGGGCTTTGGCTTCCTCGACCACGGGATGCTATTCGAGGAAGGACTGCTAGGCAGAGATGGCCTTCACCTTTCGAGGAGGGGAAAGGCCTTATTTGCGCACAGACTGGCTAACGTAGTAAGGAGGGCTTTCAACTAGGTTCGACGGGACAGGTGAGCAAACCCCACAGGTAAGTGGGGAACAAGGCCCGGGAGATGGGTTGGAAAAAGGAGGGAGCACGGGCTATAATGGCAGAGAGAAAGGAGGGTCAGGGCAAAGCTGGGAGACAAGATCAAACCAGTATCTTAGATGCCTATATACAAATGCAAGAAGTATGGGTAATAAGCAGGAAGAACTGGAAGTGCTAATAAATAAATACAACTATGACATTGTTGGCATTACTGAAACTTGGTGGGATAATACACACGACTGGAATGTTGGTGTGGATGGGTATATTTTGCTCAAGAAGGATAGACAGGGGAAAAAGGGAGGAGGTGTTGCCTTATATATTAAAAATGTACACACTTGGACTGAGATGGAGATGGACATAGGAGATGGAAGTGTTGAGAGTCTCTGGGTTAGGCTAAAAGGGGTAAAAAACACGGGTGATGCCGTGCTGGGAGTCTACTACAGGCCACCTAATCAGGTGGAAGAGGTGGATGAGGCTTTTTTCAAACAACTAACAAAATCATCCAAAGCCCAAGATTTGATGGTGATGGGGGACTTCAACTATCCAGATATATGTTGGGAAAATAACACCGCGGGGCACACACTATCCAATAAGTTCCTGGACTGCATTGCAGACAATTTTTTATTTCAGAAAGTTGAAAAAGCTACTAGGGAGGATGCTGTTCTAGACTTGATTTTAACAAATATGGAGGAACTCGTTGAGAATTTGAAAGTAGAAGGAAGCTTGGGTGAAAGTGATCATAAAATCATAGAGTTTGCAATTCTAAGGAAGGGTAGAAGGGAGTACAGCAAAATAGGGACAATGGATTTCAGGAAGGCGGATTTTGGTAAGCTCAGAGAGCTGATAGGTAAGGTCCCATGGGAATCAAGACTGAGGGGAAAAACAACTGAGGAGAGCTGGCAGTTTTTCAAAGGGACTCTATTAAGGGCCCAAAAGCAAGCTATTCCAATGGTTAGGAAAGATAGAAAATGTGGCAAAAGACCACCTTGGCTTAACCACGAGATCTTGCGTGACCTACAAAATAAAAAGGCGTCATATAAAAAATGGAAACTAGGTCAGATTACAAAGGACGAATATAGGCAAATAACACAGGAATGCAGAGGCAAGATTAGAAAGGCAAAGGCACAAAATGAGCTCAAACTAGCTATGGGAATAAAGGGAAACAAGAAGACTTTTTATCAATACATTAGAAGCAAGAGGAAGACCAAGGACAGGGTAGGCCCACTGCTCAGTGAGGAGGGGAAACAGTAACGGAAGACTTGGAAATGGCAGAGATGCTTAATGACTTCTTTGTTTCGGTCTTCACTGAGAAGTCTGAAGGAATGTCTAGTATAGTGAATGCTTACGGGAAGAGGGTAGGTTTAGAAGATAAAATAAAAAAAGAGCAAATAAAAAATCACTTAAAAAAGTTAGATGCCTGCAAGTCACCAGGGCCTGATGAAATGCATCCTAGAATACTCAAGGAGTTAATAGAGGAGGTATCTGAGCCTCTAGCTATTATCTTTGGGAAATCATGGGAGACGGGGGAGATTCCAGAAGACTGGAAGGGGGCAAATATAGTGCCCATCTATAAAAAGGGAAATAAAAACAACCCAGGAAACTACAGACCAGTTAGTTTAACTTCTGTGCCAGGGAAGATAATGGAGCAGGTAATTAAAGAAATCATCTGCAAACACTTGGAAGGTGGTAAGGTGATAGGGAATAGCCAGCATGGATTTGTAAAGAACAAATCGTGTCAAACTAATCTGATAACATTCTTTGATAGGATAACGAGCCTTGTGGATAAGGGAGAAGAGGTGGATGTGATATACCTAGACTTTAGTAAGGCATTTGATACGGTCTCGCATGATATCCTTATCGACAAACTAGGCAAATACAATTTAGATGGGGCTGCTATAAGGTGGGTGCATAACTGGCTGGATAACCATACTCAGAGAGTAGTTATTAATGGCTCCCAATCCTGCTGGAAAGGTATAACAAGTGGGGTTCCACAGGGGTCTGTTTTGGGACCGGCTCTGTTCAATATCTTCATCAACAATTTAGATGTTGGCATAGAAAGTACGCTTATTAAGTTTGAGGACGATACCAAACTGGGAGGGATTGCAACTGCTTTGGAGGACAGGGTCAAAATTCAAAATGATCTGGACAAATTGGAGAAATGGTCTGAGGTAAACAGGATGAAGTTCAATAAAGATAAATGCAAAGTGCTCCACTTAGGAAGGAACAATCAGTTTCACACATACAGAATGGGAAGAGACTGTCTAGGAAGGAGTATGGCAGAAAGAGATCTAGGGGTCATAGTAGACCACAAGCTTACTGTGAGTCAACAGTGTGATACCATTGCAAAAAAAGCAAACATGATTCTGGGATGCATTAACAGGTGTGTTGTAAACAAGACACGAGAAGTCATTCTTCCACTTTACTCTGCGCTGGTTAGGTCTCAACTGCAGTATTGTGTCCAGTTCTGGGCACTGCATTTCAAGAAAGATGTGGAGAAATTGGAGAGGGTCCAGAGAAGAGCAACAAGAATGATTAAAGGTCTTGAGAACATGACCTATGAAGGAAGGCTGAAGGAATTGGGTTTGTTTAGTTTGGAAAAGAGAAGACTGAGAGGGGACATGATAGCAGTTTTCAGGTATCTAAAAGGGTGTCATCAGGAGGAGGGAGAAAACTTGTTCACCTTAGCCTCCAATGATAGCACAAGAAGCAATGGGCTTAAACTGCAGCAAGGGAGATTTAGGTTGGACATTAGGAAAAAGTTCCTAACTGTCAGGGTAGTTAAACACTGGAATAGATTGCCTAGGGAAGTTGTGGAATCTCCATCTCTGGAGATATTTAAGAGTAGGTTAGATAAATGTCTATTAGGGATGGTCTAGACAGTATTTGGTCCTGCCATGAGGGCAGGGGACTGGACTCGATGACCTTTCGAGATCCCTTCCGGTCCTAGAGTCTATGAGTCTATGAGTCTATCTTCAGGGAGATGGAAATAGTCCTCTCCATTTTCATTCAGTCCTAATGGGAGTTTAAGGGGAGAGTGACCATCAAGTGTCTCATGATTCAGCTATAAGGCCCAAGTACCCTTAAGAGGTGCCTTGTACATGGCCTCAGGGCTGGGGGGAAATCTCACCCTCAGGGCCATATTTGCTGCTTTTACTTCAGCATCACATGCTACAAAAAGCAAGGCCTTTCCCCTGGGTGTGCCAGGCTGGGGGGAGGCCAGACCAGTTATGGGGCCTGGGAAGATGGTGTTGGTGCTATTGACCCTGGCAGGGGGATTGCTGGACACTTTGCAACCAGTTTTACCAGCTTGGGTCCATATAACAGGAAGGAGAATGCTGCCCATCATTCCGTCTGTGAGGGAGATGCAACAGCGACCTCATGCTGATCCCTGGGTCTCTTTGCTCTCTCTTGAAATGAAGGGATGGGATCCAGTGGACTCTCCTTTTCCACTAGAACATCCAAGTTTTTCCACCATTTCTACCAATGACCCATGGCAAATGGCCAAATTTTGTTCTGAGTTCTGTACTGTCTGCTCTCCTCCAGACATGAGACTCCTAGATTTCCATGTGGGACACACTGGACAATCCCAAGAGAAGAACTTTGAGAGAGATTTTCAAAGGTATTTAGGTTCCTCTTTTCCAAAAGTTCCTAGTTCAATGCACAGTGAGATCAACTGGGGTTAGGAGCTGAGGTGCTTTTGAAAACCACACTAATAATTTATAAATACCTAGCTCTTATTTAGCACTTTTCTTCTGTCACCCTCAAAACACTTTTCAGAGGAAGATCAGTATCATCATCCCCATTTTACCAATGGGGAAACTGAGGCACGGGGAGCTGAAGTGACTTACATGAGGTCACCCAGCAAGCCAATGGCAGAGCTGGGAATAGAATCCGGGTGTCCTGACTCCCAGTCCAGATGCCTTAATGCCTTAAAAATCTGGCCCTTTGCCCTTCTTGTTAACTTTTGGGGTAATACATCTGCTTATTGTCATTCTGAATCAATGTCCAGTGAAATGGAAGATGTGGAATGGGCTAATGTTGCCCATCCCAATCTGCAGCAAGCATTGAATTTATAGCTTGATAGATTCCAAGGCCAGAAGAGAACATTGTGATCTTCTAGTCTGACCTCCTGTATAACACAGGCCAGAGAATGGCCCCCAGAATAATCCCTAGCAGATAACTGACATAATCATGATTCATTTTTCAATCAGTTTAAGAAATGGAGCTATCAAGTTGCAATGAGAATGAAGAAAATCTGGTTACCCCCCAAGGTAGCCTCGCTGGCCTGTGACCACTGACATAGTGTGCGGAGTTGAAGAGCTGCAAAGTGCGTTGTTTTACACTATTGTACTGTATTACACTGCTGTGTGTATTTGTATTACACTGCCCTGCTTTGGGTAGCTACTCATGGGCTGTCTTGAATTTGCAGAGACCCACAAAGGCCTTAGGGTGCTATAACACAAGCTTTCAGCATCATTTAATATATTTATTAACGATCTGGAAAGGGGGCGCGGGCAGTGATGTGGCAAAATGTGCAGATGACACAAAGATTAGTCAAGTACAGAAAGCTGTGAGGAAATCCATAGGGACCTAACTGAGGGCATTGTGGTGGCAGATAGAATTCACAAATGCCAAGTAATGCATCTCGGAGGGGGAAAAAATGGAATGGCTCATGTACCTTACTGGGCTCTGAATTAACTAGAAACTCCGGGAAATGGCCACAGCATTCTTGTGGAGATCTCAATAAAGACATTTGTTAAATGTGTAACTGTGGGCAGAAAAACAAGATGTTGGGGTTAGTACTGATCAAATATTGTCCTTCAAAATTGTTTTTGGCAGAACACTGGATTTTCAATTAAGCAACATTTTCCTGCTGTCTGCAGAAAATATTGACCTTTCCTCCAAAAAACCAAACACCTGAAAACCAAGTTTGGCAAAAAAAAATTCAGGTCAGACATGCCACTGCAGTGCGTTACAGGAGCTCGAGTTCGGTTACCTCATGCCCCATTGTGGACCCCACAACTGGATAGTATCTCCCACAATGCACCATTGCCAGGATCTGTCACAATGCATCTGCTGGCTCAGCAAGAGGGAAGATCATGGTGCATCATGGGCTGTAGTCCAATGAGGGAACCTGGCCCAAACAGAAGGCATGCATGAGAATCCTGAACTACAAATCCCATAGTGCACTGCTGTCACATTTCTGAATAAAAAATTTCCATTTTAAACCAAAAGTTTTCAGCCGAACATTTTCTTTTCATTTTTTGCCAGACAGTTGTAATTAAAAACCTTCCCACAAAACCAACGAACCAAACAGAAATATTCCAGACAGCTCTAGTTTAGGTGCATAAGCAGTGGGATAGAGAATAATATGGAAAATACTGTAATGCCTTTATATAAATCAGTGGGACGGCCTTACCCAGAATACTGGTCACTCCACATCAAAATGAATATTTCAGAACTTGACTGAATTCACTAGACTAGTCAGGTCCCTAAGTAGTTTCCTGGGTCTGGGCCTAGCCGAGAGGCATTTTCCCAATTGGCTTGTGGATCCTGTATGCACAAAACAGAGGCCTGCTGAAAATGTGACCCTGCTCAGGAATCCTGCTCAGTCTCTCCTCAGTTCTCTTCTCCTGTCCCTGTACCGTTTTTGGCTTTTCTCGGTGGTTGTCTTGGTTTTCCATGTTTGTGAGCCAGCATTTTTATTCTAATGCCTATGGATTAATAACACACATGTACATTCATGTAACTGAACACCCCATACTCATGTTCATCTGGACAGACACACCCTTCACATACTCACCACACATGCACGTATATTTATTCACACACACATCTCTCACACACACACATTTACACACCTATATCTATTCACACACACATCTCATACACACACATATGTATATCTATTCACATGCACATCTCTCGCTCACACACACATATCTATTTACACACACATCTTACACACACATGTATATCTATTCACACACATCACACACATATGTATATCTATTCACATGCACATCTCTCTCTCACACACACATATCTATTCACACACACATCTTACACACACACACGTATATCTATTCACACACACATCACACACACATATGTACATCTATTCACACGCATATCTCTTGCTCATACACACACATATATCTATTCACATGCACATATCTCTCTCTCTCTCACACACACATGTATATCTATTCACATGCAGATCTCACACACACACACACACCCCCTACGCACACACATGCATCTATAAACGCACGAACAAACACACTCTCTCTCTCACATCCACACACATGCTTATCCTGCAGTTGTATGTCGAATAGCGGATGAAGCAAGCTATGCAAAGCAGATTTTAAAATATATGTTTTCAATAAACAGAAACAGATGCAGATTGCTCAAAAGCAGCGTGTGTACACTCCAAGCAAAGCTGGCATTTCCTCAGGGTGCTGGTGCAGCTTCCAATTAGAAAAGGGTTTCTTGTTGTTCTCATAAAGCAAAGAAATGCCAAAGTTAAAAATAATGACAGACACAACATTGCAGCCTTAGGACCTAGCTTGGCTGGGTGAATTTAAAGTTGTACTTCACAACAGGGAAAACAAACTGACCACTCAATAGAAAGGACGCTGGTAAAAGAGGAGACATGGGGAAAAACCAGCAAGTGGTTTGAGCTGGAGCACTGGAGAGGGTGGTGAAAGCAGGGGCTGGTGGGGTGACCAGTGAGGTGAGGGGATGAGAGGGGAAGAAAATCGGGGAAGAGGGTGACTCCTCTGACTGAGCAGAGATGGGAGAAGGGCAGGATTTCAGATGTGTCTGGAGTGGGGTGAAAAGAGAAGGGGCCTGAGGCCACAGGGGAGCTGGTGAAGAAGGTGGTGGAGTGGAGCTGGAGAAAGGACCAGAAGCAAAGAGGCTATTAGGAATGGGAGTTAAGAGGGGAAGTAGGGGGTGTGAGACTCCATGGAGGAAGGAGGATATGGTGGATAGCAGGGCAGTCCCTGAGGCAATCTTGTCTGAGGCAATCTCGGCATCTGCAAGCAGACATGGGAGTCTGGCTGCTAATCTAGTCCCCTCCGGGCTACTAGTCTGTGCCACACAGAGAGCTGGGTCTGATTGGCCATTATCTTTGAAAACTCGTGGCGAATGGTGGAGGTCTCAGACTATTGGAAAAAGGCTAATGTAGTGCCCATCTTTTAAAAAGGGAAGAAGAAGAATCCGGGGAACTACAGGTCAGTCAGGCTCACCTCAGTCCCGGGAAAAATCATGGTGCAGGTCCTCAAGAAATCCATTTTGAAGCACTTGGAGGAGAGGAAGGTGATCAGGAACAGTCAACATGGATTCACCAAGGGCAAGTCATGCCTGACTAACCTAATTGCCTTCTATGATGAGATAACTGGGTTTGTGGATATGGGGAAAGGGGTGGATGTGATTTTATGAAAGCTTTTGATAACGGTCTCCTAGAGTGTTCTTGCCAGCAAGTTAGAAAAGTATGGATTGGATGAATGGACTATAAGGTGGATAAAAAGCTGGATAGATCGTTGGGCTCAACAGGTAGTGATCAATGGCTTGATGTTTAGTTGGCAGCCAGTTTCAATCGGAGTGCCCCAGGGGTCTGTCCTGGGGCCGATTTTGTTCAACATCTTCATTAATGATAAAAGCAGCAAAGAGTCCTGTGGCACCTTATAGACTAACAGACGTATTGGAGCATGAGCTTTTGTGGGTGAATACCCACTTTGTCAGATGCATGGGATGCTTCGTCACCCATGAAAGCTCATGCTCCAATACGTCTGTTAGTCTATAAGGTGCCACAGGACTCTGCTGCTTTTACAGATCAGACTAACACGGCTACCCCTCTGATACTTCATTGATGATCTGGATGATGGGATGGATTGCACCCTCTGCAAGTTCGCGGATGACACTAAGCTGGGGGCAGAGGTAGGGTCGAGATTGTCCTAGATAAATGGGAGGATTGGGCTAAAAGAAATCTGATGAGGTTCTACAAGGACGAGTGCAGAGTCCTGCACTGAGGAAGGAAGAGTCCCATTCACTGTTACAGGCTGGGAACCAACTGGCTGAGCAGCAGTTCTGCAGAAAAGGACCTGGGGATTACAGTGGACAAGAAGCTGGATATGAGTCAGCAGTGTGCCCTTGTTGCCAAGAAGGCTAACAGCATATTGGTCTGCATTAGAAGGAGCATTGCCAGCAGATGGAGGGATCTGATTATTCCCCTCTATTCGACATTAGTGAGGCCACATCTGGAGTACTGTGTGCAGTTTTGGGCCCCCCCACTATAGAAGGGATGTGGACAAATTGGAGAGAGTCCAGCGCAGGACAACAAAAATGATTAGGGGTCTGGGGCACATGACTTACGAGGAGAGTGTGAGGGAACTGGGCTTGTTTAGTCTGCAGAAGGGAAGAGTGAGGGGGGATTTGATAGCAGCCTTCAGCTACCTGAAAGTGGGTTCCAAAGAGGACGGATCTAGACTGTTCTCAGTGGTGGCAGATAACAGAACAAGGGAGAATGGTCTCAAATTGCAGTGGGGGAGGTCTAGGTTAGATATTAGGAAACACTATTTCACTAGGAGGGTGGTGAAGCACTGGAATGAGTTACCTAGGGAGGTGGTGGAGTCTCCTTCCTCAGAGGTTTTTAAGGCCCAGCTTGACAAAGCCCTGGCTGCAGGGGCGGCTCCAGGCCCCAGCACACCAAGCGCATGCCTGGGGCGGCAAGCCGCGGGGGTGCTCTGCTGGTCACTGTGAGGGCGGCAGCCAAGCTGCCTTCATTGGCTTGCCAGTGGAGGGTTCGCTGGTCCCGCGGCTTCAGACCTCCTGCAGGCACGCCTGTGGGAGCTCCGCCAAAGCCACGGGACCAGCGGACCCTCCGCAGGCAAGTCACCGAAGGCAGCCTGCCTGCCGTGCTTGGGGCGGCAAAATCCCTAGAGCCGCCCCTGCCTGGCTGGGATGATTTAATTGGGGTTGGTCCTGCTTTCAGCAGGCGGTTGGACTAGAACCTCCTGAGGACCCTTCCAATCCTGATATTCTATGATTCTATAATGAGGGCAAAGGGTATGGTGGCGTTAGAGACCCCAACCCAAGGAGACTGATAGGAAGAGTCAGCAACAGCGCAATCATCAGGCAGAAACCAGGCTGGCGGGTGTCGCAGGCCTGAGGTTTAGACTGGCAGGGGAGAGAGGAGAGAGTAAGTGCCCATGGAGTGCTGCTCACACCGGCACAGTGAGCATTGGGAAGGGGGGGAATCACTAGCAGAACCAAGGAGCAGGCAAGGGTCCTACAGCACAACCTAACACCCACCTCTGCTCACCTGCTTCATGGACAGAAACAGCCAACTCTGCTCAGCGGTGACAGAGAGTGCAAGGCTCTGCTGCTTTGAGGGGCAACATGACAGGATCCCAGAGGAATGCCTTCCCTGCACCCTGACAGAGTCCAAGGACCTTGTACTTGTTTTTGCCCATCTTGCATGGGAGCTGTTTGCATTGGATCCATGTTGCGATTCGTTATAGGCCCAGAGAAACAAATGGGCCAATCTTTCCCTTGCTGAGGTGGGTGGGGGAGGTCTTCTTTCCCAGAGGAGGCTCTCCAGAGGGCTGTGCATATAACAACCAGGGAAGCTTTGCTTTTAGCTTTGTGAGGATGAGGTTTGCTCAAGAAATCTTATTGTTTTATGCGTTCTCCTTCCTCCTTGTTGTTTGACCTTCTGCTCAATGAACACGTGGAGTGGCTTCAGACTCTGTACCTGAAATTTGTGCATGAAACCCATATAAACACCAAGTGAGAAACTCAAATCAACAAGCCAAGATACGTTCCATGGCACTGACAGTAAACTCTGTAGTCTCCCATACATTAGCCGAGGGCATTGCCAGTGGGATGTATTCCACATAGGAGGGAAAATTGGACCCAGATGTAACGTTGGGTAGGAAATGCTTTTCCTGCCCTCGGAAAATTTTCAAGATTTCAATTTTTTTCTCCATTCTGAATGAGGGCAAAAATCTCAAACTTTTGCAAACTGACAATCCAAAAAACCAATTCAGTTTAGATCAATCAACATGTTTTGTGTTGGCATTTTCAATACCCTTAATTTTGATTTCAAAATATTTTTCTTACAAATTAAATTTAGGATAATTCACTTAAATGTCAAAACGAAAAGTTGTTTTGAACTGAAACCCCCCATAATTTTTCATTTTGCACATGTTGAAGTGGGATGTTGACATCATTTGGATACATTTTCTCCAATGTTTTTTTCCAAATTAAAAATTCCTCAAAGCCGCCCCATTCCCATAAACTGTTTCCACAAATAGTCATTTTCCAACAGAAAAGGATCTATTGACAAACTCTGGACCGGCTTTTCTGAGACGCATGTGAGGTGACGTATATGTCTATAACATCTGAGCTAAACTATTTTGCCTGCGGACAAGCCAAGATATTCCCTTTTAGGTACATTTTAAGGAAGGTTTGCCCTAAGATTCTTATTATTTACATTATTGTAGCATATAGGAGCCCAGCAGTGCACCATGACCCCATTGTGCTGGGCACTTCAAACACAGAACTAAGAGATAGTCCCTGGCCCAAGGTGTTTACAAATAAAAGGCCAGATTCAGCCCGTGGGTTGATTGTGTTGCATCAGCAGGTACACCTAGTTTACAGCAATGTGTCCAGTGCAGACACTGCACGTCCAGCTAGGACGGGTATAAATAGGAGGCACAGCTTAAGTAAGTAGCGTGTCTTACACATCCAAACTCTAGGGTGTGTACGCACCACAGCTCTCTCCGCACCCTGACAGCGTCTCCCACATCTACACTGCTGACTCCCCGCTGTGGGAGCCTTTCCTTGCTGCAGTGGAAGATTCCAGCGGCGGTGAAAGGCTCCAGCACTGGGAAGCTGCTAGAACCTTTCCCTGCTGCCTCCCCGCTGCTGCTGTGTAAAGCGACACATACCCGACATGCCGCTGCAAGTATAGACATGGTCCGAGTCAGGTTTGCATTGGAAAATGGGAGGGAGAGATCAGTGGTTTGAGCAGTGGTCTGCTAAACCCACTGTTGTGAGTTCAATCCTTGAGCAGGCCCTTTAAGGATGTGGGGCAAAAATCTGTCTGGGGATGGATCCTGGTTTGAGCAGGTGGTGGGACTCAATGACTTCCTGAGGTCTCTTCCAACCCTTATATTGTATGACACAGAAAAACAGAGTGTTATCCTGACAACCTCTGAATGCGATAAGTTTAAGGCTATGAAGCAGAATTTCCATCCTCTAGGCTACACAGTCTTTGCTAAGTCACCATGGGGAGTGATTGTTATTAGGAACAGTGGTCCCATATATTTCTGTAGATGCAGCCGCCAAAAGGAGAAACTAAAAATGTGCAAACGAGCTACAGGAAGCCCATTCCTTCATTCATACCGAGACTTATGTGCAGGCAAGGTGTCATGGCAATCTAACCAGATCCTTAAAAAGCAGCAAAGAATCCTGTGGCACCTTATAGACTAACAGACGTTTTGGAGCATGAGCTTTCGTGGGCGAACACCCACTTCTTCAGATGGCTTCAGAGAAGCCAGATCCTGTGGCTTCTCCTTCAGGCACTCTGTGACTATCCCTGATTAGGAAGGAGAGGATCTGACTGTCTATTTATGGTCCCTAAACCTCCAACTTCCAGAAACTGGGACTGGATGACAGAGGATGAATCCCTTGCAATTGCCCTGTCCTGTTCATTTCCCCGGAAGCATCTGGCACTGACCACTTTTGGAAGACAGGATGCTGGACTAGACGGACCATTGGTCTGACCCATTATGGCCATTCTTACATTCTTATGCTTGGCCTGGTTTTTTCAACTGACAAAGTGGGAAGAATCTGCCCTAGAGGTTAGCTATAATTATTTTCACCAAGAATCCAGCTAATGAAATGTTGTCTTTAATATGATGTTCTTCCGCAAAAGGGGTCAAGCCAGATTTTCCAAAGAATTCAGCGTGTTGAGGGCTGGGCTTTTTAGAAAATGTGGCCCCAGTTGGGATGCTGAGACCTCGAAAATCTGGCCATGAACTGCTTTGAAAATTTGGCCCAGTTCTGCATTGATTGTAGCAGCTGTGCCTTTCCCCCCGGTAGCGGGATGGTCACCTCGCTCTGGCCCTGAAGGGGTTAAAACAGCCCTGGGAGAAGGTTTTCCTGGGGAACCAATAGTAAAAGCAACCCTGGGCAGGGCTGTGGCTGGCGAAAGGCTGATTGGGGCCACACCACAGCTGGGGACACGCCCCAGTCAGGCCACAGCTGGCCCTTATAAGAGAGTTGCAGGGCCAGACTGGAAGAGTCTCTCTCGAGCCCTGGAGGGAGAAGGGCCTGGCTGCCTAAGAGGAAGGTATCTGAACTGGAGCAGGGCTGGGGAATAGGGCACGGGAGCTGGGGAGCTCCAGCCTGGTAAGCCCCCAGGCTGCAGGCCTTGGTGAAGGCCTATGAAGGTAGTGGGGCTACAGAGGGGCAGCCTGGGAACAGACAGAGGCAGCTGGTCCTAACCCCTTGCCAGTGATAAGTGGCCATGACAGGCTGCAGGCTGCCCCAGGGAGAGGGGGCTAGATGATAACTGGCAGTATCCACTGAGGCAAGGTGGGTTTAGAGGGTTGGGGGTTCCCCTGGGAGGGGAGACCCAGAGTGTGGGGGTACTGCTGGGGCAGAACCCTGAGGACAAGGGCACCAGGGTCAAGGAGGGACATGGAGGCCAGCGGCAGGTGAGACACCAGCTTGCAGAGGGTGCTCTGGGCTGGAATCGAGCTAATTCCCAGCAGGAGGCGCAGCACCGGTGAGTCTTCACTTCGCTACAAACCCCTAACTAACTGCTTCAGTTGCTGCTGGGAGTTTCCGTATTCCTCCCCAGATGCAGCTTGGCATCTGTTGTATAATTTGGGTTATTTGCTAGAGGAAGATGCAGGTAATAGGACACCTGTAAGATCATCAACAGAGACATTAGCAACAGAGCCATTCGTGACACCAGAAGGACAAGGATGCAGCCCAAAAGGAAACCAGGTGGCCATATGAGCGCTGGACATGGGCTCCAATGGAAGGTTAGGAATGTCTCTTTCCTGCAGAGTGCTGTTGGCACGTTACACATCAGGAAGCCTGCTCTAGCAAGCAAGTGGTGCCAATATGTTAGCTACTTTCCACATTTCTTTGGCCTGTCCCTGGGAGTAATACTCTAAGTAAAACATAATGGCAATTTAATGCTGCTGGGAGAGAATTCCTGTTTGTAAAAGAGACTGCAGCACCTCGGAGAAATGCAGAGTCAATGGACACTAATTCTGACCCAGACTAAACAGGGGCTACTCCCTTGATCTCAGTGGCATCTACCCTTGGTCCAATATTTTCTGGTGACCTTTGTATAAAATCAGGATCTCACCTTTAAAAGGATCCTGAAGCGGAGTTAAAAATTGGATGTATGTCCCTTTCTGCTCCTTTCTGATGGATACAAGAGGACTGAACAGGTTTCCTTGGTCTTGTTAAAGATGGTTTCCTGCAGGGCTCATAGGAAAATCTAGAAATGTGGATTGGAAGGGCTCGGTGGCTATGTGCAGAGACTCCCATGCAGCTGCGCTGCTGTAGCACTGCTGGTGAAGACACTCTAAGCGAATGGGAGGGAGCTCTCCTGCCAACTCGATTACTCCATCTCCCATGAGAGGCGGTAGCTATGTTGGGAGGAGAAGCTGTCCACACTGGCGCTTAGGTCAGTGTAACGTAGATCGCTCAGGGGGTGGCTTATTCACCCCCCCACCCCAGAGGGACTTGTAAATAAGGTGTCAGACTTGAATGGAAGCGGGGTGGGGGCAGATAGCAAACGCTTTTCTCCTATTCATTTTCATTCAATAGGTGTTGCAGAGAACAAACAAACCCCAGAGAGCTTCAAACAGGCTGAATACAAATCCCTTCCTCTACCTGGCTTTCACTTCCTTGGCCTCTGGGATATTATAATCCTGGTTGATGAGATGTCCTGATTTTTATAGGGACAGTCCCAGTTTTTGGGCCTTTTTCTTATATAGGCTCCTATTTACCCACTTGGCCCGATTTTTCACACTTGCTGGCTGGTCACCCTAATCCTGGTAGCTCTCCAGGGGTCCATAGATTCTTCCGGGAAAACCAGGGGAGACAAGGCCTGGACTTCAAATATAAATGTCAAGCATGAAACAAACATGCAGAGTGGGGAATTCAGTCCTCTGAATCCATCATCATGAAGCACAAAAGTGCACACAGACCCATCCCTTCCCCCTTCCTCTACAGGCTGCCTTTGTGATCATCTGCTCCTTCTGCTGCCCACCCAGGCCCTGTAACATCCCAGTGTGGAGTAGATGGTGATGTCACAACATGAGGGGCATGACTTCGGGCACAGAGAAAGCGGCAGGAGTGGGTTAAGTCTTGATGCAACAAAGACTCTGCAAAGGAAAATGAACCAGAGGGCAGGGATGGGGGGACAGGAAGGACGAGGCAGAGAGAGAAAACCAGAGTCGAGAAGCCTGAGGCTGAATTGACTTGCAAGCAACTCTTGAGTGGTCAGCTGCTTTCTAAAGTCCTGTGCAGAGCTTGGCCTGGGCCCTGCGCACATTAAGTCCTTGTCTTTTCAGAAGTACCTAAGTACCCTTGAATAGTCCCCGGCCTCAGCCTGTTTATGGACATCTGTCGGCTCATTAATATATAATAGATTTAAATGTGTCTCCAGGACAAAACTCCACAAGTAACAGGCTAGAAAGAAAACATTTGTGTCCCTGATCTGCCTTCTGCCACATGCTTGATGGCTGAAAGGTCTTGG
Source organism: Gopherus evgoodei (assembly GCF_007399415.2). Taxonomy (NCBI): domain Eukaryota; kingdom Metazoa; phylum Chordata; order Testudines; family Testudinidae; genus Gopherus; species Gopherus evgoodei. The sequence goes on along the minus strand of NC_044344.1, from coordinate 11,742,230 downwards.
ACGCCATATGCTGTGGTGCTGGAAGAGCGTCCTGGAAGAGCGCCTGGTTAAAGAGAGAGATCAGCTTCAAGGACTGAACCGCTGTTGGGCCTTTGGAGTCAGCTTTGAAGGATCTAATCCTCAGGCACTTGGGAAATGGCTGAGTTATCTTTTTGTCCTGCTTTTGTACAGGGCCTAGCGCCATGGGGTCCTGGTCCATCGCTGGAGTCCAGGAAATAACAATGTTGCCCTTTAGCCTAAGCGGTTAGCCAATACTTGGGGCCTTGTCTGGCTGTTTCTGTTAGGAGGAGAAACTGATGATTGAGTCAGGTATTTCTTTGGTGCAAACTATTTATTTACAAAGCCCTGTTTCTCTGAACACAGCAGGAACATACAGCAGCGGCACTTTCCTGGCTCACAATTTCCAAGCCTGCCTTTCCAGCCAGTCATGTGCCAAAAACAACTGTCTCCGCTCCTGCCACGCTCTCCACTGTGCCACCTGCAATCTGCTAGCTTTCTCTTTCTTTCCCCTGGCACATGGCTTTCTGCTTCTGGCACACAAAGCCACACACAGCAGCAACCAGTCAATGCCCCAGTCCCTGTTTTTGCAATCATCCCACAGGGGAACCCCTTGGCCAGAAAGGCTTAGCTGCCCATCTTCCTTGCATATGGCCCAGTGCCTTCGGCGGTGGTTTCTGTTGTTTCCAGCTATCTTACTCTGTAAAGGAGCTTAATTGCTTCTTCCATGTAGCCTGAATGAGGGATACAGCATGCCCATCAGCTTGACTGAGGTCTGTGATTGCTTGTAGATAAGCTCCTGGTGACAGCTATTAACACCTTCCAGCATAACAATAAGGGGTTGGGGAGCTCATGGTGGTGGGCCAGGAGGAGGGTGGGATTCTGGCTGCTGGGAAATGAGTCAGGTCTTTTTCCTGGGGTGAATCATTTTGACTTTCCGTGCTGCTGGGAAATTCCCTCCAGTGGGGCTCTGCACTGGGCTTCCACCCTCTCATCCTGGTTAGGAGGAACCAGCTGAGGGTAGCTGGGCACCTCAGCAGCCGAGGTTGGCAGTGGGGAAGAACTGGCATGTGGCTGAGCACAGAGTCTTGCAGGCAGACAGGGTGAGTGCAGTGGGGATTGGAGGCTCATCCCCCTGCCCCGCAGAGCTGGGCCTGGGGTTTGCTTGTGCAGCCGCATGGCTTTTGTCGCTGCAGTGGTCATACATCTCTTAACACCATTGTGCCTGGAGTGATTATATCCCCTTTTCACAGACGGGTGAAGGCCAATGCTTCGGCGGTGTTGTGTTGCTGGATGAAGTGACCCCTGTGTAGTTCGCCTGGCAGCTTAAGGATTTTGATGGGTTTGTCTGAAATCCCCTGAAGGTTCCACAAGGGGATCCAGGCCCAGAGCCAATACAAAAGGGTGGAACTCGTGCTGCGTTTTCACAAGCTCGTTCTGTTTCTAGCCATGCTGAGGTAGCAGGTGAGGGAGGTGCTGGATCATCTTGCTGGATAAGGCAACTGGGGATCAGAGGTGAAGAATGAAACGGAATGTGTTGAAGTGAGACGTGGAGCACTTGAATAGAAACAGCACCACGCAGGGCATTGCACTGCATTAATGATAATGGCAGAAGGGAAGAATCTGGGCTGTGATTTCAAAGAAGCCTAAGGGAGTTTGGAACCAGCCTCTTACTGAAAGTTATGGGGAATTGGGAGTCTAAGGCCTTGTCTAGACAAGACAGTTGCACTAGTAAAACTTTCCTTATTCTGCCTTGTGTCCATGCAGCTTGTCTTATATTGCTGCCTCACTCTGTCAACCACAGTGCATAAAAACAGCCACACTGGGTCAGACCCAGGGTCCATCTATCCCAGTATCCTGTCTTCTGACAACATCCCATGGCAATGAGTTCCACAGGTTAACTGTGCATTGTTTGACAAAGTTCTTCCTTGCGTTTTTTTAAAATCTGCTGCCTGTTAAAGTCATTGTGTGACTCCTGGTTCTTGTTAAATAACACTTCCCTATTCACTTTCTCCCCAGCTAACCCTAACCCTCACCCAGTTTAGTGAGATCCCTTTATAACTCTTTGCAGTCAGTTTTGGACTTAACTATCTTGAGTAATTTTTTATCATCTGCAACCTTAATCAAACCCCTTTACATGGACTTTGCTTCATCTCAGTGGGCGTTAAATCAGTTTAGTGGCAATGTGGGTGTTTGGCCAGTCCAACATGACAACATTGGTTCATTTAGTCCTCCCACTGCTATCCCATGCTGCATCAGTTCATAACTGAAGAGACCTGGCTGTGATCTCCCTGCACTTCACTGCTCTGGGGTCATGTGGACGGACCTCCTGCTACCTCCGTTCACACATGTCCAAGGGGATTTGTGACCTGCTTGCGTTGCAAGCACATGGAATCTGAAGCCGTCGTGATCAGTATGTCTCATGCTTCTGTGTGGTCCTGGGCAGAGGGCCTGGACTTTGCCCTCTGTGGAGAGGAGCATGCCCAGTTCCACTGGCAGGCTAAGACGCACGGACAGCACCAAGAACAAATGTTAGAACTTGGCTATAACAGAGGTGAGCTCCAGTGCCGGAGCAAAGCCACAGAGCTGCCGCAGAGCCACGCCACCACGAAGGACAGTAACAACACCTTCGCACCTCACGCTCTACATCCACCTGTTAGGGCGACCAGACTGCAGATGTGCCAGAGAAGCTGTCCATTTCTACCCTGCTTCCTTCTCCCTGGAGTGAGGGGGGGGACTTGCTCTCCTGAATACTTCTGTACCTGATACCTAGTGCAGCGCCCCCAGGGTCGTGTTCAAACAGTCCCAGTTTTCCTTTTCTCTCTGTCCCTCTCTGTGCGGCAAGGCACAAGTGGCAAAGGAAAATAAGGATTAAACAGCCACATCATCCCATGGCAGCGTGTTTATTGTTGTAGCGAGGCAGAAATCATGAGGTGTCTGTGGCCAGGGCACTTATGCCCCATTTTGAGTAGCCAGAGCATTTCACGCGGCATTTCGCTTTTTGGCTCTGCTTAAACACAGGAAGCATCTGGCTCTGTGTTAGCTTTGCAAGCACAACAGGCAGCACCCTAGTAGCTACACTAAATTGTCATTTTCCCCTCCTTCCTTACCCTGTCCCTGATACCAGTGCAGTGCCCTCATCTGTGGACTTCCCCACACCAGCAACTGGGACAGCCAGGGCCCGGATGGTGATCACCACGTGCTTCGAGGGACCCTCCTGGTGGTGATATGGGGCTGCAAGGTCGCAGTGAACTCAGCACACATTTCCAGGAACGTGGCGGGCAGTTCTGCACCACCTGCCAGTCATCCCAGGTGTGACCCGGGTTCCTAGGGCAGCCCTCATTGGTAATGCCAAGGTCAGAGCAGGCTGAAAAGGCGGAGAAGATACTCCCAAGACTGGTGGGAAACACTGAAGTGAACTCCCCAATCAGTCACAAACTGTGCTGCTGATTCCTCACAAGAAGCCTATATATATATATATATCACAGCCCCCTTTACTGCATTCCAGTTCTCTGGCTCCCCATCAGCACCTGGGTCCAGGACAGTGCGAAGTCATTTAAAACCTCTGCTCACTGTACAAAATGTTCTTCTGACCCCAAAGGGTCACCCACGTCACCAGGCCAATATTAGTTTGGATCTTACCCAAAATACCACGCTGCCAGCCAGTCCGTTAGTGTCTGAAACAAAAGGTTTGTTATAAGGAAAAAAGAAAGAACAAGAAGAGAGTTGTTAAACGGTAAAACAATCACATACACACAGAGACGTCAAAGTCCATAGATCAGGTTCTGAGCAGTATTGGTGAGTTTGCTGCCTTGAAAGTCCCCCTGGAACAGATCCCCAGCTTGGATGGGTCGTTCAGTCCTTTGTTCAGAGCTTCGTTTGTAGAGAAGTTGCTCCAGAGGAAAGAAGCAGGAATGGAGACAAAATGGAGAAGATGCAGCTGCCTTTTATATTCCTTTTGCCATGCGGCTGGTACTTCCTTTGTCCCAAACACAAGCTGCACAGCACATGGCATGGAAAAGCCTTAGAGTTCTCTGTCCTCCAGCCTGCCCCTACATGCCTTGCTGGCTCCTAAGCTGTATCCCCTAGTTCCTGTCAATGGGTTCACTGTCGGGCTGATGACCCGTGATGGGCCATTGAACAGGCTCAGCAGTGCTGATGCCAGTCTGTCTGGAGGTGTCACCCAGAACCACAGCCTGAGTTTAGAAACCCAGATATTCCCTACATATCTATAGCTCACAATACAAAGATGATACAAACATGGTTATCATACTTGGCACATTATAACATTTTCACAGATATCTTACATGGCACATCTGGTCAGATTCCCTGCAGTTTTATAATATCGGTATCAGCAATCTCATAAAGTGTCCCACGTATTCCATACAGCATCACACCGAGTCAGCCTTGCTGTCCTGTCCTAACACTCAAGGCAGGTCAGCTGAGCCCAGAAGCAGCACCCCACTGAGATCAGATGTTCCAGGAGTAAGGTCATGTAGAAACACCTGCTGGAGTCCTCTCCATTTCCTCCAGTGACTGCACAAAATCACACTCTGATACGAGGTGGGACTGAATAACGAGGATTATGTAGTCTTGAGAGATAGTTAAGTGATTGAAAGGGCAAATTAAATGGTTGTGAAGACGACTGAAATTACAAAATGGATTTGTGAGGTTGTTAGGCAGGCCTGCATTAGGGAACGCAAGATTAAATTAAGTAGGAGCATAAGTAAAAAGAATGCAAGGCGACCTCATTTTATGGAGCTAATGGTAAGTAGAGTAAATTCCCTGTGGAGGCAGAAGAACTGAGCAGAATCAGTTTGTATGGGCAGAGAGTCAGTACATATATGAATTCATACATTAAAGAAGGGTTAGATTATTTCATTCCTGGGACCATCTTTTCTGGGGTCTGAAGGGAATTTTTGCCGATCATTAATTTCTTGTGATGTCAACCTCTAGGCCTAGGAGTCAACATCTTAGATTTCTCAGGCTGATAGGGAGCAAACTGCATTAAGATAATGAGTAATTCCATTTTTAAACAAGACCCACAGGATTCCGTACACCCCACCCAACACACCTGCTGGGAATCTTAAAGGCACTTTTTAAACTCATAGCAAAACATTGGCCGTGTGCGAAGCACCAGGGGATCCTTTGGCAGAGCGAGGCTCGATGGTTGGAAGATTAATGCTAACTAAACACAGCCATAGATCAGATTGCAGTGCAACTCATGGAAATTGCTTTTCAGGTGTGATGTACAATAACTGCATTGGCCAAATTACTAACACTCACACATTAGCTTCCAAATCCCTTTTTGAGCTGCGCCACTACTTCCACCACAGGCAGACACCAGCGGGTTAGCCATCTGGAATGCTAATGGGATGTGCCGTCGTTGCTGAGTGATAAAGTTAGCTTGTTATTGGGTTGCTACACATTAGCTCTTTGGAAAGTGAATTCATTTTGCAGATTGCATTGTTAGGATATTCTTGGGCGAGATTCATATCTGTTTGTGCTGGAGACAAAACACTCCATACGTAATGAGATTCAAACAGACTTGAATCATGGCTTTTTCCGATGCTTAGAATAGTCTGCATCACTTTTTTGCTTTGCTTCTGTGGGTGGCACACGTTGAGTGAAAGCATTCCTCTCACCCGACCCTGAATCACTCCCAACCCCTGCCCCGGCATAACCCTGCCTTGCAACAATAAATTGTGAGAACATGTGCCGGCTGGGGAAGAAATGCCACAGGAAGAAACTTAGAAATAGCAAAAATCAGGATGAGCTTGTCTTGGCTAATTCTGTGGGCATTATACTTGATTGCCTACGCATTTTATCGGTCTCTCTAGCTTCCATTACCGCAACATCTGGGCCCCGGTGCATTTTAAAGTCCATGCAGTTCAGGTTCCTGTAAATGAACCCTAGATGTTTGCACACAGACACATAGACAGACACACACACCTAAGAGCGGACATACTGGTCAGACCAATGGTCCATCTGGCCCAGTATCCTGTCTTCCAACAGTAGGGTGACTAGACAGCAAGTGTGAAAAATCGGGACAGAGGGTGGGGGGTAACAGGCGCCCATGTAAGAAAAAGCCCCAAATATCGAGACTGTCCCTATAAAATTGGGACATCTGGATGCCCTATCCAACAGCGGCCAATGCCAGGTGCCCCAGAGGGAATGAACAGAACAGGGATCATCAAGTGATCCATCCTCTGTTCCTCATTCCTAGCTGCTGGCACATATAAATGGATGTTAACTCTCACTCCCTTTACTCTCCATTATTATTATTTATTAGATGCATTACGGTAGCACCTAACAGGGGCCAGGACCCCATCCTGCTGGGTGCTGTACAAACAGAATAGAAGGACAGTCCCTGTCCCACAGAGCTTATGTCAAATACACCTTGCGGGATGGATAAATCAATAACACGCAGTGTCCCCTGAGCAGGAAGGTCATAGAGTTACTTGCCTGCTGCAAAAATCGTTCGATAGAACTCAAATTATATCTCTGGGGAAAAGAAATGTTAAAGAGTGTAACATGCTTTGGAAATCCTATTTCTAGCCTCGCAGGCTGTGCTTGTGTCCGGAATAAATCACCTCCATGAAATCAAAGCGATGAAAGGTGTGATTTGGAGGCTGGTTTGGATGTACTGTAATACAAAATAGATTTCCAAGAGGTAAATTAGCCCCACAGGCGGGTTCAGAAATACTCATTCTCCTCTTGCATTACAGAGACGAGAGGCAATACGTCTTGCAGGGAGAAAAAATCTGAAGCTCTTTTAGGCGGAAATCTCTATCTCTGGTCTCCTAACCCAGCCCACCTCTTTTACTGTCTTTGCCTTTCCAAGCACAAGTCTCCCCAAATCTATCCTTCCCGAGGTCTCACCCACCAGACTCTGGACTTTTCCTCTTTGGTTCATCCACCCCTGAAGGTGTGAAACCAGCCCCCCAGACACCAGCTTCCTCTAGCGCACGTACTGCACACAGCCTGCACACCAGAGACCTGCTTGAGAGAAATCTAAAGAAAAGGTTTATTTGACAGAAAAATCCCAGATTCAATGATGAAATGGCAGGGCGGAGGGGTGGGGGAGAGCAAAGACGTACGAGTTACATAGAAAAGAAACATAAAGACGCATCCTCAGGCTTCATACTTCCACATTAGATAAAGTCCCTTCTATAGCACACGTTACCTGTGGCCTTTGAGCTGTTTTCCAGCTGGCCCCCTTAGCCACACGGAGAATCCAGCATTTCATGGCCAGCACCCATGGCTGCTGTCAGTGTCTAGACACCAAAACCTGAGACACCAGCCTGCTTTTGAAAAGCCTTTTTTCTCTCTTTATTTTTTCTCTTAACCAGGGGGTCTCAAAATTCACTGCACCGTGCCCCCTTTCTGACAGCAGCAATTACTACACGACCCCAGGAGGGGGGGCTGAAGCCTGAGTCTGCTCGAGTCCCACTGCCGCAGGGAGGTGGCGGGGGACAAAGCCTGAGCCTCACCACCCCAGATGGGGAAGGGGTCAAAGTCCAAGCCCGAGGGCTTCAGCCCCAGCCAGGGTGCCTATAACCTGAGCCCCACCACCCACGGCTGTGAGGCCTGGGCTTCAGCTCTGAGCCCCAGCACATCTAAGCCAGCCCTGGCGACCCCATTAAAATGGGGTCACGAGAGACTTTGGGGTCACGATCCACAGTTTGAGAACTGCTGCTCTTAATTCACGAACTGGGATGTCTCAATGGCTTTCCATTAATTTTAATAATCCACCATTGTCCTTTCTTGGGCTGAGCTTTGGGGGGCGCACTTGAATCTTGTTTCCTGGCTTGGGAGGTGTCCTTCCCTGTCTGATTGCTCACTGCCCTTTTTGGAGGTGATGCGGGAGTAGCGCCATTGTTCCATTTGACAGTTCTCTATCGATTCGGATCGCGAGATTCCGCACCACACTCTGTAGCCATGGCTCCCAATGATGACGAAGATCAGAACATTACAAGCTTTCCTAAAAGATCTCACGTGACATGTCTTTGTAGCACTACAATGTTGTATACCTCGGTTGATTCTCCTGTTTATTCTTTGGGGTTCCAAGTGCCTGTTTTCCCCTCGGGGTGTCTGGACACTGACTGACATCCCCTCCCTCAATCCTCCATCGGAGTCAGGTAGCCCAGGCAGGGCTCCTGTTGGGCTCACTAAATTGGGTCACGATCATCAAGGTTCAGCATGTGACAAATTGCACTGCGGATCCTCTGGGGGAGTCGGCGATGCCGGCTTCAGACTGCTGCAGGGCGGCTTTCTGCTGGTGGAGCTGAGGTTGACAGGGTAGGAGCTAGGGGCTGAATGCCTACAAGGGGTAAGGCCCTAAATCCTGGTTTAGGTACCTGAGTCCCAGTCTGGTGACTACTGTGGCACACAACCCTCCCCACGCCTCCCCCAGGCTGGTCCCTGCAGGTGCTTAAACTCCCTCAGTGCCCATGTTTCTGTATCAGAGGGGTAACCGTGTTAGTCTGGATCTGTAAAGGCAGCAAAGAGTCCTGTGGCACCTTATAGACTAGCAGACTTTTTGGAGCATGAGCTTTCATGGGTGAATACTCACTTCATCGGATGCACGTAGTGGAAATTTCCAGGGGCAGGTATATATATGCAAGCAAGAAGCAGGCTAGAGATAACAAGGTTAGTTCAATCAGGGAGGATGAGGCCCTGTTCTAGCAGTTGAGGTGTGAAAACCAAGGGAGGAGAAACTGGTTTTGTAGTTGGCAAGCCATTCACAGTCTTTGTTTAATCCTGAGTGGATGGTGTCAAATTTGCAGATGAACTGAAGCTCAGCAGTTTCTGTCTGAAGTCTAGTCCTGAAGTTTTTTTGCTGCAGGATGGCCACCTTAATATTTGCTATTGTGTGGCCAGGGAGGTTGAAGTGTTCTCCTACAGGTTTCTGTATATTGCCATTCCTAATATCTGATTTGTGTCCATTTATCCTGTTCCATAGAGACTGTCCAGTTTGGCCAATGTACATAGCAGAGGGGCATTGCTGGCATATGATGGCGTACATTACATTCAGTTCATCTGCAAAATTTGACACCATCAGCTCAGGATTAAACAAAGACTATGAATGGCTTGCCAACTACAAAACCAGTTTCTCCTTCCTAGGTTTTCACACCTCAACTGCTAGAAGAGGGCCTCATCCTCCCTGACTGAACTAACCTTGTTATCTCTAGCCTGCTTCATTGCTTGCATATATATATATACACCTGCCCCTGGAAATTTCCAGTACATGCATCTGATGAAGTGGACTCTAGCAATGTGGCTGTGGGACAAGGAGGCACTCAAGTCCCTGCTCTGGAAGCTGTAGCACTCTGGTTAAATAATGAGAGACTTGCTAGAGTGGGGGAACTGGCTCTGGGGTCTGTTAGAGCCCGGCTGAGTGCTCTAACCACTAGGCTAGGGAGCCATCCTCACATTAGTGTGTGTTCTCACCTTTGCTCCTTCCCTCTAGCCCAAATGACACTGATGGCTGACACAAGTCAGGAGAGAGCCCTACTCCCCTCACTGACCCAGCACAGGCACCCAGACTCAGCTGAGAACTACAAGCAGTGCTAGGTGCCCTGCTGCAGCTGGCTGTTAGTGCTTGCCTCCGAGACAGGGGTGGGGTTTAGTAAACCCCACCCCCTGCTGGTCAGCTTCTCCCCCAGGCAAGTTTAGGGATCTCTCTGCCTAGCCTGCTGGGTTACTGCAAGTTGCTCACTTGCCTCTCCCCATTTGTTGTACTGGAGCCTGGATGCCTGTCTTGCTTGGGCTTTGTGAATCACAGGGATTTTTCCAGGCACCATAGAATATCAGGGCTGGAAGGGACCTCAGAAGGTCATCTAGTCTAACACCCTGACAGATTTTTACCCCAGTTCCCTAAATAGGGCCCTCAAGGATTGAACTCAAAGCCATGGTGTTAGCAGGCCAATTCTCAAACCACTGAGCTCTCTGTCCCCCAGTTGGGGAAGAAAGTGTCTCCTTGTAGCTTTCTGAGCAGTCCTGTGTTCTTAAAGATGCTAGTGTCATGCACCTTCCTGACGAGCCCACACTGATGTCAGAGACGGTGATCCACTAGCTCCTGCATAACTGTGGAAGGATAGCTCTTTCTGTTGATGTACTCTGCAGCAAGGTGGTCTGGTACCAAAACAGGGATATGCATGCTGTCTGTCCCTCCACTGCAGTTTGGGAATCCCATTGCTGAAAAATCCATCTGTTATGTCCTGCATATTACTGAGAGTCACAGTCCTGTGTAGCAAAAGACAATTAATGGCCCTGCACACTTGCATGACAATGGCACTCACAGTGCATTTTCCAGCTCCCAAATAATTTTACGCTGGCCAGCAGCAATCTGGTGTTGCAAGTTTCCACAGTGTGATCACCACTCACTTCTCCACTGTCACTGCAGCACTTATTCTGATGGCCTTGCACTGGAGAGCCAGGGAAATTTCCACACACGTATCCAGGAATGTGACCTGGAACATCCAACAGTTCTGCAGCCACTTCTCGTCATTCCGAGCCTGCGCTACAATGCGAGCCCACCAGTCAGTGTTGCTTTTCGGGCCCAGAAGTGGTGCTCCACCCAGTGCAGCTGCCGCGTGACCACCACCAACAATCTGAACTGGTTCTCGCTGTGTCCCACACGACCTGTCTTTCAGGAAGTTGTCATGCTCTGTGCTGCTCTATTTGCAGTTCTGCATGTAAGCAGAGTCAGGATGAGCTCTACCCTGACATCTGGTGGTGAATTGTGGCAAGTTGTAGAAAAGAACTTCAGGGCCTGATCTTGTTTGCATAGGGATACCCACCCCACCTAGCATGAGCCCACAGCAGCCCAAATGGTCACTTGGGCTTCTGTGGGATCCCCAGTTTCTCTGTTATTGGGACAGGAATAATACAGTGTTGTTATCCAGATTATGTGAATCAAGGACAATAAAACTGTTTTATGACAGAGGGACTAGCCATCAACTAAATAGCAGTTGCTACACAAGGGACATGGTTTCCAAAACCCAGTGAATTGAGAGAGGGTGGGGGTAGGTGTTTGTATCTAATAGTGTGGATCTCTTTTGAGGGCCTGAAATACCAATTGTGCTGCTGTTTCTGCCTCCCCTGCCCTCCTACTATGGTATATCAGAGCTCATTTTCATTCTGTTAGGAGTCTAGTTAGAGGCTGCTGAGCTGAATTCACTTTGGGCCAATGGTGCACCAATGCTGAGGCTCTCCCCCTACAAGCTGAAATCACTAAAGAACTAAAATTGCTAAGAACTGAAATCGCTGAGTGCTGTGAGAGGGCCTGAAGATATGTTGCTGAGCGGCTGGTGGAGTGTAGCAGTTCATGGAACGGCTGGAGCGGCTCATAGGGCGGCTGGTGGAGCAGAGCAGCTGATGGAGTGGCTTGCAGTGAAGGCTGCAGCAGAACCCCATGGAGAGGCAGGGCAGTTGGCCTTGGACCACGTAAGGTGCCCCTTAACTCCTCTGTGCTGCCCCCTCCCCCCAGTAGCGACTGGGAGGTAAAACTGCAGCTAAACTTTTGAACTCTAGGGCTGCACTGACAAGGGACAGAGACTTTTGGGGTGTTTTACTTTTGGGACTTAGGGTGATTTTTTTGGGTTGCTGGACTTAAAAGCCTAAGGGGGAAAGACACTGCCAAACTTACATGGGGGTGGGTCTTTTGCTCATGGTCTGTGTAATGAATCCTGTTTGTGGTGTTTCCCCAACGTAATGCCACATTGTTTCCCTCCTTTATTAAAAGAATTTTGCTACACTCAGACTCCATGCTTGCGAGAGGGGAAGTATTGCCTCTTAGAGGTGCCCGAGGGATGGTATGTAATTGTCCCAGGTCAGTGGCTGGGGGCTCGAGATGGTTTTGCATTGCGTTATTGAAACGGAACCCCTGGATTCTGAACCCGGCTCTTGTTGCTCCCAACTCAGACGGGCAGAAGGGTTATGTGCAAATGCCGGAGGATTGTGCATCCAGCGCTTGCAACATTCATGGTAACAGTGCAGAGCTATGAAGGCTCCATGCTTCTCTCAGAGATGGTCAACAACTACAAGTCCTGTGCGGGTTCATGGGATTTTCAAAAGAAGGGCAAACATTTATGGATAGAGATGGCATTATGGGGTGGGAAAAGTTGCATGATGGGAACTTGACCCACAGAGCCAGTCACCCCACGCAACTTATTTCTGCCTCACCATGCATTGCTCAAAATTCCCAAAAGATGGTGCCCTGCACGGTGGCGAGTTGCACACTGGGCCAGCTACCCACGGTGCAGCACGCTGTGCATCACCTCACACACTCCTGATAAGTATGCTCCATGCCGATGCAAGGAGACAAGTATGCACCTGCAGAAGTGATATACTAACTGCGGTGGCAAATGTTTGTGGTGCAGATACCTCCTGAGTCTAGAGGAAGCTGGAGTAAATGGTCTGTGAAGGAGCTTGGTGGGAGAGCAATTCTGCTGAGAAGGTCAGACATGATAAATGGATCTATCCCCTGCCATTTGGGATAATGCTTCCTGGGCCCAAAGAACTCAGCACGTTGGGTGCACATAGGGTATGAGTATCTTTGAAAATCTGGAGGTACGGAGCCCTTCTAAAAATCAGGTCCTAACTCTAGGCACTGAATGTTTGGAAATTTGGCCCATCGAGGCTTGCTGGTGCCCATTCTTCATTGATGAATAGAATTTAAGGCCAGAAGGGACCATTAGATTATCTAGTCTGATCTCCTGTATATCAGCCATTAAATTTCACCCAGTTACATAGGTATTAATCCCAATAACATGTGCCTGGCTAAAGCTAGGGTGACCAGATATCCTGATTTTATAGGGACAGCCACGATTTTTGGGGCTTTTTCTTTTATAGGCTCCTATTACCCCCCACACCCATCCCGATATTTTGAACTTGCTGTCTGATCATCCCAGCTAAAGCATCTTCCAGAAAAGCATCCAGTCTAGATTTGGAGACACCAAGAGAAAAATTCACCACTTCCCTTAGCAATTTGGTCCAATGGTTAATCACTGTTAAACATTTGCCCCTAATTTCTGATCTGAATTAGTCTGGGTTCAGCTTCCCGCTGGTGGTGCTTGTTCTACTTAGCAACACTGGCAATGTGCTTTTGGATCCACTTGGCTGCAAAGTGCCTTATAAATGTGGGATCGTTGTAATAACAGATTGCTTGGAATTAGGAGAGAATAAACAAACATTTCACAGAGTCTGAGAGGAGATATAATTAGTTCAGTCTTGGGTGATAAATTATTCTCTGGGGGACCCCACTCCTCCACAAAACCCCTCCGCCCGAATCTGTCTGACATTTACAACACCATTATTTTACTGTGCTCCAGTCACTTGGAAATATTTGACGGTTCACACGCAGGCTTATTTTAATCAATGTCCATTTAATTATGATGGAGACAAAGGAGATGCTTATCCCAACTCTTATAACTGAAGAAGTTCAAGGAAAGCAAATTCAAAGCCATCCTGGTGTGAGTAATGGATTCAATCCTGGCCCACATCATTGTAACAAATCTCTTTGCTTCCCTTTCATCAGTTTCTAATTTATTTGCTAATGATAAATCCGAGATGTCCCAAACTCAAGCAGCATATTTCACACTGGGATTTACAAGGGAGAAGTTTGCCAGCTCCTTAATGATCTTTGTATGAAATATGAAGGTGCTGTTCTGCTCTGAGAAGTGTATGTGCAAAGTTGCTCGTTTCTGCACAGCAGCTCTGCTCCCTTTGTGTACCAATTCTGCTGCCTTCAGTGTCACACCTGAGGTTTGACTGTCCTGTACTCCCCTCAGCTCTGCAGAGCCAGCAGCGGAACGGCAGAGCAAGTCTGGAGTCTCATCCTTCTCCTGAGTTGCCAGCAGAATTGTTGACTAAGCTGCAATCAGTGACACCTCTTGCAAAACACGGTGAAGGCAACGGGGTGTGGGTGTATGTCATGGGAGTGGAACCAAGGGCAGAATCTGGCCTAATCAACTTTTATTCCTTGTGAGGATGTGTCGGGGGAAGGCATTCAGTGTAACTTTCCTGTCCCAGTTTCTGATGCAGTAACCCCCTAGCTAAGCAGATATGAGCTTTGCTGCTAGCCCAGTTACTCTTTTAGTTCAAGTCACTAGTAGAGGCTTGTGTTTTGGGGCCACTCTCCTACATACTCGCTGATGGGGGGAAGTTATCTGGGCAGGACGGTAATACCCAGTAGTAGAGTGGGTTGAAAAAGTTTTGAGGGACCAGTCTTCCATCAGAAGATGCTGATTCATTGAGACGTCTCGTGGGAGCATGTTGAATTTCAGGGTGATTCGAACGGAAACAAAGTATTTTGTTTCAATTTTCTTGATTTGATAAGTTTCTTATTATTTCATTTTGACTTCATTTTTTAATTCAATTTTAATGTTCTATTAATATAGTTTATACCAGGAGTCAGCAACCTTTCAGAAGTGCTGTGTAGAGTCTTCATTTATTCACTCTCATTTAAGGTTTCACGCACCAGTAATACATTTTAACGCTTTTAAAAGGTCTCTTTCTACAAGTCTATAATATATAACTAAACTATTGCTGTATGTAAAGTAAATAAGGTTTTTAAAATGTTTAAGAAGCTTCATTTAAAATTCAATTAAAATGCAGAGCCCCCCCGGATCGGTGGACAGGACTCGAGCAGTGTGAGTGCCACTGAAAATCAGCTCACGTGCCACGTTCGGCACATGTGCCATAAGTTGCCTACCTCTTGTTTATACTTATATTTAATATTTTATATTATCATGTTTTAACATTATCAAAGCAAACCATTTTGCTAAGTCCATTTAGATGTTTCTGAATTAAAATATTTTGGCGTTTCCATTCCATGAAAACACTCAACATATCAAGCTTTCATCCCAAATTGAGATGAAAGGTCAAAAGTCTGTTTTCCTAGCAGGTCTAGGTAGTAGTTGGAATGATTTGTTCTGATTTTGAGTTTTGTTTTTGGAAATAAAGCCTGGAGGAAAGGGATGTGAAGTGAGTTGTGTTACATTACTGTCAAGCTCAAGTATTCAAAACTCATCAGCTTTTAAAAAAATAAATAAATAAATTGGGGTTCATTTTATTTGACTTCTGGTTTAGCGTGCACTCGGGCCACGTTTTCAAGCACTTCTTCACAACCAGGGGATCTAGCAACTTTTTTTAAAAAATGAAAGCTGAGAGTCTCACATATTTTCATGATTCCAGGAGCTGGAGCTTGGAGGAGAACATTGACTGTTAGGAGACTTGAAAGAAAACAGCAAGATTTGGCAATGCTGCTTTTATTTTTCCTTCCCGATCTGGTGTGACCCACGTTCCCAAGGCCAGCCGCACTTTAAAAAATCTTTCAAACCCAGCAGTCTCTTTTAGAGCCTTACCCAAAAGCTGCTTGACAAGACAATTCCAACACGCTCTACGTTAGCTCTTCTGCAAAATGGCCCTTACAAATATTTATGTTATTATATTCTTTGGCTTTTAGCAAATTACCAGGCTACACGATATGGAAAAACATAAACTTTTTTATGGCCAGCAGTAGTCAGGTGTAACAATGTCTCCACATTTAAAACTCTTAGCCTATCAGACCCTTAAAATTATTTGCATTAAATTGCCATTTAAGTCTGTGTGGCGTTGCTTTGAGACGATTACTGTCTACAAGAACCCACCAGCATGTAGCAGTCTAGTAGGACTGGCAATGTTAACACCGCTATCTCCGATGTAATAGTAGCAATTGCAAGCGTTGTCATACTGAATCCTGGGGGACCGCTGAAGGAATGCTGCTGTAGCTAGTGCTGGAATGTACTACACCCCATGCCATCTACTTTGATGTCCTGTTCCCACCCCCCCTCAAATCACCACAGCAATTGACCACTTTGCAAACAGTAACGACCTGTCATACCTCTGTGAAGAAGGGAAGTGTCATAGTCGCCCTTTTACAAATGGGGAAACTGAGGCAAAGAGCTGCACATAAGACCCAATGTCATACTGTCTATAACACTAGATGGGATTGAATCTGGTTATCCTGAGTCCCAGCCTCAGGCCTTAACCACAAAACCACTCTTAGGAACATGGGACTTGCTAGACTGGATCAGACCTGAGGTCCATCCAGTCCAGTGTCCTGTCTGTGACAGTGGCTGGCACCAGAGGCCTCAGAGGAAGGTATAAGAACTCCACTGAAGACAGATGTGGGATAATCTGCTTCCCAGCCGCTTAGGTCTATCTTGATCTCTAATAATCAGAGGTTGGCTTAAATGAGGTTTGATACCCCTTTCTTAGCATTACCTCGAATAACTCCAGATATTGTTGCTATCCATAGAAATGCTCAATCCCTCCAGGAATCCTGCTAAATTCTTGGCCCCCCATGACATCCAGTGGCAGGGAGTTTCACAAACACGTGTGGTCTGAACAGACATTTCCTTTTTGCAATTCTGAATTTGCCACTTTTCAGTTTCATTGACTGTGGCCTTCTCTAGACCAGTTGTCATTTTACACACTTCCTTCAGGTTAACTCTTATTCACCTCCTTTCTAAGGGATGGAGATAGATCACTCAAGGGTGGGTTCACTCTGCAGCTACCAGTTCTACAGGCTAAGATTTGCTGAGGCCAACGGGGTTAGCAAAGGTGTCCGCGAGGACCTTATGTGGGCTGTAGAATCATTGTCTCCTGTGATGATGCAGGAGATGGAAAGAGCCCGGGGGAGACTTCTCCTTGGGGACCAGCCCAGACCCCTACACTGCCATTTTTGCAGCCACTCTGTAGAGCAGAACTGCATGGAGACCATCTTGCACAGTATTTTATCTCCGGTTGTTTAGTGAGTGGGCCGGGCATGCAGCTGCAATGAGGGGGAAGGGAGCTGGTCACTATACACAGTGCAGACACTAAGGGCTGGGTTCTGGCAGCCACATATCATGTTGGCCAGGACTGGCACCGCTTCTGCTAAGGCTCTTGGGTATTATTTTGGCGTTTCCTTGCTGAAGTGCAAGCACCAAACCCACTAAACAGGCATCATCATCTCTAGGCTGCTGGATTTCACTTCCTCCGTAGCATCCCAAATCATTGGCACTGGGGGGCAAACAGCCCTGTGAGGCCAGTTTCTCTCTCTGGGAAGTGACAGTAACTGTGTCTCATAGTTAGCTGTGGGTGAACCCACTGCTCATCGGTAACCCATTACAGCCAGAGGCTGCCACCCTGAAACCTCTCCAGAGCCCTTCCCTGAACCCCTTGCAGTGGGGATTTCCTTCCAGTGCCCTTCCCTGCCAGTTCTGCCCTGGCTAGGAGTGACAACAGCCCAGCCCAGGGGTGAGACCAGCGTCTCATTGTGTATCTCACCTGCATCATGGAGAAACCAACAGCCAGAGGGCAGAGAATTCGCCTCTCACCAAGGGCTGGCAAGTTCTACTGCTCCTGTTCCAGCATAGCTGCAAGGATAAGTTAATTGAATAGTTGTAATTGATAAACTAAACACTAATAATTCAGCAGGAGCAGATGGTGTTCACCCAAAGGTTCTGAAGGAACTCAGATATGATACCGAAGAACTACTAACTGTGGTGTGTAACCCATCACTTCAATCGGCTTCTGCATGAGATGACTGGAGGGTAGCTAATGTGATGTCAATTTTTAGAAAAAGCTCCAGAGACAATCCTGGCAATTACAGGCTGGTGAGCCTAACTTCGGTTCCAGGCAGATTGGTTGAAACTAGAATCAGGCACATGGATGAACAGGATTTGTTGGGGAAGAGTCAACACAGGTTTTGTAAAGGGAAATTATGCCTCACTAATCTGTTAGAATTCCCTGGGGGGGAGGTCAACAAGCATGTGGACAAGGATGACCCAGTGGATAGAGTGTACTCGGACTTTCAGAAAGCCTTTGACCAGGTCCCTCACCAACAGCTCTTAAGGAAAGTAGGCAGTCGTGAGATAAGAGGTGAGATCGTCTCATGGATCAGTAGCTGGGTAAAAGATAGGAAACAAAGAGTAGGAATAAATGGTCAGATTTCATAATGGAGACAAGTGAACAGTAAGGTCCCTCCAGGATCTATACTGGGACCTATGCTGTTCAGTTTATTCACTAATAATCCGGAAAAGGGCATGGACCACAAAGTAGCAAAGTTTGCAGATGATACACAAATCATTCAAGGTTGTTAAATGCAAAGCAGACTGCAAGCAGTTCCAAAGGGATCTCACAATACTAGGTGGCTGGGCAACAAAACGGCAGATACAATTGTGATGCGCTTTGGAAGGAATAATCCCGGCTATACATATAAAATGATGGATTGTAAATGAGCTGTTTCCACCCAAGAAAGAGATTCAGAGTCGCTGCGGATAGTTCTCTGAACGCATCTGCTCAACTGCAGCAGCGGTCAGAAGTGGAAGTGGCCATGTTTACTAAGACAGGAGTCCTGCCCTACCCTCATAGATCTTCAGAGCTCCCAGAGCTGTCAGGAAATTCACCAAGGTCACAAGTGACATCAGTCTGGGAATTGGTTAGTTTCCAAAGGGTTAAACATCCCCCCGGCCTTTTCTGTGTGGCATGGGCCTTTCCCTGCTCATGCTGCAATACACCAGGCACCAGCCAGAGACACTCTCCCAATCATCTCACATGCACTGCAAATGGGGCGCTGAGGGATGGAGACCAGGAGCACTGCTGAGACTTCGCCTGAGAGCCGCAGAGTCCGCAGAGACCACCCCTTTCCCCCCAGCAAGCTTTAAACTCCCAGCTCTACTAGGGAGGTTGTGCCATTTCACTTAGATGCTTCAAGGTAGGAGCTGACATTGAAAGGGGTGGATTAGAGTGTGTGCCTTCCGCTCCACAATCCCCTGCCAACCGTGGTCACATAGTTTAATTGTGCCTCCCGCTCTGTCTGTCTGTCTCTCCTTTCTTAGACTTACGGTGCGTGATTGCAGCACATGTGAGAGATTGCAGGGTTGACACAGCCTTAGGTTGGGGCAGGGACCATCTTTTGGTTCTGTGTCTGCACAACGGGGCCCTGATCCATGATGACTGTGCTTCTCGGTGCTACCCCAATACAAACAAATAATAACATGACTCCAGAGCCATCTCCACGTCCTCCTTCCCTGACCCCATCCCGAGCAAAAGAAAGATAGAGATGAGGAAGCTGTGTGAGACTAAGGAGCTGGGCTCCTGGATGTACTATGTCCATTGGACCCTTCCTTCCTGCCCGAGACACTCCCAGGTCCCCTTCTCTATATTGCAGCAGTCCTCAAATCTCAACCTGCCATTACAGCCTGGCCCCTTCCTTGTTCTCCATGCCAGAGCCAGGACGTATCTCTCCACATCCACATCACCAGCTCCCCAAGGTAGCCTATAGGGATGATTAGGGCCCTACCAAATTCGTGGTCCATTTTGGTCAATTTCACAGTCAGAGGATTTTAAAAATCATAAATTTCATGACTTCAGCTATTTAAAGCTGAAACTTCTGGGTGTTATAATTGTAGGGGTCCTGACCCAAAACGAAGTTGGGGGAGGAGGGTAGCAAGGTTATTAAAAGGGGGAGCTGGGCAGCTGGAGAGCAGTGGCTGCTGGCCAGGAGCCCAGCTCTGAAGGCAGAGCTGCTGCCAGCAGCAGCACAGATGTAAGGATGGCATGTCACCTTTACTTCTGTGCTGCTGCTGCTGGGGCACTGCCTTCAGAGCTGGGTGCCCGACTAACAGCTGCCGCTCTCCAGCCACCCAGCTCTGAAGATAGCGCAGAAATAAGGGTGGCAATACTGTGACTCCCCCCTACAATATCCTTGTGAACTCTCTGCAACTCCCTTTTGGGTCAGGATCCCCTATTTGAGAAATGCTGGTCTCCCCTGTGAAATCTGTAGAGTGCAGGGTAAAAGCACACAAAAGACCAGATTTCATGGGAGGAGACCAGATTTCATGGTCCATGACACATTTTTCATGGCCTTGAATTTGGTAGGGCTCTAGAGATGATGCTTACTTATGGTAAACAGAAATATGCTGACATGTAAGTAGAGAATAGATTTTTGGCCCTACATTTGGGCTTCATAATAACGAGGCCCAGTAAAATACAAGTGATGTGAGACAATTTCAGAGGCAAGTTAGAGACAAGTTGGGACGCAGCCCTGGGTTATGTTCCAAACATGTTTTGGTTTTAACAAATGTTTCAGACAAAATCGTGAACACTTTGGAAGAATGCTTTCTGTATTGACAGTCATTGGACTGATATTTACGCAGATGTTAATTAGGATGATGGTTAACATTAAATCGTTAATGAGAAAGTAGAAAATATTTAATTGTGGGAGTGGAAACACAGGTATGATAAAAGGTAGGCTTAATGCTAAGGAAGGATGCACACGCTCACCTAGAGTCAAGGTACCGCTAGAGAAAAGATTTCATACCCATTCTTCTCACCCCTGGATGCCCCATTTCCTCTTGGACTGGGAGTATCAATGCAGTGTGTGGTTATATTGTAATGTCCGTTTGCTTTAACTCATTATTTTATTTTAAATGAAATCTTCCGTTCTATTGCTTGTTTTGTCATTCACAGTCCTCCACTAAATTAAATTAACTGTAACTGCCCCAGAGGCTTGAACCTGAAAGAGTTTAGTCTGCAGTGGTGGCTCCAGGCACCAGTGCTCCAAGCGCGTGCCTGGGGCAGCAAGCCACGGGGGGCGCCCCGTAGATCTCTGTGAGGGTGGCAGTCAGGCTGCCTTTGGCGGCTCGCTTGCGGGAGGTCCGCCGGTCCCGCGGATTCATCGGCAATTCAGCGGCGGATATGCCGAATCCGTGGGACCAGGGACCTCCTCCAGGCAAGCCGTCAAATTTGCGGGACCAGGGACCTCCAGCAGGCAAGCCGCCAAATCCGCGGGACCGGGACCTCCTGCAGGCAAGCCGCCGAATCTTTGGGACCAGGGAACTCCCACAGGCAAGCCGCCGAATCCACGGGACCAAGGACCTCCCACAGGCAAGCCGCCAAATCCGCGGGACCAGGGACCTCCCACAGGCAAGCCGCCGAATCCGCAGGACCAGGTACCTCCCACAGGCAAGCCGCCAAATCCGCAGGACTGGAGACCTCCCCCAGGCAAGCCGCCAAAGGCAAAAAAGCTAGAGCCGCCCCTGTAAGTTTGGGCTTTAAACTGCTAATGGGGAAGCCATAAACCCAGGTTGCACTGGGGTGACAGTCTGCTTGGTTGGGGTGTGAGAGCACAAGTCGCTCCTCAGCCCAACAGCGAGAGAGGCTGGAGCATGCTTTGTAGCAATGCTCACCCCTGCCCTGAGGGAGAGCCCCAAACCTTCACAGATCACGAGTCGGCCCCCAGAAATCAGGAGACTTGCCTAAATATCATGATTTTTTCTTAAAGGATTGTCTCATGCTTTTGGGCCGTCTTTAGATTTCTGATCTCCCACCGCCCCCCCACGTGTGTGCATGTGTCACAATTCATGCGGGAGCTGGATTGTGCCGATGTGACCAGGCATCTCCAGAGCTAAACGCACAATTTGCTGCCGCAGAAGCTAGAGGGCCAAGTTTCCCCAGTGAGGGCTGTGACTGACTCATATCCTCTGCAGACCAGGCCCAGAGGGGAACACGTAACACACTCAGCTGTGGGTTACACTTGCTCAGGCAAAACTCCTGAGGGGAGTAAAGTCTCAAGAAGGGTTTGTTGTATATTATTTGGGGGCTTCCGCATTAATTATATTGGATTCTTTTTGTAACTCTTATACTGACTAGTACCCTATTCCTCCAGTATTCCCAGTGATCTCAATGACACAGATCAGGGAGCGGCTGGTAATATTCACAATTCTTCTTGCCTTAATCCTGTCCAACAGGGTCCATTCTGCAAGGCCTTCCCCTCCAAAGTGCTCGGGTCAATGGCATATTATACCATATGCTGACATTTCTTCCTTTGCGTCATCCCATCACTACCTCCCGGGGTGGCCTTGCTGTGTTTTTCCGTCAGCTGTCGTCTGTTGGACTCTCTACTCCCGTCGTTGTCAGCACTGTGCTTTACAGGACCCAGCCAGTCTGAGCCTGTGCTCCCTCTTTCTTTCATTTAGGGGCAGGGCCGGTGCAACCATTTAGATGACCTAAGTGGTCTCCTAGGGCGCTAGGATTTTGGGGGGGCCATTTTCTTCGGCAGTGACTGCGGTGGCCGGATCTTCGGCCGCCCCGGTCACCCCCTGCATTTAGGTGGATGGAGCTGGGGCAGGGGAGTGCCACCTGCAGTGAGTAAGGGGGGGGTAGAGGGATGGCACGCAGGGGAACTCCCAACCCCAGCTCACCCCTTCCCCACCTCCTCCCCAAGCACACCATGGCTGTTTCACTTCTCCCTCCTCCCAGGCTTGCTGTGCCTAAGCTGATTGGCGCTGCAAGCCTGGGAGGCGGGAGAAGTGAAGCAGCCAGGGACTGCTCAGGGAGGAGGTGAGACAGAGGTGAGCTTGGGGGGCGTGCCTCAGCGTGGAAGGGGAGGGCGCAACGTGGAAGTTTCGCCTAGGGTGCGAAACATCCTTGCACTGGCCCTGTTTAGGGGTGTTACTCTCAGTGTGTCTCTAACATCTACATTCCTCAAGGGGCCTTTCCTGCTTACCTCTCTCATCCGTCTCAACATTCACATTTCTGTGCAAGAGATCATTTGCTCATCTCTCTTCTTTGTTGACCGACACTCAGAGTAATACATTGAAATGGGACGGGACACCATTTTATGGACTGATAGCTCTATATAATGTCAAATTAATTTACTTATTAGCCCCATGACTCCAAGGGTGAGTGCAATCAGGTGTCATAGAATATCAGGGTTAGAAGGGACCTCAGGAGGATCTAGTCCAAGCCCCTGCTCAAAGCAGGACCAATCCCCAGACAGATTTTTACCCCAATTCCCTAAATAGCCCCCTCAAGGATTGAGCTCACAACTCTGAGGTTTAACAGGCCAATGCTCCAACCACTGAGCTATCCCTCCCCCAACAAGGTGTAAGATTTCTGTTTGTTTGTTTGTTTTAACTGTCAGCTCGGCAGACTCTGCCTGGGTCTGGAAAGCCAAACTCGCTCTGCTTTGCATGTCATCACCGTTCAGAGCTGCATGTCATGGAACCGCACACGCCCCTTAATTCTGTGTTTGCTCAGTGGGGTCCTGGGCACTACTACAGTCATTAATAATCATTAAAAAGGAGCAGCACACTGGAACCCATTTGCAATGCATAGCAACAGCCGCCTTTTTTGCTCCACCAAATCTATGAACAATGTTGCACATTCCTGAGTGCTGTCTACTGGCCCATTTACACAGGGATGAACTAGCTACATTGACACAGTCATCTCTTTTAAAGAGCACTCTTGTAATAACCACCAGCAATACAGGCCCTGGGCCAATAATGAGAACCATCTTGGGACACACCTCCCCCACTGAGCAATTCAGAGTTGCCAGCTCTGATGAGTAACACAAAACCCTGAGGAGTCCTGTCCCCCTCAGCTGCTAACATCACACCACTGAGAATAAGGATGCTTTCTGGACAGGTACGTTGATTACATTCAGTTCGGATAATTCCGGACCTGACATAGGCTGGGTCTCCCCACTTCAGCACAGGCAAAGTCTCCCACACAACTCAATTATGCTCTCCGTCTGCTCCATTGTGTTCCTACAGGGACAGCTCCCATCAACTGACATACAAACCCTGGAAATGCAACAGGAGAGCAAATATTCATCCCACAAACAAATGCATTAAATACAATATAAAAGCAGCCTAAAAAGTACTGCCTGGCAGTGATTTGTACTGTCTTCTACTCCTGCATCTTAAAAGGTTTGGAGAAGGGCAACTAAAATGATTAGAGGTTTGGAACGGGTCCAATATGCCCCTCTGCCATGTACATTGGCCAAACCGGACAATTTCTATGCATGAGTGGAGGGATAGCTCAGTGGTTTGAGCATTGGCCTACTGAATCCAGGGTTGTGAGTTCAATCTTTGAGGGGGCCATTTAGGGATTGGGGCAAAAATCTTTCTGGGGATTGGTCCTGCTTTGAGCAGGGGGTTGGACTAGATGACCTCCTGAGGTCCCTTCCAACTCTGATATTCTATGATCTTAAACCCCATAGGCATCAACAACAGGGTTTGTACCCACAATTTACTCTTCTCCAACTGGGGACAAGCCAACCCTGTTGTTATGCTGACTCAGGCTCAGCCCACACAGGAGGGGTATAGCACACCCACCGTTCAGTTTTCCTGGCAGGTTTGCAGGCTGCAAACAAGGAACAAGAGAAGTTTGCTGGTTTCTTCAGGTGCCTCTCCCCATCCTTTACAGCTGTCACAACCCCTCAGCTGCTTCTTTGTGTCTAAGAAGGGCTTACTTTTTTCCGGGCTGTGTTGTGATTACTGCTTTCACTCACTGCAGAGCGAACTAAATACCCAGGAGGTAATGATTGTAGGTGACACCAGGAAGCAAAAAGAGATGAACCAGAAACTTTCTGTCTGGTCCCCACTGTCCTTTCTTAGAGCTTCCCTTCCCCGCCCTCTCTGGAGCGCTCCGCATTTCAGCACCAGGAGTTGATGGTAGCTGTCCCTGTAGGAACACGATGGAGCAGACGGAGAGCACAATTGAGTTGTGTGGGAGACTTTGCCTGTACTGAAGGGGGGAGACCCAGCCTATGTCAGGTCTGGAAGGATCCGAACTGAATGTAATCAATGTACCTGTCCAAAAAGCATTTTCCAGTGCTGTAGGATCCCAAGTGTCCTGCAGGTTTAATGGCTGAACTGCTCTTTGATCGCGTGAGGCCGGTCCCCCTCACCTACACACAGACGGCGAGTGGAGAGCTCCAGTCCCTCAATGAATTCCTCCCAAGGCGGATGGAAATCTGGCTGGAATCGTAAACTTGTCTTGTTAGCATCAAGTTGGCCATAAAAAACTAAAATATTGACCCATCCTTCTCCACAAAACATGGCTAATGAGCTGCGCCATGTGCAGCAGTGAAACATGGCAGAGTAGCTAATGGCAGCAGGTACAGACACAAAAACCAAACAGACAAACACACACACACACACCCAGCTTTCTGAGCAATTATTGAAACACAGAACTCGAAGGTGGAAAAATATTTCCGCTTATCCACCTAGCTCATGTCTCCAGCCCAGGCAGCATTCTCTCTAGCTCTATGTAAATAGAGTCAGGATGAGCCCTACCCTGACGTCTGGTGGTGAATTATGGGAAGTGTGGAAAGAATTTCAGGAAGTGTGGAATCTCAGGTATTTGCATGGGCACACCCAGCATAGCCCCACGCAGCCTGGGATGGTTATTTTGACAGCTCTGGGATCCCCAATTTCTTTGTTATTGGGGCAGGATAAATAAAGTGTTGCCACCTGATTATGTGAATGAGGAACTACGAGACTGCTTTATGATAGAGATGTCTCGATATAAATTAAGTGACACTTGCTAGACAAGGGACATGGGTTCCAAAACCCAGTGAATTGAAAGAGGTTGGGGACTGGTGTGTGTATGTGATGGTATGGGCCCCTTTTGAGGGCCTGGAACACCAATTGCACATCCTCCTCTCTCCACTGTTAAAGAGTAGAGCTAATTTTCATTCTATTAGGAGTCCATCTAAAGACTGCTGAGCTGAATTTGTGTTGGGCCAATGGTGCACCAGCGCCAGGGCTCCCCTACTATGAGCTGAAATCGCTAAGAGTTGAAATCACTAAAGAGCTGGAATTACTCAGCTGAGAGCACTGAGTGCTGTACTAACTAGTGGGGGAGCCTGAAGACCTATCGCTAAGTGGCTGGCAGAGCGGAGCAGTTTGCAGCATGTTGGAGCAGCCCATGGAACAGTGAGTGGAGTGGAGCGGTTTGCGGGGATGGCTGGAGTGGCTGGCGGGTTGGCTGGAGGAGCGGCACAGCTGGTGATGTGGAGTTGGTCGTGGTTAAGGCTGCAGCAGAACTCCACGGAGAGGCGGAGCAGTTGGCCTTGGCCCATGTAAGGTGCCCCTTACCACTCTGTGTGGGCCCCACCACCCTGTGTGGGGCCCCCCCATTTCAACCCAGGCTGGGGAGGTTAAACTCTGCAGATAAACTTTTGAACTCTGGGGTGGTATTGACCAGAGACTTTTGGGTTGTTGGACTTTGGGGTGATTGGACTTAAGACCCTATGGGGGAAAGGACAGTGCCAAACGTACTTGGAGGTGGGTTTTTGCTTATGGTTTGTGTTATAATCCTGTTTGTGGTGTTTCTCCAATGTGATGCCACATTGTTTCCCTCCTTTATTAAAAGGATTTTGCTACACTCAGACTCCGTGCTTGAGAGAGGGGAAGTATTGCCTCCTAGAGGTGCCTGGGGGGGTGGTATGTAAGTGTCCCAGGTCACTGGGTGGGGGCTCGAGCCGGTTATGCATTGTGTTATTGAAACAGAACCCCTGGATACTGAACCCGGCCCTTGTTGCTGCCAACTCAAAGGGGCAGAAGGGTTATATTCCCCATTACTTTGATCGGGCTCGTTTTAAATGACTGTAAGACAAGTTTTGCCCACCTCATTCTGGATTGGGGGCCAGACGGAGCAGACAATTCCAGGAAATGATTCCTCATATTAACTCTGAAGTCTTCCTTGTATGTCACACCGGTCACACACAGGAGGTGGTAGCTGTGCAACCTGGCTCTTTCTGCTTTGGCAATGTTTGCACGTTCAAGCTGATACTTTTACAAGGATTCGCCAACTGCTTCCAGAGTTGAAATCAAGGGGAGTTGGGCACCTAAGTTCCCCTGAGGAGCTGGGCCTCAGGGCCACATTTTCAGAAGTGCTCAGCACATCGGGTTCACATTTGGGGCAGAGCTCTTTTGACAGTCTGACCTCTAATGTGCATTGTAATAACATGTGTTTGCAGTATGTTATTCAGCCACTAGATGTCTCTATGTGCTGTTAAGAATTTCAGGCAGGATACGGTCCCTGGTAAACAAGGCAAACAAGGCTGGGACTCAAGCTGTGGGGAAACCTGCTTGTTTGTCTGTAGCCATTTTCTTTACTCAAGGCCTCATGCTTGAGTTGGATTGAGATTCTGTGTATCATGATATAAGAACATAAGAACGGCCGTACTGGGTCAGGCCAAATGTCCATCTAGCCCATAGCCTGTCTTCCAATAATGGCCAGTGCCAGGTGCCCCAGAGGGAATGAACAGAACAGGTAATCATCAAGTGATCCATTCCCTGTCACTCATTCCCAGCTTCTGGAAAACAGAAGCTATAAAATAATAATAATTGGAGATATACCAATTTCCTAGAACTGGAAGGGAGCTTGAAAGGTCATTGAATCCAGCCCCCTGCCTTCACTAGCAGGACCAAGTACTGATTTTTGCCCCAGATTCCTAAATGGCCCCCCTCAAGGATTGAGTTTACAGCCCTGGGTTTAGCAGGCCAATGCTCAAACCACTGAGCTATCCCTCCCCTACCGTCCTGGCTAATAGCCATTGATGGACCTATTCTCCATGAATTTATCTAGCTCTTTTTTGAACCTTGTTATAGTTTTGGCCTTCACAACATTCCCTGGCAAAGAGTTCCACAGGTTGACTGTATGTTGTGTGAAGAAAAACATCCTTTTGTTTGTTTTAAACCTGCTGCCTATTACAGTAATTTCATTTGGTGACCCCTATTTCTTCTGTTATGAGAAGGAGTAAATTACACTTCCTTATTTACTTTCTCCACACCAGTTATCTATCTTCCAAGCTGAAAAGTCCCAGTCTTATTAATCTCTCCTAATATGGCATCCGTTCCACACTCCTAATCATTGTTGTTGCCCTTTTCTGAACCGTTTCCAATTCTAATATATCTTTTCTGAGATGGGGCGACCACATAATCATAAAAAGAAACAGATTGCAATGGCTCTGACCCTTAATGGAGAGGTGCAACTGCCTGGGGTTTTAGAATCCAGTGCTCTATCTTGACCTAAATTGCTTACGGCCTCCACAAGCTGCAAATTACTAATAAAGGGTAGTTTTAGGCCAGGGTGAGACATCGTGGGAAACCATCTGAGTCACAGGCTCCATTCAAGCCACAGAATGAAATCAGAAAGTCAATCTCCTCACACAGACAAAGGCTGGGTTACATCTCCAAAGCCGCACAAAGCACCATTCTGTCCGTTAACAAGCGCAGAGTGTGCACCCACCCCACAAAGATATCCAGGACTTCATATTTCCATAGTGAATTATGCCTCCACATTTCATTTGCTTCTGCTGGATGCAGACTGCATAGTGTATGTATAATCCTGTGAAGGGCCCCTTTGTACTTTGATTTCCTCTGGAGTTTAGGACATGTAAATTTTGGCTGAAGCAGAACTGTTTTCCTTCTGACGCAGAGCTCATCAAAACATGAGGTGTTTTTCCACAGAAAATGCCTACTTCTCCTAATGGAAATTTGAATGCTGGAAAATTTCAGCAGAAACAGAAACATTTTGATTTGGAAATACTATGGTGGTGCCTCGTGGGCATTGTAGTTCAGGTGCATCATGCTCCTGATCTCCTCTATAAGCCAGACTCCCTGGTCAGCCTACATCTGCCATGATGCACCACCATTTCCCCTTTTGGCAGGCAAGGTAGTGCATCATTGGAATCCCTGGCCATGGTGCATCATGGGAGATGTAGTATCACCAGAGAGCTCAGTCCACAGTAGAGAATGGAGACATGAGGCTACTGAACAACTCTCACTGTGACATCAATTCCAAATTGATTTTTTTTCACTTTTGGGGGTTTTGGTTCCCCCCCCCCATCAAATTTTCCCCTGGAGAGCAGAGACTTTTTGCAAAAAAAAAAATTCTTTTGTCGCAAACCCAATTTTCCCTTGAAAAATGGTTTTGATGGAAAATTTTCACCCAGCCCTGCACTGAAGTTTTTACTGTTGGTAGCTGTGTCTGGGATTCTCAAAGGGACCTGTGGGAGTCAGGCACTCTCATGCCAGCACATAAATGTTCTGTAGGTAACTCGCACCCACTGAGGGCAGCATTCTGCCTCTAGGAGTGGCTAGGCCCCATACAGCATTGATAAGTCTGCTGCAGTCTTGGATAACAGCTGATGACCCACCCAGGGGAATGGTTTCATGGGGGTAAACAAGTCCCATTAAATTCAAGGAGAGAACTCTTTACAGATGCAACAGATCCTGTAGTGGAATTCAAGTGATTCATTTGATCACAAGCCATCTTCCCTTCTGCAACCTGTGGTCCTCCCTCCAAGTTCCAGGCAGGTTGCTACTCATTGCAGACATGGCTGCTGGCCACAGGAACTGAGGGGGAAAGTAATTGAAGACCGGGTTTGTAAAAGGGTAATCAAGGAATGCAGAAGTGGGAATTGAAGCTCTGGTGGGAACAGCATCCCCAGTCCCTAAGAGAAGCCAGGCTTCTCCTCGGGGTCAGACAGAGACAGCCACGCTCTCTTGCTTTGCAGCTCAATTTCTCTTTGATGTAGGGCTCTGTATTTCCTACCTACAGAGAAATGTGAGTGAGAGCGTTAAGAAGATTAAGAGATTTAGTGGCAGGCGTTTTCAGGGAGCTAGGTCTGGGACTGATGCGCTCATTATTATAAACAAATGGTGAGGACACATGTTTTCTTTCCCCCACCCTTTGCATGCATGGTGGGACGTCCCAGCTTGAGCTGGGGGGAGGGTGGGGGAGGCACACGACCCCATGCCAGCTTTGATCCAGCTAGTGTAGCCACAACAGCATGGACGGTGAGAGGGGCTGTGTGGTGGGGTGGTTGCCCGCTCCTGCCCTTCAGGAGCAGGAGAACAGCCCAGGAGAGGGCTGTGGCTGCGGCAAGAAGCCTAGGCTGATTGGGGGAAGTAGGCTCAGCTGTGGCCAAGCCCCAGTCAGGCCCAGCTGGCCCCTATAAGAGGCAGTGAGCCAGGAGCCCACTCAGTCTCCCTCTGTCTGTAGAGGGAGAAGGGCCTGACTGCTGC
Organism: Gopherus evgoodei; assembly: GCF_007399415.2. Lineage (NCBI taxonomy): Eukaryota > Metazoa > Chordata > Testudines > Testudinidae > Gopherus > Gopherus evgoodei. The sequence goes on along the minus strand of NC_044344.1, from coordinate 11,712,372 downwards.
AGGACTAGCAGGAACCTAGATTGGGAGCAGGGCTGGAGAAGGGCCAGAGGGGCTGGGAGCTCCAGCCTGGAAAGCCCCAGGCTCTAGGCCTGCTGACAGGTCTATTAGGTACAGGGTTGCAGGGGACAGTCCATGGGTAGGCAAAGGCAGCAGGTCCAGAATCCCCTTTGCCTATGATGAGTGGCTTATACTGCAGTCTGCCCCAGTGATCGGGGGCTAGATGGGGGCTGGCAGTAGTCTAACCCTGAGGCAAAGTAGGGATAGTGGGTGGGGGTTCCCCTGGGAGGGGGAGACCCTGAGTCTGAGGGGGTTCTGCAAGACTGGTGGGGGGCAGAAAGCCAGTGAAGGGGCACTGGCTCCTGGGAGGGACACAGGGGCCAGAGTGAGGTAAGGCAGCCTGGCTGGAAAATGAGCTAATTCCCAAGGACGACCAGCAGGAGGTGCCGCAGGGGTGAGTCCCGCACACTTACAGGCTGGCTGCCCCGCAATCCTGTTCAAGGCCCTAGGTACATACTCGGGGTGGCTAGCTCATCCTTCTGCCCGTGGCACTGCAGCTACACAGCTGTTTCGAGGATGCTGGTTTGACCATAGCTAGTATGTGTGTGTCTACCCCAGCTGGAATCCCACCTCCAGCTGCAGTATAGATGTGCCCTCAGGCGCTGCGCTGGGAGCAATGGGCCTGCTCTGGAAAGCCTAGGAGAACTTCCCTTAACCCTCTAGTTTCCTTCTTGCCATATTCATGTAACTTCCAAAGAGCCCAATACAGGCAGCTCCCCACATGTCCCCTGGGCATAGGGCTGTGTTCTCTACTATGCACATTGGGAGGACTTGCTATTCCTTGGGCCTGGATAAGGACAGCACCTGTATGGGAATGTCCTTCAAATCCTACTCTGCTGTCCTCCATCATGCTCCCCTGTGCTGGGAAGCCCACAAACACTCAGCACTGGTTGGGCCATTGGTGAGCTGTGACTGCTGCTTGTCCTAGGGACCAAGGTTGTCTCAAAGTTATGCTTCCCCCGTCTGTCATGTCCATGCATGTTTGTGCAGTGCCTGGCACAATGTGGCCCTGATCCCTGAATAAGGCCCCTGAGATCTCTAACAATAATGAACTGTGAGGTCTTTTTGATCTGGGTGGCTTCACCAGTTCTCTGGTCCTTCCTGGGCTGTTGCCACTGGGATGAGAAATCGACACTATGAGTCAGGTTTATTCTTAGCGTAGGCTTGGTTATTTACCAAGAATGGACACAGAGTCCAGCTTCCCTGAACACAATAGAGGCAGATAGTTTCGTTGCTCAGAGATCCTAACGCCTGCTCGTCCAGCAGACTCTGTGCCCGGGAAGCTATGTCTCTCTGCTTCGTCTCAGAGTCACGCTCACAACTCTGTCTCTGGGCTTTCTGCCTGCGACTGAGACAGACTGCCAAATGAATATCCTAGCCCCCGTGTTTGCCATCTGGAGAACCCCTCTGGCCACTCTGCCTAGCTCTGATTTGCTGGGCAGCCTGGAGCCTTGGGTGGCCACCACTGTCTGAAGCTGTTTTTACTATGTAAAAGGGCTGGCTTGTTCCTTGTACTGAGCCCAAAGACGGGTGTGTAGCAGCCATTGGCTTTCAAGAGCTCTGTGATTTGTCTTTGGAGCCAAGACATCTTTGCAGGCAGTTATCAGCACCTTTTTGCAAAACGACAATTTTTTTTTTTAGCATCCTCCTCAGCCCCCAACCTTCCCACCCACTCCAACCAATTAACCTCAAAGATCACCAAGCAAGGAACATTTCAGCCAAGCTGTCAGTTATACCCTTCAGTCCTGATCCCAGTGAAATGGATCATAGAAATGTCGGGCTGGAAGGGACAGCATGAAGTCATCTAGCCAGCCCCCTGCGCTGAGGCAGGACCAATTAAACCTAGACTGTCCCTAACGAGGGTTTGTCCAGCCTGTTCTTCAAACCCCGCAAAGACGGGGATTCCACAACCTCCCTTGGAAGCCTGTTCCAGAGCTTCACTGCCCTTGTAGTAGAAAGCTTTGTCTAATCTCTCACCTAAATCTCCCTCGCTCCCTTGAAGGGGAGTTTGCCCCTTGATCTCAATGGGGACTGAATTTGGCTGCCAGTCATGAAGGTGGATCTTGATGGTTGAGAGGAGCTAGAGAAGGAAAAAGTGTCCATGGAGCCTTGTAGATAAACTTTAATGCCCAGTTCTGCACCCCCACTGAAACCAGGTCCTGGGCAAAGCGGTAAGGGAGGCTGGTGCACCCTTTCCCACTGAAGAAACACGAAGCCTGTCTGATGCAGGGCAGCAAGAGGCAAATGTATTGTACTGCTGAACAAGTCATTAATACGGGCCATCGGAGGCTGGAGCCTATTAAGGAGAGAGTCCCCTAATAGGACTCAATTAGGAGTCTGTACAGAGCCATAAGGCAAGGCACAAAAGCCACGCTCAGTGGCCCCCCAAATCCTAGGCGTGCTGCACTCAGCTACCATCTCGGCTTTGCAGTGCGAGTCGCTGAGGCTAATGTGCAGGGGGAGGAGGCGGGGGATGTTCAACCTGTTTACTTGTATTGCACGGAAGAGCTGTCGGAGATGGGGCCTGTTTTATAGCCGGGCTTACAATTAATGAATGATGAAGGGAGAGTCTTGCCAGGAGCGTGCTGGAATTTTGCAAAGGTCAGCTTATGGCAGCAAATACGCTCGCCGTGCTGCACAGCGCTTACCGGTGTATCAGCGTTTTCCTTCCTGACCCCCGTTTCAGGGGCTTGTCACACAGCCATGTAAACAGCCTCGAGGCTGCTGCCTGGCATGCCAGGTCTGATCCTAGCACAGCACCTTTGCTTCTCGTCTTTGCTGAAGACTCACCGACCATTGGGGTGCTCCCAGCAGAACGCACATGGGGGTCACTTGAATCAAAAAGCTTCGCTAGTAAATCTGAAACTTTACAAGTGAAGGGTCCATACTTGGGCTCTGGGGACTAAGGCCTGAGGTGTTCCAGTCCATATTAGTGACTAGGGCCCTGGGTACTGGGGTCCATATTGTGGGGCCAGTGTCCTGGGTACTGGGTCCGTACTGGGGACCGGTGTCCTGGGTACTGGGTCCGGACTGGGGACCTAGGTACTGGGTCTGTATTGGGGACTGGTGTCTTGGGTACTGGGTCCATATTGGGGGGCCGGTGACCTGGGTACCGGGTCCGTATTAGGGATTGGTGTCCTGGGTACCAGGTCCATCCTGGTGGCTGGTGCCCTGTCTCCCAGGGTCCATACTGGGGCTGGTGCACTTGGATGTTGGAGCCAAGAGCACACTCACAATGTGCTCTATTCGGAAGGCAGGGAGCTTGAGGAAAGGAGGAACAGGGCAGCCACAGTGTCACCCCAGCCAGCTCTTTGCTGTAGTGACCTTGCCTGGGCAAGCGAAGGGCAGAAGCCGGGGAGTGATGTTCGTGCTCTGTGCTCCTCACAGGGGTCGAAAGGTGTTCTCCAGTCCCCACTTCACACTCTCTTCACCCCTCACGCACACAGACAGCAAAGAACCAGGGTTCATTCCCAGATGGGACAAGCCAGTGTTTAATTCAGTATTTCACTCTCTTAATAGTTCATTCCCAAATTTACCAGGCTAGTGTTCAGCCATTACCTGTCCCTTCCTCCGTGGATGTGCCGAGACACAACTGCACCCTGCAGGAGCCCATGGGTTAACCACTGCTGCTCGCTGAGCTCAGCAAGCCAGCTACATCCTCTGCAATGCAGAGATCAGCCCTGCCCTGCCCCCGCCCCCGCCCCATAGCAATGTGTCTCCTTCAGCGCAGCAACGCTCACTCCCTGGATAGCGCCCCAGCAGAGGCTGGGCAGCCCGTGCCAGCTCTGGCTCCTTCACTGAAACAGCCCCCGTCCCCAATTAACCTGGTGAAAACTCAGATGATACTAAAATCCTCATTGGCTCTTCACTGATATCTTTTTAGCCAGCTCTAAGCAGCTGTGCGGGGTTCAATGGTGAGGGTCGTAGTAAGAAACAGGCGTGCCATTAAGTAGCTGCTAGAAAGGTAATTTTTAACCCATACTAAAACAGGTGGATCTTTCCCCCGCCTAGTGGCTACTCCATGCATAGGGACATATGTGCCTGCTACTGCATCAAAGCTAATTGAACAAGATCATGAAGAATAGGGCCATCAATGGCTATTAGCCACAATGGTCAGGGGCACAGCCCTATGCTCTGGGTGGCCCTAAAGCTCCAACTGCCAGATGCAGGGACTGGACGACTCAGGATGGATCATTGCAAATGATCCTGTTCTGTTCATTCCCTCTGAAGCATCTGGCACTGGCTACTGTGGAAGACAGGACACTGGGCTAGATGGACCATTGGTCTGACTCAATATGGCTGTTCTGATGTTCTGATCTGGTTCTTCCAGGTGCTCAAAGGTATTTAGGTGTCTGAGTCCCACTGATTTCAAGTGGAGTTAGGCATTTAAATACCCTAGTTCATGTTGACAAGGCGCCACTTCAGTCCTTCACCAGTCAGGGCTGGTTATACAGTTATCCCGACGCTGCTTTCCTAACACAACAAATAGAACGTGCCAGCTTCAGCACCGTGCCGTGGGCTTCTTTCCCTGCATGGGTATAACCCCCAGACAGCAGCTTTGCTTGTCGACAGTTCGTAACCAGGGAGTTTAATGCAGAACAGGATTTAGTGGTGACATGCTCGGCATGCTGCAAGAAATTGCACACCAGCTGCTGGCAATGGACATTTGTTCACGATCGAACTCCTGTGCATTCTGATCAACAGAACTCACCAGGCCACGTGCGATAGTGACATCTGGTGACTTCCAGTCCTGTAGCGTGGGACAGAGTGTTAGGGAATCTGATTGAGCTGCCGTGCCCTTTCTGAAGTCACAGCCTGATTTCTGCAGTTTGATCAGTCAGAGAGAAGGGGTTTTAAATGGTTTGAACTGTCCCAGTAAGGCCTTAGTCATTTACACTAAAGATCTGCACTGTTACAGGGTGACCGCATTTCCCTCTGCTGAATATGGGACACCTGGTAAAATTACTCGCATTCAGGCGAGATCAACGACAATCAATCAGAACTATACAGGTCAAACGTTCAAACTAACATCAAGTTGACTGAACTCCTGTTCTGTCTTATCTTTAAGGCTTTAGGGCTCGCACGGGGAGAGGTGACACACCCACCCCTACCCCCCACATAGGGAGAGGTGACACACACACACACTCCCGTACACTTCTCTCACACGAGGCGGGAGCAGGTGACCAACTGACCTGGCCGTCCCTGCTGTCCATGCCTGGCTGGGCCGCCAGGACGGACCCACCTCTCCTGGTACCTGGTGCCACGTCTTCCTGAGGCAACATGCGTGTGGGGGGAGACATCAGGTCTCTCTCTCTCTCTCTCTCTCTCTCTCTCACACACATACCCACACACACACCCACACACCCCCGCCGGATGCCTAGCAGCCCTACCTGTTCGGCCATAACTGGGTGCTGCTAGCCCCAGGCTCCCCCTTATCCACTCTGTCCTCCTGAGCCCCCCTATGCCTCCCAGAAACTCCAGAGGGGGAGCGCCCTCTATGCAGGCCCTTCTGCCCCATGGTTCCTTCCACAACAGCTGCTAAGGGCTGGAGGAACCAGCGGGGCATGTCTGACAAACACTGGGACTTCGAATGTCCCCGGAAGACTTACAGATTGCCTGCGACAGTGCTCTTAAGAAATAAGGGGTGGTCCTGAGGAAACTGGGAACCCAGTTCCCACCTGACTCCAGTAACAATCCCTCAGACGGCTGGGAGGAGACAGGCGACGTCCTTCCCCTTTGGTAGCCTCCTTTGTATCTGCTGCCTCTTTCCCTTGATAACCCCACCCAGGATTGGGAGGAACCTCCCAATCCCTTACATGACAGAATGGCCTTGCCAGGGTCCCCATCCACCCTGTGCCACCAGCTGCTCTGCAAATTGTCTGAATTTATTCTCCTAGCAGGCCTGGCCTTTGCTGTGAGGGGATCTGATGGACTGACAAGGAAGAACCCTAGCTCCAGCTGGCCTTTCTGTCCCACTCTGAACAATGCCCAGAGCAAAAGCGCAGTGGGAGGTCTCCAGGCAGGGCCCTATGACTGGCACTAGCAGGGGCCAGGGGATTGCCACCCCGGGGGATTGTATCTCTCCACAATGTCTTATTCCCATTGACGACTGCAGTTATTTTCCTCTGTGTGTAGCCTCTTCTCCTTACTGAGGGCAGATCTTCTCCGCAGCCAGCCCGGAGGGAGATTTGCATCTTGTCACTGGGCTAGCTCTCTGGAATGAATGGTGCCCCCTGTAATTCAGCCCATCTGTTAGAGAGCTAATTCCTTCACTCTCACCCTTCCCTGGTCCTTCTCGCATGAACAGAGAGCAACAATACCCAAAGTCCAAAAGTGCAAACAATTTGATGTATATTGGGGTGAACTTCCAGCAAGCTTAAATTTAAGTTCCTTTTCCTTATTTTCGAATCCCAACTTACTTCCTGTTTTCCCCTAATTTATATAGTAATATTTTCAGCTCTACCTTAACCAATCATTCTACTAAAATTTACCTAACCAATCCTAACGTATTGTAACATAATTAGCTAACCAATTATATCCCACCACCTTTATTAGTTTACATCTAGCAAAATTACTTACACAGCAGACAGAAACAATCACAGAAGCAGACAGAGACCATGCAAATAAACATACAAAACAATACAGAAGTAAGGATTTCACAACTACTTCTATACAGGCATAAGGGTTCTCCAGCTGTGTCTATTGTTAAGTGAGTTCTTACCAGACAGAAAACTATCAGACTAAATTTCTAGGCTCTTTCCTTTCTCTGGAGTTGATAGATTGAATCACCTTCCAAACAGCCCCAGATTGCCTCATTTTAATATGACTAGTTTGGAATGTGAGGAGGTGACCATACACTTCCCGGTTTACGGCTGCTAAAGAACCAGGCCTCAGACTGTCACAGTAAGATAAAGCCACTACACAGTGATTTTGATTCTTTTTATACCTCTATAACTAGCTAAGTGATAAGAATACACCTAAATTCTTAAAGTATAGGCCTTTGCTGACAGGTCTGAATATCTATATCCTAACACCATCCATCTCATGTGTTATTGGCAACGGAACCATCGTTGAGAGCAGGAAGCTATCCAATATCCTGGCCGGGCAGCCAATAATTAAATTATCTTTGGGTCTGATATACTTGATAAGGGGCTCCTCTTCCAGACTGTCCCCACGCTGCTCCTTTCCTTTTCCCCCAGCTTTGTGCATATTCATTGCAGCTGGTCCTGGGGGTCAGCCTGAAATTCAAGGCTCCAAGGTGCAGATAAAATCACAGAGCCTGGGACCTTCTCTCTGTCTACTTCCATAGCCCCCACTATAGCATCTCAGCAGGGCAGTGCTATTATCCCCATGGTACAGATAGGAACCTGAGGCATAGAGGGGCAAATTGACTTGCTCCTGGTCACACAGGAAGTCTGGTAGAGGAGGGATTCGAACCCAGGTTTCCCTAGCCCTAGGGTGGCAGCGAGCCATTGGACCATCTTTCCTCACTGCTAGAGGGGGGGAAATAATGGATTTTGCAATTTGCTGGCAATTAAAAAAAAAAGTTGGGTCAAACTGAAAACTTTTTTTTTTTAATTTTCAGCAAATCGAAAAATAAAAATACATTCATTCTGGGTCATACAAAATGTTTCATTGGACCCAAAAGGAGAAATTTCGTTTTGATTTTGAGCATTTTTTCAATAATTTAAAACAAGTTCATAAAATTAAAGAAAAAGCTGTTTCAAATCAAAACCTTTCTTTTTTTTGATTTTTTTATAGATTTGTAATTTTTTTCTTTTACTAAAATAATTTGGCAAAATCAACACAAACGTGAAATATTCTGGTGTTGCTGAATCTGCATTTTTCACCCCCAAATGTGTCACAGCTCTACTCATAGACTCATAGACTCATAGGTCAGAAGGGACCAATATGATCATCTAGTCCGACCTCCTGCACAAGGCAGGCCACAGAACCCTAGCCATACACTTTTATAACAACCCCTAACCCAGGACTGAGTTATTGAAATCCTCAAAATTGGTTTGAAGACCTCAAGCTGCAGAGAATCCACCAGCAAGCGACCCATGCCCCACGCTGCAGGGGAAGGTGAAAAACCTCCAGGGCCCTTGCCAATCCGCCCTGGAGGAAAATTCCTTCCCGACCCCAAATATGACGATCAGCCAAACCCTGAGCATGTGGGCAAGACTCACCAGCCAGCACCCAAGAAGGAATTCTCTGCAGTAACTCAGTTCCCATCCCATCCAACATCTCCCCGCAGACCATTGAGCAGACTTATCTGGTGATAATCCAAGATCAATTGCCCAAATTAAACTATCCTATCATAACATCCCCTCCATATACTTATCAAGCTTAGTCTTAAAGCCAGATAAGTCTTTTGCCCCCACTACTTCCCTCGGAAGGCTGTTCCAGAACTTCACTCCCCTAATGGTTAGAAACCTTTGTCTAATTTCAAGTCTAAACTTCCTAATATCCAGTTTGTACCCATTCGTCCTCGTGCCTACATTAGTACTAAACTTAAATAAGTCCTCTCCATCCCTAATGTTAACCCCCCTGATATATTTATATAGAGCAAGCATATCCCCCCGCAGCCTTCTTTCGGCCAGGCTAAACAAGCCAAGCTCTTTGAGTCTCCTTTCATAAGGCAGGTTTTCCATTCCTCGGATCATCCTAGTAGCCCGTCTCTCTCTCTAGCCCTTGAGCAAATGCACCACCCTACAGACTAAGTTAGTTTTCGCTGGTTGGGTTAAATATACGAACTGAAGGCTGCAGGCTAGAAATCATTTTAAAAATATGTTTATAAAAGTCCGTAAATCTCACAAGGCCATAAAGCCAGAGGATGGTAGCAGCTTCCATTTACTACCAAGCTTGGGCTGCCAGCCAGCTAGCATTAATTTAGATTTTCATGGCCTCCTATCCAATGCACCAGGCGTCTTTGTCATGTATTAAAAATACAGAGATTAAATGCAGCAGCATCCTTGAAAAGTTAAAAAAAAAAAAGCTGCATATCTCCATAACACATTTCCACTCCCAGGTCATCCTGTCTCCACAGATGTTTGATATAATTCCCTCTGCTTTGCAAAGCTCTGCTGCTCCATGTGACGTGAGTTTACCCATCTTCCTTTAGTCCGTATACTGCATGATCAGAGTGCCAGGGCTCTGCCAACATAATGAACTGTGGATACAAAGGGGGGAAAAGCACGCGGGTCACAGGGGAGGAATTAAACCTTGCATCTTCAGTAAGTTCCTTTAGCCCACAGTAAGGAACAGACTGTTATAGTTCTTGGGCCCAGCCACAACTGGGATAAATGATCACACTCACTGAGCCTTGTCTACATTACAGAGCCATGGCTGCAGTGCTTCATTTATAACGAAAGAGGTGCCGGAGCTCAAGCTGCTTGTTTTTTCACATTTATAATTGATGCAGCAAGCACAGAAGTGCCTGGCCTATGAACTGCCAAGCCTAGAAGTGCCGGGGCTCAGCCTACAGTGTCCAACTTGGTAATATTTAAAAACCGGACACTCCAGCAGGTGTGCCAGAACCTCCCCTGTGTCACCTGTTCCCCTGAGGCCCCACCCCTGCCCCATCTCTTCCCCTCTGTGGTTTGATAGACTCATAGATTTTAAAGTCAGAAGGGACCATTATGATCATCTAGTGTGACCTCCTGCACAATGCAGGCCACAGAATCTCACCCATCCACTCCTGTAGCAAACCCTTAGCCTATGTCTGAGTTATTGAAGTCCTCAAATTGTAGTTTGAAGACCTTAAGCTGCAGAGAATCCTCCAGCAAGTGACCCATGCCCCATGCTGCAGAGGAAGGTGAAAAACCTCCAGGGCCTCTGCCAATCTGCCCTGGAGGAAAATTCCTTCCCGACCCCAAATATGGCAATTAGTTAAACCCTGAGCATGTGGGCAAAATTCACCAGCCAGATACTCAGGAGAGAATTCTCCATAGTAACTCAGATCCCACTCCATCTAACATCCCATCACAGACTACTGGGCATACTTACCTGCTGATAATCAAAGATCAATTGCCCAATTAATAGCCAAAATTAGGCTATCCCATCACACCCTCCCCTCCATAAACTTATCAAGCTTAGTCTTAAAGCCAGATATGTCTTTTGCCCCCACTATTCCCCTTGGAAGGTTGTTCCAGAACTTCACTCCCCTAATGGTTAGAAACCTTCGTCTAATTTCAAGTCTAAACTTCCTAGTGTCCAGTTTATATCCATTTGTTCTTGTGTCCACATTGGTACTAAGCTTAAATAATTCCTCTCCCTCCCTAATATTTATCCCTCTGATATATTTATAAAGAGCAATCATATCCCCCCTCAGCCTTCTTTTGGTTAGACTAAACAAGCCAAGCTCTTTGAGTCTCCTTTCATATGACAGGTTTTCCATTCCTCGGATCATCCTAGTAGCCCTTCTCTGAACCTGTTCCAGTTTGAATTCATCCTTCTTAAACATGGGAGACCAGAACTGCACACAGTATTCCAGATGAGGTCTCACCAATGCCTTGTATAACGATACTAACATCTCCTTATCTTTGCTGGAAATACCTCGCCTGCTGCATCCTAAAACCGCATTAGCTTTTTTAACGGCCATATCACATTGGCGACTCATAGTTCTCCCGTGATCAACCAATACTCCGAGGTCCTTCTCCTCCTCTGTTACTTCCAACTGATGTGTCCCCAATTTATAACTGAAATTCTTGTTATTAATCACTAAATGCATGACCTTGCACTTTTCACTATTAAATTTCATCTTATTACTATTACTCCAGTTTACAAGGTCATCCAGATCTTCCTGTAGGATATCCCAGTCCTTCTCTGTGCTAGCAATACCTCCCAGCTTTGTGTCATCCACAAACCTTATTAGCACATTCCCACTTTTTGTGCCAAGGTCAGTAATAAAAAGATTAAATAAGATTGGTCCCCAAAACCGATCCCTGAGGAACTCCACTAGTAGCCTCCCTCCAGCCTGACAATTCACTTTTCAGTATGACTCGTTGTAGTCTCCCCTTTAACCAGTTCCTTATCCACCTTTCAATTTTCATATTGATCCCCATCTTTTCTAATTTAGCTAATAATTCCCCATGTGGAACCATATCAAATGCCTTACTGAAATCAAGGTAAATCAGATCCACTGCATTTCCTTTGTCTAAAAAATCCGTTACCTTCTCAAAGAAGGAGATCAGGTTGGTTTGGTACGATCTACCTTTTGTAAAACCATGTTGTATTTTGTCCCAATTACCATTGACCTCAATGTCCTTAACTACTTTCTCCTTCAAAAATTTTTCCAAGACCTTACATACTACAGATGTCAAACTAACAGGCCTGTAGTTACATGGATCACTTTTTTCCCCTTTCTTAAAAACAGGAACTATGTTAGCAATTCTCCAGTCATACGGTACAACCCCTGAGTTTACTGATTCATTAAAAATTCTTGCTAATGGGCTTGCAATTTAATGTGCCAGTTCCTTTAATATTCTCGGATGAAGATTGTCTAGGCCCTCCGATTTTGTCCCATTAAGCTGTTTGAGTTTGGCTTCTACCTCAGATGTGGTAATAACCACCTCTATATCCTCATTCCCATTTGTCATCCTTCCATTACCCCTAAGTTCCTCATTTGCCTTATTAAAGACTGAGGCAAAGTACTTATTTAGATATTGGGCCATGCCTAGGTTATCCTTAACCTCCTTTCCATCCTCATTGTTTAGCGGTCCCACTTTTTCTTTCTTTTTTTTCTTCTTATTTATATGGCTATAGAACCTTTTACTATTGGTTTTAATTCCCTTTGCAAGGTTCAACTCTACTTGGCTTTTAGCCTTTCTCACTTTATCCCTACATGTTCTGACCTCACTAAGGTAGCTTTCCTTGCTAATCCCACTCTTCTTCCACTCCTTGTAGGCTTTCTGCTTTTTCCTAATCACCTCTCTGAGATGCTTGCTCATCCGGCTTTGGTCTACAACTCCTGCCTATGATTTTTTCCCCTTTCTTGGGATGCAGGCTTCTGATAGTTTCTGCAGCTTTGACTTGAAGTAATTCCAGGCCTCCTCTGCCTTTAGATCCACAAGTTCTTCAGTCCAATCCACTTCCCTAACTAATTTCCTTAATTCTTTAAAGTTAGCCCTTGTGAAGTCAAAAACCCTAGTCCCAGATCTATTTTTGTTTATCCTTCCATCTAGTTTGAACTGAATTAGCTCATGATCACTCAAACCAAGGTTGTCCCCTACAACGATTTCTTCTATGAGGTCCTCACTACTCACCAAAACCAAATCTAAAATGGCATCCCCTCTTGTTGGTTCTTCAACTACTTGGTGACGAAATCCATCAGCTATCACATCCAGAAAAATCTGAGCCCTATTATTGCTACTAGCACTTGTCCACCAGTCTATATCTGGGAAGTTAAAGTCTTCCATAATCACACAATTCCCATTAGATGTTCAGCTGCATGTGTGTGTTCTCTCTGTGTGCTATCTCAGCTCTGCGTAGACAGCTGGCATGGCAGACCATGAGTGAACTGCCCAATGACCACAAGATCCATTAAGGGACGAAGGTGCCCAGCCAGGTTTATTGTTGAGGAAGCATGGTAGTAGTACCCCACAGAGTCTACTGGACCACTAATACATATATGCCTGTGACAATGGACCGGCTCTGTGAATGGCAGGACTTTCCACTCATCCCTAAGGCCAGACAAATATATTACCTCTGAGATACATCTTTATACCCCGATACAAACAAGTTATGTACTGCACCTCTGACATATCATGGTGCCACCCATTGCCTCGTACATGTTGGTTTGGTCAAAACATCTCTATCCATCATGCTGCCGTCCTGACCTTATGTTCAGGATGGGTCAGTGTGTTCCTGTTATCTTTGGGGTTGTTCTAGTATCAGGGTGTTCTGGAACCACCCTTCAGGAATGTATTTGCAAATATATTCTTGTACCTAGCACTACTTAGGAATATATGTTTCTGCAATATCAGCCCTGTGCTTGCCAAATTGTCTCTTGCTCACAACTTAACTTTGCTTTATATCAGCAAAGTTTTGACTACTTTAGCCCAGGCCTCAAGCCTCATACCAGGCATCTGATACATGGGCTTATGTTTCAGGACCTCTTAGTACACCTCCAAGGCCCCAACCCCATCTACTTCTCTTCTCCATCCACCCCATTGCTTGCTGCTTTTCTCCTCTCCCCTCTCCCCTGGCCTAGGTCAGGAGGGATTCGCCCGCAGAGCTGGGTCTGGGAGCTGCAGTCACATGATACAGGTAGGAAGTGGCCCTGGATAAGTAGGGGCTGGCATGGGTGATGAGCCGGTGCCTCCCTGCCTCTCCTGCCCACAGTAACCAGACATTGGATGTTCGGTCAGTAGTTCTGCCAGTAGGGCTCTTGCTTGGGGTTCAGGCTCTGGGGTGGGGCTGGGGATGAGGGGTTTGGAGTGCAGGAGGGTGCTCTGGGATGGGACCGAGGGATTCAGAGGGTGGGAGGGGGATCAGGGCTGGGACAGGGAGTTGAGGCCCAGGAGGGGGTCAGAGGTGCAGGATCTGGGCAGCACTCAACTCAAGCAGCTCCTGGAAGCAATGGCATGTCCCCCTCTGGCTCCCATGTGGAGGTGTGGCCAGGAGATTCTGTGTGCTGCCTCATCCGCAGGCGCCTCCCCCGCAGCTCCCATTGGCCATGGTTCCCAGCCAATTGGAGCTGCAGAGCTGGTGCTTGAGGCGGGGACAGCATGCAGAGCCCCCTGGCTTTCCCTACACATAGGAGCCAGAAAGGGGACATGCTGCTGCTTCCGGGAGCCGTGTGGAGCCATGGCAGGCAGGAAGCCTGCCTTAGCCCTACTGCGTGGGTGACTGGACTTAGACTCATAGACTTTAAGGTCAGATGGGACCATTACGATCATTTAGTCTGACCTCCTCCACAACGCAGGCCACAGAATCTCACCCACCCACTCCTGTAACAAACCCCAACCTATGTCTGAGTTACTGAAGTCCTCAAATCGTGGTTTAAAGACCTCAAGGTGCAGAGAATCCTCCAGCAAATGGCCCGTGCCTCATACTGCAGAGGGAGTCGAAAAACCTCCAGGGCCTCTGCCAATCTGCCCTGCGGTCTATGGTGCCAACCAGAGCCACCAGGGTCCCTTTTTGACTGGGTGTTCCAGTCGAAAACTGGACACCTGACCCCTCTAGCTCAGCCCTGGCAAGGCCCGGCACACATTAAACTTGACTGGTACAGCTGTGTGGGCAGAGCCCCCTCATGGAGGTGCAGCATAAGCCATAAAAAGCTTCCCACCTCCTACCTCACAAGGTCCTAGAGCCTGGGCTCCAGCCAGGCCTGAATGGCTACACCACAGTTAAACAGCCCCTGATCCCAAGCCCCTTAGCTCAAGTCATTTGCCACGAGCCATCCATGGGTTTTTAATTGCATCGTAGACATACCCTGAGAGGTGATAGTAGTAGCAAGGTCTAACCACTAGAAGGGGACAGAGAGCTGCCCTGTGTTAGTGAGCGTTATCCTGCTCCTGCTAAACCACAAGAGCTGATGTAATAAGCAGCGCAGAAGATGCCATTTGCTGCGCATAACAAGCTTTGGCTGGACCCACAGACCTACGCTACATATTCTTGAGCATCATCTGTTGGCCCCATAATCAATTAACTGACTATTCACTATGCGCCGAGCTAGAGCCCTCTCATCACAACTGGGACTGCAAAAGGCCACAAGGCATAAGGAGGGGATCGAAGGCACGAGGGAGAGGGGAAAAGCCACCAGAGCTTGGCAGAATAAAAGTTCAGGGTGCCCCAGCCAGCACAAAAATCAATTGGCTATCAAGTTCTGAAGGTTCTTCGAACAGCTGACCCTGAAGAGGCAGCTGAAGAGCTGTTGGAAGCTTTTTTGGAGATCTGCTAGTCCCGATTCGCACCTGTCTAGAAATAGAGATGAACACGAGGCTCCTGGTGACTGGTTCACTGCTGCGTTGTGCACAGGTGAGGACATTGTGTTTGTCAACTATGTCTCCTGGGTTTGGCCATCATCCGCAGGAAGAAAGGTGGGTCTCAAAGCCGTTTAAGAACATGAACAGGGGAACAGGAGAGCCACAAGGGTGGGCAGGACACATATAAATCTAAGGCCTTGCTCAGCAGCTGCAAGATATCCAGTAATATGAAATGCCTGTGATTAGAGAAGAATGGGGAGCATTTTCCTGCAATTTTTGACAACAAATGGAGCACAACTTCTGCAATTTGGTGGCCTTTGGCACAATTTTCCATCGACCCCAGGCATTACCTGTAGTACCTTATCAAGACGATAGCAGAGCAGACAGCTGCAGCTAATGAGCGGAAATTGAACGTTGCAAGGTTGCTGCAGTCCATTTGCACGTCTGAAAACATATTCTGACAGCAAAGGGTGGCTGCCTTCCCGAGCCGCTGAATGCTGAGCCGTAGTGCATCTAAAGAACTAATATTTACTGGCACGCAGCATTTGACAGGCGGAGCTGTCAGTGTTATTCCAAATGTTGTTGCTAACAGCTGGCGGCATCAGGACACTTATTTACGAATCAAAATAAACAAAGGGAAAAATTCAGCTTGGGAGAGTTTAAAAGCAAAGTAAACTTAAAAAAAAATGTTCTGCTCACCAAGCTCGTCGCTGGTTGGCGAAGAGACTGACAAGCCTAGTCAGAGAGCTGCTTTTAAATGGAAAATCGATGCATTTGGGGGCCAAATTTCAGTAGTGCTGAGCACTCACAAGTGGGGCCAGATCAGGGGCGGGCAAACTTTTTGGCCTGAGGGCCACATTGGGTTTTTGAAACTGTATGGAGGGCTGGTTAGGGGCTTCTTGTCTGCACCGGTGCACAGTACTCTGCAACTGAGTACGCCAGGGCCAAGGCCGATGTTCCTATTAGGAATCTGTGAATAAAGGGCGTGCCCTGCAGTTGTGACCCCTCAGCTATTCAGTGGATAGCAGAGTCATAAGAACGGCCAGACTGGGTCAGACAAAAGGTCTATCTAGCCCAGTATCCTGTCTTCAAATTGGCCAATCCCAGGGGCCCCAGAGGGAATGAACAGAACAGGTATCATCAAGTGATCCATCCCCTGTCGCCCATTCCCAGCTTCTGGCAAACAGAGGCTAGGGACACTGTCCCTGCCCATCCTGGCAAATAGCCTTTGATGGACCTATCCTTCATGAACTATCTAGTTCTTTTTTGAACCCTGTTATAGTCTTGGCCTTCACAACATCCTTGGTGAGGAGTTCCGCAGGTTGATGATGGGTTGTGTGAGGAGTCCTGTTCCATGGGGAACATGGTGACATTCTATGGCTCCTTCATGCTTTATAGGCACTGGCCTGTGCTGGGAATGGGTCGTACCAAGCCTCCATCCTCAGGGGATCTCTGGGATCAGCATGGCCTTGGATATGCCGTATTCTCAGAGTGCCTTGGTGGAGAAGGAAGTGCCTCCACTCTAGCCCTGTCTGGAATGCAGCACACAGCCCCCTTCCCTATTTATTGAAATGGCCAGATTTTCCAGATTGCTCAACTCCCATTTAGGCTTCTAAATCCTAGCTGGATTTTCCCAGTGGGAGCTGATGCTGAGCTCTCTGAATTCCCAGTCCCTGAGCTCTTACCCCAATCTGTCCCTTAAGAGCTACACAAGGATTCATTATTATTGTTGTTTTATTCCTTGCCCAAAGCAGCTGGTCCCTTTTCCAGCCATTCCTTTCACACAGCTTTGTAGCATTTCTGCCCACGGCTCAGCATGCGGTGGAAGGATTTGGTTGCTTGGTTCTGATCCGTTAAGTGGACTCCAGTGTAATCGTGTAAAGAGCTGTTCTCCATATGATGCCTTTCCAGCTGCTTCAGCCTGATGCAGGAGCTGAGCCTTCCGCCAGGTTTTTCAGAAGTTTTGAGCATTAGCTGCCAGGTGGAACTAAGCAACAGTTGGTGAATTGGCTGGGATCCCTGGCTCAAACAGCCTGACTCCTCTCTCAGAATGCCTCTGATCAAAAAAGGCCTTATCACCTTCAGGCATCTCAACACCAGCAGGCTTGGACCCTACCGCGCCCTGTCCGGCAAACGGGCCCATCAGGAAAAATGATCTGGCAACAAATCCATTGAGAAGAAACAACCCAAACAAAGGAAGTGAATAAACTCTAAAAGATCCAAATGACAACCCTCCTGCAAGCAGAGCTTCCACCCTGAGAAGTGCCCGAGACTCCATGAAGCCCATGGGCGACTTTGCTATTGCTATTGGTGTTACATGGAAGGCACTTGGATACTGTGCTGATGGGCTGAAGTATATAACAGATGAGCATATATTGAGAGAGAAAGAGAGAGAGAGGGATCCACAGGGATGGAGCGCATAGCCACAGGAGAGTGGCTTCACTGCAGCTCCATAACCATGGGGGAAAATCCCTTATCTTGACCCCCAAGAACTCTTCTCACTCCAGCCAGCTGATTGGGGTACAGGGAGCGGGATTTAGGCCTAGCCATGCTAGACTATCATTATTATTATTAATTATTTTTATTACAGACTGAGACCAGGGCCTCATTGTTCTGGGCACTGTACTGCTATGGGGCAAGTCTGGATGCTAGGGAGTTTACAATCTAAAGAGAGGGGACAGACACAGGGTAGGAGAAAAGAAAGAATACAACCTCCCTCATTTTGGGAGTGTAGTGGGGTGGTTACCCTGCTCCTGCCCTGAAGGGCTTAAAACAGCCCTGGGAGAGGGCTGTGGCAGGAAAAGCAGCTACTAGGCTGATTGGGGAAACAGCCTCAGCTGTGGTCATGGCCCAAACAGATCCAGCTGGCCCTACAAAGGCCAGGGAAGCCAGGAGCAGAGGCAGTCTCTCTTTGCGTTCAGAGAGAGCAGGACCTGGCTGCAGGGAGGTTAACCAGGTATCTGGAGTGGAGCAGGGCTGGGGAAAGGCCAAGGGATCTAGGGAGCTCTGGTCTAGGAAAGCCCCAGGCTGCAGGCTTGGCAAGGTCTATTAGGTACTGGGTTGCAGGGGACAGCCCATGGGTAGCCAGAGGCAGCAGGTCCGAACCCCTTTGCCTGTGATGAGTGGCTGATACTACAGGCGGCCCCAGTGAGCGGGGGCTAGATGGGGACTGGGCAGTAGCCTAATACTGAGGCAAAGTGGGGATAGTGGGTGGAGGTTCCCCTGGGAGGGGGAGACCCAGAGCTGTGAGGGGTTACTGCCAGGGGGCAGCACCCCAGACAACAGGGTGCTGGGTCTGGGAGGGACACGGGGGCCAAGCGGTAGCGGGACACTGGCCTGCAGAGGGCACTCCAATGGCTGGGGAACTAATTCCTGGAGAAGACCAGCAGGAGGCGCTGCTGGGTGAGTCTGTGCCCAGTTACAGGGAGGCACAATGACTCAATCAAGGCCCAACAGCACATGGACTAAGGGTATAAAACAGAACACAAAGACCCCATGCTTGGCCTTTGCTCCTGCCCCCAGCTATGCTACAAGCACAAGGACACTCAGAAGACTCTAACAGAGGAGACTGGCCCAGGTTTCAAGGGTGAAACCTGTGAACTGCAATATCCAGTGGGGTGAGAAAAACTGCTTAATCTAGGTGTTGCCCAGTCTAACAGGGTTGAGAGTTTAGACTGTGTGCTTATATTTTCTTTTATTTTGGTAACTAACTCTGACTTTTTGCCTATCACTTATGAGCACTTTAAAGCTATCTTTTGTAGTCAATAAACTTGTTTTACCGTTTATCTTTCTTTACCAGTGAGTTTGCCTGAAGTGTTTGGTAAATCTGCTCAGGTTCACAAAGGCGGGTGTATATTGATGAAGTGGTGAACCAATTAATAAACTTGCACTGCTCATCTTGTGCAGTGCAAGATGGTATATTCCTGAGGTACAAGGCTGGGAGCTGGGGAGGAGGGAGAGGATTTGGCTGGTGCCTTTCTCTGTGTGATTCGTATGAGGCTCTGGGAGCATTCATGCAATCTCGGTGGGGGGCTCCACATGTTGTTGTGCTGAGTGATCACAGCACCTGGAGGGGGTTGCTGCTTGTCACTAGGAAACATGAAAGTTGGAGAGTGAAGGGGGCACAGTGGTCCCACAGCTCCAGGCTGTACCCTGGGGATCCTGGCATACACGGCTGCAGCAGTATTTAGCTAGCAAGAAAGTTGGGTGAGATCAAATAAAAACCAGAGATACACTGGTCGTTAATATCTTTGAGAAAGGTACGTATTACCATGGTATGAGCAGTTATGGATAATTACCGATGCTCTAAAGTCCATGACCAAACACATAAAGAAGCAAGATTTCCTCCAGACTTGGGGGAAGGCACCATCTCCCCGCTGCTAATGCCAAGTAAGCATTGTGAAGCCAGCTGCAAAGTTACATTTGTGAGTGAAGTAAAAAGGAAGAGTAAGTGAACAGGGGTGTGTGAAGGCAGCCTGGTGCGGGCAAACCACAGAGCCAGCGCCGCGGGGGGAGGGGGAGAAAGCTTATCTGGGAGGGGCACTTGGAAAGGATAGCTTCAAAGGTTGATAAACTATAAGAAGAAGGCCACAGATGCCCTTGGTATTCCCTTTCACTGAGGATCACCCTGGGCGAAGGAGGGGGAGTCATGAAAATCTGAATCCTGATTTAACTGCAAATCAGCAGGCTCTGCCAAAGGACTTAAAGGGTGAGAAACTATTTCAGACAAAGGAGTGTAACCTGTCAGTTATTGTCAGTCTTGTAGAAGCTCGTTATGCTTTCATTTTATTTGTAACCGTTTTTGTTTCCGTTCTTCTTACTCAATACTCACTTGAATCTGTGAACCTCTGTTTTTTGTTAATAGATTTGTCTTTGTCTTCACCATCAATACATTACAGTGCGATACATCAACAGCTAGTTGTGGCTGAGGGGGACAGAGGGTTACAGGGAGTGGGAGATGCTAATAGTCAGGCTATGCTGCAAAAAATGGGTATTCTTAACTTAAATTAGCTAAGCTGGGTTAAAAGAGCAGTGAACACGGCAGCTTGGCTTTTCCCTTGGGTTAGCAGCTGGAGTTAAAGCCTACAGGGCAGCCTGTGGTTGAACTCAAGCTGTTAATGCAAGTTAAAAGCCAAGTCAGTGTGTTTTCGCTGCTCTTTTGACCCAAATCAAAAGCACACCTTTTCTGCAGTGTAGACACACCCTCGGCTTCCTAGATCACAAAGCCCCATGACTGCCATGAAGAAGGGGCAGGCAGAAGGAGCGGTGGAGACAGGCTGCATATCATTCTGTGCTGAAGCTGAAAGGTGCAGAAGCTCCATCCCGCTGCCCCTGCAGGCTTCTGTCACAGGAGAACAGGGACCCTTTAGGGAGGAAGAGGCCTGTGCCCCGGTGATTGGTCAGCTGATCCGTGACTGGTTTTAAAAGAAGGTGCTGGGTGACAGCTGCTTCAGACTAGAGAACCCAGAGAGTGAGGATGCATCAGGAGACCTGGAAGAGAGATCTGAGTTCAGATGGGAGCTGGAGCAGATCCACTGGTGACCCACTTCTGAGTGGGAGACTTGGGCAGTGGTCTCTGGGCAAAAGGAGAAGCTTTTGTTGGGTCAGGGGGAGTCAAGCCCAGAAGCAAGGGGTGGACCCTGCAGCGATGTGCCCTGAGCCAGAGTAGAAGGCAGAATGCTGTGGGGAGCCCTCAGGTTGAAGACCTGAGTGGAGGGATGAGGGTGAAGGCCCAGAACAAGGAATTGGTCCTGGATAGATGTTCCCTGAACAGATGTAGGACTCACCGGCAGGGCTGCTCTCACTGCCTGCGCAGCACGTACCTCAAGGGGACCTCTAGCGGCTACAGGAATACAAATAAATACCCGTCAGGACATGAAAGTGTCACCCATTCTAATATCTGCCCAGGGCTGGTCAGTGAGCTCCATCCAGGCTTGACTGGCATCCATTGCAACTCAGAGAGGGACAATGTGAGAAAAGGCGAAGAGCTGCTGTGCATGCCAGATGCTTTGTCTGTGAGCAGGTTTTCTCCACCAGTAGCAGTGGGCGGCTAGGAAAACTTCCAAGAAGTTAATTAATTTCTTCTCATCAGCATCCACAAAACCAGTAAACAATGTCTGGAGGAGAGAGAACATTGATACGCTGCAGCTGCAGCTCCCCCATAAGTTACTCCCGTAGTTACTTTGTCTTAGAAAAAATGAAATGTCAAATAGAGATAAAGAAAAATATTCTTTTAACGTGGAGTGGGAGCTGAGTTTCAGAAACGTTGGATCCTCAGGTAACAGGGGAAGCTAGAGACAGAGAAAGCTGGAAGTGTCTAGGATTAATTCAGAGTCCAAATGATGTTTCATTTAGTGTATGTTGCAACAATACACGACTGTCAGAAAGAAACAGATAGATGAGCTCAGAATCCACTTGTTTGCTCTGCTAATGTGTCCTTGTCTTCTCTATCTGAGCGCTAGGTAACATACTGTAGGGACCCATCCTGCAATGGTAGCCCGAGGGCTAGATCGGACAGTTCTTTTCTATCTCAAACCACTATCAGGCTGCTAAAGATTCCATATCTCCTATGCAAACACATTGGTGCTTTGCTGTGTCATTGGCAAGATCCTTCACTGAACCGAGAAGCTGCCATGTTTGATGTTTCACCCCATGCAGTTGCGTTTCTTGCTGGACTCTTGGCTAGAGAAAGGGGAGGGGAGGAATGCAATGGATCAGGTGCAGAGCTACACAGAAATCAGCCAGGACACTGCAAACAGTGAGATGCAGGCACCCAGGGGTGCTGGGGGCCAGGAATTCATTGCAGGAAATCTGAGGCTGGAGACAATCCCAAACTGGGGAAGGAGATTCAGAGGCTCTGCTCAGGTCTAGCGTGAAGCACATGGGGCTTCAGAGGCTGAGCTATAGATTAAGCTGCAACATCTACATTGCTCTTGTTAGCCTGGTGGCATGAGCCATGCAAGCCCGAGTCTGTTGATCCAGGCTTGAATCTGTGTCGAAGGCTGAAAGCCAATTACAGCCTCTAGGCCCCGTGATCAGAGCTGGGTGAACAACACAGTTTTTTGGTACACTGTCAGTTTAAAAAAAAAAAGTTCTGGGATCAACCTGAGAACAAAACATTTCAGAAGTTTTTGGCCAATTAAAATGCTGAGGAAAATTTGTTTCAGTTGAAGAAAACGTGTTGTGTAGATTACCAGCTTTTTTTTGCAGGGGATGAGGAGGGGATTATTTCATTTTCGCAAATAATATTGAAGGAAATTTCTAAATGAAAAGTTGCTTCGACCTGAAAAATGAACACATTTATTTTTATTTTTATTTTTTAGAATTTTGGAGGTTTTTTCCCTACAGGAACATCTAGGCGAAACCAACAGAAATTCGCAAAATGTTCTGGAGTCACCAAATTAGTATTTTTCGCCACAAAAAAAAGTGTCAGCCCCCAAATTTCATCCATTTCTACTGTTAATCCAGCACTTTTCCCAGACAGGACCTTGGCTTGATTGGTTATTGTTTAAAGAAAGCCCTAAGAGTATACGCCACCTGTATTAGCAGTCAACCCTGGCAGGTGCAGGAGGGATGTCTTCCCCATTGATTGGGGCTGGGTGCATTGTCCCCTTGTCTTGGGACTATGACCACTCAGGAGAGTCTGTTCTCTCTCTCCCTGTTGCCATTCTTCAGTATCCTCCCTGAGAAAATGAGCGTTTTTGTAGGCCACCCCTGAAGAGGTGTTGGCCCCACGTGCTCCTGGGGGATGAGGAATGGAACTCTGTTTTCTGGGGCTTTCTGACGGGTGGGGAACCATCGGGGGCTGCACACAGTGAATGGTAGAGTTCGTCATGCCAACAGCAATCGGGAATGTGATGTCCCAGAGCATGGGAGGAAATAATGTTCTAGTGCGGGGGTCTTGTGTGTGAACAATTATTACCTTTTTGCTAGGTATCAATTCATTATTGGCCATTTGTTCGGAGGCAGGTTTTGTGCACGCTGGGTGCTGCTGAGAACTTCTGAACATCTGGTGCTACGTGTAACAGTGGGGGCTTGGAAATCTGCAGTGCTGTTTTAAAAATCTGGCTCCGGGTCCGAGATCCGGCCCATTAAAGATCCATCCTCGGAGCTCATTGGGAGTCAATATTCATCGTTTGTTATTCCTTATTCTCCTCTTTTAAATGTTTCAGCTGCCCAGTCGGGGAGCAGAAATGATACCCCATGATCACTCATATCATCAGTAGTGAGTAGTTTAGGTGGGATGCTCCCTGACCCCCCATGTAGGCTGAAATATTTGTCCATAAACCAGCAAATACCTGCCGATAATGAATCTTTTTCCAGAAACTGGGCCTCGGATCGGAAATGATCTGCAGTCAGATAAGGGCTCTGTTTGGCTGAGGGTTGATTTCCAAGGGATAACTCACACTGCTTCAGTCTTGACGTTATTTTCACTTTCAGCTTGTCAAGCCAGTATTGTAAGCACTTTTTCATTAAATTTTAATTTCCCTGTAGAGTGAAATATTAATGAGAATAAGCTTAATACTGTCAATAGGAAACACAGACCCAAACAGATCATTTGCTAATATAATTACTTGGGAGTTTAGTCTATTTTAAGCTGCAGAATTGCTCTGCTGGGATGATCTTGTGTAGATGACAACCATTTTCGGCTGCCTTCCACCTGGGATCTCAGAAAATGTGATGAGTTTAGGGCCGAACCATCAGTTGTCACAATTTCCCTGCTGTGACTGTCTATGTGAATTTGATCTATTGGTCTCTTATTAACACGGTATCTGAGCATTGTGAGGATAAATACAATAAATTAATGTATTTATCCTCACAATGCTCTTGTGAGACAGGGCAGCGCTATTACCCCTGTGTTATAGATGAGGGCCAGAGGCACAGAGACGAAGGGTATCTCTATGCTAGTGTTAGATATCCACGGCTGGCCCGTGCCAGCTGACTGGAGCTCAGGCTTAGGGACTGCTTTATTGTGATGTAGATGGTAAGGGCCAGCCTGCAGCTAGAGCTCTGGGATTAAACAGCCCCTTAGCCTGAGACCCATGAGCCTGAATTAGCTGGCATGGGCCAGCCACAGGTTTTTAATTTCAGTGTGGTATTATCCTAAGCCTGGGCTCTGTCTCAGGTTTGAGCCCAGGCCCCCTTTCCATCCACACACAAATCAGTCTGACTCGGGTCAGCGAGCACTCAGGACCCAGGTCCTAGGATCTTGCTGGGTTGGGTGAGTCAGAGCCCGGGTCCCACTGCGACTTGGGCCCAGGCCCTGTCATTTTGCAGTGTGGATGCAGCTCAAGCCACAGACCTGCTCTGCGTGGTGCAGTGTGGATGGGTTAGCACGGCTGCGAGACCCAGGCCCAGCAATAGGAAAGCCAGGTTTACAGGGCAGTGTGGATGCTCAAGCCAGGTTTGGAACCAGCGAGTCCACAAGCCCGGCTCCCATACAGTGCAGTGTAGGCAGCCAGGGAGTCTGTACCGCAGGGAATTGGCTGTGGGTGGCCCTCGTCCCAGGCTAGCACTCTAACTACTGGACCATCCTTCCTCTTAACACCCAGCATGTCCCATCTTAGTATTTCGAAAGCACCTGGGTCCTTGGCTTTGCTGCTCCAATGCCATCAGGTTCCCATACTCAAGGGCCATGCAGGGCTCCCTACAGTATATGTGCACGGCATTTACATCATGCATCTGCTGCTGAGCGAATGGAGCGCTGAGCTGCGGGGAGACTGGCCCTAAATCCCCAGACCGGTCGGCCAACCCAAACCTTTCCCAGTTCCTTTTCTCCTGTTTCACTCCCCCTACGAGTCAGCCGCCGCACTCCAGCAGACACAGTCACTTGCTTTTAACCCAAATGTCCCATTTTAACAGTATCCTTTTTAATCGCCGCTGCTTAAGAAAATGGAACGGAGTGAATTGCCAGGAGCAGCTTCCTCTGTTGGCTGCAGCTGCTGAAGCACAAATGCAGGGGAACTCCCACTCCATCACCCAAATCACAGCTGACAGGTGTGTTGTGTTATCCTCTCTGGCCACTGCCTCCTGCACCAGCACTTTGTACTAAGGGAGAGTTCTGTTTGTTCTTGACATGCTCGTGTCTGAATTCATTCCCTCAAACACAGCACTGAGCCCTTCGGCCTCTTGGAGGAGCACTGGCTTAACATTACAACTGAATTCCGGGGCCTGACTTTCCCCGCGTATGTGTTGGCTCCTTGCATACTTTGTGCAATCCATTGGGCCAATTCGGCAGGATACTGGCTAGAGTCGATGGCAGGAGCTGCTACAAAGCCTACATAGGTAAGGCTGGGTGGAATTTATACTTAGAGCAGAGTGTGTGTGTGTGGGAGGGGCTTTTTGTTAGCCTTGTGTGTATTATTAATACCTATCTGAGATTTGTTATGACCTGCTCTGCGTGGTGCCGCATTGGGGTATGACTCAGGAGACCCAGGTTCTTCTGCCAGTGACTTTAGGCAAATCCCTCTATTTCTCTGTGCTTCTGTTTCCCCATTTCCTTTGTCTATTAACTTGTAGACTCTTTGGGGCAGGGGCTGGCTTTCACTATGTGTTTGTTCAGTGGCTAGCGCTGTAGTGCCTCCAGCCACTCCCATAATGACAATGATAATAGTACATCACTCACAAACTTCCCGTTGGGGCCAGAATGAAATGGCAAATCAACCCATGTATTGGTGTAGCAGTGTATAAAAATTTTGAAATTTCTCCTCTAACTTTTCTGCTTCGTTCTGAGTTCTGGTAATTGGAAACTGACTCACAAATAGATTGTTGCAAAGACTAACATATGGGCCACCTTTAAGTGCTATTAATATGTTCGTTCTTGAATTATTAACACTGTGAGTCATACTCATTTCTATCTACATCCCAATTGTCACCATCGAATATATTTGCTATTGAATGGGTGCTCCAGAACCTCTACTTTCATTGTAAAAATAGCCCTTATTATGTTCCTGGTCTAATTATGTTCCTAGCTGCAATGAAAACCTTGAAAATGTGACATGAGTGCACCAAATGAGCACATGAGTGCAGTTACTGTAGCTGTAAAGGCAGCCTGAAACAATAGCTCCAAGAGGTATGACCTACCCCATTATTAAAAGTCGGGCTGTTGACTCTGAAACCTAAAGACCACAATCTCAATGTCACCATTGTTGACAGGTCAGCTGCAGTTCATTTCAGCATGAAGATCCAGCTAATGTGACTGGATCCAGTGACTGATGCTGCACTGACATTTGCGCTTTAAACAGTGATTGAATCTCTTTCCCCTGGACCAAGAACACAGTGCATCCTCCTCCAGTGTACAACATTTACAAAATTATACTCCTCGCTTCTGGATGAAACAAACTTCTCTGCTTTTGCCTGTGTGAACCTGTTCCCTATTATATGTGCTTGTGAAGCATGCTGCATAAATGTTGCAGTGTTGCCAACTCTCACACTCTTTGGAGAGGTTTTTAAAATCCCTGCCCCCAGTGTGCCTAACGGAGAGCCCCCACTGAGGTTAGGCCAGGTCACACACACATGTGTCTGTTAGAGGTGAGATTTTTCTTTACTGGTATACAAAGATGCCTTATTTATTCTGGGATAACTTATTCCACTTCCCCCATGGGAATAGTTACACCAACATAATCACTTTTATACTGGTATCACTGTGGCATAGAATGGTTAGTCTAGTCTAACCCCCTGCAGGATTTGTTGGATTTAGGACTATAACAAGGTTTAAAAGAGAACTGGATAAATTCATGGAAGGTTAAGTCCATAAATGGCTATTAGCCAGGATGGGTAAGGAATGGTGTCCCTAGCCTCTCTTTGTCAGAGAATGGAGATGGATGGCAGGAGAGAGATCACTTGATCATTGCCTGTTAGGTTCGCTCCCTCTGGGGCACCTGGCAGTGGCCACTGTTGGTAGACAGATACTGGGCTAGATGGACCTTTGGTCTGACCCAGTACGGCCATTCTTATTTTCTTATGTTCTTAAACCATCCAAGACAGATGACTCTCCAGCCTCCTTTTGAAAACTCCAGTGAAGGCTCTTCCATGACTTCCCTGGGCAGTCTGTTCCATTATCTGGCTTGTCTTACAGCTAGGAAGTTTTTCCTGAGAGTTAACACTTGGGGAATTGCACCACACTACTGTATTGGCATACTTAAAGTTGATCTCAGTTTCCAATTCTTGCCTCAAATATACCACCTCCCACCATGCAGGGCATGCCTGCACTAGGGAATTTAATGGGGGAAAAGTCCCAGTAGAGCTGGCACGGCTTCACTAGCGTCGATGAGAGAGGGTTCCAGCATCTTCCAGCAATGTAATGACACTGGTGCTTGTACAGCTGAAGGATGCTGTTGCAGCCTTGTCTACGCTAGGGCTCTCATAGGCACTATCAGCAGTGCACGTCTTCTCACGTCTACAGAGCACTGCATCGGGTTCTTTCTCAAGGCACTAAATGGTCTGGGTACATGACACGTTACACACTCGGTCCTTGGCAGCTCTGCTCCTCTTTCACAGACAATGGGCCCATTGACTCCGAGAGACTGGATGCAGTGCTCCAGACTGTGGAACTCATGCCCACAGGAACTAAAAGCTACTATAAACTTCAGCCCTTGCTGGTTCAAATGCAAAGGCTTGGGGGGGGGGGTGCAGAGAAGGAGTTTGCAGGAGCCTGTGGAAGTGAGGTACCCAGCTCCCATTGAATTTCAGTGGGATTTGGGTATCTACCTTCCTTCGACTCTGAAAACCCTGGCCAAAACTCCCTCCGTCCGCTGACCTCCCAAATAACAGCATAGCACATGAGGTCAGAATTCTAATGCCCCACATGCCCTCGATCCCACTGGGGAGCATCATGCGTCAGGCTGACAGCTGTCAGTTTATTTTTACTTCCAGGAGGAGCTGTGATTTACCACGGCAACAGACTTCAAAACCTAACAAGAATGTACTTGAGCAGCGTCCCTGGATGACAAGTCAGGTCTGAATCCACCGTGAGTCAGTGCCAGAAGCATAGGGGTGAAGGGGCGTTACGAAGGTCACCCCCTGAGTAAGCAAATGTCCCCTGAGTTACTGAGCTGTGCAATAAGATTCCAAGGTTGTCGCTGTGTCTGTATCTCACGCAGAAGCCTGTTGAGCCAGTATGCGGTGTAGCTGTAGCCATGTTGGTCCCAAGAGATTAGAGAGACAAAGTGGACGAGGTAATATCTATTATTGACCCACTGTTGAGTCAGTGTGAAGCGATGGAAACAGCTACACGTATGGCTCAGGGCTCTATTATTCAGAATATCCTCAGGCTGAAACATCCCTGGGTTTTGTGGTCTGTTACCATCCAGTTTTTAAGTTCCCAGGTAGTTTGACTTTACAAGTGATACCCATGCTTGAGTAAGGCATGTACTGATGCCATGCCAAGAGTCCTGGACCGCTGTGATAGCGGGGGTAACTCGACCAATCACCAACCTTATTCTGCAGCTAATTTGCATGCAATAATTTCATTGGTTGTATGATGGAGACTGCACAGATGGTGGATTCGGTTGGCCCAAATGCCACACCCCAGCACACACCCCTCATTCGCCCCCCTAATAGACACAAATCTCCCTGCACAACCAGCCTAGACACAAATCTATACAACTCTCCCAGCACAACACCATGACCCTCACAACAACACAACCGGCAAACACAATGACACCAAACACACACAGCCCCTTATCGCAGCACGTCCCCCTACTTCGTCACCTGCATGAATCAACACAAATCTCCCCGCACAACACAACCCGTGCACAAGCAGCACACACAGTAACCCCAAACACACACAGCCCCTGCTGCAGCACACACCCATCATTTACTACCTGCGCAAATCTTCCAGCACAACCCTTCAGACACAAATCAGCACAACCGCCCCCACAACAATGCAACTAGCATACACAATAACCTGAAACATAGACAGCTCCTCACGTTGCACCCCCACTTCATTTGCCACCTGCACAAATCCACACAATGCTCTCAGCACAACACAATGACCCTCATAACAACACAACCAGCACACGCAATGGCTGCAAACATCACTCTGAGCCCTAAAAAGTCTGAGTCAGTGTGAAGTAATGGAAACAGCTCCTTTTGTTCAGAATATCCCCAGTTTCAAACCCCAGATTTATGGTCTGGTACCACCCAGTTTTTAAGTTCTCAGTCATTTTTGCCTTTTTTACACACATGAATTTGTGGCTTACAGCCGTGTGACATGGGCTTTCGCTACTACTTACGTCATATTGGCACAGCGTAGCTTGCTAGCTCTTTGGGGCTATTGTCTGCCATCTTTTTGCTCTGTTTGTACAGCTCCTAGCACAACGGAGTTCCGGACCAGGGCTAGAGCTGTACAGAGCTACTGCAACACATTATAATAATAGCAAAAGGCCAGGGAAAATCTTTAGTGTCTCAGCTGACTGTGGCAGAGGGTATCTGCACTGACACTAACTGTCCTGTTAATGACTCAAATCAGATTTTCTCTGCAGCAGATCATAATTATTCGAAATGTGACATTTGTAATAATAGGATTGTCATATCTGCCATGCACCAGGAGTGCCATTAAGAACCCAGAACTCTCTGCTCATAGGATCTGAGATACTGCAGCCTCTGCTGTGCTAACTGCAGACCCCCCCGCCCTGGAGAGAAGCGCTGGCCACTTTTCATCCCAAAGTGCATTACGTACTTGGATGCAGAGTCTCCAAAGGGAGCCCTGGAGCCAGCACTGAAATGCAGCTGCCTCTGGGCTGGAACATGGGCATTTTATAGCAGTGAGGGACAGTCATATTTTTCCTAGCTAGAGCATGTCCATTTGGACCTTGCTCCCCCCCTTGGTCTAGGAAACTTTATCCTGTGGCTGGCCAGCCTGAGAGCACCTAAACACAGCTCCTCTGGGGGACATGTGGATCATTTAGTGCTCTGGGTGCAGCTGTCCTACGTGGGGCCCTCCACCTGGGCCCCAGACCACTTACTCTGTGTTGAGCACAGCCTACCATCAAGCTAATGGCGCCTTATCTCCTGCAGCAGGCCCCTAACGAGAAGTTTGCTCTTTGACTCCGTTAGTCTTCCTGGTATTTTAGTGGGGGTAGAGCAGGGCAGGGCACAAAGCTTTTGGAGACCCCAGCGCCGCTTGATAACCGAGGGAACAGAGGTGCTTTCCTGGCACACAGTTAACTGATTCCCTCCTAGACCAGAGGATATTCAGGGTTAGACCTGGAGAAGCCCAGTGCTGCAGGCAGAATCAGCCTGTCCCTTCATCCTTCTGCCATTTGGGATCTCCGGGACTCATCTCAGTTTTCATCAAAGACAGACGGAAAAGATAGCTCCTCAGCCTTGAAAATACAGCCCAATTGCTAGGGCTGAAAGTTTGTCTCAGGGTTTCCATTTTCTGTGCTCCTCACCCTGTACTGGGCCTCAGGGCCTTGGGAACCCACAGTCAAGAGATTCCCCATCTTGAGGAAGACCCCAGATCAATTGCATCTATGGTGGGCACTGTCACCTAGGCCACCATGGATGGCAATAGCATTGCTTAATGCTTCCTCCCTGCTGCCTACAGCTTTGCTGGCTTCTCTGCCCAATAGCCTGTTTGTGCCCCAGAGGGTGCACACTGGGGGTGGAGCTCTTTTGACAATCTGACCTTTAATGTGCATTGTAATGACAAGTGTTTGCAGTATGTTATTCAGCCACTAGGTGTCTCTATGTGCTGCTAAGAATTTCAGGCAGGATATAGTCCCTGGTAAACGAGGCAGACAAGGCTGGGACTCAAGTTGGGGGAAACCTGCTTGTCTGTCTGCAGCTATTTTCTTTACTCAAGGCTTCATGTTTGAATTGAGCTGAGATTCTGTGTACCATGAATAAGAACATAAGAACGGCTGTACTGGGTCAGGCCAAATGTCCATCTAGCCCAGCATCCTGTTTTCTGACAGTGGCCAATGCCAGGTGCCCCAGAGGGAATGAACAGGTAATCAAGTGACCCATTCCCTGTTGCTCATTCACAGCTTCTGGCAAACAGAGGCTAGGGCCACCATCCTTGTCCATCCTGGCTAATACCCATTGATGGACCTTACCCGGGGTTCTTTCAACCCAAAGCTCTTGGTAACTTTACTCTGTGTGAGGAGGTGTCGGGAAATAAATCAGGGGAGACACGGCCGTCCGACCGATAGATGGCTGGCACAAACAGGACAACACAAGAGTGCTTTCACTTAAAGCTAAACTTACTTAGTCTCAAGCACTTACACACGTCTGCAACGGGTTAGTAAAACAGCTCCAACCCTTGATAATTACCAAAACTGAGTGTGGCTTTCGAGTGATACAGCAGCAGCCCGTCTGCCACCGGGGAACAGAAGATGCATCCAGAGGGAGAGGCCAGTCCCAAAACGAGTCCCATCTGTCTCAAGCTTTTTCCCCTTATTTATACATTAGTAATTAAAGAAACCCTGTTAAGTAAGCAGTTTCAAGCAAGAGGTTCCTTCTGATTATCGATTAACCAGGTGTGGGTTTTTCCAGAACTTGTAGCCTTGAGACCTCAATAGCCATTCCTGGGGCATATCCTACTCTTTGAAAATGCATGTATCAGCAATTTTAACTCAATTCTTATCATGAAGGATGCGGGGTCAAATTACTCTTTCGGTGGCACCCTAAACCCCCTTCCCCTCCTGCCTTGGTCAAGCTGAGACTTGCTTTTAACAGCTTGCTGACTAGGCTGTCTTTAACAATAAGCCATAGTGGTTTCAGGCACTTTACTGGTTTGCCAAAGTCTCCCCGTACACCATGAACTTATCTAGTCCTTCTTTTAATCCTGTAATAGTCTTGGCCTTCACAACAGCCTCTGGCAAAGAGTTCCACAGGTTGACTGTGCGTTGTGTGAAGAAATACTTCCTTTTGTTTGCTTTAAATCTGCTGCCTATTAATTTCATTTGGTGACTCCTTGTTCTTGTGTTATGAGAAGGAGTAAATAACTTCCATATTTACTTTCTCCACACCAGTCATGAGTTTATAAACCTCAATCATATCCCCCCTTAGTCATCTCTTTTCCAAACTGACAAGTCCCAGTCTTATTAATCTCTCCTCACATGGGAGCTGTTCCATACTCCTAATCTTTTTTGTCGCCCTTTTTTTAACCTTTTCCAATTCTAATATATCTTTTTCGAGACGGGACGACCCCATCTGCTCTGGCCACAAGCACGAGAGGGGCTGCTCAGCAGCCAGAGAGGCAGCATAGTCTAGTGGACAGAGCGCAAGATGGAGCCTCAAGGATGCCTTTGAATCCTGTTTCTGAGACTAGCTTGTTCTGTTACCTTAGTCAGATCCCTTACCCTCTGTGTTTGACTTCCTCCATCCAGACAGCAGGGATAAGTGCACTCACCTGCTTCCCCCAGGGGACTGTGAGGATGAGCTAAAACACTTTGATGAAGTAAAGCATGAAAGGAAGCCCTAAGTGTGAAACCCTGGCCTCATCGAGCTCATTAAGGCCCAGATCCTCATTTGGTGGCCAACTCCGCCTAACTACGTTTGAGGATCTGGGCTGTTAAATCCCTTATCTCTGTAGGATCCTGCAAAATCCAGCACAGGAGCTAGCTCAAGAAATACTGTGCTTGTCGCTTACCCTCCTCTGTGCAGCCGTTCCAGTTTGGATAGTTCCACTGCTGAGTCTCTCTGCTGTGTCCCATTTGCTGATATGGATCTTTCCGTGCATCAACAGCGGATTTTTCTCTAACGCACAGTGTTATGCTTTCTGAAATGAAGTCGGCTTCTGGGAGACTTCAATAAACCTCTAAAAGCCTTTCATTAAAAAAGCATAAAAGCAAGAGAATCGGTCCAGTGTTAATGACCCGTAATGGTGCTGGGTGTCGATGGTTCTTATTGGCTTGCTAGGGAGCAAGGAGCAATTACTGGAATGTCTCTACATCAGCCTCGCTGGAGTGTTACTGTCCAATCTGCAGGAGTGACTGTAGCAGCCCTCGGCTAATTGCATCCATGCAGCGCCTGGGTCAAAAAACCAGGGTGCCCATTTCACCACTGATTTAAATAGTGTTAGCTCCGACAGGTGACCAAAACCACCAGTACCAGAGCAGGTTGAAAACACTGTGCCCAGCACGCTCCAGAGGGCTGTGATGCATAGACACGTACGCTGGAACTTTTGCATTGCACTCTGCTTCCAGGGACAGACAGGCAGTAAAAGCTGATAGCGCTTGGTGAAGTGGGGCACATACAAATTGCTGTGTGTGCTCAATTGATCAGTAGCTGAGTGGTTCCTGTGGCCGGATGCAGGTCACTTACAGGCTGGCATTCATCTGGGGCACGACAGTGTCACGAAGGCACAGACCCGAGTGAGGGCATTACAAAGCTGCCTCCCATGGTGGGGCTCCAGAACCCCTTGCCAGTGCTCCTTGAATTTCCCCCCCCCCCCCCCGCTGCATCCAGGTCCCCGCACCAAGGTGCAATGTGTGGTTCTCCTCCCCAGCCAGTCAGCTGCATTGGCCAGTACGGAGGCAGTGGAGTGGGGGTGGCTCTGTCTTTTCCCTGCCCTCTGTAGGTATGTCTACAAGGCACTAGGGTGACCATATGTCCCGATTTTAAAGGGATAGTCCCGATTTTTGGGTCTTTATCTTATATAGACTCCTATTACCCCCCACCCCCGTCCTGATTTTTCACACTTGCTGTCTGGTCACCCTACACGGCACACTCCTTACCACAGCTTGCACAGTACAGACACAGCACACCTCCCCCCCAGCGCGGGTATAAATTGCACTGTAGACTGTGGGGCCCTGTTTAGATGAGTAACAACATGCCAGAGTCTTAGGGTATGTACCTGACACAGCAAGCTACACATCCAAGCAGTACCTGCCACATCTACATGGCTATTTTTACTGGTGTCCTGTCCTGCTGCCAGAGTCTTTGCCCACCATATAGAAAGGCTCCGGCGGAGGGGAAAGGCTCCTTCAGTTCCCCCTGCCAGAGCCTTTCACCGTTGCATGCAGCTACACACTGCCGTATGGATGCAACTTGCTTTGCACTGCGCTGTGTAGCTATTTATACCCAACATGCCGTCCCCGGTGGCGTGTAGTGTAGACACAGCCTTTGTGTAGCTAGCTCCCTAGGGTGTGTTGGCAAAGGCAGCCTCTGTGCTCTCCTGGCTGCAGTTAGACCTGGCCATGTGCAAGGGCAGAAGGGAGAGATAAGGGCCTGGGGCCTCCTCCTCTATAGACCATTGGAGAGCCAGACACATGCTAATCCTGGAGTTTAAGAAGCCAGTGTTAGGCTTTTTCCAGCCAGCCATCTCTACAGATGATTTTGGCACCCCCCAAAAGGGAGAAAAGGTTCACAGAAATGCCCTGAGCTCTTTAATGCTGTTTTACCAGCCTATGAAATGCAGTTTCTCTATTTCAGGGATGCAAACACATGTTTAGCTGAGAATTTTCAGGACAAGGAACAGAAGACAAGAAGCAAGACGAAAATTACTTCTTGCCTAATAGCAGATTATTGTTGTTCATTTACTCTTATTATCATCAGCTACTTCTACTGGGAGATTATATGAGATTGTGTCGTGGGGGGGGGGAATGAATTCATTCTAGTGAAACTGAAGACCTGGAGGCAGATTTGACCTGCCTTATCCAGAGAATTTGCTGTGTTGAGTCCATTGTGAATTTGCTTTGGGAAAATGGTAAGTTTTGCGTCACCTAAGGTATTTACCTGGCCTCCCTTGCCATGATATTTAATGTAGCTTCTCATAAGACCTCTGTGAAGCTGGGCAGGGCCATTGATATAATAGGCATAGAATATCAGGCTTGGAAGGGACCTCAGGAGATCATCTAGTCCAACCCCCTGCTCAAAGCAAGACTCATCACCAGACAAATTTTTACCCCAGTTCCCTAACTGGGCCCCCTCAAGGACTGAACTCACAAGCCTGGATTTAGCAGGCCAAAAGCTCAAATCACTGAACTATCCTTCCCCACATCCTCATGTGCTGGAATGAGGCTAATCAATGGGAGGTGGGCTCAATGTCTATAAGCATGACAAAGTAGATCATGCTGGTAGGGGAGTGGTATTATCTATGTAAGAAAGGGAAGAGTTTAATATAGGAAAAATCTCAAACAAGTCAAATTGCACCATAGAATCTCCATGGATAGAAATTCTGTGGCTGAACAATAGGAGTATTGTAGCTGGAATTTACTACCGGCCGCCTGACCAGGATGGTGACAGTGATTGTCAAATGCTAAGGGAGATTAAAGAGGCTACACAGCCAGAAGATGCAATAATAATGGGAGATTTCAGCTTCACCCATATTGATTAGGTAAATGTCGTCTCAAGGCGTGATGCAGCGATAACATTTCTAGACACCATTAATGACAGCTCCTTGGAGCAGCTAGTCCTGGCACCCACACAGGGAGAGGCAATTCTCGATTGTGTCCTAAATGGAGCACAGAATATGGTCACTATAGCTGAATTGCTTGGTAATAGTGACCTGTAGCAGGGCAGTCACGCCCCTCCGGTTAGGAAGGGGTTAAAGGCAACCAAGGGAGGCTGGTTGGGTAAACAGCCACAGGTGTGGCCACACCCATTTAGGGCACAGCTGGCCCTGATAAAAGGGCAGGCTGAGAGCCTGGGAGGAGAGACTCTTGCTCCAGCTGGGGAGCAGAGAGGACCAGGCTGCCTGGGAGAGCAAGCAGGGCACCTGTGGCAGGGCAGGGCAGGGCAGGGCAGAGCACAGCACAGCATAGCATAGCATAGCAGAGCAGAGCAGAGCAGAGCAGAGCAGGGCAGGGCAGGGCAGGCAGAGCTGGGGAGCTTTGGCCTGGTGAGTCCCCAGGCTGAGGCCTTGCTAAAGGCCAGGGGAGGTACTAGGGCTGCAGGGAGGCAGCTGGGGCTGGAAAGGCAACAGGTCCAACCCCCCCTGCCGATGATGAGTGGCCACTTTAGACTGCGGTTTGCCCCTAGGGAAGGGCTATTTGAGGACTGGCAGTGGATCACTGAGGCAAGGTGGATATAAGGGGTTGGGGTTCCCTGGGGAGGGTAGACCCAGAGTGTGGGGGCACTGCTATGGGGCAGCACCCCAAGGTAAGGGGCACTGGGGTCTGGAAGGGATGTGGGGCCTGAAGTGCTATAAGTGGTGGAGAGCAGGAGAAAGCAGGCACCAATTGGGAGATACTGGCCAGCAGGAGGCACCCCGAGGCTGGAATTGAGCTAATTCCTGGACTGGCCAGCAGGAGGCGCTGTGGCGGTGAGTGCCCGCTGTGCTACAGACTGTAGTGTAATTAAACTAAACATCCTGGCAGGGGAAAAAACCCACCATCGTAACGTTTGCCTTTCAAAAGAAGAACTACACAAGAACATGGGCATTATATAGATGGAAATTAAGACGAGCTGTCAGAAGGGTAAAATACCTGCAAGCAGCACAGAGACTATTTAAAAACTCCATGCTAGACGTTCTGCCTAAATATACACCCCAAATCAGAAAAGGACATTAGGAGGACCAAACTAATGCCAGCGTGGCAAAACAGCAGTGTAATGGCGGCCATTCGAGGCAACAAACGTATCCTTTAACATTTGGAAATCAGACCCTAATGCGGGAACTCGGAAGGTGCACAAACTGGGGCAGGTAGCATGTACAAGTAGAATAAGGCAGGTCAAGAAAGAGTTTGAGAAGCAACTTGTTATAGACACACAAATAACAGTAAATGTTTGTAAAGTGCGTCAGAGGCAGGAAACCTGCCAAACAGGTAGTCGGGCCGCTAGATGACTAAGGGGTTAACAGAGCGCTCAAAGAAAACAAGGCGATTGCAGAGAAATTACATACATTCTTTGCATCTGTCTTCACTGCAGAGGATATGGGGGAGACACTCATATCAGAGCTAGTCTTATTGGAAGACCAGGCTGAAGTATTGTCCCAGACAGATGTGTCGGTAGAAGAGATTTTAGAACAAATTGGTAAAGTGAGCAGTTATAAGTCACGAACAGCAGATGGGATTCACCCGAGTGTTCTGAAGGAACTCGGCTCTGAAATCCCAGAACTACTAACCGTGGTATGTAAACTATTGCTTAAATCAGCCTCTGGACCAGCTAGCTGGAGGGTAGCTAATGCAACCCCATTTTTGAAAAGGCTCCAGAAGAGATCTTGGCTGGTGATCCTGAATCCTGGTGATTCAGTACCAGGCCATACAAGGAAAGACTGAAAAGATTAGGGCTGTTCAGCTCAGCAAAAAGATGATTAAGGGGGATATGATCGAGGTCTCTAAAGTCAGGCACGGGATAGAAAAAGTGAATAAAGAAGCGTTATTTACCCTTTCACACAATACAAAAGCCAGGAGTTCCCTGATGAAGAGAACAGGCAGCAGGTTTAATACAAACAAGTGGAAGTACTAGCCTGTGGAACTCATTGCCAGGGGATGTTGTGGAGGCCAAAAGAATAACTGGATTCAATGAAGAATAAGTTCATGGAGGATCGAGCCATCAATAGCTATTAGCCAAGATGGTCAGGGATGTAACCCCATGCTCAGAGTGACCCCAAACCTCTGAGTGCCAGAAGCCAGGAGCAGAAAACAGGGGTGGATCACTCCCAAATTGCCCTGTTCTCCACAGTCCCCCCTGAAGCCACTGTCAGAGACAGAATAATGGGCACAATGAACCGTGGTTGGACCCAGTATAGAAGCGCATGTTCTTATTCTCCCCATGTTACAGATGGGGGATCTGAGGCACAGAGAAACTGAGCAATTTGTCCTCGATTAGGCTGAAAGTCTGGGGGCAGAGCAGGGACTCAAATCCAGGTTTCTGAAGGCCTAGCCACTGGACAATGCTCCCTGTCTTTAGACAGACCCTGAGATATTCCACTCGTCTCTCATATCTGTGGGTTTTAACAGGCTTTCAGCTCAGTTAGGCATCCATGGAGCCCCATCTTCCTTGGGGTGGGCATTTCTTTTGAGGAAGTTGGGAATTCTGGCTTAGTGAATAAAATATTCTCTGATAATGGAACATAAATAAAAAAAGCTAATAAATGGGACCGTGAGACCTAACAGGTCATGTTAGTAGCATGGGTAGCGAGTGAGGCAGAAAAGGGTTGTGCCCGAAGGAAGGGGCGCAGACAGTAGGAGTTTTTCCTGAGTCAGGACCACGGCGGTTAGTGATGGAAAAGCCCTGTGTGATTCTGAACCTATATCCTGGGGATAACCCGGCTTACCCCCCAGTGCTTTAAAAGCCATTTGCAATGAGACTAAAAAAGCAAAGCGGTTCTGTGCCAGTCCTGAATCTGACTGGAGCTGAGCTCAAGAGGCAAAACAGATCAGGAGAAAAATCTTTCCTCGCCGAGGCTGCAAGACACAGTCAGGCCCAGCCCAGAGCCCCTCACGCGCTGATCACTTCATGGCTCCTTGGACCACTCCTGCTTGAGTCACGGCCCATGCACCGCTGACTCAGCTTTCTCATTTATTAGTCAAATCATGTTCATTAAGGTGGCCCATTCTTAGCAGACATATAGTTCACGCCCCTCTCCTCTTGTCTGCCATTATCTGACTGCTTTCATAGGCAGGATGATAACACCCGGGCTCCTCCGTGTATGTGATTCGTTTATTTCTGATTTCTAGGCTCCTGTTTTAGGAGGAAATGTGAATTTTTAAATGGTCTTTAAGACACTGTTTCCCTTGATCCTCGTTGACTGTTGAGCTGATGTAAACCCTGCATCCCCAGGAACGAGTTCCCAGAGATATTTGGAACCTGCTACAGACATTTCTCAGCACTG
The DNA here is from genome assembly GCF_007399415.2 of Gopherus evgoodei. Taxonomy (NCBI): domain Eukaryota; kingdom Metazoa; phylum Chordata; order Testudines; family Testudinidae; genus Gopherus; species Gopherus evgoodei. Next base: position 11,673,660 of record NC_044344.1, on the reverse strand, counting down.
CAAATACGTGAAGTGTCAGGGGGTTTCACTGTGTCCAGGGCTGGGACCTGGGAGAACGAGACCTTTCCGTGAGGGAGTTTCCCAGCAGCACAGTTAGCTGGAAAGAGCGTGAGCATAGCAGTGACTAGGGGCATCGCCGCACTGCTGTGCCCCGAGACAAGTGCTGAAGCAGCAGTGGGGGTCTGATGAGACCTGTGAATGCCCTGCTCAGTGGCGCTAGCAGGAGCTGGAATTCAGGAGCAGCGCGGGCTGTGTGCTGTGCCAGAGTCAGTCGTGGGTTGAATCCCAGCCTGCAGCCCAGATGGCACCCTGGCTGCATGGCCCTGCATAAAGGCACACTGAGGCCAGGGGCCCATGACAGGACAGCGTGGGCTTTGCAAACAGCAGCAGGCTCTGAAAAGCCCACACCTTGTTACTCCACATCTCTCCAATTACTCTCCAATTTCTCCACATCTTTCTTGAAATGCGGTGCCCAGAACTGGACACAATACTCCAGTTGAGGCCTAACCAGCGCAGAGTAAAGCGGAAGAATGACTTCTCGTGTCTTGTTTACAACACACCTGTTAACATTATCATGTTATCAAGCTTCCATTTATTTTAAATTAAAAGTGTGAGTCCCGAGTGATCCTGTGACTCCAAACCCTGGGGCTTTATGAAAAGCATTAAATATCGCAATGCTCATGATAAAACCATGAAAGTTGGCAAAGCTGCATTCAACTGGCACCGTGACAGCACTGGGCTGTTCTGCAGCTGTCAGCACCAGCTGGATTTTATCCTTCATAGCTGGGTTTAAATGGGCCACTTGAAGCACAGTTCCACCCAGGGCTGCATTGCTGACAGGCCCGGCATCAGCTGAGCAAATCCTTAGACACCTAGAGGGAGATCCTGGCTCCACTGAGAGTTTTGCCCTTGATTTAGAGGGACCAGGATTTCACCCCTGTTTATCAATCTTTCCTGTTTGCCCTGAAGGGGTAAGATTTGGCAACAAGACTAAATGAACAGCCGTGTCTGCAGATTTGTCTAATCTCACCCCTATACTTTGGCGTCAGAGCAGGTATTTGCTAAGATCGTTGGGCGAAGACCTGAGTAACATGGCTCATTAACGTTTATAGTTACATGTATTGGCAATAAAGGCTGGGACAAGGCCACTGCTCCTGTGTCGCTCAGAAACGAAGTCTTTGACTGCAGCCATTTGCTGCTGGGACAGATCCATGTGGGACTGATGTAAGGGTCTCATTCTCCTCCTTCTGATGCATCCATTGACTGGAGTGGAGATTTTCCAATGCGAGGGAGAGAAGAACCAGGTCTTGGGAGTTATTAATCGGTCTTGCCCAGGCCTCCCCAATTTGTGACGTCTGTGCTAGGCCTTTGGTTTTTTCTGCAACATGCCTGCATGGAGAGATGGCAGCCATTTTGTCCTCAGGGGGAGCTGCCACACAGAGTCATATACACTGTGCTCTCTCACATGGGAAAATAACAAACCGTTGCCTCAGAAAGTGGGACGGTGCCATTTTGGCCAAAACCTGGGTGTGAACTAGGGACCTCTAGAACTAAAAATAAAACTAAAATCCCATTCCGAGGGTCTGCACACCCTGTATTCACATTGTAATACTCTTTATACAAGGCATGTCTTGTGAGGTATCATCTGAAAACTCATAACTTGCTGATGAGCAATATCATGGCAAGCTGCACATAGCGACACTGTGTGTAATGTTATTAACGTAAGTTGAAATCATGACTGACGTGTTTCCCAGATAAGTCTGGGGATTGGCAAAGTCAAAGGGCAAGCTGACACCCTAATGAACTGTCAACAAGCTAATGGGCCATCACCTATTAGGTGAGCCTTCTTTGGCAAGAAAGGGGGCAGGAACAAAGAGAAAAGGGAGCAGGAACAAAGAGATCTGCATTTTAGCAAAGGAAAGCATGAGGTCTCCTTCTTGCACCAGCCCCCCACCCTGTCTCTTTGTTCTCAGCTGGAAGTTCTTTTCAAAGAGGGACTGAAGCTGTAAAAAGGGGAGGGAAAATCTTCACAGGGAGCTCTCCTTTCTCTCCCCTCCCCTCTTAATCTCTGCACCTGAAGGAAACAGCTATTGGGCTCGGGAGAAGTGGTCCTGACCTGAAGGATCTGGTCAGTAATGCTGTTGGAAGCCTGTGGTGAGAAACTGTGCTTTAAAGCTAAGCTAATACAGTTTGTGAAGTTAGGCACTAGAAAGCATTTCTTTGTATTTTTTTCTCGTAACCCTTCCTGGCGCTACTCAAGTGTCGAATTTTCGTTGCTTGCCAGTTTGCCTTAGATGAGCGTTTCTCAAATGGGGGCTGTGGGGTTGGAGAGGGGTGTGTGTGTGACCCAAAAGGGGGTTACAAAACTATTAGAGGGAGGTTATGAGAATGCAGCACCGTCACCAGCAGCGGCACAAGGGTCAGGGTGACATGGCATGGGGGGGATCATCACTTTTGGGGAGGGGGGTCATCACAGCCTGAACTATTTTCAAAGGGGGTCCCAGCAAAAAAAGTTTGGGAACCCCTGTCTTAGCTCCTGTTGGATTGGATTGTGCCCGTGGTGGAAGCAGCAGGCCCAGTGGTAAAACCCATCCCTCCTGTCTGGAAGCAGATAAATTATCGACAGGCATAAGAAGCGTAACTGCTCATTAGACATAATTCACTTTCCTGACAGCAGCACAGCTGCCCCTAGAATGGAGATTGTTTCTGAATTTAATAATAGGCAACACGCACAGTGAGCCAATCCCATCCCAAACCCCAAGTGCATCCCTGAGCCTGGGATCCTAACCCACATCGTGGCTGCCAGCTGCCTGGGTGTATTTTAAAGCTATAAAACATCATCTGAAGCAGGGTGCACATGCAGCAGCTCCATGGGCCCATAAATCACCATCGTGGCGACTGACGATGAGATGAAACAAATGGCTTCTCTCAGCAGGCTGCTTTATGGACACGGACAAACAACCGGTGAAGACAATCACGGCTGCAGTGAATGCTTTGTATCCAAACCCCTTAATGGGAGTTCATTCGGACACCCAAGTTGTCATAACCTTAGTCCCAGATTTGGACCTTAGCGTCCAAAATATGGGGGTTAGCATGAAAACCTCCAAGCTTAGTTACCAGCTTGGACCTGGTACTTGCTGCCACCACCCAAAAAATTAGAGTGTTTTGGGGCACTCTGGTCCCCCTGAAAAACCTTCCCTGGGGACCCCAAGACCCAAATCCCTTGAGTTTCACAACAAAGGGAAATAATCCTTTTTCCCTTCCCCCCTCCAGGTGCTCCTGGAGAGATACACAGACACAAGCTCTGTGAATCCAAACAGAGTGACTCCCCCTCTCCGTTTCCAGTCCTGGAAACAAAAGTACTTTCCTCTTCACCCAGAGGGAATGCAAAATCAGGCTAGCAAATCCAACACACACAGATCTCTCCCCCTGATTTCTTCCTCCCACCAATTCCCTGGTGAGTACAGACTCAATTTTCCTGAAATTTCCCAGTAAAGAAAACTTCAACAGGTCTTAAAAGAAAGCTTTATATAAAAAGAAAGAAAAATACATACAAATGGTCTCTCTGTATTAAGGTGACACAATACAGGGTTAATTGCTTAAAAGAATATTGAATAAACAGCCTTATTCAAAAAGAATACAAATCAAAGCACTCCAGCACTTATATTCATGCAAATACCAAAGAAAAGAAACCATATAACTTACTATCTGATCTCTTTGTCCTTACACTTAGAAACAGAAGATTAGAAAACAGAACTACTTCTCCAAAGCTCAGAGAAAGCAGGCAGACAGCAAACAAAGACTCAGACACAAAATTCCCTCCACCCAAAGTTGAAAAAATCTGGTTTCCTGATTGGTCCTCTGGTCAGGTGCTTCAGGTGGAAGAGACATTAACCCTTAGCTATCTGTTTATGACACACGTGATTGGTAGAAATGTGAAAGGAAGAAAGGAAGGATTATGGGTTAGCTAGCTAGAAGAATGGATGGGGATAGATAGACAGGGGGTATGCATCGGGGTGGGTAGGGCGATACAGAGGGTGTTTGTGTGTCTATGGACATAGGTGCTGGAACTAGAGGGGCTGCCGGGGGGTTGCCACACCCCTTGGCTTTAAGTGGTTTCCATCATATTCCAGGTTTACAGTTTGGTTCAGTGGCCCTCAGCACCTCCAGTGTACACATTGTCCCAGCCCCCCGTGTGTGGGTATCTATACACAGGAGGGAGTATGGAGATAGATAAGGGACAGGAACCTTTCCATCTGCCTTTGAGTGGGAGCTCAGCACCTAAATGCCTCTCTTGTGGCTCGTGTTTTCAATGGTGCTCAGCATGCTGGGCGGCGTCATTCTCCGCAGGAGCTGCTGAGCGCAGGACACTTTCGGAAATCTGTCCTAACACGTCCAATTAGGCTTGAATTTTGAATAACGGAGGCTAGCGACAAACTGCTTCCAAGGAGGCCTCTGGCCAAGAACCAGTTGCTGGCTGATTTCAGAGACAGTATAAATCTGAGCAATATCGCCTCTTGTGTGCGGCCAGTTTGCAAAAAGAAAAACCGGCGCCATCCCTCAGCTGACTGACTGGCCCGTTGTGCTTTATCTCCAGGGGCAGGATGAGTCGTTGGATGACTTGCAGGCACCGATCTGTTTTACAGCCATGCTGGCTTTGAAAACCTTCCTCTGTTTTACAGCTTGCACAAGCCGGGAGTGACGAGGAGGCAGCTCTAATAGCGTGCGGCTCGTGGCACACGTCCCACCAGGCTGCTCAGAGAAGGCACAATAATTGCACCCGCCTGTTGCTGAGGAAGCTCCTTCCAGGCTCTAGAAGCAGCAGCCAGGTTTTGTCACTCCCCTCATCCCCCATTCACGCTGGCGTAAGTGGGGATCACTGCATTCGGGGCGGTTAGTGCCCTTCTAGGTGTTAGAATGCACATCCCCAGATTTCCAGGGGTGTCAGCTTTTTATTCAAAAGTGGGAAACCCCCAGTCTGTGGGAGAGGTGGGTACTTGCTATAGACCCACGTGAGGGTCAGCACATGTGCAGGGCAGCTGGGACCCTGCAGACAATCAAAGAAAGAGAGACAATAAACAGAAAAAGGCGGGACGGCGCTAAGGATGGAGGGAATGCCCGGGGCTCTGGGACCCTATTATCCAGGGGAGCACAAGCAGCCTCAGGACAGAGCACCCACAATCTCCTCCTGTTTCCTCTCCTCCTCCCCTGGGGATTAGCCAGGTCTCCTTCTCTAGCCTCAGCCTCACACTCAGTCATTAAGGTCAGCAGAGCCCACGTCCCTGCCTTGGGGCTGGCTCCCTGCAGACTCCTGTTGCTGACACTGGCTCTGCTAAAGAGGGTGACTATGGTGGGGAGGAGAGGAGGAATCTCCTCACCAGGCCCTTCTGAAGCCTCGAGCCAAAACCTCAACACAACCCTGTTCGATGGCAGAAAAGGACTAGTTAACTTTTTTCCCAGTGTCAGTGCTGCTGAGCATCAAATCAACCTGCTGGAGCCTGATGCCAGGCAAGCGAGCCCATCCCCATGGCATCCTGATGCCCAAACAGAAGCAGCACGTACCGGGAATCTCCTGATATCAGAGCTTCAGAGAAGGTTAATCTGGGACCTTGCTTCTTCACATGGAACCTCCAAACCTTCAGTGGGTCGCTTGTCACCAGCTCAAAGGAACATTTGTGTGCTGGCAAATTCTACTGACACCTCCTCATCAATTATTGGGAGTGGACCCCACCCACCCTGATTGAATTGGCCCTGTCAACGCTGGTTCTCCATTTGTAAGGTAACTCCCTTTTCTTCATGTGTCAGTATAATAATAATGCCCACATCTGTCATTTTCACTCCGTGCATCTGAGGAATCATAGAATATCAGGGTTGGATGGGACCTCAGGAGGTATCCAGTCCAACCCCCTGCTCAAAGCAGGACCAGTCCCCAACTAAATCATCCCAGCCAGGGCTTTGTCAAGCCGGGCCTTAAAAATCTCTAAGGAAGGAGATTCCACCACCTCCCTAAGGAACCCATTCCCGTGCTTCCCCACCCTCCTAGTGAAAGTTATGCCTTAGCGCCTCTAAATCCTACACCAGCAGATGCTCTTTCCATTTGCTATGTTAAATAAGACTTGACCTGATGGAGAATTCCCAGTGCAATCAGTTGGCTTCCCATTTACCCAGGACTATGCAGTGGTGTTGTAGCCATGTCAGTCCCAGGATGTTAGAGAGACAAGGTGGGTGAGGTAATATCTTTTATTGGACCAACTTCTGTTAGTGAGAGAGACAAGCTCTTAAGCTTACACAGAGCTCTTCTTCAGGGCTGGGAAACTGACTCAGGGCGTGGCTAGTTTCATTATATTTTAAAAAAGGAAAGGAAAAAGCGCTCAAAGCAAAACATTTCAGGTTGAAGGCAAAATGTTTTTCACTTTTTTGGTTAACTGAAGAATTCAAAATGTTCTTATTTTGGGTTTATTGAAATGTCCTCCCTGTGCAGTCTACAATACTTACGATCCCTGGCTACTTGCTGCGTTCCCTTCCGCTCCATTACAATTCACCTCAGTGTGTGCTCCACTTAATAGCTGCCTGTACAGTCACGCTCCGTCTTCTCTCACTCAATGGTATCAAAGTTCTCCAAGCGTCCACTGCATACTGCTCCTGCCTGGGACCATAGCATTGTCCTCTGGAGACTTCTGGGGCTTCCCTGCAAGCCCCCGTCAGAAGGCTCCTTATTTCATCCTACGCTGAAGGCAGTCATCCTAGTCACTCTCGCATCAGCTGGGAGAGTGTGGGAGCTTTGGGCCGACTGGTCCCTGCACAACGTGTCGCAAGGACTAGACAGTGTTGAAACCTCACCCTAAATTGATTCCCAGGGTCGTCTCCAGTTTCCCTCTCACTTGAGCAGTTCACTTGCCTGGGTTCTCCCTGAAAGCTCTCTCTCTGCTTGGAGAGAGGACACTGCATGGGCTGGACATTTCCAGAGCATCACTTTACTACCCGGACAGAGCCAAGTCTCCCACTGACTTCCAGCTGAGGCTGACCATTCCAAAGGCTGTCTCATCGCAAAGCACGTCTACGCAGATAATAATCGTGCTGGGTTCCCCGCTGGCTGGTGTATTGCTCCCATCAAGCATCAGAGTCACTCCTCTGGAGCCCCAGGACCAATTTATGAAATCTGCCGGGTGGCAATATGGAGTAACCCACTGAATTTCCTCAAACACCTGCATGAAACTCAGCCCCTGGGGGAAGGATAGCTCAGTGGTTTGCACATTGGCCTACTAAAGCCAGGGTTGTGAGCTCAACCGTTGAGGGGGCCACTTAGGGATCTGGGACAAAATCAGTACTTGGCCTTGCTAATGAAGGCAGGGGACTGGACTCCTTTTGGGGTCCCTTACAGCTCTATGAGATAGGTGTATATATCTCCATATGCCCCAGCTGGGAGAGCAGTGTCACAATTGCTGTGTGACTGACACAGCTGGTGGTACTCCAGAAGGGTGCAGCTTGCCAGTCAGCTGCAGCAGGGCCTACACTGGAAGAAGAGAGAATAGTTACTTACCCTACAGTAACAGGGACTCTTAGAGATGTTGTTGTCACTGTGAATCCTGCAACCTGCTCCATCCTCATTTTCAGGGTACTCACCTGTCAGGGACTTTGACTTGTGCGAGGCCTGAGAGAGGCTCACAGTCGCTCTGGCACACGAGGCAGCACAGGACAGGTGCAGCTGTGATATTCAAAAGAGTCTGATCTCCAGTGGAGGTGCCCCTCCAGTGGGGTTTGTACCAACTGCATCTCGAAGAGCCTATCAGGGATTGGAGGTGGTGGGGGATGACACTTCAATCCTGCATCTCCAGACTCTGTGGCACTAACATGGTTCCACCCTTTCAGTCAAGGAGCTGCTAACTAGGCTCAGGATAGGAGCTGAACTCAGACAGAGGCCCCCGGTCCTAGGAGCTGATTGGCAGAACAACGTGGGCTCTGACTGGTCCACAGCCCCTATTTAAACCCAGCTGTGGGCCAGCTGTGCACCTGGGATCCACTCTGCCCTGGGCTGTGTGCCTGGTGCTTCCCATTCTCTGGCTTGACTTCCTGGTATCCTGACCCAGCCTGACGCTGGTTATTGATCTGTGGCTCTGCTCTGAAGTTCGTCTCCAGGTGACCTGACACCTGGCTGTCAGTTTTGGTACTTGACCTGGCCTGACTCCTGCTTTGACAACTAGGTGAGACCACCCACATCCTGGTCACACCAGAACCACAGTTATGGTAGGGCAAGTCACCCTTCTGGCTAGTCTCAACTCTGCTCTGTAACCCTGGGCAAGTACTTCCTCTCTGTGAACCTCAATTTTCTCATCTCAGAAGGGAGATGATAATCCTGACCTTCCAGGGGTATGGAGACCTCATTCGTTAATGTCTCCAAAGGGCTTTGAAGATCCTTAGATTGAAGGAACTGTGGAGGTACAAAAGCTTTAATAGTTTGGATGGGACTCTCCTCTCAGGAGCAAAGATGGGGTATTTTGGAGCACTGGAGGCTGAACATTGCTCTCTGTGTAGATTACTCTGTAACATACAGATGCCAGCTGCTGTTGGTTTCTGTGGCCTGGTATCCCTGCCCACATCTTTATGTCCTTATGCCCAGTGCCATCTGCAGCTGTGCTCAAGTGCCTGTCTGATATGTACAGATGGCTGGATGGAAAGTTGTGTTTGTAGACGATGCTCCTTGTGGATACTCAGCCCTCTGCAAAGGGGGCTTGAGATTTGCTGTGCATGGATTACACCCATGTGGGCCTGGCCAGGATGAGGTTAGCGTGCAGCTGGGGATGCGGGGGTGATGCCAGAAGTGAGCTTGCTTCCCACCCTGGCATCCCGAATGGGGGTGTCGTTCTGTCTAGACATTATCCTGTGGCACAGCTGACCTTTCCCAGACACACACGCAGACTGTGGAAGAAAGGATTTGGCGCGCATGTGTGAATTACAGCTGCACATGTTAGTAGGAATGTAGCGCCCTTCATAATTGGCAGCGTGGCTCACCATAAACAAATTGAAGAGTGTTGGAGCAAGATAAATTGCCTGGGTTTTTTTAATGCGTCCAGGAGTTTGTTTTTAAACCCCTCTGCGAGTGAGGTCTGGCTGGAGCCGCTAAATAACTAGATAACTGAGTTATTCCATTTGCACTGGGATTTCAAAGGAAAGAGCTAGAGCATGGGTTTGCTTTATGCATTTAATTTCCCATGACAGCAGTCTGGCAGACAAACCTGCACCAAGAAACTGCCCCCAGGGATCTTGATCCTGCAAATTACTTCCCCTGTTTAATAAAATGGCTTCAAGTCTCTGGCCCCAGGTGGCAGTTTTGATCTGGCTTTGATATCCAGTCTTATGGAAAAATCCTAGAGCCTCTTGGCCCTTTAAAAGGGAACTGGTCCAGTCCACTTCTGCCTTATTAAGAGCCAGGGGATGGGGCCTGCTACAGGGCAGACACCCTCTATTAAGAGCAGCAGGGAGCTGTATGAAAGAGGGGGGTGTTCAGGGATCAGTGTTGAGTGGAAGGAAGTGGTGTGAGAAACAGTAAGAAAGCTCCAGGCTGCTGCTGAGAGCAGAAGGTGCAGGAGCATTGTGAGATGCCGGGAGAACAAGACTCCAGCCAGGTAGGGCTTGCAGCGGCCTGCTATAGGTTTGACTTTATAGACTTTGAGTTTTGTTCTGAACTTGTACGTTAATTAATCCAGTCCCCAAGGAGCAGTGTCTGCAAAGGGAGAATCCTGTATGGAGTTTATTAAGGAGATGTGAAGAGGGGAAACTGAGGCAGGCAACCTGCAGAGAGGCCTCCGGACTCGAGGAGATGCATGCATGGTAGCTGCTCTGTTACAGAATCTAATGAAAAGTGATCACTGTTCTATGGCTTGTGGGAGCCTCAGAATTTACTGGGGAATAAGATCCCCACTAATCAAGTTCTACAGGGCTTTGAACAGCCCTGTCAGAGAAACGGTTAACCTCTATATTCCCTGGATCTGATCCTCCAGCCGTCTATGCCTGCTTTGCACTTTTCACCAGCTCCAGCCCAGTGATCGTCTCCGCTGGCATAAAGCCACCAAGCAATAACACAGTGAACAAAGCCAGGCCTCATTATTGGTAATGTAAGAGCTGCGCCTGGAGCAATGCTTCCTGCTGCAGTGGGTATTGCTTTCCTCTCTCAGAGGAATCACTGGAGAAGTCACTTCTCAGGTCCCTATGGCAGATCTGAAGCTCTGCATCTCCGTGGACTCCACTGGAGCGGGGGAGGTGTAAGCCAGGGTACATTGGGCTACCTCAGTAAAAATCCCATGCATGTGGGAGGTCCAATCCTGGAAGCCTTTCACCATGTACCTCCCACCGATGTCCAGGGGACTGGACCCAGGGAGAGCGTGAGATCACCAGTGAATTTTGCAGTAGGTGTATGGCCCAGATCAATGGAAGTTAGGAGTCCAAATACCTTTGAGGATCATTGCCTACAATCCTTATCCTCGGCCGTCCATTTTATTTTGCTCTGTACATGATCCTTATACAAGCTTCTAAGACCAGATCCCAAGCTCATGGAGGATCAGTTTGAACATGGCTGTAATTCCTCCGGAACGCAGTCTGAATTAAAATACAATTTAAAAAAACACACATTAGCGTAAAAGTGTAGCTTCAGTCAGAGAGCCTGACGAAGCTACTGACATCAAAGAGGACAACCATTTAACACAGCTAATATCGTGCATCCCTTGGGATAATTGTCAATTAATTTGAACAGCGTGACTCCCGTCTGAAAGTTAATGAAAATTCCCACAGAGCACATTTTGGGAGATGGATAGTGACAGGGTGGACAAGATTCATCTTCTCTGGTGTGCTCCTTGTTTCTCTTTATGCATCTTAAAACCCTGCGTGTCCGGCAGGGAGGAATACGCAAACCCTACATGTTCATCAGCTTCTTGCCTTCAGGCACGTCCCTGGGGTGGGCCCCGCAGACCTTCTGCAGGGCACATCCATGCTGGGGGCACCGAGCATCAGAACAAGGGACTCTGCATTGGTAAAGCCAGCATCACCTTTACTGGTTTTCCATCTGTCCCCTTCATGGTCCTCCATAGATTTGCTTCACTCATCTTCTCTGTTCTTCCATCCCCTGCCTGTGCCTCCATCCTCCAGCCCCTTTGCTGGATTCCCCCATGTCTGGTGGCTGATCAGGGCTTTCTGATTCATCTGATCATTGCCCACATAGGATAGGGGATGATTCCCCCTGTATTCCCGACTCCTAAAAAGACATTAAACCATCTCAGATTTTTCTCATCCTGGGGCCAGTGTCATTTATTATCCTGTGACTCCTTTGGCCTGATCGTTGGTCCATTCCTCCTCCAGCTTTGCCGCCTTCTTGTCTAAACTCCCAGCTACCTTCTGTCCCCTTTTCTGGTTCCACGCCCATCCCCTTTCTCCTCCATCCCCCTCACTGGCTCCTCAGATCCAGTTCAAACTCAGCCTCCTGCTCTGCACAGCTCTCCATGGCCTCACTCTGGCAACCTTCTCTGCTTTTCCAATGACCTTCGTCCCAGCTGTGCTCCACAACCTCCATCCTCCCCTCTGATTTCCCCTGCCCCATGCCCTCAGCTTCTCAGTCTAGGTCTCTCCTCACCACTCATCACAGGCAGGGCCGCTCCAGCGCTTGTGACACTCTGGCATGGGTCCTTTCCATCGCTTGCCCCTCCAGACGCTTTCAGCCCCAGGGCCTGCCGTTAACCCTGAAGCCTTTTGTGACTCTGTGCATGAGAGACACAGGAGATCCAGTAAAATGCAGGTGAGTGACAAATTTCCCTGTGCACCAGAGTCATAAATGAGAGAAACCATTCAGTTATTAATCGGGTTGCTCAGTCCCTAGGAACGAGTTGTTACAAACTCACAAGCTAAAAGCTTTGAAATGTTCCCCAGGCAGAAAGACACTTTGCATGTAAATATTTTATTGGCAACCTATGTAACAAACCTCTGCTTGTACATACAACTATGATGTCTTATTTTGTTATACATAACTGAAACCCTGTAGCAGCATTGAGCAAACAAACACACAGTTTACAAGGGCTATTTCCTCTGGTGCCTTCTAGTAACTCTAAGATCTTCTCTTAGTTGCAAAGTCACTTGGTGGCTGGTTAGGGCTTTTGAGTGCAGCTGATTCTTGCCTGTGTTAGGGCAAAATCCCCCCCAACCTGCTTTCCTGACTGCAACACTGATAGGCTGCAGCTGATATCCAATCTGATATCCTGGACACCTCTTGATCCATGTGGCTTAGCTCAGACAGCCTAGTACTGTGGGTGGAAGCCCCACAGAATCGCAGGGTTGGAAGTGACCTCAGGAGGTATTTAGTCCAACCCCCTGCTCAAAGCAGGACCAATCCCCAGACAGATTTTTGCCCCGGTTCCCTATATGGCCCCCTCAAGGATTGAACTCACAACCCTGGGTTTAAGCAGGCCAATGCTCAAACCACTGAGCTATCCCTCCCCATCAACCCCCAATTCTTTTTGACTAGAGAAAGGGGATTACTGGCTTCTTCTGTTGCACCTGGAAGAGAGTGCTTTGCAGCCATTGGCTTTAACAAGGCTTCTGCTTGTACAGAGCCTAGCATATGCGACTGTGTGCAGGGGCGGAGGGCCATGTGCGTATACTGTGGGAACCCTTGAAAAATATGCCAATGGCCTTAAGTAGCTAAGCAATGTTACCTCAGCATCTGCAGTGCGTCCAGGGTATTCCTTCATCCCCACTATGAGCCAGCTGGGCACTGGATCCTGCCCCCCACCCTAGTCAACTCCCCCCAGCTGGGACTAGGGCTGCCATCTTTGAGGTAAAAATAACCCAGACATCCAGGCTGACATCCTGAGCCTATACAACTGGCAGAGTGTCCTGAGCACCCCAACAGGTTCCTGGGACAGCTCCTTCAAAATGACCAACCTCCAGAACGCTGTTGTCAGAGGTGTGTTGTAAGATGCTACCGGTGTGGTGCTCTGCTCTGTTCAATGTTGATATCACTCGGCTGCGTGCGTGTGTTCCCTCTTGTGCTGCCCCAGCTCTGCAGATAGCTGACACAGCAGACCCGAAGAGAACCCCCAATGACCACAGAGTCTAGTAAGGTACGAAGGCACGTCGGCCAGGTGTATTGCGATCTTGGACACAGTTGCAGTTCCTCTGAGATTGTTACTGTACAGGGCATACTACGAGAAAGTGCCTCTTGGCAATGGACCCGGCTCAGTCAGTGGTGGGACTTTCCACTGCCCCCTAGGCTGGACAAAGACACCGCCCCAGGGATACATTTTTATACACAGGTACAAACAAGTTACACATCACTCCTGACGTATTGAGGTGCAACCCCTCTACATAATAAAGTACAACCCCTCTACGTAGTAAGGTGCCGCCTCTCACCTTGTACATGTTGGTTCGATCAAAACAACTCTATCCATCATATTACCCTTTTGCCCCTGTCATTGGGATGGGTCAGCCTGTTCCTTGTTATCTGTGTGGAATGTACAAGTATGTGAATGTTCTGATATCTAGTGTTCAGTACCTTTTAGGTACGTATCTTCTTGCAGCATCAGCCCTTTCCTTGCCAGCTGCTGTGAGCAGGGCCTGCCTCTGGCTCACAGCTTCACTTTGCTTTGCTAACATAAAGTCTTGACCATTACTTTAGTTCAGGCCTCAGGCCTCATACTGGGCCTTTATCAGGGCCTTCACTTACTACAAGTGCCCTGAGTTACAGAGCAGCCCCCGGTGCACCCCGAGTCACAGACCAATCCCCAGAGAGCCCAGAGTCACAAAGCAGCCCCTGGTGCACCCTGAGTCACAGACTGACCCCCCAGAGTGCCCTGAGTCACAGGCCAATCCCCAGAACGCCCCGAGTCACGGACCAGCCCCCGGAGCACCCTGAATCACAGACCAATCCCTAAAGCACCCTGAGTCACAGACCAGCCCCGGTGCACCCTGAGTCACAGGCCAATCCCCAGAGCACCTTGAGTCACAGACCAGCCCCTGGTGCACCCCGAATCACAGACCAATCCCTAAAGCACCCCGAGTCACGGACCAGCCCCCGGAGCACCCTGAATCACAGACCAATCCCTAAAGCACCCTGAGTCACAGACCAGCCCCGGTGCACCCTGAGTCACAGGCCAATCCCCAGAGCACCTTGAGTCACAGACCAGCCCCTGGTGCACCCCGAATCACAGACCAATCCCTAAAGCACCCCGAGTCACGGACCAGCCCCCGGAGCACCCTGAATCACAGACCAATCCCTAAAGCACCCTGAGTCACAGACCAGCCCCGGTGCCCCCTGAGTCACAGGCCAATCCCCAGAGCAACTCGAGTCACAGACCAGCCCCTGGTGCACCCCGAATCACAGGCCAATCCCCAGAGCACCCCGAGTCACAGACCAGCCTCCAGAGCTCCCTGAGTCACAGGCCAATCCCCAGAGCAACTCGAGTCACAGACCAGCCCCCTGGAGCACCCCGAATCACAGACCAATCCCTAAAGCACCCCGAGTCACAGACCAGCCCCCAGAGCTCCCCGAGTCACAGACCAGCCCCTTGTAACGCGTCGAATCACAGACCAATCCCTAAAGCACCCCAAGTCACAGACCAGCCCCCAGAGCTTCCCGAGTCACAGGCCAATCCCCAGAGCACCCCGGGTCACAGACCAGCCCCCGGAGAGCCCTGAGTCACAGACCAATCCCTGGAGCGCCCTGAGTCACACACAGGCAGCCTCACATGGTGCCCAGCGTCACATCCATTACGGTCTCCCTAAGCCACACGCAGTCTCCCTGCTCCCTCCCTCGTGCCCAGGGCTCAACAAGCCCAAGAGCCTGCTGCTCCCGCCACATTAGGGTGACCAGATGTCCCAATTTTATAGGGACAGTCCCAATATTTGGGCCTTTGTATTATGCAAGCGCCTATTACCCCCCATTCCCTGTCCCCTTGTTCACACTTGCTGTCTGGTCGCCCCACTCCATAGCGATGGGCAGAGTCCTGGGGGTGCTACCACCATCGTTTGTACTGGGGCTCTACCCGAGGCCAGGCCCAGCCAACCTCATCTCTCACTGTGATTCACCCAGAAAGGGTTTTGGATGCGGGGGCCCACCCCAGCGCCTGTGGAGATGCTGCTGCCCAGCCTGGCCCCACCCCAGGTGCGCTCCTGCTAAGATCAGGGCAGGACTTTTCCACCTGTCTAATTTTCCCCCAAATCAAGTTTTGCCTGTTGATGCAGTTATCCGACTGTCTAGCTGGGGAGCTGCGGCCTACAGAAAGGGACTTTTCCAAGGTTGTACAAGGCGCATGAAGCAAAGGAAGGCATTAAGCCCCACTCTCCTATAGTCCTGGCTAGCCCCTGATCCTCTGTCTATCCTCCCTCTCTAGCCCAGTAATAGTAATAATACACCTTCACCTAATGCTTTTCATCAGCAGCTCCGTGCCAAGGAGGCCAGTATCATCAACTCCATTTTATAGATGGGGAAACTGAGGCATAGAAAGAGGACATGACGTCACAAAGTCATCCAGCTGCAAAACGTGGAGTAGAACCCAGTAGTGTATGGTGCCCACAAAGCCATGCTCACATCCATGGCTGCATGAGGCAGTGACTTTGTCATTTTTCTCAGCATCAATCCCCTCTGGTACCGCTGGCAGATTGCTCCCAGGGCAGCTGTGGAGGAAGCTCAGGTGCTGCGGCTGCTGCTCTGACGGCTAGCTAGGGATTCTGCCTTCCTCAAATCTAGCCGATACCCTTACGCCGTCCTTTGTCTCCTTCCCCTTTTGCTTGCAGTCTTTTATTTTATTTAAAGGCCATTTTGTAATGTGGTATTACCCCACCGTGGGTTCAGCTCTGGTTGCTACAGTTTTACGCTTAACAGAGTGAAAGTCACCTTTGCTACTTGCTTCAGATTTAGCATCTCTAGGGACACATAAAAACCAAGGGCAGTGACCACACACACGTTCAAGGTCTAGTTTTATTAAAGTTACAGGTAAAGTTATGATTATCCAAACATATAGAAAGACGCACAAGTTCCAGATGTAGTCACATCCTTAACAGGGTCTGATGAGTCTCCCGTGGATTGATCAGCAGTAGAGGGATGGCTTCTGCTGGAGTTTTCCACAGAGAGTTTCAGGCACCCCTCTTTTATATTGTGATTCTGATTATACTTATTAGCATTCAGCACAGAGTGCACTTTGAGGTTAGGGCCTGTGCTAGAAAAATGTGATTCCCGTGAATCTTGTAAGCAAACAATTACTTTTACTGTTAATTTTTGCCATAATACCCATTGGCACATCTTGTCCCATAATCTTAGGGCATCAAGTTATTCTTTGGTTGGTTACTTATAGCAGCAATTTTTTTCCCTTCAGGGCCGAGTATGGCTAAGCTAAAATCTTACAGGCCTCAGCCTATAGACCTTGCATCTCAGCCCGGCTTACTTAGATACAAAGTAAATGGGGCTGAAATGCAAAGCCTAGGTCAGGGGTCCCCAACGCGGTGCCCTTGGATGCCATGGTGCCTGCTGGGGCCTCTCAGTACGCCTGCGTACTGGCTGGCGGATGAGCATCCACCAAAGTAAATGGGGCTGTCAGCATGGCCCTGTGCCTGTGCACACAGGAGACCTGCCAGGTTGACAGGGCACATGTGCCAAGCTGGATGTAGGTGGGCAGCCTGCCATTTCTCCGGCAGGAGGCATTCCTGGCGCACGGATGCCACAGGCCTCTAGAGACCTGAACGCACCTAGGGGATGTTAGGTTCCACAGCAAGATACACCATAGAGCAGGTAAATGGAAACACGTCATATAAGAAGCAAGACTTCCAGGCTCTTCGATGTTCATCCGACAGCCAACAGGGGAGACTCGATAACCCAAGAGAGTGCATAAAGCACGCGCTGTGCCATTATTTTCATTAACTTGTACTGCTGCGGCACTTCACCCCATTGTGCTGGGTCGGTACAAACACACGGGAAAGAGAACGGCTCTGCACTATAGAGATTGCGATATAGGCTTCAGAGGAGAGGCATCTGCTTAGGCAGCCCCTGTTGCTGCAGTATCCAAGCATCTCCCAGTTAGTGACTGATTTGTATCCTGTCAACACCTCTATGCCATATGGAAGCATTATACTTCTTCTCTGGGTGGGGAAACTGAGGCACATGGTTGCTGAAGTAACTTGCTAAGATGGCACAGGAAAGCCATGGTTGCACTGGAATTGAAAGCAGGTTTCCTACTACCAGGGCCAGTGCCCTGCCCTCTACATGACCCTGCCTATGACAAAGATGGGCGGGGAGGTAAGCACAAAACGAAAGTGAGACAATTCCCGCCTGAGAAGCGGCCAGACAATGAAAGGTACAAAACCTTAGGGTCATAACTGAGTGAGGTAGAGGTGTGACTAAGAGACCAGAGACTTTGATCCCTTTATTCGTAGCCATCATCAAGGAAGAGAGTGTGATTGTAACAGCCAACATTGTCTCTGCTCCCCAAACATGGCAGTCTTGTGTCTGAGTATCTGGGAGAGCCTGGTGCTCCACTGTACGCCAGCGAGCATCACCTGAGCCTAGTGCCAATGGCGGCTGCTGCACGACATGCCCGCCCACCCAAACCCTGAAAAGCAGGGTAATACTAGTCAGTTCCTGTCGCCTACAGCACGGCTGATAACGTGCTCCGGTGCTCCGGGAGGCTTCCCCTTCCAGCTCCATCTGAACCCAAAGGAACACATCCCTTGGCTGCATCAGCTTTGTACTCCAACGCAAACCCTTCACCGCCAGCTGGTACGCTTCTACGTCGATTGCAGCAGCCGATCCGCACGGCCACCCATTCCCTGCATTTGGGATGTTACTCTGCCTCAACACCGCCGAGGCTGAAAGAAACAAAGGGAACAGAACCCCTGTCATTTGTAGTGCTGTAAAAGTGCAAACTCAACAAGAGAGCGCGAGACAGTTGGACAGGCCTTGCTTCTCCGGCCACGGACGGCACAACCATCTCCTCCTCACATCAGCCTCCCTCCATGGCTACGCGTTGCAGTGATGTATCTTGACCAAGAGTTTAAACCCTGCAGCAATCGATTAGTTATTTGCTCCCTGCAACGGGGTAGGAGCAGACGAGCTGGCATCGCATGCTTCAGGTACCTCACTTTATTGACAGGGTCCAGCTAGGGTTTACATGCTGCCGTAGCAGATCGACCCAGCAATGCCCAGCACCAAGGCAGGGATGCTGGGGGTCAGACTGACATTTCAGGCCTGGGGGAGATTCAGGCCTGGGGGAGACCTGTGAACACTTACAAAATGGCCATTTCCCTCTCGTCCTGTTTCGTTTTCACGGAGGATCTTTGCATCTAAGAGCCTTTCTGCTGCTCTGGCTTTTCCCCCACACCTAGGATTTAATCCTCTGTGTGTGACACCCAGCTCCCGGGCTTGGGGCACGGCCATCACAGAGTGAGGATTTACAATGCAGGGAGGGAGCTAGCTGGAAGTGCAGGTGGACTTAGAAGGGGCATGGGACAGAGGAAGCATCGCCTTTGGCGGGACTGTGTCCTAATCAAATGTTTTCCCTGCAGCATCAAACTGGGTTGCTCCTGCTCATGTCCCCAAGTGACGGGGTGCAACTCACCACTGCAGCACCCCCTGCTGGATGTCCCGGAGATCAGCTCTGCTAGCTGGTGCACCCTCTTCTGGTGGCGTCTAGACGCTGTCACTTCTGCTCCAGGGACCCATGTCACTCCCAGGACCGTGGAGTTCTTTTCAGTGACACTGCCCTCCGGCTGTGCCACATGTTTCAGGTTCCCCGGAAGGGGAGAACACAATCTCTGCCCAGCCACTACCTCAGTGGCAGTTACAGTCCTTTGTCCCAGGGCCACTTCCCATGTGGCTCCAGCACCCTTTTCTGCCCTTATCTCAGGGCCTCAGCCTGCAGGCCCTAGCAGCCAGCCAGGAGGTCTCTCTAGCTCCTCCAGTCCCTGCTTGCAGCATTGCTCTGTCCCAGGTGCTGGTGCCCCTTCCCCCTGCTAGGAGCCTCGTCTTCTCCCCTTGAGCTCCAGTCAGCTCCTGATCTCTGCTCTCCCCTGCATCCCCTCTTTTATGAGCCTGCCGAGCCATGATTGGCTGCTCCTCTCAGCCCCTTTCTAATTGGCTGCCTCCAGCACAGCCTCCCTAGGGCTGCTTTTAACCCCTTTTCTGCTAGTCAGGGGCAGCCGCCCCATCACAACCCATCGCTAGGACCCAGCTGACATTCCAGTGCAGGCCTGCATGGAATGGATTCATTTACCAGAGGAGACCTAAAGAAAATCAAAGAGCAGAGTAACCTGCTGTCTCAGAGTCTACCCTAAAAATCTGCTTCCTGCTCTGCTGCACAAGGTGGCTGTTGCTGTATTTCCCCTTTCCCAGGGGTGCCACAGCTGGGATTGGCAGGAAGAAAGAAGCATGTTGCCCAGCAGTCGTTGCTTGAAGGAGCGAAGAACTCTGATGCAGGCACCAAACGTCTGCATCTCCTTAGAATGCCACATTGCCGAATCTGCAACTGTTTGATGGTGTCTTCAAAAGACCTTGCAAAGAGAAACATCAAGTCAGGCTGGTTTGTGCTTTCTCTGGGGTCATTTTTATGTTGGAGAAGAAAAGCCCACAAGGATTTGGCCCAAAGAGGGAATTTTTTCCCCTTGCATGTTTTTTACTTTCAGCATATTAGGACAACCAGGAAACAAAAAGTGGTTTTGAAACATAAGATCACATGCATTCTACTCCAAAAAGGTCAAAACAAAACGCATCAACCATGTCAATGCTTTTTTTTTGTTCTTCCCAAAATTTTGTCTGCACTGAGACCTTTTCATTAGCCAGTTTGGACAAATCGTCCCTCTGATGGAACAATGTTCTATTTTGCTGTAGCTGGAGGAACAGTCCACCTGCTGGGTCGTGGCCTTAAAAACCCTAAGTTCAGTGCTGTCCCCGTCACAATCTTCCTTCATGATTTTGGCAAGTGACTTTGTAGGTCTGTACTCCATCTGTAAAGGGAGAATAATCCTTTCGTACCTCCCAGCTGTTCAGGGCTGTTCACAAAGCCCCTAGCTCATGGGAAGAATTATCCCCGTTACTAATGGATGAAAGCCATTGTGAGGGGCTGAGACCATGGTGATGAGCGCCATGTAAGTACATAGACTAACAAGCCCCAGATACGTTCTCTTTATTGTCAGCTATGACTCTTCATCGTAGAAGTTCATACCTGTGATGGGTTGGATCACAGAAACCCCCTTGGGGCTGCCAACTGATGTGCCAAGACTACTTCTGCCCCTGCTTTCCCTGCCAGCTCGGGACACCAGCGTCCTGTCTTGCTGAGCCAGACACGCCCGTCTGCTCCAACACAGACCCAGGGTCTGAATTACTTGCCCCAAAGCTGCAGGTTTACCTGAAAGCAGCTCACAGAAGTGTTCTTATCTTTAGCACTCAGATGCCCATCTCCCAATGGGGTCTAAACCCAAATAAATCCGTTTTACCCTGTATGAAGCTTATGCAGGGTAAACTCATAAATTGTTCACCCTCTATGACAGTGATAGAAAGATATGCACAATTGTTTGCTCCGCCAGGTATTAATACCTACTCTGAGTCAATTAATAAGTAAAATGTGATTTTATTAAATACAAAAAGTAGGATTTAAGTGGTTCCAAGTAGTAACAGACAGAACAAAGTAAGTCACCAAGCAAAATAAAATAAAATGCTCAAATCTATGTCTAATCCAACTGAATACAGATAAGATCCTCACCAGTTCCGGAATGCTCCCTTTTACAGGCTAATCTCCTTTTAGCCTGGGTCCAGCACTCACATCCCTTGCAGTTACAGTCCTTTGTTCCATCTCTTTCAGGTATCCTGGGGGGTGGGGTGGGTGGAGAGGCTCCCTTTTTAGCCAGCTGAAGGCAAAATAGAGGGGTCTCCCAGGGATTTAAATAGACTTTCTCTTGTGGGTGGAGACCCCATTCTCACTCCTATGCAAAGTCCAGCTCCAAGATGGGTTTAGGAGTCACCTGGGCAAGCCACATGCCCATGTATCACTCACAGTTTTTACAGGTAGCATCCATGGTTCACATGCTACCTTGAACATCCTCAAGTAGACATCTTATGTGGATTGGAGCCTTCCAAAATCCATTGTCCTTTAAGTGTTTCTTGATTAGCTACTTAATTTCAACATTCCTTTCTCCAGGAACTGACCAAATGCTCTACTAAGGTTATTTAGAAATCAAACCAGTACACAGCCAACATTCATAACGTCAAATACAAAAACAATACATGCATTCAAATAGGATTAATACATTCAGTAGATCATAACCTTTACCGAGATATGTTACACGGCATATGTAGCATAAAACTCATTCTAAGCATATTTCCATAAAGCCCTAAGGGAGGTACTGTCACAACACCCTGTGGCAGAGGAGTCTGAATTGCACAAAAAGCAACATGGGAGATCGCTCCCTACAGAGAATATTGCTAGATGTGACATCGCTTGCATGCAAAGATGATCTTATTGCTACAGCTCTGTCACTATTCAGCTGCTGCTCTATCATCGCCCGGCCTGCCTGAATGCTGTCACCTTGACCTAGACATGGAAGCAAGGGTGAGGGATTGATAAAACCCAGCTGCCCCTTGCTTCTATTGCTGCAGTCACTTGGGGTGGGGGAAGCACATTTCCCGATGTTTCTTCTAGCTCGTGTTGAATTTAACTTCTGAGCTGTGTGCTTAGCCAGCTGCTGGCACTAGCAGCCTGGGGTTTTCCATGCAGATCAAGCATTGGTTCTTTGCCAGCAGATTTTTGTTCTGTCATTCTGGCTGGGGTTCCAAATGGAAAAGCATGTTTGGAGCTGGCCAGAAAATGGAGTTTCTGTCAGGTGGGAAATTCTGACCTTTTGGAAACATGTTTTCATTCCAAATCAGAACAAAAATTTGAAATTTTGGAATTTCTGGTCCACTGCCCTGCTGAGTGACCTTGGACAAATCACTCCCTTGTGCCGTGCCTTAGTTTCCTCAATTGTAAAATTAAGATGATGATGATCCTGACCTGCTTTGTACAGTGCTTTGCGATCTACCTATTACTATTGTTATTATTAATAATAATAACAATTCTGTAGAAAAAAGGAGAGAAAGGGAATGTGATACATGAAGTGTGTGTGTCGGGGGGGAATAGCTCCCTTTGATGGGCACCCAGGCAGTCAGTCAGTTGTAAAATCCCTCTTGGTCTGTTCTCTGCTTGCCTGACCTGTAAAGGGTTAACAAGCCCACAGGTAAAAGACAAGGAGTGGGCACCTGATCAAAAGAGCCAATGGGAAGGTAGAACTTTTTAAAATTGGAAAAGAAACTTTCCCTTTGTCTGTTGTTCTGGGCTGCAGGGACGGAGCAGCAATGCTGCAAGCAGCTTAAGCCAGGTATGATTATAGATGATCAATTCAGATCTTGAACCTACTTATCAGAAGCCTCAGCTATGTAAGTAACATTAGGGAATGTCTAAAAAGACACAATTAGAGTTATTTCTTTTATTTCCTATTGGCTTGTGGACTTCTCTGTGAGAACCCCAGATGCTTTTGTTTGCTTGTAACCTTTAAGCTGAACCCTCAAGAAAGCTATTTTGGGTGCTTGATTTTTGGAATTGCTCTTTTAAAATCTAGTAAAAGCCAAAGTTTCAGATGTAATTTTTTCCTTTTTGTTTTTAATAAAATTTACCTTTTTTAAGAACAGGATTGGATTTTTGGTGTCCTAAGAGGTTTGTGCATGTTGTTTGATTAGCTGGTGGCAACAGCTAATTTCCTTTTTTTTTTCTTTCTCAGCTCTTCCCTGGTGGGGAGGGGAGGGTGAAAGGGCTTGAGGGTGTCCCACAGGGAGGAGTTCCCAAGTGCTCCTTCCTGGGTCCAAGGAGGTTTCTGCATTTGGGTGGTGGCAGCATTTACGAAGTCAAGATCAGGGAAAAGCTGTAACCTTGGGAGTTTAATACAAGCCTGGAGTGGCCAGTATTAATTTTTAGAATCCTTGTGGGCCCCACTTCTGCACTCGGAGTGCCACAGTGGGGATTCAGCCTTACAGGGGGAGAAACAAAAATCCCCAATTCTGAAATGTCAAACTTTTCTTATTTTTATTTCTTTTTTTTTGAGAACTCAAACAAATTTCATTCCATTTTGAATGGAAATTTTTAATTCAAACTTTTCTATTTTCACTTCCCATTGAAAAAGTCACTGAAAATGACCTCTTCCTGAGGGGAAAATAATGTTTTTTGATTAAAGCCCATTTTTTGTTTGGTGGTGCTGACCAGCTCTACTGATTTTGTTTGACCTCTCAGCCAGAAGCCTTTGACCATGTGGAGGTGCAGACAGACCCCTGGCGGGGAGAGAGGGAGGGGACCTCGTTCAGAGAGGAACGATGGTCCAGTTGTTAAAGCACTGCCCTGACACTCAGGAGACCTCAAGTCCCTGCTTTGCTATGGGCTTCCTATGTGAACTTGGGCACGTCGCATCATCTCTCTGTGTCTCAGTCTTCCCCCTTTACAATGGGGCTAACAGGCCTGCCCTGCCTCACAGGTGAGGTGTTCAGATACAGGGGGGATGGAGGCCATATAAGCACATAAGATGGATCGGCTGGAAATAGCTTTGTTCTTTCCTTCCAATGAAACGAGCCCAGTGTGGTGGCTTAGCTCATAGTCCCTTGTCTGAGGTCTGCATTCGGCAGGGGAGGTGGTAAAAGCTGTGGGGTGTGGAGCTCTGGGTTTCTGTTTCCCTAGAACCCCTGGGGTGCAGCCAGCTCCTGGCGTTTGTGTGAATGGGAGCGGCCTCTGATTCCATTCAGAGAGCACCAAGGTGGGGCTGCCAGGAGCAATCAGAACTGCTGGCTGCATTGATATGGACTCCCTTGACTGAGAAGAGTTTGTCGGGCTGGTTCCTGATGCCCCCAAACTCTCTTTCCCCAAAAGGCTCTAAACACAAACAGCTGGGAGTGCAGCTGCAAACCCCACTCTCCCTAGCAGGGTGGCTGCACTAATTGGACCCAGTCTGTCTCCAGGGCTAGTTCATGCAGCAGCTAGCCCCCTGCTCTGCTGGCCCTCTGCTTTCTGAAGCAAGAGCACACTCCTAATTCTGAGAGAAGGGGTCCTATGGGCCAGCCCTGCTGCATGAAATGATGCTCTGCAGTGATCTCTGTAATCTTGGCAGGGATATTCACACCACATGGCATGAAGTTCCACCACAGGCAATTGTATTGGCATTGAATCATAGAAGATCAGGGTTGGAAGGGACCTCAGGAGGTCATCTAGTCCAACCCCCTGCTCAAAGCAGGACCAACCCCAACTAAATCATCCCAGCCAGGGCTTTGTCATAGCTTAGTGATCCTTCAATATGCTCCTTCCTTGGGGTCCATGGGTCCTGGGAGGACGCTGCCCCAGGGGAGGTCTGTTTGGTGTTACGTAAATCTTTTATATGGCAAAAAATAGGTGATTTATGTAGAAATTCAGTAATGCAGCCTGCACCTGGCGCTGCTGGCACCACTCCTCAGCACAGGTCTGAGCAGAACGTGTTTCTCTTTCTCTCTGCTGCTGCTCGGGCTGTGTTACTGCATGTGCTGAATTCCCCCCTCACTTTAAGTTGTTGGCAGCTAGAAGGAATCCAGCTCACAGCAGATCCCTTTCTTTAGGAGGCTAAGAACTGTTCTAAGTCTGGAATAACAATGCAGAGGCAGGACAATGCGGACGGGGAGGCGGGGGAGAAAAGCTTTCCTGATATTGTCAATCTCACGGTGAACACGAATTGCATTAATATTCATACATTTAGATTCAGCAGGGGAAATAACAATGACGGCAATTGTTCCGGGGTGCTCCGAGCTGCCAGATTGCCGACAACCGTTGTCGACGGGAGAAAGGAATAAAACCATCACAAGCCACCCAGTTGGGGGAGAATTGTTGTAACAAGCCATTCCAATAAGGTTGGATTAAGGGCTCCTTGCTTTTGGCCTGACTTAATACCTACCAGGGAAAACTGGCTGCTCAAAACATCAGTATAAATGCTTCCAATTGGCTTCCCTGTTGGTAGCCTTTGGAGGGGGGGCTGATGAGTGAACGGGTTGTGGAAATGGACTTTATAGTTCATGATTAACAGGAGTTATGAAATGCGCATGTCTTGTGTCCCCTGCAGAACTGAGAGGAAAGATAACTTTGTGGGTAAGGCAGCCAGCAGAGAGTCAGAAACCCCAGTCCTATGCACAGCCCTGTCACTCACGGGGGAGCGGAGGGTGATCTTGGGCAAGCATCTGTGGAATGAAGCTAATGACACTGATTAACTCCATGCATGGACACTTTTATTCCAGAACACACGTGCCTTGTTCCTGTCTAGCCTAATCCACTTTGAAAGTCTAGGGAGGGCGTGAGAGAGGCGCCACTCCTGTTCTGCAATAAGAGTATTGGAGTGGGGCGGCTGCCCCGCTCCAAGGTAAAAGGGATTAAGAGCAGCTGAGGGAGGCTGGGAAGGTAGTTGGCCCCAGCTGGCCTGGATAAAAGGGTTGTGGGGCCAGGAGACAAGGAGTCTCACTCTAGCCTTGGAGTGGGAAGGGCCTGGCTGCTGGAGTAGAGCAGTGTTGGGGAAGGGCAGGAGGAGCTGGGAGCTCCAGCCTGGTAAACCCCCAGGCTGCAGACCTCAGTGAAGGCCTTCAAAGGTAGTGGGGCTACAGAGGGGCAGCCTGGGAATAGGCAGAGGCAGCTGGTCCTAAACCCTTGCCAGTGATAAGTGGCCATGACAGGCTTCAGGCTGCCCCAGGAGCAGGAGCTGGATGACAACTGGCAGTAGCCACTGAGGCAAGGTCGCTATAGAGGGGATGGGGGTTCCCCTGGGAGGGGAGACCCAGAGCGTGGGGGTACTGCTGGGGCAGAACCCTGAGGTAAAGGGGCACCGGGGTCTGAGAGGGACACGGGGCCTGAGGCAGGTAAGACACTGGCCAGCAGAGAGTGCTCCAAGGAAGGAAAAGAGCTAATTCCCAGATGACCCGCAGGAGGCGCCGCGTGCCAGTGAATCTTCAACCTCGCTACAAGCATCCACACTTGGAGTTGTTCCGGAACAGGTATTGGGCTTTAAATTCATCCCTCCCTTCATTTGCAATAATGTTCTAGTCTAGACAAGCTTTCAGTGTGGGGGGAGGCTCTCGCCAGGGAGTACCACGGAGCAGTCTGCCCATATATACAAGAGCAGGTTCCAATAGCGCCTAGCGAGTTTCTCTCGAGGAGGGGGCCAGTCAGCGGCCAGATCTGCCTCTAAAAGACCAAGTTTTATCTGGATTTATAAGAGCTCAACCCCCACCTGCCAGGAAATAGTTGTGCGGTTCCGAACTCAAACTCTCTTCAAGGCTCCGGCTGAAAATGGGACCCTGCAAATTAAGGATTCATCGCTACTGTGTCTCCATGCTCTAGATGGATTCTGTCTCCTGTTCCTAATGTGTACAGGGGACCCTGAGGCACAGCGACTAGCCAGGAAAGGATTCACCCAGCGAAGGCCCAGAATAAAGCCAGGCAACCCTGTGCTGTGGTACCAGGCCCTGGAGTAAGGAATGGTGCTGAGAGTGGATTGAGGGCACGTAGGGGTGGGCCCATAGTGCATGGTGTTAGGGTGATACTGTGCTGCATGGATGCCTGGCAAGGGCTGCTGTCAGTTAGGACAGCTAGGAACTGCTCTAACTTGCATATGTGCCTCCCTGAACCACCCACTATCTGGAGGCTGGAAAGGCAGGGTGACTGCCCCTGGACCATGCTTTTTGTGCTGTGCTCTTGGACTGCCCACACAGAATGGGATCCCCACAGAGCAAAATTCAGTCTAAAGTGACAAGTATCAGAGGGGTAGCCGTGTTAGTGTGGATCTGTAAAAGCAGCAAAGAATCCTGTGGCACCTTATAGACTAACAGACGTTTTGGAGCATGAGCTTTCGTGGGTGAATACCCACTTCCTCAGATGCATCTGAGGAAGTGGGTATTCACCCACGAAAGCTCATGCTCCAAAACGTCTGTTAGTCTATAAGGTGCCACAGGATTCTTTGCTGCTTTTAGTCTAAAGTGACTTCACTTTATGCTAAAGAAAATGCAAAGAAAGAACAAAAGTAAAGTCTCTATGAGAGCACACAGCGGTGCATATGTCTCCTATGTAGTGCACCGCAGTGACTCTGACCACGAAATGACAGCCGTCCCTTGAAACGAGGTCTGACCACACTGCAGTTGAGAGGTGTGACTTCAGCACTTGTCGACAGACGCATGCTAGCTTTGTTCTAGCTACATGGATCTGGGCAGCAGTCACCCAAGCATGTACCCAAGCTCCCAGGTGGGCAACACCAGTCGGGCAGCTTCCCATGTTGCCCCAGCTTCACTGCTATTGTTCCTTTAGCTGGCTTTGAACTAGCTCGAGCAAAGAGAGCTGGGATGTGTCTACACATGCTGCAATCACCCCTCGGACTGCAGAGCAGACTCACCCTTAGACCTCGAAAGGTGCAGGGCATGGGGACATGAGAAATAGCTTTTGGCACTGCACACACCACAGCAGTGAATGCAGCTCTCTCCTTTCTAGCTCCAGAGAGCTGGCTGCCACCTGGAGAAAGCCCTGTGGAAATGCAGTTGACCTTTTCCAGAAGCCAATTCCTGCAATCCCAGGCACTAGCTGAAATATTGTCTTTCTGAAACAGCAAAGCTTTAATCACCTTGCGCGGCATTAAAACTGGATTGCAAATGCCCAGAGAGTTCACTTGACCCCTCAGAGCTCTGCAGTTGACAGCTCCGATCTGGAAAGTGCCTGGTCTTTGTCTCATACGCAGTTGTTAAGAGGAACAGGCTTGATTTTCAGCCCCACACACAAATTAGTCAGTGAGGGTCTAAAGCACAGAATGATCCTCATAACGTGTAATAAAAGCGAGCTGCCAATTACCCAGTCAAGTGACAATATAACATAGCACCAGTGCAGAGCAATTTGCTGCTAATGGTACCACCTCTTTCCCGAGTGAGATTTCTATGGAGCCAGCCGCTCTCCCATATCTTAGTCCAGGGTGAATTGCTGGTATAGATCTGGGGTTCTCAAACTGGGGGTCAGGACCCCTCAGTGGGTCACAAGGTTATTACATGGGGGGTCGCGAGCTGTCAGCCTCCATTTCAAACCCCGCTTTGCCTCCAGCATTTATAATGGTGTTAAATATATAAAAAGTGTATTTAATGTATAACTGGGGTCACACTCAGAGGCTTGCTATGTGAAAGGGGTCACCAGTACAAAAGTTTGAGCATCACTGCCACAGATTCTTATGCCCTCTCCTGTTCTCCTCCCGCATGCCCTGGTTTAACACGTTCGGTCACTTTAAATCTTGCACAGATATTAGATTTAAAGCCTCTTCAGTGTTAATAACCCTTTAAACCAGAGCAAATGTGGAGTCCTTCCTCTGCTTTCCTCTGCAGGAGGGAGCCCGTGAACCATCTCCTGAACCTGCCCTAGTAGCGTGTGTTAGCAGGGGGTGGGTGGCCGGCTCGCTAAGGCTCGTACTCTGGAGAACCACGTTCAATTGCCTGCTCTGTTGCAAATGTCCTATTTGACCTTAGGGAAGTCACTTTGTGCCTCAGTTTCCCGCCTGTGAATAGCACCGTCCTGCCTCGCAGGGGCACTGTGAGGTTAAAGACGTTAAAGTTTGCTCAGGGACTATGGTGATGGGGGCCAGTCGATGGCACTGCGGTGGGTGAGATGAATCCAGCCCCCTTTGCCGGCTGCTCTAATGGAAACACCTCACTGGCACAGAGTACTGGGGCCGGCCTCTCAGGGAGCTTTGCCATCGTCCAGCTGCAGGCTAGCGCGCTGCTCCAGCACAGGGAGAAATATGCAGCCAGAGGAATTGGTGCCGGGAACCTTGTTATCAACCTTAAGCCCCACAGACATTGCAGGGGGCGGTGGGTTCTCAGTGGATGGACTTTCCCCTTCCCAGCACCCAGAAATGCTAGTGGGTGGGTGGCCAGGGGATTCCTATGAGCGTCCCCCTCTGCCAGCAGAGGACTCCACGGGCAGATGCACCAGGGAGGGGAGATAGACCTGAGCTCACCTGGGACCAGACCCAGGCCGGAGCCAGAGGCGTGTGGGAGCAGAAGCAGCAGGCTGGGAGCTGGCTGCAGAGGGAAGGCTGGGTAGCCGGCAGCCTGGGAGCTGAGAGCTGGGTGGAGACGCACCCTGTTGCAGAAGGAGCCGGTGCGGAGGGTTCCCCACAAGGCAGGGTTAGCTGTAAAACCCTAGGGACTGGATTGGGAGCTACCAGGCTGAGATTTGCAGTAACTGTGACGTCCTCTGTGCCGCTGGAGTTGGCACCATTCGTTCCTTTGAACCTCCTGCACGCACCCTAACTCCCCACACGGTGGGGCGTCGCCACAGATGCCGTGGCAGCTTGGCTGAATTTCAGGAGCTGGAGCAGCTGTGACATCTTCCAAGTGGCGCAGTTGTCCATGGGGACGCTCTGCTTCCAAAGTCCACCCGACATTTTAGGCGCGGGAGCTCTCTGTTTTCCACATCTGAAATGCAGGAGCCCTGCGCTCCCTTGAGAAGACATTGCAAACCCCCAGAGCCATGTGGATCTGGCCCGGCACAGGCTGTTCCCGTCGCTGCCAGCTGATGGCCTGTGAAATGTAGCCCTGCAAATTGGAAAAAAAATGAATTTGCAAATGTGAGCGTAACGCTGCCGTTATGAGCAAAGCTCGACGAAGCCCAACACCCTCTGAAATCACTTTCACTCAAATTAGATTTGTGCAAGCAGCTCGCTGTTTAAAGAGCAAGGTGTAGAATTGGCAACTGGCCTAATTTAGCAAGCAATGATATTACATCTCGAATAGCCCTGGAGCAAAGGCTCCAGTGGCTGATTTCTCAGTAAGTCCCCACGCATAGTCTGAAGGGGGAATGGCCGGGTGCTGAATTGCTCCATCCGTTAAAGAAGAAATACATGCCCAGGCAACAGACTAATTCTGCAGCCACAAGCTGGCGATATCTGTACAGCGTTGGTTCGAGAGTGCTGCACAGGGGGGTGTTTATTGTGGCGCTGAAGGAGAAGGATCCATTGTCATTCACTCTGACAGCTCGATTGTTTTGTTTTGGGTGGAGCAGCTGGCGGCTGCTTGACTGAGAGGCTGTCTACACTGCAGTTAAAAACTTGCCAGGTGAGAGGATCCCAGAGCTCAAGCTGCAGCCGGAGCCCGAACGTCTGCACTGCAGTTAAACACCCCCTTAGCCCAAGCCCCGTGAACCTGAGTGAGCTGGCATGGGCCAGCCAGGGGTATCTAACTACAGAGTACGCATATCCTGAGTGTTATCTTTATTGCTCAATTTGTGACCTCATCAGCTGGGTTAAAGCATCGAGTCTTTCCTCTTAGCTGCAGTGAGATTAGTGCCCCAGAGCTTCCCATGAAGTGAGGCACTGCCTCGGCAACAGACTGAGGCTGCACGCTGAAGAACAACAGGAAGGACCAGATCCCCAGTGTGGGTGAATCAGCGGAGCTCCACTGAAGGACCCCAAGTGGATCAAGAGGCTGAAATCTACTTGAGAATCTTAAAATGTCTGTCCTGAAAGGCAGGTATGAATGAGAGTGTTCGGCTGCCCTGACATGCTGTGGAAATCCATTGGTGATGGAGCAGGGGACAGATCCCCTCTGAGCGACAGGTTTCTGACCTGCAGCACACAATTATGCTGAGCGTGCCAGCTGCGAGGCCTGTGTGATGATTTGGGGCTGGGCGGGTGCAGCTTGTGAATTGCACTTACTGTCATGACATTATCGGGGCGTTATTGTTATGAAATTGCGGCACCAGGGATTGCCTCCAGGTCTGGGCAACCCCACAATCCTGCAAGCCCATCACTGTCAGGCCTGGGTCAATCTCTGATCGCTGAGGCCTGCCAGCACCTGAGTAACTGCCGCTCAGGGGAAAATGTGTTCTCTCCACCTTCCATCTGCTGGGGGCTGGCGTTAGAACAATGGAAAATTCCCAAACAAGACTCCGATGTACACTCAGGGCTGGACTATGCCGAACACTTACAGCAGTATGGCTACATCTCTCAGGGATGTGAAATATCCATTGTCTAAGCGATGTGGCTATTAAAACTGCATTCTCTTCAGAACTCCTCTGTGGCTTCCTACTGCCTTCTGACTGCTCGAATAGTGGAAAGATCCGACCGTATGTTCTGTCCTGAGACCTCCCAGGGCATGTTTACACTGCATTATAGCACTCACAGTTGACCCAGGTCAGCTGGCTTGGGTTTGGGCTGCAGGGCAGACATTGTGGCTTGGGCTGGAGCCCGGCTCGGGGACCCTCTCCAAGACCCTGCAATTTGATAGCCCTGCAGTCCAAGTCAGCTGTCCCAGGCCAGGCCTGGAAGTCTGATTGCAGTGTAGACACACATCCCTAGAACCACCTCCCTTGGCCTCAGGGTTTGAAAATCCACCTTTGCGATGGGCTCAGCTGGGATGCGGAGGAGAGGACTCACTGTACAGGATTCCGCTCTGGATTCGGTGCCATTTGAACACAATCCTGCTGCTCGTGCTTTTGTCCCGGCAGCTTGGCTGGTTCTGCCGTTGTCTAACTCTGCTAGACAGCCACGTTTCCTGGAGATCTGCTTGGCTCAAGCTGCGAGCAGGGTGGGTCATAAGAACATAAGATCGGCCATGCTGGGTCAGACCAAAGGTCCATCTATCCCAGTAGCCTGTCCTCTGGCAGCGGCCAGTGGCAGGTGCCCCAGAGGGAATGAACAGAACAGGGAATCATCAAGTGATCCGTCCCCTGTCGCCCATCCCCAGCTTCTGGCAAACAGAGGCTAGGGACACCATCCCTGCCCATCCTGGCTAATAGCCATTGATGGACCATAGACTCATAGACTCTAGGACTGGAAGGGACCTCGAGAGGTCATCGAGTCCAGTCCCCTGCCCTCATGGCAGGACCAAATACTGTCTAGACCATCCCTAATAGACATTTATCTAACCTACTCTTAAATATCTCCAGAGATGGAGATTCCACAACTTCCCTAGGCAATCTATTCCAGTGTTTAACTACCCTGACAGTTAGGAACTTTTTCCTAATGTCCAACCTAAATCTCCCTTGCTGCAGTTTAAGCCCATTGCTTCTTGTTCTATCATTGAAGGCTAAGGTGAACAAGTTTTCTCCCTCCTCCTGATGACACCCTTTTAGATACCTGAAAACTGCTATCATGTCCCCTCTCAGTCTTCTCTTTTCCAAACTACACAAACCCAATTCCTTCAGCCTTCCTTCATAGGTCATGTTCTCAAGACCTTTAATCATTCTTGTTGCTCTTCTCTGGACCCTCTCCAATTTTTCCACATCTTTCTTGAAATGCAGTGCCCAGAACTGGACACAATACTCCAGTTGAGGCCTAACCAGCGCAGAGTAAAGCAGAAGAATGACTTCTCGTGTCTTGTTTACAACACACCATGACTCTATCTAGCTCCCTTTTGAACTCCAGGCCACCCGCCAGGTCTCTGCAGTGGAGGTTTGCATGCTTTGGCAGGCAGTGTCCAAAAGAACGCACACATCCACCACAACGGGGGTCTGAATGGACCGACCCCAGGCTGAATGCCATGTATCGAGCTCCATAATGGGGAGGGTGAATCAGACACATGTGGAAACATTTCTCCCTTCTCAGATTCAGTGTCTGGGAGCTACTTCATAGTCATAGAATTTAAGACCAGAAAGGACCACAGAGATCATCTAGCCCAGTAGTGCCCAAACTTTTAAAGTTGTACCCGTCCTGCCCCTGGCTCTGGGAGCTGTAGTTGGGAGCTGGGGCCAGAGCAGGGCCTTGTTTGGAGCTGGAGATGTGGTTGGGGCCATGGCCAGGAACAGAGGCTGGGAGCGGAGGCCTAGGGATCTCTTGGGGGCTTTCACTTCACCCCACCTTTGATTCTTGTCATGCAGACAGAAAGCAGAAGATCGGAAATCCAAAGTGCAGGCATTGTGATGGTTACTGGGGTTCGTTTCAAACCGGTGGAACCCACACACCTTCTAGGGGTGGGGCTCTGTCCTAGCTAGTGGCACCGAGAAGACTTAGAGATAAAATGAGTCTCTACAGCCTTAGCTAGCAGCCAGCTGGCTTTTAGCCCATGCGGTAGAAGCTCATGCACTAAACTCTAGGGATCCTCAGTTCGATCCCACGCACCGACGCCCCATTACACAAGTATATCCGTAGTTCTGATGCCACAGAACCTTTTCCAGGTCTTCCCCCTTTCCTCTTCCTTAGCAGGCATAATTATCCCTGTAGTGCATGCTCCTGGTCCCCCCACCCTTACAATTTATGGTCAAGTTCCATTTTGGATGGTCTTGAGTGGCGGGGGGGAGTTGGTGCCACCTCTTTTGTATCTCGGGGAGGGGTGAGGAGTGAGGCTGTGCTTCAGTCAAGGACAGGCATTTCTCTGGCCTTTTAGTGTTTCTTATATCTTCCTCTCCCATCCTCCTGCCCCCTCCCCATCAACTGGTTGCTTGACCTTATCTCGGGAGGGGAGTTGAGGCAGGGCTGTCCATCACATGTATGCTCGTATATGACACTCCCACTGTGCCCAGCAAAACTGTAGCTCTGTCTCTTCTCTCTGTTCACCCAATTGCTTGTGGGCAGACATAGCACCAAGAGTCTTTGTTCTTTGTTCACACGTATTAGTAAGAATATTAAAAATCAAATGGGCAAATAAGACCCAAAATTCCATCTCAGGCAAATGTAGAGCCCTGAGTAACACATTATCCTCATTAACAGGACCAAGGCTTGGGGTGGGGCTGGGGCCGAACTGGGTGGCGCTCCTCACCCCCTGGGGGCTGGGCTGGGTCTGTCCATGCCCCCAGAACTTTCTTCCATCTCCCCCAAGGGGGTGCACACCACAGTTTGAGGATCTCTGATGTAGCCTGACCACCTGCATTGCACAGGCCAGAAAAATTCCTGCAGTAATTCCTGGATCAGGGCCATCACTTCTGTCTGAGCTACAGTGTTTGTTCCAGAAAGAGACATCCACATTTATTTAAAGACATCAGGTGATGGGGAATCAACCGCCTCCCTAGGTAAGTTGTTCCAACAGTTAATTAACCACCTTGTTAGACATTTGCACCTTTTTTCTAGTCTCAATTTCTCCAGCGTCAGCTTTCAGCCATTGGCTCTTGTTCTGCATTTGTCAGCTCAGTTACAGAACCCTCTACTCTCAAATCTTCTCCTCGCGGTCGTACTTATAAATCACGATCAAGGCACCTCTTAATCTTTTCTTGCATAAGCTAACGAGCGGGTCTTTAGTTTCTTGCTGTAAGGTGGCTTTCCTGGACCTTGAAGCGGGCTTGCGGCTGCGGTCTGAACCTTTTTCCATCTGTCAACATCCTTTCTGAAGCCTGGACACCAGGACTGGATGCGTCGTTGCAGCAACGGTCTTGTAATTCTGCAGCACAACGATGAGCTGAGTAGCAAGGCATGAGGCTGAGGGAAGAGGAAAGCAGGAGAAGCCCTGCAGCGCTGCAGAGTAGATGTGAGAAGAGGAGCAGAGGACTGGAGGAAACAGGAGGAGACGGGAAAGCGGGGGAATTCCTGTATTGCTGAGTTGCAGATCAGAACCCAGACGAGACGGGAAAGTAGAGGGGTTTCTGCACTGGCGGGAGGAGATGGCAGAGCATGGGCAAGGATGAATGGGGAAGCAGGTGCCAGACTTGCAGAGAAGGTCCAGTAGAAACAGACCCAAACCATTCATGAGTCTTTTTCCTTTTCTCTCTCTCTCTCTCCCCTGGTGCATGTGGAACAGTGGGGGTCTGTCACTGGAGGAGAGAGGCAGGGAGTGGGAATGAGCCCTGCAAGGTCTAATCTCTGCTGGCCACATTTCCAAAACTGCTCCAGGCCCAGCAGCTCGACTGAGAACAAAGGCTGCTTCTGGGTGCTGAGTGCTCTTGGGAATCTCTCCTTCGCTTCCGACCTGGAGCAAGGTGACGGGTGCGGAAAGCACCGTGTCAGTCTGTGAATGGTTGAGGGCAATATTTGGTGACCTGTGCCTTTAAGTGTGCAAATCAACACAAAACCGAGTAATCGCTTGGTTCCCGCCCCCATATGTTAGCCTTGACCCAGGCTCCGCTCCTGCCCCAGCACTCTTGTTGGAGCAGGCAAACCCACTTAACTTGCTGCTGGCTCCTGAATGGTTATGGTCTCTTCTCGCCTGTCCCAGGTCCCTGAAGCCCTGTGCCTGGTTGGTATCCCAGCGTGAGAGGCTTTTCCTAGGCAGGGGGCGTGAGGGCACCAGCGCCTCCAGAAGTGGGGAGAGAAGGCCTGATAGGAGCAGTCACGTGTCCTACTAGGAGTCGTGTGCACATATCAATGGGAGATCCCAGCCCTTGGTGCATGGTGCTTCCCCAGAATGCAGTGGGAGAGGCTCAGAGGCAGTGAGGCAGTTCCCTGCCTGTGGCCTTGGGTCCAGGATCTCAAAGACGTACCTCGGTTATGCTCAGATTTTGCTCCCAAGCCCAAGTCTCCAACCTGGCTTTGATCCCCACAAGGCACTTTGGTGTTCCTCTCACCTCCCTCCAGAAAAAAGGGCGATTTACTCTCAGCCCCAAATCAGTACAATGCAGCAAAGCACCGGTGTGTGCACAGACCCCAGATGGATGGGCCGGGAGCCAGCAGCTGGACCGAATGAACCACGGAGATTGATGCAGCCTGTCCTGCTGATGGGGCTTGGGGATGGAGTCTGACAAGATGCTTCCTGTCTGCTTGATGAAGAAAAAAGATGGATAAAAGATGGATCCTCTCCCCAGAGGGGACAATGTGGTTTTGCAGAGTGCATGCCGGGAACAGAGGAAATGAATACAGGAAGCACGATACAATTTGTAAAGCCTGGGCAGGAGGGAATGGAATTCACTGTCCCTCTGTCACTGAAAACACTGGATGGATCCTGCATTTCTTGCACATCAGGTGTCTTCCCTGGGAGATTTCAGTGAACAGAGAATATGGGATCAAGCCCTCGGGTCTCAGTCACAAGAGTTGACAAAGGGATGGTGAAGGTGATTAATCCCAGGGGAAAACCCTTTGCTATGTTCTAGCTACCCTTGCTCAGGACATTCTAGAACAAA
This sequence comes from Gopherus evgoodei, assembly GCF_007399415.2. NCBI lineage: Eukaryota > Metazoa > Chordata > Testudines > Testudinidae > Gopherus > Gopherus evgoodei. The sequence continues at coordinate 11,637,604 of NC_044344.1, read as the reverse complement.
CCAATATTTCACATGCTATCAGCATCCCAAGCATGAAACCCTATGAAAACCACTAGCTAAGACTACAGGATTCATCACCTAATGTTCTTTCTTTGGGTATCTCTGCACTGGAGCTGGAGGTAGAATTTCCAGCTCAGGCAGACATACCTGCACCAAAAGCAGAGGTTTAACCATGGTGGCACAGGTGATGCCAGCAAAGTCTTCTGCACCAACAGCTGCTCCATGTTAGCTCTCAGCACATGCCATAGAATCATAGAAGATCAGGGTTGGAAGTGACCTCAGGAGGTCATCTAGTCCAACCCCTTGCTCAAAGCAGGACCAACCCCAATTAAATCATACCAGCCAGGGCTTTGCCAAGCTGGGTCTTAAAAACATCTAAGGAAGGAGACTCCACCACCTCCCTAGGGAACCCATTCCCGTTTCACCCATGGGGCACAGCGCTTTGCAAGGGATTTATTTTCAGAAGTGGCCAAACCTTCTGTGCGCTTCAGTGTTTGGGTGCTCAGGTTGGAGGCACCTTGGGCCTCACAGCTTGAGAAACCAAAAATAAGTGACTCCTTTCCAAAAGGTTGGCCTTACTATTTTCCTACTATTCAGGCAAAAATTATACAAATTCTGCTTTTATACAACCATTCGCAAACCGCCAAGGTAAGAACTCACAACTCCATGACTATGATACACCCCATTCAGCAGAGCAAATCCGTGTACACAGACTTAGACAAATATCAGGAGATACAAAACTAATATAGGCTCATAGCTTAATACTAATGTTTATGCCAGATCACAAAATTATGCCCCTTACATTAAAACAGCAGCTGCTAGGGTCACCACAAACGGTCATGCGTAGTGTAAAGAGCAAAAATATATATAATTAGTTACACACGCCAAACGCCTCTTCAGTTCTCCAGCTGAAACATAAAGAACTAGACCCACTTCTCCCAAAATAAATGTTTTAAAGGCATATGCCAGAGGTGGCCAAATCACAGCTCATGAGCTGCTTGGGGGGTCTTTTACTTTATGAGCCCCAGCAGGCGTCCCCCACTGGTCTGAAGCCCCGAGTCCCGGCAGAAGTCCCACACTGGTCTGAAGCCCCAAGTCCCAGCAGGTGCTCCCGGCTCTTGAACTTCTAAAGATTATCATATGAGGCTTGGAGGGTCAGTAAGTTTGGCCACCCCTGGAATACACAAAAGGCAGAGCACTACAAGGGCAGAGTTAAGGTGATTTGACTGCTTTCAGTCCTAGTTTGTCTGTTGGTAAGAGCGTGTGAGTGAACTGAGTGTAAAGATTGTGTTCAGCACTGTGTGTGTCACTGGCATTTTTGATGGGCTTCGTTTTTAATATTGGGGGTATTTTAAGTGATGTGATTTTGATTTGCAGTTAGTAACTGCATTAATGAAAGGGTTTTATTGGAGGGAAGGGGACTTTCCTAGGGGATTATTTATAAGAAGACATAATGAGCCCTGAAAGTTAAACTGGGCTTCATGCTGAGAGTTGTGTTGGGGACGAGCACAGAGGAGGCCCATCCAGGAGGATACAAAGATCTGGCAGCAGCAGATGCTTCGGACTTGCCCTTTCTCATGGCTCCCACATGCTGTAAAGGGGCCTCCACAGAGTAGCACCCCAGGTCATACCCTGCCTGCCCTCACTTGCCACCTCATGGGGCAGAACAACCAATCAGACCTGCTGCAAGCAAAGCTGTCTCCCTCCACCCTCCTCCCCACAGCAACCCCACTCCTCTCTCACAGGAGGGGCGGGAGCTGAAAGAGCCACGTAGCTCAGGGCAGCCTGGTCTCTTTCCCCCTCCCCTCCTTTGAGCAACAGGGACAGGATGGTACCTTGGCTCCTCCCTCTCACCCCTGCAATGGTGGAAGGGGTATGAAGAACCCCTGGGGCTGCCCCCCCTTCCTACAGGCGGAGTGGTGACTCTGTTGCAGCCTCCCGGGCTGGGAGAGGGTGGATGAAGAACCCATGGAGGAGCAGAGCTGCAGAGGGGCTGTGCTGGAGGAGGGCAAGCTGGGCTGGGGGCACAGGGTTAATTGCTGGTCAGGGGCTGGATGGATGTGAAGGTGAGAGCTCCTGAAGGGTGGGACAGTGCAGGGAAGTGGTGTGTGTGTGTGGGCTGGGGAGGCTGCTCTCTGCAGGTTCTCTGGGTTGCCTAAACAGAGGGGAGCCCGAGGACGTTGCAGGAGGAAAGCAGCCTAAAGGCCTAGAAAGCAGATGCAGGGCAGCCCAGAGGATTCAGGGGGGCTGGGGCAAAGCAATTTCAGGGACCCTTCCATAAAAAAAGTTGCAATACTATAGAATACTGTATTCTCGGGGGGGGGGGCCTGCAGGACCTGAGGTCTGGGGCAAATTGCCCCACTTGCCCCCACCCCGGGCGGCCTCGAGCAGATGGCAAATAAACAGGGCACTACATTTATTATTTTTTTAAAATCTCATGGTTTTGAAGCTACTTTCAGGATCTTTGGGGCCTCGCGATTTTTGAGTGCCTGGAGTTGGTGATACTTCTCCCTCAGGGCCGGCGCCCATCTCCTCCTTGGACACTTGCATGGCACAAGCTGAGCCCTTAGCATTCTGTGCAGTTCGGCTGAATTCATGTTTCAGGGCAGCTGTTACTTTAAGTCTCCAGACTTGGGTGCAAATGCAATCACAGCCCGAGTGCTGCACAGCCCGCTCTGACCGAGACGTGCAATAGCTCTTCACCCAGCAGATGGAGGACTGGAACTCAGAGGACCTATTCCTAGCTCTGCCACTAGTCTACTAGATGACCTTGGGTATGTCACTTCCTCGCCCCAGGCCTCAGGTCCCATCTGCCAAATGGGGATAATGTTACCAACCTCCTTTGTAAAGCACTTTGCAATCTACAGATGAAAAGCACTAGGTAAGAGCTAGGGATGATTACTGGCCGAATGCTCAGAACTGTAACCTTAAACAGGATGTGCTGGGCCCACGGTACCAGGAGGCACAAGAGTGAGTTAAAATAATCTGCGCAAACACAAGACTGCACTTTTAAACTTCCATAATTAATGCCAACAAAGTCCCCTGGGGTGCAGCTGTCAAGGGAGGAACATTGGGATCATTCAGGAAGCAATTAGATGATGTCCCAAGGGAAGCAGTGTATGAAAACAGATAAGCTTTGATGGGACAAATGGCCTTTTCGAAGTCCTAATATCCATCTATTCCTTTAATGTGTTAGTAAACACCGCGGTTATGGGGATTAGCATGTGCCTGCGCTGCTGCCTGGACCATTAACATGCCACTAAGTGCTGTTTATGGAAGGAACCCTTGTGCAGCTCATTAGCAAACTGAGCCTGGAGGGTGCCGGGTTGGAGGAAACCGCTCCCACAGTGCGACACTGACAAATGGGCAAAGGAAGTGCTGAGACCCAGGGGGGTTGGACGCGGGACTGATCCTGCGCCCAGATCTTCAGCCCTGCTACCTGGGGAGTTGTCAGATGCTACTGGTGTGGTGCTCTGCTCTGTTCAATGTTGGTATCACTCAGCTGCGTGCATGTGTTCCCTCTGTGTGCTGCCCCAGCTCTGCAGATAGCTGACACAGCAGATCCGAAGAGAACCCCCAATGACCACAGAGTCTAGTAAGGTACGAAGGCACTTCAGCCAGGTGTATTGCCGTATGGACACAATGATAGTTCCCTGTAGATTTCTTAGTCTAACTCAGGGCATACTACAAATATGTGCCCACAGTCAATGGACTCAGCTCAGTCAGTGGCGGGACTTTCCACTGCCCCCTCGGCTGGACAAAGACACCGCCCCAGGGATGCATTCTTATACACAGGTACAAACAAGTTACACATCACTCCTGACGTATTGAGGTGCAACCCCTCTACGTAGCCAGGTACAACCCCTCTACGCAGTAAGGTGCCGCCTCTCACCTTGTACATGTTGGTTTGAACAAAACAACTCTACCCATCATATTACCCTTTTGCCCCTGTCATTGGGATGGGTCAGCCTGTTCCTTGTTATCTGTGTGGAATGTGCCTGTATGTGAATATTCTGATCTCTAGTGTCCAGTACCTTTTAGGTACGTATCTTCTTGCAGCATCAGCCCTTTCCTTGCCAGCTTCTGTGAGCAGGGCCTGCCTCTGGCTCACAGCTTCACTTTGCTTTATGTTAGCAAAGTCTTGACCATTACTTTAGTTCAGGCCTCAGGCCTCATACCGGGCCTCTGATACCAAGGTTTATATCTTAGGGCCTCTACTTACTACACTCAGGTGTGTCCCACCACGCATACCGCATGCTTCCACATGCCCTACAGTCACATGGCTGCATGTATCAGAAGATAGCCGTGTTAGTCTGGATCTGTAAAAGCAGCAAAGAATCCTGTGGCACCTTATGGACTAACAGACGTTTTGGAGCATGAGCTTTCGTGGGCGAATACCCACTTCCTCAGATGCATTTCCATTACATGCATCTGAGGAAGTGGGTATTCGCCCACGAAAGCTCATGCTCCAAAACGTCTGTTAGTCTATAAGGTGCCACAGGATTCTTTGCTGCTATGGCTGCATGTGTCATGTCTCCCCCCCGCCATGCACATACATACAGCAGGTGGTTCCACAAGAGATGCTGGAGACCCACCTTCTTACCTGAGATCATGGTTTTGTCTTTGGGGGGCTGGGGAGTGTGTGACCCAAGTGCACACCCTGGCACTGAGGTCTGACTGCAAGCACAACGGGGGCAGGGGGGAGCTGAGCTCACATGGCCTGGAGTTGACAACAGCCAAGGAGCCCCTGCAGTGCAGAGATGGTCCACTGCCTACTTGGGACTCCTGGGCTCAATTCCCCGCATGGCCCCAGGTTTCCTGTGGGAGCATTGGCAAGTTACTTAGCTGCTCAATGCTTCAGTTCCCCTCTGTAAAGTAGGGTTACTAGCACCTTTCCCAATAGCCCTGTGAGACAGGGGAGAGAGATCCGGAGAATGGTGGCGTGCTCAGAGAGCGGAGCAATGCGGGTTAGAGAAGTACCATAGAGTGAAGGCCTGTGTTTTAACGGGATGTGTGCTTCCAGCCTTCTTAGGGGGCTTTGATCATGGCAGCCTGGAATTTGAACTGTCACAGTTTCAGATGACAAATGGTCTATAGGAGGTGAAGGGTCCGTAGGCTGCAATCGCATATTCATAGATAGGATTGACAGAGTATAGACACTGGACTGGGCCTGAAAATCCACCCAAATCCAGAGGCAGTTAAGGTCATTTGCGTGCTAATCAGTGAGACTGTCTGTCTTAATTCACAGACTCGTAGGTCTGCGAGGGACCTTGAGAGGTCGTCTGGTCCAGTCCCCTGTGCTCAAGGTAGGAATTGTCTGCACGGACGTTGGAACCTGGTGTGTAACTTTAGCTTCTGATTTCCATATTGTTTAAAGCTTGAGCTGTCTAAGGAAGGATCTTGAAGTGCACTTAGCAACCTAGACTGTACATTACTGAGGTGTTTTCTCTGAAACAAGAAAGAAAGGAAGGAAGGAAGGCAAAGGATGTCTTTGTCTCTGCAACTCAGAAGAAAATGAGAGCTGCTTCTGACTTGGGAAGAATTTGTAGTGTTTTAAAGGTGTAGTAGAGAGAAAGCTTTAGAGTTGTTTTCTTGTTCTGCTTTGTTAAGTGTAAATATAAAGGCATTCTAGTTAGGTCTTTAAGTTGGTAAGTGAATAAGTTTGGGTGTCAGCTATTAGCCCCATGGAATAGTGATATATGTGCTGGTGCACAATCAGAAGTTATGGGTTTGATGCAGGAATCACAAGATCATCCCACAATGGCCCCATCTGGCCCCAGACTTTATGAAAACAAAAGGTGCAATATCTGCTCAGCTACCCATGCTTATGCCTTACAAAATATTAATGAGATCTCCAAAGAAAATGTAAAAGGCACGTTTCAAGCTCTGTGTATCAGTTTTCAAGCCATGAAGATTGGAGATACGTTTATGAAGTCTGAGGTTAATACTTCCAGACACAGAAATGAGAAGTTCTCTGAAAACGCAACTTAATAAAAGTGACCTGTCAAGAGGAAGCAACGATTTGATGGTCATGAGGAAGAAGTCCTTTGAGGATACCACAGCAGCAGCAGTGAGGGCAGCAGAGAAGGATATTAAAAAAGACGAGACTCGCTGAATTTAAATGGATGAGATCTGATGTAAATCAACCAAGACTAGAAAAAGATTTGTCAGAGAAAGGTGTTTCAAGAGATAAAACTGGCCTGGGGAGAATTCAGAAGTTGTTCGGGACAGATCTTCTTTTTTTTTTAAAAGCACCTCGCACATCTATGTGTCTTATACAATCATTATTAATAGTTTTTACTATTAATAAGTAGCTGCTGATTCAGGAAAGAAACTGGAGTTTAAAGAGAATGAAACAATGCATAGAGCTGAACAGAAATTTCCCGAGTTTTTCTCTCAGGCAAATGCTGCTATGACCTCATCAGAATGGAATGGCTCCATCTCCCTGCAACCACAGCTCTGCCAGGAGATGGCCGGCAAAACTCCAAAAGTGGGCAGAACCAGCCCTGGAAGGTAGCTGTTTCAGGGTGAGTCTGGACTTGTCCTGGGCAGGGTCTTCAGGCAGGGCTCTTAAGGACATAATCTAAAGCTGCCTCCCCTGGCAGAAACATGGGAAAAGTCATTTTCAGGTCAGCGCTGCCATCCCCCAGAGGAATTCCCCATTTGACCAAGCAGGCCCGGGAGACAGGGCAAGTTGCATCTTCTTGCTCCTGTGTGGGTGTATCTGGCCTCCAATTCCCTACTTATACCCTCCAAATTTGCCCCATCAGGTAAGTAATGTCCACTAACCCCATGCTGCCGTGTTAGATGGTCTAGAATATGACAATCCCATTCACTTCTCTAGGAGTTTCTCCAAAAAAACACATTATGGTCCTCACCAGGTGCTGCTTCCATGGGCAGACAACCTCAGTGCCAGGAGCTCCAAGAAGCAGCACGGGGAGACCAGGCTGTTTCTATGACATTCCCAGCCTGGTTTGGCAGAACAAAGTGATCCGGATAAACTTCTGATAAGCATCTCAACTTTTGGGAGCTCATCCAGACTGAACTGCCCAGCCTTTTCCATTGCCACGGACAAACAGACGTTCTCCCGTTGGCAAAGAGCAGGCAAGAACTCAGCATGAAGCTCACATACTGGTACCGGGTTAGACCTGCCACCAGATTTGCTGCAGAAAAGCATTTTACCTCTGTTGTCTTCTCTGTTGTGTATTGGCCCCTGCTGTTCTGACAGGGAGAGAAGAGGACTGCAGGGAGCCAGTGAACTAAACGCCTCCTGTGCATATCTGAGATTTTCGCTAGAAGGAGTTTGAAACACAGAGGGCTGGCTCTCAGGATGTGCTTTGGCTTTGGGCACAAGCGTGTGTGTCTGCCAGTATAACAGATGAAAAGGAGCAGGATCACTGACAACTGTATTTGTATTCCTAAGAACGTACGTGTCCTGGGGATCTGTGACAGGGGCTGGTGCCAGCAGCCTGGCTGACCTGGTTTGACTGCACCGTTCAAAGTCTTCTGGTTGCATTGCGATCTGGTGGAGGAATTTGGGCCACAGGAAATTGTCCAGTGAATCTGCATCGGAACTTTCAAGCAGATTCACATTCAATATTTCCATTGGGTAAATCTCACCGGAGCAAAATGCTGGACCAGCTCCGAGTGTGATTGGCAGCTCTTGGGTGCTGCCTCTGTCAACCCAGCATGATTGTGAGCCCATCAGAAGTCTGTATCCGTCTCTGCACCTTGGAGAGGAAGAGGGAAGGAGGTACACAGCTCTTGGACACAAGGGGCTGTTTTTCAGCTGGGAAATCAAAATTCAGGACAATGCTTCAGGTGGAATATTGCAATGGCTGTTTCAGAGCGGCAGCTGCAGCAGAGTGCTGCATGAAAATCCAGGGCACCTTTGCTGAATCTGCACCCTTTCTGCACCGTAAGATGTCACTTCGGGCATGGACAAGACTCTGCCACCCCTGTCATGCTGAGTGCTGGAACGGCAGCCTTGTTGTGTTTCTATAACTCTCTTTTTAAGCCAGGGGAGGTTGTTAACTTATTGTTCAATCCCCAACCTGCAGGACCAGTTGTACTGCTTATCACCTGGTCCGTAGCCTTTGCCCTGTCCGGCTTGGGTGACTCTACCAGGAGTGAAAAACTCGTGTTGGCACAACTCTGAGGATCCCTGGAACACACAAACCTTCCCAAATGCAGTCCCCAGGCAAGGCAGCGCGTCTATTGCATGTGGCCTATTATATACACATGCTTCTGCTTCCCTGGCTTTATAACTCAGCAGTATAAATTCACTCTGGCTGGCAACTAGCAGCCAAAGTCCTTATCGCTCCTCTCACACTCGTTTTAAATTGCTGTAACTCCACAAACGTCAGGGGAGGATTCCCGATTGGCTTTGGGGATGGGAGGAAAATCTTTCAGACTTGGCTGTGAACCCTGAAATTGGACTTCAGGAGTCAGGACGCTTAGACCTTTGCTGTAACGAACGTAGTGCTTGTGGCCTGTAGCAGCATGGCAGCCTAGAGACAGAAGGTGGGATTCTTTGTCACCTTCCTCAGTGCAAAACAAGAGTGAAACGCTCCCTGATGGGAATGGTGGTGTTTCACACCTGCCTGGTACTGGTGTAAATGAGGGCACAAGGCGCATGGCTCTCTGTGACTTGTTTTCCCCTGTGTTGGACTGAAGTGAGTGTGAGTGACCCTAGGTGTGATTGGATGGAGATTCTGAGTTGGTGTTTTACAGTGGCTTTGCACAGACGTGAACAACCATACAAGGTGCAAGGCAGGAGATAACCTGGCCCTGAATCCTCAACATGTCCCTTCAGTGGGGACAGTCCAGGCACCAGCAGGACAAGCTTCCCGCAAACAGCTCTGCCAAGACAATACATTTAGGAGAGCTCATTCCTGCCAATGCTTGTGCTGGGTTCTATGACGTAGTCACTGGTCTGCAGGAGCTAGACTGAAGCCCACCAACCCGTTCAATCCTGGGCATTGCATGGCCATCAGATAGCAATAGCTTCATGTCTCCAGTGCCCCAGGTGTGGTCAGTGACCCATCACCCAGAAGCACTGGCTCCATGATTCAGTTCCAAGCTCGTGTGTCAGCCACTCCCCACTCTTCTTTTAATGATAAATGAGACCAGAGACAATCATGTGTGGAGCGAGTGGACTTGGGGCACATGCACAGATCTACCCATCTAAAATGAGCCATCACATCTCCTCAGGACTGTACTCGAAATGAAGCTGCTCTTTGGAACAGAGCCACTCCTGTGAAATGTCCAGAACCTGTGCTGCTCAGACTTCTCAACAAGCCAGCCACTCTACTGTGGGGAAACCACCCATTTCCGAGTCTCTCCAGCCCAGCAGGCTGCTGGTGGGATTCAGAGGATGAGCTGTGGTAATTAGCCCTGCTGGCTGTCACGCAGGGACACCTTTGGTGCCACTGACAGCCTGTAGGGGGTGCTCTTCTCTTAGGTTCTGTTTATGCACCTTTTCATGACACTTGTGCTGAAAGGAAGAAAGCAACCGGGAGAATTCAGTTGGATTCTTTACTCATGCTACCTCGCAAATGGCAAATACCTTTACTGAGACCTTGTCTCTTCCTTCTTCTTCTTCTTCTGCAGCATATACATATATAGCCACTTTGGCAGTCACAGTGCAGAGGTGCCCAACCCACTCCTCCAGTTGATGGTGCGGCATGAAGACACAATGCAGGCCCTGTGCCCCCCCCGGAATGTCCATTATGCAAAGGAAATCCCCAGGTAGCTGCATTGCAGCTGAAGTTTAGGAACCAGAATCTAGCCCAATAGATTTCCTCTCTTTAAAAGAGGAATGAGTGGCAAAAAACTCCTCCAGGAGCTGATTATCTCTACTGGCATGAACTGCAAGGAAATTGGCAGCACTCAGACATTTAACTACCCGACTTGTGAGCTATATTAATGGCCCAGTTTTCTTTGCTTCTCGACATTTCTTTTCCTTCTCTTTTATGTTTCTGGCAGCTGCAGGGAGCAAGGAGCTGAGGTAGCTTCTCCGGTAATCAGCTTGAAAACGGTGACTGCGGGAGCTGATCAGAGCCCAGGGAGAACCTGAGGGCTGGGAATTGTGTAACTGGCACAAAACTCTGGTTATGCATCAGTTACTTCCCAGCATCCCTGTGCTCTGACTGGCTGGATCAGGACCATTCAAACCTGGCCCCATGTTGTCTTTGTATTGAAAAAAATGTCTTAATCATGATGAGACTCTCGCATGTGCATAAAAACAGGAGAACTTGTGTAACCCACTAGGGAGTGTGTGTTGCAGGTAGATGAACAATGGATTTTTTTGGGTCTCTCATGAGTCCAAAACTTTGAACAAAAAATAGGTCAATTTTCCAGACTTTTTGGCAAATTGAAAAGTCAAAAAAGTTATCTTGGGTCAAAAGTAAGGGTTTTTGTTAACCCCAAACAAAACATTTTGTTTAAATTTTGAGGTCCCCCCCCATACTTCTTTAAAGTGATAAAATAAATGTGGTAATTTCAAAACGAAAAGTCATGGTAACTCAAAAAAGTCATTTGGATTTTTTTAACATTTTTTTCTGACCAAAACAATCCCCCTGAATCAGCCCAAACTGGTAAAATGTTTTGGTTCCCCCGAATCTGCGTTATATTCTGCAATAGCATTTCAGTAAAAAAAAAAAAAAAATGTTCTCAGGTCTTGCTACAGGTTTGATGCTGGGCCTGATGCACAGAGGATATGGGTCCATTACAGCAGCTCCCTGGGGAGTGTCACCTGTCAAACTGCAGCAGCTCAGACGGTTCGCTCTGGTTCAGTCTCGGTGATTTAGCCAAAATAGCGGGTGTCATGTACAACTTGTCATGCTTAACCTAATCTGCTGACGTGCTTCTCAGTTGTGATGGTGGCAGTTTTCCCAAGAGCGGGACATTGTGTCTGTGACCGCCAAGGACCCGTGGCTGCAGGGCCGGTGGTGTGAATGCTTCAAGGAGCCCAGCATAGTGTCCTTGGATGGATCATCCTCTCACAGCCTCTCCTGAGCACTGCGCGGGCAGGAAAAGCTTTCCCCAGAAAGTAAAGATAGTTTAGCAGTTTGGGCACTAGCCAGAAACCAGGGTTCAAGTCCCTGATCTACAACAGTGTCCCCAGGGGTGCTGGCTAAACACATTAAAGACTGCAAGGCGCTCAGCTATTTCTGTGATAGAGGCCAGATTAGGTGCAGAGATAATTGTGAACGTGCTTTTAGCAGAAACCTTTCCGTCTCTTGCAGGAAGGGGCAAGGTTGTAAGATTTATTCTGGCATTTTATCTCTGCAAGACTTGGTCAGCAGAGTGAAAGAAATGTGGGAAATTTCCAGCCAAACTTTTCTCTGGTGGAAAATTTGGTTTTCAACTAAAGTGTGTGTATGGGGGGAGGGAGGAGATGAGTGACTGCGCTCCTTCTATTTTTCATTTGCATTTTCAGCCAAAAACTGTTCTGTTTTGGGCTTTCTAGGTTTTCCAAGAAAAGTCCCTATTTTCCATTAAAATATTAGAGGAAACAAGAATATTTTTCCTCAGCACCTAAATTTTCCATGGCACCCTTCCTGCCATTTTCCAGCCAGCTTTAAACAAAAGGCTTTGACAGCCAAGAATTGTTGTCTGGCCAGCACTGCCATGCCCTGGGTCTTCCAGGTATCATGAAACTCCAGCTGGAATCTGTGGTGTATGGAAAACTGTTAAAATTACAAACTATCCCTTCAAATCCTAAGGGACTTCCTGATCCTGCTTCCAGGCTAGGGGCTCTGAGGCAGGAGCAGCAGAAGGTCCTTAAAAGTGGGGGAGCCACCCGTGCCTGAACCATGGCCCCGCCCCCTTGCCGTCCCTTCCCCCTAGCCTCCATCCCCAGCCCTGCCTTCTCACCACCCCATTCCCTCAAGGCCCTGCCCTTTCACTGCTCCTTCCCCAGAGGCTCCCTCCCACACCACCTCTCCCGCACAAGACCTTGCCCCCTGGTCACTCCTCTCCGCCCCTCCCCACCATTGCTCGCCCTTACAGCTGGTAAAAAATACCCCTCCTCCCATTCCAGTGCCCCTGCTCTAAGGGAAGCATGTGGTCCGTCCTAAGCAATCAGTCTGCAAAGAGCCAGCCGAGAGCCAGGTGGGTTTGAGTTGTGCCTCTCTGCCTTAGGAAGCAGCCTGCTTTGTCTCTCCTTAATTTTGGTTCTTGTACGTTAAGGTTTGGGATTTTAAGCAATGATGTCTCGTGACATTGCAATGTTCCTGCAAGAGTGTTTTGTTTTTATCTAAAATTCTCTTTGTGTGTGCCGTGCAACAGAACAGACGCAAAGTTCCAGCCATTGTTACCTTGGAAATAGGAAAGCCACTGTCTTTAGAAACCATTTAGTGGGATGATTTATTATTCTAAAGACACGATCCATTTGTCATGTTCTCGCTGTCTTCCATGCTCATGTGCAGATACTAGATTTGCAGGGTTTTTTAATGTTTTTCTTGGCAAGGCATGATTTCACTTTGCAGCAGCATCTTCTAGACCCTCAGAATGTATCTTTTTGTTCTGCCCACATGTATTATGCCTGCAGCTAATTCATGGTGTCTATTTTTAGCAGCTTCTTCATATTCATTTCCTCTGACTTCTGAGAACATTTTGTCCTTTGCACATTTTACCCCATGGATATTTCAGCCTGTATTCGGCAATTTTTCATCTTGGAAGCCTTGGCCGAGTGGCATTTTTTATTATTAGATGGTTTAGCTTTGAATAAAAAGCTTCCTCTTTACTATTTGTGTATGTGGAACCTGCTGGTCTGCTCACACCTGATATTCGTTAAGCCTCTGGAAAGTGTGCAAATTTCATCTCTTTGTGGAAAGTCCATCTGCTTATTACATAAGAACATAAGAACGGCCATACTGGGTCAGACCAAAGGTCCATCTAGCCCAGTATCCTGTCTACCGACAGTGGCCAGTGCCAGCTGCCCCAAAGGGAGTAAACCTAAAAGTAATGATCAAGTGATCTCTCTCCTGCCATCTATCTCCACCCTCCGACAAACAGAGTCTAGGGACACTATTCCTTATTCTGACTTTTGCCAGCAAATTGGCCAGCGGTTTAGGTGTATATTCTCATTTAGTGGGCTAGTCTGCTTACTAAATTATATAGTGTTTCTAGCTGATGGCTTCTAGCCTTTGTGATAGAGGAGAATCCGAAATTTATTATTTTTCAAAAATCTCTTGATATTTAAGCTGATCTCATGATTTTTGATTGCTTGCGATTGGCAGCACTGAGGTGATGTCACTTAGCACTCAAACTACCTCCACTACCTGCTTTCCATGGATCCCGTGGATCCTAATAGTCCAAACGGCGGCTGTTTCAAGGCAGCAGATCCCACCTCTGCCCATCAGGCGCGGAAAGGGCAGGCAGATGTTGTGCAAGAGATGCACCGACCCTGTGCGATATGAATGCTGCTGCATGGCAGTGGGAGGTGGGCATGAGGGAGGGGACTGAAGAAGGGAGGGATAGCTCAGTGGTTTGAGCATTGGCTTGCTACACCCAAGGTTGTGAGTTCAATCCTTGAGGGGGCCATTTAGGGAACTGGGGCAAAAATCTGTCTGGGGATTGGTCCTACCTTGAGCAGCAGGTTGGAGTAGATGACCTCCTGACGTCCTTTCGAACCCTGGTATTCTATGAAATCCACAACTGCCTGTTGAATTGAAATTGCCTGCACAGCTTGAGTGGCAATTCTCCCCCCCATCCCCCCAAAAACCACCAGGCTTCTGAGGCCATAGGCAGAGGACTGGTGTTGCCCCATCAAGTCTTCTCCACTGAAATCTCTCTCCACAGAATGTGGAGGATGGCTGGCTGAGCGTTTTCCCAGAACATGCGTTACGTCGCAGCCCCCATCATTGTGCAAACGGCAGCAGTGAGAGATCTAGTGAGGGGTGTGAATTTCACTGGCGGGTAGGGCACCTAGGAGCTAGGAACTGCAAGGCCTAAACCGCCTTTGTGAAGTTAAGATCCACCCAGCCACCTTGCTCAGGGCGGTGGGTATGTCTACGCTAAGTTAGTTGTTAGTCTCTAAGGTGCCACAAGCACTTCTGTTCTTTTATGTGTCTACACTATGGCCGCTCTGGTGCTGCAGCTGTGGCATTGTAGCGCTGTGGCGTAGACACTTCCTACGTCGACAGAAGGGGATTTTCCATCGATATAGTTAATCCATCTCTCCAAGAGGCTGTAGGTAGGTTGGTGGAAGGGTTATTCCATGAACCTGGCCGCACCTACATAGGGGGTTGGGTTGACCTAAGTATATCACAGGAGCATGAAAATTTTCACAGCCCTGAGCGACATGGCTAGGTTGATCTAATTTTTAGGTGGAGACCTGGCCTATGAAAAACTTCTGTGCCCCATAAAACATAGTAAGGCTGACCTAGCCCCTGTGTAGACCTGGCTAGGTCGACGGAAAAAGTCTTCTTCTGTCTACTTAACTACCGCTTCTCAGATAGGTGGATTAACAACATCATTGGAAAAACCTCTTCTGTTGATGTACAAAGTGTCTACACCGATTGCAGCGGAGCATCTGCAGCACCACAGCTGTGCTGCTGGAGTGGAGACGTGCTGAATCTAGCCCCAAATGCTTTGCAAACTCATCTACAGCAATTGCAATTCAGAAATATATAGGCCCCTGCATCCGGCTCAGATTCATGCTCTTCAGCACGTATGCGATTTGATTTGAAGATACATTAGCTCCTGTGCACGAGGACAAACTACTGGTTAAAAGCAAAGATAAAAAAGCCGACAGACATAAAACCCAACCTTGTCTTTAGTACTCTGCTCTCAGTTGCACAGTATGAGACCATCTCAGCCTGTTATCATCAAACTGTCCAGAAAGCTGGAGACTGCTGGGTTTCAGTTTTAAAAAAATAAGAAATTCCTTTAACCCATTGTTCCGCCTTGTTTTTCAGATATGGGGAGAATATACAGCTTCACGTGCTGGACTAGACAGAGCTCGATTGTGCCGCAGGCTGACAATTCCTGGTCCGTCAGTTTTAAGCCAGAGTGATTGCACTGAAGTCAGAGTTATGCTGGGGTACAGCTGGAGGAACGTGGTGGTGAATCAGATTTGAAAAGGCTGGGGCATGAATTAAACTTTGAAAATTCTGCTTTGATGCCTGTTTCCTTCCCCTCCGGAAGCCAGAGAACTAGTCAGCTCGCGGACAATGGCCCAGGTGCGAAGTGTGAACCCAGCCGACAGCTGGGGAAAGAGGACTCTTCCCAACCTCAGCGTCAGAGCCTGCCTCTGCCTCACTGCCCCACTCTCCTGCAAGGCGGCCTCCTAGCTCACCACCGGTACTTCACGGAAACTCCCACCAAGCTCAGTATTTCTGTCCCTTTTCCCCAAGAAAACACAGACGCTGAGCAGTCAGTCCAAACGAGGAAACCGCAGCCAACCTTCTACTACAGTCTCAGCAGGCTTCTGCTGCTTACCCAGCAGGTATCTCCAACCCAGCCTTTCACCTAATTGCAGTGGCAAGCTCCTTTCCTGGTGCTTTCCATGGCCCAGGATCTCCTGCCCCCTTCCCCTTACACCCTGTATAATTCTCAGTCATTCCAAAAAACTAATTCGCCACTACTGTTACTCACACCTTCTTGTCAACTGTTTGAAATGGGGCACCCTCATTACCACTACAAAGGTGATTTTTCCTCCCTTGGTGTTCTACTGTTGAGAATAGCCCACTTCTGCCTTAATTGGATCGTTTCGTTAGCACTGACCCCCCCCCCACACACTTGGTAAGGCAACTCCCATCTTTTCATGTACCGTGTGTATACACCTGCTCCTGTATTTTCCACTCCATGCATCTGATGAAGTGGGTTCTAGCCCACAAAATCTTATGCTCAGATAAATTTGTTAGCCTCCAAGGTGCCCCAAGGACTCCTCCTTGTTTTTACTGATACAGACTAACACGGCCACCCCTCTGAAACCTGATCTCCATCTCAGTGAGCTGCTGGTTGGCTTTTTAGCCCCCCAGCAGGGAAACAGCTGATTAGTCACAGCAGGAAGCTAAGTCCAGCTCACTCAAAGGGACGTCCCTTCCTGCGACAGTGACTTGGGCCTGGGTATTTAGGTGCCAAACTCCTGTGCATTCCAGTGTGTCTAAACTGCAATAAAACACTCACGCCGGTGAGTCTCAGAGCCCAGGTTGACAGATGTGGGCTGGCACTACATGCAGAAGTTGCCGCTCGGGATCTGAACCCACTTCTCACCCCAGGCTTCAAAGCCCAAGCTCCAGCCCCAGCCAGACTGTCTACATGGCTGTTGTTGTACCATAGAGCATAGACCCAGGTTCTGGGCCATGCGGCTGTGTTTCTTTGTTTGTTTGCTGTGTTGATGTACTCTAAATACCTTTGAGGATCTTGTTCCTGGACCTGTGTTCCTAAGAAACTCTCATTGCTAATAGTTCCAGATCCCTTGGCTAAAACCAAACCTTCAGGCTCTTGCAAATTGTATATACCTCTGCTCTTCTGTTTAATAGCGCACAGGCCAGTTAATGGAATCAAAAGCTTTGTCGGAGTGATCAGCTCTGGAAGAAACCAAGCAAGAAAATTAAAAAAAAATGATCATGGAGTTAAGGCCAAAAGCTTATCCAGCAAAAACATGATACGTCCTGGACAGCAGCTGGACCGGAGAAACTCGGCATGACTGCAAATGAGAGATGCTGCAATCAGGGGTAGCTCCAGGTACCAGCGCACCAAGCGCGTGCCTGGGGCGGCAAGCCGTGGGGGGAGGCCTGCTGGTCACTGTGAGGGCGGCAGTCCAGCTGCCTTCGGCGGCGTGCCTGCGGGAGGTCTGCCAGTCCCGCGGCTTCAGTGGCAATTCGGCGGTGGGTACGCCGAAGGTGTGGGACCGGCGGACCTCCCACAGGTGCGTTACCAGCGTGCATCTGCGTTACCAGCGGACCTCCCACAGGGACGCCGCCGAAAGCTGCCGGCCTGCCATGCTTGGGGCAGCAAAATACACAAAGCCGCCCCTGGCTGCAGTAAAACCAGAGTCTGGAAACGCATGCCGTGGAGCTGGCCTCTAGTGAACTTTCCTCTGAAGTGATAATAAGGGTGATCTTAAATGCTGATCTCCATGGTGATCGGCAGATATTTATTGTAGGGATTTTTGTGCCATAGCAAATATTAATAAATGATAAGGAAAATGTTATTCTCCCAGAGCATGAGTGTGATTGCCAAAAAAGATTAATCCTCCCGAAATAGAAATCTGCAAAAAGATCTTATCGCAGCAGAACAGGGAAATCACTCAGGCCTCACTGACCTTTCCCTTCCAGAAACAAATGACTTTGGCATTGCCATCCAACCTTGCTCTGTTTCCTCGAGACAGAAGGAGACTGCATATAGCAATATCGTGTGGCTATTGTAGTAAGAGGAGGCCCTGAGATATAAACCTTGGAATCAGAGGCCCGGTATGAGGCCTAAGGCCTGAACTAAAGTAATGGTCAAGACTTTGCTAACATAAAGCAAAGTGAAGCTCTGAGCCAGAGGCAGGCCCTGCTCACAGAAGCTGGCAAGGAAAGGGCTGATATTGCAAAAACATATATTCACCTAGCATATTGAAGTATAAACGTGGTACCAGAACACCCTATACTGGAACATTCCACAGATAACAAGGTACAGGCCAACCCATCCCAACGACAAGGCCAAAAGGGTAATATGATGGATAGAGTTGTTTTGTTCAAACCAACATGTACAAGGTGAGAGGCGGCACCTTACTACGTAGAGGGGTTGTACCTTGCTACATAGAGGGGTTGCACCTCAATACGTCAGGAGTGATGTGTAACTTGTTTGTACCTGTGTATAAGAATGCATCCTTAGGGGCGGTGTCTTTGTCCAGCCGAGGGGGCAGTGGAAAGTCCCGCCACTGACTGAGCTGAGTCCATTGACCGGGGTCACATATTCATAGTATGCCCTGAGTTAGACTAAGAAATCTACAAGGAACTATTATTGTGTCCAATATGGCAATAAACCTGGCCGAAGTGCCTTCGTACCTTACTAGACTCTGTGGTCATTGGGGGTTCTCTTCGGGTCTGCTGTGTCAGCTATCTGCAGAGTTGGGGCAGCGCACAAGAGGGAACACACACATGCAACCGAGTGATATCAACATTGAACAGAGCAGAGCACCACACCGGTAGCATCTGACAACACTGGTGACCCTGACTGCTGATCTGGTGAGTATGAACTGAAGAATGGGGAAACATGGATTGGCATATGTAGAGCAATGGTAGAAACCGAGGCTCTGAGAAATAGTAATAAAAGTAAAAAAGCAAAAATTTTGCAACTACTGTCTATGGCAGTGAGATGGCTGAAACAGCATGCTGGCATGCTGGCCAGACAAAAAGCAGGGCAAGTAACAGTAACAAAGAAACAGTTAAAAGACTCAAAAGAAGCTACACAGGCCTGGAATGCTCCCACCGCCCTTGCAGGGTGGCAAGCAGCCCAGAGACAACCAGTACAGGAACAGAGTGAAACACTGGAAACAGCTGTAAGGAACCTACAAAAAATACATGTGCCGTCCCCTGTTATAAATATTGGTGGTAAACAGCAGGCTTCAGGTAGCTACCCTGTGCCTGAAGAATGGGGACAGAAGCGAAAAAGGTGGTCCTAGTAAAATTAAAAGATGAAACTGGGTCCACTGCATTGCAACCATCACCTTATGATAAAAGCCAGGTTCCAGTTAAACTTAAACCAGAACCTAGACTGGTGCCTGTCAGAACGGGACAAGTAAGTGCACAGAAGGAAAGAGTAGCAAACAATACTCTCATTGAATTGGTAAATCGAAGGGAAAAATGGAACAGTTCATAGAGCACATTAGGAGACAGGAGCTGCAACTCGATCGCTGGGGAGTGAATAAAAAAGAATTTCAAAGAAAAAAACTGAAATTAAGCGGGTTAACACCTAGAATTGATGCATTAACACATGGAGCTGCCCAAAAACAGTTAACTGCAGCAAAAAAGGGCACTCCCACTATCCATTTGGCATGCACACAAAAGCAACAGACACTGGGGGAACAAATCCAGGTTTACAAGAGCAGGTAACTACCCCCAATCTCCTCTCAGAGCCAGGATAAAAACCAGGGCGCAGTTCCCAATTGTGCAAGTTCCCAATTGCTTTGACCCACGGAACCACACTCCGCGCTCATATCTAAAAATAGAACCTTCTTTCTCAAATATTTTTACATACCAGTTAAGTTTTGTCCTTTATATGTTTTCTCAATTTGCTAAAGTTGCTGCTGCTGCCTGTACTTTCAAATGCCTTGATAGAGTTAATCTCTCTTGGCTCAGGTCTCACTGCCTACCTAGGTTGTTCTTCACCCACTCCCTCTTTTTCCCCGCCTCTCCTCACTTCTGCTCTCTTTGTTTTAAAAGTTATAGTTTTTACAGACACCTCCAAAAGATAAAGCAATTGAAAACAGAACAAAACAAGAAACAAAAAGAAAACAAGGTAAAAACTTTAAATAAATCCAGTAAATTAATTATTTTAACCCTTCAGGAATGCAACAGCTGGAATTATTCCTAACTTTCTTGAAGATATGGTTGCCAAGCAACAGAAATTCACTCTCTGCTGCTTATTCTAACCACTAACTAATATTTGAAACATGGGCTTTTCTTATTTCCGTATAGCAGAGTTTTAAAATAATGTTAAATATAAAGTAATGCAAAATTCCTTGTTACCAAGTTAATACAATACATTTGGCAAATATTAATATGTTTTTTATCAAATTTATGCTAGAAGTTTTAAATAAGGTAATAACTTGTTTATTCAAATGTTTAACCCTTTTTACTTTTATTTTTGGTTGCGTTATTTTGTATAGTTATGAACAGAATTCTGGCACCATGTGTTTTTAATTGTAAGTTTGTCCTGTATGTCATGTGTGTGTCTTGTGTCTATGTTGTGTGTGTCACGTGACTATTTTTTAAAAATTATGTTTATTTTGTTGCAACAAAAGTCAATTTTATACCCTTTTTAAAAAAAATATATGAGATGTGGTACCACACTATTTTAAAATCATTGTTGGGGTATAATCATAGTAATATTAACACCAATTTTTTGTGCAAAGTTCAAAAAGGTTTCAGTTACAAATATATGTACATATATTTCTGCCTCAACAAATAATGCAATTGCAAACAAAAAGAATTCTCTTTTATCAATCACAGTTTTGTTTTTTAAGTTTTTTTTTTAAATTGTTATTCAAAGAAAAAATGTAAGGGAAAACCTCAACATTAAGGTAAAGATAATATTAACAAAATGTTAATTTCTTGTTTGGGCTATAGTTATAAGAATGTCATAACCAAAATGTTTTAAAATAACAATTTATGCATAAAGCTAACCAAACAATTTCAACAGGTTTCCACCTTTGGCTCCCAAACATAACAAAGCATCTTTAAAGTATACCCTCAAATACCCTCAAAGTATTTGCATGTATCTGTATTTAAAATTTATTTTGGTTTAATTTTATATGCTTTTCTTTTGTTACATTATGTTAACAGGAAACAGTGGTTGTTAAAGTTGGTGCTTCTAAACAGTTAACAAGAGTAAAATTGGTTTCAGAAGCAAATTAACTCCAAAAAGCTAGTTAAAACTATGTTACTAACTCTTTTGCTGAAAAAAAGTGTTCAGCAAGGGAAAGCAATACACCTTTTCATGGAAGATTGTGACCATTTATTTTAGCCGTTAAGCATTACATTTAGTATGGCCTGGTCTACACTACGCTGTTAAACCGATTTTAACAGCGTTAAATCGATTTAACGCTGCACCCGTTCACACTATACTGCTCTTTATTTCGATTTAAAGGGCTCTTTAAATCAATTTCTGTACTCTTACAAAACGAGAGGAGTAATGCTAAAATCAATATTACTATATTGGATTAGGGTTAGTGTGGACGCAAATCGACGTTATTGGCCTCATTATTTTACAGTAGCTACCCGCAGTGCACCGCTCCAGAAATCGACGCTAGCCTCGGACCATGGACGCACACCACTGAATTCATGTGCCTAGTGTGGACATGCACAATCGACTTTATAATATCTGTTTTATAAAATCGGTTTAAGCTAATTCAAATTTATCCTGTAGTGTAGACGTAACCTATGAAATATTAGTAATGCACCCCAAATGAAAATGAATGTCTAGACAACAATTGCAAAAGTATAGCTTGTGTTATAAAAGACTCGGTCCCTATTACATTGTTCTTATTACATTGTAAACAAAGTTAAAACTGCGTATTAAGTTTGGGTTACTGAAAACAAAAACACAAACAAACAAAAACCCACCTGTATTGTGTTAACCAACTAACTGTTTAAGTTGAATCCCACAAACAAAAGATGCCAGAAAATATCACACCCTGAAGACACCAGATAATATCAGTATACGGTGAAGAAACCCCCAAGCATCAAGAAAAGAAAAATGATGTGCTTTATAAATAAGAGACTGGTCAAATACACCTCTGTCTACGATATATGGACAATTAAGTTAACAATCAGCTAAAAACCACTAGCTGGACCAGGAAAACTGTCATTTAATTTCAACTTGGTTACTGTGTAAAAACAACTCTATTCTTGCTGTACTCCTGTATTGTCATTGTACTGCTGTATTATTGCTGTATTGTATTATTGCTGTACAATACGTACAATGTGTATAACCTTGCTAAATTGTTGAATCAACACACAGGAAAAAATCAACAAATGAATGGCGGCAAACACCATGAAGGCAAGGAAAAAAGAAATTGGTAAAAAAAAATTTAAGTTACACAGTAACTACAAATTGGATAAACAAATTTCCTTTTAGGACCAGTCATAATTTGGGTCAGTGACACTACATCCTAACTTAGGCACATGTTATTCAAAACAATCTTGTTTTGAATTGAGCTCACAACCCTGGGTTTAGCAGGCCAATGCTCAAACCACTGAGCTATCCCTTCTTTGGAGTGCCAGAAAGCAGAGAATACCCACAGCACAGTGCACTATCTGTACCCCTCACTGCTACTCCTACAGTGGAAGGAGGGGGCAGGTCAGGTGCAGGGGTCTTCACCAAGCTTTATATCAGCTAAGAAGCCTGCCCCCCCAAGCAGAGGGTGTGCTTAGGAGGGAACTGCCCCCCACTTTGAGACCCCTTGACCCTGCCCAAGTGGTGCAAAAGGGCCACAGTGTAACTGGGGATTGGTGCAAATTCGTTAGAAGTGTAGGCATACGAGCACACACATATTTTTTTTGTTTGCCTCATGCAAATCTGACCCTTGGATTGAATTTTAACCTCGGCAGCTCTTCCTCCATAAGCACCAAACACAATGGAGACGTTCGAGAATTTAAACTGTTCCTGGCTACGATACCCAGGCTTGGAAGCAGAGCAGGGGCCTGTAATTCAACAGCCTTGTCCCACATCCCTTGGATTGGGAAGCTGTTGGTGGTTGAGCTGCTGGGCTGCAGCCTGCGTGTTACTGATTATTAGTGACATTTAGCCTGAATTGGCCTCTGCACTCCGCCAAGGGCAGCGGTGACTGTAACGGAACAGAATTGCTGATGCAGCCAAGCAGCCACGATTGTGTGTAACAGCACTGGGAGTGGGGGCCCGGCGTGAGCACTGACTCGCTGTGCTTTGCTGGAGCTCGGCGACCCTTCCTGCACAGGGCCAGGGCCTGTCTCCTTCTTTTAAAGCAAGTGAATTTCCAAATGGGAGCTGCCGGAAGGACTGTTTTTCAAGCCTCGTTCGCTGGGAAATTGGGTGTTTTTTTCCGCGTCTCTGCCTCATCCGAGCCAATGATTTAGCTTGTTTCCCAAGCTAAGGAGGATTGGATGTGGTCAGCCTTCCGCCAGGAGACCTGCAGCAAAGCGATCGTTTTCCTCTGTGTCAGAACTGAGGGAAGGCCAGGGTGTGGACCGTGCTGATGGAGGAGCTGCCCTTCGAATGAGATGTAAAACCAGGGGCCGTCGGCTCCTTTGCAGTTCTGCCATGGCTGGTAATTGCATCCTGTAGTATTTGCTGGAGAATGGGGTTTGGCCCAGCACCCTCGGGCCGCTGGTTCTTTTCAGCTGGGCATCACCCTTGGGAAGGCTCCTGTGCTCGTCATTCTTGGTATGTAGCAAAGCATCCACACACGGGCAGCGTATGAACACCTCCCTTAGGAAGGCTAGCCCACAGCCCCGCCTCTTCCTCCCGAGGCCCTGCCCCTACCCTGCCCCTTTCACCCCCACTCGCCTGCCGGAGCCTCCCACCGTCCCTCCACAGCTGGAGGAGCCCTGGCCAAATGTCCCAAGCCACTGGTTGACCCAAGCACAGGTCCAGCCACCCCGACCCCTGGGGAGCCAGTTGCTCCGACTCCTAGGCTGGCCCGTAGCATTGGCCAGAGCCCCACCAGCTGAGGTGAGCCCACACCGGCTTCGAGGGAGAGGGGAGCGAGGGCCATGGCCTATGTTAGGGGACGCTTAGCCTCCCCGGCCTATTATACCCCCCATCCATGCAGTCACAGGGAAGTACAATTATGTCTCTTGCTGCAGCAAAATACGTTATCGTGTCATACACCACTTGCTACATTTAGGGTTCAAAATCATTCCCATTTAACCAGCTTGTTCTTCAAATGCCCCTAAGACTTGCTATACTCCCAGGGTTTGAATCAGTTTAACTACTTCCCTTAGGGATGTGACCTTCTTTTTAATCCAAACTGTTCTATTGGTACAATCCTCAATATGGGCCCCGGTGTTCTAGGATAAAGGTGCCTTTGCCTACAACGGAAATCCTTCAGACCGAAATGAGATGGTTACGAAACCCAACACCCAAACCCTTCATCCCTCTTTGCTGTAGCTGGGCCTGACGCGAGCAACGCTACAATTCTTCCTATTGCACAAATGCATTTTGGTTCACACTTGCTGAAAAGCAGCTTTACAAAATATTGACATTGGGGCCCGGCCAAGAATGGAAAGTTACAGCCCCAAGGAGAGTCTGGGCTGGTCTATACACACCTGTTTAATAATACAGCCACCTCGAGGGAAACCAGCATGCACTTGGCCTGTTGACTCACCCTTGGAGGAATGTAACGACGACTATACTAACAGTGCAGGTCACTCACTCCAATCCTCTCCACTCATGGTGAATTTCAAACCCTCTGAGAACCAGGACTCTTCCAGGGGCATTGTACAAAGAAAAACAATGGAATGAAATTTTAAAAAGCCCCAGTGCCTCTGTAAGGCTCAGGTTGCCATAATGCAATAACGAAAAGTCCAGGAAAAACAGAGTCAAAGATCCCAGAGCAGAGTTAACTTGGCTACACTGCACATCCTGGGTATCTTGTGAAACGTTTGACAGCACTAAGGGGAGTGCTGAGACTATGTCTACATGGCAATTAAATACCCACAGCTGGCTCGGGTTCGCTGACTCCTTGGGTTAAGATTAGAGGCGAGTGCAACAAGGATGATGTCGTGGTGGGAGTCTGCTATAGACCACCAGACTAGGAGGATGAGGTAGATGAGTGTTTCTTTGTACAACTAGCAGAAGTTACTAGATCGCAGGCCCTGGTTCTCATGGGGGACTCTAAGCGCCCTGATATCTGCTGTGCACAGCGGTGCACAGACAATCCAGGAAGCTTTTGGAGAGTGTTGCAGACAACTTCCTGGTGCAAGTGCTGGAGAACTGTCTAGGGGTCATGCTCCTCTTGAGCTGCTGCTCACAAACAGGGAAGAATTGGTAGGGGAAGTAGAAGTGAGTGGCAACCTGGGCAGCAGAGACCATGAGATGGTCGAGTTCAGGATCCTGACCAAAGGAAGAAAGGAGAGCAGCAGAACATGGACCCTGGATTTTATTAAATACAGAAAGTAGGATTTAAGTGGTTCCAAGTAGTAACAGACAGAACAAAATAAGTCACCAAGCAAAATAAAAGAAAAAGAGATGTCTCTTTTATCCTCTTGAGAGATCTCAGTGAAACTTATGTGAACGTGCTCTGCCATCCTCTCCCCATGGGGCGTATTTTGCAGGGAGTGGGGGCGTTGCTCCCCCAAACTGCAAGCCTTGGGCAGGAGTGGAATTTGCCAACCCTACACTTGCAGTTCCATTGGCCTGACTGGAGCTTCCCCCACCCCAAACATAGAAGTCAACCTCCACCTATGGCACTCCCCAAGATTTCTAGGCATGGCAGCCTTGTTTCTTCAACTGCATTAGGACACTTTCCCATGCCACTCCAGGATGACTTTGCCTGCCACTGGACTCCTCATTGTTCTTGTGGATACAGACTAACACAGCTACTCCTCTGATACTTGGGTGGATCCATGGGCAGAACTAGGCCTGCTCTGGGGACATCTGAGCCCTGCACTCTTGCCCCAACCTGTGCTGGGCTGGGACCGAGCCCCGGGTCCCCACAGCACTGAATGGGACAGGGTCGCCGGACATATTCCGCCCTGCCCAGGGGAGGGCCAGTGTCAGGGATTCTGCCTGGACCTGCCATGGCACATTTACAGTCCATATTTGCCACCTGAGCAGTGTCTAGAGGCAGAATCTGTCCCCTTGTGTTAACTGGCTTCTCTCCCCTGCCCATGGTCCCGCCGGGCACCCCTCACTGCTTCTCCATACTGGCACTAACTCGCTCGCTCGTATTTCCTCCCCAGAACAGGCAGACGAGTATTGGCACTGCTTTACAGAGGCAGAACAGATCAAGGAATTTGGGTAAGATACCTAGGAAGGCAGTAACAAAGCTGGAAACTGATCATAGATCTCTGAAATCCCAGCGCACTCTCTTGGCTGTCAGACTTTCCTTCCCACACAGTGAGGTTGCACTTAGGACAGTGGCCAGGGCTGGCTGTCTATTACTGGTTATGTTTGCACAGAGAGAGGCCAGACATGTCCTAAGCAACCCAGGCATGAGGCATAACGTTCCCCTTTCTTGTAGCATGAATGTGGCTTTGCAGTTACTAGGTAAGCCAGCAGAACGTTGACACAATGTACGTCGCTCCTAATCAACTGGCAGGTTAGATCTCTAGTGGAAAAACTGTTTGTGCCCAACGGTAATTTGTTCTCCACCAGTCTTAGACTCATGCTGCGTTCAGAGTGAGAAGTGATTGAAATATGGCAGGGTCTCCGCTGATCCTTTGGAGCCTGAAAGTCAAACACATCAGACACCGAAAAAGCTGAGACTGGCTGAGCGACTCCATTACAGAGACCTGCCCAACATTTTGTCATGAATGACAATTACCCAGAGTAGATATGAAACTGGGCTTTTTAACAGTGTGGGTAATCAACCACTGGCACAACTCCCTAGGGATGTGGTGGATTCTGTCCCCAGGAGTCTTTAAATCAAGCCTGGATGTGTCCGTGTGAAAGCTATGCTCTGGTTCAATCAGGAGTTACTGGTGTGAGCCAAGAGGGGTTCCCTGATGTGTGCTATGCAAGAGGTCAGATTAAATAATTGCAGTGGTCCCTTCTGGCCTCTCTTACAGCCACCCTGAGAGAGAAGCAGGGATTCGATTGGCCTCGTACCATGAAAGGCATCAGGCCCCACCATGATTTGAGCTGGGGGAAGAGCTGATTTTTCCGTTTGCTGGCATTTCCAGGGGAAAAAATTGACTTGGGTCAAACTGAATAAAAAAATTGTAGACTATTTTGGCAAATGGAAAAAAATCCATTTTGGGTCCATCGAAACAGTGCTTGACCCAAAGTGCTTTGTTTGGGGCATTTTTAAAGGGCCAGATTCACAAAACAACCAACAAGGGTGTGACCTAGTAGTTAGAGCACTCACTGTACTAGACCAATTTCAATTCCCCTCCTTTGCCTCAAGTGTAAATTTTCAATGGTGAGAGTGATTAACCATTGGAACAAATTCAGAGAATCACAGAACTGGACGGGACCTCAAGAGGTCATCTAGTCCAGTCCCCTGCATTCATAGCAGGACCAAGGATTATCTAGACCATCCCTGACAGGTGTTTGTCTAACCTGCTCTTAAAAATCTCCAATAATGGAGATTCCACAACCTTCCTAGGCAATTTATTCCAGTGCTTAACCACCCTGACAGGAAGTTTTTCCTAATGTTCAAATTAAACTGCCCTTGCTGCAATTTAAGCCCATTGCTTACCCAGGATCGAGGAGGATTCACTGACACGTTTTAAATTGAGATAGGATGCTTGCCTAGAAGCTCTGCTCTGGGAATGATTTTGGAGAAGTTCCATGGCATGTGTTATTAGAAGTCAGGCTAGATGATCACAACAGTTCCCTCTTGCCCAGAATCCCTGGTGCAGAGAAGGGATTTGAACTTGGGCTATTCTGAAGCACATCTTGCAAGCCGCTCTATTTTTTTTTTAGAAAACTAACTAGCCAAGGGAAGAAGGCCTTGAGCTTGGGTTTTCCACAGCCTAGGGGAGCACTCAAACCCCTGGACTATAGAGTCTCTCTTGTTCTTGTTTTCTGGTTCAATGACTATTCATTGTCACTCATGGTGGCACTGGCTAGAGATTGGGCCAGATAGAGAGCGGGACAACCTTTTTCTGTGGAAAACAAACCCCCATTTGCTGACCACATCCACTCTTTATATTGTTCCTTCAAATTTGTGGGTCCTTCTGGGGCTGGTTGTGGGACAGGAAGGTGCATTTCCGAATGGAGGAGAAAGTTCTGAAGCGAAGAGCTGACTGGCCATGGAGAGAAAGCCATTCACGCTGAGCCGGGACGATTTCCCTAGCATAAGCATCGCCTATACCCAGCATCTGAGTAGAGGGAGCAGGGCTGAAAGACATCTCGCTCCCTGATTCATTCTCCCCTCAAGCTGGAGAAGTGAGGCAGTGAGCCAAGTGGAGGAGGCCTGTTTTCAGAACCCCCTTACAGAAGTATTCATGGGTGATGGACCTTCTGCTTGGGACCCTATGCTCCTGGTCCTGAAAAACCTGGAGATGTGCTTGTTCCTGAAAGCTGGAGGTGGGGACTCTACCTCATACCACTCTGTAACAGCTTAAATGGCTTCTTAGCTACTTACAGCCCCCTGAATGGAGCATAGCAATTGCTTCTGTGCTATAGCCACCTGAATGGGACCTGGAGGGAGGAACATGGGTTGTAGGAGGGAAGAGTTTGGAGGAAGCACCCGAAAGTCAGTCTGTGTGCACATGACTGGAATGCCAGCTGCTGTTACAACTTCTCTGTAATGTAATTCACTTAATAAAGAGTCAGTTTTAGATTTTGTTATGGGGCCTCCTCCTCCTCCTTGATGTAGGGCATTGCACACCGGCCAGCTTTAAGTTTCCACAGATTTCTGGTACCTTGGGCCAGACTGACAATACCCAATCCCAAGTAAGCTACTGACTCAGGAGTTCACAACTGCGCCTTCCCTGCCCTATCCTGCCCTGCTGGCTTGGAATACCCCGCTTAGTCTGCACACTAGTGCACTATCTCAGTGGCTCAATACTCGCTGGCTAACCAGACTTTCCCTGGAATGAGGATGCTGCATTTCAGGGCTGCCCAGGGAGCTCTGAGCTGCTGGAGCCTTGTTGAAGTTTCACTCAGCTGTGTTACTGCGGGTGGAGCAGCCAGCTGAGGAAATGAGTCTCTGCTCCTTGCACATGGCAAAGATTAACAGGAGAAAGCTGCAGTGATTTCCAGGAGGAGGCTCCATGCCTACCCCACGCCTGCACCACTGCTGTCAGGCTGACTTTTCAAAGGAGCTTTTTGCCAAAACCAACAGCAAGTGACAGCTCTATATCTATCCTTGCATTCCTCCTACAAGCTGTGTCAGTGTAGCCTGGGGCAGCCTTCCCCACCCTGGCCTCACTTGCTGAGTCACGAAGCTGTAGGCAATTAATAGCAAGAGTGCCCTTGGATCAGATCCTGCCTTTGAGACCTAGTCCTCCAGCCTGCCTGCATTACCCTCTCAGGCTCCAGGGGCTGATGAGGAGCCCTCCAATCTAGTCCTGGAGCCAAGATCCTGCTCAAAGGCCAGTCAGAAAGAAGCAGGCAGCCAAAGGCAGCGTAGTCTCTGACCAGTCACCGGGCCCAGTCCATGGTAACGAAAGCCCCAAGCCATGGCTGCTACGCCATCAGGAGGAAGGCGCCAATACTGTTACTTCAAAAACTTCAGCAGAACTCTCAGGACTTGTCTACACTGCAGGTTATGTCGGTGTAACACAGGAGTCAGCAATCTTTCAGAAGTGGTGTGCCGAGTCTTCATTTATTCACTCTGATTTAAGAATTCGTGTGCCAGTGATACATTTTAACATGTTTAGAAGGTCTCTTTCTATAAATCTATAATATATAACAACTATTGTTGTATGTAAAGTAAATACGTTTTTTTTCAATGTTAAGAAGCTTCATTTAAAATTAAATTAAAATGCAGAGCCTCCCGAACCAGTGGCCGGGACCCGGGCAGTGTTTGTGCCACTGAAAATCAGCTTGTGTGCCGCCTTCAGCACGCGTGCCATAGGTTGCCTACCCCTGGTGTAACATGTGACAAAAAGCCACCCCTCTGAGCAGTGTCGGTTACACCCATCTAAGCGCCGCGGTGGACAGCGCTGTCGGTAGGAGACCTTCTCCTACCACCATAGCTACTGCCTCTCAGGGAGGTGGTTTTATGATTCCGGCAGGAGGTCTCGCCCATCGCAGACAGCGTCTTCACCAGTGACACAGCTGCATCAATGCACCTTTAGCACTTCTAATGCAGACTAGCCCTTCATTATGCTGAGCAGAGCATTTGGTGGGGATGGAGCAGAGAAGACGGTTAGATTCGCATCACATATCAACACACAATCATTTTGAAGATAGGGTGCTAAGTATATTGAGAATAGTATAAAACCCAACCACTACATCAGTGAAAGGGAAGGCTGTGGCTGGACACACGCCTTCTGCCCGAAACCTGAAAAGCAGGCAAATAGGACGTTAAAGGGAAAAACTTACACTTTCTTTTGCAGCTTCCTAGTGCCCACAGCCCTGCTGTCGCTAGTTCGCTCCAGAGCTCTGGGACTCTCTCCGCCTCCCTCTGATGCCCCAAAGCAAACTACGTCCCCCCAGCTGCATCCACCTTGCACGTCAATGCAAAACCTTCTCAGTTTGCTTAATTCCCAGCAGAATTAAGGCAGAATAATGTCCCACATAGCTGGAACGCGGGGCAGTCAGATGTGAGGTAACCGATATAAAACTAGACAAAATTATGGTGCCATATGTCCTTTTGTACCCCTTATGCCCTGTGTATCTGTGTCACTTTCCAAGGGGGCACCATGCTTCGTAACCATAGACTCATAGGGTTAGAAGAGACCTCAAGAGGTCATCTAGTTCAGCCCTGCACTGAGGCGGGCCCAAATATGCCTAGACCATCCCTGACAGATGTTTGTCTAACCTGCTCTTAACAACCTCCCATGCTAAGTTGATTTAGTTGGGGATTGGTCCTGCTTTGAGCATGGGGTGGGACTAGATGACCTCCTGAGGTCCCTTCCAACTTTGATATTCTATGATTCCATGATAAGGATTGTTCACTGAAGTCCCTGCTTCGGGCACAGATGCAGACAAGGAGGCGTGTTACAAACTCATTGCCAGACAAGGGCACGCAAGACTCCAAGGACCCTCAGCAGGTTGTCAGTCATTGGGTAGAATTATTCTCTCTGAGCCGTCTAGGGAGTCTCTTGCACGCCAGTCGTTCAGAACCTCTGCTCATGGCTACAGGAGCTCCGTGCATGGAATTGGTGCAGCGTACATGAGGGACAACCATGCTATAGGATGGGTGTGAGGCATCTGCCTGGTGGTTTCCATCTCCTCTTGACATTGTCTCTAGCGTCGTGATTCTGTGTCCTGCGACTAGTGACCTGGGCAGGGCCAGTGCAAGGAAGTTTCGCGCCCTAGATGAAACTTCCACCACTCCCTGCCCCCACCATGGGAGCTAACTCAGCCCCAGACCCAGGGAGCCCCCCCCTGCAGCAGCTACCCCCCCCACGACAGCTAACCCCTCTCCCACCCGTCCCCCCACGGCAACTAGCCCCACCCAGGGAGACTTCCTCTCCCCCCCTGCCACAGCAGCTAACCCTGCCTGGGGAGACTTCCCCCCTCTCCCACCCCCCCCGCCACGGCAGCTAACCCTGCCTGGGGAGACTTCCCCCCTCTCCCCCCCACCACGGCAGCCAGCCCTGCCTGGGGAGACTTCCCCCCTCTCCCACCCCCCCCGCCACGGCAGCTAACCCTGCCTGGGGAGACTTCCCCCCTCTCCCACCCACTCCCACCACGGCAGCCAGCCCTGCCTGGGGAGACTTCCCCCCTCTGCCACCCCCCCCGCCACGGCAGCTAACCCTGCCTGGGGAGACTTCCCCCCTCTCCCACCCCCCTGCCACGGCAGCCAGCCCTGCCTGGGGAGACTTCCCCCCTCTCCCCCTCCGCCATGGCAGCTAACCCTGCCTGGGGAGACCTCCCCCCTTTTCCCCCCCAGCCATGGCAGCTAACCCTGCCTGGGGAGACCTCCCCCCTCTCCCCCCCCACCATGGCAGCTAACCCTGCCTGGGGAGACTTCCCCCCTCTCCCCCCCCCGCCATGGCAGCTAACCCTGCCTGGGGAGACTTCCCCCCTCTCCCCCCGCCACGGCAGCTAACCCTGCCTGGGGAGACTTCCCCCCTCTCCCCCCTGCCATGGCAGCTAACCCTGCCTGGGGAGACCTCCCCCCCCTCCCCACCCAGCCATGGCAGCTAACCCTGCCTGGGGAGACTTCCCCCCTCTCCCCCCCCAGCCATGGCAGCTAACCCTGCCTGGGACACTTCCCCCGCGGAAGCTAACCCTGCCTGGGTAGCCTGCCCCAGGTCACCTCGGCTCTGCCTCCTCCACTGAGCACGCCGGCGCTGCTCTAATTCTCCTCCCTGCCCAGGCTTATGGGCTGATTGGAGGAGACTTAGAGCTGGGCTGTGTGCTCAGCGGAGGAGGCAGAGTGGAGGTGAGCTGGGGCGGGGAGCTGTTCCCCTGTGCGCTCCCCACCCAGCTCACCTCCACTCCACCTCCTCACCTGAGGGGACTTTTAGGCGCCCCCAACCACTAGGTGCCCTAGGCGGCCGCCTAGTTTGCCTAAATGGTTGCACCGGCCCTGGACTTGGGCCTTACACCCTGATATGCTGCCATGACGGAGCCCCTCTCTAAGACAGGGCTGAACTGCAGCTCCCCATAGTGATCTGAGTTTGTTTCCAAATCCAGAAGACGTCCCCAGCAAGAACTCATGCAGGAGAAGGGCAGCAAGCATGAGGAATTCTTTCGGGAGTTGTTACCTCTCCAGGAGAGGAAGGACATTTTTAATCCCTAGTCTACAGTAAAACTTCTGCGGTTCAGATCTCGGACCATTTCAGATGCATGAGGGTTGCTGGTTTCTAGGCAGGTTTGCTGTCAGCTAAAATGCAGCAGTAATAGCTATCCCTGGCCAAGTGACAGCAGAGTTGTAGTTGATGCTAATTCCTTTCATTGAATGATTAACAGTGGGTGAGCAGTTTGCAAAGATCTTTCAGGGATCAGATGACCCCTCTCAAGCTGGACTTATTTGCATGAGATTTGTGAATAGAGCTGGGTGACATTTTTCATCTAAAACCTTTTTTTCAGCCACAAAAAGAGAGGCAGATTCAGTGACGCTGAAACATGTCCTGAATTCCTGGCATTTCACCAAGGGGATCATTTCGAAAACAAGCCAACAAGCAAATTCTGAAAAAAAAATCCAAGCAATCATTTTTATTGGTGGAAAATTCCAGCTTTCAGTTGAGAACAAAAATCTGATTCCCCCCCCCCCCCCCCCACACACACCATTTTTCAGCAATCGGACCCCAAAAATATTGGGCTGGAAACTGAAAAATGTTTGTTTTTCATCTAAAAATTTTCAGTCTCCAGGCTTCCAGTTTTCCAGAAAAAAGAGACAAGCATATGCTTCCTGGAAGCATTTCCCTCTCATCAAATCCCCGTATTTCGCTAAAACAAGTCTTGATGTGAAATTTGCAACCAGCTCTAGTTCCCTGGATACATGTGACCCATTGTGAGCCTGCCAGGGCGCATTTAAATAGTGGTGAAAAGAGAAGCAACGAAATTGAAATTCACAGGGAGCTTAAAGTCCAGTTTTGCTTTTCGTTCTTCTACTGGTTTTAGCAAGTTTCCCAATTCCTTCAATTAAAGGAAAGCAGCCAATGTATGTGATTAGGACTGGACCACTAGCAATTTCACGTAAGGACCACAGGGTGAGGGACCGAGAGATCAATGCTTCCTGAAGTGTCGTACTTGCCCAGTTTCCTCCTCAAAAATCACATCCTTTATTGCTATTTCTCTGCACTGTGGCAATGATCAAACAGTTTGACAGTGCAAATAGTATGAGAGCGAGAGGCAATTACCCTGTCAGACGTTCCCTTGCAGCCTTTCTGAATTTGGCACCTGAAAGAAGGTCAGGGGAGCGTTTGGCGTTTCACGGAGAGATGTGTCGAGGCAGACAGAACAGGAATGGCAGCCGATTGACACAGCAATGGAGAAAGAGACAGGTTAATGCCTGGGAACTTCTGGGACACTGGAACAAATCCATTTCAGACGGAAGTGGCACCAATCAGCAACAGCAGGCTGGGCACTGCTGTGCTTTGAAAGGTCAACTGGAAATCAGATTGGAGATGTGAAATATCCTTCGAGCCAGACACCAGCACGCAGACAGCTGATGGCTCCCGTATGTCCTTAGCTTCCTGTATATTCTTGTGGCTGGATTCCGCAAAGCGCTAATGACCTCCTGTGCCTGGGTGGCTCTCCACGTGTCAGGCAACCACATAAAGAAATCAGACAACTGTTGGTGCCGAGGGTGGCCCTCTGGCACGAGAGTCTCCTGCAGTTTCTTGAGGCTGGGGTGCCGCTGAGGAGAGTGAAGACTGCAGGAGATGGAACGCTGGCTTTAAGCTCACATTGAATACTGACGTGATGCTTCATATCCCCAAAGTGGCCTCCATGCTGGGGGGTACTTGGCTCCTAGGCATCCAGCGTGAGGCACCTTGGGGCTGACATTTCACAAATGATGGGCACCCACTGACAGCAATGGGCCTGATGGGTGCCCAGCCCCCATAAAAATTGGGGGAGGGATAGCTCAGTGGTTTGAGCATTAATTTGCTAAGCCTAGGGTTGTGAGTTCAATCCATGAAGGGGGTCACCCAGGGATTTGGGGCAAGAGCACTTGGTCCTGCTAGTGAAGGCAGGGGATGGACTCCATGACCCTTCAGGGTCCCTTCCAGCTCTATGAGATAGGTCTCTCTCTCTATAAATATATATTTAATCAGGCCCAGGTTTGGACACTCAGAAGCCCAGGCCTCCAAAATCAGCAGCCAGTTCAGTCCCTGGTCACTGAGTTTGGCACCGAGACCTCTTCTCAAGAACTGATGAGAATGGCAAGTAGAGAGGAACTTATCTGACAAGTCCAGTCTGAGCTGGTCCCTGAGGGCTGTTTGGTTTAGTCTGGGAGAACATTAGAGAAAGGCTGCAGCAGATAACCTGGTCCCAGGAGTGGCCAAACTCCCTTCCACTGCTCCAGTGTTAGAATAGCCGGGGGGGGGGGGCAAGGAACAAGCTGGCTCAGACGGTTGGCAGAGGAAGCAGGTCATTGGTTCCAAATCCAGGCCAGGCTGGGGATGAACAAACATTAACATCTCAGGGCTGTTTGGAACCCCAGAGGGAATGACTAAGGCAATATTTTAGTCACATGAATTTTTAGTAAAAGTCATGGTCAGGTCACAGGCAATAAACAAAAATTCATGGCCTGTGACCTGTCCATGATGTCTACTAAAAATACCCATGATTAAATCTTGGTGGGGGGAGCCCCGGAGGAGCATCAGAGGTGCTGCTGGGAGGGGGGGCAGCAGGGTCAGTGGCACCAGCTGCCAGGTGCTGCAGATCGTGGCTGCTCCTGATGGCCACCGGGGGACCACTGCTGGGCCTTCCAGAGCAGCAGCTGGTGTGGCTGCCTGGGAGCCACCTGAGTGGTGGCTTGGGCTTGGGTGGCCTTAGGGTCAGCCAGACTGGCCCCTGCAGAAGTCACAGAGGTCACAGAAAGTCACAGAATCCATGGCTGCAGGACTGTTGACTGGAGAGACCCGGAATCCATATTGCCCTGATCCATGTGTCGCTGCTGTCAAGCCCAGAATGCACATTTCTAGTCAAGGCAGGAGCGTGTGTTTCCACCATCCGAGGGGCCTGCAGCACCAGATGGATTAAATGACACTCCAATCTAAAATCCAGCCTCTCCAATCTAAAATCCAGATTGTGGGTTTTGGAGAGTATTAAATCTCCAATCACTGGGTCAACGTCAGAGGTGGGCGTAAGGGGAGACCGTCTGTAACTTCCCTTTCCCCTTAGCTCACACGTTACATGCCTTGAGAGTTCAAGGTGCCCATGGACTTCAGTGAGAGTTGGATTGGGCCTGTGCAGGGGAATTTTCAAAGACCTCAGCACCCAGCCACCCTTGTTGCGACACGACTGGCCAAGATGGTCAGCAGAGTTCGCCCCCCCACTATGGTGTGGCTGCCTGAAAATCTGTGGGCATTGAGCACATCTGACAACGGGAATTTTACTCTGACCCCAGAGACGTGCCCATGGGACCTGACAGTCAATGTCCCATTTTCAAAAGTGACTTAGGCTCTCAGAGGTATTTAGGTACCCAACTTCCATGGGCATAAGGTGCTTAAATACCTTTGTAAATCTTGGCCTGAGTAGCCTACGGTTCATTGAAGGTCAATGTTATTTAGACTTTAAAGTACTTGGACACTTTTGAAAATGTTCCCATTAGTCACATGACAGCATCTTTAGATTCACAGCCACCCTCTGCCATGGACTTTGCAGAGACCCTGACACATCCCTTCTGAATTTACCTAACGTTTGCCTACTTTTTCCACAGTGATCTCACTCCTGATGCAGTATGAGCAATATTGACCTATGAATTTCACAGTCACCTGGGGATTTTCAATTAGTATAATTAAGGCTCTGGCAAAGGCTTCCAAGGGGTGCTTTAACTTCAGCAACATCTTACAGAGATTGGATGACCTGGGGGCCGTGATTTTCTCTAGTGAAACATACAAATCCCACAGCAATTGCTGCAGTTTTCTTCTCTTTTAACCCTTTCTGGAGCCTGCCGACATGTGTGCGTCTCTACCTAAGTATTTACTTGCCCGTCAACCAGGAAAATGTCAGGTTTATCAGATTTCTCTGGCCACGCCACATCCTAACCCTAACCCTTTGATGTGTTCTGAGCCCTCCAAATAGAGCTTTTGTTGGGATTTATTGATGTCCACGGAGAAAAAGTTTTAGGAGAACTGAAGCCCAGAGCATGGAGTATCAACCTAGGAAAGGATTGTTTGGAATCTCCTTTAAACACTCCTGTTCTTGCACTGTTGCATTTCTTTGCATGTCTACAGTGCTTTTAACCCCAGAGCTCAGAGACAAGAACACGTGACTCATCAATCAGAGAGCCGAAAGGGCCTGAAAAAGGAGGGGCAATATCATTGTCCCCATTTCACAGGTGGGAAAACTGAGGCCCAGAGCCTGGAAGTGGTGTTCAAGAGAACACAGTGGAGCTGGAATAGAACTTATGTCTCCTGAATCCCAGCCTTATGTCTGATTCACCAGACACCCTCCCTAGCCAGAAGCAAGCAAGCAAGTTTGCTGAGCAGTTTCCCTACTTTAATTGCCCGCAGGACTGCTTCAGTGCAATTCTGTGGTATAGCACATTATCTCCAGCATCTCAAATCAGAGGGGAATTCTTGGAGACACAACCTGATGGGAGGGAGAAGGCCACATAGCAGCAAACGAAGGACACAGCCCAGTCCAACATGCTCGTGCAAAAGACTAGAAAGGAAATTTCACACTCAGCTTGTAATCAAGGTGAGCACCAGTCAGATAGGCTAGGCTTGTGGAGCCCTTCAGCTCTGGGGCTGCCTCATTGACAGTGACATTGTTACAACAGAGCTCTCCACCTGCTTCTATGGCCTGGTCCAGCTTGGACCCAGCACAGCTGGAGGTGCTGGCAGGGCTGCATGTGGAAGAAGATGCTTCTCTGGTTTGTGTGCTGCTGAAATGAGTCAATCTGGGGGACCCTGGAGTTTGATGGTAATAAGGGAGCTCCAAAGTGAAATGGCAGCGCGGGTGAGGGGAAATTTCCAAACTTTGTGACAAAGCTCTCTGTGAGGGCAATGGCTTGAAATGGGCATTTGGTGGCAGATGTGCGGGGTGTGATGAAGGGAGAACTCTAGTCTGCAGTGAATAACAATACTAATCATAATTCAGGACATAGCACCAGGCCAAGCTGAGTTTTGAGGGGTGCTGGAGTGTGGGTTTGCTGAGCCACTGCAAATCTTCACTTCATGGCAGAGAGCTGGAGCATGCAGCACCCTTGGGATTTGTCTCCTGGTTCAGTGAGGATTCTGAGGAGACTGGGCTCTGGTTTGCCGTGCAGCAGCCTTGTGCCAGTCACACTACACGGACAAAGCCTTGGTGCGATAGAAAGTCTGTCTGTGCAGGACAGGAGCACCTGGTCGAGCTAATCACAACTTCTACCACAAGTAAAACAGATCGAGGCTACGGCTCTGCTAGGAAGGCGGAAAGCTTGGCTTGGGGGCAGTCCTGCATTTCAGGAGGCTGCTCTGAGACAGGACACGGGTGAGCTGGTTTGCTGTAAAGTCTGCGCTTCTGAAGCTCCCTCCGTAGATTGACAGAGGAACATTGCTGCCCCAGAGATGGAGCGGCAGTAAGCCGCTGCTCTCAAGGCTTTGCCGTCAACACGGTGCCAACGAAAGCCAACAGCTGGTTTGGTTCCAGGCTGGCACAGAACTGATCACGTCCCAGGTACCCTCGTGGGAAGCAGAGCAGAGGCTCACTTCAGAGCTTCCAGCAAGGAAGGACGTGTTCAGGCGGCTGCTTTGCACAGCAGGCACCCTGGGAGTGACGGCACAAGCTGCAGGGCTGGAGGCTGCTCTGACTTTGCAGAGAATGTGTCTGGTTTTAATTTCCAAGCCTGGGCACTGAGAGCCTGGGTGTGGCTGCTTCTCTGGCACCCATGGGGGGTTGGGTGTCCTGCTGAGACCCTGGCATTTATAAATTGGGTTCAGCATATGCCACTGAGTTTCTATTAAGCCATCCAGACCCTCTTCCTTTACACTCACAGCCTGAGTGCAGGGCCAGCAGGAACCAGCTGGACACCTGCCCAGCCAGCAAATTAGCTCCCCGCACAGCTGCCCACACCCCACAGGTTGAGTTCTGCTGGTGGATATGGTGAGATCTCAGTGCACCCACACTCGTCATATGTTGTGACTGGGTCAGAGTGACTGGGGAGCAGCAGGATGACCCAGTGCCCTGCCCAGCTCCCCCGCTCCTCAGTCCTGGGCCAGCTGGACACCTCAGGGGATGTGGCTCTGCTCTCACAGGAGTGTGCCCACAGCAGGTTGGCTCAGTCCCCACCTCTACATAAGAAAACAGCAGTTTCCTTCTTAAGTGGGCATGGCAGGGTGTCAGCCCAGACAGGGACAGGGACAGAGCCAGGGCAGCTGCTGAGATTCGGAGGGGGACAAATGCCCACCCAGCCTTCATCACTACCCATCTGAGGGGCACTGGCTCATTGGTCCCCTTATTTGATACCTCTGCTGTTTTTGTGGACTCCCCTGTGCTGATGCAGCTGACCAGTTCTGGGTGGGGTTAAAAGAGGCCCTAGAAGACTGTGGCCTAGTGGATAGAGCATTGGACTGGGACTTGGATTCTACTCCTGGTTCAGCCACTGGCTGGTTGGATGATCTCGGGCGAGTCACTGGTTTGTGCCTCAGTTTCCCCAGTTGTAAAATGGGGGTAATGTGACCGGTGTCCTTTGTAAAGCACTTTGAGATCTACTTATCACTGAAGGGCCATCTTTGTATTTGGGATGGTTGGTGAATGTGTGTTGCCCTTTACGAATTCTTGCAGCATCTTTGCCCTGAATAGTTCAGTCCCAGACTGGCCGGGGAGCTGCCCAGGCCCCTTTGTGTACAGAGTGCCTGACCTGAACACACCCCTGCCATCCCCTTAGCCTACCCAGGGGGGTCAGTTGAAGTTCTTTCCTTTCCTCTGCCCAAGCAATGCGCTGCTGCCCCCCAGCCCACCCCACCCCAGAGGTGACTCCATTACAGGCTGGGGGATGCAAGGCCCTGGGAGATGTCCTGGCCTGAGACGTAAGCAGCAGGGTTGTTAAGTGGGTTGCAAGCTAGGACGTTCAGCGCTGGGCTCGTGCTGCTCCCATTGACACCAGGGTGGAGGTTCCTGCTGGTTTCCAGGAGAGCCGAGTTCAGCCAGCCTGGTGCTCTCACCCAACCCCTGCCTACATTTTCTCCAGCTGGGCAGGAGGCACCCAGAGTCCTAACCAGAGCACAAGCCATGACCAGAAACTGAAATTCCCCACCTGGGACCCAGTGGGATCTGGGTAACCTGCTTCTCTGGGCTGCAGGTGGGACCCATGTGGCTGCTGGAATGGGGGTGGGGGTGGATTCTCTGGTAGCTCCCCATTTGTTACCCTCACCAGCCAGAAATGTCCACAGGGCATGTTTCTGCACAGCAAGCGGGGGAGCAGTTCTGTCCCAGGTAGAAAAGCCCTTACACTGCTTGGGGGCTAAACAAAGGTCATAGGCTCAGCAGGTAGCACCATGGACAGAGCTCGAGCCAAGGAAGCCAGGGCAGGTGCTGCCATAATCCCCCCGCGTCTGCTGCAGCCTCGCGCTGAATGCAGCTGCTGCCAATGATCATCTTACCCATGAGGAGCCTGGGGCTGGCGACGGCCCTTCGGCCACGGACAGCAGCCCCACCAGTGGCAGCAG
This sequence comes from Gopherus evgoodei, assembly GCF_007399415.2. Lineage (NCBI taxonomy): Eukaryota > Metazoa > Chordata > Testudines > Testudinidae > Gopherus > Gopherus evgoodei. The sequence continues at coordinate 11,597,843 of NC_044344.1, read as the reverse complement.
ATCTTCAAGGAGGATCAATTCATAGGCTAGACACGGCTGCCTGTTATTGATTCCATTGACTCGGGGATTTCCAGTTAGTCACCGATTCAGCAGGGGAGGTGTGAACGGGTCTAGGCCCAGAACCAGGCATGACAGAATGAAGTTCAGTGTTCGGGCGGGAACCCTGCTGGGCACAAGGATGCTACTCACATTGAGGGCAAAGCAAAGCTTTAAACGCTTGTCTTAGCATGATTAATACAAACACAACTGTTCCAAAGCACATGAGAATGGAGCTGTCCGCTGAAATGAATGTGGTGCCCTGCCCCATGGTGCACCCATCTCACAGCTTCCCATGGAGACCAAGCAGTAAGAGATGGAGTGAGCCACCAGCGACCTACCCTGCCTCGAGCATGCCAAGCGTGTCTGAGGGTCAGGATCTCGAGGCTTACATGGTGATTGGGCCTGTTATAGGTCCTGCTGGCTGGTGTGAATGTTCAGATAAATGCCCCACCTCAATGTCCATAACTGACTGCCTCACCCCAATAATAGTGTGGGGGGGGGGTGATAGTAACGATCTCAACTTATTATCATAGATGGCAATTCGTTGCCAAAGCAAGGGTGTGGTTGTACTTTGGCAGATGGGCCTGCCCTAAAATGCCCAAAGCTGGTATCAGTTCATATTCCTGCAGTTAGCTGGTACCATTTCATACAAAATTCCCACAACCCAATACACCCAGTTCCCCAGAAACTCAGGGTCATTCCTGGGTAACTTAATTATGCCACGGCTCGTAGGCCTCAAAGCCTTCTGGTAATTATTTAAGCTAAATCTCTTACAGGGGGCAGGCCTGTAGGCTTCTTGCTTTACTACTACACAAAATAGCTTTAAGCTAGCTTTGTGGTTCCTGGCCCAGGATGCGCTGCATTTCCTAAGTCCTCCAGCCAGCGCCAGCACGGGTCACGAGCTGCAGTCCTTAGCAAGTCCAATGGGTTTGGGTCTCCAGCTTCTGTCTGCGGGGGCAGAGCCAAGCTTCCTGTGTGCTCTGTTCCGGTGCAGGTCAGGCAGCCAGCCCCCTCCAAGCCCAGGGAACAAGTTCACCACTCAAAGGGCCAGGTTTACCATGGGGTTCACGTGCTTAAAACACCCCATAAGGCACAGCTGCGCCGTGACAGAGGGCTGGGCTAGGACCAGGGCATAGGCACTGTTGTGCTAGCTAGCCGCACTCATTCAGCCACCCCGGCTGCAGGGCCTGCCTGCTGGCGGTGCTGTCAGTACAGAGCCAGGCCCGGCCTGCCACGTTTGCAAGCTCCTGGGCTTTTCTGACCTACACTGGCCAGACTGCTGAATACGAGCTCTGTCTGCTATGTGCAGAAACAGGAGTTTCCTCCTAAAGGCCTGGTAGCCTGCGGTTAAGAGAGAAGCCAGGAGATCACGCTGCTGGGCCAGGAAGAAAAGAACCAGCCAGAAACAAAACCCGCTTGGCTCCAAACAGCCCCAATGTGGAGTGAATGAGCCTCTTAGAGCATGTCTCCATGGCAATTCAACACCTGCTCCTGGCCCGTGCCAGGAGCCTTAGGCTCGCCGGGCTCAGGCTAAGGGGCTGTGTAGATGTCCAGGCTTGGGCTGGTCCCTGGGTGCTAGGGCTCTGCAAGCTGGGCGGGGCTGACTGCAGCCCCAGTGGGAACAGCCCCCCCCTTAGCCCAAGCCCCCACGAGCCCACGTCAGCTGGCACAGGACAGCTGCAGGAGATCAGCTACAGTGTGTTTAGTTCCCAGTGCCAGCGAAGCACCGGGGGAGCTGTACATGGCCCATTTGGGGACGATGAATCACCTCCCCACTCCTCGGAAACGAGCCCCAGCCCCCTCAGGCTGCACAGGACAGGGGCTGGAAATGGACATGAGTCGAATGACACCTGGATGCAGAATAGCCCCCTGCACCCCATGTTCCAGGCACACAGCACAGAGACACCCCCCTCCTGTTCCAATCAGATTTAACCACTGCCCACCACCCTGCAGGCCCGGTTCTGAATTGCCAGGAGTGGGGCTGCCCATCCCCCACAGGGTCCCGCGCCAGGGGTCCAGCTAGAGGAGGTGGTGGGGCTTCCCTGCAGCCAGTGCCGTAACCTGATGATGGAGAGGAGAGGAGGCTCTTCAAGCAAGCAGACCCCTCCCCCTCTCACTTGAGCATGGGAAGTAGTCACACACCCATGTGCTAGCGCTGGTGGGCAAACCCCACACGGCTCTTCCCAACTGTCAGTGCCCGTGGGCTTCTGCCACTAAAGAAACCTCCCAGCCTAGAGCTGAGCATCCTGTAGCCACGTCCCGGCCAGAACTTCCTGCCATGCCACAAGGCTACCTGTCCTGGAGCGCCGGCCCACGGCTCTATCACATCTGTCCTGGTGCGCCTGCCCACGGCACTATAACACCTGTCCTGGAGCGTCGGCCCGTGGCGCTATCACACCTGTCCTGTTGCTCCTGTCCACGGCACTATCACACCTGTCCTGGAGCGCCATGCCTATGGTGCTATCACACCTGTCCTGAAGCGCCTGCCCATGGTGCTATGTAGCAGGGTGGAGCCCTGTTCCTTCCCTGCAGGGGTTAAAAGCAGCCCCTGGAAGGGGCTGTGGCTGGAGAAAGCAGCCTGTAGGCTGGGGCCCGAAGCCTGGGCTGATTGGGGGAAAGTAGGCTCAGCTGTGGCCATGCTCCAATCAGGCCCAGCAGGCCCCTATAAGAGGCAGTGAAGCCAGAAGCCCAAAACAGTTTCCCTCTGGCTGTAGAGGGAGAAGGGTCTGGCTGCAGGGAGCTACACAAGGTATCTTGAGTGGAGCAGGGCTGGGGAAAGGCAGAGGCGCTGGGGAGCTCCTGCCTGGAAAGTCCCAGGCTGCCGCCCAGTGTTAAGCCAAGAGGTACTGGGGGGGTTGCAGAGGGCAGCTCAGGGGTAGGCAAAGGCAGCAGGTCCAAACCCCTTTGCGTATGATGAGTAGCTGATGCTGCAATCTGCCCCAGTGAACAGGGGCTAAGTGGAGACTGGGCAGTAGCCATATACTGAGGCAAAGTGGGGATAGAGGGTGGGGGTCCCCTGGGAAGGGGAAATCCTCAGAGAAAGGGGTGACTGCTTGGGGGCACCACTCCATGTCAAAGGGCACCGGTTCCAGGGAGGGACATGGGGCCAGTGGACAGGTGGATCACCAACCTGCAGAGGGTGCTCTGGAACTGAGCTAATTCCCAGACGTAACCAGCAGGAGTCGCTGTGGGGGTGAGTTGGCCCGTCTACACACTGTCACACCTGTCTTGGTGTGCCAGCCCGTGGTGTTATCACACCTGTCCTGGAGCAGTGGCCCCACGCTGGGCATGCCCATGGGGCTATCTCACCTGTCCTGGTGTGCCTGCCCACGGCATTATCTCACCTGTCCTGGTACGCTGGCCTGTGGCGCTATCACAACCGTCCTGGAGTGCCTACCCACGGGGCTATCACACCTGTCCTGGAGCAGCGGCCCCACGCTGGGCATGCCCATGGGGCTATCTCACCTGTCCTGGTGCGCCTGCCCACGGCATTATCTCACCTGTCTTGGTACGCTGGCCCGTGGCGCTATCACAACCGTCCTGGAGTGCCTACCCACGGGGCTATCACACCTGTCCTGGAGCAGCGGCCCCACGCTGGGCATGCCCATGGGGCTATCTCACTTGTCCTGGTGCGCCTGCCCACGGCATTATCTCACCTGTCCTGGTACGCTGGCCTGTGGCGCTATCACAACCGTCCTGGAGTGCCTACCCACGGGGCTATCACACCTGTCCTGGAGTAGTGGCCCCACGCTGGGCATGCCGGAGCTGCCTCCCCCCAGCAGGGGCTGGGCCCTGCCCTTCCCGTACCCTCTGCCTAGGGTTGCTCGTTCAGTCCCTCATCTTCCCTTCAGGCCCTAGAGTGCTGCTCGCTGCAGAAATCTCACCTTTATTTTAAGCCCTAGGGGAGGGCTGGCCTCTTTCATGAGCTCCATGACCCCGCCTCAGGACTGGGGCAAGTCATGCCTGACCAACGTGATCACAGAATATCAGTGTTGGCAGGCACCTCAGGAGGTCATATAGTCCAACCCCCTGCTCAAAGTAGGACCAATCCCCAGATTTTTACCCCAGTTCCCCAAATGGCCCCCTTAAGGATTGAATTCACAACCCTGGGTTTAGCAGGCCAATGCTCAAACCACTGAGCTATCCCTTCCCCCCCCCATTGCTTTGTATGGTGAGATAACTGGCTCTGTGGATATGGGGGAACAAAGCTCCCTAGCTCTCTTCATCTGCAGCCCTCTAAGGATGCCAGCATCATCAGCACCATTTTACAGCTGGGGAAACTGAGGCACAGAGCAGCAAAATCATTTGCCTGATGTCAGAGCTGGGAGTAGAACCCAGGAGACCTGAATCCTAGTGACATGTTCTGACCACTAGGAAACACTGGGTCCTACCAAGTGAAGGCTCTTCTGCATTAGAGAGTCCTAGATTTTAAGACCAGAAGGGACCACTGTAATCTTCTCAGCTGACCTCCTGCACATCACAGGCCATGGGACTTTGTGACATTAATTCCTGTTTGAACTAGAGCAGAGCTTTTAGAGAAAAAAACCCAGCTTGATTTAAAAATGGCCAGTGATGGAGAATCCCCTACAACCCTTTGGGAAATTGTTCCAATGGTTAATCACCCACACTTAAAATCAGATCCTGTCTGAATTTGTTTAGCTTCAACGTCCAGCCCTTGGCTCATGTTAGACCTTCCTCCATGAGGTTAAAGAGCCCATTACCAAATATTTGTTCTCTACTGTAGGTGCTTAGACTGCAATCCAGTCACCTCCTCACCTTCTCTTCATTAAGCCGAGTAGACTCCAGGAGCTCAATCTATCATTGTAAGGCAGGTTTTCTAACCCTTTACTTGTTCTCACAGCGTCTCTCAACTCTCTCCAATTTATTCATATCTTCCTTGAAGGTGACCTGGACACAGTGTTCCAGCAACGGTCTCACCAGTGCCAAATGCAGAGGCAAAATAACCTCATTTATGCAGCCAAGGATTGCATTTGCCCTTCCAGCCATGGTGTTCCACTGGGAGCTCATGTTCTGCTTCTAATCCATTATGATCCCTCAAGTCTTTTTCAGTGTTCCTGCTACCCAGGGTAGAGCCCCCCATCCTGTAGGTATGGCCTCCATTCTCTAGGCCTAGATGGGGACATTTACCCATATTAAAACACATACTGTTTGCTTGCACCCAAAGTACCAAGTGATTCATAGACTATCAGGGCTGGAAGGGACCTCAGGAGGTCATCTAGTCCAATCTCCTGCTCAAAGCAGGACCAATCCCCAGACAGATTTTTGCCCTAGGTCCCTGAATGGCCCTCTCAAGGATTGAATTCACAACTTTGGGTTTAATGGGCTGATGCTCAAACCACTGAGCTATCCCCAGCAATCAACGCTCTTTGTTATTTACCATCCACTTAAAGGGCCCAGAATATCCACAGCTACTCGCTGAAATGGGACCTCAATTATGGGGAGTGGCTGGAGAGGGGCCTTGACCTGGTCTTGAGGCTTACCCACTCTTTGGCATACCTCACAAGACCGGACATACTTGGCAACATCCTTGCCCATCCCCTCCCAGTGGAAGGACTTCCCCAACCGGTCCTTGGTTCTGTTCACCCCAGCATGGCCACTGGGATGATCATGGGCTAAGCTTAAGAGCTTCTCCCGGTACTTAGTTGGAACCACCAACTGTTTTTGCGGCTGCCATTCTTCCCGGTGTCCACCAGAAAGAATTTCCTTGTATAAAAGTCCTTGGTCTATAACAAACCGGGATCGATTAGAAGAGCTGAGAGGCGGTGGGGTGCTCCGTGCCGCCGCCCACGCTTTCTGAAGGCTGTCATCTGCTTCCTGCTCAGCCTGGAACTGTTCCCTTGAGGCTGGGGTCACCAGTTCTTCCTCAGACTGTGGACTTGGGCTTGGTCCCTCTGGAAGCGATGTAGGTGATGGGGTTGTTTCCGTTGCTGGTGAACCGCTCTCCGCTGGTGCACCTGAGGGTATTTCAGGCTCTGGCTGAGCCTTTTGGGTATGGCTGTCGTGCGCTTCTGCCAGTTCTGGCTCGCTGGCGCCCCCTGGCGTTGAGTTTGAAGATGTGGTTGCACTTGCTGGTGCTGGTTGTTGTTCCAGTTCCGGGCCTGGGACTGGAGATGCTGTGGCTGTTTCAGTGGTAGGCATGGAATCCGGGTCCACTACCTCTGTCTGGGTCTCTGGTAACACAGACGGGGCCTCTGTGGACGGCTCAGGAACAGGAATGGGTCTGGAAGCTTGCCTGGTTTGGCTACGGGTAACCATTCCCACTCTCTTGGCCCGCCTCACCTGGTTGGCCAAGTCTTCCCCCAGTAGCATGGGGATAGGATAATTGTCATAGACTGCAAAAGTCCACATTCCTGACCAGCCTTTGTACTGGACAGGCAGTTGAGCTGTAGGCAAGTCTACAGCTTGTGACATGAAGGGGTAAATTGTAACTTTGGCCTTTGGGTTGATGAATTTGGGGTCAACGAAGGATTGGTGGATAGCTGACACTTGTGCCCCCGTGTCTCTCCACGCAGTAACCTTCTTTCCGCCCACTCTCAAATTTTCCCTTCGCTCCAAGGGTATTTGAGAGGCATCCGGGCCTGGGGATCTTTTGTGTGATGGTGGTGTAATGAATTGCACTCGCATGGTGTTCTTGGGACAGTTGGCCTTGATATGTCCCGGTTCATTACACTTAAAGCATCTTCCATCTGATGGGTCACTGGGCCGAGGTGAGTTACTGGAGACTGGTGAGGTTGAAGAGTAGGGTATCTGTGGCTTTACTTGGGTGGTATGTAGGGTCTTTGGCTGTCCTCGGTTGTAGGGTTTATGGTCTGTGTGCCCCCTGGGGTAATCGTTCCCCTTGACAGTAGCTTTTTTGCTTTCTGCCAGTTCCATCCATTTGGCTCCAATCTCCCCCGCCTCAGCGATAGTTTTGGGATTTCTATCTTGTATGTACCGTGTGATGTCTTTAGGAACACCATCCAAGAACTGCTCCATTTGTATGAGGAGGTTCACTTCTTCCAAGGTTTGAATGTTGTTTCCTGTTAACCAGGCCTCATAGTTTTTTGCAATGTAGTAGGCGTGTTTGGGAAATGACACCTCTGGTTTCCATTTTTGGGTTCTGAAGCGCCGACGGGCATGATCTGGGGTTATCCCCATCCTGTATCTGGCCTTGGTTTGAAAAAGTTTATAGTCATTCATTTGCGGCTTGGGCATTTCAGCTGCCACCTCTGCTAAAGGTCCACTGAGGTGTGGCCTTAATTCTACCATGTACTGGTCTTCGGGGATGCTGTACCCAAGACAGGCTCTTTCAAAATTTTCCAAGAAGGCCTCGGTGTCATCACCTGCCTTGTAGGTGGGAAATTTCCTGTGCTGTGGAGCAATAATTGGCGCCGGGTTGTTAGGGTTGGCTGGCACATGCAGCCCAGCTTTTGCCATCTCCAGTTCATGTTTTCTCTGTTTTTCCTTCTCTTCATTCTCTTTTGTTGTTTTTCCATTTCTCGGCGGTGGGCCACCTCTTCTTCTTCTAGTTTTCTTTTGTGTGCTGCCTCTTGGGCTGCCTGTTCTCTTGGAAGGCTGCCAGTTTGATGCTTTCTTCCTTTTCTTTTATCTCCATCTCTTTTTGTTTTATTTCCAGTTGTCGCCTGTGTTCAGCTTCTTTTAATTGGTCTTCGGCCTCCATTTTTGTCCTAGTAGACATGGTTCCTGTTTTCTTGTGTTGGGGTGCCCTCCGGTGTTTCTCTGTTGAACTGCAGGCTCTGTTGCCTCCTGAAGTCTGCCTAGCAACAGTGCTTTTTTCCCTTTCTCTCTCTAGCTAATGTTCAATGAAGGGAAACCAGAAAAACCACTTTATTTGCATGCATATAAGTGCTGGTACTTGCCTGCTAATGGGAGGGCTATTGCATGACAAAAGACCCTCAACAGTCTTCTCGCTTAACATGCAAACCACAACTGCTAGAGAGAGCAGAAAAAAAAAATTCTCTCTGGTTCCCTTTTAAAACCAAACTGTTTCTCTCTGCTAAAAAGCCCTTAGCAGAGAAAAGAAAAATATAATATTCCTACTGGCTTCTGGATTCTGTCTATATCCCACCGCTGCCACCATGTTATAACCTTATTCCCAGATTTGGACCTTAGCGTCCAAAATATGGGGGTTAGCATGAAAACCTCCAAGCTTAGTTACCAGCTTGGACCTGGTACCTGCTGCCACCACCCAAAAAATTAGAGTGTTTTGGGGCACTCTGGTCCCCCTGAAAAACCTTCCCTGGGAACCCCAAGACCCAAATCCCTTGAGTCTCACAACAAAGGGAAATAATCCTTTTCCCCTTCCCCCCTCCAGGTGCTCCTGGAGAGATACACAGACACAAGCTCTGTGAAACTACGCAGAGTGATTCCCCCTCTCCGTTCCCAATCCTGGAACAAAAGCACTTTCCTCTTCACCCAGAGGAAATGCAAAATCAGGCTAGCAATCCAACACACAGCTCTCCCCTTGATTTCTTCCTCCCACCAATTCCCTGGTGAGTACAGACTCAATTTCCCTGAAGTAAAGAAAAACTCCAACAGGTCTTAAAAGAAAGCTTTATATAAAAAAGAAAGAAAAAATACAAATGCTCTCTCTGTATTAAGATGTTACAACACAGGGTCAATTGCTTAAAAGAATATTGAATAAACAGCCTTATTCAAAAAGAATACAAATCAAAGCCCTCCAGCACTTACATTCATGCAAATACCAAAGAAAAGAAACCATAGAACTTACTATCTGATCTCTTTGTCCTTACACTTAGAAAACAGAAGACTAGAAAATAGAACTACTTCTCCAAAGCTCAGAGGAAACAGGCAGACAGACAAAAGACTCAGAGACACACTTCCCTCCACCCAAAGTTGAAAAAATCCAGTTTCCTGATTGGTTCTCTGGTCAGGTGTTTCAGGTGAAAGAGACATTAACCCTTAGCTATCTGTTTATGACAGCTGGGAACATTTTCAGTGAAGAGTTTATGTTTACTGCCGGGTCATTGATAAGACTATTAAATAGTGTAGCGCTAAGACCTGATCCTGCAGGACCCAGCTAGAAATACAGTCACTCAGAGATGATTCCCCATTTATAATTATACATGGAGACCTGCCAGTTAGCCAGTTTTTAATCCATTTAATGTGAAGCAGGTTAATTTGATACCGTAGAGTTATTTTTAATCAAAATGAAACGTGGCACCATGTCAAAGGCCTTGCAGAAATCTAAGTTATTACCGTCAGCACATTACCTTTATCAACCAATCATGCAATGTAATAAAAAAATATATTTAGTTTGACAGGATCCATTTTCCATAAACCTGCATTGATTGGCATTAATTATAGTACCTCTATTAATTGTGTCCCATATCAGCTGCTCTATTATATTGCCCAGGATTGACAGGCCCAGATCATCCCTTTATAAAATATTTGCACAGCATTGATTTTCTTCCAGAACTTCCTCATTGCTACAAGAGTAATTGAAAAATCAACATTAACGATGCGGTGAACTCTTTGGGCAGCTCTTTTTATAGTCTTGGATGTGAGTTATCTGGACCTGCTGATTTTAAAATGTCTCACTTTTGCAACAGCCATTTAATATTCTCCACTGGGTTGTTTTTTTGTTTTCATTTTTTTTATAGCTGCTTTCACTTTCCCTCCTAAGCCTGTCAGTTTTTTAACGAGTGTGGACTTCTTTTTCAACTGTGTAATTGTGGCTTTTGGGGCATCTAGTAAAATGTTCTTAAACAATTCCCAAATTATCATTTTTCTGTTTAAATTTTCCTTCTAGCTAATTTGGCTCAAACTTAGATTCATAGATTCTAGGGTCAGAAGGGACCAATGTGATCATCTAGTCCGACCCCCTGCACAAAGCAGGCCACAGAACCCTACTCATCTACTTCTATAACAAACCCCTAATCTGTGTCTGAGTTATTGAAGTCTTCAAATTGTGGTTTGAAGACCTCAAGCTGCAGAGAATCCACCAGCAAGTAACCCATGCCCCACGCTGCAGGGGAAGGCGAAAAACCTCCAGGGCCCCAGCCAATCTGCCCCAGAGGAAAATTCCTTCCTGACCCCAAATATGGCAATCAGCTAAACCCTAAGCATGTGGGCAAGACTCACCAGCCAGCACTCAGAAAAGAATTCTCTGCAGTAACTCTGATCCCATCCCATCCAACATCCCATCACCAACCACTGGGCATACTTATCTGGCGATAATCAAAGATCAATTGCCAAAATTAGGCTCTCCTGTCATACAATCCCTTCCATAAACTTATCAAGCTTAGTCTTAAAAGCCAGATATGTCTTTTGCCCCCACTACTCCCCTTGGAAGGCTGTTCCAGAACTTCACTCCTCTAATGGTTAGAAATCTTCATCTAATTTCAAGTCTAAACTTCCTAGTGTCCAGTTTATACCCATTCATTCTTGTATCTACATTGGTACTAAGCTTAAATAATTCCTCTCCCTCTCTAATATTAATCCCTCTGATATATTTATAAAGAGCAAGCATATCCCCCCTCAGCCTTCTTTTGGCTAGACTAAACAAGCCAAGCTCTTTGAGTCTCCTTTCATAAGGCAGGTTTTCCATTCCTCGGATCATCCTAGTAGCCCGTCTCTGAACCTGTTCCACTTTGAATTCATCCTTCTTAAACATGGGAGACCAGAACTGCACACAGTATTCCAGTTGGGGTCTCACCAGCGCCTTATATAATGGTACTAACACCTCCTTATCTTTGCTGGAAATACCTCGCCTGAAGCATCCTAAAACCGCATTAGCTTTTTTAACGTGCATATGACATTGGCGGCTCATAGTCATCCTGGGATCTACCAATACCCCAAGGTCCTTTTCCTCCTCTGTTGCTTCCAACTTGTTTTCAGCTTTGTGAAAGTGGGCCTTTTAAAGCACCAAGTGTATATTAGTGGTTTGGACTTTATTCTGGTTGCACATCACAAATGTGATCAAGTTATGATCACTTGCAGCTGAGCACCATTAATTTTCCATTCTGTGATAAATTTCTCTTCATCTGCCAAGATGAAGGCTAATAGAGAATTCCTCCATGTCTGGCGCAGCACGTTTTGAGTTAGGAAATTGTCATCTATCATATTAAGAAATTCCAAGGATGTTTTAGTACCAGCAGCAAGAGAGCTCCAGCGTGTGCCACTCAGGCTGAAGTCTGCCATGATCACACAGCTTTTTCTCTGACACGTTATAGCTAGGGGCTTAAGGAGCCAGCCAAACTATTCCCTAGTGTGACTCGGCGGTTTGTAGCACACACCAAGTCATACTCTGTCTTGTGCATGATCTGTGAGGACGCTGATCCATAAACATTCCAGACAATTTTCTTCTGAGTTATCAGTGACTCGACAGCAGGTTATATATTTACACACTGTCATTGCTTCTCCTCTTTAGCCCACTCCGTCCTTCCCAAACCATTCTCCCCCTATACTGCTGCCTATCTATCCAGGGTGCTTATCTGTCCTCCATCACTGTAAGATCCAACTTCCTCACAATCTGCAATGTATTGAGTCTGACGGCACTGCTCAGCGGTAGGGCAGGGCTATTCCCCACCCAGTTTACAGCGGGGGAACTGAGGCACAGAGGCGACATGACTTGGCCAAGGTCACACTGGGTGTCTGTAGCGGAGCTGGGACATGAACTCTGGTCTCTTGCAGCCTGGGTAGTACCCTAATCAGTGCAGGATCCTTCTGCTTCTCTGTGGAGTCAGGCTCACATACACGTCATTGCAATAACTGCTCGGTTGGGTTGAGAAGAGCAGTATGATGAGCCAGTGGCTGGGGCATTCACATGGAAGATTTGGGTTCTCTGCCACAGACTGCCTGGGTGACCTCTGGCAAGTCACTCTAGCCTCTTGGTGCCTCTCCGAGGGGCTTAGCTGCAATGGTGATGGGCCCTGGAAGGACCTAAAATAGATAGGTACCTACGTTCCCTCTAAGCACCATGCAGGTGCTCAAGGCTGCAGCGAAGAGATACCTCTCCCTCAGCCCCAGATCTGTCACAGCGGGGAGAGGCGCCTCTCCCCGGCTCCAACCCAGCCCTGGCCCAGAGTAGCAGCGGCTGGGGGAAAAGTGCCTCTCTCTCTCTCTCTCTCTCTCTCTCTCTCTCTCTCTCTCTCCCAGCCCAGGTGCTGCTGTGGGGAGACAGAGCTGAGGGGAGTCCTCGCTCCCTGCTGTAGCCATGCGGCAGCCTGAACCCCAAGCCCCTCATCCCCAGTCCTGCCAGAGCCCTTACAACCTCTCACTCCAACCCTCTGCCCCAGCCCTGATCCCCTCAGCCTGGGCCCCACCCCAGAGCCCATACCCCCAGCCAGAGCCCTCACCCCCCCTCCCCAGCTATGCTCCAACCCTCTGCCCCAACCCTGAATCCCTCGGCCCCACCCCAGAGCCTTCACCCTACCCCCCGACCGTATGCCAACCCTCTGCCCCAACCCTGAATCCCTCAGCCTCGGCCCCACCCCAGAGCCTTCACCCACAGCTGGAGGCCTCACTCCCCTGCATCCCAAACCTCTTCCCCAGCCCTGAGCCCCTTCCCACATGCCAAATCCCTCGGCCCCACCCCCGCCACATGAATTTTGTTAGGTGACACTTCACCTCCATATCGGTGCACATAACAAAATGCATTGTGCACATATATGGGACAAATGAGAGGTACCAGCCCTTCTCCAGCTTGGGAGTGTGCTTTGCATAGTGTTGATAAAAGGATGTTATTCCTCAACGTGCTGCACAATCAGTCACTTGGTTCATACGCTTCCCACCACTGCACAGGCCCCTGCTGTCGCTGCTAATAAAGAGACAAACCCAGCCCGTGCCCTCTGTCCCAAGTCCCGCTTGTCTGGGCTCATAAAAACAGCCATGCTCAGAGCTCTGTGAAACTCACGTTTTTCTCTTTATTGGTGTAAAGCTGTAGCACACGGTATCATTTTGACAAGGTACACGGTTCCCTTCGAACGCATGGGCACTAACAAACAAACCTGTGACGGGTGGCTGCGTCATTCACGTACAAAACAAGAGCTGGCCGGACAGAGGTGGGTATAGGGAATTGCAGAAACGGAGGGCTGTGAAACAGATAACACAGGCCTTTCCAGAGCGAACAGCTTCGCTGCTGGGTGTTCTGGGAGGCACCTTCTCGGCTGGTGGGGCGTATTAGTGAAATCTCTAGGCTGCATCCCCATAATCAGGGTGACCAGATGTCCCAGTTTTATAGGGACAGTCCTGATTTTTGGGTCTTTCTCTTATATAGGCTCCTATTACCCCCACCCCTACCCCTGTCCCGAGTTTTCACATTTGCTGTCTGGTCACCCTCCCCATAATCCATACGCACTGGCAATGCAGTGAGGCCAGAATTTACGCTGCTCCTCGGGCTAAGTGCAGTGGGGGTGGGGGAGAGGGATGGAATTTTGCACTTTCTAGGAAATGGTAAAACTCTTTGGAGTTGATTAGAACTAGTTAAATACCCACTAAATACCCCCAATGCTGGTGCTGTCCAAGGGGCGGCCCAGGGAAGCCTGTAGGGCCAGATTCCCAACTGGTGTAAATTGGCATAAACCCACAGAAGCCAACTGAGGTGTGCCGATCCGCACCAGTTGAGGAGCTGGCCCGTCATACTGCTGTTCGCTGATATACGTATCATTTGTTCTACTCACAGTATTTGGCTGCCAAAAAGGGACACTTCTGGGGCTTTGAGGGAAGTTGGAGGGCCAGTCAAGTGCATTGTTTATGGCCAGCGTGACAAGTCTATTGCAAAGCAGGATCAGGAGGAGCCGCCATGGCTGTCTGGAGGTCTGGGCTGTGTTCTGGAAGGCTACAGCTAGATTTAGTTGGGGTTGGTCCTGCTTTGAGCAGGGGGTTGAACTAGATTCCTCTTGAGGTCCCTTCCAAGCCTGATCTTCTATGATTCTATGATACAGGAGGGGGACACAGGAGGCCACAGTAGGGGGTCTGCTTCCAGCTCCTCTGCAAAGAGAATCATAGCCAAGCAAGTGCTTCCGGGAGTCTGAATCCGAGAGATGCTTCAGAGCAGCTGACTAGCAGCGGGGCGTTGGGAGGCTGACATTGGAGATTCCTGCAGCGGCAATGACAGGCTAGACTCTGTGCTAGGGCAGGGCCCGGCAATCTTATAACGGGGCTGGGGCTTGTTGGGAGGGAAGCCACAGGGTTTGTGTGGGAATGTGTGGGTGGCTTCGTAGGTCGGGAACAACACAAACAGCCCCAGGGGAGCTCTGGTCCCGATCAGCTGGGTGGTGCTATTGATGTCCTAGTGGTGTCACCTGATGCGCCAGGGTGGAGGAGCAGCTGCCCAGGCCCAAACGAAGGAGGTGCTCTGCTCCCAGCTTTGGGAAGAAAGTCCACCCTGGAAATTACCTGGGAAGGGGACGGGCTGGAGGGCGCTGGCTAATCCCCAATGTGCTCACAAACTGACAAAGCACACGGTCCTGCCCCCCTGTTTGATGCAGCAGGAAGAGGCTGGATTGGCTGCCTGTTAACAGCCGAGGGGTAGGCCGTGGAGGATGAGCCCAGCTGCCCCCTTTCCCTACCCACCAGAGAGGCAGCAGGGCCAAATGCAGGGGACCCTCCCACCAAAACAGCCAATTGACGGGGGGATCCCAGCTGCTCTATCCGCCCTGAGCCTGGGACGGTGGTGAGTGGGTTGGAGGCAAAGCAGGAATGACACGGTCTGGCCATTTCCACAAGACCAGCTTTAATATCAGTCAGGAGAACGAGGAAAACGCACAACGGAAAGGAATGAAAAATAACCCCCACGCCCGTTCCTGCCCACCCCCACGCCCGTTCCTGCCCCTCCCCAAACCGGACCGTACAAGTTGCGTTACAGACCCAGGAGCACGACACAGTAGCCGCGGGTGTGGTCATCCGAGAGCCATCCAGGTCAGGGAGTCGGACTGCAGGTGCGGTCCCTCTGCCAGGCCCGGCTGCAGCATGGCTTAGCCTTTGGGGGGCCGGGCCTAGCAAACTGACACGAAGAACAAGGAGGTAAGGAGAGTCCAAGAGCTGCACGTTTGTTTGGTTCTTTATTCTAATACAGCCTAATTAACGGCGATTTCAGAGCCGGACGGGCCTGCAAAATTCCTTCTTGGTAGTGAAATCAGAGCCTGTACAGAGGAACAGAGCTTAGAAAGACAGCTAGGAATAGATTGCCATAAAAAGTACCGGCATGCAAGTGCTTTATACAGTCGACAGTATATGAAATGGTGGCTTTCTTAGTTTCTGGGTTGGTCTGTACAGTTCAAAAACAAGTGTGTCTTCAGATCTCGAAGACGAGCCCCCCCCCACAGGAAAGGACGACGCGTGTCAAGGCCAAGGCGCCGCTCGCTTGGTTTTGGCAGAGATGTATAATATATATACAGTTATATATAGATATATTATTTTTTTTTTAATGCATAGCGATTTTCTTCCTTTTCCCCCAGTGAAAACCTGAGCTTGGTCCTTGCTTTCCTGGGCAGTCTCCTTTCAGCCGGTCTTGGCACTCCGGAGCTGGCGAAGAGGTGTCAGCAGGCGATTTCCTCCAGTGTTCCCAGGGTCGTCTGCAGGGGCACATTCACAGTGTGGCTGATGGTTTCGGAATGATTTGGAATGGGGTCGCAAGTGCTCTGGGGAAGAAGAGTGACAGGGTTACCGCAGGGGGTCTCAGCTCTCGTGCTGTCAGGGGGTGCTATTGAATTCGGGCTGCCCCGCCTCCCGGTCAGCAGCATGGCAGCTATGTTTTGCCTGGGTGTACCTGGAATGGTCACTTCCCCAGCCCCCTTGGGCAGCAGCAGGATGCTAGCTTAGCTAAGTGGTGGCCGAGGGTAGCAATACACTTCTGTCTTTTGACAGCCCTCTGCTTGGGCTCCCAGCTGATTGGGGGCTGCAGAGCCATGCTTATCCCGAAAGCAGGCATGCCAGGGGTGTGATGGGGCTGCCACCTATGCGGCTGGCAGGTGGGTCAGCACAGCCAGCCCCCCAGTTCTCTGAACCTGAGTCATGCCCCACAACTGATTCAGCTCAGTGAGGGCTGGACAAAGCCTGTCACCCCAGAGGCGGGATGGTGAAGCCTGCCCCCCTGCGTATCCCATGCTGCCCCATAGGCGGGTCAGATCCTTCAGGCTGGAATTTGGGATATGGCTACACTGCATTTAAACCTGGCACTTGCGGACTTGGTGTTTACAAACCCGCACTTAAGTGTCAACACGGCATTGTGACCCTGGGTTTACAGTCGCTGAACTCGGGGCTCACAGCCGTGCTAATGCGTCCACACTGCACTATGCTGCCCTGCTGGCTCGGGTCTGCGGCTTCAGCGGTATCCACGCGTGGACTCGCATTTCTGCCAGACTTGGCTCTGACGCCTGCCCCGCCAAGCAGGATCCATAAGCCTGAGTCCAGAGGGGTGCCTCAACTGAGCCAGGCTGAGTTCTGTGTAGATGGAGGTGGGATTTGGCTCAAACCTGAGTCTGGGACCATGTTTATAGTGCAAGGCAGCCAGAGCCTTAGAGGCGCTGAGTAACAGCTGGGGGGCAGGATGGGGCTGGGGGAGAGCGTCACGTTGTGTAGTGCAGGGCGGCAGAGCAGAACCTTCCACTTACCCTCGCTTCCCCATCTAGTGAAATATCCCCAATCCAGAGTGCCCCGGCCCCAGTCTCTCCATTGCTCCCACCCCTTCTCTTCACTCAGCATCAGGGACACGCAGCATCTCTTACACACACAGTTTCTGCACGGGGCTGCAAGGACCCAGCATTTGGGGCTTTCCCTTACCAGCACAGCTGATGGAAATTTTAGGACCAAAATATTTTCCCAGTGGAAAAAATGGGGTTTAGTCATTTGGGGCAAAATGTCCGATTTGCGGATGGGAAATTGCAAAGCCAGGTGAACGTTTCCATTCTGTTTCCTTTCCAGCGGAGACGTTGTGTTTTGTGAAAAAAAAGAAATGTTTCCCAAATGGCTACAATTGGGGGCCTCCCCCCCGCCCTCCCGTTTGCCATTGAATGCGGGCGAATGAATGAGGTCCAGGATGGGTTAATTTTACGTATTTTTCATTATTTTAGCAGAACTGGAAACTCTTCAGGTGGAACATTTTCCACTGCATTTTCCACCGAAGAAAAAAAATTGTGGGAAAGTCCAGATCAACTCGAGTTATTTGAATGGACGGTGCCAGCATGGGTCCCAAGCAGTGTGGAGAAGGTCAGCCCAGGAGCTGACCCCCCTCCCCCCCAAGCTCTTCCTTTGGTCCTGCTGCTGGGACGAACAGGGCTGGCAAGTAGTTTAAACTTCTCCTGGGTCCTAGAGAAAGAGCAGCGAGGTGAGTTCCAGAGCTTGCATGTGCCTGCTCCTGCCTTGCTCAATGCTTCCCTGGATTCTCCACTGACTGGGGACGGGCTGAGCGTCAGACAACCCCAGGGAGATATTGGAAATGGGTCAGATTCCAAATGGGTTAGTTCTGCTTCTCCTCCCCTTCCCCTTCCCCTTCCCCATCCAGGGAGCTGAGACTTCCCAGATGTGGAGGACCACACGACAATCCTTAAATCAGCAAGAGGGCTGGCAAGTGCTTTGTTGCACTCCATAGGGACACCCAGGGTCTGCATTTGAGACTGGGCAGAGCTGTTAAAGGGAGACATGAGCCTCCATTTAACCAGGACCTTCGGTCCATGTGCCTAACATTCAAGTGCCTAACTTCCACTGAAATCAATGGGAGTTAAGTGCCTAAATACCTCTGAGGATCTGGGCCAGAGCCATCCAGAAGGCCTGCACTGTGGGCACAGAGGGGAAAAGCCTGCTAGGAGTGGGCTGGAAAGCTGTCTCCGAAATAGAGCTTCAGTTTCGTTTTGCATACGATTCCACTTTTTGTTGTAGCTGAAAAATGCCTCCCCCTCAAAAAACAAAAAAATCACTGAAACTTTTTTTCAAAAAGCTGTCAACAGGATTGAAATTGTCCATTTTCGGCAATATTTCCCCTGATCATTTTTAAAACTGTTTGTATTGACAACTGATTGCCATGTTTATAGAAATCATTTCCAAACGTCTCATCAAAAAAGCAGGTATTGAGCACTCAGTTTTCAGCCAGACAACGTGTTTTGGGGATAACGTTTTGAGAAAAATGCCAGTTAGAATTTCATGAAAAAATAGACAAATGGGTCAATTTCAAACCCGGTGAAACAGAAACAAGTTTGCCATTTTGAACAAAATTGTTTTCTTGTGTTTGGAAGAGCTCTGCTTGGAAAGTTCTTTCCAGCATCTCCCGTTGGTTGGAGTGAATGCTTCGTGAAAGAATGGGCAGTTTTTCTTCAGTTTCATCTCTCTTCTCCAAACCCGACCTGTCTACCTTGCTTGAAGTTTCTACACATTCGCTCTTGACAACGCTGAAGATTTTATCGCACGCCTTGCACTATGTGGTGTTTTTCTTAAAGCCCCGGCTGGGAATCTCAGCTTTCATTCTTTTTTGTTTTGTTTTAAAGTGAGGTTCTAGTCCTCAGGGTTTCAAAGAGAAGTTGGAAAATAGGACTCCCCCAACCCCTGCAAATGCTCAAAAAGCAGAAAGCAATTCAAAAGACACCCCCCACTTCAAAAATAACCTCATGATTTTTAGAGCCATCTCCTGAGCAACTGAAGCTGTTGCAACTGACGGGGGCCTGACTCCTGGTGGTGGGGTTGGCCATGCTGCCTTCCCATAGTATTGAGTCCCCCGGGGACGGTACTGATGGGGAGCCTTACCACGTTTTCGTCATGGCTCCCCTCCTCCTCCTCCTTGCCAAGCAGGTCTAACAATCTTTCCTTGATCAGCTGAAAGAGAGGCAGACTTGGTTACTTTAGGTAGGAACAGCCAGTCACAGCTCTCCTCCCTGAGCATTAGCAGCAGCCAGCCAGCCAGGACAACCACTCATTCTCTAAGACACCTCTGGGATCTTCCCTGGCCCCCTAAAGGGCCTGGTGGCAGCTTGACGTCTCCATGTGAACGTGGAAGGCCAGATCACTCTCCAGTGCAGCTCCTGGCACTGCAGTCTGGCATCAGACCCTCCCACCAGGATTGGCTCCAGGTGAGACCACAAGCCCTGTTTCTATGAATGGGCACTGCAATGGGCCGTGCTTCCCCCCCAATTGTGTGCCCCACACCTCAGTGCTGAGTGGGCCCGGCCCCTGCCACCCTTATGAGCCGGGTGGCTCCATGGGGATGGGGTGCCAGGTCCTGACTGCACATCCGGCTCCAGCAGTGCTGGCATGAGTCTAAGAGGCTGCAAATGTTGCGCTGAGCAGAAGGGCTTCATGGGAGCTGCTTAATCGCTGGAGCAGTGCCCTCGCACGGCGCCCTCACAGAACAGACGCTGCCGGGCACGGCAGGTCGCGCTAGACGGCTGGATCCAGCTGCTTGGGAATGCAAACTGACAGGCTGGGGAGCGCCACATTTGACTAACTGGAGCTGTTGCAATTGAATGAGGGAAGTGCTTAAGGGTCAGGTTCTCTGGCCAGCGGAAACTGAGGAAGGGGGAAAAGCTGGCTCTGCAGCACAGTTCCCAACTGGCCCAGATCCTGCAGCAGCATTGTGGCTCCGTGGCTGGGGAGGGGACAGGCTAAATAAAGCAAAAGAGGAGGGTCCCATGGAGTCACATTTTCCTCCCTAAGACCCATCAGAGAAGCCAGCAGAAGGGGCAGCAGGCAATGCAGAGAAAAAGGTTCTCTGCACAGAGGACCCAGGAGATCTGCAGTATTTTTTTTGTGGGGGAGGGGGGAGTCCATTTCCTTGACAGAAAAAATTGGGGAAGAGGAGGACATTTTCTGATGGAAGACAGCTATTTTGTTGAATTAGAAATGCCAGTGGAAAAGGGTGTTCCTAGTGACATTTTTTGGGTTATTGAAAATTCTCAGTTGGCCGGGTAAAAATTTTTCACTAACCCCCCGCTCCAAATTTTTGCCCGTCCATCTGAAATTTGTCAGTTGCTGAAAACCACAGAATGTTGGGCCTTCCAGGCGAACCCAAAACATGTACAAAAATTCTGACATCATGTTTTCATCCAAACTCTTCCCTGAAAACACCCCCCAAACATTTCCTGAGCAGCTCGAGCAAGAAGGCCTGTTTCCAGAGAGGCCATGAAAGCTGGTGGATGGGCAAAGATATTTTGACAGAAGCGTGGGAACTGCCACTCTGGATCAGACCAGCGGTCTATCTAATTCTATCTCTGACTGCCAGTACCAGGTGCTTCAAAGGAAATTGCAAGTACCTCCCTAAGTGGACTCTTATGGAATAACCTATCTGCATAAGAACATGAGAACGGGTGCACTGGGTCAGACCATGGGTCATCTAGCCCAGCATCCTGTCACCTGACAGCAGCTGGTGCCTGAAGCTTTAGAGGGAATGAACAGAACAGGGCAATGTATTGAGTGAGCCACCCTATCATTCAGTCCCAGCTTCTGGCAGTCAGAGATTTAGAAATACCCAGAGCATGGGGTTGCCTCCCTGACCATCTTGGCTAATGGCCATTGATGGACCAATCCTCCATGAACTTATCTACCTCTTTTTTTTTTTTACCCAGTTATACTTTTGGCCTTCAGAACATCCTCCGGCAATGAGTTCCACAGGTTGGCTGTGTGTTGTGTGAAGAATTACATCCTGAACCTGTTAATTTCATTGGTGAACCCCTGGTTCTTGTATTATGTGACAGATCCTAACCCCAGAATATCTCTAGGGTCCTAACCCCAGAATATTGGGACTTCTCTGCAAGGGGAAATTGACCGGTAATAGCTATTCCAGAACAGCGTTTATTCTGGGATAGAGTGTGCATACAAGGGAGGTATTCCAGGATAGCTAAATTATACCAGAATACGTATTCCAGAAAGGTGATTTTGGAAGAGTTCTGCAGGTCAATTTCCCCTGTGTAAACAAGGCCTTTGTCAATGAAGGTTGCTCATCTCTAACAGTTCTTCCAGATGTCCTCAGCGTATAACACTCTTGGGATGTGCCGTGCAATTGTGCAGAGGCCTCACGGAATAAAGTGTTATTTCCATTCATAACACCAAGAAATCAATGTTTGCCAAAGGAAAAAAAAGTATCGAGAAAAATATTCTCCAGCTTCTATGAATGGAAACCCTCCCCTCTCCCCACCAGAAACTTTATTTGAGGGAATTCTTATTACCTTCCTATCAAAAAATCCAAAAGAGACACTGGCTCGTTGGATTTTAATCAAATTCTGTGTGCGCACAGATTGAGATATAAACCAGGGAGCAGAGTCTGTTTGAACGCCAAAGCCCGGATGAGTTTTATGCTCGTATTTTTCATTATATTTTATTGCAAAACAATGCCACTCAATATGAATGGCTGCTCAGAAGGGACTCTGTCTGTAGAACTGCCTCCCCTACATTGCAAATGCATCACTACCTCTTTAATAACACATAAGGCTTGTCTACTCTTGAAATGCTACAGTGGCACAGCCATAGCTCGGCAGCTGTCGCGCTTCAGTGCGGACGCTACCTGTGCTGACTGGAGGGTTCTCCCACTGGTGTACATAAGCCACTTCCCCAAGAGGCAGGAGCGAGGTTGATGGAAGAATTCTTCCATCAAGCTAGCACTGTCTATACTGGGGGCTTAGGCTGGCTTAACTACAACTCACAGCAGTGTGGATTTTTCATGTACCTGGGCCAATCTAACTTTTTAGCATAGACCAGGCCTTAAAGTGGGATTGTTTAAAAGTCCCTAAGCAAGTCAGGGGCCAAAGGCTGATTGAAAATCAATAAGCCACATATGCCAAAGCCAAGGGAGGTAGTCTGACTGAGTGGTTACAGCACTGCACTAGAATTCAGGACACCTAAGTTCTATTCCCAACTCTGCAACTGGAGTCCTGGGTGACCTTGAGCAATTCACGTTGTTGCTTTGTGCCTCAGTTTCCCTACCTATAACATAAGGACACTGTAAAGTGCTTTGAGATCTTCTGCTTAAAAGCAGGATCTAAGTGCTAGCTCTTATGATTCAGGTGCTTTTGAAAATGCCATTTGACTGTCTCAAATTGCATGAGACTAAAATATCCTGGATATTTGAAAAAGGCATATGTTCAGAAACTATTTCACAACAATATTTGCATATGTTCAAAACTAGTTTACTAAAATGGTCAAAAAATTTCAACTATTTTACTGAAGTCTTCTCTGCCTGTCACTAAAATAGCTTTTTGTTTAAGAAGTGAAACAACATATGTCCTGGCATTTAACTGGCACAACTTTGCGCCTGCCCATGGGAGAGAGTCATTGTTTGCAATCGGAAACCTGCATTTCCGTTTTTTTGCTCTTCTCTTACGCATGCTTCTGCTGCGCTCCACGGACAATGGGGAGCCCTCATGTAACTAAGTAAATTGCTGTAAGTTGCTACCGAGGGCAAATCCCTAGTGCCTGAGGGATAAATGATTATTTGTCGCATTGTAGCAGTCGGGATCAGGGCCGCATTGTGCTCAGCGCTAGACATATACAAAGTAAGGGCAGTCCCTGACTTCAACTGATTGGAGTCCAAAAGCCCAATTCTGCCACCTTTACGCCGGTGGAATTGTACGACTAATGCTGCTTAAATGAATCTGCCTCCTCATGACATCAGCGCTGCACACCACCAGAGATTGCCGTGCTCGGGTGCCACCGCTCTGTGACTTCTCAGTAGCCTTCTCCACTCTGTGAATAGCCCTCCTGGAAATCAATGGCTGCTTTAGTAGCAGCTTGCATTGAAATCGTTCCCGCTTAACCATCAGTGGTGAGTTAGAGCCGCTGGCTTGCTTCAGAGTGAGGTGCTGCTCAGTCCAAGGATGGCAGCAGGAGCCAGCTGATGTAACAAGCCAGCTGAGTAGGGAAAGGAGGGTGTATGGAGCTGGGACAGGAGCACGTGGCGACATGCCCAAAGGGTGAGCGGGTTAAATGCTCCAGGAGCAGAAGGGAAGAGTGGCCTTATGGTTAAGGCTGTGGGGTACGATGCCAGGGACCTGGAACTAATTCCTGGCTCTGCCACAGATCTCTTGTGTGACCTTGGACAAGTCACTTAGCCGCTCTGGGCCTCCGGGCCCAGCATCCAATAGAAGGTAGGGACCAGCTCAGAAAGCAGCACTAAATGCCTTTAAAACTCACAGCTTCCCAATGCCGGGTGGGGGCGGATTGAGACTCACTCTGCTGTCAGGTGCAGACCCAGCACTCTTGGATCATCTGTGTCCTGCAGCCAGATCTGCACAAGGGGCCTTCCATGGCCAGAGGAAGGCTCAGGACCAGGTATTCTGACATCCGCTGGACACCCTGTGCCCCTTCCCTTGCTGGGTCTGTGCCCTGTCTCCTGGGTCGGCCTGAGTGCAGCCTCATGCCGTGGCAGCCTGGCTCTGAGTCTGCAATGCAAGTGCTTGGGCCCTGACTCTGACACCCGCCTCTCATGCAGTGAGACCCGACAGCAGTGTGCCAGGAGCACATGGTGCGTGATACACACACACCCCCCACAGACTCTCCTGAACATTTCCCATTGCAGCCCCTCTCCCGTGGGCTTTGTTCGGGTCTAACACGGAGACACAAGTTCCTTGATGAATGTCTCTGACTAGATAACTCAGAATAGCCTCCCCAAAGCTGACCAAGAAGGCGCACAGCATGCTGGGACCTGCAATCAGCAGGCTCCCGCTTCTTCCCCCTCTGCTTTAAAGGTGAAGGCAGCCAGGAGCAGCATAGCGAACCTCTGTGGGCCACGTACGTTTGGAGCACACGCTGGCCCCTCTTGACTCTATGCTGTTCCCCTGCATGCAGGGCTGACAGCGCTCCTCCGTCCCTGACGCTGTTTAGCTCTGGTAAGATGGGGGTATTCTCTGAGATGGCAGCTTTTCGAGCCACCGGCCCTGACAGAAGCTGAGCGCTCGCCATCAGCTCTGCAGTGGGGAGCCAAAGTGCTGGAGATGGGTGTCCCAGACGCAGGGAGCCGGTGGCCCCCGAATTAAGACAGCTGCTTGGTGCTCTTATTCTGCAACTTGCCATTCTTCCGGGGGAAGTCGCACTTCCAGCAGTTCCAGCTGCATGTTCTTGGATTCTGGACAGGGTTTATAGGATAGCTGGTGCCAGTGGTGAGATGCCATTCAGATTAGTCCCTGCCTGGGTGACCCACACACCTCCTGGGGGTGGTGCTGTGCCCCATCTAGTGGCCCCAAGACCACTTAGCGAGAGAATTAAATGAGTCTGCTCAACAGCCAGTTGGCTTTCGGCTCATGCACTGAGGTTGCCCGGTTCTAACCTGCTCACCAGCAAGCAGGGTCTGTCAGCATTACACTTGCTCACTGGACTGAATTTGAACTTCATGTCCTCCCCTTTTGCAGCTCAGATCTTGTCTTTTTATAATATTCCTTCACCACCATGGCAGTCTCAAAGCCCGTTACCTTTCCCCCACTATCATCCATGCAGCCATGAGCCACGTCCCAGTCCCCAGGCTCCCATCCTTTCTTCAGCGCAATCCCTCCTGAAGGCCTACCGCAGGCCCCACATGTAAGGAATCAGATTGGATTCTCCTTGGCTGTCAGTGCACCAGGACAGGGCCTGCTGCGATGTTTGCATTTTGTACAGCGCTGTGCGCAACCTTAGGGAATGGTCACTGATGATAATGGCCGGGGTCTTCACGGGAGTAGGCTGGGCAACGAATTCCCTCAGGCTTTCTTGAAATCCTCAGCCTCTTGGGGGAGGGCAGGACTAGTGATGGGGCCTCTGTCCAATGGAAGGCTTGACACCTTTCTCCATAAGCCGTTCCTGGTAGGCAGGCATCCAACCTAGCTTGTAATATTGCCAGTGAGAGAGATTCCCCAGCTGTCCTTTGCCCTCGCTCTGCTCTGGAGTGAGGCAGAGCCCCTTAACATTTGACCTCGATTTCAGCCATCACTGCCTGTCTTGATCTCAATGGGGCAACTGTGTTTCCTGCCTGCCTTGCAGTTCTGCGGGCGATTTGGATGCAGATTTTCGCCACCATCTCTAATCTCCCCTCTCCAGAACACAGTTCATATTCCACGTCTCTAAACTTGGGCATTTTCCAGGCCTCTGTAGCCTGCTAAAGCAGGTCCCTTTTCTATAAACCCAGGCTCTGTGACCACGCAGGATGCTCCATCTTGGCAGCACGCACCCCACGCAGCGTATTCCCTACGGCTGGCCAGCTCAGGAGAACAGTGTGGAATATTTGCATCATTGACTAGCCAGTTTCTTCTTCCTGTTTAAGTGACTCTGTTGCAGGTGCCTGCTTCTCTCTGGATTTAGGTTCCCAAGACCGAGTTTTAAGATGCCAGGTCAAGCCCGTAGATCTTCATGTGAAGGATGCAGTGCAAAGCCTGAGCAGGGAGATCCCTAAAGTGGGCTATTATGAGATGTTAATGAAATTAGAGGGGGGGAATTTTTTCTTTTCTTTTCTTTTCTTTTCTTTTCTTTTCTTTTCTTTTCTTTCTTCACTGCAAAAAAAGGGCATTTTTTGGAGCCCAATAGAGAATTTGATGGATAGTTTCAGAGAGGGAAATGTTCCTCCCCAAAGAGTCGAGACACTTCCAATTTGAAATATTTCAGTGTTTTGCGCTGAGGTCGTGTTTGGATTTCAAATTTGGCCAATTAACCCCCCTCCAAAAAAAAACCAGAAAGGGTGAAAAACACCTGAAATGGCCAAAATCCAGATGACAAACTTGAAACAAAATTTGTGTCGAGTTGACATGAAACATTTCTGTCAATTCAACATGATTTTTTTGGTTTGCGTGTTTTTGATTTGATGAAAAAAATGTGTTTTGGTTTGACACAAGCTGGAATTTTTTCAGAGTTTGCGGTTTAGCCCTCAAACTGAATAAGTGAAAGCGCTCCGAGGTTATGAAATTCCCTTTCAGAGGAAGGAAAAGGCTGCCTCCCCAAGCCATATTTGATACACCTGGACACAAGTCAGCCTGCTTGGATTCATGCTGTGTGGTGTGAACATATCAGCAACACGCTTTGTAAAGTGGGCATCATTATCCCTATTTCACAGCAGAGGGAAACTGAGGCCCGGGCTCTGACTTGATCCCACCCTGCACTGAAGGGGAGCTGTGTGTGGGCTTGGGTGAAATCAGACCAGTATGAGGCCTGTGCATGACAAAGGCCTGGTTTGCGGGTTCGTGTTGGCCCGCTGTACCAGGGGAGTTCCCTTTATGTCAGGCAAAGAAGCCACAGCAGAGCTGGGACTAGAACCCAGGACATCTGGCTCCCACACCGGCATCCCCCACCCCAGGACTACACTGCCCCCCTGTGGGGAGGAGGCGGAAGAGGCAGTCGAGTTCCAGAGGATGGGGTGACGGAGTGGGGGAGACTCCAGAATGAAGCCCAGCTGCCCCCTTGTAGAGGCTGCCATGTGAACTGGCATGGCTGGGGGGGAAAATGATCTCCCAGCGTCGGTGCCCCACAGCAGGATGAGCCAGGGGCCCAGTTTGTCTCTTGGCCGCAAAGCAGTGGGTGACCCCTTGGGCGGCAGGGCACGAAGCAGATGCATGTGGAAGTGCAGAGGCTGGGGAGCTAACGGGGGGCAGGGCATTGCTCCGAGGGCTGTGGAGGGAGACAGGATGAAAGGAAGGCAGCAGTGAGGGCATGGGAAGGATGGAACATGTAGGGAGCCAGAAGGTTCAATGCCTCCCTCTGCTGTGTTCACTGAGGCCAGCCTGGGCCTGGCCCCTAAGAAATATCACGTTTGTCCGGCTGAGGCAGCATGAGTGCCCAGCACGCGTGGGCCGGCCAGGTGCTTCGCTCTGAGACGACTCATCGGATGAAGCGTCTATTCCACCAGTCTGCACGCTAGTGAAGTGGAAACTGAAACCACAGCGATGCGGCCCAACAGCCCGACTCATTTGCTGCTCTTAGGAGCTGGCGACACAGGCAGATGCTCTGTTCCTGGGTGGTGCTGAGGATGTGAAACAGGGGGGCTCGGGGTAGTGGGGAGTTAAAGCTCTCCACGGGGGGACATGTTGGTGTCTTTGACTGGACTGGGCGGGGCCCAGATGAGGCATTAGGACACCTGGGTTCTATCTTAGAGCTGGGACCTGGGACAGTCACTTGACCCTCTGAGCCCATTTTGTCTCCATCTGTAAAACAAGGATGAGGAGATTGACCCCCTCTCCTTTGCACAGAACCCTGACAGATGGAAGGTGCGACTGCTGAGCACAACCTGGGCTGGCTTCCTCCATGAATGTGTCCCGGTGCTGAACGGACACCCCTGGAGCAGTGAGCAGTGAGCTGATCATATTGGTCCCTTCTGACCCTAAAGTCTATAAGTCTATGAGTCTCCATGGCCCACCCAGCCTCTGAGCCCACTGCTGAGAGGGCAGAGAAGTGCCAGCCGTGCTGGGTGGCATTCAGTAGTGTGAGTCACTTGTCCCACGCTCATCACCCTGGTGACGGAGCCGCTGGCATGTGAGCTCCTTCCAGACCCCACTCACGCCCTGGCAGAGGGGTCACAGCTGAGACCCACCACCCCAACCTCTCGCTGAAACGTTCCAGACCTGATGCACCTGGTGGTTCGGTTCTGATTTTAAATACATGGACGTGATGCGGAGGATGTTATACATGGGTCCATTAGGCCCTCAGGGTGGATGAAATATCAAACCTCAACCCCACCACCTGAGTGTCTGGACTTCTCTCCACTTCTTTCATTTGAAGCACAAATTGCACCTCCTGTGAAAAAAAGGCAGTCGTTTTCTGCCTGGCCGAGTCAACCGATTCAACTGAGGCACCAGTGATACCAGAAAGGGGACGCGCTCATCGTGGGCAGAGACACGAAACAATATTCCCCTCATTGCAGAGAGCTGCCCCATGCTGACCCGGCCACTGTTTCTGGATGCTGCACATACACTCCGGTATATTTCATGGCTCAGTGGATTCTGCTTTCGCTTATTTCTTTTAATGAAAGAAACCAGCCAAGATTCCCCCTTTGAGTCGCTTCGTCCCCCTCCAGCCTCTCACTTTGTTTGTTCTAGTGGGCTGCGTGCTGGATCGACAGCCTTGGAGACCAAAATCCTTGATCCTGCTCTAGATGGGGCGCATTGACAGCTCCCTCTCCCATCCAGGAGCCTTGCCATGGCCTGCAATAATCCTTGGCATCTGCTGGGCAGTGGGACACTGAGCATGGCCAGGTGCTGTGATAAGAACAACGCTTTGCACACGTGTGTGGCATGTTCACACTGCGATTTCAGCTCCTTCTGCAGGTGTTCACAAGTCAGACTGAGCCACCGAGTGATGTGCTCAGCGAATCTGTGGCAGAACTGTGAATAGAAGCCAGGTGTCCTGACTCCCAGGCCTGGGTTACAATCACAAACCCATCTTCTCTCTGGAACAAGGTGGCTGCTTGCCTGTGGGGAACCAGAGAGAAACTTCATCTTCGAGGCAGTGTGGGCTGGCGGAGAGAGCACTCGCCTGGGACCCAGTCTGTTCCTGGCTGTGCTGCTGGGTGACCTTGGATAAATCACGTGCCCTGCTCTTTGACTCAGTTTCCCCATTGGTAAAATGGGGATAATGATATTGGATTTGGGCTCCAGTGCTGTTGATTCGGCACAATATTCACTAGAACAAACAGACAGGGTGAAGGAGGGGAGAAGTGATGCCAAGGGGGATTCTTGGTTAGTGTTTTTTCCCCCATTAAAAGAAATAACACAAAGTGGAAGTCAGTGGGCCTCTGATGTACAGTGCTTGGAAATTACTGACGGAAAAGGCTAGCTGGTCTTCTGTGAGCAGCCAGCCAATGGTAGCTTCTCGTCACTCTCACCTGAGGCTGTATTAGAACCAGTGACTGGGAGGCGAAAACCCCAGGGCACAAAGACTTTTATTTTGATTTCGCTCTCTGCTCCCTAATAGCCTCTTGCACAAAGGAAAGCACAGGGCTTACATTCAGCCGGAGCTGTCCGGAGCGGAGCTCTGGGAAGTATTTTCAAACATTGACTCCAGCCTGATGCTGTTGCGGTTCTCAACCAGGGGCCTGCGACCCTCTGGGGATCCACAAGCTGGTTTCAGGGGGTCCGTGGGGCCCTGCGGCTGAAGGCTGGAGTCCTGAACCTGGGTGTGATCTAAAGGGTTGAAGCCCTCAGACCCAGCATGCCCTGTGGAGAATGGGGGGGAAGGTGAGCATGGTGGGCTCCAGGAAATATTCAGTGAGAAATTAAGCTCTGGGACAGAATAAAAGGTATTGGAGATGGGGATTAGAGGTGAACAGCATCAGCAGGGGCATGACCTTGTGGCAATGGCAGGTAGTCACACTGCAGGCTCTGCCAGGCATCTGTGTGCCCGGCGAGGAGTGTGCGCCAACTGGTTCTGCATGTGCCAGTGAAGGCACTGTTAGAATTAGGCAAGGAGCCGCCTCTTGGCAGTGGAGTGCTGACTGGCAGGAATGGGGGACTGCAAGTCATCCTCATGAGCCTTGATTTCCTGTCCAATCCTTCAAATCTCTCAGTTCCCCACAGCAATTTTCTGCCCCTCACTCCCCACCCCTTGCAGCAATCAGAGAAGACCGGCAGCTCCATGACAGGGACCATCGCAGGAGTTCCCTCCATGCAGGGAAAGTCACGGTTGTGAGGGACCTGATCAGGGAAAGGGAAGCAGCAAAGGTACCAAATGTGCCGCTGCGTGTCGGTGGATTTGATTTCCATTAGGACCAGAGGTTCCCGCTCACAGTGCCCTTGTTCGGATGAATTTGTATGGCAACATATTTCCAAACCTCAATGACGTTAGCTGTAAAAGGTGCCAAGTGGAAAGCAAGTGCCACCGACCTGGCCAGTGTGTTTCCACCCTTGTGCTGTAGGGCCCGAAATACTTTTCTAAGGCCGAGATTCTTGAGAGGACACCGCTGCGCTCTGTACTGTGTCAACAAACCCCTGGCCCGGTCCCAGCTCATCACAACCACAGGCTGCAGCAAGCCTGGGGTAACAGGGCAGGGTGCTCACCCGACCTGGGCACTCGCTGTCCCTGGCCCAGTGACCACCTCCGCCATATACAGCAGCAAGTCCTGGTTGTTCACGATGCCAGTCATGGGCAGCGTGTGACTCCCGCATTTGAGGAGGCTGGGCGTGAGCACTGGAAGCTCCCTAGAAGCGGGAAGGGCCCCTGGCACCTGTCCCGCCCCCTGCTCCATCCCAAGGCCCAGCCCTGCTTGGCCCCCTTCCCAGAAGCCCCCCCCCCCCCCCCCCGCCTACCGCTTGCACCTCCTCACCCTCTCCCTCGAGGCCACCTAGCCGTCGTTTTCCAGCGGGCAGAGTTGCCTTGGGGGAGGGATCGGAGAGGCGCGAGCAGCAGGCCTGGGGGTCCTCGGGGAAAAGGCAGAGCATGGGCAGGACCTCAGGACAGGGGAAGAGGGAAGACGAGCAGCGTGGGCAGGGCCACGGGGGAAAAGGATGAGTGGGAGCGGGGCCTCGGGGCAGAGTGCAGGTGGGGGTACGGCCTGGCTGCCCTTTCGGCGGCAGCGCTCCAAAGATGGTGGGCTGGTGCCACACCCTGTTTGGGGAGGCTGAGCCTCCCCTGGCCTCTTAGACCTGCCGCCCATGATGACAGTGGCTTGGCACTGGCCCAAGGAGGATGAGAATGGCTCTCTAGCCTGGTGCTCAGGGCACTGCCCCAGGATGAGGGAAACCCAAATTCAAGTCTCATCTCCAACAGCAGTTTCATTCTCTATGAAAGGTGGGACAGCTTCAAGAGGACAGAGCGAGCCAGCCTGGGACACAGATGTCCCATACCCTAAGGTGCTGCCCTGGGATGGAGGGAACACACGTTCGAATCCCTCCATGCCCCCAGGGGAAGCTGCTGCCGCCATCTTGTGAAACCTTTGCTTGCTGTTGTCCAAGTGGCCGAGGGTCAGAAGGAAACATTTCAGTCTGATGCTCCCAACACGAGAAGACTCTTTTGGGGCAGCTGAAAGCCTGTGGTTCCTGGTTGGCGAGTGGACGAATACGTTCAGCTGCCCTGACAATGCACCTTTCAGTGAATGAAACTTTTGTTTGTACATTTCCCCCTGCCCCTCCCTGGGCTCTATTCCCGAGTTCCGTCCTGGCCTGGGAACAGCTGGTGACCATGGGGCCTTGGGCAGTCATGAAACCTTTATGGGGCTAGGGGGAGGACTTTTGTCAAAAGACTCTGAGTATCTGGGGCTCTGTTTGGGCCCCCTGCCTGCCAAGATGGTGCCGTGCTGTTGCGAAGAGCAGGGTCCTCAGAGGCAAGTACCCAGCTGAGCAGCCCCACAGTGCAAAGGCAACTGTTAATCTAGTGCACAGCTGGTGGTAAATGAGGCCTGGGTTGAATGGTGGGAGAAGCTTCCATAGCCCCTTCCCCTAGACAAGCCCTGGCAGGGGCAGGACAACATGGCTGGGCAAAGCTTGTTTTTTAAATCTGCCCCCATGTCTGGTTGAAACAAACATTGACTGATGAGGCAGCTGGATGAAGAGGCTGCTCTAGGCAGGCCCCGCTCCCTTCCCTGTAGGACCTTTGCCAGTCCGGCCTCAGAGCAAGGCTGGCTCCCCTCCCTCTCCTCAACCTGCCTGGAGAGACTCCTATTCATAGATTATCAAAGTTGGAAGGAACCTCATCTAGTCCAACCCCCTGCTCAAAGCAGGACCAATCCCCAGACAGATTTTTGCCCCAGATCCCTAAATAGCCCTCTCAGGGATTGAGTTTACAACCCTGGATTTAGTAGGCCAATGCTCAAACCACAGAGCTATCCCTCCCCCAGTCGCTGCACCCTCCATTCCCCCTTGTGGCTGTTCCTTCTGAACCAGTTGGCCCCACTGCCTCCACTCTATTAACCCACCCCGCCCTCTACTGAAACGTCTTCCGTTCTTCTCCTGAGAGGAAGGAGTGTGGTGTCATAGCTGAGAGATGGTCCTGGGGATTGGGGCTTCTGGAGTCTCCCCCCAGCTCTGCTACACCCCTGCTGTGTGACAGTGAGTAGGTCATGTCCCCTCCCGGTGCCTCAGTTTCCCCATCTGTAAAGTGGAGCTAATGCTATTATCTCGGTTGTGAGGCTAAAGTCGCTAATGATTTGAGAGTGCTTTGAGGTCCTTGGGTGGAAAATGCTAGAGACAGGCAAAGCACTATCATTAGCTGCTGCGGGTAGCTGGGCTGCCATTCTCCTGGGTTTGGGGTGCACATAGAGCATGTATCTTCTGGCAGTTGGGCATGGCAGGCAGGCTAGCCTCATCCAGCTGAGTGCTTTGCCGGGGTGGGGTGAGGTGGGGGGGCATGAATGTGTTGATGTGCATGTGGTGCAGGAGAGGAGAGGCCTGTGGCTCTGAGTGGGGTTTGGCATTGGGGGAACAGAGCTAGCAGGCAGCCTGCACCCGAGGAGGGATGGCACACAGAGAGCAGGCAGAGGTGCTGAGGCCTGCTCAGGCAGTGATGGCTCCTATGCGGGTCTGGGTGGCTGAGTCTGTCACGCTGCGGAGGAGGGGGAGAGGAAGCGAGAGGAGCTGTGGAGGGAGAGTGCATTGAGGGACAGAAGAGGGGACGGTTCCGGCACAGCTGTGCTGGGGCAGGGTGCCGGGGAGGAGCGCGCCCTCAGTGTGTTCACAGCTGCAGGCCGCGCTTGCCAATATTATTGATATTGAGGGGAGCAGACACCTTCCTGCCGCACCATGACTGCACCCCCAGAGCTCTGAGCCGCTGGACAGTACGTCTGGCACACGACCAGCCAGCGCTATCTGGGACCAGGAAGTAGGGAGGCAGCCGGCACCAGGGTTACAAACGTCGGTGCAATGCTGCCCCTTGCTCTTGGTTTGATCATCAGCATTGATGTGATGTGTCACTTACATGACATAGCCCTTTTGCTTCAGGGTGGAAGCTGAAGTGGGGTCAGGAAGGAACTCCCCCCAGGGCTTGGTTATTCCATAATTCCCCATTATGGCAGATTTTGCACCTTCCTTGGAAGCAGCTGGGACCAACCACTGCTGGAGACAGGGCACTGGTTCTGATCCAGTCGATCAGTTCCGAGGTCCCTAGGGAGCTGCCTGCTTCAGGGATGGCCATTCCATGGGAGAACCGAGGACCTGGCCTCCCTGATGGAGGCGTAGAGAGGGCTGCCCCAGGTAGACCTAGCATGAATCCATGCTGGCCCAAGCCAACCCAACCGCATCCAGCTCAGAGCTGCAGAATGGCCCAACTTCCCACCTCTCCACAACTGCAGATTAGTTCAAGACACTTTCAAAGCTGGTGATGATGTTATGCAGATGACTGTGAGAAAGGCACAAAGCGGTGAAGGGAGGGGGCGGCAGGGGGAGCATCACCCCCTGAGACAAAGCTTCCAAACAGGAGCGAATCTCAGCCAAACTACAAGCACCTCAGCAGCAACACAGCTGAGGTTCTCGCTAGCTGTTCCCCTGCACCCAAGCCTGGCTGGGGGTCCATCCGCCAGGCAGAGTTCCCAGCGCCCGGGCTCCCTCAATCACACGGCACTCACGCTGCCTAGCGGTGGGATGAGGCACACAGAAGGGGAGATCTTACCTCGTAAATATAATCAAAGAGCTCTAGTACTGTAAGGATACTAGCACCAATAAACAATCCCATCTGACCGCCAATGTCACCTGGGGAAAGAAAAGAGCTCGTTTTACTCACATGCTGTCAAAGAAACGTGCTCAGGGAGTGTGGATGGGGACCCATCAGTTACGTCTTATCTGGGATTTTCTGAGCATCAATCAGAGCCTTTCTCTGCTGGCTAAGAATGAAATCCTGGAAGACACAAAGCCAGAATTTCTACCGCGCTCTCCGTCAAGGTTTCCCCTGAGGCTGATGTAACGGTGACGCGATATTGCAGGTGGCACTCGCAGCGCGAGCGGGGCTTCTTGCCCCAGTCAGCAGGTGCTGAGATGAGAAAAAAGCTACATTTACTAGAAAAACTCCACATCACATTAGTGATCCAATGCGATGAAGGATCGGGTGCATTGGGGCCCTCAGGGGAGCCCAGCGGGTTTCAAGCCTTCGCCTGCTGGCTGCCAGGGACGAGGGAAGGAAAGAAAAAATGGAACAACTCCCCAGGTAGGGAGTGGTTTCCAGTGACTTGTCGACGGGACTGCACGTCGTTTGACAGTGCTGGTAGAGATGGCGGTAGGGACGGCTGGGGGAGGGCATGGGGAAATATTACAACACTTGACATTGACTGGAGGGGAAGGCTAAAGGCAAAATGCTCCTAAACAAACAAGCAACTGAACCTCTCCTTCCACACCTTAAAGGGGGTGTGGTGCAGGCTGACAGACCTGCAGGTGGAAATCCTGTCCCCTACAGAAATGACCAAGCAATGGGCATGCTGCCTCCTACTCCTGCCCTGGGAATATCACCTTCTAGAAGTGGCCTGCAGTCCCGGTGGCCCACTTTCTTTCTAGCTCTCGTCACAGGAGTGCGCACTGCCAGTATATAGGTAAAGAGCTATGGCGTCAGCAGGTGGCGCTCCAGAACAGGGCCTGTGTTTTGTAGACCTTGCTGTTGTGCATCGTGAAAGGTTTTCTCTGGCAGCGCTTTACAAGCCCTGGTTTTTCAGGTTCTTTTGCCCACTAGCTAGCAAATGGGACGATTGCACTGTGGGTACCTGAGCGCAGAGACCTCAACTGACAACACTAGCTCATGTCATATAGGCCACTGCAACAGGCTGCCTTTGCCCCTAGAAACAAAGGGCTTTGTAGCCTACTGCCTCACCCACGTCACTGCTCAGGAACCCTGGCTGAAGCTTCATGAATCCTGTCAAGAACAGAGCCCTGCTGTTCCAGAAAGCCCCACAGCATCTCTCTCTGCCCTCTGGCCCTTACCAGCTGCCTAGCCTTGCGTGGATCCAGCATCCGACAGCCCACATGAGTATCGCATCAACAAATGCATCAATCTGTCAACAGACCCTTATTAGCATCCAGCTTGAGTCACTTTCAAGGCTGCAGGGTCAGTAGGTTCTAGTCAGTTACTTAGAAGATGTGGAAAGAGACAGTAACAGCAGAGGAAAGGGCTTATCAATTTGCAATTCTCCCAAAGACCTAGCGGCCACGCTGAGCTGAGCCCAGGGCAAGCATTTCCACAGCTTAGGGACTAGAGGGACAGAGGGTTTCCTGGGGAGTTTCTGGGAGTGCCACCCTCTGGGTTTGTCCAGTCACCTAAGGTCAAGTTGTGGGAAAAGAGCCAAACAGTCCCATTGTACTTCTACTAAAGCAAAGACTCCAACTCACCTCTGCTCTTGCAGTTTCATTTCTGTTTGACCTTTTTATCCTTTGCAAATGGAGGAGGTTTCCCTACTGAACTCCCACTGGTTTCCCCCAGGCCACCAGCAATTGATGTCCCTAACCAGGTTGGGCATTTCGGGCATTGCATCACACAGCCTGATTGGAACCAGCCCAGAGTAACTCTGCATGGGACTGACTATTGCATCCGCTCTTGTCTGGATGCTACAATGGGCAGAGACGCAAGAGATGTGGGTTTTAAATACGGCCACAGACTTGCAAGATCTCAGGCAAGACTCTGAGCTCAGTTTTCCTGTCGCCAAAATGGGGGCAGTGAGATTTCCATGACTCACGTCCAAGAGCACTGGCAGGGCTAAGTACATGGTGTTACACGTGTGCTACACGTGCTCTGAGCTCTTGCCATCCAGCCAGGAGGAGGCAGCCTTTCCTTCTGCGGCAACATGCCAGAATTCACAAGGGCCCCTTTTCCTGCCAAAGGGCTTTGGGCAGGTTCAGTCCTCCCGAACGTGGCAAAAAATGAAAGTGTAGCTGGCTGCAAAGTCACGTGACCCAAAGGGTCAGAAATGTTCACACTAATTTCCATGAAAAAGATTTTCACCAATTTCTCCCAACCCTTTTCCCCAGCTGAGAAAAGATGGTCCAGTGGTTAGGGGGGTAGCCTGGGACCTAAGAACCCAGTGTTCAGCTCCCTGCTCTGCAACTGTCTGCCTGTGTAACCCGGGGCATGTCACTTAGTTTCTCTGTGTTGCAGTTCCCCAGCACTGCCCAGCCTCATCGGGGTGCTGGGAGGCTAAAGAATGTGAGGTGCTCAGATACCACAGGGAGGGGGACTAGAGAAGGGCCTTATCAGATCAGTACTTGTGTCTCTGCATAGTGCCAAAAGTAATAAAACCAATATTAACCGCTAGCGAAGGTGAGGGCCCAGCAGCTGGAAGCACAATTAGCTAAAGCAGCCAACAAAAGCAGGTGTGATCAGCACACGCAGCCCCCATGTGAAATCTCCCTTGCTCTGTTTTCAGCAGCTGGGGAGGGGCGCAGACTGAGCAGTTTGCAGTTGGGCCCGGAGTGGGTTAGAACAGTGTCCAATTGTTAACATTATGCGAATAAGCGTTACGCAGATTTCGCTTCATCTTGACAGTGAATGGCTTAATAGTTACGGCTATCAGCTTCCTGGCTTTCAAAGCAATGTGTTCTGTCACTTAGGGGAGTGTCCCGGTTCACATTCTGCTGCGTGAGCATCAAAGCTAGCCCAAACAAGCCTCCAACGAAGCCGCAAACTGATCATTTTCCCGGTAAGTTACCCTGGGACAACAACGTTCCCCAGCAGCTGCAGTCACAATCAGAGACACCAATATGCTTAGCAATAGATAGCTCTTGTGCAAGAACATTGGGTCACGGTGAACCATTGTCTCTGTAATCATGGATATGGCCTCCTTTCCTGTAGTTCTTCCATTGCCAGTACCCAGGAGAGATTCATCTACTAAGTATGAGGCAAAGTGGATAACTGATTATTCACCTTCCCCATTAATGTATTTGCTGTAATACACAGGAAGCAAAGGGATGCAGCTGGAGGTAATTTGACTGTATGTTCCCAATCTGTCATTCAGCTACAGGAGTAAAGCATCCGTGAACAGAACACGCCGTATTAGTTTAGTAGAGAAACAACATCTATAATATCGCAGACCAGCGCCCAACGGCACGTTCCACCAGCCTTGCTGTTGCAGGGCAATACAGGGCGTTGGAAATGCTTCCTCCCTGCCCCTGCTGGTTCCTCCCAGCCTCTTGCCCTACAGCCTTCTCTGCCTCCTGCTCTGGAACTGGGCTCACCCATCTCAGAGTCCTAGAATCTACTCCACACACCCCTAAAGCCAGCTGCCTGCTGACCTGACTCTGGATCCTTCCTTGGTCCCACTTCATAGAATCAAAGAATATCAGGGTTGGAAGGGACCTCAGGAGGTCATTTAGGCCAACCCCCTGCTCAAAGCAGGACCAATCCCCAATTAAATCATCCCAGCCAGGGCTTTGTCAAGTCTGACTTTAAAAACCTCTAAGGAAGGACCAATTGGTTCCTGGCCAGGTACTTCTCAGCTCACGGCTGCTCTGAGGAGACAGAGGGGGCAGGAATAACATCACTTTCAACTCAACTGAGGCTCGTGGCTCTGACAAAGCTCTGGGGGAAGGAATCATTCAAACACTCGTTTGAGAACGATTCTTGTAACGTCTCCTCAGTTCCTCGCTATCGCTCCTGGCTCTGGTGTCCTGCCCGCTGGGTGTCTTGCTGGGAGCCCTCAAGCCTGTCTCTGTGGGGAGATAGCTTCCCCTCCTATGCGTTTGGCAAAGGAGACAAACAGTTTAGATTTCCTGAAGGATTTCATGCTCTATAAGTCCGATGATGCCAGCATCAGCTAGGAAATCTTTTCCATTTTGCTGGGTAGCATTTTCTCTTGGAGTCTTTTCTGTTGCTGCCAAGGATGGATTGTACTGCCTCCAAGCATGACCCTTCTAGGTTTGCCACCCATCCGGATACCACATTGTTAGATGGAAGGATGCAAGGTTGGCGGGCGGATCTTGCCTTTG
The DNA here is from genome assembly GCF_007399415.2 of Gopherus evgoodei. NCBI lineage: Eukaryota > Metazoa > Chordata > Testudines > Testudinidae > Gopherus > Gopherus evgoodei. The sequence continues at coordinate 11,560,068 of NC_044344.1, read as the reverse complement.
TCCCGAGTCAGTGAGCCTGGGAAGAGCAGAACATGGCCATGAGAACATCTGGAGAATGCTGGGGAACCAGAGCTGCAATGGCCACCGGGGAACAACTATGCTCACCAATGCTCCATCTTGTTTGATCTCCCGCAGGAATCGATGAAAGAGAGTGACACTGGGAAATGTGTACATCAGTGGTTCCAACTACTGTCCTAGAAATGTATCCCCTCTGGAATTCTGGCCTGGAGCCTCACTGGAGCAGGACATTGGGCTTTTCTTGTTCTCTTGAGATGCAACGGGATCCTGCAGTGGGAATCCGCAGTGCTGAAAGATGCTCTGGTCTTCTCATTCGTGGTCCTGGAGGTTGTCTGCCACGGTGTTCTGCACCCTGTGAAGATGTGCTGCCGAGGGGGTGCAAGACCAAACTAAAACAAACCTAGGTACTGCCAAGGGGGTGATGTGGTGGTGAGTGCGCCAGTTCTGGACATGGAGAGATGGGTGGACCTCGCCCCTCCATGTCTGTTGATGTAATAAACTGCCTTATATGGCCTGAATGGGCAAGGACGGAGCAAAGGGTAGGAACCATGTGAAGGCTTCATGTACCGCATGCAGCTCCAGAAGGTTTATGTGCAAGTGGGTCCAAGTACCCTGTGCCACATGTTCACCCACATGGGTCCCTGCCCTTGGGCGGCGGTGTGTGTAATCAATCTTTTCCTCTTCCCTTTGCACCCCCCCCCCGGCACACTGCCTCCCTGTTTTCCCACCAGCTGCGTGAAGTCAGAACTCCGTGGGTATGCCTGGACAGCCAGCGGCAGGGAGCCTCTGAGAGTGGGGCGACAGACTCAGACTTGTGGGGCCACATAGACCGTGTTTTTAAGTTGTGCCTTGGACCAGAGCTCGGGCTGCGAAGCCCACCCCCCTCCTTAGGCTTCAGAACCCCCTCTCCAGCCCGAGCCGTAACGTTTATACAGCTTTTTTTAGCAATGCAGCATAAGTGGGGGTGGAGGTGGGGGTAGGGGTAACTCAGGGGTTTGCGCATTAGCCAGCTAAACCCAGGGTTGTGAGTTCAATCCTTGAGGGGTCCATTTAAGGATTGGGGGCAAAAATCTGTCAGGGGATTGATCCTGCTTTGAGCAGGGGGTTGGACTAGATGACCTCCTGAGGTCCCTTCCAACCCTGATATTCTATGGTTCTATGATAAGCTCAGTAAACTTTGGTCTGATGACCAGGGCTCAGAGCTTCACGGCCACTTGCTGCACACACATACGCTGTGGGGGAGTGAGACTGGTTTGTCCAGACAGTCACACTTGCAGGAATCACAGACAGAGTTCTGCAAAGGGTGTTGGATATATACATGAGGCCATGTGACTGAGGAGGACAAGGCAGGTTCATATTATTGTCCAAGAGCTCCTTCATAGCCTGGAATCTGTCCTTAGTCGGGTATGCTTTGGCTCGGATTGGCTATAGGGTTGCTCTAATAAAGCCTATAATCTGCACAGGAGCTAGGCACGCAGCTAAGATTTGAGCTGGGGCCAAGTTGTTATCCATATTTCTTGGTATGACTTCGCTGCGAGGGGCCAGCTGTCACAGAAGGGGAACACTGTCACTACCGATAACACCTTCAGGAATACCTTGGGTGCCGTCGAGAGACTGAAGTGGGGTACTCTGCATTGGTAAGGTCTAGGCCCACAGACAACTGTAGGGACCTCCTGTGTGCCGGTTGAATGTCTACATGGACACAAGCATCCTTTAAATCAACAGCTATGAACCAGTCATCAGTGTTTAACAAGGGGATTACAGAGGCCAGGGTCATTCTGAACCACAAGCAGTGGATGAAGTCCTTTAGCTGTCTGAGATTCCACTTCCTTTCTTCTTGGAGATGAGGAAATATCTTAAGTAAAATCCTTCTTCTCTGTGTTCTATGGCTCTCAGATGGCACAGGAAGTCATCTTCCTGTCTGAGCATCCTCTCAGGGGAGCACAAGCAGCTGGAGTCGCCTGTGTCCAACTGCAGCAATAATGATCTGCTGGGCCAGTAGCATTTCCCAGGGTTAAACACTCAGTGGTGAGTCTACGCCATTGGAATCTGCTGTCTCCTCACAGACTCCTCAAAGACTTTAAGGTCAGAAGGGACCATTATGATCATCTAGTCTGACCTCCTGCACAATGCAGGCCACAGAATCTCACCCACCCACTTCTATAACAAACCCCTAACCTATGTCTGAGTTATTGAAGTCCTCAAATTGTGGTTTGAAGTCTTCAAGCTGCAGAGAATCCTCCAGCAAGTGATATATGCCTCATGCTGCAGAGAAAGGTGAAAAACCTCCAGGGCCTCTGCCAATCTGCCCTGGAGGAAAATTCCTTCCCAACCCCAAATATGGCGATCAGCTAAACCCTGAGCATGTGGGCAAGACTCACCAGCCAGCATCCAGGAAAGAATTCTCTGCAGTAACTCAGATCCCATCCCATCTAGCATCCCATCACAGATCACTGGGCATACTTACCTGCTGATAAGCAAAGATCAATTGCCCAATTAATTGCCAAGATTAGGCTATCATACCATCCCCTCCATAAATGTATCAAGCTTAGTCTTAAAGCCAGATATGTCTTTTGCCCCCACTACTCCCCTTGGAAGGCTGTTCCAGAACTTCACTCCTCTAATGGTTAGAAACTTTTGTCTAATTTCAAGTCTAAACTTCCTAGTGTCCAGTTTATATCCATTTGTTCTTGTGTCCACATTGGTACTAAGCTTAAATAATTCCTCTCTCTCCCTAATATTAATCCCTCTGATATATTTATAAAGAACCATCATATCCCCCCTCAATTTTCTTTTGGTTAGGCTAAACAATCCAAGCTCTTTGATCTCCTTTCATAAGAAAAGTTTTCTATTCCTTGGATCATCCTAGTAGCCCGTCTCTGAATCTGTTCCAGTTTGAATTCATCCTTCTTAAACATGGGAGACCAGAACTGCACACAGTATTCCAGATCAGGTCTTACCAGTGCCTTGTATAACGGTACTAACTCCTCCTTATCTTTGCTGGAAATACCTCGCCTGCTGCATCCTAAAACTGGATTAGCTTTTTTAACGGCCATATCACACTGGCGGCTCATAGTCATCCTGTGATCAACCAATACTCTAAGGTCCTTCTCCTCCTCTGTTACTTCCAACTGATGTATCCCCAATTTATAACTAAAATTCTTGTTGTTAATCCCTAAATGCATGACCTTGCACTTTTCACTATTACATTTCATCCTATTACTATTACTCCAGTTCACAAGGTCATCCAGATCTTCCTGTAGGATATCCCGGTCCTTCCCAGTTTTGTGTCACCCGCAAACTTTATTAGCACATTCCCACTTTTTGTGTCAAGGTCAGTAATAAAAAGTTTAAATAAGATTGGCCCCAAAACCAATCCCTGAGGAACTCCACTAGTAACCTCCCTCCAGCCTGACAGTTCACCTTTCAGTATGACCCGCTGTAGTCTCTCCTTTAACCAGTTCCTTATCCACCTTTCAGTTTTCATATTGATCCCCATCATTTCCAATTTAACTAATAATTCCCCATGTGGAACTGTATCAAATGCCTTACTGAAATCCAGGTAAATTAGATCCACTGCGTTTCCTTTGTCTAAAAAATCTGTTACCTTCTCAAAGAAGGAGATCAGGTTGGTTTGGCACGATCTACCTTTTGTAAAACCAGGTTGTATTTTGTCCCAATCACCATTGACCTCAATGTCCTTAACTACTTTCTCCTTCAAAATTTTTTCCAAGACCTTGCATACTACAGATGTCAAACTAAACATGTCTCCTGATGGTCCATGGTGAACTTCATGGGTGCACAGTAAGACCAATTGCTTTGGCCAAGTTTTGGTTGGCCTCTTGGCTAATGGCCTAGCAGGAACGAATGCTTACTGTTTTTCCATCCCCATCCGGCCACACTGTTGCTTGTTTATAATGGTGTTGTATGATCGGGTGTGCTGGCAACGGGGGGCAGGCTATGGGGCCACGGCCACAGGGAGCTCACATGCAATGGGGTAGTAGATGATCCATATGAGCCAAGGGAGTGTTTTCAATTTAGTGCTTTATGAGCAAGTATTATTCTCACTAACTATCCCACTGAGACCGGGCCCGGCTGACATTCTGAGCAGGGCTCAATGGGCCCCAGAAGCTGACCTGAAAGCACAAATACACTTTGCATTTAGGAACCTTGCCCTATCTTGCACATTCAACCCCTCACACGGAGCAGGTGAAGATGCGCAACCCACGCAGAAGCCACCTCCAGAAGTTCATCACACAGAGACCACAAAGGAGACCAGCCCTCTGACGGCAGAGGAAGGTCCCAGGGTGGATGCTAGGAAAATGCTCCTGGTTGTGAGGTCAGAAGGAAAATGTCTGTGCCCAGTGCCGACCGGAATGACTAATGCAGCTGGCACAGCCCAGATCAGTAACCTTTTCCCTATGAATGAGGTCTTTGTACAGACTTCTAAGGAAAACACAATACTGTTACAAGGTACACCAGCAACAGAGGCAGCCATTGGTCACACGCAGACAGTGGCTTTCATTCCAAGGATCTCAAACAGAGAGAAATAGAGAGAGAGCGTGCTGAGATTTCTTACGAAAAGTAGCTAACGCGCCCTCAGGGCTGGTGAGCCCGCCCTCCTGCAGTGAGGACATGAAAAGAGCAGGTAGTCTGCCCATCCTCAGCACCACACCATGGGCCCTAGCATCTCCTAAACCTCTCACCATACCATTGTATAGTATTTCTCAGACGTGAGCTGACAGAACCATTCTCAACTCTCGTGTTCTTGCTCCCCGCATTCTGGCCAGGCCAGGCCAGATGTTCTGGCATCAGAGCAATACCAGGCTGGAGTTCTGGGCCCAGCTGCCAGTCTGAGAAGCCCCTTTACTCTCCTGTGACTGATGAATGCTTCCTTCAGCTTCCTCTGGGGCAGGCACACTGCACACCTCTTGTTGGACCGTGAACTCCCTCACTCCAAGCTTGCCTCCGGCCATCTGCTAGCCCCTGCTGTGCAGTGACTGCCCTTCTGGCCGAGCACAGCTTGCCCGTCTGTCTCTAGCCAATCACAGAATTAATGACAGAATGATGGGAGACATCCTGCATGGATGAAGGTCCCTCCTGGCAGAGCCCCCAGGCAGTGCCTTCCCTTCCCGGTGTGCCAGACTCTAACAGACGGGTAGCAGATAAGATCTTGCCCAGCGCTGGCAGCATTTAGTCCATCAACCTCACATTAATCATTTAGATTTGTCCAGAAGCTTTCAGCCTAAAAGGTGCCCGGTGCAAGCTGCCTCTGCACTACCCATACTGCTCCACTGGAATGTAGCCGCCTCTGGGGTGGAGAGCAGCAAACAACCTGTGACCAGCACCAGGCCAAACCGCTACTCTTGTGATCTCTAGCATCCACACTCCTCAGGAAAGACCTGGATGTTTTAAGTTCACAAGCCTTCTCCCACTCCTTTTACACACAGGAACATGACACGTAATGTATAGGGCCCTACCAAATGCACAATCCATTTGGGTAAATTTCACGGTCATAGGACTTTAAAAATCTTAAATTTTGCGGTTTCAGATATTTAAATCTGACATTTCACAGTGTTGTAACTGAGGAGGTCCCGACTCAAAAGGTGGTTGGGGGGGGGGATCGCAAGGCTGTCATAGGAGGGTCACAATATTGCCACCCTTATGTCCACGCTGCTGCTGTTGGTGGCACTGCCTTCAGAGCTGGGCTCCCAGCCAGCAGCCACAGAGCTTCCTACAGCTGGGAGAGGTTCCCTGAGCCCTGGGAACAGCCCGTGCTGGGGAAGAGAAAGTCTCATACCTACCTAGCCAGAACTAGCAGCTGGAGCCTGGCGCATGGTAGGAGCCTCCAACTGGGGCGCTCCCAGCCCTGCCCCTCCCTAGCTCTGGGCCTAGCCCTCATGGTTAAAGGGGCCTTGGGCTGGCTCTGTGTATGTGGGTGTGTGTGTGTGACCACAGCACTCCCCTGACCATGGCACCCTGGGCGGTTGCCCACAGCACCTACCCGTAAGGCCAGCTCTGCCCTTGTCACAAAAGTGACAACTCCCCCATACCAGGCCACCCTGACTTCTGCTTTGCTGCTAGCAGACCTCTAGCTCCATGGAGTTTACATGCTTCAGCTGAACCTTTGAACACTGAGCTGACCAGCTCGCATCACGCCCGTCCTGCTCTGCTGCCTGTGCAGGGTTTCTGGGCTCTCCTCCACCCCAGCATGTCTCTTTTTGAAGTGTCTCTGGGCCCCGGCGTTCTTCCCTTTGCAGAATGGTTGTAGGAGGGACCCATCTGCTGGGAACAGAGACTTCCACGGCTTGGATGAAAAGGTAATTCATTAGGCGAGACACCGCGTGGGTGACAAATTGTGCATTCTGTTCAGGAAATTGAGGTCAAACCTGCCAGCTTAGCTTCAGCATTTGTTCTTGGCACAGGATTTTAATGGGGGGCTGTTGAGCCACCACCTCTTCCAGCTCACGTTTCAGCCTGTGACATGCTGACCTTTCAGATCCTCCTGAAAACTGCCCAAGAGACCCACTCTAGCCATCTGCCTCCCCAGAAACATGGGAACTGGATTGATAAATACACACTGGATCATTGGATGGAGTATGTGTGGTCTACACGTGTTTAGAAAGGAGGACTTTGTAAAGACAGGAGACATATGGAGAGCCACTCATCTCTGGCTGGGCTTGCATCCTTTGACTTTGTCGTGGTTGCTATTTACCAGAGGATTTTTGTATTGAAGCAGATTCTACTCCCAGACTCTCTTTCTGATTTGGCCCTGTACTGGGGATGTACCAAGCTAAGTGTGGGCAGCAAACAGACAGCCTGTGCTGGGTGCTGGCTCTGTGGCAGCCTCAGCAAAGAGAGACGTGGGAGTAGGAGAGAATACGGGGGTGAGAGGGAGTGATGAGACTCCTTGGCCTGACATGTTGGCAGGTGGGACATGAGGGGATTGGAATCCCTTAGAAAAACGGTGACAATACAGAAGAGAGATTCCAGTTTATAAAAGGAGCCTTAGATGAGTGCGATGGAGATGAGCAAAGCCACAAAATTCACCAACAATGCTACTAATTCTAGCCGCTCCCGACAGCCACGTCACCACGGCGCCCTGTGCCGAAGCCTGCAGCTCTTGCTGAACAAGCAGATTGGTGGGGGACATCCAAGGAAGAGTCAGTGCTTTGGGGGCTGCAGTAGCTGGTGCTGCTAGTTCAGGTGCTGTCTGCTGGTGGCAAAGTGAAACAGCTCTTCCGCGTTTGTGCTCCTTAAAGGTCCCCCTGTATCCTTTGTAAGGGAGCAGCTACTGATTTCTGGGGTCTGATCTGCACTAGCTCTGACTTGAGCAAGTACCCAGAGCTCTTGTAAATGAACATGGTAATTGCACTCACCTCTTGTGCTAAACGGGTTTGCGTGGCTGCCGGGTGCTGTAGGAAACAGCTGCTGTGTCCCACTCCAGAACTAGCTGGAAACGGGTGGTAAATACAATAATCCCGCTGCATCTCCATACCCACTTCACAAGGCGCACTAGGCAGTGGTTATGAAGGCTTTGCCCTGGCTTGGTGCTCCAGAACTGTTGAGTCCTATTAGGCATTGCAGGGGGGCAGTGGCTATAGATATAAAATCACCCTCCCCCTCATTTCAATGGAGTTAGGGCCAGACCTCAACTACCACGGAGTAAATCCAGAGTAACTCCCCAGACTTCAGCAGACTTAGGGTCAAACTGGTCTCAGTGGTGCTGGCATAAATCTGGAGTAACCCCACTTCCAAAACTGTTTTTTCACAGACGAGACGAATCTGGTTCTCCCTCTTCTTCTCACATCAAAGCGGCTGCCCCCCTTCAGTTCCAGGAATATTTCACGCCCTGTTTGTGATTTCTGACTGAACTTGAGCAAACGTAATGAAATTATCCAGCTCTGTGTAGTTCAGTGAGCAGCAGACCCCATTCGAAGCACGGCTCTGCTCTTCGCAGCGGCTCAGCGATGGCATGGAGGCAACACCATCGATCGGGGTTTCACGTCATTCTGCCCAGGGCGAGCTCCCTCGGACTGACTCTGACACGAGTTTATTTTCATTTAGGTGCAGAGCGGCAAGATGCAGCACTGCCTTGGGCTCCGGAGAGAGGACAGATTTAATGGAGAGGGCCCCAGGAAAATCTCTGTAAGTAATTAAGGTCGGCACAGCAATGCCCATACAAGGGGCTGGGTGTTCAGTGGTTAGGATGTGGAAGACCAGCCATCAAGTTCCAGGGCTACTATAGATTTCCTGGGTGACTTCAGGCCAAAATCCTAATAATAACACCCAGCTCTTATCCTCCTTAGATCTCTAGGCACTTTGCCAAGCAAATCAGGATCACTGTCCCCATTTTTACAGAGGGGGAAACTGAGGCACAGGCAGGCGACATGACTTGCCCAAGGCCACCCAGCAGACTAGTGGCAGAGCTGGAATTTGACCCCATGTTTCCTGAGTCCCTGTCCCCTGCTCTAACACTAATCCACACTGCCTCCCGCCAAAGCGAGGGCAAAGTGTTTAGATACTTCCCTAATGGGGGCCACGGAATAAGCAATCCACAGGAGGCGAGAATGCGGCCGCAGTGTAAGTTGGGCCCCATGGTGACGAATTTAAGGATGTGAGCTATCGGATGCATGCAGGTCTGAGATCACTCAGAGAAGACCTCCATAGGTGATTGTCAAAGAGCGGCACGGGAAGGCCAGGTCTATGCGAAGTGGGTCCCCGTGTCTGATCCATACTCCACCAGAGGGGCAGTGATGGGTGCCCCTGCTGCCTGCCCCAAATGTGTAGCCACCAGTCTTTGTCACCGATCTCTGTATCTGTTGCCTTCATGAGTTCGGGATGGGAACAATCTGACGCACAGCAGCCTAAATGCCCCGGTCCAGGGGGCAAGGGCTTGGGAAGGGGGGGCGGGGGCTTGAAATGACAAGTGCACGCGTGCGAGAGAGATTTGACAAACACAAATGAAGCAGCGCTTTCATCAAAGCAACAGGAGAGCCGCCTGGCTGCAGGAAAACCAACTGCGGAGAAACACAAAGGCGGGGGGGGGGGGGCTAGGGATGGCACGGGGGTAACTCCGAGCCAAGGAAAGCCACTGCCAGGATGGGAATAACCCTTGGCCTGCTCAAAGGCGGAGATTTCAATGTGGCCCGTTGGAGCAGGTCTGAGGGCTGTGGCTGGTCCCTCATGCCAGGTGAAAGGAGGGGAGAGCAGGCACACGATCTGTCATGGCTCTGCTGAATGAGGGTGGGAGGTGCAGCTCAGCACCCAGCCCACTAAGCAGGACACGGTCACTGCAGCTCAGAGTGTGCCCCCCGCCCGGTGCAGAGAGGGGGCACAATGCCTCTGATTCAGAGCATTCCCCTCCCCCCTCCAAAAAAAATAGACTGAAGGACGTTTCCTCCTTTAAAACCGTCCTGATCTGTAAATGAATGGGTGACCCCTGGTGAGACTCGGAGCCCAAATAGGGTCGCCAGGCAGGCAGTTTTCGACCAGAAGGCCCGGTCGAAAAGGGACCCTGGTGGCTCCGGTCAGCACCGCCGACCAGACTTTTAAAGGTCCAGTTGGTGGATCTAAGGCAGGATCCCTACCTGTCCTGTCTCCGGGCTGCATCCCGGAAGCAGCCAGCAGGTCCAGCTCCTAGGTGTGAGGCGTGGAGGGGTGGCACAGGGCTCCCCATGCTGCCCCCGCCCCAAGCACCGGCTCTGCACTCCCATTGGCTGGGAACTGTGGCCAATGGGAGCTCAAGGGGTGGTGCCTGCAGGTGAAAGCAGCGCACGGAGCCTCTGCCTAGGAGCCGGACATGCTGGCTAATTCCAGGGTGCAGGACAGAGCCTGGACAGTCAGGGAGTCTGCCTTAGCCCCACTACGCCACTGACTGGAGCTGCCCGAGGAAAGCCTGCACTCCAACCCTGTGCTCCAACCCTGTGTCTCAACCCCCTGCCCCAGCCCTGATTCCCCCCAAACCCAGAGACCCCTCCTGCACTCCAAACCCCTCATCCCCAGGCCCAAACCAGAGCCTGCCCCCCCCAGATGGAGTCCTCACCCGCCTTGCACCCCAACCCCCTGCCTCAATCCACACCCCCTCCTGCTCTCCAAATCCTTCAGCCCACCCCCAGCCTGGAGCTGCCGCCTGCACCCAAACCCCTCATCCCTGGCCCCACCCAGAGCCCACACCTCCGCCCAAATCCCATACCCCCTTCTGCAGCCCAACCCCCTGCCCCAGCTCAGAGCCCCCAGCCGCACGCTGAATCCCTTGGCCCCATCCCTGAGCCTGGAGATCCCTTCTGGCACCCCAAACCTTCGTCCCTTGCCCCACCCCAGAGCCCACACCCCCAGCTTAAATCCTGTACCCGCCTTCTGCATCCCAACCCCCTGCCCCATCCCAGAGCCCCCACCCACACTCTGAATCCCTCGGCCCCACCCCCAGCCTGGAGCTGCCTTCTGCACCCCAAACCTATCGTCCCCGGCCCCAGCCCAATGCCAGTACCCTCCTTCTGCATCCCAACCCCCTGCCCCAGCCCGGAGCCCCCTCCCGCACTCTGAATCCTTTGGCCCCACTTCCCAGCCTGGAGCAGGGGACATGGGTTGTGCATGACCTCCGGGTCGGAAAGGGTGCAGGCCATGCATGACCCTGTGTGGGGCATGGACTTTGAGTGACCAGAGTGGGGGCATGAGCTGTGAGTGTCCCTGTGTGGGGTGGTGGCGTGGGCTGTGAGTGTCCCTCTGTGGGGTGGTGGTATGGGCTGTGAGTGTCCCTGTGTGGGGTGGGAGCGTGGGCTGTGAGTGTCCCTGTGTGGGGTGGGAGTGTGGGCTGTGAGTGTCCTTGTGTGGGGTGGGAGTGTGGGCTGTGAGTGTCCCTGTGTGGGGTGAGGGTGTGGGCTGTGTGGCCCTGCGTGGGTGGGGGCTGTGAGTGACCCTCTGTGGGGTGGGGGCTGTGAGTGTCCCTGTGTGGGGTGGGGGCATGGGTTGCAAGTATCCCTGTGTGGAGTGCGGGTGTGGGCTGTGTGTGGCTCTGTGTGGGATGGGGGCATGGGCTGTGCGTGGCCCTGTGTGGGTTGGGGGCTGTAAGTGTCCCTGTGTGGAGTGCGGGTGTGGGCTGTGTGTGGCTCTGCGTGGGGTGGGGGCGTGGGCTGTGAGTGTCCCTGCTTGGGGTGGGGGCATGGGCTGAGTGTCCCTGTGTGGGATGGGGGCTGTGAGTGTCCCTGCGTGGGGTGGGGGCGTGGGCTGTGAGTGTCCCTGCTTGGGGTGGGGGCATGGGCTGAGTGTCCTTGTGTGGGGTGAGGGCTGTGAGTGTCCCTGTGTGGGGTGGGGGCGTGGACTGTGTGTGGCTCTGTGTGGGGTGGGGGCTGTGAGTGTCCCTGCGTGGGGTGGGGGCGTGGGCTGTGCGTGGCCCTGCGTGGGTGGGGGCGGGGCCTGTGAGTGTCCTTGCGTGGGGTGGGGGCACAGCCAGGAGACAGCCTCTGAGCTAGGCTGTGACCTGCCATATGCAGATGTCTGAGCCTCCCTGGCCGAGTGCCTCCATGGCCGTCACGCAGGCCCGAACGGCTCGGCGGGTCAGGGGGGCCAGCTCTCCGCCCCTGCTCGTTTGTCACGGGCCAGCTCTGTCCCGAGGCCTCTTGCCCAGTCCCTAACGGACCCGGACTTGGGCACCGTGAGCAGGGACAGGCCGGGTGGGCTTCCCAGCCCATGAGCTCGGTGACCGAGGCCTGTCTCTGCAGCCTGCTTCGCCCCGGCCTGGCCCGGCAGTGCCCTGCTGACAGTGAGCCGTCCCTCCCCAAGGCAACGCTGATGACTTCAATTAGGGTTCATGGTGCTCGTTAGCAGCACGTCACCGGGCTCGAGACATGACAGGTCTCTTGCCTGCATTTTTCAGGCTCCCCCATCTCCTGCCTCTGCTGGCTTGTTATAAACAGAATAAAGTGATTTGATGTCAGCGCTACCTGCCCGGGAGACTGGCTGGGAGACTCCCCCGCACCCTACAACGGCAGGTGTCTTGCCCTGCTCCGGGGCTTCCTGCACGGCTGGGCACTGGGGCTGGCTCCTGCAGCTGACAGGTGCCAGCCAGGACCGTGGCCCATTTCCCACACTGAGCCTCCAGATCCTGCTGGAGTCCAAACTCAGACTGGGCCCTTATTCCCGACGGGTGGGAGGGGGTAGATCGCTGCTCTGTGCAATGCCCAAGGCTGGGGGAGTGGTAAGTCCCTGCTGTGTGAGATGCCCCAGCATGCAGGGGGGAAGACCCCTGCTCTATGGGATGCCTGGGGTGAGGGAGGGGCAGGTCCCTGCTCTGTGTGAGGCCCAGGGGCAAGGGAGGGGCAGGTCCCTGCTCTCTAGGTGCAGTGGGGGACGGGTAGGTCCCAGCAGACACTGCCTGAGGATCTGTGGGGTGCTGGGAGGTTACAGCAGGAGCGTTACTGCAGCCAGGCGGTTTTTGGCAGGGCTGATTTCTCTGAGACAATGCATTAGCATTAGGGCTGCAAAGACCAGGAGGAAGTTTGTCGACAGCAAATATTTGGTTTAATCCAGCTCCTCTCACTTGTCTGGCTGGAACAACACAGAGAGCAGATTTCAGGCCCTGCCACTCATTTCAGTATTTGCAGAGAAACACTGACAACAATTGCTACCCTCGCCCTGCGGCCTGTGACCGGAGTGTCCAAAGCCATGGGATTAAACTGGAACAGCAGGTGAGTTCAAAGCATATTAAAGCAATGGACTCAAAGCCCCAGCCAGAGCTAAGCACATGCTCTGCCAGCTTCCTGCACACAGCTCTGCCCTCGCAACTCAGACATGACCCACAGCAACCCCGGATCCCCAGTCTGAATCCTCCCCCACCATGCTGCTGACTTGCTGTACACCCCACATTCTCTGCAAAGCACCTCAGCCCTGTCTCATAGCCCCCCTGCTATTCCAGTCCAAATCCTCCCCCACTGTGCTGCTGACTCACCCTACATCCCACATTCTCTGCAAAGCACCTCAATCCTGTCTCATAGCCCCCCCCCAGCTATTCCAGTCCTGGGCCTCTCTTGAACAGAGATGCCAATGGCCCTGAATTGTGTAGCATCGGACTTTAGCTCTAAGCAGCGACCCCCGAGGTGGGTAGGGGCACACAGCCGGCCTGTCTGCTTCAGGGAAGCCAGACAGGGTTAAAAGAAATGTAGCGCTTGATTCTGTCCTGGCTCTTGCCTGTAATTGAAGGAGCTGGGAGCTGTAATAACCAGAATTAAAGGATTCACCAAGGGATGGGAATGAAATCAGATGCCAACAGGTGAATTCAAATGGGCAAGCTCCCCTCTCTGTCCCGCAGCCCAACCCCCATCCAAGTTTGCAGCCAGCCTCCAGTTTCAATTTGTTTCCTTCCTCTGGGAGATTTAACCTCCGAGTGTCTCTCTTCATTTAAAGAGACAAATTTAGCTGCCTAGACGTGTTGGTGCAAAATCAGGCCCTTATAACTTAATGCTACATGAGAGGCAGGTGGTGGATCACTGGACACCAGCTAACTAGCTATATGGTGCATCAGAAAACAGAGACAACAATGCGGAGCACTTCCCTTCTATCTATGACCCTGGCACTGTGATATCTGAGCACCTCACAATGCAGTTGCCCTCTTAACCCGCCCTGTGTGGCAGGGCAGGGCTGGAATTCTCACGGTATAACACAGTGAGACTAAAGGACTTGCCCAAGGTTGCGCCGGGCGCTTTGTAGCGGAGCAGAGAATGGACTCCAGGGCTCCTGCATACCAGGCTAGTGCTCTGTCTGCTACCCCATATGTGCTCAGTACCACAGAGTGAAGGGGCCCAGGATCACAGCTGTGGTGGCGGGAAAGGTAGAATGAATTCAGCCCAGGTGAAAGACACTGGGCTGCCAGCCCTGGAGACTGAAGCCCAGTATTTCTGGACAGAATGGGCACCCCCTGGGCAGGAGCAGGGTAAGCTGCCCGCACCACTGCACTTCACTCCCATTCAGCCCTGGCCTCTCTGCCTGGGCATACAATTAATGCAGATTAGGACATGGGTTTCCCTAAGAGCTGGACTGGGACCCACTCAGGCATGCACAGGATCCTAAAGAGAAACAATCTCCAGTCACGAATGACTGCGGTCATAGTGCAGCCAGCAGCTGGAAGCACACAGCATCCCCGCGCCTTGCCAACTCCTTGGGCCGCTCAGCACACCCGGCTGAAGCAGCCACGTGTCCCAGTGGCTCTGAATAAGGTAGTGATTGCATGGAGCAAAGATGGGGTCAGTGCCCTGTTTCTCTGGGACTGGTCTTGTTCTGACCTTTGCTGGCATGGACTAGCTTTGGTTCCACTCTCCTGCGGGGTTTGCTCCCTGGCCCGGGCCACACACCCACTGGGTGGTGGCAGGAAACCCAGAAATGGATTTCAGGCCACGTGAGTGGGTGTCCACCCCATGCGAGCCCTGAGTGGGTTAATAGGGTCCAGCAGGGACCAATTAACCTTCAATGCTGAACTGGGAGGAGAGCCAGGGCGCTAATGGCAGACAAAGCCTGGCTGGGGGAGGAGCTGGGCTCGGATGATAAAGCCAGGAAGTGAGAGCAGGAGGGGGCTGCAGGGAAGGGGCTGCAGTTGCTCCTTACAGGGAAAGGGAGTTGGCCAGGGACACGGAGGAGGTTCAGGGGCAGAGTAAATGCTGGGGTCCTGCCCTGGACTGGAGAGTTGGGCAGGAGGCCGAGACTGAATTAACTATGGGGAGCAGAGGAAGCTCCAGAGATAGGCAAGGAGACAGAGAGGAAGGTAGGAAGGAGCCTAGCGAAACAGGAACAGGGTCTGAGTCTGAGCAGATCTAGGTTTGCTAGTCACAGGGTGCCTGGGCTGGATCCTGGAGCAGCAGGTGGGCCTGGGCTCCCCTACCAGCAGCTAGGAAAGTGTCACCATGCCGGGAGTCGAGCAGAAGACTGCCCGAGACGGCATCCAGATAGCTTGTCTGGTGGGGCTTTGTTACCCTGGAAGGGCGGGGCGGGGGACTACATAGTGATCTAGCCGGAGGGCTGAGTGCCAAAGAGGGAGCACCCTGAGTCATGGAGAGAGAGAAGGGCCACAGTGCAAGCAACTGATGGAAAAAGGGGCGCCAGATGGGGCAAGTGCTAATTCCCAGACCCAGCCACAAGGAGGTGCACACGCAGTGAGTGGACCCCTTCACAGACCATGATGGAAGAGCAAGTGTGGTTACTTTTCCAGTTCTCCAAGACCACTGGGTCATTTCCCAGGCCATTAAAAAGCAAACTGTGCACACCCTCAACCTGCATGCTCATCTGCACACCACATCTATTCTGCACACCCACCCCTCCACCCACCCACGCCCACACACAAAGGCAGAAATTCATACGGTAAGACCTTCACTTACCAAGTAAAGCTGCCACTTCGTATGCTTTCTTCTGCTCAATTGTTTCATAGTTGAGTGCTTCAAAAAATATATCCAGCACGAGAATATTCTCTCTGTAGAAACAGGACAAAGCCATCAGAACACCAACCCTGGTCACTGCATTTGCCTTGTAACAGGAAATGAAGTGGGATTAGTTTGCTTTCTCCTGTTGTCCCTGCTGCTTTCTCTGTGGAGGCCTTGGCAGCTCCACCAATGCAAGCTGAAATTCAGAGATTTTTAAAGCCAGAAGGAGCCATCATGACCATCCAGTCTGATCTCCTGCTTAACCTAGCCAGAGATTCCTGCATCAAGACCAAATCTTGTAGTCGAGCAAGTGCGTATTTTTTAGAAAGAGACACCTGGTCCTGATTTCATCTTTCTCCTGCAGGGAGGGCCTGCTTAGAAAGGCAGGTGACACAAGGACCCTTAACACATGGAATCACTACCAGTACCTCCATACTGATCCTGGGCACCGCAGGAGAGAGGGAGAGTCTAACTTTTTCTTTGATGCATCAAACTGCTAATTCCGCCTATCCGCCCTCTAGATCTCAGGTTCATACGGGCTGCGCCCACACCACAGAAAGATGTCTTTGCAGCAGTAAAAGGCGAGGTTTTCAGATCGTGACAGCTACCTTGATTTAAAAGCTAGTGGAGCCAATGCAGAGGGTTGACCTTGAGTAGCCATATTCAGGTAACAGCTACTGGTGCCTTGTCTCCACTTGGATTTTACACCGTAGGTCCATGTAAAACACACTCACTTCTGCAGTGAAGACACAGCCAGAATGTGGCGTTAGCAGAGGACGGTTTAGGTCCTGAAACGATCTGGCCTGGGTAACCCTGTTTTACAGATGCTATTCACTCATGATACCTATTTATCTATGGTGTTTATCTGGCCCCCGTGACCATAGCATCTGAGCACCTCACAATCTTTACTGTATTTATCCTCACAACCCCCCTGGGAGGCAGGGTAGGACCGTTATTCCCATTGTACAGATGGGAAAACTGAGGCACAGAGAGGCTCAATGACCTGGCCATGGTCACAGAGGAAGCTCCCAGCAGAGCAGGAACTTGTATCAAGGACCTAGGCAAGTGTCTAGCCACTGGGCAAAGTTACTTTTCTGAGCTCAGCTAACGACTCTGCATGTGCCTGCATTCTTCTCCACCTTCAGCTTTCCCGTCAGAAAGATGTTAGACCTTCAGCTTCCGGTTACTGACACCTGCAGAAATGTGAACAGCATCCTTGCGGCAAGCAGCCTCTTATTACTACTTGTGTGACTCACAGGGCTGGGTGCTGCACTGACACATGTTGAGGGACAGTCCCAGCTCTGAAGAGTTTACAAACTACATAGACACAGGGCCGCCCGGGGTGGGGAGGGGTGCAAGTGGGGCAATTTGCCCTGGCCCTGCAGGGGCCCCCATGAGAGTTTTTCGGGGCCCCTGGAGCGGGGTCCTTCACTTGCTCCAGGGCCCCCAGAAAACTCTTGCAGGACCCGGGCCCCCGGAGCTTCTTCCACTCTGGGTCTTTGGCAGCAGGAGGTCCTTCCGCTCCAGGACCCGCTGCCAAAGTGCCCCAAAGACCTGCGGCAGGGGGTCCTTCTGCCCCGGAACCCACCGCCGAAGTGCTGGGTCTTTGGTGGCAGGGGCCTCTCACCGCTGAAGACCCCAGGCCTCCTGAATTCTCTGGGCGGCCCTGCATAGACAAGGAAAAAGGGGGGAGAGGCAGCGATTTGCCCAATGACAGCACAGCTGGGAACAGGCCTGAGATCTCTTTGTCCCTAGTCTGCATGGCCCCGGGACAGCCATCCTGTCCGCTCACGCCACCCACTCATACCATCACCACTGTGAAAAGAGAGGAACCAGCAGCACTGGGAGGAACCGATGCCCTCACTTACGAGATGTATTTTTCAGACTTGTTAAACTTCTTCTCCAGGTACTTGGCTGAAGTCTTGCTGGGGATCTTCACCATGGAGAGTTCTTTGTTGTACCTGGTCAGGTTACACGGCATGCTGCAGATACAGTAATTGCTGTCCTTTTCAGCAAGCAAACCTGCATACGGGAGAGGGAAGCGGGTCTCAGGCAGCGTCCCAGACAGCTCACAGGAGAGCTGGGGTGGGGTGGTTCAAACGACCCCTTTCTTCTTGATAAGTCAAAGCAAAGGGAGGATGGAAGGGACTTCCCTGTCCAGGGAAGGGCCGAACAAGCCAACCCTTTGATAAAAAGAGGCAGAATTTCCAACCATTCAATCCATCCCTCCTCTGCAGCAGCCATTCCTATCAGCCTGGGAGATTGAAACAGCTCTTCCCGAGACTGGTCCAAAGCCCGGGTTTGCTGGGGTGGACAGAGGAAGGGGTGCCCTATAAAGGCTGCATATGCAATGTTACGCAGCTCTTCCATCTCCAGCCAGGTTTGATCTCCACCCTGGGGCAATCCAGAAGGCTGCATTGGGATAAAGGCCTTACTGGAGAGATTGGGATCTTGAAGATGGTGGGTAAAATCTTCAAAAGCATCTAAGTGGCTTAGGGACCTAAGCCTCATTTTCAAAAGTGACTTAGGCCTGGTCTATATTTAAAAGGTAGGTCGCCATAGCAACATCGCTCAGGGGTGTGAAAAATCCACACCCCTGAGCACCAAAGCTATGCCAACTCCTGGTGTAGGCACAGCTGGGTCAGTGAAAGAATGCTTCTGTCACCCTAGCTACCATCACTCGGGGAGACCGTGTTCCTACAGCAACAGAGAAACCCCGTCCATTGGTTGGTTACAGCAGCACAGCGATGACACCACGGCTGGGCCATTAGAGGCCCCGGTAGACACGGCCTTAGGTCCAGATTTCTAAAGGTATTTCGGTGCCTAAGGATGCAGGTAGGTGCCTAGTGGGATTTTAAAACTGCCTTGGTGCCTAACTCCCTTTGGGAGCTTTTGAAATTAATACTAGATGCTTACTGGTGTCTTTAGTCACCTAAATGCCTTTAAACATATGGCTCCAAGTGCCTGAGCCATTTTAAAAAAAGGACTTAGGCTCCTAAGTGACTTAGGTGCTTTAGAAAATGTTACCGTTTATTTCTATCCTTGGCTTTTAGCTAATGTGGTGTCAGAGGTGTGTTACATGGCAATTAAAAGAGATTAAACAGTATGGAGATGATCATCTTAAGGGAATTTCTATTAATATTCCTCCCAAAAGCCTTACAGCTTGGACACACGGTTAAAGCCAATCCAGACACGCAAATATTTCGGCATTTCACAAACAACCGGAACTCGAACACAGCACAGGTCCCTATGGACTGCCCTGCCACTCCCCTCAGTGACTTATGGGTATGTTCATCTGCAGAACATACAATTAGTGGGCAGATGCTGAAATTCTCTGTAGGTCCATCTGCTGTGTCACAGTTAAGGTTGTTTGCGAACACATCAGATGGCATGTTACATGGCGTTTCTGAGAGCCTGCCATTTCAGAACTGTCTATCCAAAACTTTTGAAACGCTGCAAGAAAATTCTCTTCTGAGCCTACAATGATCCCCAAATACTATTATTATTGTTTGCTGGGGTGTATAGCGTGAGCTCTGCATAGTAAACAGCCACACCTACATGTGGTGTTTGTTTGCAGTTGGTCCTAGCAACTCACTCATCAATCATTAGTGGCTCCAAGTAGCTACATGTGCTGTGCAACACAGTGACCATGCCTCTGGGACCATGCTCCGGGACCTTGCCTCTGTTGGCATGCTAAACCTCGTGATCATAGCTAGCAGCAATAGCCACTAGCGAAAGGGAATGTATGGCTGTCCAAGTGCATCGTGTCTCCTATGGTGAAGCTGGCAAAACAACTTTCAAAGTTGGTGGAAGCGGTGATGGAGAAAGCTAGTGGACATCTTAGAGCTTTGGTGCAGATGGATTGTGATACACTGGTCAATCACAAAGCCAAGGAGTCATGGCCAAACATGTGGAGACTGCTGGACCATAGAAACTGAATGAAGACTGGAAAGAGAAAGAAAAGTATCCGAGCTCGGTTGTCGCCTGGACAAACAAGGGCTGTGATCACTGATCAGATACTGAGGCAGGGCAAAAAGTATGAGATCAGAACATAACAACAGGCAGAACAGGAATTACATGATGAACTCAAAGGACAAGGCTTGTTGGAACATGGAATGGAAGAACATTATATGAGGCTGGAGGACATGTGGTAATGATGCACGAGTTGAAAAGATATGAGTGGGAAATCATTAGTCTATGTGAACCAAGATGGGAAGGCAAAGGAGAATTGACAGGATATTAACACTGGGAAGAGAAGATGGCGGACACCAGGACAGAGTTGCACTGGTGATAAAGCCTAAGCCACGCCAGGTTCTTATAGCATTTAACCTGCTATCTGCTCATATGTTGAAGGTGAGATTCAGAATCAAATCTCACTGAGTTACAATAGCACAAATACACGTGCCAACCTCAGCAGCCCCCAGAACTCGATGAATTTTATAACGCTCTACAGAAAACAATACCAGAAGTTTCAAGACAAGACTGTCATGGATTCACCAGGCGATGCTCTGGAACTGCTCCCCACCAAGCCAGTCAGGACTTTGGAGAGCCTCCTCTCCCTTGGAACAGACTTGTTCAGGGCAAGAAGCTCACACGTCTTCACCTCCTGGGTCTCTCCTTGGAGCATTCAGCATCCTCTGCCCCTCTGTGCGCTTCCCACAGCGAGCCTGCCCTAGCGGGGTCCTGGGAAGCCACAAGGTCCTGCACCCTCACTTTGCAGTCAGATGTGACTCAGCCAGCCAGTAACACAGAGGTTTATTAGATGACAGGAACAGGGTCTAAAACAGAGCTTGTAAGTACAGAGAACCGGACCCTTCGGCCGGGTCCATTCTGGGGGGCAGTGAGCCAGACCCTCCACATCTGCAGTTCACTCCTCGACCCCAGCCAGCTCCAGACTAACAACCCCCTCCCCGCCCCTCCTCTCTGCTCAGCTCCTTTCCCGGGCCAGGAGGTCACCTGATCTCTTTGTCTCCATACCTTCAGCTGGCACCTTTGCAGAGAAGGGGCCCAGGCCATCAGTTGCTAGGAGACAGAGTGCCAGGCATTTAGGTGCACTGGCCCTTTGCTCTGCCAGATACTTAAGAACTGCCATGGGGACACTGAGGCACCAACACAGTATTCAGAGAAAACATTAAGAACATTCCCAGTTCGTCACAAAGACATATTATGCTGATGGGAGATTTTAATGTGAAAGTAGGCTAGGACTGGAATTCCTGCGCTGAAGCAGTAGGCAGATTTGGATTAGGTGAAGAAAACAGGAGAGGAGAAAGGCTACTAAATTCCTGCCTAAGCAACAATCTGCTGACAACGACCATGCTATTTCCACAAAGCAAGCCATGGAGGAAGTGGACGTGGCTAGCACCTGATGGGCAAAAGAAGAACATGGTAGACTTTGTGCCTGTGAATCACAGATGGAAATCAAATGTGTTGTTGATTTGTGGCTGATATCAGATCAGATCAAATGTTACTGCTGGCATCAATGAAGTGAGAGCAATCTGAAAAGCGCCAAGAACTGAAATCTATGACACGGGCAAGTTCAAAGAGTCCGATCTGAGGAAAGAATGTGCCGGAAAACATCACCACTCTGCT
Organism: Gopherus evgoodei; assembly: GCF_007399415.2. Taxonomy (NCBI): domain Eukaryota; kingdom Metazoa; phylum Chordata; order Testudines; family Testudinidae; genus Gopherus; species Gopherus evgoodei. The sequence goes on along the minus strand of NC_044344.1, from coordinate 11,539,057 downwards.
GAATGAAGAAAGGAGCGTTGAAGAGACAAGGACACAGCATAAAAATGAGATTACAAACGCGGTTTTGAAGAAGTTTAGGATTACAAGGCCAAGGAGGATAATGATGAAGTGCTGCAGTTGAGTGACAAGCATAGGACACTGAAGGAGAACAAAAAGGAGGATATGAATCTAAGAGCTGAGTACAACAGGCTCACCATAAAGATAAAACCAAAAGTGAAGAGACACAGAAACAACTGGGGTAAGCGAACAATGCAAAGAAGGCGAATAATAGGCAAAGAGAACAGTGACACAGAGGCTGTATTGCAAGATAAGAGAACCGAGTGGGAAATATGAATTGAAGAGGTCAGTGGTAAGGACAAGTGAGAACAAATAATCAAGGAGAAACAAGTAAAAAGAATAAGTACGTGATGGAAAGATACTTTGAAGAGCTGTACAATGGCAGAACATCGTAGGAAGAAAACAGCCCCGGAGGAGCATCCACAGCAAAATGAGGTAGAGAAGATGCCGGAATTCTTAGAAGAAGTAGCTAAGATCTTAATAGAAAGTTTGAAAACAAAAAGGTGGCGAGAAGTGACAAGGTACTGCCAAGCTGCTCCAAGCAGATGAGGAACATATGGTAAAGGAATACACAAGCACGTCTACAAACCAGAGCTAGTACCAGGCGAGCAGGGAAAAGTAATTATAGTATCGATCTACAAAAAAAAGAGATACGAGTGAAGCGAGAACTGCAGAGGAATATCAACGTATTGAGTGTGCCGGGGGAAGCATTCAGCAAGACGTTGACGAAGGGGAATGTGGAAGTAGCACTTCGAGGAACTAGCCCGGAAATACAATAGATCAGTTGTTTGTGATAAGACAGACACCAGAGAAATACATAGTACACAACTGAACCTATTACAACCATTTTATAGACTTCAAATGGGCTTTTGATAGCATTGGTCAAAGGCTTGTGGCAAGTATGAGACTGTACAGCAACCCCTGAAAAACTGGTGAAGCTAATAGAGACCATCTACAGCAAGTTGATGATGTGGTGAGAGTAGATAAAAGGCTGATGGAGGGGTTCAGGACAGCCATCAAAGTGAGATAAGGATGCAATCTATCCCTGGATTTGTTCAACCTGGTACTTGGACACAGTGATGGCTGTAACACTGAGACATGAAACGGAAGGAGTCATGTTATGTGGGGAGGACAGTGCATAACCTTGGCTATTGACCACACAAGCATGACCAAGGAGGATTTACAGACAAGGTAGGCCAGGAAGCAGAAAATCTGGGTTGAAGATCAGTTGGGAGAAGATCAAAATGACACCAGTTGGAGGACAAGAGAAAGAGGGAAAGGTCCAACTCAGAGATAAAGAACTAGAACAAGTGGGAAATGCAGGTGCCTTGGAGGACTTGAATCAAAAGAAAGGGAATTATGAAGACGATGTAAAGAGAAGAATTGGATTGTCCATCTTATGCATTTGGAAAACTCAGCATGATCTGGAAGGCCAAAGCATTTCAATAAAACAAAAATCAACATATATGAGATACCTGTCACGCTGAAAGTGCTGTACAGGTCAGAAATCTGCAGTCAGAGGAAAGTCATGATGACAGATTTTGACTGCAGAAATGAAGTGGCCGAGCGGAATACTGAGAATTTCAAGACTGCAGAAAATAAGAAATGAAGAGATAAGAAAACAGCTGGGGCAAGAAATAAGTGGTTGCAGAAGATTCAGGAAAGACATCTGCAGTGGTTTGGCCCTGGAGGGGATATCATATGAGGGAAGGAACCAGAGACACACTGGGGATGCACTGGACTGACACAGTGAAGAAGGATGTAGAACAAAAAAAGTTTAAAGACGAATGAAGCCGTTAAGTTGGTACAAGATAGAAAGTGATGGGAAGGCTTCATTCAGCCCTGTCATCGGTGCTCAGCTGACTGACGGGAATCGGAAAAAAAGATCATGGCTTGTTATTTGTGCTGGATAACGCCTAGGATCCGCAATCATGGACCACAACCCCATTGTGCTAGGCCTGTACAAATGAAAATGCAGTCTCCCCCTGCACTCCCATATGCCACAGTTACAGGAGAATAGATATATGTGTGAGGGTGGGGGGAGAGAGAGCCACTGAACCCTGGTTATAACGTTAGCTATGGAGCCTCTCTAACCAACAGCTATCTGAATCCCTAGGGGTCAGAATGTATCTGAGACCCAAGGTTCAGTTGTCCTAGTTCCCATGGCATGATTTCTACTCCGTTGCGTTGGGACTGCTTGGTTTCTGGTGTAATTATGGATACAAATGTGAATAAATCAGATCAGAACACATTAGAGTCGGCAATAATGAGTAAACACCCTCCCATCTCACCAGAGATCTGTAAAGTTTCGTCCCTTCCAGGACACAAAGTTTATCCAGTTATTTCCATCCGTCCATAAGGAGGCATGTCTCAGAGCTTGGGGAAGCAATGGCAGCTACCGTTGGGCAAAGATGCTGTGAAATCCCCAGGGGCCCTATGCTCCACAGCCTCTTTAATAAGTCGAGGCCTAATATTTACACAGCGCTGAACATTGTGGAGAAGCTGGGCAGAAGTGCTCTTTTAGGAACATGCCAAGACAAAAAGCAGCTGCTTCTATTACTGTCTGGGCCGGAGTGGGAAGTGGCTATATGCTGGTACATGGAGGGCAGAGATCTGATACAGTCAATATTAATTATTATTTATTTGTACTGGAGTTGTGCCAAGGCGTCCAGTTCTAGGCTAAGACCCTGTTGTGCAAGGCTCTGTATGTTTTTTTTGGTCTTAGGTGTATTATGGCAGCACCGAGGCACCCTAGTCATGGACCACAACCCCATTGTGCTAGGTGGTGTACATTTTTATTGGTCTTACATGTATTACAGTAGTGCCAGGACTCCACTGTGCTTGGTGGGGTACAAACACAGAACAAGAAGATGGTCCCTTCCCCAAAGAGGTTTGAGGTGCCTACCCTTTTCCTATCAGAAGGGAGCCCCTAATGTAACTGGTTTCACCTTTGAAGGCCCCTGCCCCAAGCTTTTGTCAGGTACACGGACACGGCGGACAATAACGCAGTGCTGCTGAGGGTGCCTGCAAGCACCTGGAACAACCACGGAACATGGCCCTTTGCAGCAGGTTCGGGAAAAATCCCAGCCCCTGAAAGGAAGGCAGAGGGCCCCGCTGAGGGAGGGGGTCGGACAGAGGGAGGGGTGCAGGTGACGACTCTGTGTCACTGCAGGTTACACTATCCCGTTGGGTGTTTTCTCTATTCGGCCTGCCTCACAGCCCAATTCCCCAGCATGTCCCATGTGCCACTTCCAAACTGTGGCAGAGGGGTTCCCAAGGCGTAAGAACACGGCACGTGTGGTCCTTTATTCTGGCAGCTTAGGATGGGCTCGGACTGAAGTTAGAACATGAGCCTATAGGACTGGAGGAACCTGCATGCAATGACATTTCGGCTACCATTAGAAAGGGTCCCTTTGCTGGATTAATCCTGGCCCAGTGGGAAAGAGGGGACAGGCAGCTTTCGGGAGTCTGACCCAGCCATTATACTCTGCAAAGAGCCAGGCTGGCTATCCCAAACAGCCCCAACGAGCCAGCCAGCCCTCCGATGCACTAACCCAGCGCAGGCTCTGCACATTCCTTATACTGCTCCGGAGTACAGAACGGAGCGTCCCCTGCACAGAAAAGAAACACAAGACAAGAGGGAAACGTGGAGTCAGAAATCAGAGCACGGTGGAAGGCCAGCAACTACAGCAACAAAGCAGCTGAATTCATGCATTAGGCAGCTTCTCATCTGTACACACAGTGCCAGTAACCTAGGAGCAGGGGTGCAGGTAAAGAGGCTTACACAGCCAGTATGCTGTGCAGGGTGAGAGGCAGGGTCTGATCTGCACCTGGATGCAGCTCTCTGGAGGTTGCATACTGGAGTGGGCTGTTTCACATATAACATGGGATAAGGGTTTCCATAGCTAGTCCAGCTTGTCAGCTCTTACAAGCGAGGTTTGGTTAGCCTAGGTCGGCATTTGGATGGGAGATCTCTGAGAGTCATTCAGGTGCTGCAGTGTTGCTGATTAAATAAGTGGCACCTTTTCGGGATTGAAATAAGGTTGTGGCACGGTGCTATGGATCTGTAAGTGGGGTGACATTCCCAAACCTGCTTATAACGCAGCATGCACACACCAGGGACTTATTGTTAACTTGAAAAACAAGAAAACAAACCCTAAACCTGAGCCTAAGCTTTCCCCTGAACTTGGCTGTTCTCCTGAAGAGGGCTTTTTCCCTCACTCTCCCTAGTTTCTTCTTCTGCAGAGAGATACTCAACCTGTCTTCTGAATTTAACTTAATAGGGCCCATCTGGTCTGGCTGCCAGGCTGAATCAGCAGAAATAGCTCTGCCTCTCTGTTCAGAGGTCCTAGGACTTGACACTCTGTTAGAGATGCACTGTGCTGCACTCTTTCTTTGCGATGAGATATTAAAAAAAAGCCCTGACCATTTGTGGTCATTCATGACCCCACAACACTTTTCACAAGGGTAGGGGGCTGGTAATTACATCTCCTTTGCAGTTTCAGTGGGGCAAGGTAGCCTCACTTCCTATGACAAATAATTATGCACTGTTGCCGTGAACGTTTAATCTGCTTTTGCATTCCTCCTCAGAGCTGTCTGCATTTCAGTGGTGAATAAATTGATCGCAGAGTATAGTTTGCACCTGGGGCCACAGTCAAATGATATGCACCGCCAACAGAGTAAGAATAATTTCTGCTCCTTTGTTTCCCAATCCCCATTATCCATAAGAACATAAAAGTGGTCATACTGGTTCAGATCACTGGTCCATCTAGCCCAGTATCCTGACTTCCAACAGTGGCCAGTGCCAGATGCCTCAGAGAAAATTAACAGAACAGGGCAATTTTCAAGTGCTCCAACCCCTGTTGTTCAGTCCCCAGCTTTTGGCAGTTGGAGGCTTAGGGACAGCCAGAGCATGGGGTTGTGTTTCTGATCATCCTGGCTAACAGCTGTTGATGGCCCTAGCCTCCTTGAACTTACCTAATTCTTTTTTTGAACTCAGTTGTACTTTGGGCCTGAACAACATCCCCTGCCAATGAGATCTGCAGGTTGACTGTGCGTTGTGTGTAAAAACACTTCTTTTTGTTTGTTTTAAACTTGCTGCCTATTCATTTCATTGGGTGACCTCTAGCTCTTATGTTATGAGAAGGAATAAATGACACTTCCTTATTTGCTTTCTCCACACCAGTCATGAGTTTATAGAACTCTGTTATACCCTCCCTTTGTCATCTCTTTCCTAAGATGAACAGCCCTAGTCTTTTTAATCTCTCCTCATATGGAAGCTGTTCCACCCCTAATAATTTTGTTGTCTTTCACTGAACCTTTTCCAATTCTAAGATATCTTTTTTGAGATGGGATGACCAGAACAACACACAGTATTCAAGGCGTGGGCGTACCATGGATTTATATAGCGGCATTATGATATTTTCTATCTTATTACCTATCCCTCTCCTAATGATTCCCAACATTCTGTTCACTTTTTTGACCTGCTGCTGCAGATCCAGTGGATGTTTTCAGAGAACTATCCAAGAGGACTCCAAGATCTCTTTCTTGAGTAGTAACAGATAATTTAGACGTCATCCTTTTTGATGTATACATAGGTGCTGGAACTAGAGGTGCAGGGGATGCTGCTGCACCCCTAGGCTTGAGTGGTTTCCATTATATCCAGGGTTTACAGTTTATTTCAAAGGCTCTCAGCACCCTCACAATACAAATTGTTCCAGCCCCCCTGTATATATAGTTGGGATTACGTTTTCCAGTGTGCATTACTTTGCATTTATCAGTACTGAATTTCAACTGCCATTTTGTTGCACAGTAACCCAGTTTTGTGAGATCCTTTTGTAACTCTTCACTGTCTGCTTTGGACTTAACTATCTTGAATAATTTGTATCATCTGTTTACTCCTTTTTCCAGATAATTTATGAACACGTTGAAGAGTGCTCGTCCTGGTACAGATCCATGGGGGACACCGCTTTTTACCTCTCTTCACTGTGAAACTGACCATTTATTCCTACCCTTTATTTCCTATCTTTTATCCAGTTACTGATCCGTAAGAGGACCTTCCCTTTTATCCCATGACTCCTTATTTTGTTTAAAAGTCTTTGGTGGGAGACCATGTCGAAGGCTTTCTGAAAGTCCAAGTACACTCTATCCAAAAGGTCACCCTTCTCCACATATTTGTTAACCTGCTAAAAGAATTCTGCAGCAAAAAAACTTCAGGACCAGACTTCAAACAGAAACTGCTGAGCTTCAGTTCATTTGCGAATTTGACACCACCACCTCAGGATTAAACAAAGACTGTGAATGGCTAGCCAACTACAGAAGCAGTTTTTCCTCCCTTGGTGTTCACACCTCAACTGCTAGAAGAAGACCTCACCCTCCCTGATTGAACTAACCTTGTTATCTCTGATTCTTGCCTACATATTTATACCTGCCTCTGGAAATTTCCATTACATGCATCTGATGAAGTGGGTATTCACCCATGAAAGCTCATGCTCCAATACGTCTGTTAGTCTATAAGATGCACAGGACTCTTGTCACTTTTTACAGATCCAGACTAACATGGCTACCCCTCTGATACCTAATAGATTAGTGAGGTATGATTTCCCTTTACAAAAGCTGTGTTGACTCTTCTCCTCAAAATGGTATTCATCTATGTGTTTAATAATTCTGTTCTCTACTGTAGTTTCTATCAATTTGCCTGGTACTGAAGTTAGGTATTTATATCAGTTGTCTGGTACTGAAGTTAGGCTTACTGGCCTGTAATTGCTAGGATTGCCTCTGCAGCCTTTTTTAAAAAATAGGCGTTCCATTTGCTATCCTCCAGTCATTTGGTACAGAGGCTGATTTAAGCAATAGGTTATATACCACAGTGGGTAGTTCTTCAGTTTCATATCTGAGTTCCTTCAGAACTCCTGGGTGAATCTCATCTGATCCTGGTGACTTATTATTGTTTAATTTATCAATTTGTTACAAAATCACCTCTACTGACAGTTCTCAATCTGAGACAGTTCCTCAGATTTGTCACCTAAAAGGAATGGCTGAGATGTAGGAATCTCCTTCACATCCTCTGCCATAAAGACCGATGCAAAGAATTAATCTGGCTTCTCCTCAACAGCCTTGTCTTCCTTGAGTGCTCCTTTCTGGTGTAATTTATGCATACAAATGTGAATAAATCAGATAAAGTCTGTATAGAACACATTAGAGTCTGCAAAGCTATGTATAAAATGAATAACACACCCTCAATCACCCAGTGGCCCCACTGATTGTTTGGCAGGCTTCCTGATTCTGAGGGACTTAAACAAAATGTTGCTGTTAGTTTTTGTGTCTTTTGCTAGTTGTTCTTCAAATTCTTTTTTGGCCTGGCTAAATATACTTTTACACTTGACTTGCCAGTAGGGTGACCAGACAGCAAATGTGAAAAATGGGGACGGGGGTGGGAGGTAATAGAAGCCTATATAAGAAAAAGACCTGAAAATCAAGACTGTCCCTATAAAATTGGGACATCTGGTCACCCTACTTGCCAGAGTTTTTATTCCCTTCTATTTTCCGCAGTAGGAGTTAACTTCCAATTTTTAAAAGTTTTCTTGTTTAGTTTTTAACTGCCTCTTTTGTTCCCTTGTTTAGCTACAGTGGCATCCTCTTCTTTGTTTTTGTTTTTGTTTTTGGTCCTCTTAGTATTTTTATGTATTTATTTAGGGGATACATATAGTTTGTGCCTCTATTATGATGGATTTTTATTCAAGTTTCCATGCAACTCACAAGCATTTCACTCTTGTGACTGTTCCTTTTAATTTCTGGGTAACCAGCCTCCTCATTTATGTGTAGTTCCACTTTTTGAAGTTAAATGCTCCTGCGGTGGGTTTCTTTGGTGTTTTCCCCCCTTACAAAGATGTTAAATTTAATTCCATTATAGACATGTTTACCAAGCAATTTAGCTACCTTCACCTCCTGGACCTGATCTTGTGCTCCACTTAGAACTGAATGAAAAGAATCGCCTCTTCCCATGTGGGTTCCAAGACTAGCTGCTCCAAGAAGCTGTCATTAATGGTATCTAGAAATATTATCTCCGCATCCTGTCCTGAGGTGACATGTTCCCAGCTAATGTGGAGATAGTGGAAATCCCCCATTACTACTGGGTTTTCTATTCTGCAGTCTCTCTAATCCCTCTAAGCATTTCACAGTCCCCAAATTTGTCAGGCAGTCAGTAGTATATTCCTACTGCTATATGCTTATTAGTCAAGCGTGGAATTTCTATCCAGAGAGGTTCTATGGTACAGTTTGATTCATTTAAGGTTTTTACTGTATTTTACTGTATTTGACCCTATGCTTTCTTTAATGGATAATGCCACTCCATCACCAGTTTGACCTACTGATTTGGTTGGTGTTGGTCCTGCTTTGAGCAGGGAGTTGGACTAGAACCTCCTGAGGTCCCTTCCAACCCTGATCTTCTATGATACTCTGACATTCCGCTATATTTTGCACCCTGGTATTATTGTGTCCCATTAATTATCATCATCCCACCAAGTTTCTGTGACATGTTTTATAACAATATCCTCATTTAATACCAGACATTCACCTATCTTAGTATTTAGACTTCTTGCATTTGTATACAAGCACAGTTAAAATTTGTCAATAGTTAGTTGACTGACTTCATGTGATGTAACTGTATACTCTTTTTCATTTGACCGTTTCTCTTCAGTTCCTATCTGTGTGTTATCATCTTCTATCCTCTCCTCTTTCCCGGGTATGGAGTATCCCCTTTCATAAATCCTCCTCTAAGGAACATCTCTATCCACACCTGTTGGCTTTCCCCCTGCCCTTAGTTAAAAACTCCTCTACCACCTTTTACATTTTCATGCCAACAATCTGGTTCTGTTTTGGTTTGGGTGGAGCCCATCCTTTCTCCTTCCCAAAAGATTCCCAAGTTCCTAATAAACCTATATCCCTTCTCCCAACACCATTGTTGTCCCATCCATGCATTCAGACCCTGAAGTTCTGGCCCTGCTTGTGGAACTGGAAGCATTTCAGAGAATGACACCTTGAGCGCCTAGACTTTAATTTCTTACTCAGCAGCCTAAATTTGGCCTCCAGGACCTCTCTCTTACCGTTCACCTGTGTCACTGCTACCTATATGAACCACGACTGTTGGCTTTCCCCAGTACTTCCCCAAAGTCTGTCTAGATGTCTAAGCGAGATCTGCAACCTTCAGACTCGGCAGGCAATTCACCATGTGGTTCTCCCAGTCCAATAACTATATTTCTAATACAAACCCAACTGTCTATATTTCTAACAATCAAATCCCCCCTCACTATTAGCAAATAATACTAGTGCTTCCCTAGTGTTTCCGGGCAGTGTTTCCTTCATAGTACTGATGAATTTTAACTGCAAACACACTCTAGGTTTCTGAGATCCTGCAGGAGCCTTGGGTTCAGAGAGACAGCAGTAGCCTTGCAGCCTGCTTCGTGTGCATGAACTGAGCCTAAGCCCTCTAGTAGTTTCGAGCCTAAACACCTGCTTCAGGCACCTGGGGTGAAATCCTGGCCCCACTGAAATCAATAGGTGTTTTGGCATTGGCATCAATGTGGGTCAGGAGTCTACCCCGCACCGTAATGACTAGTGGGATTCTGTGGATAGGGGCAGGAATATATTAATCTTCCTTGCTAAGCAGAACCAGTCCGCACCTCGGTGTGATGTTCTACAGGCCTGGATTCTGAGCGACAGGCGGACCAGTGAGGTTGGGACAAAGGAAATGTTGGTCTCCAACTTTTGTGCTCCATGCCGGACAGTACAGAGTGGGTGTGGCATAAGGAGCCAGTCCTGCTCCAAGGGGACATTCTGCCAGCTGGGGGTCATGGGAGCCCTCTGGCCAGGCCCCCTGCCACATGCTTTAGGCTGGGCAAAATGCCACCACTGTAGCATCTGTACAACAGCCAGGAACTGCCCCTAGGCCAGGCAAACCCATGGGGAGCCAGAGGTGCTGTGTTTCTGGCTGCTTTGTGTCATTTGGAGCAGTACGAAGTAGCCGAGCAGAGCCAGGCCTCAAGGTCCAGGAGGCCAGTGGGGTAAATCGTGTCTCTCTGTCATACAGAGTGGCAGGAAGAGTGAGAGGAAGCAACATAATAATAATGCCTAGCTCTCATCTAGCACTTTCCATCAGTAGATATGAAAGCACTTTGCAAGATGGGGTCAGTATTATTACCCCCATTTTATCACTGGGGAATCTGAGGCACGGGATGGGTACTGACTTGCCCAGGATCACCCAGGAAGTCAGCAGAAGAGCTAGGGGGAGAATTCAACTCTCCCGAGTGCCAGGTCAACGCACATGCCACTAGGCCAGCCTGGCTCCCTTCACAAGCAAGTGCTTTTAAAGATGAACCGTTGGCACGTACACAGCCCCTTCCAAGCGCCGAGCTCGATCCTGCAGCCCTGGCTCACAGTGGCGGCTGCAGGCATCACCACTGAAATGCAGACACCACCCAGCACCCCGTGGGAGGCACCAGCATAAACCCTTCTGGTCCCGAAAAGTACCTTGGGGAGCCCACCCACCACATCAGGGCTTCCAGGTCCCATCTGAGATGATGTGGCTACTCTCTGACTGCCAAAACAATAGCCTAAGGCCTCAGCCCAAACAGACGCGCTCAAGTCCGTTCCAAGCATCCCCACGCAGACTGACCTGGCATGTGGACCATTTTGCAGTTGCAGTTTTCCACAATGTAGCGAGTTTCACAGTCGATTCTGCAAGCCGTGATACTGTAAACGGGGAAAAAGTCTAACCCCACGTCCGACGAGCGACACTCGCCCCACGGAGGGGGCAGGTAGGTCAGCTGCAAGAGACAGAAAGAGCCGGCTGTTAGGAAATCACAGGCATCAGCCGCAGCGTAGAAGGCGCCTGGGGGAAGATGTGTGAAGGGGAAGCTCTGCTCTTTAACAGATCCTGGTGGCGAGCAAGGTGCTGCATGTGTGTCTCTCTCATTGTGTCGGGCCCTTCACGATAGTGGAGCTCCGCTGGGTGAAGGATGAGAGCAGGACTGTAATAGCACAATGGCCGTGTTAAGTGGGGACCGAGCGGGAGGCCGACACAGCAGCTAGACAATGTTAGGAGCATGCACAGTCACTGATGGAGATTTGTACTGCTAAAGGGTAGTGGGACTCGGGGACGCCACTCTGCTCTGCCAGGGAAGAGTCCTAAGTGCAGCAACACATCACAAAACAGAACAGGCAGGCAGGTGATGGCAGGCAGATCTTCCTTGCTGTGGTGCAGAAGAAACTGGCAGGTTCTCAGAAAAAGCCACCCAACCAGCCCGACAATTTCCCAACAATTTAGTTGGGGGTTGGTCCTGCTTTGAGTGGGGGTTGGACTAGAACCTCCTGAGGTCCCTTCCAGCCCTGATAGTCTATGATTCCCCAAGAATGGTTTGCTTCGGCGATGTCATTTAGCAGTGGGGGAGTGGAGATGCCTGGGACTCAGGTAAAAGGTGGCGGCCTGCGGTTGCCAAGGTGACTAGAGATTCTTGGTGCCTCTTTTTCTGGGTGCCCAATTTGAGACCTTTTTAGGGTACCCACACTCACTCGTCCCCTTTGACAATGCAGGCCAACAGCCATGCAGCAGTGGGATGAGGTAGGCAAATTCAAACAGCTCCAGACGGGTCCTGAACCCCACGTGGGAGGCACCGGGAGCTGTACTGTAGGGAGGCAGTGTGGCCTAGTGGATAGCGTGTTGGCACAGTTCTCAGCAGGCCTGGATTCTACCTCTGGCCTTGCCACTGCTTTGTTAGGTGACCTTAGACAAGTCACTCTCCCTCACCCACCCGTTCCTTGCGCTTTGGTTTCCCCATCTGTGACCTGGGGATAATGATACTCCCCTGCTCTGAGACCAAGGAATGGCTGAACTCTCTCCCAGCCAGCCGTTGTTATTATTCCCACCAGAGAGTACAGGTCTGTTATTCTGAAAGTGCCCAGCAAGTCTGAGTGTCTCAGCTTTTGGGGTAAGACAAGTCGGGTCTGATTCACCGAGGCGCTGAGCCCCTGCAGCTGCCACTGATATCGCGCAGCGCCAGGGGTGCCCGGCAGCTCCTGAGAGCGGCAGGCATGCCAAAGCAGATGACAAAGAATTCAGGTTCCCAGAATCACTGGGTGCTTTTAAAACTCCAGGCCGATCTCTTGGGGATTTGCAGCCCAGCCTGCTTATAAAACAGCCTCTTTCTGACACTGGTTTGGCATGAAATTAACCGGCTTGCCAGTGTCTTCAGGAGAATGGTTTTTTGAGGGGAGGCTGTTTCTCTCCAGCTCAGGGGCCAAGCCTCTCTCTGGGGCTGTAACAGACTCACAACCTCGGTGGATCAGGCACAAGAGGGCCCTGTGGGCACACTCAGCAGTGGGCTACAGCTCATGTGTCCTGCTGTTTTCAGGGCTGGCTCCAGGGTTTTTGCCACCTCAAGCAGCGAAAAGGAAAAAAAAACAAAAAGGCCACGATCGTGATCTGCAGCTCTACTGCCGCTGCTGCAGTCTTTGGTGGCAATTCGGCGGCTGGTCCTTCACTCCGAGAGGGAGTGAGGGACCCGCCGCCGAAGAGCTGGACGTGCCACCCTCACCGTTGGCCGCAGCTGCTTGCTTGCTGGGCTAGTACCTGGAGCTGGCTCTGGCTGTGTTTAATGAAGTGACTCCTCCCCACCAGGCCTTCTGTCACTGGGACCTTCCCATCTAGAGTGACCAGATTTTCAAAGTGAAAAATGGACGGTTGTCCCTGGGGCGTGTGGGAGTGGGGAACAGAGCAGCAGCAGGGGATAGTTTAGGTGGACAGTCAACCAACATCCTCCATTCCTTTCCCCTTCTTCTGTGGATCTGACTCTGTAGAGGAAGGGCTGGGGACTTATGGGGAGGGTGGTCTGACTGGGATTGTGCCTCTCTGTTTTCTGGCAAGCAGCCTGTTTTGTCTCACTCTGTCTGGTGTTCTCGTGTGTTATCATTCTGATTTCTGAGAAATAAAGTTGTGTTGTTCCGTGAAACATAGCAAGTCTCTTGCGCAATAAATAACCACAGGCCCACTAGTCCCGTAGCATCACCTGGCTTTGTTAACTCACTAAACGGATTGCCTCTTGGGAGAGCACTCTGTAGTGCAGTGGTCCCCAACCTTTTTCGTCTGGTGGGTGCCAGATGATGAGCCACGGAGGGCAGTGGCGGCGGAGGAGCATCCACCGAAATTCCGCCGACAAGCGGTAACGTCAATAGGCGTCGCCGCTGGCACCACGTTGGGGACCTCTGTTGTAGTGTTTAGGTCCAATTCCTGGATGGGCTAAATTCCTGACAAAATCCTTCCTGTAGCCGTAAAGAGCCAGGTAAGTTTTAAAATGAATCTTTACTCGTCATCACGACAATCTCTCTGGACAACAGTTAATGTTTCTTGTACAGCATCTGTGAGATGGAAGGCAGCTCCAGCGCTTTCAGGATTTTGTGTCATGAGAAATTACAGATAGTACTTCAAGGGGAAATTCATGCATTGCAGTAAGTTGACAGATTCTCTCAGGCGGTTATAAATTTTATGGCTCTGTGTGGATTGGAAAATGCACAGGCAGGGCCCTGCTTGGGAGAGGAGAGTGCCCATGGTATAGAATATGCCCAGAGGTCAGGACTGCACAGGTCTTGAAAGAAGGAGCATATTTTGGAGCGTTTGAAGCCCATAAAACCCATTTCCCAAGTGCTTTCTGGCATGCAGCTGCTTTAGATTTTGATGAAAATGTTCCCATTTCTGCCCCTTTGGCTGATAGCCGTGCTAGGGATCAGATGGTGACTGCAATTGGACTGTGCAACCCAGTCAGTTTCAGCGGTGTGGATTTCACCTACATCTTGTGCTGCTTTTTCCCCCGGCTGTTTGCAACTGCAGCAAGAGCTCTGTGGATCCATACACTTTTATGGGGGCCGTCACTCTTCCCTGCTCACCTCCAATCCAAGGTTGTCCTGACAGGTTCAGCAATACTGTTTAATGCCCTAACCTAGCAAAGCACAGAACATCCTCAATTCCAGTAGGATCTGAGGTTGCTCAGGACTTTGCAGGAGGCACTCAGCATGACCCAGCAGAAAGCCCTGAATAGGGTCTGACTCATTCCCCATGTCCATTATGAACCTCACATTGGATTCAAGACTAGATTATTTTCCACAGCTCTTCATGAAGTTACGTTTCAGAGCACAGCTGGACAACCCAAAGCCTGGGGAATTTCAGGGGCTACTAGGACCATGTTGACTGTTACTCTTTAATTTGGTATCATGAGCAAGTATCTCAGTGGTGGCAGAACAAGGAGCAATGGTCTCAAGTGGCAGTGGGGGAGGTTTAGGTTGGATATTAGGAAACACTATTTCACTAGGAGGGTAGTGAAGCACTGGAATGGGTTACCTAGGGAGGTGGTCGAATCTCCTTCCTTACAGGTTTTTAAGGTCAGGCTTGACAAAGCCCTGGCTAGGGATGATTTAGTTGGGAATTGGTCCTGCTTTGAGCAGGGGGTGGGACTAGATGACCTCCTGAGGTCCCTTCGAACCCTGATAGTCTATGATTCTATCCTGACTGAGGCACTTTCCCTAGACGTACTGGCCCAATTCTGATCTCAGTTCTAGTGGTTCATCTATTAGTTATTTACTTATGGGCTCACCATCGTAGCAATTGAGCACCTGTGAGGGCAGCACTATTATCCCCAGTTAGTAGATGGGGAAACTGAGGTACAGCGGCATAATGACTTGTTCAAGATTATGCTGCAAGTCAGTGGCAGAGCTGCAAAGCGCACACAGCTCTCCGGACTTCCAGATCATCCTTTATTGAGTTCTTTTTCCCTGCTGCCCCCTGAGCTCTTTGCTCTGTGCACAGAGAACAGCACACCAGGGGAATGCCAGAGGTGGGAGGAGGGAGAAGCCATGTCCAACAGGATGCTTGGCTGCTCAATTCAGTTGCTCCTAGTAGCATGAGGCCAGTAGGGTAGTGAAACGCCCACAGGCTGCAGCAGCTGCAATCTTTGGCCAGGACTCTGAACACCTGTAAGAGATTTGCAAACTTTGGCAGCTGCGTGGGTGATCCCTGGCCCTGTCCTGTAGGAAATGGGGCCATTACGGAAGCTGATGAGCACAGAGAGGGGTAAAGTATAAAGGGCTCACAGCAGAGAAGAGCTGGAATGAAATTCTCTTTATGAAAAACCCTGTGAACCGAGGAAACAAGCCTGAAACACTGAAGCAGCCACAAAGGACAGGGAAATGGAGCTGCTGGAAAAGCTTTACCAACTGGAATGGGAGTCAGTGCATTTTTTCAAGGCAGCTGGGAAAGTGAAGGACTCAGGTGGGGCAGACCTTGGCCAGCTCTGCAATGCATCCCTGCCTTGCCCTGTAGTTCGCGGACCTGCACAAACACAGCTCCTCCAGTGTACCTCACTTGAGACTCACAGCCCCTCCCGGCTGCTTCAGGCTCTTTGAGCAGCCCTGGCCAACCCCCTACCTAAGTAAGAGGTGATTCCGGGCTAGGTTCCAGCAGATTTTGGTGAGCAAATCGATTTTCCCATTTGAGCGAATGCAGTATTTGAACCCATGATTCTGGCTGTAAAAGAGCAGTACGTTAAACCCATATACTACCGAGGTCCCTCTTTCGAGAGCCTCTTTCATAGGTGGATAACAATGTATACCAGCAAAAAATGACTTTATTTTAGGGCAGGTGGAATTTTAAGCTATCGGAGCGTGTTTTCATCCTTTAGCTTCTCTCTCTCTGCTAATCCGTCTCCCCTGCCAGCGTGTCTAGGCCCAGCACACTTCTGAAAGCTCAAACACTGGAAATAATCAATAATAAGAACTCGACTGCACTGCAGCTAAAGATCTATCACTTTTGAGGAGGGCAGCTCTGTAGTTTCACTTGCAATCTATAGATCGGGAAGAAACGATACAGCCATTGTTCATAAAGTCTGTGGATGACACAAAAATTGGTGGAGTGGTAAATGCTGGTAAGGTCAGGCCACTTTCACAGAGCGATCTCCCTCGCTTGGTAAGGTGGGCTCACTTGAACAAAACACGCTTTAATGCAGGCCATGCAGGGACAACCATCTAAGAACAAAGAATGTAGGTTACACTTACGAGATCATGGAATCACAGGACTGGAAGGGACCTCGAGAGATCATCTAGTCCAGTCCCCTGCTCTCATGGCAGGACTAAGAATTATCTAGACCATCCCTGACAGGTGTTTGTCTAACCTGCTCTTAAAAATCCCCAGTGACGGAGATTCTACAACCTCTCTAGGCAATTTATTCCAGTGCTTAACCACCCTGACAGTTAGGAAGTTTTTCCTAATGTCCAACCTAGACCTCCTTTGTTGCAATTTAAGTCCATTACTTCTTGTCCTGTCCTCAGAGGTTAAGGACAATTCTTCTCCATCCTCCTTGTAACAACCTTTTATGCACTTGAAAACAGTTATCATGTTCCCTCTCAGTCTTCTCTTCTCCAGATGGGGGGAGGGGCTGCATTTTGGAAAGCAGTGAGACCTAGTTTGCACTTTTGTCAGCCAGGGGTGTGAACCGAGCCAGCACGACAAGGAAGACAAGCCCCCCAGTGTAGAGGCAGCTATGCTGACAGTAGAGTTCTTCTGGTGGCATAAGTAATGTCGTTCAGGGAGGCGGCATTCCCATCAGCAGAAAAACGCCACCCATTGGCATATGCTGTGTCTACACTAGCGGGTTGTGCCGGCCGAGACTCTGTAGCCTGATGCTGAGAGATGTAAGGTTCCTCATGGAAACCAATTGAAAGTGAGCTCCTGTGCAGGACGGTGGCTTAGGAAGCTGACTTGATCTTTGGGTTTCTAAACAAAGTAATGTAGATGAGGAGCAGGGAGGTGGTGTTAGCTTTGTATAAGGCATTAGCGAGGCCATTACCGGATCCTGCCACCAGTTCTGGCATCCACACTTTGAAAAGGATGTTGACAAACTTGCAAAGGTTGAGAGAAAAGCTACAAGAGTGATCTGAGGTCTGGGACAGCTGCCTTCCAGGGAGAGATGAAAGGAGCTCCATTTATTTCCTTTATCCAAGAGAAGGTGGAGAGATCTTTCGGTCACGGTGTGTAAGTACCTCCATGGCAGAAGGATCTCTGATAGTAGATGGCTCTTTACTTTAGCAGACAAAGGCAGAACAAAAGACAATGATTAGAAGCTGAAGCCAGATGAATTCAGACTGGAAATATGCGAGGCTAATCAATGACTGGAACAACTTGTCACGTTACAATCTGTGCCTTATTTCTACCTTCTGATTTCTCTCTCCAGATTCCCCCTTGGGGCTCTGCAGCAATGGAAAGAAAGCCCAGCCCCAGGGAATCCGTCCTGAGTTTGATGCAGAGCCCAGGGCATGCTGGGATAGCGCTTTGCTAGTTTAACTAGTGCTGTTTGCTCAGGATACCTATTCAGAGCAGCCATGATAACAAAGTTCAGCATGATGGGCCTCACTCATTGTGGGCTCTCAGCGACTTGATTTAAGGAGCCCTCCAGGACCCAGAGATGCACGGCTTAGTGCTCATGGGTTGCTCAACAGCCGCAAAGTGAATTTCAACCACCTTTGTTAATACATTTAATTAGGGACATTAAATGGGTTCAGTAAAAGTCTCTCTGAGTCTCCACATCAAATCTGAACAAAGCCAAAGGACTGCAGTCCTCAAATCCAGCTCTTCAGACCAATGCCTCCTTCGTGCAATGAGACAGCCTGGGATTTAGCTCATCAAGAAGCCGGCTCAGGCACTGCCAAGTCCTGCTATTTTTGCTCAGTTCCTATAAAACTCTCAATATAATCAATGGCAATTTTTCAAGAACTGAGCACAAGCCACAGAACCCAGCCCAGGTTGTATTACAAGTCTCCTATTGCAACAGTCGAATACTGTCGTGTAGCAGAGAGGGAACTGCTGGTACCAGCATGTTGACAATTCCCATCTAATCGCTTTATTTTCATTTCCAGACTGTTCAGTCTCATGCCAGGGGTGCTGGGATAAATGTGTACAGTGAGGGTGCTGAGATCCATTGAACCAAACAGCAAACCCTGTATATGATGGAAACCACTTCAAGCCAGGGGGTGCAGCAGCCCCTCCAGCACCCCTATTTCCGGTACCTATGTCTCATGCACACCCCATACATTACTGAGTAGAAGAAAGAAGTTGTGTCACCTGGAGTTTGTGAGACATACAGAAGAGAAAAAGGGAAATCTAATGACGATTGATTGCCACATGGAGGTAGGTAAACCAAGTAAAGGTCAACTCTGAAATAACATTGTCTCAAGGAGCGGTGCCTCTGAAGAACTCCCTCTTTCTTCTCCCAGTTCTACATGCAAAAGTGACACAATAAGAAAATGGCTCCTTCTTCCTCAACAGATCCAGCTACAGAACATGGTCTCGGGTACTGGCTTAGACAAAACAGCACCCGCACGCGGAATAACATCACTTTCCGAGCATCAACATACTGAGTATGCCCAAATCTGATTAGCTTACTTAGATCCCATCTCAGCCAGAGGTGACACGTTTCCTGCTGGGTTATCAGCCTTTTCAGTGCCATGCTGGGGCAGGGAAAATCGTTGTGTTCTGTGTTTGTACTGTGCATGGCACAACGGGTGCTGGTCGATGACCGGGGCATCTAAGTACAAGTGCAATATAATACCTAAATAATAAAGTATTATTATTATTATTATTATTTTATTATTTACTATGCCCTGAGCAGACCACAGATGTGCGAAAAACAAAACTCACCTCATTCAGCCCATAAAATGTTTCTATTTCAGAGCCTAGGACACAGTAGAGGCAGAATAGTTTTAGCGCCTGGTTCCCATGGCCATATCCAGGGCTAGTTCCAGGGTTTTTGCCGCCCCAAGCAGCGGAAAAACAAAAAAAAGCTGCAACTTTGATAGGCGGCAGCTTCTTCCGCGGCAATTTGGCAGCAGGTCCTTCCCTCCGAGAGGGACTGAGGGACTTGCCGCTGAAGAGTCTGACATGCTGCCCCTTCCCCTTGGCCACCCCAAGCACCTGCTTGCTGGGCTGGTGCCTGGAGCCAGCCCTGGCCATATCTACTTTACCCTTCTCATGTCTGGTGCCTCGCAATGTTTAGCATCTCTCGCATCTACTTTTAACCGCTTTGCAGTGTTCTGGGATAGACAGCATTACACAATGCATTACACAAGCGGCCACAGTTTTGACATGGCTTTGCTTCAAACACAGACTAGTTCTTGCTGGCGCAGTGTATCGGTTGATGGAGGAAAGCTTTTTAAGGGATAATATTAATCACATTCTTCTTCTTTTTTAAAGGAACACACGGCAATGGGCCTGCAGCCCTGAGTCTTGGTTCTAGTGTGCTGCTTTTAAGCACTTTCCTACATCTCCAAAAATACCAGATGTAGGCGAGAGAAACAACACAGTGGAAGCCGGATGCAGACTCTGTTGAGTCAGAAACTGACACTATACAATCCATCAGGCACAGGCATTGGGTACTTGTAACAGATTTCTTATGAGTTCAGAGGAGGGATAATAGCCTTGTGATGGAGGACTCAGGAAACCTGGCTTTGAGTTCTGTCTCTGCCCCAGGCATCTTGGGTGAGGCTTGTTACAGACTTAGCCAGCCAGGTTTGGGGGCTTAGAAAGCAATGGGAATTTTCAAAGCAGACTGAAAATTGGCTCTTAGTACCGTGCGCCCAAATGGTCTGTGTGCTCCTAGCTGGGGAGCTTCGGGACTTCTCCGTTATGGGAGGATCTCCAGTGTTGCTGTTTGCCTCGAGTGGAATTTTCAACTCTGCTCCCATTGAACTCAGCAGTAAAAATTGGTTTCACTGGACGGGAGCGATCCAAGGGCCCGGCGCTTTTGGCAATGCTGTGCCTGGTTCAAATGTCACAGCCTCTCCCAAGGTAAATCAGTCCTCCCATGGGCTGTTTGGGGCCTGCTGGGACAACACGACAATGTCCTGAGAACCCTGATTTGTGGAAGAGCCTCGGGAACACACAAGGGGAGGCAGGGATTGCTCAGGGTTTTTTCCAAGTGCTGTCGCAAGAGCTTTTCCTGTTCTGTGCTTCAGTTTTACAGCCACGGAGTAAAAAGCAGCAGAGGCTGAGGAAGGATGGTCCAGTGTTAAGGAAGCTACCCTGGGACTTGGGAAACTGGGGTCTGACACTCAATCTGCCATAGAGTGCTTGGGTGCCCTTGCCCAAATCACTTAGCTGCTCCCTGTCTTCCATAAAAGGGTTAGTGGCAGGGGCATACTGTGCTCGTGTGCACAGATACCATAAAAACTGTCAGGTGCTCAGACACTGCAGCAATGGGGGCCTTAGAAGAGAGAGCAGGTCTGAAATCCACTTAGCCAAAGGCAGCTACCCAAAGGCTACTAGAGCCCTCCCAAGCCTCTGAAAACACGAGCCTTAACCACTGTGTTTAAGCCCTGACTGCGCTTATGGGGTGGGGGGTTGTAAGGGTAAACCCACAGGTGAGGTGCTCAGATACTATGGGAATGAGCCCCACAAAAAAGTCCATCAATGAACACATTTACCTTTGCTTCAGGTATAGGGCATTCTCTGCACAGAAACATAGAGGCATCAGGGTTATTACTGCAGGTAGCTCGCCTCCTTGATGGGTAATGGATTGTTTCCCAGTCATTTCGTTCTTTAACAAGCTGATGGAGGTTGTACAGGGTTAGCCTGCATGGCTTGTTGGCTGTGCTAGGGATTGAAAACTAGCTTAATACCACCATCTACAATCAAGATGTCTTCATCCCTCAGCACCTCTCTCAGCTTCAGCACCTCTCCAGACCCCAGCTACGCTCTAAGAAGACTGTGAGGCCCGTCTCTCACCACCACCATACACAAGATCGTCTCCAAGCCGCGGCGCCAGGACAGCAAAGGAGCCGGTGTTCTGTAGCTCCGTGTGTGCATGCTGATCCTGATCCCAAGTCTACTGACCTTTTGGGGCCTCTCCCATGGGCTTCTGATCAGTCCTTAACCACCCTTCTGCAGCACACACTGGCACCTGTGTTCGGAGTCCTTCCCTCAGCTCGGATCAGCATCCCCCTTGTAGTGAGCAGCAGGGCAGCCATGGTTGCATCTCTTTAATATCAACGCCACACTCCCCAAATTCCTTCTGGAGTCACCAAGTCCTGAGACATGGAAGTAGATCAGCAGCACATGGGCGGAGGGGGAGCTGAGATTCAACCCGTGTGGCAAAATGCACGTCTGAAGGAGCATTTTAAAGTGCTTGTACTCATGGGCGGCTTCTGCATTCATCACAGCCTCTGTGGGGAGAACGCAGGAGGCCAGTGCAGGCAGCAAGGATGTTAGGATCCTGCGTTCAGAATGGGATGGAGGATAATGGTCCCGTTATTCTAAACTGCGCTATCCAGGATGGGCTCTAGCACGGGCTCTGTTACAGACATGGTGGCTCGGTCTACACAGCAATGTAGACGTTGGCTTGCAGGGCTCGGGCTCTGGGGTTGTTTCTTTGCTGTGTAGACATCTGGGCTTGGGCTGGAGCTCAGGATCTAGGACCCTGCAGGGTGGGAGGGTCCCAGAACTCAGCGCCAGCCTGAGGCCGGGAGTCTCCACAGCAATGAAACAGCCCTGGAGCCTGAGCCTGAGTCAGCTGTGCCGGGCCAGGCGCGGGTTTTTCTTTGCTGTGTAGACAGACCCACTGTCTCAGAAAGAACATTGCAGAAGCAGGTAGAGCCCAGAGAAGGGTATTGGAAACTAGCCATGGGGGGCTGGGAGGGGGACAGATGGCTATAACAGGAGAGACTACAATGACAAGGACTATTAATCAGGAAAAGAGATGGGGGAGAAGAGGTGGGAGAAGGGTAAAGGGAATCCCTGGGATAAACCTCTGGAATCACTTTGGTAAGTGAACAGTCAGCTGGGACTCTGCTGGGTCCTGACTCCTTGAAGCCTGGATCACACATGCTGTGGTGTGTCCTGCTCCCATGGCTCCTCCATCCCCTGCTCTGCTGGCTTGTGTCCCCTATCTGCCCCCCCAATTACAAGAGAGTCCCCAGCCCTCCTACGTCTCCAGGCTCCCTCTCCCCACAGTTGCTCTGGATCTCAGCAGGAAGAAGGGATGGTCCACCCGGAAGAGTTACCTCCAGCTATGATGCCCATTTGGGAGCTGCTGTGCTAAATGCCTCAGGTGTTTTAAAAGACCTTCCCCATCCACATGGATAGGCAGGGGCGTCTCTAGCTTTTTTTGCCACCCCAAGCACGACAGTCAGGCAGCCTTCAGTGGCTTGCCTGTGGAAGGCCCCGGTCCTGAGGATTCAGCAACGCACCTGTGGGAGGTCCGCTGGTCCCGTGGCTTTGGTGTACCCGCTGCCGAATTGCCGCCGAATCCACGGGACCGGCAGACCTCCCGCATGCCCTCGCAGAGACTGGCAGGGCATCCCCCGCAGCTTGCCAACCCAGGCACGTGCTTGGAGCGCTGTGCCTGGAGCTGCCGCTGAGGATAGGTGTGGAAGGGGGGTATCAGAGAGGAAGCAAAAGGAGAGTCAGCCCCACATCTACCAAGCAGGCACACAGCTTCGGGAGGCCCACTACACCCCACTTGGCTTAGGGGATCTTTTGCCTCTGCTCTTGCGTCAGGGCTCGTTCCCCACTCTGAACTCTGGGGTACGGATGTGGGGACCCACATTAAAGACCCCCTAAGCTTATTTCTACCAGCTTAGGTTCAAAACTTCCCCAAGGCACAGATCCTTCTTTGTCCTTGGACGGTATTGCTGCCACCACCAAGTGATTTAAACAAACATCCAGGGAGGGGCCACTTGGAGCCCTACCTTCCCCAAATATCCCCCCAAGCCCCTTTCCTGGGGAGGCTTGAGAATAATATCCTCACCAATTGGTTAGCAATGTGAGCACAGACCAAACCTTTGGGTTTTTAGGACGCTAACAACCAATCAGGTTCTTGAAAGAAGAACTTCAATATAAACAAAGAAAATAAAAGAAGCACCTCTGTAAAATCAGGATGGAAGGTAAGTTTACAGGGTAATAAAAAGATTTAAAGCACAGAGGATTCCCCTCTAGGCTCAACTTCAAAGTTACAAAACAGGAATAAACCTCCCTCTCGGCATAGAGAAAATTCACAAGCTAAAACAAAAGATAATCCAATGCATTTCCTTGCTTACTTACAATTTCTGTAATTTTAGATGTATCATTTTAGTGGGAGCTGGATTACCTGCTTGGTCTCTCTCTTTGTCTCAAGAGGGAACACACAGAGAATGCAAACAAATCCTCCCCCACTCCCTTCCAATTTGAAAGTATCTTTTTCCTTATTGGTCCTTTTGGTCAGGTGCCAAGCAGGTTATTTGAGCTTCTTAACCCCTTACAGGTAAAGGAGGGATTTTATGCTACCTATAGCTGTATGTTTATGATATCTTGGCATGGGGATTTTCACCCGTTCTGCCTGGCACAGTGACTCAGGCCTTTGTTGTTTCCTAGTGGTAGATTTTTAAGGCCGGTTGTGATCACATGGTCTGACTTCCACCATAATACCCAGCTCTTGTATAACGTTTTTCATTCATCCCTCTGAAAGTGCTTTACAGAGGCAGTCAGTATCACGATCCCCAGATAGGGAAACTGGAGGCATCCAGTAAAAGATGTGGGAATAGAATGCAGCTCCTCTGAGTATCAGCCTACAGCTCCGTCTAGCAGACCACACTACCCCTGAGCAAACAGCCCTCTTGTATTAATGGAGATGGAATAAATGGTCCAAAGGTGTTAATAGAACCTAGTCCTGTCCAACATTAAACAGTGTTAAACACGGTCTGGGGTTTGGTATACAGGGACCTCAGTCTGCTTAACAGCATCAGCAACACTCCATTAAAAATCCCTTTCAACCTCTTATTGAAGATACAGAAAAGAAGGAAAAACAGCTAACACACTGTACCTGTAAATTATTCAGTAAGACTTCAGGGTGGTAGCCGTGTTAGTCTGTATCCTTTCCCTTCAGCTGGGGAGAGTTTTAGAAGGAAACCCACCCGCCCATGTCCGACTGTCTTTTGGAGGTGGTGTAAAGCCGGTAATAACGGTTCTTTCGGGGAAAGGAGAAGTTAGTTGAGATGGAGGTGATGGTGATGCTGCTCTTGTTAAAGTCCAATCCCAAGACATTCCCAGTGGTGTTTGGGATTTAGCTGGAACCAGTAGGGGTGGCGATGTCATCTCTGGCCTGGTCTGGTCAGGCCATTTCCCAGGATTAGAAAGACAAAGTCCTGGGATCCTGGGAGATGGGGGGTGGGGGTGGGGACCATGTTGGCAAAGCGCGTTTCAGCATTCTTTGTCTGCTTTCTCTTAAGGACCCAAAAAGGGAGGGGTCGGTGGAACAGCCCATCCCCTTATCATTTTGTTCACCAATTAGGCCTAATATTTAACAGATCAATTTTAGTTTCTTAATTTCAAGTTCCACTTTTTTTTTAAAACCATGCATGATTTTAACATAGGTCTTAAATTATATCAACGGGGCTTTTCATTTAGACTAAACATTTCTTTGTCTAGCTGTTTTGTATTTGTTTATAACATGTATTGTTAAAAACAGCTTAAGTTACTTTCATTAACATGTGTATTATAACATTTTATAAACTTCTAGGTGCATTTTACATTTAACTTTTTACAATTTGGGTAATTTTATAGGGCCAGTTATTAAAGAAGCCCCACTGTCTCTCCATTCTGCACCAGCCAGAGCTTTTGAGTTGTCTTCATAGAATCATAGACTCATAGACTTTAAGGACGGAAGGGACCATTATGATCGTTTAGTTTGACTTCCTGCACAACACAGGCCACAGAATCTCACCCACCCATTCCTGTATCAAACCCCTAACCTATGTCTGAGCTATTAAAGTCCTCAAATCGTGGTTTAAAGACTTCAAGGTGTAGAGAATCTTCCAGCAAGTGATCCGTGCCCCATGCTGCAGAGGAAGGCAAAACCCCCCAGGGCCTTTGCCAATCTGCCATGGAGGAAAATTCCTTCCCAACCCCAAATATGGCGATCAGCTAAACCCTGAGCATGTGGGCAAGATTCACCAGCCAGACACCCACGTGATTCCACAGCAGAGATTTTCAGCCAGGGCTTCTACATGGAGCCCATCGCTTCTTTCTGAGCTCCAGCTAAAGCAAATCACTTAGAAAGAGCTGCAGCCTTGATTTAAAGACCCCAAGCGATGGCGAATCAACCACATCCCTTGGAAAGCTGCTCCAGCGATTAGTTACCCTCCCGGTTAAAAATGTGCAGCTTATTTCCAGCTGGAGTTTTTCTCGCTTTGGGTACAGCTACCGGTGATGACCACTTGTAGGCTGCAGCTGCTACAGAATGCGGGGCTCTCTCTGCCCAGTGCATCTAATTGTAAAGAGCTGCTACTCCAATGCATAACAACCTGCAGTGACTCCAAAGCCACTTTAGGTATAATTCAATATCCAGTGATCGATTGATCTTTAATGGCTCCAGTGCGACAGCTGATGTTCTCTCAGCATAGGCACCTGGATTTTAGCATCTAAGGGTTTGTCTACATGACCACTTAAATCAATGTAAGTTATGTCGCTCATGGGTGTGAAAAAACCACCCCCTGAGCAACGTAAGTTATGTCGACTTAGAGCAGTGTCTACATCATGCACAGCGTCTGCCTCTCGTTGAGATGGAGAAGTTATGTCGACAGGAGAGTCCTTGCCCGTCGACTTAATGCATCCTCACCAGACATGCTAAAATCGGTTGATTTAGCGCGGTGGTGAAGACAAGGCTCTAACAGAGCAGCGGTGAATCGCTGGCTAGTGCAAAATCTGGCTGATCTTCTATCTGTATTCTGGGATAAATATGTGGAAAATTTCGAGGGTGGGGAAGAGGGAAGCATTACTAGGAAGGGCCCTTCTGTAGGGAAGTCCCAGCAGAGCGAGCACCAGGGAGGACCAACGTGGAAGGCTGTTGGTCTCAGGCAGCGAGAAGAGGACATGAAAACCCTGATTGAACGGAGAAACTGTTGCCATTTCCTCCCTGATGGAGAGAACTGGGACATATTTGTTTAATCAGAGCTTCCCCTTCCTCACATGTAAAATGTCTTTTCGACCAAGATCAAAATTTTCGCAATTTTCTTTTTGGTAGAAATTTTCTAGTTTGAGTTTTCAGATTTTGGAGGTTTTGAAAACAGAAAAATCTTGACTGAAAACAATTCTTTAAAAGTGAAAAATGTTCTGTTTCAGGTTTTCATCAAAAATCTTTGTTTTAGAGGGAAACTTAAAAACCATTTTTAACTTCCTGCCATAAATACCAGTCATTTTAAAAACAGCTCTACTGGTGGGATCTGGAAATGTAACGTTGGGCTCTGAATGTGTTTTGCTACATATTGTACTGTCATAATGTTATTTATTACTAGAGTTGTCCAGTGATTAAAAAAAATTAATCATGATTAATCGTGCGATTAATAATGCTGTTAAACAATAATATAATAACATTTATTTAAATATTTTTGGATGTTTTCTACATTTTCAAATACATTGATTTCAATTACAACAGAGAATACAAAAGATAGGGTGCTCACTTTATATTTATTTTTATTACAAATATTCACGCTGTAAAAAAAATAGTATTTTTCACTTCCCCCATTACAAGTACTGCAGTGCAATCTCTTTATCATGAAAGCTGAACTTACAAATGTAGAATTATGTACCAAAAAACCTGCATTCAAAAATAAAACAGTCTAAAACTTTAGAGCCTACAAGTCCACTCAATCCTACTCCTTGTTCAGCCAATCGCTCAGACAGACAAGTTTGGTTATGTTTGTCAGAGATAATGCTGCCTGTGTCTTGTATACAAAGTCATCTGAAAGTGAGAACAGGCATTCTCATGGCTCTGTTGTAGCCAGCGTCACAAGATATTTGCGCTAAAGATTCATATGTCCCTTCATGCTTCAACCCATTCCAGAGGACATGCGTCCATGCTGATGACGGGTTCTGCTCGATAACAATCCAAAGCAGAGCAGACCGATGCATTTTCATTTTCATCATCTGAGTCAGATGTCACCAGCAGAAGATTGATTTTATTTTTTGGTGGTTTAGGTTCTTTAGTTTCTGCATCGGAGTGTTGCTCTTTTAAGACTTCTGAAAGCATGCTCCACACTTCATCCCTCTCAGATTTGGAAGGCACTTCAGATTCTTAAACCTTGGGTTGAATGCTATATCTATCCTTAGAAATCTCACATTGGTACCTTCTTTGTGTTTTTTCAAATCTGCAGTGAAAGTGTTCTTAAAATGAACAACGTGCTGAGTCATCATCAGAGACTGCTATAAACTGAAATATATGGCAAAATGTGGGTAAAACAGAGCAGGGGACATACAATTCTTCCCCAAGGAGTTCAGTTACAAATTTAATTAATGCATTCTTTATTTTTTAACAAGTGTCATCAGCAAGGAAGCATGTCCTCTGGAATGGTGGCCGAAGCACAAAGTTGGCATACAAATGTTTAGCACATCTGGCACATAAAAACTTTGCAATGCTGGCTACAAAAGTGCCATGTGAAAGTCTTCTCACTTTCAGCTGACATTGTAAATAGGAAGAAGGCAGCATTATCTCCTGTAAATGTAAACAAACTGGTTTCTCTTAGCGACTGGCTGCACAAGAAGTAGGACTGAGTGGACTTGTAGGCTGTAAAGTTTTACATTGTTTTGTTTTTGAGAGCAGTTATGTTACAAAAAATCTAGATCTGTAAGTTGCACTTTCACGATAAAGAAATTGCACTATGGTACCTGTATGAGGTGAATTGAAAAATACGATTTCTTTTTTACTTTGCAAATATTTGTAATAAAAATAATATAAAGTGAGTGGTATACATTTTATATTCTGTGTTGTAACTGAAATCAGTATATTTGAAAACGTACAAAAACATCCAAAAATATTTAATATATTTCAATTGGGATTTAACAGTGCAATTAAAACTGCGAGCAGTAGTGATTAATTTTTGAAATTATGATTAATTTTCATGAGTTAATTGCATGAGTTAATTGCCATAATCGCCAGCCCTAATAATTACACATTTTTGGTGCCATATCTGGGCTTGAGACATTCAGGTTCTCAATAGAAGAGATCAAATCCCCTTGCTCTCCTGCAGCTTTCTCAGTCAGCATGAGAACTAGGATACAGATTCCCCTGCCTCTGCTTCTCTGTATGGAGACCTTAGCTAACAGGACATCCTGCCCTAGCAGAAAGGATGAGCTCGGTGACTTCACCAGACTTTTCCACCTGGATTCCTAGCATTCCAAGATTCGTCCCTATTGTGTCCTAGAAATCAGTGTGTCTGGCATCAAAACTAAGTGAAAAACCCTCCATTATGGGCTGATTTCCAGAGAAGCCGGACACCGTCACCTCCCATTGACCTCTGGACACTCCATATCCCTGAAATCCAGACCAAGAAGCAGATCAGAGAGGAGCAGCTCTGGGTTAAGAGAAGCGGGCCTACCTAAGCCCTCAGGGCAAGGGCTGTGTGTTTGGACAGCAGGCAGCACAATGGGGTCCTTGTCGCTAGGTGCTGCTATAATCCAGATACTGTTAATAATCGTAAGAGCACCCAAGTGGTTCTTGAGGCTGGACGAGGGGTCTGAGGCAGCCTGGTGGAGCAAGCAGAGGGCTGGGTGCCTGATTGGGAGGGTGAAGAGCTGGGTTCTGTTCCTCATTCTGCCATAGACTCATCTGTGATCTGATCCTCTAAAGACCATCCTGGGGACAGAGCTCTTTTGAGAATCTGACGGGCCCACTCTGTGCCTCGGTTTCTCTGCCAGTGGCGTGTGGGGGGTAACAACATTGTGATGCATTTGCAGAGCTATCAGGGATTATGCTGGAGAGGTGCCAAGCGTTGTTCGGCACCATCGTAAACACATGCAGGGAAGAAACTGGCTGAGGAAAGCCTGCTGACAGCCCAGGGCTGCCTGTTCAACTGGAGAGAGAGTCCCCAGCAGCCGAGGCTCTTACGCAGTGTCCTGTGTTATATTCTGCACTAATGTCTGTTTCGTGCGGTCAGTGAGACCCTGAGTGATATAAAGCCATCGGTAATAATGCTGTTACTTTCCCTTCGGCAGCACTCCCCCTTCCTTCCCCTTCCCTGCAGGCATCTGATGGATACGGTGGGCAACGCAAGTGCTCCAATAACAGTATGTGTTAGGTTTTAAAGAGCCTGGAGACCCCCCGTCTGCAGAAGTAACTGTGGCTGTCTCCAGGACCACATGGGTAAATGCTGACTTTACAGTGGTGACCACTGCGCAGAAAATGTGGATGCGGCAGCAAGATCTACGATTTAACTGATTTACTTTTCCGGTTCCTGATGAGCATTTGCCTGAAAACAGCCTCCTCTTTGCTCTTGAATTCATCTGCTCCTGACCCCACCTGAAATCAGCATCCTGTGTGGTAAGCCTCAGGCACTAGGTAGGCAGAGGATTATTGTAGTGTCAGGAATTGGGTGTCTCCAAAACCTGCCTACATTTCCACACTGCTGCTCTAGCTGATTACTAACACACAGGACACAGTGAGCACCACTAGAGGACTCACTCAATATTTAAAGTGAATGACCCAATTCCTCTGCACTACAGTTACGATATAACGACAATGACAAAGCGGTGTTCCAAGAACATCTTTTCTCATTTGCTGTCTACTTGCAATATACTAACAGCACCAGCTGCCAGCATTTAGTCATCTGTGGTGGAGAAAGGGGCCCATATGTTGCACATTGCGTGATAAAGAAGAATAAATCATCACAGTCTCAGATGGAATCAGATGTTTCCCAAGCACATTACACACAAATCTTTTAAACCCTTTAAATTGTATTCCAAATGTAGGTGACGGGATCAGAGAACAATGGGATCATTATCAGATATTTAGTTTAAATACTTCTTACTCAGACAGCTTTGGATTCGAGCCACGTTGCTTGTGCATTGGCACCGTGTCTGTGAAAAATGCATGTGCTGAATGCTCAGTTAAACTCTCTCAAATGCAGTTAGGCTGACAGAGATACAGCTAGTTTCATAGTGAGGCACAAGGTCCGCACCAGCCCCACCAAATTCATTCATATGCCCCCGACAGCTTTACGCATGCAGTTAGACTCTCACACTGATATTGCACTGTGACAGGTGTTAGGACCCTCTGTGGAAGTGCAGAGCTGTTTGGCTGACTCACCCTGGCAGCTGCCACAGATGAGTCTCATTAGCCCTAACTCAGGGGTATAAAGGGCAGAGACTTGCTCTAAAGCAAGAGTGATCCAGAGGGTGGGCAGGCCTCACTTCATGGAACAGCCAGCTCAACAGACAGTGAGAGCTAAGGTTTATGCTTTCAAGGCCAGGCCTGCCTTACGGGGCTCTGTTACTTATTTTAAGAATACAGGCAACCCCCAGAAGGGCAGACACCTTTGTGTGTATGCTCTGTTACAGGAGGACAGGAAGTCCACCCATTTCCATGGTGACAGTGCACACACGCAGACAGACACACACGCAAAGTGGTTAGGCCAACTACCGCAATTCACTCCCCTCTGTCCTTCTCAAGCTGCAGCTCTCCAGAATGTGTCCAGCACTGCTAAATGTATTCTACCGTGCGCCAAAAAATGTGACCGCATCACACACCCCTCTGGCTCTCTCACTGGTCCTCCAGTCTCTTCTGAATCAGAGATGTAAAACACCTGCCTGACTGTTCAGTGCGCTCCAGGTCCATCTTCCTTGTCTCCGAAGCCCGGGTGGATTCCTCGCTCAGTTTAATTGGAGGTTTTGTTGCTGAATGGGGGGTTGTGTTTGGCATGAACTCACATGCAAGAGACTTTCTGGCTAGTTTAAATTAGTTTTTAAAAAAGGATATTTTTCTGGTGGGATTTCAGCCAAACCGATGAGCCACAATGGGTGTGAGGCGGGTGCCTGGCAGTGGGTTGATCATTTTATCTTAGTGTCTAACTATTTATATATTGTGACAAAGTTCCTCCTCTACCTTGGTGGGTCCTGCGCTTATTGGCAGGGTTTGCTCACCTCAGTGATCTTCCCCACAGTTCGGGTCAACTTCTCCTGTGTCTGATCAGGAGTTGGGAGGTTTGGGGGGAACCCGGGCCCGCCCTCTACTCCGGGTTCCAGCTCAGGGCCCTGTGGATTGCAGCTGTCTATAGTGCCTCCTGTATCAGCTGCATGACAGCTACAGCTCCCTGGGTTACTTCCCCATGGCCTCCTCCAAACACCTTCTTTATCCTCACCACAGGACCTTCCTCCTGGTGTCTGATAACGCTTGTACTCCTTAGTCCTCCAGCAGCACAGCCTCTCACTCTCAGCTCCTTGTGCCTCTTGCTCCCAGCTCCTCACATGCGCTTCCTCTCCTCTGGCTCCTCCTCACCTGACTAGAGTGAGCTCCTTTTTAAACCCAGGTGCCCTGATTAACCTGCCTTGATTGGCTGCAGGTGATCTAATCAGCCTGTCTGCCGTAATTGGTTCTAGGAGGTTCCTGATTACTCTAGTGCAGCCCCTGCTCTGGTCACTCAGGGAACAGAAAACTACTCAGCCAGTGACCAGTATACTTGCCCTCTACCAGACTTCTGTACCCCACTGGCCTGGGTCTGTCACAATATATACATATATTATACAATAAACACAATGGAAACATGTACTTGAAGCTTGAGGGCCACATTCTGCTTCCCTTTCCCCCATGCTCCCCCACTGACTCCAATGGGATTGTGCTGGTGTAAATGGGACCAGGACTGGGGCCCCATTTTGTTCAGCGAGGCGGGCATACCTGTGAAGAGACGTCCCGGTGGAATGCTGCAGGTCAGCTGAGGAGCACCCATGAGCAGGCTCCAGGGCTTGCTAGGAGCAGGGAAGTGATGGGGAAAGGACAGAAACGGAGACCCGGATCCTGGGGAAAAGGCTCACAATTGGAAATGGGAACCGGAGAAATGGGAGGGTGTCACCTGGCAAGGTGGGAAACCTCAGGAATGGAGTTGTCCAATAACATCTGAAAACTTCTGGATGTCCCCCAAACTTGACCCCTTTTCCTCTTCCTACCCTCCTCAGTGCGATGGCCAATGGACATTCACCACCTTCACTCTCTTTTGTTTGCTATGACTCTCCTAAACTTTTCATAGTTACCCTTCTGCTGTGCAGCTTAGAAATTGTGTGGCAAATGTAGAGGAGTCGCACAGGAAGGTCCATGCCTGAGTGCTCACTGTTCCATGAGGGGACGAAGAGGAAGCGGCTGGCTGTCTGAAAAGGCAGGCCTGCACTGGCGTGAGTTAGCCTGACCTTGCCTGAGAAACAGAGTGGGGCCTTTTCCGGGGTGGAATTGGCACCTCTATGGGACAAAGAACTGTGCGGAAAACCTATCTTCTGTATCCCAGACTGATTGCTCACCTGCCCCATAGTGGTTTAGATTCTGCAGGACTCTGGCATCGTCTACTCCCATTGTCTTCAATCCCTAGTTGGCTCAGGCCCATAGAAGATCATGGGCAGATAAACCAGGTTTGCTTTAACTGAGGCTCAGTCTACACTTAAACGTTACAGCAGCGTAACTATGTCAGTCAGGGGCGTGGAAATCCCCCCCAGTGTGGATGCAGCATGTCCACAGAGGAGTACTTCCGGCAACGACTCCTACACCCACAGAAAAACTTCTTCTGTCAGTGTATTCTGCACCTACACGAGGAGTGATGGCAGCATCGGCTCGGTAGCGTAGACGTACCCTTTGTAGGCTGCTTTGCTGCTTTAGGATGCAAACGCCCCAGATCAGTCCATCGCTGGAGCTCCCATATATGGCCCCTTAGCGCCAAGAGATTCCAGGCACTAGGCATCTATTTACTGTCGTTCCCGGGGGGAAGATACAGTGACCAATATGCAGTTCAGTACCAACGCTGATGTTCCAGATGATAGAGGCAGGGTGGAGACACCTCGTGCATGGCTGATGTACCCACTATAACAATAACAGCCTTCTCTGCCTCTCTCTTTACTGCCTTGCCAGTGACCACGGCTCTTTTCCATCACGGGCAAATTAACCTCGCTTCATCCAGAAACAAGACTGGAGCTCACAGCGGCATCACTGGATTTTAATTTCACAAGCCGGCAGCTCGGCATTCACGCAGGAATGTTCCTACTTCAAAACACTTTCCTAATGACACTTTTCTTTTTTTGGAGCTCATGTCCCAGTCAATACGCAGAGCTGCCCATGCGGTCCTGCTCTGCACCATCCTTCCTCGCACGAGCGTGTCTCTACTGAGACCGAGGGATGGGAGGGGGTAAGTGCCCAGGTTACACAAAGCAGCCAGGCCCTGCTCAATCAGCGTGAGCCTTGCCTGCGAAAGGACCGCATGACTAGGCTGCAAAGCAGCAACCTGCCTTATCTCTGAATTCAGATCCCATCCCCTTGGGTTTACCGCATTACCGCCCAGAAGAATTGCTGGTAGAATAAGAAGAGAAGACTTGACTTCGAGTCTCAATCGATTTTAGAAAACTCAAGTCTGAACTGCAATGATTAGAGCGGCTAGTGCAGCCAGATACCTCCCTTAGGATGCAGAACCAGCCCCCTCGCTCCCAAGTTCCCACCCTGAGCATGAAACAGGGAACTGTTTATAGAGCAGAGAACGATCTACAGAAACCTTATGCAAAGGGCGTGAAGCTGGTGGCAGATGGGATCAAGTGATCAAGAGGGAGCGAGAACACAAGCACGGGAAAGACCCTGTAGCTTGGTGTTGACACAGTCCCCTAGGATGTGGCAGAGCCAGGAGCCAGCCTCCCCCTTGAACTGGGGAATGCCATCTCCCCAGTGGGTACCCTAACCCCAGGGCTAAACGTTACCCAGGACAGCCACCTTGCTTGCTCTTTCCCATGCCCTGGCTGTTCTGTGCGAATGCACCCGAGGGGCCCGATCCAGTAGGCCTGCTCAGAGGGCACCTCCTCGATCAGGCCCTGCACTCGACTCCGGTGGCCGAATGTCCATCGTCCCATGGGGTGTGACCCGCTCTGGGGCTCAGGCGGGAGAGAGACACCCGGACAGCCACAAGGGGGCAGCAGCACACGGGCCTGGCGGCAGACACAGGTGCTGACGGAAACTTTACTGCAAAAACATAGGTGCTGAGAGAGTTTTGGCATCTCCAGGGCTGGGGGGGGGGTTTGCGAGGATAAACACATTCAACTCTTTAGGGTGCTCTGACACTACGGACCTGGGGGCTGTTTTTTTGCAGAGACAACTTATGGGGGGCATGAAGGATCATGTGCCACTCCCCCAGATTTGCCCTCACTCTGACCTCCACCCCACACTATGGGCAGGCACCGCTTTCTGACTGTATGTATGTGCACGTGCAGGGGACGGCAAAGCAGCTGTGCGGTACTGAGCAATTTCAGCCCCCCGCTGCGTGTTGGTCGAGGGGAGCTAAGGGAGCCCAGCACACTGCGGCAGCTGCTCAGGAGCTCCCAGAGTCACGCTCGGAGTCCTTCCAGCGCTGACAGGCTGCCAGGCAAACACAGCCACGGTGAAGGCTGCCGATGCCTCGGCTGTGGGAGAGCTGATGGCGACATTTGTCAAATGAACAAAACCTCGTTATTAGCCACCTGGTCACCGTGCCTTGCGCACCACAGCTGAGCACAGGGAATCACTCGCTCACTGCTCTGAAGGCGCTCCGGAGGTGTCCACAATGCTTTCCCGCAGATATCCCGTGGATATCAACGTTATCTGACGTGGGGAGTGCAATAGGCTGGTTTGCGGTTCAGTCTTGGGCCTGTCACATCTGACACTTAGGGGAAAACTTCATTCTTTCTTTATTTCCCAGCAACAAGGCTCCCTCTCCCATACATGCAAACGTTGCACAAAGTGACAGGAGGGTGTTGAGTGGTTATGGCATTCAGTGCATTTCTCTCTGGTGGCTACTTGTCCTGGGCCAGCACTGTGCCATACAATAGAGATCTGAGAGAATTTTTTCAGGAAATTGTTTTTTTCTGAACTGAAAAATACATTTTGGGGGGGTCTGAACCTATTTGCTGAATTTGGGTCAAATTCAACAAATCGTTTTGGTCAGGGAACATTTTTTGAAAAATGTTTCGACAGTTTCATTTCCACTGTTTGGTTGGGAACAGCATTCTTCTCCATTAGCGTCAACCCTATTCACACGTTCCAGATCGATGTGTAAGATCCCCTGCCCGCAGATCTCTTCACTATCCATCCTCTGCTGGGAGGCACTTTTGCTGTATCTGTTTAAAAGTGGTCGTTCCTCATTCCCAAGAGAAAAGCATATTTCAGTACGGGGGACATTATCCCTCAGTTTACTTTACAGCCCTGTCTAGAGTAGGATTTAAACTGTGATGTTAGCAGGTGTTGGCCTGGAGTCCCCAGTGGGCTTTGGCAGGTATTAAACACAGCCTGTCTCCAAAAGACACTGAAAACATGCTCACTAGCACACTTCGGTTCACACCGTCCCTTTAAATCCCAGCCTAGCTGAAGCCTGTAAGCAGTGAGACTTGTTGAGCACCATGGGACTAAATGATACTCTATAAATGCCAGTTGTCATAAACGTTTGCAGAGTTGCTGTAGCCGGATTGGTCCCAGGATATGAGAGAGACAGGGTGGGTGGGATAATACCTTTTACTGGGCCAGCACAAGCATTGGAGATTCCCAGAGCTCTCCCTCAGGACCTGAAGCCCTGCGAAGCTTGACAGTTTGTTCCTTCCACCAACAGAATTTGGTCTAATAAATGATATTACCTCACCCAGCTGGTCTCAGTTATGATACCAGCACAACAGCGCCATCCCCAAGCACCTGTTTCCTGCGGCTGGGACCTACGCAATGCCCCTGCATTCTGCTGTGGATTGCTCCAGCGCAGTGTTACGTGCCGTTGGGAAATGCCGCTGAGCTGCTATCATTTCCTAGAGGGTGCGTTGCCTAATGGTTTGAGCAGTGGACTGCTAGCCAGGACTAGGAAGCTGGACGATCAGCCCTAGGTGGTTGTAGGCTGGGGAAGGGCGGTTGAATATTCGCTGCAGACCCAACCCACCAGCCCTTGTGACTTATTTCTGTTCTCAAGGCTTTTCCCAAGAAAAGGAGCAAGACACTTTGGCTTTGCATTTTAAAGCTGCCTGGCTGCCACAGTGGGACCAGGGTGCCTGAATCCCCCCTGCCTCCGGAAAACCTCAGTCTTTACTGTTAAGTGAGCTGTTAAGTCAGGTCCCCCAGGTAAGGGTAGCTAAGAACAGCTGGCCAGCTGTTGGGCAAACCTCCAGGGAGAAGATGGCCTTGGATGATATGCCAGTGGCTTCTGCCTCGCCACCCCAGAGAGGAAAGATTCACAACACACCTGAATCCAGTTCTGCTTTGGAGCAGTTCCAGGGCTAAGCCCATGGGGTAATTGCTTTAATCTCATTTTCCTGATCACATACACTGTCTGACTCACAGAATCATAGAATATCAGGGTTGGATGGGACCTCAGGAGGTTCTAGTCCAACCCCCTGCTCAAAGCAGGACCAACTAAATCATCCCAGCCAGCACCTTGTCAAGCTGGGCCATAAAAACCTCTAAGGATGGAGATTCCACCACTTTCCTAGGTAACCCATTCCAGTGTTTCATCACCCTCCTAGTTTTTCCTAATATCCAACCTAGACGTCCCCCACTGCAACTTTAGATCACTGCTCCTTGTTCTGTCATCTGCCACCACTGAGAACAGCCAAGATCCATCCTCTTTGGAACCCCCTTCAGGTAGTTGAAGGCTGCTATCAAATCCCCCCTCACTCTTCTCTTCTGCAGACTAAATAACCCCAGTTCCCGCAGCCATCCTGATGTGCAGAAAAAATAGCAAATATGGCAGGCGGCCAGTTTGTCTTAATAGAAAAATCTTCGGTGAGCTTAAACACAAAAAGGAAGCATAAAAGGTGTGGAAACTTGGACAAGTGACAAGTATAAAAATATTGCTCGAGCATGCAGGGGTGTAGTCAGGAAGGCCAAAGCACAATTGGAGTTGCAGCTAACAAGGGATGTGAAGGGTAACAAGAAGGATTTCTACCTGTATGCTAGCAACAAGAAGAAGGGCAGGGAAAGTGTGGGACCCTTACTGAATGGGAGAGGCAGCCTAGTGACAGAGGATGTGGAAAAAGCTGAAGTACTCAATGCTTTTTTTGCCTCTGTCTTCACAGACAAGGTCAGCTCCCAGACTGCTGCACTGGGCAGCACAGTATGGGGAGGAAGTGAGTAGCCCTCAGTGGTGAAAGAACAGGTGAAGGACTATTTAGAAAGGCTGGACGTGCACAAGTCCAGGGGGCCGGATGCGCTGCATCCAAGGGTGCTGAGGGAATTGGCCGATGTGATTGCAGAGCCATTGGCCATTATCCTGAAAACTTTTAGTGATCGAGGGAGGTCCCGAACGATTGGAAAAAGGCACATATAGTGCCCATCTTTAAAAAAGGGAAGAAGGAGAATCTGGGGAACTACAGGCCAGTCCGTCTCACTTCAGACCCCAGAAAAATCCTGGAGCAGGTCCTCAAGGAATCTATTTTGAAGCACTTGGAGGAGGGGAAGTTGATCAGAAACAGTCATCATGAATTCACCAAGGGGAAGTCATGCTTGATCAACCTGATAGCCTTCTATGATTCTAACTGTAGGTATGAAAAACCTTACTGAATTATGAGAGAGACAAGGTGGGTGAGGTAATATCTTTTATTGGACCAACTTCCATTGGTGACAGAGACAAGGTTTCGAACTCCACAGAGCTCTCTTCTGGTCACTCTGCGTCTCCTTCCCCAGCAGAAGTTGGTCCAAGAAAAGAGATTCCCTCACACAACTTGTCACTCTAATATCCTGGGACCAACATGGTGACAACACAACTGCAAGCAGAAGTTCCAAGCAGTTTTTCTAATATTTTGCTCATCTGACAAACAGAACACTAGCAAGAGATCATTATTCCATCTCTCTTGCATCCAGCCCCGCAGGTAGTGTCAGAAAATGCTCTCGGATCTCACCCGAAGCTCCAGGCTTACCCTTCTCCTGGCCAGAAGGGCTGCAAACTGAAGTTTCTGAGGCTACACAGGGAATCACTGACACAATGTTAGGCCCTTATATCCATATTTAAGCATCTGAATCCCTGTTGTGGTGAGTATTGATTGAGATGCGTAAAACAGGAATTTGGGGGACCCAGTTTTGAAAATGCGGCCCACAAAAACCAACAATTTGTATACACGGAATCTAACAAGGTACTGTGAAAACAATTCTGTCTTGTTATCTTGTAAACACAAGCTAGTGGAACAGAACAATCCTGCAAATTCAAGTCATCTGAGCAAAATAAGCAAGAGGGATGCTAATTGGATTTGATCTTTCCCCAAAGCCTTTTTAGCATTGAATGGAACGATGCAGCCACCACATCTTCCAGAGTGAATATTTTTTAAACTCCTGGCTGATGCTAATATGATCAGTGCACGATACACAGGTTAATCAAGGAGTGGACTGAAGTCAGATTTGTCATTTCCATGAGCAATGGCTACCAGCAAAGGGGCTGGTGGGATGGACACTCAGCCATTCCCTGGGACTGCGACTGTTTGGAGAACTTTGAAATTCAGGAGGATTTTGAAACTTGGAATTACCAGGTGTGTGTGTGTGGTGGGGGGAGGGAGGGACTGGAAAAATGCAGAGGGCTAACCCGAAAAAGTCTGGCAGCAGGCAGAAGACAAATAACACAACTGCACAGCCTTGCCACTGCATCAAAAAGCACTGTGCTCTGCACTAGCTGACTCTGTAACTGTATAACGAGATTGATTTCACTGGAACACAGCTTGGGGGCCCTTTTAAAAGCAGGTGTCACTAGCCAAGGGATTGGGAAAGTCAGGTAAGAACATAATAATGGCCCTACTGGGACAGACCAATGGTCCATCTAACACAGTACCTGTCTCCTGGGCTTCATTCTTTCTGAAGCATCCCAGTGCCAGATGCTTCAGAGGGAAGGAACAGAACAGGGCCATTAGCAAGTGATCCATCCTCTGTCCTCTTGTCCCTGCTTCTGGCAGTCAGAGGTTTAGTTTAGGGACACTCAGAGCATGGGGTTGTCTCATATGACCATGTTGGCTCACAACCATTGCTGGACCGATCCACCATGAATGTATCTAATTCTTTTTTGTACCTGTTCAACTTTTGGTCTTAATAACATCCCCTGGCAACAAGTCCCACCCGTTGACTGTGCAGTGCGTGAAGAAGTACTTCCTTATGTTTGTTTTCAACCTGCTGCCTGTTCATTTAATTGGCTGAGCCCTGGTTCACGTGTTATGTGAAAGGATAAATTACACGTTCTTAAGCACTTTCTCCACCCCATTCATGATTTTATAGACCTCTATCATTCCCCTCCCCCCTGAATCATCTCTTTTCCAAACTGAACAGGTTTAGTCTTTTTCATCTCTCCTCATACAGAAGCCGTTCCATGCCATTAATCAGTTTTGTTGCCTTTTTCTGTACCTTTTCCAATTCCAATATATCCTTTTTGAGATGGAGTGACCAGACCTGCACGTAGTAGTCAAGGTGTGGGAGTACCAGGGATTTACAGAGTGGCTTTATGATATGTTCTGTCTTATTATCTCTTCCTTTTCTAATGAAAACTGGAGGGAAACTTGAGACTTTCTCCCTTGCAGAGATGGGGTCTCTGCTCACCAGGAAACACTGGTAGGCACAGAGGCTGACTTGTATTTTTCCCGGTGGGCCCCAAGGCCCCACCCATGCTCCTCCCTTTCCCCAAGGCCCCGCCCTTGCTCAACCCCCTCCCCTGAGGTCCCAAGTGCCTCCTGCCCGCCGAACAGCTGATTGGTGGCAAACCCCAGAGCTGGAACCAGTGTGGCTGGTGAATGCCGGGCACCATTTTTTTTCTGTGGGTGCTTCAGCCCCGGAGCACCCACCGAGTTGGTGCCTACGGCTGGTAGGACTTGAGGGTTGTCAATAATAAGAGGAGATGCCGAGCTGTCCATATTCAAAGCACTCTGTGCACACTGACTGAGGAATCTCTGCAACACCCCTGGGAGGGAGGAAGACCTTCAGTTTACCTGAGTGGGGAAGGAAGGAAAGCAGGAAGGCAAAGCTCCTTGTCCAAAGCTTCAGAAGGAGCTGCTCTGCATGCGGATCCATACTTTGGTGCGTCTGGCTCCCAGACCTGTGCTCAGACCTCTCGCCTTCACCCCTGGCCTTACCCGGGTCCAGAATGCAAATGCCAAGCCACGGGAGGAGAGCTCGGGTGCACCTGGTGCAAGGCCAAGGAAGCAAGTGCAAGGGATGAGGTTTTAACCTGTCACTCAGCCTCTTTGCGGTACGTCCCGGCAGGCGGAACAGCAAGGTCTCATTGTTGCTCCATTGCAGTGGCTGCGTTCCAAAGACGGAGCATTCTCTGGCACACCAGTGTTGTGGGGCTTATAGAAATGAGACTTTAATATCTAATGGAGGTTGACAAACCCGCTTCCTTGCACATTTACAACCATTAATATTTAATTAATTAATTAAATGCTTCTTCAATCCCCTTGATCTCTGCTATTAAGGATTAAGACAATCCGTTTGGAACTTGCAGGCGCAGAGAGACAAGGGAACAAATTGAATCGTCTCTTTAAATGCATGATGGGTTTTCCTTCTTGAAATACAATTAACCACGGAAGAACTGCTTAAAGACAAGGCAGAGCTGAGACCCCAGCCCCCCAACGGCAGCAAGGAAATCCAGTGTGGGGGGGGGACAGAAGTCACAGGGGCTGGAATTCAGAATACGGTATCAGGCTATGCTAGGCCTAGTCTACACTACGATTTTAGGTTGAATTTAGCAGCGTTACCTCAATTTAAGCCTGGACCTGTCCACACGGCGAAGCCTCTTTTTTCGACTTAAAGGGCTCTTTTAAATCGATTTCTTTACTCCACCTCCGATGAGGGGATTAGTACTGATATTGGCTTTGCCGGGTCGAATTTGGTGTCATGCGGATGCAATTCGACGGTATTGGCCTCCAGGAGCTCCCATCAGCTAAGGCAAATACGACCAAGCCTTTCCAGGTTAGAAACCAGCATCATCTTCTGCATGGTAGGTAAGTAAAGGTGTGTGCAGGCTGCATATGCATGTGTGACTGTATTTCTTACTTGCTCCCCAAGGGAATGTGTGTGTGTGTGTGAGTATGCAAGTGGGTATATGTGTGTGTATGAGTGCATGAGTGTGCACGTGTGGGAGTGAGTGTGTCCATGTGTGTGTGTGTGCACATGTGTGTGTGCACATGAGTGTGCATATGTGTGAGTGTATATGTGTGTGTGCACATGTGTGTAGGAGTGAGCGTGTGTGTCCATGTGTGAGTGTGCATATGTGTGGGAGTGTGTCCATGTGTGAGTGTGCACACATGTGAGTGTGCATATGTGAGTATGCATGTGTATGCATGTGTGAGTGTGAGCATGTGTGGGGGAGTGAGGGAGTGTCTACATCCATGAGTGTGCATGTGTGTGTGCACACATGCATGTGCGCGTGAGTGTGCAAGTGTAAG
This sequence comes from Gopherus evgoodei, assembly GCF_007399415.2. NCBI lineage: Eukaryota > Metazoa > Chordata > Testudines > Testudinidae > Gopherus > Gopherus evgoodei. The sequence goes on along the minus strand of NC_044344.1, from coordinate 11,497,569 downwards.
TGTGTACGTGTGTGCATGTGCATATATGTGAGTGTGAGTGTGCATGTGAGCATGGTTGATCCAGGCAGCCCCTACTAAATAGAAATGATATGACCAAACTTCTGATTGTGCTCATCTGAGGGGACTCTCAATGTCTTTTGGGTTAACCACCTGTCTGTACATTGCAAAGTCTAAGTTGGATGTATTTGCATTTGCTCCAAGTGAAATAATAGCCAGGAATCCATGTTCTTTTATGAGACATCAAGTAGCCCCATCTCTGCAGAATTTAAATCCCAGACAGCTTTAGCACTTGTAAAATACTTCCATGCTTCACACGCGCACAGCGGGCCATCCGTGTTGTCACCGTCCCCTAGTTAATGAAGCTGGAATTTCTCTATTTACTGTCTCCCTTCGCAGGCAGCGTCGTGTTCAGTGTAATACATCTGTTCCTCCCCATTTGCTCCCTTCATGAGAACGCCGAAGGCGGCGTCTTTGCTCAAGAGAATTAACCCCGTCCCTCCCGTCGTGGTGAGCCGTGCCGTCTCCCGGCACTCGGAGCGCCGCACAGGAAACACCCCCGTCGTCTCAGCAGCTTTAGTGACTGTACACCCGCTGATCCCACAGGTGGCCCCATGCACTGGGCCTGGGAGATTGCTAGAGGAGAAGCATGAGTCTTAGGGTGCGGGAATCCCAGGCCTCCAGCACTGAGCTGTCCTCCCTTGCCAGCGTCACCCCACTCACCACGCAGGTTGGGATATTAACAACTTGAGAAGAATAGTTGAATGCAGAGTCTTCCCGGCCAGGCTCTGTTTGTCCCAGGATCCCAATGGGTGGAATGTCAACTGGCCACACTTCTCCCCCAGACCTTCCACCCACATGGACTGAGTATTGACTGTGACGCTGGACTCCCCCCAGGCAAACAAGTAGGTGTCCCATTTGTCAGGAGCAGAAGGAAAGCCCACAGCGTTGCTGTCCTAGCCTTTGTGACCAGCAGTCCCAGTTCTTCGAAAGGGGTACGCACGCCCCCCAGGGGGCTAGGCACAGGAGGAAAATCCCCTGACACATAGGACAGGCCAGTTTCTTGTCAATGGAAATGCAATGGATTGTTTTGTGGCGTGCTGGGTTTTCCACCACTGCTTGCCACCCTCAGGGGAGCTGGTGTCAAGGTGACCCTATGGCTTGGTTGAAGTGTACTGAATTACAACGGCCCGTGTCCTGCCCATAACGGAAAGCGGGAGGCATGCTGGAGAACCGATGGGTGCTGATGCTTTGTCCCAAGTAGGGAGAAGAGGCTATGCAGGAGCTGGGCTCATAAGCAAGCGTCCATGTGCAGCCCACGTGCTACCACACACCAAATCATTTTGCACTAATTCACGCAGCCAGAACACCCTGTCCTGCTGGGGGAAACAAGACAATTCCAAAATGTCAGCATCTCCTCTGTTGGCGAGGGCTTTGGAGTAACCCCTTCCCACAGCTGCTAACGCAGGTTGCTTCATGCCCAAGCAGCCGGGCTCAGAGCTGCTCCTCAGACTTGCCCATGCTGCATGGTCGCTGCTGACTCTGCCACAGGTGCTATAACCCAGCCACCTGCAGGTAGCAAAGGGGAGGCCGACACTCTAAGCCTGGCCAGGAGGAAAGTCCTCCCCACTCCCAGCCCATGAGGGAAAGGCCAGCAGATCCTAGGCAGGTGGTTCAGGGGCACGGAGCAGGCATACAGCAGACAGGAACCCATCACCTAACCTGAGGGGACAGGAGCGAGGAAGCTGAAGGTACGTCTACACTGCAAAGAGAAACCTGCAACATCAAGACAGAGCCTGGATCAAGTGATTCGGGCTCGCAAGGCCTGGGCTGTGAAACCCGGCAGGGGGAGGGTCTTGGCACCCAAGTGGGAACCTCTGCGTTGCTATTTCTAGCCCCACAGCCGGAGGCCCAAGAGCCTGAGTCCTGGGTTTTTCCTGGCCCTGTAGATGTACCCTGAGGCTCTCGTGGAAGCCATTTCTCCCTAGCACAGATCAGAATCCATTCAGCAGCTGAACAGCTCCAGCAGGAATCACTCGAGCCAGCGGCAGCAGCTAACACTGGCACCATGTCGTGGAAAAGGCTGGCAAAGCACCGGTGCAGGTGAAACAAAGATTCCCAGCCATCTTTGCCGAGACGGGGGAGAAATGGTGATTTTAAAGAGCATGGGAGCTAGCCTGATTGCATTAAGTGCTGGATAAAGACCTGGTAGCACAGAGTGCAGGCAGAGAATCCCTGGCCAGCTGTTATCCCTCATCATCCCTGGGGGAATCCAGCAGTCACGGGGGACCTCACTTCATGGGCCAGATCCTCAGCGCAGCACCAGCCCAAGTGGTCAGTTGCATGGGGTACAGGGCATTGGCTCGAGCGGTCTGTGGGATGGGAGCTTGCATAGCTCCCAGCCTGCTCAGTGCCTTCCTGCCCCATCACTGGTGCAGCTGCTAAGGGGATTCAAGCCAGGGCTCCCTGTGCAACCCCACAGCACCCAGCATCCCTGCCTACCCAGAGGAACCATGCTGGCTCTGCTGCCAAGGTGCCAGAGCAGAAGGCTGGAGTTGCCACCCTGTGGGAAAAAGCAGCCAGTGTCCAGCCCAGGGAAGAGGGTGGAGTCATAAGGAGGGGAGGAAATTTAAGGCCTCAGTTCAGCAAAGCACTAAAGAATGTGCTCAAGTCCCATTAACTTAAGCACGTGCTCAAATGCTTTGCGGCATCAGGGCCTGATGCATTCTTCTGCTAAGCCTGCGGCCCTCTAGGAACAGCTGGGTGTGGATTTTTAGGGTGTTTAAGTTGAAATCACCAAACTGTACAAATTCCGCCCCTCTCCCCCAGCTGGGGGCACATGTGATCAAAGCGAAGAGTTAACCAAGTTGCCGGAGAGGCCCTGGAACGCAGAGAAAGGCCGAATCGATGCACAGAAAGTTTTCCTGGCATAACTTGATGAGGATTGTGGGGTATTTTGTTGTTGACATAGTTGTGCTAATAACTGTGGATGCTGCTATCCTTGGGAGAGGCACTTGGCATAACATGGGCATAAGGATCCTTCCTGACCGTGTACTGTAAATCCCTTTGGGATCTGCTGCTGAGCAGCACTGGGTAAAAGCCACAGATTATTAGTGGTATTGATTAGCACAGCCCTGTTTGTTTGGCTTTGCTGGGTTGGAACGAACTCTCCCGCTCTCGATGCTTTCATATGGGGGGGGGAGATAGGACTCTACGCTGGCCGGCATGTCACTTTCCTTGGGCCACTTTTAAGTCACAAGGGCACAAACACCTGCCCCCGCCCTTTGAGGAAAGGATTATGCCTTTGCATTGGGGGGGGGCTGGTTTGCTTTCAGCTGTGAGCAGTGGCTGACATGCCACTAAATGCCCAGGCACAATAAGGAATAAGATTGAAGGAATGGACTTGTCCTTGCCAGACAGGATTGGGGCCGACAGGGACTGGACACTTCAGAGGAAGGTGCAAGATGCCCCCCCCAGTGGACAATTATGGAATAACCTGCCCATTGGCAAAATCCCTTCCTAAATCGGGCCAATGAATGAAGCCTCCCTTTGATGTTTTCATTAATCCCACCTAGCAGCTGCGAGGGTTCTTGTAACCCAAATCAGGGCCTAATTCTTTTTGAATCCTACCAGCCTCTTGGCCTCTCTAATCCCTTAATCCCAAACTTTTATCTAGCGCTGTTCTGCAGTAGCTCTCAAAGCGCATTAGTAAAAAGGGCACCAGCATTATCCCCATTATACAGAGGGGGAAACTGAGGCACAGAGACATGTCCAAGGTCAACCAGGAGGTCAGTGGGAGCTGAGACTAGAACCCAGGTCTCCTTGCCTCATCCAGGGCTCTCCCCACTAGGCCTCATGTGTTGTGTGAAAAAAAGCACCATGTTTTCATCAGTCACAAACGTGCTGCTTTTCAATCTTACCAAGCCACCGCTTGACCCTGTTTTATGCCAAAGGGCATCCCCCAACCGCTAATGTCCAAACCACTATGACATTTCCCCACTGGCCTCCTCCGTCAATCAAATCTTTTCAATCACTCCTCATGCGAAGTCTTGTCCGCGCCTTGAATCATTTTCACTGTGCGTTTCCAAGCTGCCTTCCCCCCTGCTGTGGTATATCTATTGCAGAGAGGGAGTGACTAGAACTGAATGCGACTGAAGGTGAGATCACGCCATCACCTTGTATAATGCCACTGTCATCATCTGCTTCCTATTTCCCCGCCCGTCCCTTCTGCAGCCTCAGCTTTTGTTTGCTTTTCTGACCACTGCTGCACTCAGAGCAGAGGTCTTCACAGGAGCTGGCCGCCATCGCATGCAGGGCTGGTTCTTGCACGGTGAGAGCCAATTCAGAACCAAGCAACACATACCCAGAGTTCTGGGTTTGTGTTATTGAGGGAAGCAGAGGGAAAAAAAAAATCAAAGCGCCAGTAACTTTCTGGGGTGAGCTAGAATATTGCAGGGGGGAGGTGTCCTCTTTCCTAATAGGACTGGAACGCTGCTGTTTGGCAAACGCTTGGAAAAACGCAAAGGGCTGTTTAATCACCATTTCCAAATGGGCCTGCCTACCTCTAGGCAGCCGTGTGTCTGGCTTAAGCACCGTTGTCACCAGACCTTGAGTGCCATTTTCCTGCTCGTCTCCGAGTATTTACAATTCTCGTTACTGCCGTTCTTGGTATCCGATGTTCTCTGCCCCATGCAAACATTGCACGCGGATGAGTCTCCGAGGCGCATTAAACGGATTGCGCCATCTTCCAACCTGTTGCTTTAATTGAAACCTCTTAAATTGTTATTGCCGACTTGGCAGAAATGGCCGGTTTAGTGCGCACTTCATCTTCTCTAACGTGCTGCGTTTGTGGCATAATAAGGAGCAATAGAGCTGGGTAAGTAACATTATCTGAGCCCATCAATTCGTGTGGAGGGGCTGAAGCAATGCCATGGGTGGTGCCCCACTTTGGGGGGACGTCTGCTGTCACATTCAGACCGAAAATCTCATACACAAGTGAGTCCAAGAACATGCAAGTGCAGCCCTGGCCTGGCGTTCTAGAGGGCGAGGGAAGGGGGGAATTTAGTTGGAGATTGGTCCTGCTTTGAGCAGGGGGTGGGACTAGATGACCTCCTGAGGTCCCTTCCTACCCTGATATTCCATGATTCTATGAAAATGCTTTTTATTGTGATTAATGGAACCCCTTGCGGTGGGGGATGATTCCGTTTCAAATCCTCAGTGCCCAGCCTCTGCCGAAGAGTCGGCGAATGCCGCAAAGTTCAGGGAGGTGTGTGTCTGGGGAGGCAAAGGCAGCCTCAGATCAGCTGGTGCCTGCTAACGTGTGCATCTGCCCACACCTGCACCCTGCCCGGGAGCTGGTACTGCTCACAGCTGGGTGCACGTGCCCTCTCACTTGGAGCTGTGACGTGCAGGGGAAGGGGAGCAGAAGCGTATTCCCACCCCAGCATCGGTGCTGCATGTCAGAGTGCCCAGGTTCATCCCTGGGGTGTGCGGGGGACATAGCCTTTCCCAGCGGGCACCGGACATGGGTAAGAGCTATTGCCCACCAGTGTGTGTGTGTGTGTGAACCCTCCGGGCCCAGAGCTGCAGAGCCCAGCCTCTGACAGCAGCGTGCTCAGAATCAGGAGGGGGTGCTCTCAGCCCTGGAGCACCCAATTCTCAGTGAAGGGCACATGCCCTCAGACGTGCAGCTGCCATGCCCATCACTGGGGGAAGTGAGGGAACGCATATGCACAGCCCCCGAGCCACCTCCTATCGGGGTGCTCCTAAGCCCCCACAGTGGGGAGTGATGCCGACTGTAAAGGGGGCGCACATATTGCCAGCCCCCGTTGCTCACCGCTGGGGTCTCCTGTTCACAGCCCTGCAGCACCTCTGCTTTCCGACAGTCACTCGCGGCAGACACACCCGGCAGCTTCTTGCTCTGATCTCTAGTCTAATACAGACGGGGCCTGGTCTCCTTGTCCCATGGCACGTGGCAGCTCCTGGCCAGCGCCTCTCTAGCCCCCTTGTCCCACGGCATGTGGCAGCTCCTGGCCAGCACCTTTCTAGCCTCCTTGTCCCACAGCACATGGCAGCTCTTGGCCTGCGCCTCTCCAGCCTCCTTGTCCCACGGCATGTGGCAGCTCCTGGCCAGCGCCTCTCTAGCCCCCTTGTCCCACGGTACGTGGCAGCTCCTGGCCAGCACCTCTCTAGCCCCCTTGTCCCATGGCACGTGGCAGCTCCTGGCCAGCGCCTCTCTAGCCCCCTTGTCCCACGGTACGTGGCAGCTCCTGGCCAGCACCTCTCTAGTCCCCTTGTCCCATGGCACGTGGCAGTTCCTGGCTAGCACCTCTCTAGCCCACCAGAAGAAGAAAAAACATCCCTGCGCCAGGCATGAGTACAGGGGGGTGCTTCATTCCCCAGCTGGGCTCAGAGCAAATGCAGCTGCTTAATGGAAGGCAAAGTTCTGGGCAGCTGTCCTGCCTTCCAGCCCTCCCCACCCCCGCAGCTGTCTCTGCCCTGGGCACCGTTCGTGCAAATAGCCACTTTGAAGGGTCATGCTCCGACCATTCATCGGAAAAGGGACAGACGCTATTTATTAGACTTGGTAATTGCCATAGCAACCTTTCTTTGCCATGACACGGAGCCCCCTCTGTGTGCAGCATCTTGTTCGAGCGAAGCTCGGCTCAGCTCTGCTGCAATAAAGCCGGACGCTTCCAAGCTTTTCGTTAGTCACCGTTAGCTCACACCCGTCCCACGGAACGCCAGTCCTGGGCGCTGAGGCTGCATCGGGTGGCCGGATGGGAAGCGTTCGACAGGCCAGCTGAGGGTTTCGCTGAGGGTTGCCACATGGTTTCTGCACCAAAGCCGGCTCTGTGTTTAGAGATCGGGATAGATATAGAAAAGGCAGCTGGAAGCAGACCCCAGATCTCTGCAGAGAGTCAGCCTGAACCTGGATACCCCAGGCCTGGCTTGGGATCCGGCACATGCCACCTCAGCACTCGGACAGCTCCTGCCCTGAGGGCGCAATCACTGGAGTAGCTATTTCTGCTCTGCCTCCTGCTGGAGCAGGTCAGGAAACTGGCAATATTAGGCTCTACTGCTGTACCCCAGTCCAGCCACCTGGAGAAAACAGCTGGGTCACAACAACTTTGGCTGTAAATGTCAATGTCCCATTCACCTCCGTGTCCCATTGCTGTGGGAACGTGGCACCAGCCGCTAGTTGGCACCCAGTGGGTTCCAGATGGCCACTGGGTGTGGATGTGTGTGGGGGGAAAAAGGGTATGCAGCCATAGGGAAAGGTACTATGGGGGTTCCAGGCTGTGGGGGGGGGGGAGATGAAATGGATTTGGTTCCCTGGCTCTTAGTGGAGTGGTAGATGGGCAGAGAGTGTTTCTATGGTGATGATGGACAAGAGGTCCCATGAATGGCTGGGTGAACGGTATGCAGAGGATGTGTGATCACTCCTGGCAATACAGAGGAAGCCCAGTGTGTGTAGCAGGCAAGGATGGGCAGTTATATATGGTTATCAGCAAACCTTCACTATGAATTTTTTACTTGCGACCTCATTTTTGACTAACTACATTTAATGAAGTTCTTAACCAAGTGGGGCTGTCTTAGCACTCGGCACTCTCTCTCACTGTGGATCTAGCTTATTCTATCAGCACTGATCTCCGCAGGGTTGGGTTTTTCCAGGCCCTGCATCTTGGTCGTCAGCACTCTCTGAACCCCCTCTAGCTCTGCAATATCCTTTTTGAGATGGGGTGGCCAGTGCTGCATTCAGTGTTCTAGGTTTGGGGCAGGATTTTCTAGAACATCTCAGAAGCCTTGACAGAAGCACCTTTTGACTCACCTCTCTGAGATGCCTCGTCCATCTGAACTTCGGGAGGAAATCTCTTTGGCCTAGAGATTTCAGGCAGAAAGACGCTCACTTAGGCCAGTTCTTTACTACAGAAGGTTTGCTGGTATAGCAATACTAACCCCAGCAGAAACGAGACCAAAATATCACAACTCACAGAAGACCAGACTATTACATGTCACAGGCAGAGAACAATGGGTGCACTAGTGCCCAAGGCCCCTGCAATGGATGGCCATTGATGGAAGAAGATATGTCCTGATAACCCTGGCAAGTGACCCGTACCCACACACTGCAGAGGAAGATGAAACCCCCCACTGAAGCCCTGCCAATCTGCTCTGGGGGGAAATTCCTTCCTGACCCCACATGAGGTGATCAGTTAGACCCTGAGCATGTGAGCAAGAACCAGCCAGCCAGCCTGAGTATAGCTTAGACTGGTCCAAGGTGTGAAATATGCTACATCAGCAAAAGCATTTGCATGCTGGCATAACTGTGTCTACACTAGGGCTTTGCCCGGTACAGAAATATCGCAAAGAACTCCCACCCCTAGTCGACATTACTGTCCTGGGAAACATTTCCAGAGTGTGGCAGGCCTCAGGTCATGTCTACACTACAGCCTGAGCCCTGGTCTCCACCACAGAATTAATTCGGTACAACTATGTCGCTCAGGAGTGTGACAAATCTACCCCCCAGAGCGGCGCAGTTCTTGTGAGCCAACCCCCCGTCCCATTGATACAGATACAGTTTCTTGGGGAACTGGATTAACGCCAATGGTAGAAGCTCCCCATCGGTATAGGAGCATCTCCACTGAGGCACTGATGCAGCGTTTTGAATGCAGACCTGCCCTGAGTGAAGGTTGGCGGAGGCTTTCCGTGCAAACCTGGCGAGCGCTTTAACCATGGAGTTGCTCCCACAGCCTCTGCTCAAACGAGCCGTTAATGAGTCATGGCACCCCCAAATGGGTGAGTAAAGCGGGGAGGCAAAGGCAATCTGAGAAGCAGCCGCATGAGAAAAGTGCTGGCGAGGAAGGCTCCTGCCCCCCGCGAGTTTAAACCATTCCAGGAGCGCCTCGTTCTAAAACGGGCAGCGAGGAGCTAGACTTTACAATGTAGTCTGACGGCAGTCAGAGGGCTCACATAGGAAAGACTTGATGGCTTCGTTTTCAGAGGCACCTCCTGCTCCTATTGATTTCAGCCGGCGCTCAGCACATCTGGAAGCCAGGCTGTGGCTAATTTCTCTCATTTCCAGGAAAGGAGGCTGGCTTTGAACAGAGACTCCAGGGGCAGCAGGAAGAAGAAAGGGAAGATTTATTTGGGGCTAATCAAAGCTGTCGTAGGAGATGTAATAGCCGCTCACTGCAAAAGGGCAGGACTGGAGTAGATGTAAGAGGAACACCTCCGAAGGGTGGGAGTGAGTCGATAATGGAGCTGTCAGCTGGAGAGGTGGCCGAGTCACTGTCAGTGGGCTCACCTGGAGAGATTAATGAGCAGTGCAGGAGGAGCTGAACCTGCCCCCGGGGCAGAGGGGCTGTCACCAGCCTGTGCTGCCATGGATGAACACGGCAGCTATTTTTAAAGTGGCGTTTAACAAGCTCATTTGCCATCCTGCCCCTGGAGAGTTTATTAAAGGTAGGTCTGCACACCAGCAGCCAGGCTCCGGGATGGGTCAACCAACTCGGGGGCCTGAGGCTCGCGTCGCAAGGCTACAAATAGCTGTGTGGACATTCAGGCTCGGGCTGGAGCCCACGTTCCGGGACTCTTCCCCCTTACCAGGTGCTAGAGCCAAATGGGAACATCTACGCTGCTACTTTTAGCCCCATCGGGCGAGCCTGAGGCAGGCGACTCAGCTCTGAGACTCGCTGCCGTGGGGTTGGGTTTGTTCCCCTGCAGTGTAGACATGGCTTTTGCAGGTCTTTGCAGCCAGACGGCCACAGTTTTACCTCCACCTTGCCCAGAAGTGCGGAACCAAAAAGCAACAGATGCCGCTGGAAGCCCCACTCAGCTGTTTTACAGTCATTATCCAGCCATCGCCAGGAGGAGCGAACTCTGTATGAAACCTCAGCAGAGCAGAGATGCTTCACACACAGGCCTGGGAGCCGTAGGATGTATTCCAGTCTCAACACTGTGCCTTAGCATTGATTCTTCTGCCTCTGTAACAGGACGGGCCCTGCGAGCTCTGCAGAACCATGATGCCTAAACACAGTACACCCTGTGCGCCACTTGAAGGCTCACCCGCTCCTTAAAGAGATACTACCCAATTTCCATATGTCACACTCAGTTCTCCCCAGCTGTGAAATGGCACATGCTCCCCCAGCCTCCCAGAGGGTCGGTGGCAGCGCTTTGCAGTCGTAAGAGCTGAGCATCAGGATAAAAGAGTCATGCCCAGAACTACTGCCAGCTGGGAAAAGACAGGACTCATTTGGGGACACGTATCTGTCTGACGATGCTTTGATCATTTGATTTAACAGAGAGAGGGGAGGAGGGCTGCTGCGGGGCAGCTGGACTCTTAGTGGGCCTGCTAAATGGAAAGGCTTGTATCCTGCTCTTTGAATTGATTGATTGAGCTAAGGCAGCCAAGTCCCATGGGGATAGGTGCAGGTTTCCATAGCCTTATAAGGATACATTAAAAAGTGACTGACATTCTCCATACATGGAAGACATTTTGGAAACAATTACCCTACTATGTATTCTCTGGATCACAGTTGTGTGTAGAGGATCTAATGGAGATCAATGCCCCCTTCTACTAAGTACATACAGAGAAAGCCCCTGCCCCAAAGGGCTTGCTGTCTGAATAGACAAGACAGACAGAGGAAATGCCATTAACCCCATTTTACAGGTACAGAGAGAAGTGACTCAGCCAAGCTTATGGAGGGAGACAGTAGCAGAGCCCAGCACTGAACCCAGATCTTCTGAGCCTTGACCAACCCCTGAGCCATAGGACCAACCCCCCACCCCTACACCCAAAGCACTGGTTTTAAAGATATATAAACACCCATCCTAATGATGCAGGGGGAGGGTAACTCAAGACAGCAGCTACTCCAATCAGTTTTATTATCTCTAATTGTTTGGTGCTAAGTGTGCAAAAGTTCTCATAGCGCGCACTCCATATCCTTCCTGTGCCAAGGGAAGCTAGATGACCGTCGCATTGTCTGCCAACTTCGTTTAATTTGTTCTTAATAGCGGTATCAACCAATGGAGCTTCGCAGAGATTGAGCCCTCCTGGGACATGTTTTAGGTGTGACTCTGGTTGCTCAGAAGAGACGCCTGTCTCAGCTGCCCCACTTCTCCCATTCGAGGAGAATTTCTATAGTTTTGAAGAGGAGACGTGGGCTGGCTGAGGGGATGAGCTCAGGGAGGGGGGCGGGTTGTATATTGGAAAGGCAGGTAATGTGCAAAAACCTGACCTGAGGATGGCATGAGAAGAGGAGAGAACGGTGCTGGCAGGGGAATGAACACGCTGCTGCTCGGCTTCTCGGGCCCGACTCTTCACCTGGTGATTGAAAGTTACTCTGCAGAGATGACATTAAGAGGGCCCGTGGGGGGATGAGCTTCATCGCCTGCAGCTTAATTCCACGTGGATTGTAGGCCACCACTTCCCTAGCTGGATAATATTGACTTCTCACGCCAGAGGTGGACTGAGGTATCAGCCCAAGGTGAAGAATCTTTTCAGAGGCCCTGTGCACGTCCTGTTGCTCCCAGGAGCCGTATAATGAGTCCAGTCTGCCTGTGCTTTTCACGCCACTGCTGAGCAGGGAGGGCCTCTGCTCTCTGCAGCTGGCCAGTTTGAAATGCTGTAACCGTCATGGAAACAGAAGTCTGCACACTCCCTGCGGGAGAAAGGACTCCCACCTCCCCATGATGTATTGTCATCTCGGGTCCCGGAGAGGGACTTTGCCGGCGGCACACGCTCAATCCCCACTCCCCAAAGCCCACCCACGGCCAAAGGGAGAGCCTCCTCTTGACAGGGGAATGGCTTCTTGCCGTGGAGAGTCAGAGCGGTAAAGGCGAGCAGGGACCTCCAGCCACCACCCCAACCAGCCCCGGTGCACTAAACCCAACACTTGAAACGAGACCAAACCATCACAGCCCTCAGGAAACTGGGCTATTATGTGCCACTGGCAGAGAATAGGAGGGGCCGAGGTGCACCAGAGACCCCTGAAGTGACAGGGAAATAATTAGGTGAGATAGACCCAGATGACCCCCAAGGTACAGCCAATCTAACCTGGGGGAAAATTCCCTACCCCACTAAGACCCTGAGCAAGAAGCAGCCAGCCAAGCACCCAAGAGGGCTCAGGCCTACCTCAGAGCCCTGGCCCTCCCCGTCCAATGTCCCATCTCCAGCTGTGGCCATCTCTGATGCTTCAGAGGAAGGATATTAAAAAAACAAACAAACAACCCTCCCACTGGGGGAAATATCCCCTTCTAACCTCTGCATCTGGTCGGCTGAGACCCTGAAGCATGAGCTTTCAGGAACACAAGACTGAGGCTGGAAGTGAGCCTCAGGATAAAACGGAGACCTTAGGAGTGGTTATTAATGGATCTTTGCGCTGGCCGCAGAACCATTGTCCACACTGAGCAGGGGAGCAAGGCAGGGCCCTGTGATGTCCGGGTGTCTGAGGGGGAAGTTAAGGAGGGCAAACAGGCAAAGCATTCATTCTGTGGTTTAACGCGGCTGTCCCCACAATGGGTCTGCCAAGATGCCAGATGACTGGGGCCCTGCCTCTGGGAAACGCTGCTTTGCCTGAGATACTGCAGGCCGTTCTCCAACGTCTGGTGAGAAGCAGAAGCTACCTGCCCGGGAGCACCCAGGCAACAGCATGGGCCACAAGATGATCCTTTCCCTGACTGGCTGCAGAGTAACTTGCTGCAAGGCAGTAAAACAAAACCCGATGTCTATGAGGACGTGTTACAGTCGTCTGTGTCCAGCCCACAGGGGACTCAAATGCTGCATCTTGTCCAGGGTGAAACATGCCAATCTCCCTATGCAGACACTTCCTCAGCCTAATGCTTCTCACCGTCCAGAAGCTTTCCCGTTGTTCAGCCTTATTTTTGTCCTATGACACCTAGTTACCTTACCAACAGCGCTGGTGATTTATCAGCTCATCGCTGGATAAGCTTTCGGTCAAACATGCTAGGACTGAATCGGATTCCTTTACATAAAACCTCCTGACAGCTCGAGTGACCAATCCTCTGAATTACAGCTGCCAGGAACTGCTAGCTCGCCATCTCTCTGCTTACACAGAAACACAGTTTCTCTTCAGATCCCTGCTGCACATGGTAATCAGTTCCCCTATGCGGGTCAGATTTTGCCTGTCACGGTGTAAACTACAGAATAAGACTTCTCATACTGATGCAAAAGATGGGACGACCCCACCAGCTACAGGGAATCTCCCAGGGTTGATCTCCAGTGGTAGCTCTTATCATTTCCCTGATAACACAGCAGAAAAACATCTACCCAGCTCAGCAAAGGTGGTTAATCTGTGATTTGGGGGTTGTTTTCTTGAGTACATCTGGAGTGATGTTCATTTTCTTTCCAAGGCACAATAATCTTTTGCAGGGAGTAGCTGCCACTTTCCACAAAGCTCTAGATTTTATCATCCTTCCTAAACATTTTGGTTCACTTTCTCTGCCATCGTGGGACTCTTCCGGCTACAGATACACATTATAGCCAAGCATCACTACAGATTCAAGAAGTAGCTAGCCAGGAGACTAGAACCCTGAGGAATTGCACTCAATGGGGGAGTATGAAAAGCCAGTTCCTTTACAATTCGAGATGCTCAGATCAAGGCTCTGTCTAGTGTCTTTGGCACTGGTCAATTCTTGATTCAGAAAACAGCCATGCCCATCCAGCACACACCACAAAGTACTTAACTGGCTGTGCCGTGTTGCACACAGAATGGAGGAGACATCCAGAAGACGGCAGCTCCAAATACATATCCACTTCCCACCGGCCTCTCCCAGGGACCAGAGGATTTCCTGCCAAGGTTCCCTCTGGGAGCCAGTTCTCTTTCTAACTGAGTGCCACCTCAGGCACCCACCTGGCTGGCCTATGCCAAGCTGCCCCCTGCACGCTCCCAACTAGAGAGGCAGAGATCTAGCAATCCCCTCTGCCATGAGTTCAAGTAATCCCAGGGGCCTGCTGGCCAAAGCCTCAAGGGAAAGCTCTGGGGTGTGTGTGAGTGACCATTTGCAACCAGGATTCAAACCGGTTGGGGATTGGTCCTGCTTTGAGCAGGGGGTTGGACTAGATACCTCCTGAGATCCCTTCCAACCCTGATCTTCTATGATTCTATGAAACCAACTCTTCCCAGCATCGTACCTGGCTCCACTCAACTCTGCTTCAATGTAACACGAGTGGCCTCCGACAAATGTCCTGGCTATTCCTAGGTTGCACATCAGGCCATTCAGAAATCTCAGCAAAAGCTCAGGCCTTCCAAACTAAATGAAAAACATCATCCGCTATTAGCAGTACGGGGCCTACGCCACACAGTTCTAATTCAGTCACACTAGCCAATTCAGTCCAGGCTCACCTTTCTCCTTTCACGCTCTAAGGGGAATCGCTTCCTCAAGTGTTCTGTGTAGTCCTGTTTATTTTAATAAAACAGGACACTCCGGAAGGGGGAACTAAAGCAAAGGAGAAAGGTTTGCAGCTGTGTCTCTGAAGAACCTTTACGAGCAAGGGAAGGCAGGGAAAGCAGCAGAATAGGAACAAGTGAACGATAGTGACAGCAGCTCCCCGCCCATGGTGAGGTATTTGCCTTGAACGTATCAAAGCAGTAGCTCACAACCTTTTTCATACCAGGCTCCCCTTTGGTCCCCTCCCTCCCACCCAGCTCAGGTCTAGCTGAGACCCCTCTCCTCTTTAGTAACCTAGAAGAGGCGGGTTGATCGCCACTGTGATGTTGCACTCAGTATGATTTTATGAAAATATGCTAATGGAACTGGAATTCGCTTCATGCAAAAGGTCTCTTGGAAGGCATCATTACAAAGCTTATAATCTACTGAGTGTGGTCATCCTGTTTGTATAAATGTACCACTCTTGTATCTGAAACTAGGAATATGAAATATAACTCTTGAGGACCTACTGTAACTATGCAAAGTGTGGGCCATTAATGGTGGTTTGGAATCTTGATGGCGCCCACCAACCAGGACAATTGACTGTGGATGGCTCTGTTGGCAGGCAGGCCGTCCTGTGAGTCAGGCTGGGAGGAATGAAGGCTTGGGGTCTTACAGTGACATGTGATCATGTCACCTGAACTGGAATCCATCTTTAACCTGGTGCTTTTCCAGTGAGGAGAGGTGGGAACCCAGAGGGACAAAGGATTCCCGCCTTATGCAAAAAATATATACGTGAGTGGAACAGAACAAAGGGGGTGGCCATCATGAGGAATCCCCTAGCTACCACTTGAGCTGGAACAAGGACTGTACCAGGACTGGACTGTGCCCAGACTAGGAACGCGTCCAGTCTGAGAAAAAGACTTATTGAAACATCTCTCAGGGTGAGATTTTATCTGTACTCAGTTGTATTACTGTATTAGTTTTAGATTTATGTGTTTTATTTTATTTTATTTGGTAATTCACTTTGTTCTGTCTGTTACTACTTGGAACCACTTAAATCCTACTTTCTGTATTTAATAAAATCACTTTTTACTTATTAATTAACTCAGAGTATGTATTAATACCTGGGGGAGGCGGGCAAACAGCTGTGTATATCTCTCTATCAGTGTTATAGAAGGTGAACAATTCATGAGTTTACCCTGTGTAAGCTTTATACAGAGTAAAATGGATTTATTTGGGTTTAGACCCGACTGGGAGTTGGGCATCCGAGTGTTAAAGACAAGAACATTTCTGTTAGCTGCTTTCAGGTAAATCTGCAGCTTTGGGGCAAATAATTCAGACCCTGGGTCTCTGTTAGAGCAGATGGGCGTGTCTGGCTTAGCAAGAAAGGGTGCTGGGGTCCCGAGTTTGGCAGGGAAAGCAGGGGCAGAGTTAGTTTGGGCACAACAGGTGGCAGCTCCCAAGAGGGGTTCTGTGATTTAACCCGTCACAGCCACCCCCTTACACCTTGTCTTGATCCCCTCGAGTTATGGCCCTCCTGCTCGAGAACCTGTGCTCTGGAGCCCAACTCTCTGTGTGTGCAGGAATGAGAACATTCTTTGTTTTTCCGGTAGGCATTAGGCCACAGATGCATTTCCTAATGTGCATGAAGCAGCCATGTTAATGGGAGACAAATATTTCCAATTACCACTTGCTCCTGTAACACGTGTCGCATTTAAGAAGGAGGTTTTGCCAAACTGCTTCGCTGTCAGGCGGGTGCAGAGTATAATACAATACCAACGCTGCGTTTCATTGCCTGTTTTAGAACTAATACGTGAGTTTGCTACAGAGTGCCATGTAAAAGGCTGCAAAGGTATATATTAATCACTGCTCTAGCAAGTCATTGCTTGCACTTAAGCTATTAGTGGATTTTACGGTACTAATGTGATCTTGCTAAGGGGGCCGGTGGCTTTGCTGGAGCCGCAGATGTTCACTAAACAAAAACCCTCCTTTCATCTGCTGCCAAAACAGCAAGAGGCTTTCTTTACAAGCAAGCAAACAATCACAGAGGAGTAAAATATTGGGCCAGCAAATGATCAATGGTGTGCTAGATCTCAAACAAAGGTGGAGTAATGGCTGGAACATTGGAATAGGAATCAGGAGACCCTTGCTCTGGTCCTGATTTTTTTTTGTTACCTTGGGTAAATCAGCTTCTCGCTCTGTGCCTCAGTTTCCCCAATCTATAAAATGGACATAATGGTGCTGCTCCCCAGCACCATGTCATGTTGAGAGCTGTAATGGTCACCTCGAAAACAGGTTGCTCTGCTCCCTATCCTGATTTTTGGGCATCCCATGTTAGGGAAAATTCAGACAACTCAAAGAGTCCAGAGGAGAGCAACAAATCGGATCAGAAGTTTAGAAGAGGAAAGGTTGAAATAACTGGCCATGTTTAGTCTAGAGAAGAGACAACCGAGGGAGGACCTGGATAACAGTCTTCCAATATGTTAAGGGCTGTTCTAAATAGGCTGGTGGTCAATTGTTCTTCGTGTGCCATGAGGCTAGGACAGGATGGGCTTAACCTGCAGCAAGGGAGATTTAGGTTAGTTATCAGGAAAAACCTCTTAACTAAAGGATACATACGCACTGTGACTGGATACCCAGGGAGGCTGTGGAATCCCCGTCATTGGAGGTTTTTAAGAATAGGCTGGACAAACACCTGTCAGAGATAGTCTAGGTCAGGGGTTGGCAACCTTTCAGAAGTGCTGTGCCGAGTCTTCATTTATTCACTCTAATTTAAGAGTTCGTGTGCCAGTCATACATTTTAACATTTTTAGAAGGTCTCTTTCAATAAGTCTATAATATATAATTAAACTATTGTTGTATGTAAAGTAAATAAGGGTTTAAAAATGTTTAAGAAGCTTCATTTACAATTAAATTAAAATGCAGAGTCCCCCAGACCGGTGCTCAGGTCCAGGGCACTGTGAGTGCCACTGAAAATCAGCTCACATGCCGCCTTCGGCACACGGGCCATAAGTTGCCTACCCCTGGTCTTGGTTTACTAGGTTCTGCTTCAGTGCAGGGGGCTGGACTGGTTGACCTCGTGAGGTCCCTTCCAGCCTCACATTTCTATGATGCTTCCCAACATCTCAGGCCTGCTTGTGGGGCTCACACTTATTCGAGTTTGGTAAGTGATTTGTGAGACACAGCTCATTAGAGATAAATGACTGCAGGGCCCTCCAGAAAAGCAGATTGCTACTTTTAACGATGTGAGGTGTGCGCCTCGGTACGTCCCCGCTGCTCCCAGACTCTCAGCTGGCATTTCAGAGACTCTGCTAAAGTTGACCAAAATATGCGCTAATCTCCTTTTCAACTTTAATGAGTTAGCTGCACAAATGCAAATGCTAGACTGGAGCTACCATTGATCTGAGGCACAATAATCACTGCCAAAGATTCTGCAGCTAATCAGTTTGGCTTCTATTCCTTCAGCAATTTCTTTATCACGCACTCTTTGCTATTGAAGGTACACATCAGATGCAACAGCGTCCATGGGGGAGGGGGCAGGCAGCAGAAAGAGGTGTGGGGGGGCGGGAAGGGACTGTTCATTTATTGCAGATGCAGAGGCTTGTGTTAAAGTGACACTGTCGGGAATTGAAAACCGCCCTCATCTGTACTAACACCAGCTCTTTGGATTAGTAAAACTGGAATAATAAAAAAACCCAAAATCTCATTCACCTGATGTCGCTATTTAGGCCAGTCCATCGTAGCTCTAAACCCACATTACCAAAGTAAGCACCTCACTCTTGAACATGGTTGCCAGGGTATCACTCTAACCACTGGGCAGTCCTTCTCCTCTTGTTCTGCTGGGTTGCTCTGTGCATTTCACACTCGGGAGGCCAATGAAAACAACTAGTCAGTTTCCTTTCTGCACTGTAGGTCTCTCTGGGGCCGGTATGCACCAGCAGAGTGTTGCAGTGAGCATCTGGTCAATTTGACTGCACCTTTCCGTTGGAAACTCCTTTGGGAAAACATCGTTGTTAGGCCTTGATTTCTGGCTTTGGAAATGGACAAAGCAAATCCACAGAAAACGAGAGGGAGGCTGGTCCAGTGGTTAGGGTGCTGGTCGGCCATGCCCTGCTAATGAGGGCCGAGAACTAAGACCGACAGCATAAATAGAAAATCAGATCAAGACGAGGGTTTTTTTTTAAATCGCTCCAGTTTTACTGGTCCAAAGCACTGGTATTAATTCAGTTGAGCGAGGTTTTCAATTCCCGACAGTTTCATTTTAGCCCAAGCCTCTGCACACTGTGGGTGTGTACAACCCCCCTACATACACACACCCTGTTTCTACTGCCTGTTCCCCTTCCCCATGGAAGTTGTAGCATCTGCTGTGTGCACTCTGTAGCAAAAAGAAATTGCTGGAGGAATGGGTGCCTAAGGCATGGTCTACACTAGGAAATTAGGTCCGTGTAATTACATCGTCCAAGGGTGTGAAAAATCCATGTCCCTGAGCGACGCACTTAAATCGACTTAACCCCTAGTGTAGACAGAACTAGGTCAGTGGGAGAATTCCCTGCCAACCTAGCTCCCACCTGTCGGGGGCAGGGGGGAGGGGGCGGCAGGATCTGCACCACTGCAGCATTGTAAGGGCAGACAAGCCCTAATGAATGAATTAGCAGCAGTTTGTTCAGTAATGAGTATCGCACCTTGAATCAACAGCCCCTGCAGTGCAGTGTACCGCCTTGCTGTGGCGATCTAACTCCCAATGTGAATAACCACTGCGTTCTCAGGCACGGAGCAGTGGGTTCACTCCGTGCTGTATGGAAGGGGAACATTCTTCCACACACGGGGTTTATTTTGATACACTGTAGCTGAATCTTGGCAAGGTGGATGAAAGGAGGGGAAGGAAAGCAAGTTGGTCCCATTCCTGCTGCCATTGCCCCAGCGTGCAGGAGGGGGCAGCACTGAGGGTCCCCCAAAATGGTGCAATCCCAGAGGCTCTGGGCATTCAGGTGTATGGTCAATATACACCTGGGTAGCACTGCCTGCTTGCAGCAGCTTCTCCCTGGAGGGTTGGACAGGCCTCAAGAGTCTGAGCCATAGACATGGGAAAGGGGAAGGTTTGGCAGGCAAACCCTGTGTTGATTAGAGAGCAGCGGTTCGATCCCTGAAGAGCTGTTGCCTATGCCCCAAAGAGCGTTTGATATGTTCAACTTGAAATGAGTTCTTGGTAGCTGAAGAATAAAATCAGCTCCTTTTCTAGAGCCCGCTGGACTTTCACACAAGATACAGAGAGGCAAAAACCCATTACTTGATCAACCAGAAGGAGCCGTTGCCCTTCCTTGGCTCTGGCCTACCAGAAAACTGGCACTGCAAGAACTTAATGGGTTGCAGTTCACACCTTCAATTACTTCACTGCAGGTCCATGCACTGACTTCAGTTAGCTCACCGTATTTCAGAATACAAACATCCATGCGCAGACTTGTACTGAAATAACAACCGGTGTGCATCAAACCTGCTGTGGTTATTTGGGTTCCAGGGTCCATGTGGTCCTTGGCTTACAGATATGTTTGGTGGTGAATTTCCACTGGTAAGTGGTAAATTGGGTGGTGAGTTTCCTTGAGTTAATCTGAGCTGAAACGGAACAGCTGTGGCTTTAACACCATGGACGACCAAAGAAACCCAACACCACCTGGAACTGGCTCTGAGTTTTTGAGTCCCATTGCATTGGAAGGAGAACACAAGGGCAGGAAGAACCTGAGAAGGGCAACGACGAAGGCAAAGAATAGAAGTTCCAGGAAAGAGCTTTATGCCACTGGCTGACTTTCGAGCTCCTAACAAGTATCCAGATCCAACAGCAATGTCACATCTCATTGATCAGACCAGGGATAGCGTATCGCTGCTGGGACACGAGGGAAGTGATGTGTTATGGGACGTGAAGGAAGTGATGTGTTATGAGCCGCCGGCCTCCCACCATTGGCGATAATAAATAATTGAAATATTGTCATGCACCCTGCAAGGAGACAAGTTGATTTACATAAACTCCTTTCCTCCAATCTCCATTGTCCTTCAACCCTGAGCCCCTATGGGCAGGGACTGTCCCTGCTTGAGTATCTGGAACGTGGCCAGCATATGGTGGGTTTACTGTAAGTGAGCAATTCTGATAGCCACCCTCTTGGGCCAAAGTAGATCTAGCTAGTTTGAGAGCCAGGCTGCCATAGCTGCTGGTTGTACCGACTCATCTCCTCTGGGGGGCAGCCACAGAGGGGACCTGTAACACACCCTCACCAGCCAGTTACACAATAACACGAAAACAACAATACTCTGAAGAGATGGCCACTGGGTCACCTTCCCCTTTGAGGACCGGGAGCCATCCAGCCCTGTTCATTTATCAGGCCCAGCTGAGAAGGTGTCGGGTGTTTTCTAGGAAGGTCTGAGAAAGCTCTGCTCGAAGGAGCTACAACAGGAGACAGGTCCCTGCAGTGGGCCCTGAAGCAGAGGGAAAGGAAAGGGCATATCAGGATGGAGAGGGCATATCTGTCTTTCAGGATGGAGGGAGCACATCTTCCTTTCAGGATGGAGACAAGCCAACAGGGGCTGTAACCCAGGGCCTACCTAGAGGAACTGTTTTGGGTTTGATGTTTTGACTAAGTTTTAAGGATAAAGCTGTGCCCAGAAAGAGACTTGGGGCATGGCAGTATGGCCTTCCTGGACCGGTCAAGAGAATCAACCTGTGTGAGGGGAAACAGAGGCATCAGCTGGCCTGCAGGGATGAAATCCCCTCTGTGGGCTCTGGCAAATGTAATAAAAACAATACAGTAAATGATCAAACCTTATGAAATCCAAAGAGAAAACAGTCAAGTGAGGGGTCATTATGAGATAATCCATACTGAAAACAACGGTAGTCATCAAATACCGTTGGAATAAAAATACACCTGGGGATAGAATGTCTGAGGTGGATATCAGGGAGGCAGTGAGCTCAGAGAATTTACGGGCAGTGCTATGAATCACCTGGCTAGGGAATCTTATCTAGCATCTAGTCCAATACCCTGAGGTTGCACTACAGTGTCCATCCGAGACAGAGACATCCAGTCTCGAGTTCAAGAATTCATGTGGAGAATCTATCACATCCTGAGATAAGTTGTGTTAAAAAAATGGTGCCTTGTTCCCGTTTTGAAGTGGTCTAGCTTCAGCTTCCAGCAGTCGGATCTCGTTTGGCCTTTATCTGCCGGACTGGAGAGTGTGTACTATCAGAAATCATCTCCCCTGTTAGGGACTTATCGAAAGTGAGCAACTTGCCTCTGAACCTCAGTAAGTTAAAAAGGTCTAGTTCTTTGAGCATCCACACAGCATTGTAAATATGGTTTACAATTGCTGGATCTGGGTCTCAGAACCTAGCTAGCATGTCCATGCTGCGCTAGGCAGACCCCAGTCACAGTGCGACTTGGCTATGACCCATCCCACTACAATGATCCTAGGAATCCAGTCCTGAGTGCTTGCTGACCAGAGTCAGATTGATTTGTGTGTGGATGGAAGAAGGGCTTAGGCTGAAACCTAAGTATGAGCCTGGACTTAACGTGCAGTGTAGACAGACCTTAACTCTCACCGTGAGGAACGTTTCCCAGACCTCAAATCATATTCACAGCCATTCTCTAAACCCTCTCCAATTTCTCTACATCCTTTGGAAGTGCGGCCACCAGAACTGGGCACAGTCTTGCAGTCAGAAGTACACCAATGCCATATACACAGGCAATATCACCTCCCTACTCCTACTCGATAGTCCCATGCTTATAATGATCACCCGTTCTAGCCATAGCAATCAATCACCAGATCGCCTGGCAACCCACGCATGGGTTGGTGAATCACAGATACCAGGACCAGGCTGAAAAGGATTTAAAAACATTTTAAAAAGCAGGGCCTGTTTAGTCTCATAAAAACATAAGAACGGCCATACTGGGTCAGAACAAAGGTCCATCCAGCCCAGTATCCCATCTACCAATAGTGACCAATGCCAGGTGCCCCAAAGGGAGTGACCCTAACAAGCATTGATCAAGTGATCTCTCTTGTGCCATCCATCTCCACCCACTGACAAACAGAAGCTAGAGACACCATTCCTTACCCATCCTGGCTAATAGCCATTAATGGACTTAACCTCCATGAATTTATCTAGTTCTCTTTTAAACCCTGTTATAGTCTCAGCCTTCAAAATCTCCTCAGGAAAGGAGTTCCACAGGTTGACTGTGCGCTGTGTGAAGAAGAACTTCCTTTTATTTGTTTTAAACCTGCTGCCCATTAATTTCATTTGGTGGCCCCTAGTTCTTATATTATGGGAACAAGTAAATAACTTTTCTTTATTCACTTTCTCCACACCACTCATGATTTTGTATACCTCTAACATATCCCCCCTTAGTCTTCTATTTTCCAAGCTGAAATGTCCTAGCCTCTTTAATCTCTCCTCATATGGGACCCATTCCAAACCCCTAATGATTTTAGTTGCCTTTCTCTGAACCTTTTCTAATGCCAGTATATCTTTTTTGAGATGAGGAGACCACATCTGTACATAGTATTCGAGATGTGGGCGTACCATGGATTTATATAAGGGTAATAAGATATTCTCTGTCTTATTCTCTACCCCTTTTTAAATTATTCCTAACATCCTGTTTGCTTTTTTGACTGCCCCTGCACACTGCGTGGACGTCTTCAGAGAACTATCCACGATGACTCCAAGATCTCTTTCCTGATTAGTTGTAGCTAAATTAGCCTCCATCATATTGTATGTATAGTTGGGGTTATTTTTCCCAATGTGCATTACTTTACATTTATCCACATTAAATTTCACTTGCCATTTTGTTGCCCAGTCACTTAGTTTTG
This sequence comes from Gopherus evgoodei, assembly GCF_007399415.2. Taxonomy (NCBI): domain Eukaryota; kingdom Metazoa; phylum Chordata; order Testudines; family Testudinidae; genus Gopherus; species Gopherus evgoodei. The sequence continues at coordinate 11,474,334 of NC_044344.1, read as the reverse complement.
TGAGATCTTTTTCAAGTTCTTCACAGTCTGCTTTGGTCTTAACTAGTTTGAGCTGTTTAGTATCACCTGCAAACGTTGCCACCTCACTGTTTTTTTTCCCTCAAGAAAAGAAGACTGGGCTAGGTGGGAACCTGATAAGTCTTCAAATATATGAAGAGGTGTTACAGAGGTGCTGGAACTTAGTGTGCTGGGGGGGTGGCAGCCCCCCTTGGCTTGAAGTGGTTTCCATCATATGCAGGGTTTACAGTTTGGTTCAATGGCTTTCGGCACCCCAGGGCTGTTATCAAGAGGACGGGGATCAATTGTTCTCTATCTCCACTGAAGGTAGGACAAGGAGTAATGGGCTTAATCTGCAGCAAGGGAGATTTAGTGGAGATATTAGGAAAAATGTTCTAACTGTCAGGGCAGTGAAGCTCTGGAACGGGCTTCCATGGGCAGTTGGGAAATCCCCATCCCTGGACGTTTTGAAGAACAGGCTGGACAAGCCCCACTCAGGGATGATCTAGGTTTTTTGGTCCTGCCTGAGCGCAGGGGGCCTGGACATGCTCTCCTGGTGAGGTCCTGTCATAAACAGATAGTTAAGGGTTAACGTCTCTTTTACCTGTAAAGGGTTAACAAGCTCAGTGAACCTGGCTGACACCTGACCAGAGGACCAATAGGGGGACAAGATACTTTCAAATCTTGGTGGAGGGAAGTCTTTGTTTGTGCTTTTTGGGTTGTTCTTTGTCATCTCTTGGGGCTAAGAGAGGCAGACGTGCAACCAGTTTTCTCCAATCTTTCTAAAACAGTCTCTCATGTTAAAAAATAGTAAGTACTAGATAGAAGGCGGATTAGTCTTTATGGTTGTTTTATTTGCAAATGTGTATTTTTGCTGGAAGAATATTTTACCTCTGTTTGCTGTAACTTGTACTTAGGCTGGGGGGGAAGGAGTCCCTCTAGTCTATATAAGCTGAAGCCCTGTAAACATTGTCCATCCTGGTTTTACAGAGATAGAAAAAGTAAAAACTTTCTTTTATTAAAAGCTTTCTTTTTTTAAGAACCTGACTGATATTTTTTTTCTTGTGCAAGACCCAGGGGAATTGGGGGTCTGGACTCACCAGGGATTGGTGGGGAAAAAAGAGAGGGAGGGAAATGTTAATTCCTCTCTGTTTTAGGATCCAAGGAGTTTGGATCAGTGTATATCTCAGGGTAACCCAGGGAGGGGAAAATCTGGGCGGGGGAAGGAGGGGAAATGGTTTATTCCTCTTTGTTTTAAGACCCAAGGGATTTGGGTCTTGGGTTCCCCAGGGAAGGTTTTTGGGGGACAAAAAGTGTACCAAACACTATATTTTAGTTGGTGGCAGCGTTATCAGATCTAAGCCAGGAATTAAGTTTAGAGGGCTACATGCAGGTCCCCACTTTCTGGATGCTAAAGTTCAAAGTGGGAATAAGACCTTGACAGGTCCCATCCAGCCTGACCTGTCTCTGATGCTACCAAATAAGGCAAAGGCCTAGGCCGTTCTTTCCAAGCCAGGAGGCTACTCTCAGACACTTCCGCCACTCTGTATGGGAAGGGGGTGACTTGGGCGTTACCACGCTGAGCACAGCAGCGCCGAACTTCTGTGACCCCCGTTCCTAGGCATGTACAAGCCAGCAAGCTGAGCAGGAAGCCACCTAAACTAGCCAACAGGAAAGGTCGAGAAAGCAGCCGAAGCCCCACCCATCATAAGGATGTAGGGCCCTAACTCTGGGCCAGAGGGAGGCATCTCCCTCCACTTGGGATTCACAGCCAGAAGGTGGGTGTTTACGTCACGTCAGTCGTTCTCCAAGACAAACGGAGGAAGTGCCTCTCTGCTAACATTTCTACCAGTGGTTAGTGCGCTCCCCCCAAGCGTGGGAGACCCAGGTTCCCCCCTCGGGCTTGCTGTGAAGAAGAGATTTAAACTTGCCCTAACCCCTAGGTTAGAGGGTCATCTGGGGCAGGCTCTCAATCTTTCCTGTCAAAGCTGTTCCGCAGTGGGACCGGACTTTGGGTCTGCCACCTCCCGGCAGGTGCCCAAATGGCACCTCAAAGTCATTCTACCTCTCTCTGGACCACATTTTTCTATTGTCTCCTTTCAAATTTTAGATCAATTTTTCTTTTAAAGGTAAAAAAAAACCCAAAACCTTGAAAAGAAAACATTTCCTTTTGAGTGGAACTAAATGCTATTGTTCTGACTATTTGGGTTTCGTACAGCCCTCCCCAGGGGTAATGAGCCCCTCCGACATGCTACCGTCAGCCTCCAGTTCATCCACTCCAGAAATAATCTGTGTGTTACCCACCCTCTCCCCTCCCACAATCCTGCCAGGTTAGAATTTCACACACACTTGTTTCAAATGACAGGCAATGAATAAAAGCCTCTCCGACTGTCACACATCCAGACCTGAGGGTGGGGGTGCTGTCAGGGATTCGTTATTCCAGTGAGTCATAGGGAGGATCACAGACTGAGTTAACAGCAGCAAATCAGCTTCCCTAGCAAAGCCTAGCTTCTAGCCAGAGTTGCACAAATCAGCCTTTGGCCTGTGTTCACCCACGCTTCCAGCTTACTGTGCGAACAGCCGGCAGGGGATATGTGCAAAGATCTTGGGTGCACACAGGGAACTTCCTCTGGGTGATTACTCCCCACTGGTCTCCTCTTTTGCTCTGGAGTGCTACCGGATTTGAGATAGAGTTTTCACCCTCTGGGCTCAGCTGGCCACTTGGAATGGAAGCAGAGTTCTCCAGCCGGCTGGCACGTTCTCTTCCCCAGTCACAAGGGGGAGCTGTGCGTTTGTAAGACCAGCAGGGCAGATTCCACACCCTGTCTTCAGTCTTGCAGAATCCTCCCAGACAGCACAAAACACCAGCTATGGAGAGCAGGCAATGACAGACAAATGAGAATTTCTATATACAGATTTTTAGCCATTGGTCGTTACCATAAGTACTAGTATGGAACTCCAGTGGGCCTGGTTCTTTTCTACACTAAGGCCTCATTGCACTGCAAGCTTTAGAGGGGGTATACGGTATATTTATACTCACGTTAATACCCGTTTGCACAGCTAGGTCTGTGTACAGCAGCTTTCCTGTAGACGGCCATCGGACCCGTGTGTCTCATACGGACTTCATTAATATGGACAAGCCAGTTTGGATAAAATAAACTAGTTATTGCTGGAGATGGGGAAAGGCTTTGGCTAATGCTAGTCTTCATTTTCAAACATGTCCCGGTTCTGATCAGGAGGCAGAGATGTCAACATTCTGGAAGGAAATTTGTTTCTATGCAATTTTCAGGTTGGTTCTGCTGACTTCAAAGGTGAGGGCACGTGTCAGACAGAAGGAAACCTATGTCTGCCCAGCGCCAGGGGCAGCCCCTTTGCCCCACTGAAACTTTACATTTTACAGCCATCATCCAAGCCAAGAAACAAGCCAACATTTATGCACAGGGCTTCACTCCTAATTCTGCAGCCAACTCTTCAGCACTCAATTTTCCCCTTCGTAGCCTGAGATCCCATAACGAGGTAAAATGCCAGCAAGCTTGCATTCAGGGCCGCCAAGAGCAGGTTTGGGCCCCGGTGAAAAATTTTTTTCGGGTCCCTCAGCAAGGGCGGACTGGCTAAACAGGGCTGACGAAGCCGGGGAAGCCCTTCCGGACCACCAGGCCCCGGTAATTTATACCAGCTTCCCCCCCCCTCGTCGGCCCTGCTCGCATTCAAGGGATAGGGTTTAAATATGCAACTCAATAGTTTTCAAGTTGGAGGTTGCAAGCCAGCACTCTATCCACCATGCTGGTTTTGTCCCAAAGATAAAGGACCTCTCCGTTTTCAAACAGAAATGGCAACATCTACTCAGAGCCCAGACTGGACACTTGCAGGATTGGCAGAGGTTTTTCTGATCAGCACCTTTCTCTTCTTCCCCACCCCCAGTGAAAACAAATACCTCCCACCAAATCCCCCTTCCCCATCTGTGCTTGCTCCATGGATTTCTTTGTCGTCGGGGGTGTTTTAGGTAAATTCAACAGTGATCCGATTTGCTGCTGAAATTAAAAACTGGGAGAAATACACATCACCAATTTCCCTGGGCAGCTGGGAGCAGTGGGGGTAGCACCAGGCAGGGAGAATGAGCAGCACAGAGATAAGAGCCGGAGACGTGAATAAGCAGCCGCACCCAAGTTTGTGTGACATTTGTCTCCTGACAGCATGGTGACTGCACACCTTGGGCTACTCAGTGGCCTGTTCAGAGTAGCAGCCTCATTAGGGTAGGTTCTACCCCTCCTGGAAGTGCAGGGAAAACAGGATTAGGGGAGTCGCTTCAGGAAAGGATCTCTCCATCTCTCCCCTTAGAAGTGACTCACCATAGGAAAATGTTTGATAGTCCCCACTCCACACATCAAATTACAGACTCACCCGTTGCTCCTGTGTGGCGACAAAGGTCTGAAATCCAGGGGCCACTCCGAAGCCAAGTTCTTGGACAAAGGGCGGCTCCGACTGGCTGTGGATCTGAACTTTGACTCCAGCTTCAAACGTCGTTTCCTCTAAAAAGAGAAGCAGGAATGCTACGTCACCAGAGGAAGAACAGGTTCGCTAACTGGCCGCCATGGCTCTGAGGGTCGCATGCAGATTTAAAAGGGAGCTTGTGCGTCGGATCATGTTTGGAATCGTTACTACATCGTTACAACCAAAAGGGGTTGGGATGAATTTATTATGCTGGCAAACGTGCTGTTCAGGGAGGAGGGGAGAAATCACCATGTGCTACTTGTCCACTCAGTGGTGTTTCACTGCAGGGCTCTTTGATGGACACTGCGGGAGAGAATCAGGACCATCCTTTGTGGGTGAACCAAGCAGACTCTGGATTTGTCATTTCGCGGGGTTAATCTGGCTCCCATTTGCAGATGCTGCTGCGGGCCATTGAAACATCAATAGCCTTTCCAGACCCAGAGCACAGAGTGGCCCGTTCTGTGGGTTTCTTCCCCCTTGGTAGCAGCTGCGTTATGGCAGGTTCCACAACTCCTAAATGTGGAGTTCTAGGGACGCGGGGCGGTGGGGTTTGCAGATAAGATGCCCTGTCTCCTGAAGAGGCCAGGCCATTGTCCAGACAACCTCTGTCTCTTTCTGATGTTTGAGGTACCCAAGGGACCACCGCTATTTCCTACCAGGCAGAAATCTGGTTTGAAATATATTTCCCGTATTAGGTAAGCTTCCCCCACCCCAAAAAACCCACATATGTTAAAAGAACATTACTTGTGGCACGTTTTCACTTCTGGCAGTGTAGAGAGTATCCCAGCTAGCACAGTACAAATAGTAGTGTAGACAGTGACGCACTGCTTTGGAGGGTAGAGTACAGACACACCTGAACCCTAGAGTATATACCCAGCACGGCTCTCGACACGCCCAAACAGTGCCTCCCCCATCTGCACTGCTATTTCCAGCAGTGTAGTGTCCCACAGCCTCCCTGCTGCTCCAGCCGTGGGGGAAGACTCTGACTGGAGGAAGGTAGAGAAGAAAGGCTCCAGCAGCACCCCACTGCCAGAGCTTTTCCCGGCTTCCTTCCTCCTACCAGAGCATTTCACTGCCACGTATAGCTACATGCATCCTAGGGGCCACCACAAGTGTGGACAAAGCCTTAGGCTGCAAGGTCAAGCACTTGAAAATATAGGAAATGCCAGGTTTACACAGATGTCTGGACAACTTTGATTCTTCCGCCTTGTGGGTCCATCATTTGAACTGAACAAGCCAGGGGGTCTGTGGAAAATATACTATGTAATCATGTCATTAAAGATCATGGGTACAATTTTCAAAGGTGTCTCAGTGATGTAAGAGTGCAAAGGTTAGGGTTTGTCTACCCATGAAAATTAATCCAGAATAAAGTAGGGTGTGAATTTAAGGCAGATTAACTATTCTCGATTAACTCTACACGTGGAGACTATTTCAGAACAACAGTGCCTTATTCGGAATTAGCTTAATCCACTTTGGAAGTGGATTAAGCTAATTTGGAATAACACTTGTATTCTGAAATAACTCCCTGTGTAGACAAACCCTAAGGCAGTTAGGAGCTAAATTCCATTGATTTACACTAACTGGGCATTTGGGAAACTGGGAGCAATTAGTCCAATATGCTCTGAAGTTTACGTTCACAAATTCCCCCATAATAAACATAACTTCCCGAGAGCACTGGCTGGCTCTCCTGATTACACAGCATTGCCAGGCTTCCCCAAAGCACAGTCCGCTCAGCAGAGCTGCAGGAGAGCAGCAAACAGAACCCAGGAGCTTGGTAGAACTACAGCTGACCTTCAAGTTAACCAAGAATTTCAGCTGGCCAGGGCTCAAAAAAACCAAGGTTTCAGTGCTTATCAATTGGGAATTTTGCACGTGTCAACCATCGGACTTCAACGCTTAACAGTCATGGGGGAGTTGAAGCTTGTGATGTCAGAAAGTTCCTTTCCACTAGATTCACAGTAAACCCACATACTTGGCTGACAGCTTCTAGGTCATGGTGATGTGAGCATTCTGAAGAGGCCCATCCCCCCCGTGGCTACCATGAGATGTTCAGAAGCCCCCACCCCCGTCCCTCTTTTCACAATTCACTCTGGAAAGACACATTAAGTGGAACATTAAAGTTGATATTTAAACCTAGGAGAGGCAGCAATCCTCAAGTTATAACCCTGCCCCCCAGCTCTCCTTCCTTTTGTCAGAAGTCTGCCCCTGCCTTCGCTTTGGACTTTTTCCTTTGCATTCTACTTAAGTTACTATGTTGGCTAGCGAGTGAGAAGGCGCAGTTTGGAAAGCAGCAATGGCCAAAAGCCATTTGGGGAGGTAGGGGGCAGAATGGAGTGGACAGTGAATTAGATAAAAGTGCAACGTGGCGTGGAGATGCACTTTTGTGCACATCGTGTCATGCAAGAGCTCCTCTATTCAGCACTGGTGGTGCTGCGCCCAGAACACAGTTCTAGGCACGGACAAATTGGAGGCAGCTCAGCAAAGTGCAACAGACGTGGGTCCTGCACATAATGAATCTGCTGATCTCTGGTGCTGGATGTTCTCTAAGTTCTGACCTCCTGATAATTACTATTACTGGAATATTACATCATTTAAAAAAATATCTTAACGTACAAGAACTTTAAGCACAAAAAAGGGAAAGCTACTGCCTCAAATTTATCACCAGGGGTCACCAATAAATCCTGACTATGAACCCATAGGTTTGGGTAGCCAGGAGTTTTCCTGCATATTAAATGCTCAAATGCACTGGTTCTCCTTTGACTTTCTTTGTGCCTAGGAGCACTGCCTGTTGGAGGTTGCAGATCATGATGTCTCACACTCCTAATGTGTCCCTAAACTGCATATTCATGCCCTGAGAGTCTCACAAGGTGCTACAATAATCACTGGATTATCTTTGTTCTAGTTTTCCATAATTGGTCCACTTCCTGGTAGAATTGTTCATATGTCATCACCTCCTTGTTTGCATTTCTGTCTGCTGGGATGGCAATATCAATTAACACGGTTTGGTTGGCCTTTTTTAATACAGCACCTATGTCCAGCCTGAACTGTTAGGTCTGTGGCAACTGCCAGATCCTATAAAATCTCATCCTCTTCATTCTCTAGTGCGCTTTTGATCTGGTGGTCGTAACATTGCCCAGTTCATTTAAATCCATACTGAGGCTCCAATGCAGGCACTTGGCAGCCTCATTGTATCTGTTCCTATATTCTCTCCCAGCCAGGCTTCTGCAGGAGCTCAATACCTGCTCCACTGGTTTTTCCTTTTCGGAACATGCTCTGCAGTTTGGGGAGCAGTTCTGTCGGGCAGTTATGTTGCAAACTTAATTAAGCCTTATGGACTGACTGCTCTTGGCCATTCACAGTAAGGCTCTCTGTCTCTCTCTTGAGAGGACTTCTACAAGCCAGGAGTTTGTTCAACTTCGATCACTAATAGGCTGTCTCTCCCTCCACCACTGCACGTGCACTGATTTCTGTGTAAATCTTTTGTCTTCCTTTGTTGATTTGGTTTCTCCTTTCTTTGATGCTTTCTTGGCCTAGGATGCACACTCAGCCCTCTCTTGTTATCGTGATGATGTTAGCTTTCATTCTGGTCAACTCTTCATGTATTTTGAGGATATAGTCTTCATTCTCGATTGCTTCCTCCACCAATAGCAGACCTTTAACTCCATCACATCATCGGATGTATGTCCTGTCCGCGTCTTGATTGGTATGCATTACTCTATGAATCCGTCCAATCTGGAGGGAATATCTGGCACTGGGTGCAGCTCAACAGAACGCGACTTTGATGCAGAGGATGGAAGAAAAGCGAGAAAGAAGGAAGCCATGTGCTGTAAATTTGGACTCCAACTCAGACAACACATGCATCTGTGAAATTTGTAACAAGCTATGTCGTTCTCAAATTGGGCTTGTCAGCCATAATATGATTCATGAGGCACCTGACTAGACCTCTTAGGCATATACCATGATCCAATGGATGGATGCTTGCCTATAATAATAATGAATCGCTAGGAGTTTTCTTGTTTGGATATTCATTTTTTTCTTCTCTTCTTCATGTCACTTGATCACTCCAGCAGTGTACAGTATTACAGGCATCGTCCACATATTAAAACCTAAGATAAAATTCTTTGAGTTTTGTCCTTAGAGTATATCTTAGTCATCTGTAATATCCTTTCCTCACTTTTTTCTTTGACTTCCTTCTGTAGTAACTCAGACAGTTCCCTGATTCCAAGCTGAGAGATATCTTGGCAAATACCCTCATCAGTTTGTATGCCGTCTGATTGTACCAGTTTGCCCATCTTTACAGACCCCACTCCACACTGAGCCAAGCCAACCTGAAACTTTGTATAGTCAAACTTTTCGACATATGTCATCAGTCTCTGCATCTCCTTTTGTGACCATCCATACAGTTTCAGATCATCCATGTATTATAAGTTTCAGAGTAGCAGCCGTGTTAGTCTGTATCCGCAAAAAGAACTCATGTATTACAAGTGGTTAACTGGCTGTTGCTCTTCGCTGATAATAAGCACAAACTATCTCACAAAGCATCTGTGTTAGCGCCAGCATCGCTACTATGAACAGCACTGGTGATAAGGGATCCCCTGAAAAGTTTCCTCTTTTAATTTGGATATAAGAGCGGCCACACAGGATCAGACCAAAGATCCATCCAGGCGAGTGTCCTGTCTTCCGACAGTGGCCAATGCCAGATGCTTCACAGGGAATGACTAGAACAGGTAATCACCAAGTGAATGATCACTGAGCGGCGATGTGATGGTGTGGACTCATTGCTGTGGTGCCTCCTGCTAGCTGTCCTGGGAATTAGCTTTGTTCGCTAGCATGCCTTCATCTGGTGATGTCTTGCTGCCGTCACTTCTGCTCCAGGACCCGTGTCACTCCCAGGACCACGGCATCTTCTTCCGGACACAGCCCTCCGGCTGTGCCGCACTCGGTTCTCCTTCCTTTCCAGGGGACTGGCAATCCACTGTCCAGCCGCTTTCTTCTCAGTGGCGGCAAAGGCGTGGAGGGGGGAAACACAGGCACACCCAGTACTCCAGGTCATGGCCCAGAGACCTTATAGCTGCGTCCCACGTGCTGCATCCTGTGTGCTGCGTCCCCTCCAACCCTGCAGTCTATTTCCCCAGGCCAGCCCCCTGCAGCCCTTAGCACCTTCTCAGGGTCTCAGTCTGTCAGCAGGCAGCCGGTCCTCCCTCCTTGAGCTCCATGGAGTGACTGAAGCTGCTCCGCCCAGTAGCCCTTCTTATATGGCACAGCCCAGTCTTGATTGGCTGCCCCATAAGCCCTCTCCTGATTGGCTGCCTCCTGCCCAGCCTCCAAACGATTGCTTTAACCCCTCATGGGGCAGTGTGGGGCAGACGCCCCATCACAAGTGAACAGAAGGGAAGAAAACAGGGAGTTTGCCTGGGAACCATCCGAGAGACTAGATGATCACATTGGTCCCTTCTGATCCTAGAATCTATGAGTCTATGAGTGGAGCTATGGTGAGTGCGGCAGTAGTGGGGCTGTGTTGTGAGCTGGTGGGGTGAGTATCCGAGTGTCCGTCTGCTGGGACCATTTGTCGGACTGGTGCTAGGTGCAGGGACTGTTTGACTGTGTGGTTGTCTGTTTGAAAAGTGTGAATTGGGAGCAGGGCCGTCCCTAGCTATTTTGGTGCCCTAGGCAGCCCCGCCTGCAAAGGAAGGGGGAGGGGGCTGTGTGGGGCCCCAAGCCGCCATGGGGGAGACTGGGGAAGGCTGTGTGGGGCGGGGCAGGGCGAGGGTGGGAAGAGGCAAGGCTGGGGCGGAGCAGGGGCAGGGTGGGGGGGGAACAGGCAGGGCTGGGGCGGAGCAGGGGCAGGGCGGGGGGGAAGAGGCAGGGCTGGGCCAGAGCAGGGGCAGGGAGGGGTGGGAAGAGGCAGGGCTGGGGCAGAGCAGGGGCAGGGTGGGGGGGAAGAGGCAGGGTTGGGGCAGAGTAGGGCAGGGAGGGGGGAAGAGGCAGGGCTGGGGCGGAGCAGGGGCAGGGCGGGGGGGGGAAGAGGCAGGGCTGGGGCAGAGCAGGGGCAGGGCAGGGGTGGGAAGAGGCAGGGCTGGGGTAGAGCAGGGGCAGGGTTGGGGGGGAAGAGGCAGGGCTGGGGTAGAGCAGGGGCAGGGAGGGGTGGGAAGAGGCAGGGTTGGGGCGAGCAGGGGCAGGGCGGGGGGGAAGAGGCAGGGCTGGGGTGGAGCAGGGGCAGGGAGGGGTGGGAAGAGGCAGGGTTGGGGCGAGCAGGGGCAGGGCAGGGGGGAAGAGGCAGGGCTGGGGCGGAGCAGGGGCAGGGTGGGGGGAAGAGGCAGGGTTGGGGCGGAGCAGGGGCAGGGCGGGGGGGAAGAGGCAGGGCTGGGGCGAGCAGGGGCAGGGCGGGGGGGAAGAGGCAGGGCTGGGGTGGAGCAGGGGCAGGGAGGGGTGGGAAGAGGCAGGGTTGGGGCGAGCAGGGGCAGGGCGGGGGGGAAGAGGCAGGGCTGGGGCGGAGCAGGGGCAGGGTGGGGGGAAGAGGCAGGGTTGGGGTAGAGCAGGGGCAGGGTGGGGGGGAAGAGGCAGGGTTGGGGCAGAGCAGGGGCAGGGTGGGGGGGAAGAGGCAGGGTTGGGGCAGAGCAGGGGCAGGGTCGGGGGGAAGAGGCAAGGCTGGGGCAGAGCAGGGGCAGGGTCGGGGGGAAGAGGCAGGGCTGGGGCGGAGCAGGGGCAGGGTGGGGGGAAGAGGCAGGGTTGGGGTAGAGCAGGGGCAGGGTGGGGGGGAAGAGGCAGGGTTGGGGCAGAGCAGGGGCAGGGTGGGGGGGAAGAGGCAGGGTTGGGGTAGAGCAGGGCAGGGTGGGGAGGAAGAGGCAGGGTTGGGGCAGAGTAGGGCGGGGGGGAAGAGGCAGGGCTGGGGCGGAGCAGGGGCAGGGCGGGGGGGGGAAGAGGCAGGGCTGGGGCAGAGCAGGGGCAGGGCGGGTGGGGAAGAGGCAGGGCTGGGGCAGAGCAGGGGCAGGGTGGAGGGGGAAGAGGCAGGGCTGGGGCAGAGCAGGGGCAGGGTCGGGGGGAAGAGGCAAGGCTGGGTCGGATCAGGGGCAGGGCTGGGGGGAAGAGGCAAGGCTGGGGCGGATCAGGGGCAGGGCTGGGGGGAAGAGACAAGGCTGGGGCGGAGCAGGGGCAGGGAGGGGTGGGAAGAGGCAGCATTGGGGTAGAGCAGGGGCAGGGTGGGGGGGAATAAGCGGGGCTGGGACAGAGCAGGGGCAGGGAGGGGTGGAAAGAGGCAGGGCTGGGGCAGAGCAGGGGCAGGGAGGGGTGGGAAGAGGCAGGGTTGGGGTAGAGCAGGGGCAGGGCGGGGGGGAACAGGCGGGGTTGGGGTAGAGCAGGGGCAGGGAGGGGTGGGAAGAGGCAGGGCTGGGGCAGAGCAGGGGCGGGGCGGGGGGGAAGAGGCAGGGTTGGGGTAGAGCAGGGGCAGGGAGGGGTGGGAAGAGGCAGGGCTGGGGCAGAGCAGGGGCGGGGACCTTGTGGAAGAGCTGGAGCGGGGCTGGAGCAGCACGCAGCTGCCCAGGGCACCAGGAAATGTGGTGCCCCAAATTTCCTGGTGCCCTAAGCAGCTGCGCACTTTGCCTATGTGTAAGGATGGCCCTTATTGGGAGTGTTGTTCCAGGTGGGCCTTGACTGGTTGATTGGAGAGAAGACTTCGAGGTGGGGCAACTGCTTTGAGCCAGCAGACTTACAGAAAAGCAGACAGTTGCGAGTGGTGAAACAGAGGAGAGATAAACAGAGGGAGTTTGCCTTGGGGGAGTTCCCACAGAGCTTTTGCCTTTCAGGGTTCTGTGAGCAGTAAATACAACACCTGAAGAGGCTCTTAGAGGGAAGACAATATGGATAGTGAACGATCAGCAGTTTGACCTGCACAGGATGAGACATGTTTGTCTTTCTCCCAGAGGAGAGAAGCCAACTTCATCTGTACGAAGTGCAAGTTGGTCTCCATATTGGAGGAGAAGGTTAAAGGACTAGTGACCCAATATCAACCCTGCCCTGCATCAGAGAAAATGAAGACTTTCTGGATAGAAGTCAGCGTTTGGTACTGCAGGCACAGCATGCTGAAGACTCAGAGAGGGCAGTGCACAATGGGGAAGAAAATCAGCAGGATGTGACCTCCAGGAGAAGAAAGAGGAGAACCCATGTACCCCCAGTGCAGAAGACGTAAGAAACCATTATCAGGCTCTCTGCAAAGGAGGGAAGGGATGCATTGTACTAGGGATGGGGGTTCCACGACCACCACTCCCAAGAGAAGGAGACAGGTGGTGGTTGTCGGGGACTCCCTCCTAAGGGGGATGGAGTCATCTGTCTGCCATCCAGACCGGGAAACTCGAGAAGTGTGCTGCATACCTGGAGCTAGAATTCAGGATGTGATGGAGAGTCTGCTGAGCCTTAGATCAAGCCCTTGGACTGCTACCCTTTCCTACTTCTCCATGTGGGCACCAATTATACTGCCACGATTCGTCGGGGGATGGGGACCTAAGCCCTGAGGTAAGTGGGGAAGTGGGATACAGGGAGGAAACACAAGGAGGAGGGTGCAACAGGGGAGGCCTCCTGATTCATACTGAGAAAGCAGGGCAACTGACTAGTTATCTTAGGTGGCTGTACACGAACACAAGAAGCCTGGGAAACAAGCAGGAAGAACTAGAAGTCCTGGCACAGTCAAGGAACTATGATGTGATTGGAATAACAGAGACTTGGTGGGGTAATTCACATGGCTGGAGCACTGCCACAGATGGGTATAAACTGTTCAGGAAGGACAGGTGGAGGAGAAAAGGTGGAGGAGTTGCACTGTATGTAAGAGAGTGGTAGGACTGCTCAGAGTTCCAGTATGAAACTGGAGAAAAGCCTGTTGAGAGTCTTTGGTTACATTTAAAGGCGAGAACAACAAGAGTGATGCCATGGTGGGCATCTGCTATAGACCTCCAGACCAGGAGCATGAGGTAGACAAGTGTTTCTTCGGAAAACTAACAGAAGTTTCCAGATCACAGGGTCTGGTTCTCATGGGGGCTTCAGTCACCCTGATGTCTGCTGAGAGAGCAATACAGCAGTGCACAGACAATCCAGGAAGTTTTTGCAGAGTGTTGGGGGCAACTTCCTGCTGCAAGTGCTGGAGGAACCAACTAGGGGCCAATCGCCTCTTGACCTGCTGCTCGCAAACAGGGAAGAATTGGTAGGGGAAGTAGAAGTGGGTGGCAACCTGGGCGGCAGTGACCATGGGATGGTCGAGTTCAGGATACTGACCAAAGGAAGAAAGGAGAGCAGCAGAATATGGATCCTGGACTTCAGAAAAGCAGACTTTAAGTCCCTCAGGGAACTGATGAGCCGGATCCCCTGGGAGGCTAATATGAGGGGGAAAGGAGTCCAGGAGAGCTGGCTGTATTTTAAAGAACCCTTATTTAGGGCGCAGGAACAAACCATTATGATTTGCAGAAAGAATAGCAAACATGGCAGGCCACCAGCTTAGCTTAACAGAGAAATCTTCGCTGAGCTTAAATACAAAAAGGAAGCTTACAAGAAGTGGAAACTTGGCCAGATGACTAGGGAGGAGTATAAAAATATTGCCAGAGCATGCAGGGGTGTAATCAGGAAGGCCAAAGCACAATTGGAGTTGGATGTGAAGGACAACAAGAAGGGTTTCTACAGGTATGTTAGCAACAAGAAGAAGGTCAGGGAAAGTGTGGGACCCTTACTGAATGAGGCACGCAACCTAGTAAGAGATGATGTGGAAAAAGCTGAAGTACTCAATGCTTTTTTTGCCTCAGTCTCCACAAGCAAGGTCAGCTCCCAGACTGCGCCACTGGGCAGCACAGCATGGGGAGGAGGTGAGGAGCCTTCACTGGTGAAAGAACAGGTGAAGGACTATTTAGAAAGGCTGGATGTGCACAAGTCCATGGGGCCGGATGCGCTGCGTCCGAGGTTGCTAAAGGAGTTGGCGGATGTGATTGCAGAGCCATTGGCCATTATCTTTGAAAACTCGTGGCGATTGAGGAAGGTCCCTGACGACTGGACAAAGGCAAATATAGTGCCCATCTTTAAAAAAGGGGAGAAAGAGAATCTGGGGACTACAGACAGGGCTGCCCTTAGGATTTATGGGGCCCTATTGTTGTACAGACAAAACTACATAGAATCTTTTCAGGGGGAAGACAAAGATGCCACATTTATTATGATAACAATTTGATTTATCACCAATAACTAATATCTTAATCCTTATACACACACATTATAGCTAATACCTATACACAGACACACACACATTCACACACACACACACATATCCATCAGATGTAGGTCTGGCAGGCTGGAGGCTTTTTCAGTTTTAAGTACTAGATCCCCTCCGGAGGTAGACTCACAAGGCTGCAGCAGCCAGCTGGGGTGGGAGCCTGAAGGCAGGGTCACAACAGGGCTAGGAAGAGGTGGGAGGTTGTAGTACACTAAAACCCAGAGGTGCCCCAAATTTTCAGGTGTCCTAAGCAGCCACGTATGCCTAAGGATGGCCCTGACTACAGACTGCTCAGCCTCACTCAGTCCCCAGAAAAATCATGGAGCAGGTCCTTAAGGAATCCATTTTGAAACACTCGGAGGAGAGGAAGGTGATCAGGAACAATCAACATGGATTTACAAAGGGCAAGTCATGCCTGACCATCCTGATTGCCTTCTGTGATGAGATAACGGGCTCTGTGGATATGGGGAAAGTGGTGGACCTGATATATCTTGACTTTAGCAAAGCTTTTGATACTGTCTCCCACAGTATTCTTGCCAGCAAGTTAAAGAAGTATGGGCTGGATGAATGAACTATAAGATGGCTAGAAAGCTGGCTAGATCATCAAGCTCAATGGCTCGATGTCTAGTTGGCAACCAGTATCAAGCAGAGTGCCCCAGGGGTTGGTCCTGGGGCCGGTTTTGTTCCATATCTCATAACTGATGCTCCATGATTTTTCCAGGGACTGAGGCGAAGCTGGCCGGTCTGTAGTTCCCTGGGATTCACCTTCTTCCCTTTTCCTCTGTTCTGTGCACTCCCCCTGAAGCTCTGAGAGTTGGAAACAGGAAACTGGGCTAACGGACCATTGGTCTGGCCCAGTATGGTAACATGTCATTAACCTACGTTTCCTGATTTAATGCCATCCTGTTATTTCTAATTACACTCCCTTATACTACCCTAAGCAACTACTTAGCCTTGCCTGGTTATCCTCCACCATTGTAAGTGGTTACCATGGACTTCCCTGGGTAATTACCTTGCAAGAGAGAGAAGATGGCATTTATTTAGTACATTTTATTGGAAAATGGGAACTGTTTTGTTAGAACATTTTTGGACCAAAAATATTTAATTTCTTAACCTTCCTCATACATCAATAGCTCAAGCTTCTTAAACAGTTGGGTTGTTCTTCTCGGAGTTATTGACGAACATTTCTGACACGTGCATGCACACATATGATATATTGCATTATGCATCTAGAAACAAACTGTGACAAACAAGGCACAGACAGATAATTTACAGGGAGCTATATCAGGCTTGTAAATTGTAGGACTTGTAACTTTAAATAGAAATTCCTCACATATAATAGGCGTTAACTCTAGAACAGGCTGGAGAACGTATTTTCCACCATGTGAAAAAGTTTGTTACAAAAAAAATGGTTAAAGATGGTTTGGTTTTCAGTTGCAAATGTTTGTTGCTTTGTCTTTGATGACAGAATGAAAAATGTAATTTAAAAAAAAAAGAATATTTCCCACTGATATTTCACTTTCTATGAAATAGTCATTTTCCACGCAAAAAACTGGATATTTTTGGACCAGTTCTAAATAATTCCTCTCCCTATGAAATGTTTACTAGTATCAGTCTGGAGATCTGTACGTGTGAGACCATCTAAAATACATGCCGCATACGAAAGGGAAAAAAAGACAACGACCTACAATTCAATCTGCTACGAATCCATAGAATCGGACCATCCACACGGAGGCACCAAGGATGCAGGGGAAACTCTGTGGAGAAACCTTTGGTAGCCACACAAGATTTTTTTTTTCTGGAGGGCATGTAAGACTCAGAACCTGAGTGTCGTTCGTTTTCTTAAATACCATTGCTTTCCTCTTTTGGTTTTCTGAAGACTTTAATAAACTCTTCTCCTCTTCTTAAAAGCGTTTCTCCAACAAATAAGAACAAGATCTTGGAGAGACACCTCCAAGGAAAACCAAGAGGTCAAAGTTCTTGAAGGAGGCCATCCTCTCCAGCTCCTCCATTCATGTGGCTTGCCACGATGTGGCAGGGAAAAGAAGAGAAAGGACCATAAGAGTAGGGCCAAGGAGGGAAAAAAAGCGAAGGGGCACAGAAGAAAAAAATGAAACAACAGGCAAATAAACAAGATGCCATGAACACAAATAAACCGGGGTTCTGCACCCTGAAACTAAGTATTTCTGTCAGCCTTTCGTCTCAAAGGGTCAATACGCAGAGAGAGTTCAGGCAAAACCCACAGCGTCAGATGTTTTGATCATATTCACACTAGAGGTGCAGTTCTCTACAGTGAGATGATCTATGGGTTCAAAGGAGGGGAGTTGTCGGCCAGACTTTAGTTCAGGGATCGGCAACCTTTGGCACGCGGCTCGCCAGGGAAAGCCCCTGGCAGGCCGAGCTGGTTTGTTTATCTGCCGCATCTGCAGGTTTGGCTGATCACGGGTCCCACTGGCCAGCACATCCCTCAGCCTGTGCCACTTCCCACTGCCCTCATTGGTTTGGAGCGGCGAACCAGTGAGAGCCGCGATTGGTCGAACCTGCAGACGTGGCAGGTAAACAAACCGGCCCGGCCTGCCAGGGTGCTTACCCTGGGGAGCCGCGTGCCAAAGGTTGCCGATCCCTTCATTTAAGGGATTGTCTACATGGAGTTATTCTGAATAGCTCTTCCTGATTAACTCCATATCCTTATTCTGGAATAAGAATGCCTTGGTTTATTCCAGTGGATTCAGCTAATTCAAACTAATTCTGAATAAATCACTCTCATTCCAGAATAAAAGTACCCACACATGAAGACAATCAGGACTAGCTATTCCCCTTTAAATTCACACTCAATCTTAATCTGAATTAGTTTCTCAGTGTAGACAGCCCTAAATCAAACATATACTCCTTCTCAATACCAGAAACTTTGAAAAGAAGGACAGGAGAACAGAGCTTGTCCATCAGACAATGCTAGAAACTCTCATGATTTTATTGTGATATTTGGTACATTTCTAGGGTCTCGGCTCCTGAGGCATGTGATTAGGTGATACTCTCATCCTTCATTTTTTTTAAAGTAAGTTTCTATCTATCATGGTTGTGAAAAAAATCTCAAAAATGTGACCTGAGTCTCAGACACTGGCGAACAAAACAAACAAACAAATAAAAATCCCAAATGTTTTTTAATCTCATGATTTTTAAACCAATATCTCAATTTTTAAGACCTGACTCACGATTTCGTGCTAATCCCATTCCTCACAGAGTAGCATTTTTTAAAAAAAAATTCCTTGCACCACAGTCCCGTCTTGGGATGGAGAGGAGAACTCTTGATATCTGTTTTTGAAATGCATCATGATATGGCGTTGTACACAGCACAGTGTCCCCAAAGAAATTGTGACTGCTCGTCTAGCTAAAGGATTACAGTTATGTTAATTAAATTGTTGGATTAATTTGATGTGTGCTTCCTGCTGGCTTCAGAACATTATAAACCATCAAACATTTCTGGTGCTTCTATTTCTGATGACCCAAGGAAAGCTGTCTGGGTTATATGGTCACTAGAAAATCTTGATAAAGCTCCAAGTGATCATATATTTGGGTACAGTTTATAAAGTCAATCCCCATGTCTATATGGGGAGCTGCCATTAAAATGAAAAGCACCATCACGGGTACTTGGGTATCCTTCTCCCCCCTCCAGACTACTATGTAACCCACCCAAAGACTTTCTGTTGTAGATTAATATCTCCATGCTATCTAACACTAATTTAATGCCACTGAGGTGTGGAGGAAAGAATTGGGTTACGAGTCATTCATATCTCTAACAGTTCGATAGCTGCTCTGCCATCTCTATCCTATGGGGCAGAAAAGGACACATGTTCCTATGTGGAAAAAAAAACAAAGCAAACCCACCTTCTCCAATCTGGGCAAAAGCATCCAATGCAACCCCCCACCCCCGGTCCCTGTCATAGGGGTCATGGGAACACGAAGCCTGCGTTAGAGGGCAGCCTGATGGTATTGTAGGAAACATTGTGCACTCGAGGAATAAGCACAGAATTGGGAGTCCCAGTCTCATCCTGGCTCTTGGGCTAAGCTCTTACCTGCTCTGTGCCTCAGTTTCTCTGCCTGCACCGTGGGAGTAACACGAGTGACCTAACTCAGCGAGGGCAGGGAGAAGCCATTCATGTTTCGATAGTGCTGTCTCCGGCGCTCGTTATGTGTTCAGTGTTATTATTAGTGCTTGGGGGAGGGTGATTATCATGCGGGAACAATCTTGTTTTTCTTTTGTTCCTGCAAGAGCACTCCACTGAACTGCACAAATGCCATGCATTCACCTTCCCTACCTGAAACCCACCACTCCTTCTGCTGTGTCTTCATCTGTAGCAGCCGGGAGCCATGCGTCTCTCCAGTAATGTTTTGCACACACACGTCTCTCAGGGGTCGGAGACATTTGAGAGTCAGCCTTCAGCAGGGCTAACTGGTTAATATATAGCCATGGAAACCATGTGTGATGAATCAATCAAAAAAAAGTTTTTGTTTTTTTTTGCTCTTTGGCTCTCTGCCAAGCTGGCCTCTCTCCTTTCTACCTATTTCACTTCCATGCAAAGTAGCCAAAGCACCAGACTGTGAGACTGACGCTCCATCTGGCAGAATCCTGCAGGGGAAATCAGCTAAGGTTGCTGCAGTTTGGCATTGGTCGAAGGTGCCAGATGAAAGGAATCCTGCATCCGGAGCTCACCCATGTTACAACACTGGAGCAATGGGCAGCTCGGAGAGAAGCCCAATTCATGGAGATCCATTCCCAGAAGTTCCGACTCCTTCCTCTGACTGAGGGGCATAACGGGTCTCTTGCTTAGCAAGTGCATCACAGCAGGCCACCCCAGTCCATGGGGCAGCTGGGGTTGGGATTTTCAGAGACAAAACATAGTCAAGCGCTGGTCAGCATTCACTCCGCTGCACCTATTAACAGTGTTACATCTCATGTTCCTAAAAGCGCAGGTTTGAAGGTTTCAGCCAGGCACTGGTAGGGTCAGGAAGAGATTCCCCCACCCTCCACAATGTATTCTGGGAGGAGTTTATTGGTCTCCTTCCTCAAGTATCAGGGATGGCCACAGCTGGAGATGGGACCTTGGGCGGGTTAGGCCAGGGCTCCGAGGTGGCACCAAACACTCTCTCTCTCTCACTCAAGTACTTGGCTGGCTGGTGTTTGCTCACATGATCAGGGTTTCACTCATCACCATGTGCAGGCTTGGGAAGGAATTTTCCCCAAGTCAGATGGGAAGGGACCTTGTTTTTTATTTTTTTCCACTCTCCTCAGCAGTGTGGGGTGCAGGTCACTTGCCAGGATTATCTGGGTGTATCTCACTTCATCATTCCCCTCAGACACTGGTGCCTCTCAGTCCCTCCCGGTCTCTGTCTGTGATTCGCAATAATCTAGTCTGCTGTGGGCTGTAATACTTTGGGCTAATTTCAGCTGTTGGGTTCACTGTGTGGGTGGTGGGTGGTAGTGTTGGCCTGTGATGAAGTGGTGGTCTCTTCTGACCTTAATCTCTCTGACTGTATGTTACACCCCCAGCCTAAGGTGCTGTTCCCAACTGGGACATTTTATTTAAACATTTGCAAAAAAAATCAAATCATCCCCATACGCAGCTCACACAAAACCCTCCGCCACAGAGCTTGCCTGGAGCTCCCAACTGTGCTCTGATCACACGGGGCGCACCACAGCTCTGTCTTCCTCACCTCTCGGCAGAGTTCCAGGTTTAAAGGGTCTGTGATTCCCAGCTCAGGGAAATAGACAACGCTAGTTCTGCTTGAGCTGGTGCGCTAAAAGGAGCAGTGTGGCCATGGTAGGAAGGGCAGTGACTCCGGCTAGCCGCTTGAATAAAATGCCCCCCCCAGCTCCCGGGTACGTACTGCTATTTTTAGGCTCCGGCTGGAGAAGAGCTAGCATGCATACGGCTGCCTGAGCTGGGAATCACATCTCCTAGCCACAACAGAGACAGACCAGAAGAGAAGAGATAGCCCTGGCCTGGCATCCAGCTCCGTGTAAAACAGACACTTCAGACCCAGTGTAAAAACAAAACAAACCACATTCCCATGACTACATACCATGGCTTTTAAGTAGAAACTCCCACAACAGACAGCCTGCGATTGGCCACCATCCCTGTGATTAGCATCCAGGCCTACCCGCCACCCCCAAGGAAGAGGGGAGAATTACGCATAGTATATATTTGCAATGGGCCCCAACAACGTAAGACTTTGCCTATACAGGAAAGTTACACTGGTGCGACCTCAGGAGTGAATTTCGCTGGTGCAGCCCCTTCTTGCAGGAGGAAAGGGGCTTCTTGCAATTTTAAATTAAGTTGACAGGGAATGTGTTTCCATTACTTCTGTTTAACTTACAGCAGTTTAAGATCATTCACTACATTGTTTATTAAAAAAACCCATTTAAGGGCTGCTCCACACTTAACACTTATGCCAGCATAGTGATGTCTGGCTGGGGTGTGAAAAAACCACACTCTGCAGTGGCACAGTTATGCCAGCACAGCCCCTGGTGCTTCTGTCGGCATAGGTGGTGTTCCTAGAGCGCCAGGAAGACTCCTCCTGTTGGGATATGCTGTGACTAGGTGACTGGTGGGACAGGCTCTGTAGCATAGACAAAGCCTTAGTTAACTTTCCTGCTTAGACAAGGCCTAAGAGGTTGGGGACAGGACAAAGGGTTATGAACTGAAGATGGAAAAGGTCTATTGACTCATCCAGTTCATTTCTCAGTGCTTTACCTTGTTGTTTTTCAGCAGGTGATTAACTAACCTAGGGCTACATAGGGGACACACTCAGAGGTGAAAGGAACTTAAATGACTTACCGGTACGCAGGGCAGGGTCCTGG
Organism: Gopherus evgoodei; assembly: GCF_007399415.2. Taxonomy (NCBI): domain Eukaryota; kingdom Metazoa; phylum Chordata; order Testudines; family Testudinidae; genus Gopherus; species Gopherus evgoodei. The sequence goes on along the minus strand of NC_044344.1, from coordinate 11,452,747 downwards.
GCAAGCTGTGTGTGTAGGGGGGCAGCTCTGGACCCCTTGAAGGGCAGTTGCATCCAGCTCTGTGGGCAAAAGGGGCGGGGCCTTGGGCGGAAGAGGGCAGGGCTGGAGCCAAAATCCCCCAATCAGCCCTTCAGCACTGCCCAGCCCATGCAGGCCAGGGCTTCGACAGGTATTTAAAGGGCCTGGGGCTCCAGCCGCAGGCGCACCGGCAGCAGCAGCAGCTGGGAGCCCAGGGCCCTTATAAATCACAGGAGAAGTGCCTCTTCTCCCCTCATCCCATCAGCGGCCCTGCCGCTATGGTGGTCACTTTCTTACCGGTATGCCACACCAGACCAGACCAGCTTCCTTTCAGCTCTGGACACACTGTTTATGGGAAACTCGGATATAAAATTCAGATCACTGGAATTCACCTGTACTTAGACTGCCAGCTCTTTGGGTCAGGGCCTGTCTTTTTGTTCTGCACCTTGCACAACGGGGTCTATTGCCTGAGGCTCTCCTTAGTGCTAGCATGGTGCAAACCCACCACAATAATAGTTAAGTTACCAGCCCACGCAGAAAACACAAGCATTGCCCTCCCAGAGGCTAGGGAAACAACAGGCTCCCAAGGTTCCACATACGAATAATTCCCCTTCTCTGTGTCTCCAAACCTCCCTGTCCATCGCCTGCTTGGCACCATGCAACCCATCAGTCCCTCTAGTGGGCGGTGACCACCTCTACACCTTGCTGTCCCTCCCAGGGGCGTGGCTGTCACTTCTGGGGTGCACCCGAACGTTGCATTCTGGGATATTTTCATCCCGACTGTAAGGGTTGGGAGGTGGGGGGAAAGCATTTTAAAATGGAGGTTGGTATCAGTGCTCCCTGCCTCCAGCAGCTGGACTCAAGGAGCACACTCTGTTCTCGTTTAAATTAGCCACTCACGAGGATCAAATAGATTCTCCTTGCTGCTCCCTCGGTCACCTAGAGTTTCTTTCCATTCTCACCGGGCACCCAGGGCAGATCCCCCAAATACTAGCCAGCAAAGAGCAGATGGTGCAGCGAAGCAAAGAGAGTGTACATCTGTTGGCACAGCGATCACAGGGCCCAGGCTATTGACAAACTCTGTTTCGAAAGTCACAGAGACCTTTTTAAATGACAGCGGATGAGTGTCATACAGGAAACTTCAGCATGTCCCAGCACTCTGCTCCCTTCACCACCAATTAATTCAAAGAATCATAGAATATCAGGGTTGGAAGAGACCTCAAGAGGTTCTAGTCCAATCCCCTGCTCAAAGCAGGACCAACCCCAACTAAATCATCCCAGCCAGGGCTTTGTCAAGCCGGGCCTTAAAAACCTCTAAGGAAGGAGATTCCACCACCTCCCTAGGTAACCTCCAGTGCTTCACCACCCTCCTAGTGAAATGGTGTTTCCTAATATCCAACCTAGGGTAGGAATGAAGAGCAGGGGAGAGGCAGGCTAGCAGAGCCAGATGCAGGAAAGATCTCTGGTTAGAGAGATCTCGTCCCTCTCCTTGGCAGAGAACTGAACAGAAACTGACACTGTAAATAATTATGGTGTATGGATCAGTAAAATGATGGGAAAAGCCAGTGTAAACCAACTGTACTTTGACATCTGAAGGTCTCCAAGTCTGAGTAGACAGAGCAGAAGACAAGAGAGGAACATTGCCCTGTTACAGGGAGGTTAAAGATCTCGACCTGGGAAACAAAACACGCGTCTGAACACAAGGTCCACTTCCGGTACTGGTGTTAAAAGCTGGAAAGATACTAACATTAGTCACTGAGGTAAATCAATCCCTTCTCTTTATCTGCTGGAATACAGCCTGAAACGATATTTCATTTGGGGATAGGGCTTTGGGGGGTGTTAAGAGAACTTTTTGAAAAGCTCACCTTGTGCTATTTGATGTCAACAAGCAATCCTGTATCCCAAGCCCGTGACAGCAGCTTTTGAGGACCAGATTCCTCAAGTGTTAAGAAGGGAACAAGGCTTTGTTTTCTAGAGAATTTTCACTGGAAAATGGCATTTCTTGTTTCATGTTTCTCTGCTTTTGGGCAGAAAAGAGTGAATGGATTTCTACAAAGAGCCTGGGTGATGCAAAAGACAGAGGGAAAAAAAGATTCCGTCTGCCTGGGGACACGGGCACAGAGAGAAATGCAGAATCTGTGTGAGTTTGTGTATTTCATCAAAACTATGCTCTGTCCCCAAAGCAGGAGGACTGGAGTCGAAAGGTCCCTACATCCTAGCGGGGCCGAGATCTGCATGGTGGGGATGCCCTGATTGCTGTGGGTGCTGCCTGTAGAAACAGAGTTCTCTCCTGAAACAGCCAGAAATGTAACAGGCTTTTCCCGCTTTTAGACCTTAGCTGCCATGTGTAGGTTGTACTCACTTTCATCATGCTAACGAGCTCTCAGAGTGGGAGTAAGATGCCGGGAGCAGCTGGAAGCCCAGCTACCAAGGGAAAGCTTCTCCACCTCACAAGCTCCTGGCTACAGTGGATGGGAATCTGAAAGCTAAGTGGCCTGTCTGGGGTGGTCAGTTGCACCTCAGTTGGACCAACTCACTGTTCTCAGGTTCTCTAGGTTGGCTCATGTTGGGCAATTCATGGAGCCTCTTGTTCCCTAGAGAAGGCTAAAAACGGGAGAGCTGATGTAGAGAGTGTAGATGCTGGAGCGTGCAAAAGTTACAAATAATCATCTTTCATCACGGCACAGAGACGGGCACTGAGATGGAGTGGAAGCCTTCTGTCAGAGGCGGGAGTACAGGGGCGAGGGCGGTGAGGTGTGGAGGGGTGAGAGGGGGATTGATACAGGTGTACAAAGGAACGAATGGCACAGAGAAGGTGAATCAGGCACTCGGCTCTACTCTCTCCCAATGCACAACAGGGCACACTCCATGCAAGGAAAGAAACTACAAGCTACAGCCAAAGGGATTTAGATGTCCAAGTCCAAAATTTAGCTCCTCAGAACCATGGCTGCCTGAATTCCCTAGGTACCTAGGCTATGTCTACACTATGGGTGCTATGGTGCCACAACTGCAGCACCATAGTGTAGACGCTTCCTGCAGTGACAGAAGGGGATTTTCTATTGATGCAGGTAATCCACCTCCCCGTGGGGTGGTTCCTAGGCTGATGGAAGAATTCCTCCATGGGCCTAGCTGTGTCTACTGCAGGGGTTGGTTGGTGTAGCTGCAGCTCCTCGGGGTGTGAATTTTTCACATCCCTGAATGCCGTAGCTATGTCGATCTAATTGTTAAGTGTAGCCCTGACATGCTTTGGGACTCACCCAGACCAGGAAGGGTTGTGTGATTGCCTGACACCTGTGGCCTGCCCACAGCCCAGTGGCTTCGTCCTGGCTTCCCCCTTTCTCCTTGCAGGGGGACATCAGCAGCCCCTCCATGCCCAAGTCTCTGCCAAGCTGTCTCCCCGGCAATGTCCATCCCTCACTGGTGCTTCACAGAGGTTACCACGTTCACTGCCTCCCGAGAGCCGGTGCGCATGCAAGCGTGCGTGGGTGAGGATTTTACCCTTCAGTGCGAAGCACAGGACTGAGATGGGCATGGAATAAACCAAGAGTATGTTTATTAGCAACGAAGAGAAATGTAAGTGACAATAAGCAGGACTAGAGGAGACAGGGATGGTTACAAATACAGCAAAACAAAACGCTCTTCCTCCTGATCAAAACTGACCATCAGCAAGTTACAGCCTTTGTCTAAACAGGTTTCTCTCCTGTAGTCAGTTCCAGCTACTCTTGACTCCTGGGCAAAGAGGAACCACTTTTCATTAACTCAATGGGTGTCACTTCCCCTTTGTCATGGATAACAAAACAGCTTTTAACCTCTGCTTATGTCTCCCTGTAGTTCACTGATCCTATTTCAAGAGGCAGGAAGGCTTTGTGGGGAGTCCTCCCTTGCTCACCTGATGGCTTTGTTTACCTTTCACGGAAATGCACTTGTTGGGGTCTTGCCTTCCTTAATCATAGACTATCAGGGTAGGAAGGGATCCCAGGAGGTCATCTAGTCCACCCCCTGTTCATGAGGACCAATCCCCAGGCAGATTTTTGCCCCAAGTGTGTAAGTGGCCCCCTCAAGAACTGAGCTCACAACTCTTGTGTTTAGCAGGCTAATGTGCAAACCACTGAGGTATCCCTGCCCCCTTTATATGACCCTGCTTAGGAACCATCACTAATTACTGGGGTTTGGAGGCAACTTTCCCAGTGAGCCAGTGATTCCATAGTGCCCAGGATGGGGTTCCTTGTACCTTCCTTGGAAATGGCTGGAGACAGCACACAAGGTAGGTGGCCCCTGCTCAGATCATGTGTGGCCATTCCTCCACCCTTCTGAACTGCCCTCAACCGGGCAGCAGCTTGAGATGAGACCAGAACACTGCTGCCAGAAATATAAGCAAAGAGGGGGATCAATATTCCCCTCCCACGACTATGCCACCTTTCACTTTCAGAGCCCTGGGTGCCTGGGCCTGAACTTCCCATCTGCTGGTGTTCACTTTGGCAAGTTGCTTTCACCATAAGGGGAGCCTTTTAAAAACACAGTAGGGTTGTCTCTGAAGCCAGCCCCCTCCCCTCTCCCATCCAGGAGCCTGGCCCCTTCCCACTGAACATCCTGAAATATTAAACAGTAAAATAGCTGTTGCAAATTTCAGTTCATATTCAAGCCAGATGGAAACAGATTTATGGGTTCTGATGCCACAGTCTCATTCTGCCCCTGTCACTCGCCAGCAGATGGATAGGCTACCAGCCAGTGGGAAGCTCACAAAGACCAATTTCCATTAACAAACGATCTTTGCCTTGAGCAGGCAGTTTGTCCATGGCAGGAAGCGATGGGATCCCTCGGGCAAGTGTTCAGAGCCCATTGCTCTCCAGTAGCCTGACTTTATTAGGGCTTTGTAAAGCACCCTAGAGTCCCGAGTAGGAGACATGATCAGTGTAATTTACTGCCACAGCAGAACCTCACTAATCCAAGGCTATGCCATGGATTCCAAACCAGGAGACGAACCAGCTGCCGGTGAGTTTATTTATCTCTGCTATTTATCTAGCCCCCATTGGTACAGCATCCGGGTGCCTCACTGTCTTTTACCTGCTTGTTCCCACACCTGTGCGGTAGGGCCATGCGATGGTCACCGTTTTAGACATGGGGAGCCAGGGCTCAAAGAGGCTAAGTGATATGCCCAAGGACATACAGAGGCAGAGCAAGACTTAAACCCAGATCTCCCGAGTTTTTGGTTAGCGCCCTAACCACTGGCCCATCTCTGCTCTCTATTGGCATTAAAATCATTAGCTATTATATGCAGCTTAGCTCTCACTGTAGGTGAGCTGGTCCTCTACTGAGCTACCAAACAAGGCCCTTCTCCCCAGCTAGCCAGATGTTTGTAACCCCTGCCTTTCTAAATAAGCAGGTTACTCATAGTCCCGGGGTCGAAATTCCTTTCCCATATTGCTCCATGGGGGCACTGGCTCGATGTGAGCAGGACCCCTGTAGGGAAAGGGGGGAAGTGTGCTGGAAGTATGCAATCAAATGGCAGAAGGTGCACCAGTAAAAGGCAGCGTGCTGTTCAGAACTATCCTTTTGCATCCCAAACTGGGAGGGCTGACCTCTCTTGAGGGGGTGAAACCTTGCTCTCAGGCCTGAAGGGCGCATCAGCCAAGCATCCTTCCCATCCTGATGTTACTGGGGGAGATGGCAAGAGAAAGAGAGGCAGGGAAAGACAAACAGAACGGTGAGAGTGTTTCACATATGGATGCCAATGGGGCAGGTAGCCATGGAAGGAGAGGGAACTGGGGAAGGCTGGGTTGCTGCTGGGCAGATAGAGGAAGGATGAGCCAGTAGTTAGAACACTGAAGAACTGAGAGACCTGAGTTCAGGTCCCTGCTTCACCAATAATTGGTGTGACCCTGGGCAAGTGGCTCGGGGTGGGCTTCACAAAGGTCTTTTGATGCCTAACACCCATTGAAATCATTGTACCTTTGGGAGTTGCACCCTCAGTACGTCTACACTACCCGCCGGCGGGTAGTGATCGATCTATTGAGGATCGATTTATTGCATCTAGAGTAGACGCGATAAATCCATCCCCGATCACTCTGCCGTCAACACCTGTACTCCACTGCGGCGAGAGGCAGAAGTAGAGTCGACGGGGGAGCAGCGGCAGTCGACCCCGTGCCGTGAGGATGGGAGGTAAGTCAACCTAAGATATGTCGACTTCCGCTATGCTATTCTCATAGCTGAAGTTGCGTATCTTAGGTCGACCCCCCTCCCGCCCCGAGGTGCGTTGTTACGATAAGTCTGTTAAAGGCTATGCAGCGCTCAGATACTTTGGTAATCAGGGCTGTAGATGTCCCATAGCCTAATGTTGCCAGATATAATGGTGTCATGATAATTAGCACCTCGAGGTCCCATACGGGATCAGGACCTCAGTGTAACCTTTGGCACACACAAAATTAAAGACCCGCCCCAAGGAGCATCATCTGTGTCAACTGTCACACAGATCTAGAGCCACGGGAAGCATTCAGGTGTTCAGCTAGGCAGCTACCAATCTGGGAGGTCTGAGAGACTGACCTATGGGCTTCTGCAAACAGAGCTCTCCCCTACCGAACACCATGTCTGGCTTGCAGCCACTGGGATGACCACTAAACTCTTCAAACAATTTATCCCACCTTGGATTCAGTTATATAAAATGTTACTGTACTTTGAGTCAGGGACCCCACCCAGAAGGCCCAAGGAGTCCACTGTGGGTTCCTTGCTCAGTGACCAATTTCATTCGTGTATTCATTCCTCCTCCCCACCCATAGGGAGGGAATTGCTCTTCAGCTCCCAAACTGCCCTAACGTCCTGCCCTGGGAGCTTGCAGAAAGCTTCAGGATTGCATTGGAATCCACTGAACAGTGCTCCAAGTGCAGCAACACTCCCAGACAGGTGTCAGTCCAGGAATTAAACATTCACACAAGTTCTCTGCAGGGCCTTGAAACCCACACAGCATTGGAAAGACACGGACATCTCTGTTCATGTTTCTTTAATTTGTGTTGACTATAAATGTGTCTCTCCACACAGGGTTCTTCGCAAGCACCCTGATGAACCCAGCACCAAAGGAAGTATTTATTTGGATAGCCAGGGCTGTACATCCAGACACATTTTATTATTTCATCCTGCCATGAAAGAGCTAGTCCATCACCCAGAGTGAATCCTGCCCCTCCTTCACGTTTTCACTGCAGCCACCAAATGGGCCCCCTGCTCTTCTGGGGCACAACGTTTAAAAGTGGGTGGCTGGGGATGGGGAAGGGAAGGAAAGACGTCTGGTTTTGTTCACTTCTAACCATCATCTTCCCTTCTAGTGCCTTTTTGACATTAACATTCCAGCGAACTCGCCGAGTGCTGCCGGCTACATGAACTGCCTCTGGGAACTGGAAGCGTGTCACCCCATCCTCTGTTCCCTTTACTGTCCCTCTCACCACCTCCAAATCTAACTCACAATGGCCTTCCGAGGGATTCTAAGCGTCTGTCTGTGCAATTGCCCTGTCACTCACTCTGACACTAAACCCATTTACATACATACTCCATCACCCCACCATTGCAATCCCCATGGACCATCTGAGCTCCCAGCCACCTAATCCCACCATGCTGCTCTCTCCCAGTGTGTGTGTCTCCTTCACCTACTGAATGTGGGGGCAGACATTTCATAGAATCATCAAAGATTAGGGTTGGAAGGAACCTCAGGAGGTATCTAGTCCAACCCCCTGCTCAAAGCAGGGCCAATCTCCAACTAAATCATCCCAGCCAGGGCTTTGTCAAATCGGGCCTTAAAAACCTCTAAGGAAGGAGATTCCATCACCTCCCTAGGGAACCCATTCCAGTGCTTCACCACTCTCCTAATGAAATAGTGTTTCCTAATATCCAACCTAGACCTCCCCCACTGCAACTTGAGACCATTGTTTCTTGTTCTGTCATCTGGTACCACTGAGAACAGTTTAGATCCATCCTCTTTGGAACCCCCCTTCAGGTAGTTGAAAGCAGCTATCAAATCCCCCTTCGCTCTTCTCTTCTGCAGACTAAACAAGCCCAGTTCCCTCAGCCTCTCCTCATAAGCCATGTGCCCCAGACCCCTAATCATTTTCCTGCCCTTCACTGGACTCTCTCCAATTTGTCCACATCCCTTCTGTAGTGGGGGGACCAAAACTGGACACAATACACCAGATGTGACCTCACCAGTGCTGAATAGAGGGAAATGATCACGTCCATCGACCTGCTGGCAATGCTCCTACTAATACAGCCCAATATGCCATTGACCTTCTTGGCAACAAGGGCACACTGCTGACTCATATCCAGCTTCTCGTTCACTGTAATCCCCATGTTCTTTTCTGCAGAACTGCTGCTCAACCAGTCGGTCCCCAGCCTGTAACAGTGCATGGGATTCTTTCATCCTAAGTGCAGAACTCTGAACTTGTCCTTGTTGAACCTCATCAGGTTTCTTTTGGTCCAATCCTCCAATTTGTCGAGGTCACTCTGGATCCTATCCTTACCCTCCAGCATACCCTCTACCTTTCTCTGACTTTGGCTTATCCACATTCCTTGAGCTTTCCCTCTTCCCTCTCTTCTAGCCACTGAGCCAGTTCTTGGTATGCAGTCTGGTTTCAAGGCTTTCCTTTCTCTCTGCCATGGCAGGCATTCTGAGCCATTCTGGAACACCACATACGGAGGATGCTATATATAAAAATATTTGCATTGTCTTGTAGCGTACTGCCCCCGGTAAGGTCCATAGGACACAGACTGATCTCAGATGGCAGCAAGCAGCCTGACAGTCTACTCTGATAAAAATAACCTGTGAAAATCACATCCTGCATGCCAGATCTGCTGGGTAACGCTGGCAGCTTCCAATGCTGCCATGAGCTTCATTGGGTGAAAAAAAAAATCAACGATCTGCCGCTTTTAATGGGCCAATAGTGCACTGAGCTGAGTCATTTTGAGTCAAGTGTCTGTAGGCTGAGGGTTCAGAGGGTGAACCTTAGGAGGCAGCCAGCACACAGCCTGGCCCACGGCTGGAAACCGCCACAAGTATTCGCAGGACTAG